>NW_027041905.1:0-2400000 GCF_035048745.1 Mucor velutinosus | reverse complement strand
CCTCCTACAACAGCACCATGTTCAATACAACTCGATCAGCATTAGTATACCACACCACATACAGACAACTTACTGCTGAGCGCCTTTCGTTTTTAAAGTAAGGATTCCAACCTAAACTCATCACCATAGGATACACCTCACTGCCCAATTCTCCTATTTGCGTCCAGCCGTAATAAACACCTGTCTCGAGCCCAGAGACAAGCGCATCGATAGCTTCATCAGATAGATTGGCTAAAATACAAGCATGTCATCAGTAAGTTTGAAGAGGCACTGTGCTTTTTGTATTTATATTATACCTGTGGGAATGCCCAACTGTTTTGAACCTCTGCCATAGCCCTTCACAACAGTGCCCTGCAAAGCAAAAGGGAATGGCTTGGCTGGTGTTTCGGGGCCCACAAGAAGGGGACGATCAGGATTGATATCAAGAAGGGACATGGTACGCTATTGTTGTGGAAAAAAAGCGAGAGTCGAAACAGACATTTCAAATGTGCGACATTTTTTTTTTTTTTTTTTTTTTTTTTTTTTTTTTTTGCTGTGCTATAGATTTTTGACGTTCAGTAACTCAGTCATGAGTAAAGCCGATTTGTCTTGGAATCTTATAGCAAAAGAGCTGGATCTAGTATTGTTCGCTTGATACAGTCGACACTGTATGGAAACACAAAATGGCAATGGAAGATCCTGGCATTTCCCTTGTAAAACACCTAGTATTTGTTCTCCCATCTCATGGAATAACCCAGTGCTACTTTTATTGCTTAATCATGTTGGATAATCTCGTCAGTGTGGCATGATAATTCTGCTGATGTGCGTCCTTTTCACGATGCAGTCTGTTCTTGACCTTGTAATATCTGTCTCGATGGTATTCGCAAATGTCGTCGTCATCCTCTATATCCTGTAGATGAACAGCAGTTGGCAGTTGTCTGCAGATGGAATCTACAGGCACAAACGGCGCATCCCAAATGATCTTGCGTGTGTGTACGTACTGCTCAGCATCTGCCTTCCATTGCTGTACTTGATCTTTGAATTCCTTCGGGTTCAGTGACAAGTCCTGCAGTGCGCTTTCCAGTTGTTGCAATTGCTCCACATCCTTGTTCTGTATGTCTGTCTGAATGCCCTCATCCATGTACTCTTTTTCCATCAAATGAATGGCTTCAATATCTGTTCTTGATTGACTGTAATCTTGCTCTGCTTTGGTCAATTGCGCTTCCAATTGCTGCTCATGTCATGAGCAACCATGCTTCTCCAGACACTAACAACAACTTGCCTTGATCTTTTCATCAAACTCGAGTTGAATGCTCCTGCATTTCTCGTCTACTCTTTCCATGATCAGTTCAGTGTCATTATCGTCTACAATGGTGGGTGGGTATATGGTCTGTTGTGGGGGTATCTCGTTGTTGTGGATGGCCAATGCCTCTTCCGTCAGTGATATAGCAGGTTTCTTGCGAATGGGCTCAGAGGCTATTGATTTTTTGATATTGCGGCTCCTGGATCTATTGTAGACAGCTATGTGAAAAACATGTTAGTAAGTTCATACTGTCTCAATCGCGCGTATGCCAACATGTGCGTACTGTCCGAATGAATTTGACTCGGCAATGACCTCGATTTATAGGAAGAATAGGAGCTTATCAGGTCTCTATCGATGCTAGGATGGTTTAAACTGGATTCCTCTGTGTACTTGTAGTGTTTGTATTCTTCCTCTGATTCCATATTGTATATCATCAGGATGGAGAAAAAGAAGTTTAATGCTCGATTTATTGAGGAGAGAAATACACAAACAATCAAAGTTATCAACGTCACATGCAAGTCAATCAATTGTAGCTGTAATGGTGTCTTGCATTGTACCTTTGATTGTGTCTTGGCTGTGGTTGCTGCTGGTAATAGTAATCCACCGGTGAATACACGTACTGTTGAGGTGGCTGTTGTTGCTGTTGTGGTGGATAGTAGGGTATATCAGAATTGTATCTTGACATCATTTGCTGCTGTTGCTTGCTAGGCGGTATATTTTCCATGTAGTTACTATAGTAGCCGCCATCATAGAAGCTAGGCTGGCTATCAAACAATTCATCGTCCATGAGATCGTTTTCCTCATAATACATATTATACACAGAAGATGCTCTGGATACAGGGCGCATGCTGTGAAGATCTCTGCCGGCTGATCTGCTTTTTCGAAGTTTTTCACAAGGCACCATCATTTCATCTATGTACACAGGTGGTACAGCATTCATCTTGATCATCATTTGCTGCTGCTGTTGCTCTTCGTGCCATCTGGCTGACTCAATGGATCGAGCACGAGGTCGTCTGCCTTTACTGACAGTGTGGTTTGAAACAAGTGTAGTTGCAGGACTTGTATGATCAAACATATGACCAGCACCACTGCTTTTATTGCTGGCGTTGCTAGCACGACGAGAAACAGGTTTTCGATTTGAGACGAGCATGTCTTCGTTTGTATAGTTGTTTCTACTGTTGCTGCTTCGTCTGCCACCATCATCCACAACTGGATGCTGCTGTTGGTAGTGGTAACTTGATCTTGATGAGCTACGTGTGTTGTTCTTCATTTGCTCGTCTGATTTGCTTCGGTTGCGGACGCGTCGTTGATGGTACATGGGAGCTTCATCGCCATCGACAGCGTGCTCATCTAATGGCACCTCTTGATCGTTTTCATAATAGTATGTTTGCTGATAATAATGACCATTCAGTCGTGTGACAGGCAGAGGCTCATCGACGGCATCTTCCTCTTGCTGCTGTAACTGCTGCTGTTGGCTCAATCCCATCTCAATCACTTGCTTTTGCATTTGGTGCAACTGCTGCTGCTTTAACTGCTTGTCATAGTATGTCAGTTTTGCCTTGTTATTCTCCTCTTCTCGATTCTTCAGTACGTTTGTCAGTTGATCTTTGGTTTCAATCAAGGTTTCCATCATCTGGTGGCGATGTGTCAAAAGCTCTTGCTCTTTGCGGTTCCATTCTTCACGATCCTTAATACGCTGCTTTTCAATAAGCTCTACCTGCTTTTTAAGTTCTCTTAACAGAAACTCTTGGTCATCCTTTTGCTGCTGCTGCTGCTGCTGCTGTTGTTGTTGTTGTTGTTGTTGTTGATCTGCTAGCAATGTTTGAGCTGGTTGAGGAGGTGGCGGCATGTGCTGTTGTCGCTGCGGTTCGTAAATGGTTGCAGCAATGGGGGTCAATGTTTGCTTGTTATGAGCTTGTAAGGGTGTGACAGTAATAGCAGATGATCCTGATGGTGGACCTGTATTTGTTCTTTTCCGAGTATAATACTGTGGACTCATGGTTCGAGAAGAAGCGTCCGATATGATACCACTGGCAATGATATCTTGCTGTATCTGTTGCTGCATTTGAGGCTGTTGTTGTTGCTGGGGTGACAGTTGTGCTAAAGCTGGTGGCTGCTGCTGCGGCGACGGCAAGGGAACGTGCAATGGATTGGCAATGGGTTTGTAGGAAGGCTGCTTCTTCAGCATGAGCAAGTCAGGTAACTCTGCTACATGACTCTCTTCTGTTGTATCAGAAAGAGACTCCAGTGCGGATTCATACACTCGGCTGGAATCATCGCTCATGATAGTAGACAGTGAGGATGTGGTAATGGCATTCTGCTGGTGCTGCTGCTGCGATGGTTGTGTCAAATGACAAGCAACAGGCTTGACAAGTTGAGGCAGCAATGGCTCTAAAGTAGCTTGCAAATTAAGCTCTCATTGCCAAGCTCAACTGTGCATTTACCACTTACCTTCTCGAGGGGTTGGCAACAAAATGGGCGAGATCTCCTGTTGATGTGCAAGTTGCCCGTCGAGTTCATCTTCCTCGACTTGGGTTTTGTCATGGTCAAATCTCCCTAGAATGGCACGAGTAGGCGTCAACAGCCTTCGAGGCTTTGGCATGACAATGACAGGAGGGGACGAGGATCTTGATGCGTCCATGTTGGTGGCAACAGGAATTGTGGCGATGGGAGATTTAGGCTGCCTCTTGACATTGGGCGATTCAAATTCCCTTGTGTCTTGTTGCACGATGGTGTTTGCTATGTTTTTGTCTGATTTCTTCTTTTTAAATAGTTTCATCATTTGGCAAGAGGAAAAGTAAGAGAGAGAGAGAGAGAGAGAGAGAGAGAGAGAGAGGGAAAAAAAAGAACGTATTGAATACATAATATTCACAGTGCACTTGCACTGCTTAAATAGGATTAGAGAATAAACAAACATCATGTCCAAAACAGGCATACGGTAGTAGCACAATTAACACACTCACAACAACAACATCCGTATTGACTTAACCAAGTTTCTAATGAATTTTTTGATTTGATTTTCTGGAATAATATAATAAAGGTAAAGAAAGAAGAAAAAATTAAACTACTGAGAACCCATTTCCTTGGCGAGTTCCTCGGCACGCTTTTGAACATCGTTGATATCACCTTGCATGTAGAAAGCAGATTCGGGCAAGTTATCGTGCTTACCACCCAAGATTTCTTGGAAAGAACGGATGGTGTCAGCGAGCTTGACGAGACGACCTTCGTAACCAGTGAAGACTTGAGCGACAGCGAAGGGTTGAGACAAGAAACGTTGGATCTTACGGGCACGTTCGACAACGAGCTTATCTTCTTCGGAAAGTTCATCCATACCCAAAATAGCAATGATATCTTGGAGAGACTTGTAGTTTTGGAGGATTTGTTGAACTTCAGTGGCAACCTTGTAGTGCTCATCACCGACAATACGGGGATCGAGGATACGAGACTTGGAATCAAGAGGATCGACAGCGGGGTAGATACCCAATTCAGCAATGGAACGAGACAAGACAGTGGTGGCATCCAAGTGAGCAAAGGTGGTGGCAGGAGCAGGATCAGTCAAATCATCAGCAGGGACGTAGACAGCTTGGACGGAAGTAATGGAACCGTTCTTGGTGGTAGTAATACGCTCTTGCATACCACCCATATCAGTGGAAAGGGTGGGTTGATAACCGACAGCGGAAGGAATACGACCCAAAAGGGCAGATACCTCAGAACCAGCTTGGGTGAATCTGAAAATGTTATCAATGAAAAGCAAGACATCTTGACCCTCATCGTCACGGAAGTATTCAGCAATAGTCAAACCGGTCAAAGCAACACGGGCACGAGCTCCTGGGGGTTCGTTCATTTGACCAAAGACAAGAGCACACTTGGATTCGCCTTCCAATTGAATGACACCAGTTTCAATCATTTCATGGTACAAATCGTTACCCTCACGAGTACGTTCACCGACACCACAGAAGATGGAGTAACCACCGTGAGCCTTGGCAATGTTGTTGATCAATTCTTGAATCAAGACAGTCTTACCGACACCAGCACCACCGAAAAGACCAATCTTACCACCACGAGCGTAAGGAGCGAGCAAATCGACAACCTTGATACCAGTCTCGAGGATTTCGGGAGTGGGAGATTGGTCGACGAATTCAGGAGCTTCAGCGTGAATAGGACGATGGGTCTTGGCGTCAATGGGACCACGCTCATCAATGGGTTCACCAATAACGTTGATGATACGACCGAGGACTTCCTTACCAACAGGAATGGTAATGGGAGCACCAGTGTCAACAACCTTTTGACCACGGACAAGACCTAATGTATGAGGTCAATCATCGGCTGCTACTCTCTTCCCCACTGCAAATTCACACAGAGATAAAACTTACCTTCAGTACCATCCATAGCAATAGTACGGACAGTGTTCTCACCCAAATGTTGAGAGACTTCGAGGACAAGACGGCCGCCAGAGTGGTCCTTGACTTCAAGGGCGTTCAAAATGGCAGGCAAGTTGTCTTGCTCGAATTGGACATCGACAACGGCACCAATGACGGAACTACACAATTGTCATGAATAAACGTTCATAATGACAACATGCTGCTGCTCTATATGCTTACCGAATTTGACCAGCAGAGGCAGCTTGAGTAGAGTAAGCTAATAAACAATAAAACAACATTCAATCTCTCTGTTTTAACATGGCGTTTCCAATGAGTTACCCTTGACAGCCATGGGCTTCATGGCAGACTTGAAAAGAGCAGCATTAGCCTTTTGGGTCTGGAGAGCGGAACGAGAGGCCGCAAAGATACGATTCATAGACATGGTAAATGAGGGTGTTCCTTTACTACAAAATGTATTAAAAAGAGAAACGATGCAAAAGGGTCTTGTTTTGCTGTAACAAAAATAAACTGAGTTCTAAAAACCAGGGTAAGGTGGTGTATGGCCAGTCATGTTTAATGTGCCCCTGGTGCAATTTCTGATCAAGGTTGTTGTTTGAACTCAAAAGGGTAGTCCAAATTTGGTGTCGTGGTGATCCATACTCTGTAGGTCTAGTTGGCGCCACTCAAAAAGAGCCTCATCACTACTAGCGGTTGGGTTGCTAAGCAACAATATACGATCATTTCAAAAAGATGGATTCAAATTACCAAGATCTCGAGAGCAATCTTAGATTGTTTAGACATTGCTAGTCTTACGGTAACTCCCACTAGTGTCATTGCGAGACAAAAAGCCTTCATTAGTATAGAAGCGCCTCGACACTTTTGAAAATCAAACTACACAGCGTTGCTGATTGCATTTCCCCCATCTCATTTGGCTATAGTAAGCTTTATCCAATATCCTACTAGTACAGACTTCTCAGCGTTCCGCTACGACGTTGGAGCCCTTCATAACTGTGGATCTGACTCTTCTACGATGTTCCACGTCTGTATTAATGAGAACAACCCAAGAATGGGTGGACAACGTGCTTGCATTGCCTGTTGCTTCTCAAAAGTATAAAAACGCAGCCCAAATTGGATGCATTTGAGCCGTGATTTCTCGAGCTAGAAGCCGTTTTAAGTTGCCAGAATAACACGAAACAATTGCTTTTGACTGGCAGGTACTTTCTGACACCTCTGCTCAACTTTTTTGGAATCGTCAAAAATCGACCAAAAAGCATGAGGGGGTACCTCATCATTTTCATTGAAAATCAAACAATCACATTTTTCACCTCGATAACGAAGACTTTTACTACGGTATATCTTGAATCAAAATGTTTCTATCGATCCAACGTAACCCTTGAAATCATCTTTGTGGAACTTTGATATGTAAAATTTCGACTTTTTGGCCAGAAACCTCTTTTCATATTTTTGTAAATTACTCAATAAGCTTATTCAAAACATCTATCTTACTTGGTACCATTGGATGCGCCTTGAAAAGCACACCAAGAAAGCTTAAAGAAGCATAGGGCGATCATCATATTTTTATTTAGTCGAATCTGCTAAAATAGTTCAATTGAGTCGAAAACCATCAAGATTTATCCAATCTTGAAAAATAAAAACGAATCTGCGTTTGAATTGATTTTGGCGCTGCTGGCTGGCCAAAATGCCTTTCGGACGAGGACAATGAAAGCTGGGATGCTGATTAAAAGGGTATCATGAATCTGAAAGGACTATCATCTAGCCTGAATACTCCATTTAGATTTTGTTGCACACTTCTATATATCACAACGCCAGTCAGCCTGATTTACTACCAAAACATATATAAACGCAAGACTCGTGGCAGTATTAACGGATTGATATTATTTCAGCTAAAGCAAATGCTTTCATAGAAAACAAACGGTTTACTCTTTTATAAAAAAAGCATTACTATGGCCCAATTCGTCATCGTACAAGAGGCAGGTATTATTAGACACCACTCAGTCTTTGTTGGATTTACAGCGTCTTTCTGCTGTAGTCTTTTTTATAAGCTGATCACAAAAGTAGCAAATTTTTTCAGAAACGTATTTGTCGATTGTTTAAATGTTCAAGATTTTCATGTGGAACTACAAAAGTTGTGTGTAGAACGGTGCGAAACTGAAAGCACCAATGTCTAAGGAGATTGTAAAGAAGAAACGCACACTGGCTTTCCGTGAACGAAAGTTCAAGCAAAAAGTCTGTCGCAAGGTCATGATTTAATTGACTAGTCAAATGGAGGGTGATTTGAATAGGTGTTCATTGACATGGTGAACCACTTTGAAGGAAAGTCCAAGGTACCTGAGGTAGCGATTCAACAAGCATTATTGGATAAGCAGGAGTATGTTACTGGATAAGCCGCACTTAAATCAAACTACTGACAGTTATTCTCGATACTGTGCAGAACAATCCACTAATGATGAAATACATCATCGGATTCAAGGCTGATATTAGATTTCTTCAAGACTACAATGATGCTGAATTTGATCTCGTCGTTGCCGACGCTTGTTTCCCTACAGCAAATGATACCAAGGTCACTAAAGACACAGTCAAGTTATTGAAAGCACGGAAACGTATATGATTCAATGTGAAATAAACCATTAGCCTTCATAATCAACAATTCAAAGGAGAAATCTGATAGGCGTCGCTGTACTGAATACCAATAAAGCAAAATGCGAGAGCTTTAAACGGTCATAAAATTTTGCTTTAAAAGCAATTCATAGACAGAAGGTATTTTTCGTAGCTGTTTCTCTACTTTCTTTCACTGCGTTTGACCATCGTTATATTACCACTCCAGCAAGAAACAGACACCAGCACCATTTACAAAACCAACACGACGCAACATGATGTAAATGAGATGGCTGTATAGCATTGACTTGTATGGTAGTTTTTGACACATAAAACACGATCTCTTCTGTAGTTTCAACATTGATGAACTCGTTGTACACTTTCCCTATGACAAAATATACCCTGAACAATATCAGTACATGTGCGATTTGAAGAAATCTTTGGATGCGCAGGTTTGTCTTTCCAGCATCACTACTACCGTAGCAAAATGCCAACAAATGCGTTGATATCATCTAGGGTCATTGTGTGTTGGAAATGCCTTCTGGTACCGGTAAAACAGTTTCCTTGCTTTCATTGATTGTCGCCTATCAAATGGTAAACATCAGATACAAACGTCGATTTCATAATGTGTCCACCATCTAAACTAATTTCCTGCGTAGCAATATCCTGATCAGCATAGAAAATTCATTTACTGCTCTCGAACAGTGCCTGAAATCGATAAGGCATTAGCAGAATTGAAGAATTTAATGGCATACAGACAATCACAGGGTTTAGTGGAGGATTTCTTTGGTATTGGGCTCACATCTCGTAAGAATTTATGTTTGAATCCCAAAGTGTCAAAAGAGAAAAAGGGTAAAGTGGTGGATTCCAAATGCAGAAATCTCACTGCAAGTTGGGTTCGTGCAAAGGTTGGTGTCAATCGCACTGACAATCAGCAGCAGCAAGCAGAAGAAGGGAACGATCCTATGGAGGTAGATCAGCAACGTCATGATATTGAATTGTGCAATTTCTACGAGGTGAGTGCAAAGCGTGCTGCGGAAATAACAGCATCGTTCATCAACATGAACTAGACTTTGGAATCTGCCAATTCACCAAACCCCATTCCCAATGGCGTATACACATTTGAGGACCTGAAAGCGTATGGAAAAGAAATGCAATACTGTCCTTACTACCTTGTGCGACGAGCTGTAAGTTGATGTTGGCCTGCCATTTTCAAGTTGCATGAATCTCATGATTGCCACTATTAGATTCCATTTGCAAACGTTGTCATTTACTCGTACCATTACATGTTGGATCCTAAAGTCGCCGAGCTTGTGTCAAGAGAACTGTCGAGGGATTGCATTGTGGTCTTTGACGAAGCACATAATATTGATAACGTATGTATTGAGTCATTGAGTATTGATTTGACGAGACCCATGTTGGATGCCAGTGCACGAAGTGTGGGCGTGTTGGCAGAAAGAATCGAAGAGTAAGTTGGCTCTATCGCAGTTGAACTACGCCTCCAGTGCAATGACACAATATATCCTACAGGATCAAAAAGACGGATGCCCAGAGATTGAAGAATGAGTACACAAAATTGGTTGAGGGATTGCGAGATGCCAATACAGCCAGAGATGAGGACACGTTTATGGCAAATCCCATCCTGCCAGATGATTTATTAAAGGAAGCAGTGCCCGGTAACATCAGAAGAGCAGAGCATTTTGTAGCCTTCCTGAGAAGATTTATCGAGTATTTAAAGGTATAGTGTTAGTGGGATGAGATTCAATGCGGGATGTGTGCTCAAGTTTTGTTTTATATAGACTCGTCTCAGAGTCATGCATGTTGTAGCAGAAACACCTGCCTCCTTCTTACAGCACTTGAAGGATGTCACTTACATCGAACGAAAGCCTCTAAGATTCTGTGCAGAGAGATTATCGAGTCTGGTGCGAACATTAGAATTAACTGATTTGGAGCATTTCAGCAGCTTACAAAAAGTAGCCTCATTTGCCACGCTGACATCCACATACGACAAAGGCTTTCTGCTTATTCTTGAGCCATTTGAAACGGAAACGGCTACCATCCCTAATCCTGTATTGCATTTTACGTAAGTTGATATCTGGCATAGAGCACAGGTTGAGTGACTGACAAGTTCATTTTGTAGTTGTTTGGACGCATCGATTGCTATCAAGCCTGTGTTTGATCGATTCAGCACAGTGGTAATTACATCGGGTACCTTGTCACCACTGGAAATGTACCCCAAGATGCTCAACTTCCAAGCTGTTGTACAAGAAAGTTACTCCATGACACTGTCTCGCAATTGTTTCTTGCCTATGGTCATTACGCGTGGTTCAGATCAAGTTGCCATCAGTTCCAAATTTGAAGTACGTAACGATCCAGCTGTAGTGCGTAATTTTGGTCAAATCATGGTCGAGATGTCAAAGATTGTCCCTGATGGCATGGTGTGTTTCTTTCCTAGCTACTTGTATATGGAGTCCATCGTGTCCATGTGGAACGACATGGGTATTTTGAACGAAGCGTGGAAGTATAAGCTAATCTTTGTCGAAACACCTGACGCAGCAGAAACGAGTCTGGCGTTGGCAAACTATCGAAAGGCGTGCGATAATGGTCGAGGCGCTATTTTACTGTCTGTAGCAAGAGGTAAGGTGTCTGAAGGTATCGATTTTGACCACAATTACGGAAGAGCGGTCATCATGTTTGGTATTCCATATCAATACACAGAATCCCGTATCCTGAAGGCTCGTTTGGAGTATCTGCGTGATAATCTGCATATCCGCGAGAATGATTTCTTGACATTTGATGCCATGCGACATGCTGCTCAGTGTGTAGGGAGAGTCTTGAGAGGTAAAACAGACTATGGATTGATGGTGTTCGCGGACAAGGTAAAATAGGAACATGGCATGTGTTGAGAGTAGCTTCTGATTGTTCTTACGCAGAGATTTGCAAGAGCGGACAAAAGAGCCAAGCTACCCAAGTGGATCAATCAATATGTCACAGATACATCTACCAATCTGTCAACTGACATGTCTTTGGTCATTGCCAAAAAGTTCTTGCGATCCATGGCACAACCTTATGAATCAAATCAAACAGGCGTATCTTTATGGACTGCCAAGGACATTGAAAAGCACACTTCAAAGTAAACACTGTACATACCCCCCTATTTTTCGTGCTTCAGGTATAACCAATCAATGCGCTTGTACATTTCGCAATTTTGCTTGAATTGTAATAAAGATCCATGAAATCAAGCTTTGTAACAGCTAGAGTTCTTGATTATCGCTGCAAGATATCTTTTTCAAAATGTGCTTTTTCGATATTTCAAGTAACATGTACATGCAGCATGGCAACATCCCATCATGGATCTGTAGAAATGAATCAAGCATGGCTACTTCGGAGTGCTAATCATCTCTTTTTCTAGATGATGTTCAACGTTTCGAGATTTATATTCGTAGCAACCAGCAAGCAGAGCGCCCTCCCTTCCTCTTTGTTCACATATAAAACTTATTCTACCATGTCAGGTAAGCTACATATCGCGCTCAATTTACTCGAAAGCCTGATACAAGCTATGCCATAGTGTACGCTAAAGAAAGAAATGTCGCTATCCGAGCTGTCTTGACTGCCAGCAAAGTGTGTCAATCCGTATTTCAACACTTGGTTGCCAACGAGACTTTGACCAAGAACGACAAGTCTCCTGTTACAGGTAAACAGCAACAAGCGTGTGTGTGTAAACATTAGGGGTAGAGTATTCAATGCGTTTTATCCATGTTTAGTTGCTGATTTCTCAGCTCAAGCTATTGTAAACACCTATCTTAAGGACCATTTTCCTGAAGATCCTATTGTGGGTGAAGAGGATTCCAAGGATTTGCAAGGTGATGAGGGTAAACCATTGAGAGAAAAGGTCTTTTCTTTGACCAATGGTGTCTTGAGTGATAATGAGAAGCTCTCTGAACAGCAAGTAAGTCGGTGTATGAGAGGAGGAAAGGCACCATTAGAACGTATCATTAAAACCACGCACTCGTTAGATTCTAGATGCTATTGATCGTGGTAATTACATTGGTGGAGCCAAAGGTCGCCATTGGGCTTTAGATCCTATTGATGGTACCAAGGGGTTCCTGCGTGGTGGACAGTATGCAGTTTGCTTAGCACTCATTGTAGACGGTATCGTTCAATTGGGTGTTGTAGGCTGTCCCAACTTGCCAGTGGATCACAAGCATCCCGAGGGTGAGCGTGGATCTCTTTTCATTGCTGTCCGTGGACAAGGCGCCTTCCAACGCACATTTACAAACGAAACTGAATCACCTATTCACTTTGCTGACATATCATCTACCGAAGAAGCCACTTTCTGTGAATCTGTAGAAGCAGCCCATTCATCTCACTCGGATGCCGTTGAGATTGCTCAATTATTGGGCATCACTCGTGAGCCTGTTCGCATGGACAGTCAAGCCAAATACTGCTCTATCTCTCGCGGTGATGCAGACATCTACTTGCGTCTGCCCACTAGCAAGGCCTATGTGGAAAAGATTTGGGATCATGCCTCTGGTAATGTCCTCGTCACTGAGGCAGGTGGAAAGGTCACTGACATCCATGGTCAACCTCTCGATTTCTCTATTGGCCGTACATTGGAGAAAAATAAGGGTGTCATTGCCTCCAAGGCTAATATTCATGGACGAGTTTTAGAAGCTGTTCAAAATGTTTTGGGCAATAAATTTTAAAGGCAATCTGCTTATCAACGTTTGATATTAAATGCTGCAATAGCTCACATTCGATGTAGAAACTGTAGTATCCGATAACGACTTAAACTTGGCATTTCCCATATGAATTTATCTTTATATAAAATTGTATAGCTATAAAGATTATGTGGCGCATATAATACAAATCAATGAATTTTGCTTGTAATTGACGTATTTCTTGTCTGGGTCAATTTTTGTATCCACAAATGATTTTTTTTTTTGTAGTTAAATTGAATGTTTGTGTGCACCCCTCATTTCTATCATGCAGATCAAAATTATAGGTTGAAATCACTGCAAACGACTTGAATCACATCTGAGCCCACTGAAAATCATATCAATCTAAATGTAAAGCAATGAATCACATCGATTGCAGTTTAATTCTTGATCAGGCATATCGAATTCTTTTAGGTCGGTGAACGCAGCAGAGTTGACCTCCCATTGTGCCTGTGCGTTCGAGATGTGCACTGAATTTGGACAAATGCGCAAAATTTCAGTTCGACATTCCTCGCCCAACTCAGAAACCAATGTAGAAAGCCGAGTAGCTCCCCATTGTTGTTGTAAAGAACATCAACCTTGTACTCATTCATGGAAGCTATTGTATCAATGAGCATTTAAATTGGTGTACGACCGTTGAGCGACGAGACTCCAAGTTTTGCCCTGGCATTGTAAATTGAAGTGAGGTGGAAATGGTGCGTAGGGAATCTCCGTCGCAACCTTTCCATTAGAGCCGCTAGTCTTATCACAGACGTTGTGTTGCATTCGTCCCGTATAAAAGCCAAGCGCTCCCTGGTTACTTTGCGGTTAGCCGCATGACCGACAAAATCACGCTCATCACAAGGATGGTTGTGCATCGAGTTATCACACTAAACGAAGACACTCTCTTCCATTTGGTCAACTTGATTTGAACTCTACATCCACATTGTTTTGACGAACCCTGTCTTATTTTGCTACCAGCAACATGTTCCGGCTCTCCAGTGTGATCATATCGAAAATAGATGCTTCTTGTTTCGCTATAATCATGTAATCCTTTAATAACACACTAGAAACCTATGAAAAAACGTCGTCGCGGCCAGTCAGAGACCAGAAGTTCTTCTCCCAAGAATATAACGCATCCAATTTAAATGATTTCTTGCCACCTATTTGACTGTTGCTTGAGTGATTTGTGTTTTCAAAGCAACATTTGGCAACATTGACCTTAAGAAGGTTTTACCGTAGCGAAGCAAGGGTGTGAGACCATAGTATTCAAGCAGCAAATTTGGATTTTCATTACCATTGCTAATAAGCTTACCAACAACATAGCTCATCAAAATTTGCATGAATTAGCTTTACCACTATCAATATGACTCTTATTCGAATTAAAAATTGCACAGGTTGCAGAACTGCTCTTCCAGAAAATTACAGCTATCAAAGATGAGATTCACTCCGTGTAAATAAAGCTATAAAGCAAAAATAGAACAAAATTTGATAGTTTTCAAGTCTTCATATCTTGACTTATAGACCTTTCTGAGTCACTGGAATAACGCCAAACAATTGTACTCAAGTAGCAGTAACTTCCTGACACCTTTGCTCAACTTTTTGGGCCAAAAAAAAACATGGCCAAAAATCGACCAAAGAGCATGAGGGGTACCTCATGGTTTTCATCGAAAACCAAACGATCGCGTTTTTCATCTTGAAATGAAGACTTTTACTATAGTATATGTTGAGTCAAAAATTTTATGTCGATCCAAAGCAACCTATGAAATCACCTTTATGAGGTTTTCATATGCAAAATATGGCTATTTTCGCTAAAAACCTCATTTCAAATTTTATTAGATTGCTCAGTAATTTCAGTCAAAACATTTATTACAATCAGCACCATTAGAAGCGCCTTGAAAAGTACTTCAAGAATGGATTAGGAAGCGTAGGATGATCATTACAGTTTATATAGTCGGATATTACAAAATAGATTAAAGAAGTCGAAAAAAACACGAAACCTGTTCAATCTTGAGCAGAAAAAATAAACTGAGTTTGAATCAATTTTGGTGGCGGCATTGCTGCTGGCTGACCTAAATGCCTTTCTGTTGCTAACAATGATGATTGCAATGCTAATTAAATGGGGATCATGGAATTGAAAGGACAATTTCTTAGTGCAAATACTTTTCTTTGGAGAGCTTTGACTCATGAAGGTGTCTTTTGCAATGACAATATCTCAAAAAAAGTCGCTGTAGATCTTACACAAGTGCTGTATTTACGCATGACCAGCTTTATGTCGCCATCTCAAGAACAGCATCAGCGAATGGATGCCTCCTCCTCCTGACTTTGATATAGCCTTTTTTTTTTTACTATTAATTGTTTATAATTTACTTGATATGCCGGATTTGGTATCTCTGATTTGAAATGTCTTCGGTGAAAGCCCACAGGGCGACGCCGTCATCGACCGTAGCGAGATTGATCGGTTAGTAAGCATATACTACAAATTCGGAAACCAAAGATCTCAGCCTTCTTTTTTCAACAATGAAGAGGGAAGGATACACCACGGAAAATGCCCCGCTTGTATTTCCAATCTATTACCAAAGAAGTATGTGATTTGTGTTTAGACTTGGACCTGAAATCTTCCAATATAGCAATACCTATATTGCATCCACTTAGCCGTTACTTCACATCGCGCAGTCTCTTGTTTATTTCTCTCAAGCTCTAATTCATTTTTCAAAAGTAGTGTTTTGCCCTTGTACAGTATTAACTACTTTTTTTATACAAGTTGCTCTTTGAAACGTTCATATTTACGACTCTATCGCAGTTTGTCTTTCTACGTAGACTCTGTGCAATGTATCATCAAGCCTCAGAAGGAGATAATTTGGACTCTAGAGTTTCCATGAACTTGCATAGTCCATTTCGTCGAGATGAACGTTGATTTGTCGAAGTAAATAAAACGCAAATTATAAGGAAAAGATTCTGAATCGAGAAATCATAGTTTATAATCGAGGAGGGATTGATGTTGGGGTGCAATGGAGGTCTAAAAGAACGAAGGGAGAGGATCTTGACATACGGAGGGAAAGCTAAAACTATTCGGGATATTGTGTCCAATCCCACTAGCAATGGGCCATTTTGCCTAAAGGAGAATTTCTAGGAATAGGCTTTTCAAGCTAATATAAATTCAATCACATATTCCCCACACTCACTTTCTTTTTTTTTCCTACTAAAAACCAATAAAGAAAATGTCTATTGCCCTTGCAAGTGAGTATACTATTCCTACCAAGGATACCATCAACCAAGGTGTCTTGCTTAAAGAGAAGAATGATCTCCAGTTGGTCGAAATCCCGGTTCCTGAACCTCCTGCTGGTCATGTCCAGGTACAGGTAAAGTGCACTGGCATTTGTGGAAGCGACGTTCATTTGTGGAAGCACGGTGAGATTGGTATCTTTCCTGTATGTGCTCCTCAATTACTCGGTCATGAGAGTGCTGGTATTGTCACTGCTCTCGGCGAGGGTGTTACTACGCTGCAAGTAGGTGACCGAGTTGCTGTCGAAGCGTAAGTTGGTCGAGTATGTGTGATGGGTAGTTGCTTGTACTGAGATCGTATGTGTATAGTGGTATTCCTTGCTCTTCTTGTGATCAATGTATGATGGGTAGATACCATCTCTGTCCAGATGTTATCTTCAAATCTACTCCTCCTTATGATGGTCAGCTTGCTAGATATATTACTCACCCTGCTCGCTGGTTGCACAAGATTCCTGCCAACATCTCTTATGGTGAAGGTGCTTTACTGGAGCCCTTGTCAGTTGCTATCGCTGCTGTTGATCGCGTGAGAGCTCAGTTCGGTAGATCCATGTTGATTGCCGGAAGTGGCCCTATTGGGTTATTGATTTTGGCTGTTGCCAAGGCCACTGGTGTCCATCCCATTGCTATTACTGATGTTAACCAAAGCCGTTTGGATTATGCAAAGAAGATGGGCGCTACCATGACATACAAGATCAACCCGGAGAACTCGGAATTAGAGACAGCCAAGGAACTACGTGCCCTGTTTGGTGGTGAAGGTGCTGAATGCTCCTTGGAGTGCACAGGTATCGAGAGCTCTTTTAGAACTGCTATTATGGCTACTCGTGATGCTGGCACCTGCCTACTTGTGGGTGTAGGAAAGAATGATCAAACGCTTCCCGTCAACAACTTTGCTATGCGTGAGGTTGATATTAGAGGTCTCTTCAGATATCATCATACATACCCTCGTGCTATTGCATTGCTATCCAGTGGCATTTTGGATATCAAGCATCTGATTACTGATACCTATGACTTCGCTGATGCTCTTGCAGCATTTGAAAAGACACATGATCGTAACTCTGGCGCATTGAAGGTTCAAATCGTCAACTAAATCTCTCTTTCTGTATAATAACTCTTCATTTTCACATATCCATAATAATAAAAAGTGTCATATTAACACACTAAAACGTATTTTATGCAAATGAAGGTTTGTATTACTTTGGTATAAGATGGATATCCATTGATAGGATCAAATTTATGATTTGCGGCTTTGTGCGGCATTTTCGTTTTACCGGTCCACAGTATTCATGTTGTCTTCAGCAGCCTGTCTCATGGAGACTTCCATTGAGCAAACGCTTTCATGCCAACTAACATATATGCTCGGAATTTTTCTTTAATCTTGATACAGTGTTCATTATCTTGACATGTAAACACTCGCCTGATGTCGGTGATGTGACCCGACGTGCTCTGCGATTACATCCGCACTTCTCAAACATCAAATAAACCCTCGTATGTGCTTAGAATGATACACATATTGTCATTCAACTTGATGCACTCGTCTGAGAATGCCAGAAATAATGATAGACCTGTATTACGAGGTAATTTTAGTAGCAAATGTAGAAATGCTAATAAAGACTCTTGCTATATCATGGCACTTAAAGTATGTTCATTGTTCTTGATAATATCCAAACAATGGAAGTATGATCTGATGGTAATGAAACCTAATCGAATCTCATTGTGTGTTTCTATATAAGAAACAACACATCACAATAAGAGATGGACATTCAAATGTGTAGAGCACATGGAATGCTTTATTTCATCTGCCCCTAAATCAACGCTGCTTCCTTTAAAGCTGAGAAACATGGACTCTCAGTTCAAACAAAGCTGAAATTACCTTAATCAGTTCAGAGCGAACAGATTTCTTGGATCATTTGGCCGAGCAATTTATGTAAATTAGATGTGATACTTGTTTAATTAAATTTTTTTTTTTTTGTCAACATCTGATGTCTTTCTGTACAGTCGAATAAAATACAAGGCAGCTTGCCATCTATCATCCATGTTTTGTAGAGCATCTAAATTTAGTCAAAATATCGCTAAAAGACTCGGGCCGTCTGTTTAGAAAAAGAGAATGCAGAGCAGAAATTTGAATTAATCCAAAAATTTTAATTGGCCACGTTTCGGTATCATTAAAAATGCTGGCTCTATAAAATGGGAAACATTGTGAAATGGAGGTTCTTTATTTCTTCTCTTTTCACGAACTAAACATGTTACAAAATAACAGTAATTCAGAATATTTTGTTGGAAGGGAATCAATAGACGATTTTTCTGAACTCGATTTGCAGCATCAGCAACAGTCGCTGCGATCCACACAGCATTTATTACATGATGATGATGAAGTCATTTATAGAACTGATTCTTTGTCGAAAAATGCTCCCACTTGGAGACAGCTAGTACCTCGCCTAGTCATTTTTGTTGCCATTGGTGTGTTATCACTCGTATTCTCGATCTCATTAGCGCATGTCGTCTTGGATATCGGATTGCCCCGCACATTAGAAGATGTTCAACAAACAGCACTTCAGTTGGAAGAACTCATCAAGAACAGTTGGACTGGATATGGTTCTGTTACATTTGTATTTGCAGTCTTGTATTTATGGCAACAAGCTTTCAGCATCCCAGGCTCTGTATTGTTAAACCTGTTGGCAGGTTATCTCTATGGTATAACGATGGGCACCGTTTGGACAAGTTTATTAACTGCTGGTGGTGCTACTTTGGCCTACGGTTTAGCCATCTTGGTGGGTGAACCATTAATTCGAGTCCCTTGGTTTGCCCGTAAAGCCGAGCCTTTAAATCGTCAACTTGAACAAGAGAGACAAACTGGTGGTCTATTCTGGTGGTTGCTCTTT
The DNA here is from genome assembly GCF_035048745.1 of Mucor velutinosus. Classification (NCBI taxonomy): domain Eukaryota; kingdom Fungi; phylum Mucoromycota; class Mucoromycetes; order Mucorales; family Mucoraceae; genus Mucor; species Mucor velutinosus. Next base: position 2,380,880 of record NW_027041905.1, on the reverse strand, counting down.
GCTAGATTGTTCCCATTTTCGCCTTACTGGTTCATCAACTTGGTGTCTCCTTTGCTTGACATTCCTGTATCTCCATTCTTTTGGTCCACCTTTTTTGGCTCAATGCCGTACAACTTTATCTGTGCCCAAGCCGGTGATGTCTTGGGTGATTTAACCTCTACTTCTGACATCGTTTCAGTGTCATTGGTGTTGAAACTCTTGATTGTATCTTTCATTTCTCTCGTGCCAGTCATCTGGGGTAAGGCTATCCAACAATGGACTAGACAAATCATGGGCCTACCTCCCGTATTAGATGTGGATTTGGAGAAGTCGCTCAATAACGATGACGTTGAATTGACAATCAATGGCTATTCCAGATTACCAAACAACACTATTAATGCTGTTTAAAGGAACAAAGAAAAGCATTACTTTCTACACTGTATATTCTACTATTAATTATATTCCCTCGCAATCACCTTTTCATATCTCTGACTTACCGTATCATACACCAATTTCCACTAATAGCGATTCTCTGTTACTTGAATAAACTTTTTTCCCATTATTCTATAAAGTCATACATCCAAAACCCTAGTTTGTTTTTTATTTTTATCATCGTCTGATGTCGTTTTAGCTCTTCAATCATATGGTCATTGTGCTACTACAAAATCAATCAGTTTTGTTGAGTTTTATGATATTCGGTAGTTGCATTTATCAAAATCGCTCACGCTGCCTTTTAAACATGATCAGATAAGTACTACAACATGGATGTCTTATATTCATGCCAAGACTATGATCCAGAGGAGGTGAGATTCTTCGGAGAGATGCATCTTAAGACTTCTTTTTATCTCGAGATGGGTCTGAGATTCATTACTACATCTTTAAAGCATCATAAAAATTGCTAGATGTAATGTTTATACTACACAAAAAGAAAATGAAATCATATTGTACAGACACACTTGGATACAAACAATAATGTCATTGTCTAAAATCCCAAAATCAATTTTCTGCAACTAATTGTTTGCCATGTTATAAATAGATTATGTACATACAGCTTCCTAGAAAAATAGAAGCACATTTTCTTAATTGCAACCCCTTGAATATGCCATGGTAATGCAATGTAGCATAATGGTATTCGGCTGTAGGATCCATTACGGTTGAGTAATACGCCAAAAATGACAAACGTTTGGCAGGCAAAGCAAGCCAACTGTGATAAGATAGACATAATCTAAAAACTTGTATATCTAAAGAATGTCTCGACCAAAGTTCCCTTTCCAAATTCTTGTTTCTATTCAATGTGTAACCACAATTTTAATGAGCATCCGCCTCGTCGTTGCACATGTTGCTGGCTGTCGGATACCCGGAATAGCAAATATGTGCCATGCTGTAGGATATGTATTTGAAATGCAATTTGAGAAAGTTTGGGGCGGGTACCTGAATCAAACATGTTTTCTGGGGAATCTGGCTTTGTGCATGCAGTTTGAGTGGCACCGACAGTATTTGCGCAGAAACCATTCCTTTATGCCACAACATAACACATTTTGACTTTCAAGTATCAACGATACAAACGTCTTGTTGAAGAGCTTGGTGTTGAGATGCGTATTTCCAGTCCTACAAACACAATCTGTATTGCAGGCAATAGCAGCTACTAGCAGTTTTAATAAACTGCAACTTTAGATCTGACACTTTTACGATGCTCTGCATCTGAGTTAGTGAAAACAACTCATATAAAGGCCTACAGGATAATAGCACTGCCTCTTAAGACTGAATAGTATGCAAAACATAACAAAATCTAGGTTTATTTGGGCCGCGTTTTTTCGCGTTGGGAGCCGTTTCAAACAACCAAAATAGCACCAAACAATTGCTTTCATCTAGGAGTTACTTTCTGACACCTTTGCTCAACTTTTTGGGGATCAAAAAAACATGAACAAAAATCGACCAAAAAGCATGAGGTACCCCTTATGGTTTTCATTGAAAATCAAACGATCGCATTTTTCACCTTGATAACGAAGACTTTTACTATGGTATATCTTGAATCATAATGTTTCTATCGATCCAACGTAACCCTTGAAATCATCTTTGTGGGACCTTGATATGTAAAATCTCGACTTTTTGGCCAGAAACCTTATTTCATATTTTCGTAAATTACTCAGTAAGTTTATTCAAAACATCCATCTTATTGGGTACCATTGAAAGCGCCTTGAAAAGCACGCCAAAAAATCTTAAAGAAGCATAGGGCGATCACCATGTTTTACTTAGTCGAATCCGTTAAAATAGTTCGATCGAGTCGAAAAATGTTAAAATTTGGCCAATCTGGAACAGATTATGATTCTGGGGTTGAAATAATTTTGGCTGGTGGGGCTGGCTGGCAAACTCAATGCACTTCTAATCATGAAGGCACTATTCGTTTGGAAAGGCTCACTATCGCCTTATCTTCGATCGAACTTTCTTCGCTGCCGTCACTGTGCCGAGTAATGTCCAGATCGACATTTAAAAGATGATTGACAAAGATCTTATTCATGGCAGTCTGTAGTTTGTCCATTCTTTTGAATAGTCCTGCTATAAAAAATTCACTCAATCCACATTGAAATAACCGGCATGAAATCACAACAAATCACAACAAATCACAACAAAATGTCGAGCAAAGTTTAATCAGTTCTGGCAGCTGCTTGCTGGCAAAATTGATGGTATCTGTCTCATGAAGACAGTGGAGATTTTCAGAGTTACTAAGAAGAAACTTGCGAAACAAAAGGTATTATAGATTAGCGTAAAAGCTTTCTATTGCCCTTGTTATGATCAAGTCTGTCAATATATTTATTCATTACAAAATAGATATCGACGTATAGGAGATCTCTGGTGCAAATCAAAAGACATCTCGGGCACATTTCTTACGAGACAGGCACAAGCTAGCATAGAACTTGAAGATCATTTTGGTCAATGTCATTGAAACAGTACTCTTCGCATATAAATTTCTTTGTTTAGAGCCAACCAGCCACTTTGGATGGTGCAAATGTCAATACCTCTTCTTAAGGCAAGGTTTTCTCGATATTATATATATCTCTAGCGAGGCTCTCATTTATCATTATAATTCTATACTATCAAAATAAAATCAATTTCTATTCAGCTTTGGTAAAACCGAATAGCTGGCGTTTGGCAGTATGATGCAGTATCAACCAAACATGATTAAATTATGTCAAAAACATACTGTAAAGTAAGCCAACCTCATACAACATGTCTAGGTCTCTTATCAGGCAAACTCGTTCGTGATGTTTCTAAGGAGATAGGGCGCATAACGAGGGATTGCAGCCTCTTGATGCTACCGAAATGACATGCCTATTGTGCCTAGATGTTTCCTGAGCGGGCCTCACTTGATGGTCACAGATGGAGTAGTAGACTTGATTACGTTGCAACTTTTCTTATAGCATGCGCGTCCTCATTGTACACATACTTCTTCTTTTTTCTATTCTAATACATAAACACACATAAATACAACTTGAGAACAATGATGACAGTGCAACAATTAGATGTCCTTCGTGACCAACTCAAGCAAGAACTGAACTCTTCCTCCAGCAATCTTCAAAAAGTGGGTCAACTGTTGACTCAAGCCAAGGTAATTTTCATGTGGAAATGGGGCATCATGCGTGCTGCTCTTACTCATGGACGATGGTAGGTTGGTTTGATTGAACTCGGTGCATTCGTTCCTGTTGCAGGCAAGACTGATCCCAATGTACTTGTCACCGCACGTAAGTATTTAAATATGTATGTATCTCTCAACTGAAACACTGAACCTGTTTGATATAGGCGACATTTTGGAGGCAGGCGCCTACTACAGTGTTCGCATCAAGGACATTGCCTCATTTGAAAGATACATTGCTCAACTCAACACATATTATCACGACCTTGCGTAAGGAATAGCCATTCAAGAAACTCTCAACCACTACACATTGACTGACCTTTGACGCATACCCTTAGATCTGTGCTTCCTCCTTCAACTCAAATGTACCCACTTATCGGCTTGAATTTGCTTCGATTGTTATCACAAAATAGATTATCTGATTTCCACACTGCACTCGAAACAATTGACCTTGATCAGTTGCAGTCAAATCAATTCATCAAGCAAGCAGTTGATTTAGGTAAACTAGCACAAACAGAGAACCAGCATAAGGACGTAGCAGTATTAAAACAAAATTGTTTTGTAGAGCAATTTTTGATGGAAGGTAGTTACAACAAGGTCTGGAGCACAAGAAGCACTGTTCAAGGAGAGGAATTCATGTTTTTTTATGATATTTTAATCAGTACCATCAGGTAAGCATGGCGACATACAGGGTGTACATGTCAAGTATTAATAGATTGGGTGTGGGAATAGACATGAAATTGCTAGTTGCAGTGAGAAAGCCTATGAATACCTTCCTTTGAACGATGCCAGCACTTTGTTGTTCTTGAAGAATACCGAGGAACTATTGAATTTTGCAAACGAGAGAGGATGGAAGGTCAATCCAGCTGAACAAAAGGTTTACTTTGGCACAGAAGATGATAGCATTGTAGAGATCCCTCAAGAACAAATCATTACTCGCACATTAGGATATGCTAGAGAACTTGAACGTATTGTATAAATGGATGAAATAAACTGAATTTTTGCAAGTACTTTACAATGATATTAAGTCTTTGCACACACACAAAGTAGAGTGGGATGATGCAGTGATACGACTAGTTATTTTCATTAGGATTGTGAATTCGACATCTTGGTATATAAGGCACTCTCGCTATGCCGATTTAGCTCCCTTTTCATGCTAATTGAGGCTGAAATACTCGACTAGACAGTTTACTAAAGCGGCGGGAAAGACAAGGAGATGGACATCTCTTTCTTTCAAGTTGCGTGTGCAACCATTAATATTCTATACCTGGGCCATTTCAAATTTTTTCCTTTTTCTCTTTCTTTCTTGTCTATTTTTCCTACTTGCAACCGTTTCCTCAAGGCAATAATATACACAAGATGATGTCCGGCGAAGCAATGCTCTTTTTGTTTGCGGTTATTATGTCTGCATTACTGTTGTTCATGATGGTCTTTTTCGTATGTATATTCGTGCCCATAAGGAACAGGGTCGAGATTAACAACGCTTTGGATACAGGTTATCATGTTTTCTGATTTAGAATGTGACTATATCAACCCTATTGATCTTTGTAACAAGCTAAACCAGGTATGATATCTATCATTTGGTCACTAGGACACGGTACCAACATGTTGCGTTATAGTTTGTTATACCCGAAATGGGCGCACACGCATTTTTGTTCTTCATGTTCCTCGTCAATGGTAGCTGGATGTCTATGCTGCTGAATTTTCCCTTGGCCGCCTATAATATTAGAAAGTAAGTGCATACTGGTACTCATTTGGGAGGACGGGAAACGACATGCTGACACGGTGTTATGATGATGTAGGGTCATGAACGGTCGTCATATGTATGATGCCACAGAGATTTTCCGTACTCTTTCTCAACACAAGAAGGAATGCTTTATCAAACTTGGTTTTTATTTAATTGTAAGTGAGTGCCGTGTGTGTTTGGATACTCGTACTAATGTCGTGATTTACGCAGTGTTTCTTCATCTTTTTATACCGCATGATTGTTGCATTAATTGCTGCTGATTCATAAGTTTAACCTTTTTTTTATTGATATATGTACAAAATAAAACTAAAAACTTGAATATATATATATATATATATACTGCTCATTGTACCCAAGCACGGTGCAATTCCTCAATGTACTTTGAAAACGTTGATCTGGGAGTCGTTAATATCTGCCTTCCATGAGCAGCCACCATTGCATCCACAATAGGTATCAGAAAGCTCTTGAGCGACTTTGACGGGACCACCACATCTCTCAATCCATCCAAAGGGGCGAACAGGTGTTCTGGCAAATCATCCAACACTGTTGTACAGGGGAATTCGTCAAACCATGGCATCAAACTGCTAGTCAAGCCGCGAGGATCTCTGTGGTCTGTGGCAATGTATACCTTGACTCGCTTACCCAAATTATGTGCGGAGAACTGATATTCATTATCACCTTGGCTGTTGCTATTATCGCCATTAAAAGATGGTGGTGATGCAATATTCAGACAGTGGTGCGCTAAATCCACAATTTCGTTCTCTTCATGGTGTTGCACATAGGTCTCATGACTCACAATTTCTGTCATATTTTTTACAAAGGCTTTCAAGTTGGCAGACACTTCTCTCTTGAACGGATTATCACCAGTTCTAAAATGCACCGACGTGAAAGAGCCTTTGCCACCCAGATGGTTGACAATGGCTTTCACAGTTTCACCCAGGGGTGTGTCCAAACGATAATGTAACACCTGTTTGATCTTTTCCTGCATTTGTTTATCTTGGGAATCAATTAGATTGAAACGTGTTGAGCCAAAGATGCCACCCAAATACAGGAGCTTTTCTGTTCTACATTGAAAATGACGAGGCAATAGCACTTTGTAGTAACGACGTCCACTGAATGAATCGAAATAGTTGAGCTTATTTCGCAGCAGCTGCACAGCTTCAGAGTGATTTTGATATAAGCGCCAGTCGTACAATTGAGCGTCTTGATGCAGGTAGATATCAGTATCGTTGAGCTGCAGATCCTCTTTGATTTGTTTCATGGAGATCACGGATTGAAACCTGATTTTGATACCCGCCTCTTGCAACGGACTAAAGTCGTGTAAATCTGTCCACGCCAATGCACCAAAATGGCGGTATTCGGCACATCTTGATCTCTGCACATAACTACGAAGTTTTCCTGGTGTTGGACGCTGGCAAATCTTTGGGAAGTTCTTTGGCGTTGTTAGCCATTCAAGTCTTTCTTCTAATTGAGCTCTGTTCATCCAACCAAATACCGAGCCTAAAAATGCAGGAGGGATGATGAGCGTACGGTTCAACATGTGGGATAGTAGTAGGGCATTTGCCAGTTCAATGCGTTGATTTGATAGGCCTGAATGAGGTAAGTAAGCTAGGTATCTCTCTTCTTCAAAGGACGGTATAATGGGCGGTTCTGCTGCTGTTGAGACGCTCTTGTGCTGAATTGAGTTTTTGTGATGAATTAGGGTTGTGGTAGTCGATGTCGAAGATGGTAAAGTGTAACAAATCATGAGTGATATCAGGATTAAGCCTAAAATGCTTGATTTTCTGGTTTTTGTGGATAGCATGGATAGAAATGATGTGGATAGTTGCTTCATCATTTTGTTGTCTGTACAGTCTATGCTTTGAGGGGAAGGGGGAGGAGGAGGAGGAGAAGGAGCGTATAATAAAAGCAGATATGAGAGAAAGAGGAAAGCGAAAGAAAGAGATGAGAAAAGACGATTAATAAATATTTTTAATATATAGAAGTTCTCCTACCTCAATCCTTACCTAACGGTGAAAAACAGGCCAATTAAATAAACAAACATAAGGGGATCCGTCTATTTCTCTTTCTCAACATCCAAAAAAAGAAGTTCCTGAATTCAAAGGAGCTTTGGTTTCGCCATGTAGCCTAGAGATCAGGGTATAGTCAGCTATTTATATCTACGTTTTGTTTGACTTTTGGCAATAACTTGAATTTCCTTTATAATGAACTCGATGCATATACCATATTGATTGTGCTTGAATGATAAGCGCTTTCACTTCCTCTTTGTCTGTCTTTCTTGGCGCAGTTGTACAAGGCAAAAATCGAGCATATCACTTACTTAACATCTACCTCTAGCATCGCGTTCAAGATGCCTTTTAAGACGCTTATTTGCAATGCAATTCTGTTTGCTTCTTTCCATCCTTTCGTATTATTAATAGCTTCGTTTGTTAGCATTTTTGTCAGTGAATAAAATTGATATAAATGGTCTTATTTACTTGTTTTGTGATTAAACGACTATTTTTACATGATTTAATTCAGAGTGTGCAACAACCAAAATAAACTTGTGTAATATAAATGTTCCGTGTGCGCTGCAGAGTATAAAAAAAGTCATCGATCTTCGTTTATGGGAATCATTTGAAGCATTGTCTTATTGCTGGTGTCGCTGTACAAGGTTTTGTTTGCAAACATACAAAGTATCAGCCTCAATCATGATCACAATTAACTCCCTAAAAGACGCAAATAGCTCTGATGTTGATCTAGAACCTGCGGTATATTTAGTGTGATGCCTAGTGCACAGTGTTGATAGGAAAGCTGAGTGTAACGGAGATCAACGGACTATGGCGCGACTCAATTGATCTCCATATACTAATCTTGAGTAATTATATTAAATGTGGGCGTCTCTGCTTGGCAACATTTACATGGGCATGCTGCTATGCATCAGATGTCAAGGTAAAACTCGTGTGCATATCAGCATTGCTCTGGCTGCCGTGCGTCCAACAAATATAAGCATGTTCAGTATCAACATGTACATGCAAGAGCAGCAATGTCTAACTGATCCATGTAAGTTGGTTTCAGGTTCATCCGTATTTGATGTCATTTACCGTTAAAAATGCAACAAATCTTCTTACAGAGCCTACTCTCTTCCTGTATCCCAGGTGAATCAGTACTTTAGTCTTATACTCGTGGTATTATGTCATGAGTGTAAACACCTCCTCCAGACGAAAGAAGCAGATAATGTTCCATTGCCCACAGAAACGATTTTCAAGAGAGATGCATGGCTGGAAAACACAATCAATGCTCTTTTCAAACCAAAAGCTTTTCATTCTTTGCAAAATACAGTAATCAATACCAGCAAATGTGCATTTACGCGCAACACGCAAATCCAAGATTGTTCTCCATGATAATTCGTGTTAGTAGGTTCACTAGTGTCTTTCCATCTCTGTCGTTGTATAATGCCCAAAGTATGATACCATCACTTTGTACTGACATCATTGCTGCTTGACACGAAAGGTAGGCTATTTTGCTGAGCAAGTCTAGTAAACAGTTCTTTTACTATTCTATGCAGCTCACCAAATTCTATAAAATTCACTAAAATGGCCTTTGTGTACGCGCAATGATATCAAATCGACAGGACCCATAATCTCAGTTTGAAAGCGCATCATCATTGACCTTGCATTGTCTGAGAAAACAACGCATTGATGGGAGCATGCGTTATAGCAGACTATCACTTCCAGAGCCTCTGCAATAATTAGATTGAGATCTAGTCCCTACCTCAGCATGACAACGTGGAAATGCACCGAGATATAGCAACATGTTGTTGCATCTGTGCATGATATATACGCCAATCAGCCCATGAACAAGAGTGCCATGACGCAAGACGCTGTCTATGAAGATCTCCCATGAATGATATACCATGCTCTAGATGAATCCAAAGTATATCCTATTAACCATTCATCTTTAGCGCCTTCAATGACGATTACCTTGAGATGAGAACAAACAGAGTCGACAGAACAGACCATCTAGTTGAAACCCAGAAAACTACACTCTATTAGCTTGAATTAAGTTACCTTTTAAGGTTGATTTATATATTTATATCCGTCGTCATAGTGAAATGGTCAAGAATATACTTTATTTAGAATGATATCATGGTGATGAAGCTAATTTCTGAATTTCTACATGTATATAAAGACTGAAGGTAGAGCCAATTCAAGAGCATTAACACATCTAATTTTGTAATATAATATATAATCATGCTTTCCAACCAAAACAACACTCAAATGCCCGAATCCATGCCCGGATCCATGCCTGGATCTATGCCTGGATCTATGCCTGGATCTATGCCTGGATCTATGCCTGGAGCAATTCCTGAAAACAACAATACAACTCACAACGCAACGAACCAAGATGCTGAGCCTAGCATTGGTGGTCCTCACAAAATCCAATCAGGAATTCTTCATCATGGACTCCCTGTTGATAACACTGATAATGGTAAGCATACTATAACCTGGCGTGGCGGAAGCGAGTAGCTAACATAATGATGCAGTACATAATAATACCCACGGTGAACACAACTTCAGCAAGGACAAATCACTTGTAAATAACGCTGCATCTGGCATGAATGGTCATCAAAATGACATGAGCCCTCTTCATTCAAATCACAGTGAGAACAGCATTGATAATAACAACGACCATCATTATAAGCGAAACGCTGCCCTTGGTGCTGGTGCCGCTGGTCTTGCCGGCCATGAGATCAAGAACCACCAGAATCAACAATTTGGCTTTGAAAACCATCGTGCAGGTGGCAATTCTCACCAATCTGGTCTCGGTCATAGTAGCCACGAAGGTGCTATCAACAATCCTCTTCAATCTGGAAATGATAAGCTTCACCATTCTTCCAACAACGATGACCATCATTATAAGCGCGATGCTGCCCTGGGTGCTGGTGCCGCTGGTCTTGCCGGCCATGAGATCAAGAACCACCAGGATCAACAATTTGGCTTTGAAAACCATCGTGCAGGTGGCAATTCTCATCAATCTGGTCTCGGTCATAGTAGCCACGAAGGTGCCATCAACAACCCTCTTCAATCTGGAAATGATAAGCTTCACCATTCTTCCAACAACGATGATCATCATTACAAGCGCGATGCTGCCCTGGGTGCTGGTGCTACTGGTCTCGCTGGCTACGAGTTGAAGGATCACCATGGCAACGCTAACCCTCTTCAATCTGGCGTTGGACACAATAATCATGAAGGTATCAACAATAGCAATCCCCTGCATACTGAGACCGGTTTTGGTCATTCTTCTGCTGGCAATCCTCTCCATCCTGGAGCTGCTAGTTCTTTCAACGACAATGAACACCACTACAAGCGCGACGCTGCTCTCGGTACTGGTGCTGCTGGTATTGCTGGCCACGAACTGAAGAACCACCATGATAAAGAATCCGGTCTTGATGGCCATCACAGAGGAAGCAACCCTCTTCGTTCCGGATCTGGTCTTGATAACCACCATTCTGCCACTGGTAATCCTCTCCACTCTGGACCTGATAGCGTTAACCGCTCTGTTGATGGTAACAATGACCACCATTACAAGCGTGACGCTGCTCTCGGTGCTGGTGCTGCTGGTCTTGCTGGCCACGAACTGAAGAACCATCATGACAAGGAATCTGGTCTCGAACGTGCTCATCATACTTCTGGTAACCCTATTCACCCTGGATCTGACAACATCAATCGCTCTGTCGATGGTAACAATGAACACCACTACAAGCGCGACGCTGCTCTCGGTACTGGTGCTGCTGGTCTTGCTGGCAACGAACTGAAGAACTCTCATGATAAAGAAACTGGTCTCAGTAATCACCATACCTCTTCTGGCAACCCTCTCCACTCTGGACCTGATAGCGTTAACCGCTCTGTTGATGGTAACAACGACCACCATTATAAGCGCGATGCTGCGCTTGGTGCTGGTGCTGCTGGCCTCGCTGGTCATGAATTGAAGAACCACCAAGACAAACAATCTAATGTTGATGGCCATCATGGTAGCTCTGGTAACCCTCTCCATCCCAGCTCTGACAACTTGAGCTATACCCCTGATGGCAATGATCATCACTACAAGCGTGATGCTGCTATCGGTGCTGGTGCTGCTGGTGTTGCTGGACACGAGATGAAGGAACATCGCGACAAGACGGAAGCAGCTTCAAACCGTACCTCTGTCTCTTCTGCTGGTTCCGGTGAAAAGAAGGGTGCTGCTGTACACGATAAGCCCTTGAATACTGGTGGTGATGCTCATCATGTTGCTGAACAACCTCCTATGGGTTTGGGCGGCCTTACTGGTAAACAACCTGTGGGTGAAATCAACTTCCACAAGCTTTCTTAGGTCCTATACTCTATATTTTGTAAATAAATAATTGAATAAAACACTTACTTGATGAAACTACACACGGATGGCTTTATTTATAATGTTATATATATATATATATATATATATACGGTTTGTTTGCAAGTGTCATTGGGGATATAATGGTGCAGGTATTTACATGTTTAGAGATCTTCACTTCCCTTGAACTCCCATCTTCCTTCGTAGAGTCCCTTTGCAGTATCTGTGATCAGTGTGTTTTGTCTATGACTCACGTACACTGACTTGTCGAGCACACGTTTGCGCAAATCTGCAATGTTTTCTGAGAGAATGGGTGTCTCAAGCAGCTCTGAGAGTTGTTCCGTGGCTACTTCAAGGTCTCTTTGGTTGTCTTCAAATATGGTCTTTTGGTTGGTTTTATCCATGTAGTAGGCCATGACGTAGGACCACTTTAATGTGTTTCTAGATTGCACAATCATGTCCACAGCACGTTTCAGAAATTGCACTTCAATCCAGGTGAGATTGCTTGTTTTTTGTACTTGCAACATGGAGCTCTCTGTTTTGCGATATAACGCTTGATCCAGTTTTAATGAGTTCTGGTGGTTGGTGTAGCGAGTCCAGTACTATTTATGCTTGTCAGTACCAAGCTAATCTAGATGCGGATCAAAACTTACATGCAAGTATCGCTCAAGGCTTGCTCTCTTTCTTGAAAAGCCAGTAGTGTCCTCCCTGTATCGGTTGCAACTGTAAGCTTGGCCATTGTGCGTTTTCCAGTCGCCTGAAGAGCAATTGACATGAGTCTGTGTATGCCTGATACTAACCAACATTCGTTCTTACCCAAGCAAACCCAGCAAAACTCGTGTTTGCACTGTTTGCACCACATGTGATTACATCCGCCATTCTTTTCGATAGGTGATTGACATTTGGGACAATCCTTGGTATGACTAGAGATCCAAGTAGCTGTTGCCGAGTCCTCCTCCTTCTTTTCCCACCAATCTTTGACCATGGCGCAGTTTGCTGGCTATACAAATGCATGAGAGTTACATGATGGACTTGATGTGTTTAAAGCTGAAAAAGTTCTCTTACCTGATGGTTTTTATGATCGCATCCAAAACACATGACATGCCCACACTCACAAGTTACTGTAGGGACAGTGGTACCGAGAGAGTTCTTTGAGATGTCGCATTCAATGGCATATTTGCAATCAGGAGCTGTGCACCACTTCAAATTGGGATTAGCCTGTACATAGACCTTGTCCAACAAGCTCTGGTATCTGGATATGAGGTCAGTAACTGCAGCAGAGTCAAGTAATATCAACATACCTGATGTACATGTCATCGTCTAATACAACCTTCAGAGTAGCTTCATCCACGGCTGCTTTACATCCCTCTTGGGGGCACTGAATATTGGTGGCATCGCCCTGCTTGACTTTATCTGACAAATAGTACGAGTAGCAATCCACGCAAAACAAGTGACCGCAAGCAAGACTAACAGTTTCCAAGCCTGGCTCGTCATTGCAGCAAATCTCACATTCGAATGAAGCGCTGCAATCTCTCTTGTTGTTGCTTTCAGATACAACCTGAATACCAGCATCCACCAGTACTCTATCAGGGCCCTCCATGTACTTTTCAATGAGCTTTTCCTTGTTCCAGCAGAAATAGTGTAATAGGATGGCCGACACTTGTGGCCTGATGGCTATCCAATGTGTTTAATAACCACACAGAAATCATGGGCTGATGTTGCTCGTTTACCCAATAAAGACGCTACTTGATTCACATTGTCCTTTTGCATGATTCTCAATTTATCGACATCTTTGGTTGCGAAATCCACTTTGTAATTGTCTTCTTCAGTTGATTTATCATGAAACATAGCGTCGTCCATATCAGCATCGCTGTTCCCACTGTCCACGCTGAAAATGTCGTCGTCAAAGTCTTCGTCTGTGATGAGATGATGAGCAGCCATAAGTCTTTCTGTCTAAAGGCAATCCATGTGAATCCATACCTGGTTGCATATCCTCCAAACCTGCAGAATAAAAGGTATCCCCGGAATCGCTGGTAGTTACGTCCCGCTCATCAACCATCATGGCATCATCATCATCAGAATCTTCAAGCAACTAAGAGGTTTAGACAATAACACACACACACACACACACACACACAGGGATTAGTACAGACGAGATGTCTTGGATGGTGTCCTACCTCGATAGAATTCTCTTGAGAGGCGCCAATATCATAATCAGGCGTTTTAGGCATGTTTACAAAGAGCAGAAGAGAAGGATATGAGATGATATAAACCGATTGTTTAAAGAGTGAAATAAAGAACAAGAACAGGTTTGATTGATTTAAATCAACCACCTATCATCTGCATATTTAATTTCAGACGGAAGCCCCATTGTGATTGTACAGTCAGGGCTGCGGATATGCGAGGCATTTTCGCATTAGAGAGACATTGGTAGTCATAAGAGGAACCGTGCTGTCTGTAAGAATACGAGTACTATGTCGCAATGAGACTATTTAGCTTTGAAAATGAGATTTTCGTAAGCAAATGTCTGCCTAGTGTGCGAAAAAACGGTTGCTTATATCCAGCATACATCTAGGAGCAGTTACTCTTGAGACTGAAAAAGCAGCGGCTCACTATGTAGCATGGACGTGCTTAACATTAACATAAATGGAAACCCCAACTCACCCTGTATTGAAAAATGGATATCGGTCGGCGCCGCCTCCGTAAAAATCGGAAAAGTGATCTTGATCTGGAGTAGCTAATGTTGATGGTATGTCTTGACTTGAAATTCAGCTGGAGTATGTTTCTATACGAAAAGCCTATAAATACAGGATCAAAATCCATTCCATTATAGAAAGCCATACTTATCTAATAAAGAAATGGCTAAACAATTGCAAAATGTTCTCATCATAGGCGCTGGTCTCTCTGGTCTCACTCTGGCCAATTACCTGCAATTGCACAATATCCCATTCCAAATCTACGAGCGTGATACTTTTGCTGATGTCCGTTCCCAAGGCTGGTCCATCACGCTTAATTTCGCCCTGAAAGCATTGAAGCAATGCCTGCCTAAAGAAGCTTTTGAGGACCTGAACAGCAAGATCTCTGTGATTCCCGACAAGGATGAAGGTCTCTCGTTTGCCTTTGAGGATGCTAATACCAGCGAGCCTCTGATGTCAAGACATTTTGAGCCTGGAAAGTCATATCGTGCCAACCGTAAACATCTTCGTGATTGGCTTTTGGAACCTGTCAAGGACAAGGTACATTGGAGCAAGCAGGTACAACGGTTCCAGGAAGACAAGGACGCTGGATCCGTTACCGCCTTCTTTGCGGATGGCACTGAAGCCATGGGTGATTTGCTTGTAGCGTGTGATGGTATCTATTCTCCTGTTGCTTGCCAGCTGCTCGGTGGTAAAGAAGAGTTTGAAAAGTTGACAGAGACCCTCCCTATTGACTCTTTTGGTGTCTTGCGTTGGATGACTGAAGAAGAGTGGTCCAAGATTGCCTCAAACAATCCTAACCATATCGTGGTGTTGAATGGCAAGCATGGACTGGTGGATGGCGTGAAGGGAGAGACATTCAACATGTTCTGCTCTGTCAAAGACACTGATCGTTCTCGTCCCGACCCTTACTGTATCTTTTGGTCCGTCTCTCACGCTAGCGATTCTTCTACCACCAAAAAGCTGTCTGAAAAGGAGAATGCTGACAAGTTGGCTCTGACCAAATTATGGGCTGCTAATGGCTTTCATCCTGGCTCGCTCTATCAAGACCTTATCATGAGCACACCCGATGACACTCCAATTTACCCCATTGCTGTGCAAGATAGACAGCCCCTGGCTGAAAAGATTGCTGTTCCTGGAAGCAGAGTTGTTCTCTCTGGTGACGCTTCACATGCCATGACCATGTTCAAGGGAGAAGGTGGTAATCACGCCATGGTCGATGCTGCCAATTTGGGTGCTGAGCTCCTCAAGGTGCAACAGGGAGAGAAGTCCATCATCGAAGCACTTGACGCCTACAATGCTGAAATGATTGAAAGAAACACAAAGGCTGTCAAGGAATCCCATGATTTTGCCATCATGGTACATACAAATCCTGAACTGATGCTTAATATGATAAGAACCACTGCCTTTGACAAGAAATAAACTTATTATCGTATTATTTATTGAATCATCTTTGAGTTGCCAGCGTTGCATGTCATGTTTTCCAGTGTTTGCTTTATGATGGCCAGTATTAAATTTCTAGTCCTTCAGCCATGGAATCATCAATATGTCTCAGTTTGAGGAATACATCACATCCAAACCCCCACATGGATACCAAAGTAAGCGAACCACCAAAGTAGCGAGCATACATTCTGGCCAGTGGTAAGCCAAACCCTAAACCAGCCAACGGACCGCCAACACCGCTTTGCATTGCCATCTCTGTAATGTTTCTAAAAATGTTGGATGGGTCGTTCTCTGCATCCTCCTTTGACTTGGATACTGTGGTGTAAGAGTATTCAAACACCTTGTGGAGATCTTCGTCGCTGATGCCGTTGCCTTGATCGCGAATTCGAATTGAAATGTCCTCATGGCCCTGGCTGATGGTGATTTGGATAGGTGGCAATTCGGTTGTTCTGCCCATCTTTTTATGATGCTCTACAGTGGCTCTGTAGGAATTCTTTAACAGCTCTGTCAGAATGTACTCAAGATGGACAGGGACGTAGGTAAACATGGTATCTGTATGACCGTCAATGATGGCATCTGGGCTTTGACCATAGTTGAATTCACACAGCTCGGCAACGAAATCAGAACAGGATTTGATCAACTGAACGGGTCTGATCTGAGTGTCAATGATGCCCACCAAACCATCTGTTTGCAAGTCTTTTTGTTGCATCAATGCAATGGCTTGTTCTGCAATGAGACGGATGCCTATCCGTGCTTGAATCATGTCGTCCAAGAATCGTGCCATATCTTGCGAGTTCATGTACTGCTTGCATTCCAAGAAGCCTGTTTTTTTTTATATATATATAAGTTTCTGGCTGGTACCACTACTGTTGGATCAAACTTTTTTTTTTTTTACCTCTGGCAAGAGTGGGAATATTATCGCTATGACGTTCAACGAAATCCTTGAGCTTTTCAGTGAATTCTAAATCATCGCCAGGAGCATCGGGAAGTGCGTATTTCACCAGCGACTCGAAAGAATCGTAATACAAACTATAAATTTCTTTTATATGAGGATTGGTACCGACGATGAAAGGTAAACTTTGAAAGGCTCTTACGCGTCTCGCTAAACGCACCGGTAGTTCAGTTCGTGCGTATCGTGTGCAAGCTTGTAGACTTTCGTTGGACAGCGGTGGACGTCCAAAGCCTGCTAGTTTACCGAGGGTTACAGGGTTTACTTGTTTGCTGGCAAAGTTGGTGATTTTGTCATCGTAGAAGGCATGAGCATGAGGTCTCTCAAGAGCTTTGGATGCAATGGAACGGGCGTATTTAAGTTTGTGTATAGGATGATGAGGGATTTGGATAAAGCGAAGCATGGCAAGAGCAAGCGTAAGAGTCAAGGTTAAAGAAAGAGAGAGAAAAAGAGAGATTGAATCACTGTGAGTCAAAAAAAAAAAAAAAAAAAAAAAAAAAAAGAGATTTATCGTGAGAAAAATACCTCTGGCTGGTGAGCACCCAATGCCTGTGTGTGTGTGTGCATGTACATGATTCATTTTGAAGTGCATGTCGTCACTATCTAAAGGCATACTGGCTGTCTTGCTTATTGCATCTGTCTACCTAGAGACCCAGCGCTATGTACAACATGCCATCTGGCATAAGAGATACCATCTTCAATCCTCTTCATGTGAAAAGAAACCGTACCCAATGTTTTCTGGAAACCCAGCTTTGCAGTAACAGTCTATGCGTGTGTGCACTATTTATTAGGTGTATTGATATAGAGTACAAAAGTGTATTTATTTGATGTGGTCCTCTTCTTCCAATGAAGCGAATCCATTTGTGCTAAGCCAGGAGAAGGATATCACTAATAAACTTGTGCAAATCACATCGATGATGGCCGTTCTATTCATCATTAGCATGCATCCCTCTCATTTCTATCATGAATACTTACAAGTAAGGTAAAACATAGTTGTCAGGGTCATATTTGTACTTCCAGAATCCCAATGTCATGGATTTGCCCATTTTCAACGCTGTGAATGTCTATAAAATGGCAATCGTTAGCATCGAATAGGTGCTACTACTACCAAATACACAGCTTACACAAATCATGGACACGATAAAGTAAGTCAAAGCAAATGCAAAGGTGAAATCCAAGTGTCCAATGTCCAAAATCCACGCAATAAGCAAAAACAGAATCTGCACTGGTATATTCATCAGCAATAGTGTTGACTCGACCGTCTTGAATTGCTCTTGTACGCCCCTATGAAGGCATGTACTGATGCGAGAAGCATAAATGGATCCCAAGTTTCCCGCGAGACCTGTGTCAATACTAGGGTGAGCGTACAAATATTAAAAAATAATGATATACTGTACCACATAGAATAGGTGTTATCATGGCCAACCCCTTGAACTTTTCAACGTATCTCTCCAACACAAGACCAGCACCACTGGAGATGAGCATGGCAATGATGATGGGCGTCCAGCCAGAAAAGAGCAGGTCTCTGACATGAGGGTTTCTCCAGACAGATAAACCAAAAAATGGGATTGAAATAAACATGATCAGGAGTAAAAATGTACTTAGATTCGTCTCTAAATGAGGAAAGTAAGACACATTGCTTTTATATTGCTCTCATCCCTTACCCATATTGACTAATAAAAGATTTGCGCATCCTGCCAAAATACCAAGTGTAACAACATCACCCAAAGAAGAAGCCATGGGACAAGCAATGTTGTCTATATCACTAGCTAGTCAATACATTTTGCGTCCATCTCTCCCGTTGATATACTTTTACCAGGATCAATCTTGAGCATGCGACTGATGATTATGAGAATGCACATGAACAATCCTAGCACAAAACTCGACACTGAGGCTGACACCATGGAGCTTGCAATCACTAGCACACTTTCACTGATCGTCACTGAATCCTCTGGATGTAATAATGCGCCTAGAAATACCGAGAATAAACCTGCAATGGAGCCTGATATCAGTGCCTGCACCTGGATCAACGACAGGTTGCCCCATACAAGTGCATTTCTAGTTTCAGGATGATCCAAATCGCCCATATTCGCAGATGTTGAGAACCTTGCGGCTAGATTCATCTCGAGATTTCCTTTCAAATTCAACAGTACAGGCACCAAGATGAATAATTCTGACACTTGGGTAAACACTTTCCAATGCTGTTTTGCTCGGTTAGTTTTGGGTTGATTTCAATTCGAGTGTCGATAGTTACTTGGTATATATCCATCATCCATCCTGCTATAATCAATCCAACAACACAGATTAATAACGAAGGTAGCGCCTATTATAATATTTTAGTATACAGCCTACACTACGACTCAACTACGCCAAGAAAATAGACCAGCTATACTTTACTTGAGACGCAAGTTTATTGCCACTGGGTATCACTTCCTCTTTTTTTTGAGGCGCTTTGTAATGTATAAACGATGATGATGATGCAGAACGAGTGTGTCTGCCGAGTCTTTTTTGTTGTCCTGTTCCTGTTGAACCGCCTGCTCCTCCTCCAAGTTCGAGATGATGATCTCCTGGTGTTAATAGTTCTATTGCATCATTTTTTGCAGGATTATAATTTGGAGGCATCTCGATATTCTATAAAATGAAAGCAAAAAGAAAGAAGAAGGGCCTAAAATCGAAACTAAATGTTCTGCTTTTATTAAAGTGAAATAAAAAGATCGACTCCAATGATTTTAAGGATTTTTGTCCGACCGAAGCCAATTAAACGGAAAACACAGAAGGGTTGGTAGCAGTGTACCAAGCTTAAAAGACGTTTATGGTCTTGTGCCATGAGTTTGCAGTGCTCTTAAAGCATAAATGTGTAGTGTTGCTAGATTGCCCGAGGCTGTGAAGACGATCGGTTGGAGGATCGAGCAGGATTGGGAAGATCTCTTGTTGGTAAGAGCATGATTGAGTCAAATTCTGAGGAAGGGTTCTCCTTGATGTAGTTTTGAGCGTGTATAGCCTTATCATGTTGAGATGTAAATTATATGATTTGTAAACATACCTAAAACAATAAGCTAGCTCATTTTGCTGAATCGTCTTCACTATCATGGCCATGGTCCTTGTTCTTGTCGTAGTGATGGCGATAATTATGGTCATGATCTTTTGTACATTCTTCTCCAGCAGTCTATGTGTCTGATTCTAGTTCTTGATCTGGCGGGAGTGATTATTCAAGGAAAAGAGACAATAGGAGGGCCAGTAGTGATATGCACAGGCGCACAACAAAAGTACTGATCACAGTCGCCGCCTGCAGCGCTAGAGATTGAAACGATTGATAGTTGTGTAGTTACGAGCCTTCTATTCTTTTATGTAAGTGTGTGTAATCGTGTATATCGACACCACTATGTAAATTCTCCCGGGATAGCCCTAATACTGGTAATAAGTTTAATAGAATGTATTTACATGCTCAAAACATTACAAAAATGGCTGTGATGCGGGTGGTCCAAAGCCGAGACAATTGCTAATTTCATTGCCAAAGCAAATCAAAAAATGGTTATATATCCACATGTATCCACATGGTTTACAGCTTCAGAATACTCATCAGCGTTTAGCTCGAGGTATTTCAGTAAATACGAACGAAGCGTAATCTAAAGAATATTTGATCTATTTTTCCTTGCTCAAAATCTAGTGTACTGCGGATAATCTGCAATATTCTCAAAGATTCAGTATCCATCTCACCTTTATTGGCATAAATCAGTGAATTGGTGTAGCCATCTTAAATATCATATTGTTCATATAAGCTTTCCTTGATCAGAAGGAAAGCTCACGCGAAATGCTGCTCGAGATAATTAGCAATGATGTATCCATTTCGGTCAAGCCAATGATCGCAAGCCGGTCAACCTGTGATTTGGAAAAGCTAGATCACTCACTGTTATGCACTAGGCGCTATGGTTGAGGTCTTCACTAGCTGCTGATAGTATATACATGAGCTTGACAACACGGAATGTTTTGATTGCTGAGAAAGGCACTGGTGCTGCCAGCATCATCCGCAGCCAAAAAATGGTTAAATCCACGCTAAACAAATCTGCTCTGATTTGTTCGTTTCTAACCTCTTTGGACTTGATTCGACCTATTTTGCAAAATTTGACAGATAAGTTGTGATGATCATTCTATGCTTCCTAATGCATTCCTGAAGCAATTTTCAAGGCGCATCCAATGGTACCAAGTCATATCGATGTTCTTAATAAACTTATTGAGCAATGTGTGAAAGTATGAAAAGAGGTTTATGGCCAAAAAGTCGAAATTTTACATATCAAAGTTCCACAAAGATGATTTCAGAGGCTGCGTTGGATCGATAGAAACATTTTGATTCAAGATATACCATAGTAAAAGTTTTCATTATCAAGGTAAAAAACGCGACCGTTTGATTTTCGATGAAAACCATGAGGGATATTTCATGCTTTTTGGTCGATTTTTGACCATCTCGAAAAAGTTGAGCAAAGGTGCCAGAAAGTGCCTGCTATTCGAAAGCATTTGTTTGGTGCTATTCTGGCAACTTAAAACGGCTTCTAACGCGAGAAATTATGGCTCAAATGCATCCGATTTGCGCTGTGTTGTGTATAGTTTTGAGTAATAAGAGACAATACCGGTATACAGTATGCCTATATAGAAATTGCTCTCGTTAATACAGAAGCGGAGCATCCTAGAAACGTCAAATCCACAGTGACAATCCGCTTTTAAAGGAATCCTCCACTCTGTAGAAAGGAAAATTGAAAACCGGACAACCAGAATTGAGGTTGCTGCTCAAAGCACCAGCGTGCAACTTTATTTTTTAAAGGTATAAATCACTAGGTAAATCACAATGCAAATGCTGAAAATCCACACCCTTTCGCTTCGTCTCTTTCTTTCAGTTTCAATCTTCCATTGTTTAAAATCGTTCAATTGAGAGATAAATTCCTGCTGACACAACTCCAATTCTTCCATTCTCTTTTTACTCTTCCTCTTGACACGATACAGCTCTTGTTCGATCAGATCCATCCGATCATGAAACAGCATGTTATTGGTGCCGCTGCGATTCGCATGTGTGGTTGCAGTCGTTGTGGCAGTGCTTACGGTGTTTGTCAGGCAGTTTTCTTTATCTTCTTGCTGAGATGATGCATTGGATGTCTCTTGTTGAGTGCTGTTTAGTTGATCGTTGGACCCATGTGCATGTCGCGCTGTAGTTAAACGCTCGATTTCGTTCATAATCTTCTCAGCCATGACAGCTGTATACAGTTGCTGTAGTAGCAGACTCTGGTTCAGGTACTCCTTTTTCAACGGCATGTTCCCCACCATCATATTGTCTGACAAAACTCTTGCATTTGTTATCGCAGTGCCATGAGCTCCTTCCCGTGTAAGATTCTGCAAATCAGATAGAATTCCCTGCAACGCATCCCATACTGATCCTGAGCGATCCAAAATAGGCAAAACTGGCTGTTGATCTTGTATTGCATTCTGCTGTAAAAATTGTTCATATGCCCACACCTGCCATCGAACCAATCCACTCTCTGTTCTGTCTTTCATGACCATTCCCTTTTGCTTTGACCGTGCAATTTGTGTTCTGATCTTGCGGTTGGACGGCTCTAGCATGTCAACTGCTTCAAAGGTCGTCTCCATTAATGCACGAGTCGAGTACTGCAGATGGGGTATTGTTGGCACGATCCAATTATGCATCATTTCATTTCGGCCGATGTTATCTGATGAAAAGCATGCGCCAATTTCCTCGCCGAGCAATAGTCCCAATTCATGCTCAATGCCTAACGCCAGAGCCATGTGTCTAGCTTGGTCCACGCTGACCCATATATCACAAAATGGGAATTGCGCAATCAAGAAATCCACTTCAAAATCTGTCATTTTGAGATCAAACAGGAACAAGCCCTCTGTAAGCGTGATACCGTTTGCTTTGAATAACTGCCCTGCTGATATATAGTGCCGTTCAAATTCGTGATAAATGAGTCGATAGATGGGCGTGTTGTTTAAATCCACTTTGAAGGCAGGGTACATTCTAGTTCGATGTTTGAGCAGAGCATCAGGCGTAGATTCAATTTCCCAGTTGAAAAGTAGTTGGAACTGTAAAGGTATAGCATGGGGTTCTTCCATTGTGTTATAGAGATGTTGTACACAAAAAAAAGGTGAAATGGATTACCACATGCTAATCGTGGATTCGACAAGAAATCAATTGTCGGTTGAGTCGCCGATAGGATAATTCGTTTCAAGGAACTGCACAGTTGGATCAGAAGCAATCAGCAAATGTATCGTCCTTATAGTGCCTACTATTCAACTGCATACATAGTATCACACAAGAAGATACTACAATTATAAAAGACGCTTACTTTTTAGTGAATTGAAATAGATGTCGCAAGATATTTCGCTCATAGTATACCTACATTGCGAGCATTTACTCAAAGAAGCTCCCCTAGACAGGTTTGTGAACCAAAGCATCTATTAACTTGAAAGCTGAGAATGATTAAACTATACAATACATATACAGAAATACTGACATAATTCGTATATGGCATCCCTCATCTCATAGTTTTTGATTATCTTGCACATCTGAGCACGACATTTAGGCAATGCTTCAAAGACATTTGATGCTGTGGATGTTGGTGTCATTCGACGTTGATTTTATCTTAGAAAGCAAGATGTTAATTCCATATGCTAGCTAAAAAAAAAAAAAAAACCTATTAGCTATACTCTTTTCAAGTATCCGAAAACTATAACTTTGCCTCCAAGAGTGCCCTCCCTATATGTGCATCCCGATTGCTACTACCAGCGATCATAAGACCATCTTCGATGGTGTCGGTCCACATTTACTTTTATACTGTCATTGGCACACTCAGACCAGAGTCTATATATAAAGCTTCGTTACACGTTTCATAAACTTTGATGGGAGAGCGATAACATACACATTTGCAGTGTTTTAGAGCTAGAAAAACGTATGATCTGGTTCCTGAGCTTAATTAGGGCTCCGTTTACCATGTTATCAAAGTTCTGTAATCACGGAGAAGCAGTAGACATCTCCATCTTCTCTGAGCCTACAGATAATAGAAACCCCACTTGGCTATTCAGCATATCAGTGATCACTATGAGGTGCCCGTCGCTATTGGTAACCCTTAAACTTGAATTTCATTTGTGGTAGATTGCATATTTTAAGGGCAACATTTAGATTCGATTTTTCATTTAAAAAGCTGAATCTACATTTTTGGCCATATGCTCCAGGAAAGCCATAATTACAGAGAGTTGCATAGTGCATACATACGATCCTACAATTGCTTTATTGATCTGCTTGCTTGATCCAGGTATTTTTTTTTTCGGTTTTAATCTGTATTAATAGGAATCCTTAGTGAGCAATGGATGTGCATCAGATTCTGGGCCTGTTCGAGTTGTATTTAGATAGCAGCATTGCTCCTTTTCAAGCTAGCTGTTTTGTCTCAAGCAATGATCAACCTTTGTGATCTTGTTAGTAGTTGTTTACTCAACATTGGGAGCACTTGTATCCAAAAGGTTCTTTGTATGATATGTACATAGCACTAGATTAGTGTCACCGTATTGATATGGGTCTCCGAATGTAAAGAAGGTGATACACTGCTATAAACAGCACTTGTCTTGAGTTCCCCCACCTCAGTTTAGTGTGGGTGTATGTTGTTTTTTGTGTCATGTCTGGTTTAAAACTCATAAAGCTTAATGTGATTGATTCTGTCTGTCGGTCGATTACTCTTTGATAATGCTATTGCATACATATAGAACTAGGCAAGCGATGCATATAGTTGTACGTTACATAAGGGAAAAAAAAATAGAAAGAAGGCAAGGTGAGTTGTTTAAAACTTTCTTTCTTTTTTTTTTTCTAACTCTCTCTCTCTCTCTCTCTCTCTCTCTCTCTTTCTTTTCTTTCTACTTCTTCCTTCTCTTCTCTTGTTTTCAGGTACGCCATAGTAACATGTAGCCCCCATTTATTTACTGCTTTCTCCTCTTTTGGGAGAACAAGATGTTTATATTAACGCTGTATTCAACATGGTGTAGAGCAAACATATATACACTATGACGACAGTTAAACCTATTATTAAGCTTCCACCTCGCAGTAAATCATGCTCCACTCGTTCAACTTACCAGGACATGATGTCCCCTTATGACCCCCAATCTATTGTATCAAACGAACTCTATTTCGAGGACAAGGAGAATAGACTTCAAGATTATGACATTCAACATCTTTTGCAAGAATACGGTCTCTATCAGTAAGCGTCGAATTTAGCAGGCGATCACATAAAGCTAATATAAAAAAAACGTGCTTTAAAGGATCAAGAGAGAACGAGGTGGCGGATATTTAAGCTTCCCGGATTCCAAAATGGGTAAGTGACAAGGACAAACGAAACAGAGATTGTGATACTCAAAGCAAATACATATAGCGGATAGAGTGTACTCGTTGTTCAATGGTTACATGTTTGCAAATCAGACGGTGCTCAAATTTAGACTGTCCTTCAACGATCTGAATGACCCTCAACCTGAGGGATACATTTTGGAAATTAGACATTTGCCCACACACATGGATCATAATTCATTGTATGACATATTCCGTCCTTTTGGTCCCTTGAACATCTGTAAACCCATTGCAGAAGATGGGACGCTCAAAGGAAAAGCACTTGTTCAATTCTTTTACAAAGAGGATTCAGACGCTGCTGTCAGCAGTTTGGTAAGTAGGATTCATTTGTGGCTGTGATGAAATGTGTTACTGAACTTGTTGGTTTCATAGAACAACAAGATGATTGATGGCAACACCATGTAAGTAATGGGGAAAGATGTGAGCTAACGGGGTGAACAAAGGATCCTGTTCTATTATAAGCAGGCATTGCAATAGTTATTGAGGCCCTTTTTCTGCTTTCATTCTACAAAATCATACTAATCTAGCGTTGATTACATCTAGTCAAATTCATGCATTGATGATGAACACGTTTTCATCCTCCCGCTATATGGTAACTATACAAGCAACATATCCATATAAACTTGCTACTGACATGCACGACGACACACAGACCCAATCCATGTCAACCCCTACCTCCGGTACTACCGCCATGGTAGCAGCTGAACCTATTAAAGAAAGCACTGGCTTTGTCGACTATATGAACCTTTACGTCAAAAATCTCGATCCCACTGTCGACAATACTGATTTGTTCAACATTTTCCGCAAATATGGCCGCATTGTCTCGGCTCGAGTGATGAGTAACCCTGCCACTGGATTATCAAAGGGTTATGGTTTTGTAAGTTTCGGAAAACCTGAGGAAGCAGCACTCGCCCTGAAGGAAACAGATGGAATGCAATACCGCACCAAACCCATGATTGTAGCCTATCATGAGCCCAAAAAGCCCCGTCAAGAGAAATCAACTTCCACTACCACATCGTCCTTTCATTCGCCTCCTCCAACTGCTTCTATTGATTATGCCACAACTCCTTACTTTGAAACAAGGCATCCGCATGAAGGTAAATACCATATTTGATGGACACCTGTTGTTTCTTTGACGCATTATTGAAACACTCAGTTGGTCCTCTCGGTTTAGGCATTGACAATGTAGATCAGTTGGCCATAAATCATGTCAAGGACCTGTCAGTTAGTGGCACTGCACCACCTCCACTACGAAGAAATGTAATTATTACATGTATATGGCCGATTCAAGCAGTTATATTGACTTAATTTCTACCAGTTATCCATGGAAAACAACTCATTCTCGCCTCCACCTATTCGCACATCACCTCAGTTTGCCTCTCGCCCATCACTCGCATCATTGGCATCGGGTGCCAGTATTCAACAAGCTCCTGTTTCTGCCATGTACGAAAAGATGGAACAAGAAAAGATTTTGGAAGAGAAACCTCGCTCACTGCGTCGCAAGGGGTCTTTAGAATCAATCAGTTCTGTCATGACTGAATCAAGCGCACAAATTCAACGTCAACGCATGACAGAAGCTGTCAAACGTTGCGGAAGCTATGGCAATGATCTTCCAGACATTGTAGACATGCTCTTGACACTCAAAAAGAAGGAGAGGTCCATCTGTCTGTTCAACCCTGATTTCCTTAAAGACAAGATCAATGCAGCAGTTGAAGCATTAGAGATCTGCGAAGATGACGACGAAGAAGACGATCAAGATGAGATACATCGACAGATGATGATTGCAGAAAAGAAAAAAGAAAACAGAGGCGTTGAGATTAAAGCAAGGTACAGTTCTCAGTAGAGCTGAGTCGTATGGAAATGCTAACCTTGTACTTTTGTAGATCCTATGTTCCCAGTCCTCCCAAATCACCTTTGAAAAAGAGAAAAAGCGTGAGCCCACCACGCGTTGCCAACCGCACAGTTGCTGTTGACAATGTCGTTATACCTCCTCGTCAATCCAAAGCTATACCCATCATTGCACCTCCTATTTTAGATACACCAAAAGCTGCAGAGATCAAAGCCATGTTGGCATCGTTTGAAGGCAAGGCGATACATGAGAAAAAGCAACTTTTAGGAGATCAATTGTTTCCCTTGGTGAAGGCTACTGGCATCAAACATGCCCCCAAAGTGACCATTCGTTTGTTGGATACGATTGAACTGGAGACTTTGGCCAAGACCATGTTTGACAAGGAAGCACTCAAGACTCAAGTGGACAAAGCATTTGCTAGTTTATAATAATACCGTAACGAATTGAGAATATGTCTGCTGGAAGCATATTTTCATACCAATAAAATATCTAATATCACATCATTCTATTGTATTCTATATGCTTTCATTTGCAAACATCGGCCTTTATTAATACATTGCATTTTTTTTTTTTTACCCATTTTGTGTGCTTCACACATGCTTTTCCTTTATATAATAGCCACGTGCACGCTCCAAACCCTCAAAGTAATGAATGGGAATGTGATCTCGGAGAAAAAATGGGTAGAAGGATTCAATAAAGGGAATCGGGTTGATGACTTTTTTGAGAAAGGGCCTACACCACCAAGGATAATTGGCAGTGAGATCCTTGCTGGATGCTGACATGGCTGGATTGGGTCCTGTCGTCTTTTGATGAGATGGAGAGTAAGCAGAAGATACCACAATATCTACGTTGAGGTTGGGCTGGTAACTAGAAGGATAAATCTCTAATGGTTCTGGATTCAACATGGGATGTGTGATCTGGACAGCGTGGCCGACATGTGAGTAGTTGAAGAAGTCGGTGGTTGGCACATAGTGACCCACGGTTCTGTTGTTGTAACCAGGAGGAATGCGACATACGACATCCGACTTGTTGATGATTCTCCACAAGGTGGATGATCGAGTCAATGGCGTGTTGGAGTGAGAGGCAAAGATAGATGCGAAATCATTGTCTCCTACTGCTGGTGTGCCGATGAGATAGGCATCTCGTAATTCACATAAGGGCTCGATGTCTTGAGGGCATTTCAGCCATCTAGCAAACAAGAGCACGCCTAAAGAGGCTCCCAAAGAATGGCCACTCACCCAGACCTGAACAGGCTTCCTAGTCTTGAACTTCTTTTGCAGCTGTCTTGCCTTTTCTTCAATGGCCGATTGAATAGCATAATAAGGGTCTCTGCTGTCAGTGCCTGAATCGATGCTCGTTGGAAACAGACTGTCATAGAATCCTTCATGTGCAGATCCAAACAAGTAAGCTCGTGCATCTGTACGCTGTAATGTGGCATCTACCAAGAACTCGCTAGCAATTTGAAAGAGAGGATCAGCTATTCAGAACATGCGATACCACAGACGACTACTCACGAATAGTTTTGCGGTGTTGTTCCCTTGAAAGACACGATGATGAATGGATCTTGGCTATCGTCCTCACTATGAACAGGCCAGTAGAGACCACAAAAGGGACCTCCCAACGACTTTAGCTCTGTCACACCAGCGAAGTGAAGGCCATAGGTACGGGCTATCTTTCTAATAGACTTTTCAGACTCCCAAACCAATCTCTTCATTTCTAATTCTATCTGTTCGTATGTTTGCTTTGGCTGTTGCGTCTTGTTAAAGTCGGAGAGCGTCTTGAAGGCTTTGGTTACCTTTTTGTCCTGTCTTTCATAGATCAAGGAAGAGAGCACTGTCATTGTCTCTGCGATGGAAATATCAAATGTACGATGACGATGATCGACATCACCTTTCATTTGAGTTGCATCTGCCGTTTTACCTAGTACGAGTAGTGTCGTTTGAATTAAGCGCCTTGTGTCAGGAGAAAGCAGCAATTGAGGAGCACCCCAATTGATAATACTAAGGTCTGATCAAAATACAGCATGTTAAAATCATGAAAGGCCAGTGTGATCAGAGTGTTGCTACTTACTGTGCCCATAGTCTTGGCTAATGCGTTCCACGAGCTTT
This sequence comes from Mucor velutinosus, assembly GCF_035048745.1. NCBI lineage: Eukaryota > Fungi > Mucoromycota > Mucoromycetes > Mucorales > Mucoraceae > Mucor > Mucor velutinosus. Next base: position 2,351,735 of record NW_027041905.1, on the reverse strand, counting down.
GCACCACCTAAATAGTCCATAAATATCTTGAGGCCAATTTCGAAAGCGAACAATGCGCTGCTCAGTGTAGGATAAACAAGGATAAAAGCCAAGGAGCTCAAGGGCGAAGTAAAGATGGCAAACCAATTAAAGTAGAATACAAGAAACAGATTCTTGTAGACGCCTATTGCATAACGCCAATAGCCACTGGGCCGGTACTTGTTGCTCGTCTTTTGCTGAATGTAGTGAACAAAGTAGATGATATACTCAACGACTGTCTGTGGTTTAGGCATATCTGGACGAGGATGCTGGCTCATGAGATGGCTCTCTCTGGACTGGCTTAGCAGCTCGGCGAAATGCTGTTGCGAGCAATTGTTCACGTTGAGGAATCCATGATCATCGTCAGGTGTAGTGTCGCTATTGTGATCGTCGTCTTTGAATATATGGTCTATCAATGAATGTTTCGTCATCTAATACTGCTAGTGGTAGAAAGAAAGAAGTGCAGCAGAAATCAGCCCAGAAAGGGCTATTTAAATGAATACACCTGAATAGCATTTATGTCTTGTCGCACAAACACTGGTCTTTGGGGACATTGGTCAAGTCAACAAATGTCCTCGAGTACTAGCTCTTTTGTATTTTACTTGATTCAAGTCGTTTGCAGTATCGCCGATGCCAATGCAGCGTCAGAGAAGCTTAATCCCATTCTGCAAACACTCAAGGGGTGAGACACACTACTTGATCGCAATGGAATTACTATTAACATACAATTTCGCTGATTGTTTACCGAGACAATGATCGATGAGCTCACTACAAGATGAGCAGCACTCAAATACCAATAGAATATGATTACTAGCAATCGTTACTGACGATATGAGCTGCACAAAACACAAACAGTAGAGATATATGCTTGATTTGCGCGTTACACACGTCATGAGTCTGTTACAAAAGTGGTTGCTGCGTGTGATGCGTCCAGGTTGGGGGGGTTTTTTACCTATTTTCTACCTGTCTACACCTATATCCATATATACAGCAACATAGCTGTATATTACTATACCAAAGAGAACCTTGAGATGCTGGGATCTGAACCTAATGTAACAAATACAACAGGAAATGGAGCCACCTGTAGTCCTAGACTCATGATTTGCATCATTGGTTTTTGTAGAGAGAATTGCTAAAGGATTCCACACGACTAGCCGCATTCCTGCAAGAGTGCTTAGCGTTAGGAAGTCTTAGAGTATGACATTGCGTAGCTCAACGATATGAAGAGCGATACTCACGCTTGAGATAGGGCTTCAAGCACTTTGAATCATTCGTCAGAGGAAGGGAAGAACTCGTTTTATGCATTTACACCAACAACTATACACCAAAGCCTTCTGTTATCATGCCAAAAGACGTGCTCAATAAATACTATCCTCGGTAAGCTTCTAGTATCATCTCGAGATCAGCACTTTGTCAACGAGCATCATCTCTAGAAGCAAATTGTCTCAATGGAAATCGCCTGAATCCCAAAGCCCATTGGACGAGGATTTTCGACAGGTACCATCTTGCAAAATATCATTTTCAGGCACAACTCAACATTTTAGATGCAGGAAAAGAACAAAATCATATTCCTTGTGGCAGGATATGCAAAATACAGATGTCCATATGTCTGGGTAAGCCTATGAGAGGGGGGGAATGCTCCGTTGCAGGATGCTAATGGGGCTCTTTAATACAGTTAAGGTCCCATCATGAACAACTGATTCGAGCTCAAACAGGACACATTGAAGAGGACGACAATCCCTTACAGTTACAAAAGACGAACGAATGGAAGACTAGCAGTAAAATGAATTAGAAAAATGCCTCATTTGGTTGACGTAACTAAAGTCTAAATGATATCATGTATCTATAGATGTCTCGTTATGGGAAATGGTGGCTGAAATCTTGCTCATGACAACGAATCCAAGAAACCCCTTTCAGCTTGATCATGACTATATTAACAAGCTGCCTGTCGAGGAATCCATCTTACTGACAGGTTCGCTACTGGCTTTTCTGGAAAATGTCTGGATACAAGCCGACCCAAGTATCGCATTCCTGGATGATTGTAAGTAGCATCCTTGTTGCTATTTCCGAGATGACTAAAAAGAAACTGTATATAGTGCATACCGAAATTCAAGTGTTACAATCCAAGCATATTGAGAACATGTATACATACAATTTAAAGAATAAAAACTAACGATTCAGCTCTAGATTCTGTTGTGGGATACACCAGAATTTAAGATTTGAGAAGGAGCCATACCCGATCTATACTTATGCCAGATGTATATAGTTCAAGTGTATCATCTTGTTTGATTCCAATGAATCCATTCAGAATCTGCTGTTCAAATTAAGGTTTTCTGCCCCTTTTTTGCGCGTATTACATGTAATTAGCATCACAGATAAATACCGGGATACAGGCAGGTTATTCCGAAACGGCATACCCATAATGATGATGGTACTGCTGTATCAACACTCTACAATATAATTAGAACATGACGCATGTATATCAGCAGAAAATCAAGTATAAATAGCATCCTTTTAAGCGACTCTTGCGCTTCTTCTCTTCATCTTTATTACCTAAACTTCTCAAAATGACTGGTACCATGTATTTCATCAAAAGTCAAATGAACGGCCGTGTTCTTGATGTGAGTGAAGGCTCGACTGAGGTAAGTTGTCCTGTATTTACCCGTGTCTATCGATACCAACAGCAAGGTATTATGAATAGGATGAAGCCCCTATCATTGTCTATTCTCAAAAGAGCGAAGATTGCTTGAACCAATTGTGGCGTTACGAAGATGGCTATCTCATCAATGCCAACTCTGCCAAGGCGCTTGATATCAGTGGTGGTGAAATGCAACCCGAATCTCCTATCATTCAATATGCTCAAAAGATGTCTGAGGAAGCCGCTAATCAAAAGTGGGAAATTGACGATGAAGGCTATATCTGTTGTGCTGCTCGCCCTGATTTAGTCTTGGATATTGCCGAACGTAATGACGAGGATGGCGCTGCTATTATTTTGTACTCGAAGCGCGAGGGTGAGATTGCCTCTAACCAACGCTGGTTCTTGGAGGAGTACTCTGGTTAAATTTAGCATCATTTTTAATAAACAAAGATTACAAGTAGTGGATGTTATTTCGCGCGCGCATGAGGCTTCATCATGTTTGAGGAGATGTTAACGCAATTTGTCAACTGATGGCCTGAACAGGCAGTATCATGACGCCTTGTTTGTAGTAGGCAGCTCAATAACGAATTAACGAAGCAAATCCACAATAGCTTATGGTGAGCTACCAAAATTGATACCACGGGCAGTTGTATTTGCGAGTGCTTTTGTATGTAAAAACATGAGAGCTTCTACTACATGTGAGTACTCAAAACCATCTACTATTTGAAGCGTTGCACCATATCATAATTTCAAGCGCACAATTTATTTTAGGGACAACATTGTGAAGCAATTTCACTACAAATAATGAATGCAACATAGAAAGTTGCATTCGAGACATAGCAAGCAAAAAGGTGACTGAATCCATCCTCATGATCAACTGTGATGTATCTGAAATTGAGCACTACGTATGCTTGGTAAAAGCCATTCATTTGTTTATAGAGACAGTTGGAAAGTGCTGCGCATACAAACACATTGTCTAGGCCTACAAAAGCACTATTCAGCAGACACTATCCAAACCTACAAACGACTATTCAAGCAATAGAAACGCTATCCATGCCGAATATGAAACTAGACAACATTATTCAGACTACTGAGAACACTGTGCAGCACTATTCAGGCAAAAAATAGCGTCATGCAAGTCTAAAACACATAGTTCAGGCGCCAAACGGATAGTCAAGCATATAAAGCATTAGCCAAGTTGGAATCTCCCATTAACCTGGTTTCGAGACATTGTCCAGGCGTACACAATACAAAAAATCTATCCAATGCTCTATATGGATGCGATGGAGTTCGGGAAAGGGGAGAGAGGAGGGAGGGCGAGGGACACAACAAGTTGACATTCCCTTTGTACGACTCAATCTTACACTCGCAACACCCACTGATCAGCCTATATTCATGCGGTGCTTTCATTTCCACTTGTATATGAAATGACTCGATTAAAGCAAATACATCTGATCTACAAGCCAGACTCTATTGCAATCTGATGGCATGTGCACTTTTTGAAGTGATCCAATTGTAGATACGTATCAAAGTGTAACACCAAGTTTATCATCTAAATAAACAACCCTGTAGGCTGCTTGTGCACTTTTACTCTCTCTCACACCACACAAATAGAGAGATCCTCCCTAAAAATGAATTAATACCCCTTACTTCTATCTTGATTGTCTCCTTTTTTTTGTAATTATTATTATTATTATTGTTGTTGTTGTTGTTGTTGTTGTAGTTTCCTTTAATTCTGGTTCAAGTTGAAGGGAATCGTTTGCTTCTTCTTTTTCCTTTTCTCTTTTTGCATTCTTTTCTGAGCTTTTCTACACCACATCGATACCATGCCAAATACAAACAACGACAGCGATATACCTGAAAGAATAGCAGCTGCAAGGAGAGAAGCAGAGGCACTGAAAGAGCGTATCAAACAACGTAAAGAAGCACTGGCTGACACAACTTGTAAGTGTTCTGCTCAACCGTTGATGCCGACATGCAAATCTAATATACACATCTAGTGCAAGAAATGGCCAAAGATATTGAGCCATTACCACGTATTGTCATGAAAGCCAGACGCACACTGAAAGGCCATTTGGCCAAGATTTATTCGATGCATTGGGCCTCTGACAAGAGACATCTGGTATCAGCATCGCAAGACGGTAAGCTCATTGTATGGGACGCCTATTCAACAAACAAAGTGCATGCCATTCCGCTTCGATCATCTTGGGTCATGACTTGCGCCTATGCACCGTCTGGTAATTTTGTTGCTTGTGGTGGTTTGGATAACATTTGTTCGATTTACAATCTTCGCACACGCGATGGCCCTGTGCGTCCTGCTCGTGAACTATCGGCGCACAATGGTTACCTTAGCTGCTGTCGGTTCATCAATGACCGCCAAATCTTGACAGCGTCTGGTGACATGACCTGTATGCTGTGGGATATCGATGCGGGTGTCAAGACGGAAGAGTTTGCGGATCATACAGGCGATGTGATGAGGTAAGGCATTGCATGCTTTTGTGCTCAAGTCAACGTACCACTGATACGGATTCGATACAACAGTCTGTCATTAGGCACAAATCCCAATGTGTTTGTCACTGGTGCTTGTGATTCCACAGCCAAAGTGTGGGATATTCGCACAAAGAGATGTGTACAGACATTTGTGGGTCATGAATCCGATATCAACGCCGTTCAGTTCTTTCCCGATAGCAACTCATTTGCAACAGGCTCTGATGATGCTACTTGCCGCTTGTTTGATCTGCGTGCCGATTGTGAATTGAGTGTTTACTCACATGAGTCCATCTTGTGTGGTATCACATCGATTGGGTTCTCTCCTTCAGGCCGTTTATTGTTTGGCGGCTATGATGATTACAATTGCAATGTCTGGGATACACTCAAGTGTGAACGCGTGGGTGTATTGTCTGCTCACGACAATAGAGTCTCTTGCTTGGGCGTCGCTGGAGACGGTATGGCCTTGTGTACAGGTAGTTGGGACTCTACTCTCAAGGTCTGGGCCTAAGCTTGTATTGACACTAACAACAACAAAAACTTGATTTCGATACGCTGGCTACTCCTTAATTCTCTTCCAGTGTAATGATTTGTATGAGCCTTATTCTCTCTCTCTCTCTCTCTCTCTCTCTCTCTCTCATTCTGCGTGTAATTCATCTCCTTTTACCCTCTATTTCTCCATTCAATGCCCCTATTTTTCTCTCTCTCTCTCTCTTTCTTTCTCGCATTTCACCAAGCAAATGACACTCTGCTTATCCATCATTAACGGGATAATTTGGATTTCTTTTTGTAAATTAAACTCAAATAAAGAAAATACTTATAAAGACAAGGATAACAAGACGTTTTGATCTTTTGCCACCATGAGAATGCAAATTAAAAAGGGGAGGGGGTTAGTCGTGACCATGGAGTATGTAGAATAAAATATGTATAAGGTATAATAGATAGCAGATAAATATAAATATATATATATATATATATATATATAGCAGGAATTGAATATGCACAGAACATTACGCAACATGTGGATAACGTTTAAGTTGAGACGAGGAGAGTGTCGAATGATGCATTGATGAGGCACCAAACAACCTACCGATAAAGCCTTGTGATTTGTCATTAAACGAGTGTCGTCTCTCTTCCTTGAAATTCATCAGGTAATCATGCACTGTGTGCGATGAAGCCCTTCTCTGTAATTTGGGTGGTATAGACAGGGATGAGCAAGACGATGACCAGGAGGAAGCAGCAGATGATGTTTGCGGTGTGTTTGAAACCAGCAGAGGCAATTGTTGTTGTTGCAACTCTGTCACGCGTTTGATGGATAGGGCTAATGGATCTTGGAACTGTTTAACACACTTGTATTCACGATTGACCCTGTCTAGTTCCTTTGTGAGTCTTCGCATGTTGTCAGGATGGTCCAAGTAGTTTTTATCGTCTGCCAAAAAAGACTGTCTCTGCAACATCAGCTTATGTTGTGTCCGACTTAGTTCTGATTTACAATGAACAGATGATGAACGGGATGAACTTGATCTTTTCATGACTAAACCTTCATGTTCCACGCTATTGGTGGAGGTGTACGCCAATGCATTGTACGTTGTGAGCTGTATGCTTGGAGGCGACCTTAGTAGAGACGGTCTTGGATTATGTTGATTCATGTTTATTAGACTTGTAGTAAAAAGAGAGATAAAAAGAGAAGGAAGGAAATAAAAAAAAAAAAAGAGGGAGCTACTAATTATTGTTATTTACTATACACATTGCTCTCCCCTTTATATAAGTGTAATTTCATCTCACATGACACTCCCTCTATTGCTTATTTGTTTGTGTCATTTTTCAAAACCATCTTGCTGATCAAGAGTCTTCCAAGCTTGAATTTTGCTAGAATCCTTTGAAGGACGCCTAGAATTGCATGTGCCACTGGGCTTTGTTTCTTGTATAAAAATAATAGTAGAATAGAAGCTGTCAGTAGGTTCATCACAGCATGCTTCACCGCTGCCTATATTTCATGAATTCAGTATTTTTTTTTTTTTTTTTTTTTTTTTTGTCTTTACCTTGTAGACCCATTTCCAACCATCCTCATCTCCACTACCAGCAGCAGTGCTGGGTTTCGCAAGTCGTTTGGATGCTGATGCTGCATCCCTAGCAACCAATTCCTTTCTCAGTCCATCGATCCGCTCATTCAATGCTTCAATCTCTTGCTGCAATGCTTCCAGGGCTCTCTTGGTAGCAGGTCCTAACACTGTCTGCTCATGCTGCTGCTGCTGTTGTTGTTGTTGTTGTTGTTGCTGGCTGTTCAATGATGCAAATTGCTGTTGTGTTGCTGTTGCAGAGGATGATGTGGTGCTCATGGGCGATCTGTACAATGTAGAGAGATCCTGTTGACTATCTTGCTGCTGCATGGATGGCACTTCCTCCATTCTGTATTGCCGAGATGAAGGATGGAGCACCCAAGGATTCACATTGTCATCAAAACTATCCTCGTACAGTTCTCTTTTGGCCATTCTCTGCTGCTGCTGAATGCCGCTTCGTTTGCTCATATCTAATCCTGATCTAGCAGATGCTGCTGACACGGGGCGTAATGTGGTGCTGTTGGATGATGAAATTGAGAGTCGTCTCAGTTCTGAGGGTGCTGTCATCATGGACATGCGACCTGACTGGGAAGAAGCACGGCTAGAGGGTCTCTGTTCCTGTTGCCATCTGGCCTTGTGTTGCGCGGGTGATGCTAGTGGGCGACGGTTCATCATGGGCGTTGATCTCTGCACTTGTCGAAGGTACGCTCGTTCCTCTGCCTCTGCTGATCCTATACTGGATTCATCTTCGTCTCTGTCATCGCCGTCTTCATCGTCGTCGCTGGAGGAGTCGCCACTGTCGCCTGATGGCTGCATAACGGCAAAGGATTGAATGATTTGATGAGCTTGTGCCCTGCCTGCAGGTTTCTTATATGCCTACACAAGATGCATTGTTGAACTTGGGCATTCAATCAGGACATCCACAATGAGTATACCTCTTTTGCTGCTTGCAGTAGTGTTTCGACATATCTATGTTTTGCTTCCATTTCACTGATGCCTTCTAATCTTTTCCAGGCATCCCTAAAATACAATTTATGTTTAGTCATTGCAAACGGAAATTTTCATATGTCAATCAAAAAAAAACTACCATTTCGCTCTGCCTACAACATCAAAGATGCCAGGCCGTTGGGTATCTATATCTCCATGAGATACTTGCTTATACAGGGCATACAGCTGTTGTTATCAAGCATTGAGTCTCTGTCTCTTTTGGTCGAGTGTGTGTGGTTTGAGTGGCAGAAAATACCTCTAATTTTTGATCTTTTGTCGGCTGAACATTGGATGAAGACGGCAAATGCTGTACAATGTAGAGCGCTTTGTTATATCGCTGATTGATGTATCTGTTCGAATAATGAGTTGGTATAAAACTCATGCTTTGGTATTTTGTTTGAAGGATTGTAAAGGGGTGTGTAGAGAGAGAGAGAAAGAGAAAAAAACGACAGCAAGTAGTGGGAACTGCCTTGCACACGGAGACTGAACTCGATTATTGTTGTCTCTGTGGCACACGATATCCAGATATACACCATGGCTACTATTACCACTCACGGCTGCTCTGTCCAATGATTTAGATGAGATTCATCTCAATGTATTTTTCTCTGTTCTTGGGGCATAACCAACTTTAGGCGTGAAGCTTATGACATTTTTAGATGGTGATCTCGTTACAAAAGGCAATTGTCTGCGGCTGCTACTGGAGCGATTTGGGAGCGATCTGTCCAGTCAAACCTTCATGCAAATGAATCAACTGTTGATGAATCAAACGCTCGCATTTGATCTCGATTTGAGCGGCTCTCACGGTCATTTGCCAATGCGTCGACATTGGATATATGTGTGCTTTATGGTATGAATGGTTGCAGTGCTGTCGTATCATACATTAACACAATAGTGAACTGAACATGTATACATCATATCAGTATGGGCGTTTACAGGTGCAAGCCCAAGATGTGTTTATATATGAAATCATAGACGTCATGCCAATGTAAGGGTAAATAGGTACACAACAACATACGAAATGCCTTTTCGGCATATATCGCGTTGATGGATTCAGAGTGAAGTATCGAAAACCAACGAACTTTATTTTGCTTTATATGATTATGAACCAAAATATACTGTAAAAGCTATATCAGATCGACAGCCTCAAAATTAGCACTCAAATTAATATAAAGTGTTGCTTGCATAGTTTCTATGGATCATCATCATAGTCACTATCGTCATCATCAAGACGAAAACATATCGTCACTTGGCTCAAATGCATAAAATAGAAAGGTACAGCAGAAAACAAATATAAACAGAGTCTAAATTTCATAGACAGTGTCAAACATACATCATCATCGGTAGTGAGAGAATCACTGGGAGTATGCAGACAATGAGCACATTTGCAGTGTAGCTATAATAGGCAATAATTTCATGATGACAGAATGACTGAAGCTGGACTTGTTACGAAATGGAGTATATAAAAGAAGCCAACAAGCACACGAAAAAGACTCTATTTTTTAACCATTTTATACATACTTCATCATGGCTACTCATTCACAACAACAACCTCATCAACAAAATCTCAAGCAAAACCCCAATATCAATAAGCATGATTTGCCTCTGAGTGAGACTGACCCCAAGGCGGCCAAGCAAAAGTCCGCTGAACAAAAGCTGCAGTTGTTCGGTGCTTTCCAGGCTATGCAAAAAGACGGAAGAATGCCTCACAACCCTGAATTGGACGACCTGTTGGGCAAGTTAATGACAAACAAGGTCATTTCTTCAAGAGAACATTTGATGTCTGAAGATGGCAGAATCCTGTTGAAGGATTTCCGCAAGTTGATCGGCACTATGCAAAAAGCTTTGAACGTCAAGAACAAGGACGAGTTGTTCCAGTCTCTCGTGTATCATCTTCACTGTATGGAAAGCCCTATCAACAAAGGTAAGCTCGCATAGGGCCTCAGATAGCGTCCTGTATGCTTACATTACTATCAGAGCACATCAATCAACAAGTGAAGTCTACTGACAAAACCGCAATGCAAAACGAAGGAAAGAAAGGTAATACATTACGTAATGTGAAGCTCAAGTTTTGGCTTTGATCTGACCACTTCTTTTTTTAGCATCGGAATCCATGATGCAAATCGGCAAGCTTATTCTTCTCAACAACGAGTTCCGTTCTGTGTTGGGTGAGCTTATTGATATTGCTCAAGACATTTTTAACAGTGTCGCTGGTAAGGCTGGTGATTCGCTTCAACAAGCTGGCTCTGGCCTTCAAGATCACAACAACAGCAATGATGGCAAGTCTGGCAAGCACTTTGTCGATAATGCTCTTGACAAGGCCTTAAGCCATAGCAACGACAACAACAACAGCATTGCTCCATCTCATGACCATACCCAGCAACACCACTCCTCCTCTTATCATGATCGTGAGCCTCATCTCGTTGATGTCCCCAAGGATGATTCTCGTCACCAAGGCCTCCTGAATACCGGTGATTCTGTCCATCCCAACGCTATTCCTGGTGGATTTCCTACTGTAAATAACAACACTGCTCCAGGTGGCGGCATTCTTGGTGGACACAGTCAACAACAACAAGCACCTCAAGTACCTTCTCATCACACACCTCCCTTTGACCACAACGTGGACTCCCATACTGCTCACAACATGAGTGGTGAACAGCCTCGACAAAATTATACCGAACAAATCCAAAACCATCCCAAATATCAGCAAGCTCAACAACATTATAATGAGCACAAGGAGTTTGCTCAAAACACCGTCAAGGAAAAGGTTCCCAAGGAGAAGCAAGACGAGCTTTTGCGTCGTCTTCAAGATGCCCTTACCGAAGTTCAACAGCACCCTGAATATCAAGATGCTATCAGCACCCTTATTCATTTGATCCAAGTCTGGTCTTCTCGCTTGACCAAGGTCTCTTCTGATGTTATGTCCAAGGCCAAGGAAAACGACAAGCCTGAGCAAATGAACTACAGAGAACAATCTGAAAAGGAGCTTAAGGCTATCATTGAATGCTGGGCTCAAGGTGCCTCCATTGATCCCTTGCTCCATGGCGTCCAAGATGTCATGCGCGATATGCAAAACGATGAGCATCTCCGTGATTACTACCACACTGTCATGAATTACGCTGATCGCTTGTTGAGAGAGCCTGGCTATGCTCAAAAGGACAGCTCTACTGAGGAAGGAAGAAAGCTCATGGACCAAGGCAACCACATTATTAAGGGCCGCTACAAGGAACATCTCAACTTCTTGTCATCTGAATCTCGCAAGTATATGAATTTGATGGCCGAGGATGAAATCTCCAAGGAGCTCCATGCTCGCATTGCAAAGATCCACAGAGATCTCTGGATGGATAAGGAGGTAAGCTGTGGTGGTGTATATGACAAGGCGCATCATTTACTGACATGATAGATTAGGGCAATCCTGCTTTCAAGCCTCAACTCTTGAACGACATGAGAATGACCTTGCTCCCTGCCTTTATTGATGAGATCAAGTACATTCCCATTCCTCGTATCGAATACAGCGATCCTCAATACGATATTGTCATTGAAAACCTCATTCTCTCGGGTGATTCTTTGCTTCCCAACGTCTTTGACTCCAAGATTGAAAGCTTCAACAGCTTTAGCCTCAAGTCTGAAATTCAATCCAAGCCTAGCCATCAAACCTTGTTTGTTCGCATGAGTGAGATTCAAGCTGAAATCGATGATGTTGTCTTCTTTTACAAGAAAAAGACTGGCTTCCCCAAGCTCTCTGATCGTGGTGTCGCTTCTCTTACTGTCGGTGGCAAGGGTATTTCTGTTGCTACTCGTATCACTACTGTCTCTGATAACCCAGCCAAGACATTCAAGGTCGCTTCCTGCAAGTGTAACGTCGATAATTTGAAGGTCAAGGTCAATGACAGCAACCACGATATCTTGTACAAGGCTATTCGTCCTTTGGTTATTGGCCAAGTCAAGAAGCAAGTATCTCGCGCTATTGAGGAGAAGGTTGTCACTATGATCAATCAACTCGATCAAAAGGTCACCAAGTCCATTGTCAAGATGAACCAAGATATGCAGATGAAGGCTTATGAAGCACTTCCTGAAGAAGAGAAGGCTCGTCAACAACCTCCCTCTGTCTCCATGGCTCGTCCTCGTCCTGGCCTCTTCTCCACCGTTGTCAATGTGATTAATCGTAACATCAAGACCAAGGTTCAAAAGCGTAACGAAGCCAAGCGATTCAGCCGTTTGTCTGAAGACAGTGGTAGCTCTCGTCCCATGTCTCAATTTAACGATGAAGAGAAGCGTCAAGTTGCCGGCTCTACCAGCCACCACATGCCTGTTGTCAATGCTGCCACTGGTGGCCTTCGTCACTCTGAACACGGTAACCGTGGTATCCACTTGGATGACTCATCTCAACACTCTGGTTTGCAGCATCCTCAAGTCAGCCACAATTTCCCTCCTGCTGCTGAAGGAGGTATTCAACAATATCCTCAACAGACTTTTGGTAACACCCAAGAAGATCCTGCTCGTGTCAAGGAGCCTCATCATCAAAGACTCGATAACGTAGCTGGCATTCCTGAGCACAATACTCAATATGCCTCCAACTTGGCTGGTACCAATCAACCTCTTCACCAGCAACAAGGTCTCTCCAACGTTGCTGGTATCCGTGAACCCAATGTTCATCAACAACATGGTTTTTCAAATGAGCCTCATCTCAACCAACAACACGGTCTTGGTAATGTCGCTGGCATCAATGAACCTCACCATACTCAACACGGTCTTGGTAATGTCGCTGGCATCAATGAACCTCACCATGCTCAACACGGTCTTGGTAATGTCGCTGGCATCAATGAACCTCACCATACTCAACACGGTCTTGGTAATGTCGCTGGCATCAATGAACCTCACCATGCTCAACACGGTCTTGGTAATGTCGCTGGCATCAATGAACCTCACCATGCTCAACACGGCCTTGGTAATGTCGCTGGCATCAATGAACCTCACCATGCTCAACACGGCCTTGGTAATGTCGCTGGCATCAATGAACCTCACCATACTCAACACGGCCTTGGTAATGTCGCTGGTATCCATCAACAACCCAACTACCAAGAACAACAAGATTACCAACCCGGTTATACTTCATCCAACGCTGCTTCCATGGCATCTGATCGCCACAACGTTGTCAGCCCTCCTGCCTCTCCTCCCAAGAAGCACGATCCCAACAACTTTAAGTTGGCTACTGATCTTTCCAATGCTCAAAACGAGTATCAACAAAACCAAATGTCTGCTAGACAATTGTAAATTTCTACCTTCATTACTGCTACATATATAATCTTTATCAATCAGTTAATAAATAAAAGAATCTAATTTTTGTAATAAATTCAGAAGCTGCTGACTGCAGCGAAAAGAGCGATTTCTAAGCTTTTTGGAGCTATTTGAGTTTGAATATGAAGAAATATTTTGAATCAAATTTGTTCTAAATCGACATTTTTGGAAAATTTACAATCTTTAAAGAATTTTTACATCCCAAAGAGGGATACTAAACATTCAAAGGTATTCTAACAAAATGCATACAGTCAGACATGCTCTATTTTATGGCATTTTTTACTTTAATCATTTCGTTGAAAATTACATAGATAATCGCAATAAATTGATTTTGGAGTTTACAGCGAGGAAGTCAAAAACTTGGCTTGCATGCTCCAAATAAACGTTTTCATCAGATCAAGACGAGCCTCTGCTGCATTTTCATCTGATATATACATTAGTAAAAAATCTTGTTTTCGGCTGAAAAATCGACATTTGTCAGGTTTGCGATTTTTCCCTTGCTACTACAAGGCCAAAATCGTCGAATTTTGAGGTGGAAAAAAAGTCTTCCGAAAACTTATACATGTGTATCAGATCAAATCTGCAACTCTGTAGCATTCATTCGATACCATTTTTCAGGCTAGAAATGGCTTCTGACTATCAATTTTGCGCATCTAAAGTGTGAAAATACGCTAATCTGAGAGATTTGAGGGTATATTCCCAAGATTGCATTCGTTTATGGACATATACATAAATGGATCTTATGCATCTGATACCTAGTTTTGCTTTTATAACGGTACGTATTAAAAACTATACCTTGACATCTACAAAGCTGCTCTGTTTTAGTGATACGTGCCTTCAAATGCTGTGATGATTTCCATCCGATCTCTCAAATCTAGTAGCGCCTTCTACTAGATAAGCGACAGCAGTGAATGTCCCGCCTATATAATAGGAATCAAACAAATATACACTTTTCTTTTTGTGCCAAAGAGATATAATATATACAACTGTTGACATCAGCTACCCTATACGAGCGAGATGCATCACTAAAAGCATCCCTTGAGCACGGTTACACGAAACATCATTATTATGCTTGGTATGCGTATGCTCATGTCTCGGACGCATTTGTTTAAATATACCCGGCTAAACCCTTGAGGAGAAACTTTCGCGTATAAAAGCCTGTCATCATTATGAAGCATGAGATAAGCTTTACATCTCTTTTTCGTATATTCTTTCTCAAAATGTCTGGTACAGTTCCATCGCTCGCTGCAAACATTGAGAAGCCTCCTGGCACACCAATTGACCCTGCTGATGCTGAGCGTGTCAAACTTTTTCAACCATTCCAGCAAAAATCTGTTACCTTGCATAATCGTTTGGGCGTTTCTCCTATGTGCATGTACAGCTCTGTCGATGGCCATTTGAATGATTTCCACGTCTTGCATTGTAAGTCTTCCTATATCCCATTCATTACCATACTCATTCATTGTGTGCATAGATGGATCTTTAGCTTTAAAGGGTCCAGGCATCGTCATGATTGAAGCCTCGGCTGTAGTTCCAGAAGGTAAGATTTGCTAGGAACTGCTACAGGGAGCTTAACCACTAACTTTACATCGCGTTGCTTGTAGGCAGAATTACGCCTCAGGATAGTGGTAATAGATCTTTCTTGTAATGTCTTGATGAAATGCGTATGTTAACTTGTTTATCAAGGTTTGTGGAACGACTCACATATCAACGATTTGAAGCGTGTAGTCGATGTTATCAAATCACAAGGTAGTACACCAGGTATTCAGGTAATATAAAGCTGGATAGGGGGCGTATTGGATCACACAAACCTAAACAAGATGTATACTTTCTTTATCAGATTGCACACGCTGGTAGAAAAGCATCCATGTCTCCTCCTTTCAAAGGCGATTACCTCGAAGCTGAAGCTGATGGAGGCTGGCCCAATAGTGTCGTCGGTCCATCTGATAACGCTTACGCTCCTCATTACGCAAAACCCCATGCTTTGACTGTGCAAGAGATCAGACAGATTGTTCAATCGTTTGTCGATGCTGCCGTTCGCGCTGATAAGGCTGGCATTGAAGTGTTGGAAATTCATGCCGCTCATGGGTAAGGCATCCATTAAAGTAAAATGCACGACAATATCTCATATTTGATGCCATCCCTAGATACTTGCTCAGCAGCTTCTTTTCGGGTAACTCCAACAAACGTACTGATAAATACGGCGGTAGTTTTGAAAACAGAATTAGATTTGGTAGCCGTAAACCTTGATTTGTTTGTATAGAACCTTAATTTAACCGTGCATGAAAAATACAGGTTTGGAAGTTGTCAAGGCGGTTCGCGATGCATGGCCCGATCATAAACCACTATGGGTTCGTATCTCGTGTGCTGAATACGTTAACCCTGAGCCCATGGGTAGCGATCCTGATGGCTGGGATATCTACCAATCTTGCAAACTGGCAGCCGAATTCAAGAAATTGGGTGTGGATGTGGTAGATTGCTCTAGCGGCGGTAAGCTGATTATGGCTGATTCAACATTGGATAGAGAGCTAAACACACATATTATAGGCAATGTCCAGGGTGTCAAGTATCCTAGTACCCCCATGTACCAAGTCCAATTCTCTGAAGCCATCAAAAGAGAAGCAGGCATCCAAACAGCTACTGTTGGATTGATTGTAGAAGGCACTGACGCCGAGCAAATTCTGCAAAAGAATCAAGCTGATTACATTTTAGCAGCACGTGAATTCTTGAGAGACAGCGCATTTGTCTTGGTATCAGCACAAGCATTGGATGTCAATATCAAGTTTCCCAACCAATACGAATGGGCTGTGCGCAAAGCCAGACGCCATAACACCACCAAACCAGATGAATCAAAGCATGGTAGTGCTGTCAAAATGACCTCTATCCCATAAATTATGATGCTATACAAGCCTTTTTGCATAAATAAAATTGAATTTTTGAAACATAACTAGTAGACAGACAACATAATGGGACATGTCTTGGCCCATTTTGACATCATAGCCCTTGTTTTAACAAAAGTGAGAACCCTGTTTTCGATCCATTTGTTTCAAAAAGAAAAGGGCTCCTATAAAAACACTTGAGATCAACCAAATCAATCCATTTTTTGCTTTTCACTTCACAGCAATCCATAGCATGCGTTTTGCTTTTCCTACAGCAAGCATTCTCTTATGCTTAACAGCTATCAGCGCACAACAACAGCAGCAAAATTCTAGTAACAATGTTACCATTTTGCAAGCATTGAACGACACAAATTCGAGTCCTGCTCTCAAATTCGTAGAGTTCTTGCAATCATCTCCAGATTATCAATCCATCTTGGAAATCCTGAATGATACCTCAAGCAATGTCACTTTGTTTGTACCATCAGATCAAGTCTATTACAAAGCAACAGGCCAGCAGCCCCCAGCGCCAGCTCCTCCTGCTCCGGCTGGTAACACCACTACTGGCACCAATAGTACAACTGGCACAAATGCTACTACTCCCTCTAGTACTGCTATTGCTGGAGGTGGTTCAGCTACTTCTTCTTCTGCCGCTGCTGCTCCTACTGCTTCTGCCTCCACCTCTTCCTCTGCTGGTGGATTACCTGCTTTCTTGTCATCTATCTTGTATGGAAGATCTTCTTCCACTGCTCAACCTGTTCAGCCTACATTAGCTCCTGCAACTACGGGTATCCCTCAGAACAGCCCAGTCGCTTCTGGCCGCTTTAGCAACAACATGGCTCGCTATGTCAAGATCCCCCATGCCGAGGTAGTTCAACCTTATGAGCGTTTTGGCGCCGCTAGTGATGCTTCGGATGACGCTAAAGATACGCCTTCTTTGGTGATGAGAGCACTTGTGGTCGAAAGACAACAGCAGCAACAGCAAAACAATGCAAGTGATTGGAAATCTGTCACTACGGATGCTCCATTTGTTGATCAATTTAGCTTTGCTGACCTTCTCACCTATCATCTGGTGAATGGATCCATTCAATTGAATAATACTCAAAATGCTACTATCATTATGAATACTCTTTTGACAAACGAAACTGTCGATAAGCTTGGATATGGTTTACCTTTGCTTCTTCAACAACAACAGCAGCAGCAAGGTCAGCAACAACAAGGCGGCCAAGATCAAGGTCAAGGCCAAGGTCAAGGTCAACAAAACCAAACTCAAGGTCAAGGCCAAGATCAAGGTCAAGGTCAAGGTCAAGGTCAAGGTCAAGGTCAAGGTCAAGGTCAAGGTCAAGGTCAACAAAACCAAACTCAAGGTCAAGGCCAAGATCAAGGTCAAGGTCAAGGCCAAGATCAAGGTCAAGGTCAAGGCCAAGGTCAAGGTCAACAAAACCAAACTCAAGGATTATGGCAGCAATTGCAACAACAACAAGGCAATGGTACTTCCAACTCGTCCAACAGTGCTGGTGGTAACTGGACTGTAGGCAGCGGCTTGGGAGACGATGCCAACATCATGATAAATGAGACCATCCAAGCTTCAAATGGTATGGTGTACATCATTGACAAGAGTAGGTACCATCTGAATAGACATAATCAGCAGTTATTAAACGTATATTGCCTAGTTTTGGTGCCTCCTGTGAGTCCTACGGAAACATTGCACACAATTCAAAATGCTTCCTTCTTCGAATGGCTATTGACAAAGTCGACAGAAAACAGTACCTTGGATAGCACGTCTAACGTAAGTCATCTCTGCGCGATGCTTTAATGTATCACTCAACAAGCAAGTCTAGATTACTATCTTTGTTCCTACCAACGATGCTCTGCAAAACTTGAATTTTACCGAGTTGAACAATGATACACTGGAGGGTGCTTTAAAGGCTCATATTGTGCCTGGTGTCTACTACACTACTAATTTGACAAATGAGCCCACAACTGTCCAGTCAGTAGGCGGTACCAACATCACATTGACCAACTCTGATCCTACTAACAACAGCAGTGTCACTGGTAAGCATATATAAATGTCCCATCCATTCTTTCAATTTCTCATGTCTTTTCTTGTCTTAGTCAACAATGCTCATTTAGTCCAAGGAAACATTTTGCTCAACAATGGTGTAATGCATTTGATTGATAGCAGTAAGTTAAGATGTTCAATCACCAAGCATAGTCTAATGCATGCTTCAATCTGTAGTTTTGAACTTCACCGTTGAACCTCCTAATGGCAGTGGTAATGGCAGTGGTAGTGGCAGTGGTAATGGCACTGATAATGGCAACTCAACTGGCGCTGGACCTTTCCCTGCGTCTCAAACATCTACTAAGTCTATGGCAGTCTCCATTGCTATGCCAACGATCGGAAGTGCATTTGGTCTCATTCTTTGTGCTATCTATGCTTGCTTCTTTTCCTGGTAAACAATCACCCTTTAATTTTCTAACGTTACTATTCAATAAACATTTATTTTAATTCAATTACATGGGTCTCAATGAGTTTTTATATATTCGCAAGATGGGGGTTATACTCTTGAGAAATATAGTTTGATGGCTGTTGGTACATTGATGTTGCTGCAGAGTGCTTCTGACCCAAGGGGCTTGGCGCAGTGGTTTGGTACATGGCTGGGGATGTCTGTTGATACAATGGGCTTGATGGATATGCTTGCTGTTGAGAAGGAGCTGGGTATTGAGATGTGGTAATGGGAACATTTGGAGCAGATGGAGCTTGTTCATGGTAGCCATAAGGTGAATCATTACTCATATAAGGCGATGGTGTTTGATATGGGCTGTAAGGTTGCTGCTGTTGAGGTATATAGGCATTAGTTACTGGATAGGGTGACCCTGCGTATGCAACAGAGGCTATTGCATTTGCTGAAGGTGTATATGGGGCAGACAGTGGGGAGTATGTGTTGCTTGGGACTGAAGGTGAGTAGGGTAAAGCAAAGTTGTTGACAGAACCAGTGGCAGAAGCTACCATTGGAACAGAGGGAGATGACATGTATGATCTTGCGGCCTGTGCATCCTGTGGTTGTGGAGAAACACAAGGGGATGCACCATTGGGAGATCCTTCATAACTTGCTACGGGTTGCTGATCCTTCTCAGAGTATTTCATGTCGACAATCGTACGAGCATCATCGTCGTATGCGGTTGAAGAAGAGTCATTGCTGGTATCATTGCCTTCGTTATTGCCTGTTGCATCAGCGTTAACTTGGTTGTTTAGCTCTGCGTGTCTCAATTTCTTTTCGTGCCAGAAAAGAATAGCACTGTAAACTACGGTAGCAACAGCGACAAGAAATGCGATCCAGCAAAAGGCGGCTGAAGCCTTGGCAGAGTTACACTAAGTATATCATCGGTGAGTACATACCGCTTACCTATATCAGTATGTTTTCATTTACCTGTTTTGACCAAGCATGAACGTAGCTTTGATCCTTTTTTAATTTATCGTCCAAGGCACAATTGGATTCATTTGTCGAGTGTACAGTCATTGAAACCATGGCAGCAAACCAGCCTAATGTCATGAAGCAGGTTAAGATCACCGTAGTGCGAGGTCTCAAAAAGAAGTTTCTAATGGCAGTGAGTCCTTTTTTGCTCATCATTGTCCAGGGAAAGATGGCCAGTGGGGCTGACACGAAAAGTGTGATGAGTGTAACTGCTAATGTGTAATTTGGAGCTGCTTGACTGGATCCCTGTAATAAGTTGTGTCAATATTAAAACAAAAGCAACATTTGACACGTTTCTGCCTTACTTTGTATGCATTTTCTGCAGATATAACTGATGCTGTAATACATAGCGTGATGAATGCAAGTAACATTTGAAGGACATGGAGTGCCACTTTGTAAACACCGAGTTTTGGCAAGCTCGAAGGTGTATCAAAGTCTAGTTTATCGACCAGATCATTCAACTCAATGTTAATCATAGTTTATATTTAAGAGAAATTAAAGAGCAAGAAAAAAAAGAGAGATGTTGACAAGATATTGTTGTTATATATACAGGTAAATGCTTTTATATACAATGTTTTGATTCAGGATCATCACAAAAACCTTTTTAGGAAATTCATTCAGTAAGCTGTGTTTTTCGTGAGATCCCAATTACGTCTGAAGGTCGTTGATCCGTAGTGTCTATGATGTGTCATATTCCGTATAAAGCGACAGTGCACCAAACAACATTTACCATACAAAATGTGGCTTGAGATGTACTGAGCCGCTCATTAGGTTTCATGATGCTGTGGCACATCATACTATTATGAATCGAACCTAGTAATAAATGCCCAGCACACACACACACACACACAGCAAGTGTGCGCCTAGCAAAATGTACGAATAGAAACCTCACTCACACACAGTTGGATAATGGGGCAGATCCAAAAATAAACTAAATTGATGGGCGTGTAAATTAGCTTGGTCATCCCGCGGGAGTAACCTTCAATCCGAGGTATGGTTAACAAGGATCATTTATAAATAATTTTGCTATCTATCCCTCTTATTTCTTTCTTCTTCTCCACACTCTTTCAGCAGGTACATTACTATGAGCAACTCGACTGAATCATCGCTATACAACTTTGCGCTTCCCACACCGCCATCTCCACCACCAGAGCCAGAGACATTCAATGAAAAACCAGTGACACAACAAAGACAACAGCAAGCAACACAGATTGCGAAACGTTTACTAGCAACTCGCCCTCTTATCACAAAATGGGCCAGCGTCATTCAAAGACTACTCAAAGAACTCGACGGTCGTGATAAAATCATGAAGATTATTCAGTACTTTATCAAAATTTTATTGCATTACAAACTGGTCAAAGCAAAGCAGTTCTCTACGATCACCAGCCATTTCTCAATGACTCGTAAATTATTGAGATTAGGTACTGCCATTGGCCCCATCAGAGAATTATCACCCCTTAAAAACTCCATTCCATCGACGCTCATCACACTCAATGCATTGGTCAATAATATCTCGGACGACGTCTTTTGTTTGTATAAATTAGGTGTATTTGGCTCAAAATTGGGTGCTATCTCAGAGAAAGTTTCGGCTTACTGTTGGTTTGCCGGCATCCTGATTGATTTACGAGAGGGTGCTGTGAACATGTCGAAATTACAAGCCAAAGCAGCTATAGACAAGGATGAAAAAAACGCTGAATTGAAGCAAAAGATCTACGTTGCTGAAATTTCCATCATCAAACTGCTCATGGATGCTGTATTTTGTGGTAAGTTTTATTTTCTTGGTGCGTATAAAGGGACATGATGCTAATTCACTCTTAATAGCATGTGATATATGGCCTCCTAGACAAGCTGCCGCCATCCAAGCGTGGTCTGGTTTCTTAAGCGGTGCTCTGGCTGGTTACAAGCTTTGGATCAAGTTTTCAAACTAGTTGCTACTATAATTATAGAATTTTTTACTCGCTCATGTCATACACCCATTCATCTTATCTTCATTTTTACACATGATATTGTACTTTTTGCATTATTAATTATCTATACACTCCATTATCGCAATCATATATCAACATACCATTATTATTATTTATTAAACCGGATTGATCTTGCTCTGCTGAGGTTTTTCCAGCATGGACATCTTTAACCTAGTAGCACTATCCATCATCTAAACCATGCATTGCTCTGTTAATGGGCTATTTACATCGAACAAAGTATCAACTTACATTGCTGTCGTCTGTTGGACGTTCTAAATCCAATCCTTCGGCAGAGTATTCCTTCCAATTTTGCCAATTGTCATATACAGGTCGAGGAATAGGCGTCTGAGGTATGAATGATAGAACAAGATATAGCAATCCGAACACTAGATTCAAGATGCCGGCAGCCAGCAGAGATGAATGCTCGTTGTTACCCAAGATGATGCTTCCTAGTCTTATTCATCACATTATCAATGACAAGTTTTCAAATGTACAGCACATACGACTCACAATATCACGAGCATTGCACGTCCACGATAAAGAGTAAAGAACCTAAAATAGTAAACAGCCATATCGAACGATTTCGATTCCATAACAAGAAGTACTAAGGACAGAATACTTGTGAATGTGAGTATAATACTACAAAATCATGATGTATTAACTTACAATGCATATACACATGTCAAAACTTGTGACACACTAGAATGCTCCACGATTGCTTTCATCAGAGAGGCAATGGCTGCCAGCAAGTAGAGACTCAGATTGATCACATTGAATACAAGGCCAAATATGTTTTCTAATTTCGTTCTGGATACCATGAGAATGTGTAGCACAGAAAGAAAAGAAAGCAATCTAATCAAGTGCTATTAATCTTGGTAAAATTGGTTCGATGTATTGCTAGTGATCTCTGTTGTTCTGTTGCCATTCTGGGTAATTTTGCACACTGTATCTCATCCATCATGATAATGAAATTAGAATTGTTGAGTTCAGTTCCATGGAGAAACATGCTAACACTAAATATGAGATCATTAGTTTAAGCTTTATTGTGTACTTTTAGAAAAAGATTGGATGACTGCAAGAACTGCAGAAATGTGGTAAAGCGTGTGTTAGCACATACCGAAACTAAATTATCTTATCTACCCTCTGTCGAAGCATGAGCAGATCATACAATTTGTGTACTATAGGTGAAGAGGAGCTCGACATACTTCAACAGCTTTTTGCTTCACATATTAAGCAATTCAGTCTTATAAACAGCTATCCATTTTGTCGATTCGACGTAGACCTATGCTTATTAAGCTGTAACTGACGCCGCACGCGGCGTAAACCGCCCAATTTCGTACTCTCTGGATTAGATACAGTTTGCTCATGAGCTTGTCAGCCAAACTCAACCAAAGCATATCGCACCTTCATCAAAGTTAAGAACCAGAACTTAAAAGTAGCTAAATAATGCTATAGTTCAGCACGCTTCGAAGTATTGTCTGCTGGTTTTGATATGACATGCAGATGAAATTGCTTCTTTATATCATTATTGTTAAACAATGATAGCGCCGTACTTGAAAGCACTAAACCATTCAAAACATCAACTTCTGAATAAGTACATAGTCTGAACCTTGACTAGCTGATCAATCTTGCTACGCTCGATGACGGCGTCGCCCCGCGGGCTCTTGTCGAAGACACTTTAAATCAAAGACAATAAAAATCTGGCATATCAAGTAGATTATAAACAACCAGTTAATAGTAAAAAAAAAAGGGTTATATCAGAGTCAGGAGGGGGAGGTATCCAATCGCTGGTGTTGCTCTTGAGATGGCGGTATAAAGCTGGCCATCTGTAAATATAGGACCTGTGTAAGATCTGCAGCGACGGCTTTAAGATATTGTCATTGCAAAAGACATCTTTATGAGGTAAACTCCCCCAGAAAAGAATAGTTAAGCTATTCAATTGTCCTTTCAATTCCATGATCCCCATTTAATTAGCATTGCAATCATCATTGTTAGCAACAGAAAGGCATTTAGGTCAGCCAGCAGCAATGCCGTCGCCAAAATCGATTCAAACTCAGTCTGTTTTTTTTTCTGTTCGAGATTGGATAGATTTTGTCTTTTTTCGACTTTGTTAATCTATTCTGTGATATTCGACTATATGAAATGTGGTTTTCAGACTACGCTTCCTAATACATTCTTGAAGTACTTTTCAAGGCGCTTCTAATGGTACTAATTGTAATAAATGTTTTGACTGAAACTATTGAGCAATTTAATAAATTTGAAATGAGGTTTTTAGCGAAAATAGCCATATTTTGCATATGAAAGTCTCATAAACGTGGTGCCAGAGGTTGCTTTGGATTGAGAGAAACATTTTGATTTGATATATATCATAGTAAAAGCCTTCATTTTCAAGGTGAAAAATGCGATCGTTTGATTTTCGATGAAAACCATGAGGTACCCCTCATGCTTTTTGGTCGATTTTTGGCCATGTTTTTTTTTTGGCCCAAAAAGTTGAGCAAAGGTATCAGGAAGTTACTACTACTCGAGTGCAATCGTTTAGTCTCATTCCGGTGGCTCATGAAGGTCTACATGTCAAGATATGAAGGCTTGAAAGATGTCAAATTTGCTCATGTATTGCTTTATAGCTTATATGTACATGGCATAAAGCACATCTTTGGTAGCTGAAATCTTCTGGAAGGGCAGTTCTGCAGCCTGTGCAATTTCCAATTCGAATATGAGGCATATTGATTTTGATAAAGCCAATTTATGAAAATCTTGATGCTTTTTGTTGTTGGTATAGTAAGCTTGATAATAAAGGAAATAAGAAAGCGAATTTGCTGCTTAAACACTACGGTTTTACACCTTTGCTTCGCTACAATCAAGCCTTCGTATAGATCAATGCTATCGAATGCTAGATTGGATGCTTAATTGTCATAGGTTTGCATCTTTGCTTCGCTGGGATCAAGTCCTCATATAGATCAATGTTATCAAGTGCTGGATTGGACGCCTTTTTACCATGGGTTTACACCTTTGCTTCTTACGGTAAAGCCCCCCGATAAATTAATGCTATCAAGTGTTGAATTAGACGCGTTATATTCTTTCCCCAACCCCCCTCACCATTGCCGGCTTTGCCGCTGGTTTTATTCACCTTTTACAGTAATCAATTCTTTAAATTTTTGAAAGGATATGATTTGTTTGTCTACTTTTTTTTTTGAATGTTTTACAGCATATATATTAGATTAAAGACTGCTGATATACCCGCTGTTTATATTTACGTTACCAGAAATTAGATATTATCAGGCAAATACTCGCCCCAACACAGAAATCAGTGGAAATACGCTACTCATACCATCTGCATTTTGACTCAGAATGATTGCGAGATGGCATTTTATTCAAATTACGCCATAACAGCTGTCAGTAATATGAGAAGACCAAACATCTCATTGCTCTCAATTCACCTGTCAAGAACCAAGCTTTAGGGCGTCTGGTCCTGGCACAGAAACCTCATCGAATAGGTATTTATCGCTTTCTGCAGGCCGGGCTACCTTGAGAGCAATTATTGGTGGAAAATAATGTCTCAATATTCGCATCTTGCACCATGTGATCAAATGAACCATATTTATGCTAGTTAAAATGTCTGTACATGCTCCTGGATGCAATTTTTTGTTGGCATTTGCGCATAAAAGCAAACTCATGCACAGCTTGAGCTTTACAAATGTGGATTTCCATTTATTAGAGTGCTCTAGTTACGCCAACATGATTCAATCGGTTGAACATAATCAGAAACAGGAAACGGAAAACTTGATTCATAAGGGGTGAAATAAAAGGTACGATAATTGAACGACGTTGAATATACTGTATATCATCCAATATTATTGGCAATTCCGGTAATGAAGATATTGCCTCAAGTTATTTTTCAGGAAAAAAAAAAGGGTAGAAAACACTTTTCAGTGCTGATCACCATCATCGCAAAGCATTGCCTATCAATGAATCCTACTAAAATAAGGCTTTAATGACATTTTGCACTAATAATGTGTCATTTTTTCAAAAGGACATCTTCTTTTTCTGTTTTGTGACAAAGGGGTTCTTACTAATTGATTACTACGATGACGATAGTATCAATCAAATATCTAAAGATAAATGTACTTATAGTGCTACACCATCAAAACTCTATTCCAGTTTGCTTTTAAATGTATTAGAGGACGTTTCATGATCATCATGAGGCTTCTGCAATTCAGTCATTAATCGATAGGGCATTTCATCTGCTAATGCGATGGAAATAAGGCATGCTTTATCGATTTTGATGGAAAAAAGCAGCAGCGCCTTGTATTGTCTTGTGGTTGGACGAATGATTGCATTAGGGAAAGTTTAAAATTTCTTGACTTCTCTACAAAGCATACAGATCTCGTATAAATAAAACCGCGGACTGGGCTCCAATCAAGAGTATTTTGTTATTTTCGTTCTGATGTTACATTTCTTACCGAATTGGAACATCTCACAACATGAACCTGGTCAAAACTCCCTTTACCAATTCTCATCGGGTGTTCGGCAGCCGAAAAATAACATGGAGAAAAGGAAGCGTTTTTATTACAAAAGATAGGTAGATATACAATATACATAGATATAAATAGTTTAGCGATGAGATAATGGATCAAGTGGAGACATGTATGAGGAATAAACGTTTTGATTGTTGGTTGTTGTTGACGATGTGGAGTGATGTCTAGGCGTGTGAGGAGAATTGGGGGAGTATAATGAGCTTGCATTATCGAGTTCATCGTCAGAAACCAGCATACTAGGGCTTGGACTAGGCGGTAATTGGTTGCCATAGGGACCTAATGACATACGGTTGTTGCTTGACAAATTCTGTGTTTGCACAGTCAGTGGAGAACGGGATACACCAAACATATCGTCTAGAACGCTATTATTGGAGGGATCATGAGAGGTGACAAAGATGGATGGTGGTTTTTCTTGTTTGTATTCATATTGATCTAGTTGATGGTGCTGCAGTTCAGATGGTAGTTGCCCTCCATTTTGCTGTGAAATATAGTTCATCATCGTTTTCATAAATTGCTGCTGGCTTTCTTGTTTTTGCTTTGTTTCTTCCAATTCCTTTATAACTTGGGTGAAATTTTCATATAAATTCTGTATTTGTTGAATCATTTCGGATTGGGATGCCTGTAACATGGCTACATGTCCTTGGAGGTCGCCGTTGTCTCGTCTGGCATTGTCCGTTTCCATTGATTTACGCTTGATCTCATCCAGGAGATCAGGTCGATTTCTCAAGAATTTTGGATGCGAGAACTCCCAGATCTGATTTTCTGCCAGTGTACGATGACCTCTTGGTGATTTATTGACTTTGTGGAAACCATACATATTGAGTTGTCTGACGAAGCTGCTAAAGTTGTTGTGTTTAAAGTGCTTTGGTAGCACATCTCGAGAAAACTCCATAATATTACACACAATGAACGAGGAACCGGTATAAGCCCACGAGATCAAATGCTGATAATGGACATCCACGACCATGCTAGAATGACATGTTAATTAATACAATGTATTTGACATAGAGTGCATTGCATGAAATACTTACTTGTAGAGTTTGTGGACAAATGTATTTGTGTGTGCTGGCTTTTGGGTTGTGTTTGGCGGAGGAGGAGGTAATTGAGATGTCGGCTGTGCTGCATTGGTATTTTTATAGAATTGAGGAGAGGAGTGGATAGAAGAGAATGAACTACGGTGGTCCATGGCTGTGCTTGTGTCAAGATGATAATCTGAAGAAATTGATCTACGGTGCATTTTTTGTTGTTAGAATATGAAAAGTGTACAGAAGTGGAAGAGAAGGAGAGAAATTCAATCAGACAACAAATGTGAGCCTTTTAAGCGAACCTGATCAAGATATAATTATGAATTATTAAAACAGCGTTTCGAAATAGAATGTTGAGAAGGATAAAAGAGTGGTGGCCATTTTAAGTTTTGGCTCTAAAAAAGGCATGCTTTTCAGTTTATTCATCATTTTCATCCGTCTCATAATTGCAGGTTGAAATCAATTTTTTGGCATTGGGATAAATGGAAAAGTCTATTTTTTCATTTGAAATTGTTTCAAATCCAATCAGTCGTAATGAAGTACTTGAGGTTGCGTTGTTCTGGTGGAAGAAGGTTACATTTAAATGCGGAGCAAAGCCCCTCCAATCAAACCACAAACGTGGTATCTCTTGATACTTCAATTTTCTTTTATGCAAAACTGAAATGTCATAAATCGACAGCAAAAATTACAGGCAAAGAGAAAAAAAAGGAAGCGATCTACAATTTTTAACTTGATTAAGCCTTATTATACATTTTAAATGATGAGAGGAGGCCTGCATTGATGATTGCATTAGTAGAGTCATTGATAAATCAATGAATCTTACAATTCCAAATGTCGTCATGCTTGTCGCTGCAATGTATATGAGATTGGTCTTGTTTAGCCTTCTCAGAGTAAATGTGAAACAGTTTAGGCAGCTAGATTTTGACACTGCTTATTAAATATTTATTTAATGCATATGTTTGTTATGGAACACATGGTGCAAAATCTGATAAAAACCGACCCCCTGATTCTATATTTGCTTTTTTCTTCACATAACTTTGTAATCGCTGAGCAGCTTCAGGCTTTTAATAATAGCAACATCTCGTTTTGGTTTCACTCTGTGGTGGCGGATCAGAATTTGACAATTTTCGTACAGCAAGTCTATTACCTGCTGAATCATATAAAATTGTAGCATAAAGACCTCATTATCAACTCCCTTCAAAAATTTTTGTGGTAAAATGCAATGACTAACAGGAAACAATTTTTACATATTTATTTATCATATTCGTCACTGCGATCTATATCAAGCCAATTGTCTAATTGTGATATCAGCTATTTATATATCATACTCGCTTTCACAAGCAAACAAATACTGCATTGTTGTGTCTAAAAATACCGTTTCTGGCTCTGTGTGGCACTACAGATTTTATCTATAAATGCTATTTTTGCCCTACAAATGCACCAAGTAAATGCCATCGATTTTGCATACTGACCCGATGCTTCGTACTTTTTGCATATTGTGAGACAATGTTTTCTGTCGGGTAGGACAACTAGTGTCACAAGCTTCGCTTTCTTTTTGTCCTAAGATGAAAAATAAGAGAGCTTGACCGTAGTAAGCAAGAATACGTTGTCAACCGAGAAGATCGGTATAATGTGTCCCTTAGCTAATTCAGCGCTTTTTGAGACCAAAATCAAC
The DNA here is from genome assembly GCF_035048745.1 of Mucor velutinosus. Classification (NCBI taxonomy): domain Eukaryota; kingdom Fungi; phylum Mucoromycota; class Mucoromycetes; order Mucorales; family Mucoraceae; genus Mucor; species Mucor velutinosus. The sequence goes on along the minus strand of NW_027041905.1, from coordinate 2,322,696 downwards.
CTTTATTGTCACTCTATCAGACGAATAGCGTAGAAAAATGGCCCCTAATGCTACTTGTTTTTCACAATGGTTGAACATAAGCGAGTAGGAAACATCAAGAGATTGTAAATGCTTTGCCCAAGCATCCTACCAATATATACTGAATTTTCACCTTGTAACTGTTTAATATCCTTTGAGTATAGCCCAGGCTAGTCTGGAACTGAGAATCCAATTTGTTTACAATGCTCCACGTCTGTTTTGATGGATCAATTTGTATACGGACATCCAACATACTTGCATTGCCTTCTAATGCTCAAAAGTATGTGAATCACAGCATAATTTGAATGTACTTGAGCCGTGATTTCTCGCGCTGGAAGTCGTTTTAAGCCGCCGCGATAACGCCAAACAATCTCTTTCTTCGAACCCTTAATTTGGCCAATCTAAAAACTGGGTCTAGCGAAGTATGAATTGAATTCGGCTGGCAAAATGGGTCATGGATATAAGCGGTACTTTTGAAAGCTGACAAGAAGGGAAATTGCGAATGAAAAAACACTTTAGCTTGACCTGAATCCTTTTTTATATTCTGTTATATTTTTTATTTGTAAGATGTGATCGTAGCAACTATGAACCTAAAAAAGAAGCTTATTCTAAAGTTTAAAATTACTTTTCTACGTTGAATAAACATGCTTAACGGTTAAATGGGGTTACATTAGGATCAAGGTGCTTCTGAGTAGTAATTAAGTAATAAATACCAAATCAATATTATTTCTTTTATAGATTTCTATATGAGAGTATCATTTTTTTATTTTCTCCGTAGTTTCTCTTTTCCAATGGTGCCATCAATGATACATTTAAATTTCACGACAAATTTACTTAATCTCGGCTGATCTCGTCTTAAGTGGGAGTGAGCTTGGACAATTCTACTGTATATGGCAAACTAGCCTGTCAATCTCGCTATGCTCGATGACGGCGTCGCCCTGCGGGCTCTTGCCGAAGACACTTTAAATCAAAGACAATAAAAATCTGGCATATCAAGTAGATTATAAACAACCAGTTAATAGTAAAAAAAAAAGGTTATATCAGGGTCAGGAGGGGAAGGTATCCAATCGCTGGTGTTGCTCTTGAGATGGCGGTATAAAGCTGGCCATCTGTAAATATAGGACCTGTGTAAGATCTGCAGCGACGGCTTTAAGATATTGTCATTGCAAAAGACATCTTTATGAGGTAAACTCCCCCAGAAAAGAATAGTTAAGCTATTCAATTGTCCTTTCAATTCCATGATCCCCATTTAATTAGCATTGCAATCATCATTGTTAGCAACAGAAAGGCATTTAGGTCAGCCAGCAGCAATGCCGTCGCCAAAATCGATTCAAACTCAGTCTGTTTTTTTTTTCTGTTCAAGATTGGATAGATTTTGTCTTTTTTCGACGTCTTTAATCTATTCTGTAATCTATTTTACTTTGTCATCCCTTTTCGCATGTCAGACACTAGTCAAGTACATCAACGTTCCTCGCAAGCTGACACTGCGGCTCCACTGTTGTGGACTCATGTGGTTAACTCACGCCGCAAAGGGAACAACAGACAACAACAATCCATCGTCTCTTTCAATCCCACTATCGTCAAACGACCTGTAACGGAAGCAGAGGCCTCGCAACAGGCCATCAATGGGGATACTTCGCCACCTCCTCAGGCGGTTATCCGTCCATTCCTCAAAGGCGTGGAACAGGATTCCGTCTTCATCGATCTGACACCTATCAAGGATCGCAATCTCTTGAACAAGGCTCTTCTTCAATTCAACGAAGCCTCTAATGCTGAAGACATGTATGAAGAATTTCTTGGATACCGGAAACAACCTCGACACTACCTCAACCATGCCTTCTTGGAAACCATGTGGCTGCCCAACAGCGAAGGTCGTAAGACTCTCATTGAAGAAGGTATCACTCTAGAGGATGGCACCTTTGTGAAAGGGTTTGCCTCGTACCATGCTGATGCTACGATTGTGAAACTGACCCTGGAGAATCTTCCTTTCTTGCCGGCCCTTCAGTTGAAGGAGGAAATGGCTGCCCGACTTTCTGCGTTCGGGGATGTCTTGGATCACGGCATCTCGAGAACTGATGGGATCTATCAAGGAGAAGGTTATGCTACACTTAATCTAACGGTTCCTTCCAGCCCTGGTTATGAATGTCAAGAGTTACATCCCGTTGGGAAATCTTGCCCTGGTCATCGCCATTTGGAGAAACTCAGTCGTGTCATTGTCTGGGATTTGACAGCTTCGGATCAAAGAAAAGTTTTACTCCAATGGGATCAAATGCCGGCTTTCTGTCGTAATTGTCAGAGCTCTGAACACTGTCGGGCTGATTGTCCTGACTACAAGAAGTGGGTCCGCTGCCATCATTGCAATGAAACTGGACATGTGGTGAAGAACTGCAGTCGCAATGACAGCCCAAACAAGGTCCGTGCGGTGGAAAACACTCCTGCCAAACCCCGAAAGGGCTCTCAGGTGGCCAAAGAGGGTAAAAAGGGTACTCAGGGTGGCTCCAAAGTAACTCCTGGTGGTGCTCCAGTTGGAAACAAAGGTAATGCCCAAGGAAAAGGCCAGGATGTTGCATCTGGTGGTTCCCAAGGTGATTCCGATAATCGAACTACTGCTACCCAGCAAGGTAGCACTCAAGGTGACGCTGATAGTCAAACAGGTGCTAGAAAGCAGGTAGTTGATAGAGATGTTCAAATGGATGATCTTCCAAAACTCCAAGTTAAAGAAGTCGATGGGAAAGGGGCTTCCAATGATATTATCATGTACGACTCTTCTACCCATTCTGCTAATGAACGAGAGGAGCGCCCTGAACGCCCTGCGAAGAAGATCGGTAAATTTAATGGCGCGGATGATGTTAGTTCTGCCAAACAACAAGCTGCATCTAATGAAGTAGAGACTGGACATCAACTCGGCTTGACAGGCCCTCCTTCACCTCCCCAACATTAATATGATTAATCAGCAAAATACAGTGAAAATAGCCACCCTCAATTGCCGTGGCCTAAAAAAAACAGATAACACCAAAAAAAGACAACAATTTATTAGATATCTTCGAACATTAGGATATGACATCTTAGTGCTTCAAGAAACACATGCAACAGACAACACATTTATAGACATACTCAACACTCAATTTACTTGCAAGTCGAGTCTTTGGACTCAACATTGCGGCATCATTTCCCTCAACACTCATTACTCACTCAAACACATCTCAGAAGGCATTGATGGGGGTCGATTTATCTTGGCTTCCCTTCATCTTACTCGAGACCTGGAAAATTCACCCAATTCACCACCAATAGCAACAATACTTAATATTTACGGTCGTGCGTCCGCTCACACCGACCGATCAGCGTTCTATTCAGAACTCATTGGCACACAAATTGTCAAAGAAACTATTACTACTACAACAAACACCGTCTTTATCATGGGAGACTTCAACTACCAGTACAAGGATCGTCGAGTCGATGGCACCCTCACCAGTGCACCAGTAGAATGGACCGATCTACTCGATGATTACTTTATTGACGTTTTTGGGGAAGACAAACACAACACATGGCATAGTGGAAGCAATTCAGGGATTCTGGATTACATCTTTTGTAGTTCAAACGCCCATCATCTAGTCACTAGCACCAACCAGCAGTATCTGTCTCCTGCCTGGACCGACCATGAACTCTTGGGATTCTCTTTTCGATATCAAGATGCGAATGGCCGTGGCCCTGGTAACTGGAAGGCAAATCCGTTCTTGGCTTGCAACAAAACATTTAGGAAGGCATTGGCAGAATTCCTCATTGATAGTGAGGCGCGTCTGGCAGAAATCAAGCGTTTCTCCACTCCCCAACAACAATGGGATTGGATCAAAGCCGAAGTAAAGATGTTTATCAAACAGTATCAAATGGAGGATTTGAACTGGCGGAAACAACAGCTACACCGACTGCTATCAAAGAGAAACAAGATGATGCGGCATAAGAAGACAAGAGGCTTGGTGTTTCAAGGCTTGGACACGGTTAATCAACAGATTCAATCTCTCCAGCACTCTCTTGCAGAAATAGAGATCTTGAAGGCAGGAAAATTTTGGCGGGAACATGGTGAGAAATCTCCAGGCTTCCTGAAGCGCTCTGTGGTGTCTCGAGAAAATCGTCGTTCAATTGTGGAACTCAGGAACCCTACAACTGGCGATCTATGTCAAGATCAACCTAGCATCTCCAACATTGCTACCAACTTTTACACCTCACTGTTCACACCGGAGGCTCTGGATTCAACCTCCCTCAGTGTTATAATTCGCAACATCCCAGGTCATTTGAAGCTCAACAGCGAGCAGCAGGAATCATTGATGATGCCGATTGATGTGGAGGAACTCTTGACCGATAGCAAGCAGACTCGTCGTTTGAGTAGTCCTGGACCTGATGGATTACCTTATGAAATCCTGTACTTGGTAATGAAATTTCCACCGTTCCATGATCTCATCCAATTAGTCTACAATGAAGCTTTAAAGAAGGGTAAGTTCCCGCCATCTTGGAACGAATCCGTCATGTGTCTGCTTTACAAGAAAGGCGATCCAGCTGAAATGAAGAACTACCGTCCTCTGTCTCTGGCTAATTCAGACTACAAGCTCTTCACTCGCAATATCAACCGTCGAATCATGGAAGTCTCTTCCAACTTGATCAGCCGACATCAGCTTGGGTTTATTCCTGGTCGATTCATTGCTGAAAATGGAATGATCTGCCAGCTCCTAATGGAAGATGCTCAACGGAAATGGTCCATCGCTGAACAACAGGAAAATGATCCTTCCTTTAACACTTTGGATTATGACATCGGTCTTCTTCTGGATCAAGAAAAGGCATACGATCGGGTGAACTTGGAATATTTGAGGAAGGTATTGGGGAAATTTGGGTTTCCTCGCCCTATTATCAAGTGTATCTCCAAGTTGATGGGTGACAACCTCATACGTATCAACATCAATGGCCATCTGTCAACTGAAGTGGCGAAACTTCGAGGCTTGAAGCAGGGGGATCCTCTCTCTCCTGTACTGTACAACTTGGCATTTGAACCTTTTCTGCTTGCAATCCTGCATGATCGCCAATTTCAAGGCTACTTGATGGGTACTGCACGAACAAAACTCCTGTGCTATGCTGATGACGCTTTGGTGTTTATCCATGACTCCAATGATTTGACTCGGTTACAGCTCCATATGGCTCGTTACTGTGCTGCCTCCAACGCCAAGTTCAATAATGCCAAGGTGGAAGCCTTTTCAGTGTCTGGTCGGGATACATGGGATATGTGGGATGGTCCATTATCACAAATGGGTATCACACATCTCCATTCTGTTGAGGACGATGAACCGTTGACCTATCTGGGATTTCCTCTCGTCCAAAGTAGGATTCAGCGAGTTCACTTTATGGGTGCTTTGGTAACAAAGATCAAAACTGCCATCCAGATTCATTCTGGTCGCTCCCTGTCGGTCGTTGGAAAGGCTACAGTGCTGAACTCTCTTTTGCTCTCCAAGCTATGGTACATCCTGCGTGTTACGCCTTTGACTCAAGCTGACTTCAAGCAGCTGCGTTCTCTGGCTATTCAGTTCTTGAGAAGAAACATCTTCCCCGTCATCCCTTGGAAGGTGTGGACTCTACCAAAGGACAAAGGTGGTCTCGGTGTTGTAGACATCCAAATACAAGCTTCAGCTTTGTATTTTCGTTGGCTCCACCCATTACTGGTTCAAGATCAAGATGTCATAGATTCCCATCCTGTGTCGTACCTCTTAAGCTACCACATTCGCAATGTTAATGGTTACCCCCACCATCAAATCCCGCTGCTATTTCCCTCTGCTCGTCGTACTAAGGGGTTGAAAAAGCAACGCACGGGAACTGTCGATATGTTATATCGTACAGTTGACTATCTTCCTAAGTTGTTTGATGCGGCACCGATCAATTCTGCAACTGCCATGGCTCTTCCATTACAGGCGGCTTTCTATGTTCCTCCATCCTCCTCACTGGTTGTTCCTCTTAAAGTCAAAGAGATGATGGTTTCTGATGTATTTCAGTACGATGCCCGGCTTAACTTTGTACATTGGAGAGACACTCGTGACCCTTCCCTCCTCAGGTGGAAGAGAGCTCCTTCAACAGTGTTCAGAGGCCTCGCATCTGGCACTCTTAAATTCCAGCCCTACTTCCTCCCAGTGTGTAATCCAGCCCCTGTAGTAGATCCTGGAGTCTCTTTTGCGCCGCTGGTGGATCAATTTTGTCTGCACGATGGCCAATCTCTTAGAAACGCTCAGGCTTCCGCCAAAACATTTCGTCTGTCTGTACTGTCGTCGGTGGAACAGCCCTTGGTCTTGCAAAATGTCTCTGCTGCTAATTGGAAATTCTTTTGGTCCCTGTCTCTTACCTACATTCAACGTAATGTGATATACCGATTCATCGCAGGCTGTATCCCTTCTAGAAGCAGATTACACTACATGATGCCTGCATTTTTCGAGTCCCACAATTGTCCTGTCTGCTTGTCTCCCAATGAAACTGCCAGCCACCTGCTCTTTGACTGTCCATCCAAAGAAAAGGTATGGCAAGGCGTCATTTTTGAGTTCCTATGGCCCACCACGTCCATCACTGACATCAAAGAGGCTCTTCTGTCCCTGGACTTTTCAGATATCTGGTACTCCCAAGTCAAAGGCATCCATCCATACAGAATCCTACTCATCACCCTGTCTCAAATATGGCTAGCCCATATGCGCTTTGTTTTTGACGGCACTATCTTTGTCCCTGAGGCGATTCTGGTACATATCCACTCCACTGTCCGACAGACAGTGGATGAAGATCAAATCCATTCCCTCTTGTAATTTAGATAGTTAGATAGTTCCTTTTGTTAGTTTAGTTTAGTTTCCATTTATATTTATATTTTTTTCATTTCTCAATTGCACCCGCCTCTTCACTCTGACCTATTACTCTTAGTGTACGCGGCTCAATCAATAAACACAATTTAAAAAAAAAAAAAATCTATTCTGTGATATTCGACTATATGAAATGTGGTTTTCAGACTACGCTTCCTAATACATTCTTGAAGTACTTTTCAAGGCGCTTCTAATGGTACTAATTGTAATAAATGTTTTGACTGAAACTATTGAGCAATTTAATAAATTTGAAATGAGGTTTTTAGCGAAAATAGCCATATTTTGCATATGAAAGTCTCATAAACGTGGTGCCAGAGGTTGCTTTGGATTGAGAGAAACATTTTGATTTGATATATATCATAGTAAAAGCCTTCATTTTCAAGGTGAAAAATGCGATCGTTTGATTTTCGATGAAAACCATGAGGTACCCCTCATGCTTTTTGGTCGATTTTTGGCCATGTTTTTTTTGGCCCAAAAAGTTGAGCAAAGGTATCAGGAAGTTACTACTACTCGAGTGCAATCGTTTAGTCTCATTCCGGTGGCTCATGAAGGTCTACATGTCAGGATATGAAGGCTTGAAAGATGTCAAATTTGCTCATGTATTGCTTTATAGCTTATATGTACATGGCATAAAGCACATCTTTGGTAGCTGAAATCTTCTGGAAGGGCAGTTCTGCAGCCTGTGCAATTTCCAATTCGAATATGAGGCATATTGATTTTGATAAAGCCAATTTATGAAAATTTTGATGCGTTTTGTTGTTGGTATAGTAAGCTTGATAATAAAGGAAATAAGAAACCGAATTTGCTGATTAAACACTATGGTTTTACACCTTTGCTTGTATATATAGTTAAGATGACAACCACTTGATTAATCAACGCAACCGCATAGCCCTCTACTTTGCAAGCTATCATTGCTGATTTCTATTCAAGCTTAGAAGGTGAATTTAAAAGCATTGGTCATTACCTTCTGCCTGTATGCACTTTTTGGGCCCGCATTGTCAATTACATACCATGGTCAAAGTGTTCTTAATTCTCGGTGTAATTTATTAGGCTCGTTACATGATCAGACTGGATATGGCATTGATAAGCTTAGACATTGGATCAAAAAGCCTCGTGCCATTGTAACGGTGACTGTTTTGCATGTGTTCAGATCAATGGATCAAGCAATAAAGCAACATGTGGAAGCCACCCAAACACATTCGTGATGAATCGCCAAGTCTTTCCACAGGAAAAGAGACATCATCTAGTCACAGTATCTCGTTTGGGGTTATAAGGCTACAATGACAAGATTGAAAACGTAGCCTAGATGCAATCTGATGTGATAAATGAAACAGAAATAGAAGCATGTCCAGCTGTGCGTTTCTGTTGAAACACCGTCCGAGAACGAAGACGTAGAGGGAGGGCGAGAGAAACAGTTGCTACTCAAAATTTTCATGTCAAACAAAAAATTCTTTTTTCTGTTAGTTCTTTGTATAGTTCCATTATACTCTATTTCGAAAAATGTGTAAAGTTGAATAAATGCTTATAATTCTTGGTAATTTTATGTTTGTTAATTTGTTGCCTCATATACATGTATAGCTGGAAAGAAGAAAGCACAAAAGATGTCATTGTCTGACTTTTTAGCCAACGATAGTGAGTGGATATTGTAAATGTATAAAGATGAATGTATACTGATATCTGCCTCCTTATCTGCTCTTGCGTATAGCCACTGGTGGTTCGTCTTGGGCTGATGATGTCGCCGACCTTCCCTCTGCTCGTAAGTATTTAATCATTCCTTGGAATGAGAGACAACTGTTATTAGCTTGGGAAATGATATATCCAATGAAAAGATGTCTTACTAATATGCTTGTATTATCCTTAATTTCAATTCAATCTTACTATTAGCTGCTGGTAAGGAAGAGAGCATTTACTACTATTGAACAGTGCGTTTAATCGTTTTTATTTCAATTCACCAGGCAAAGAAGACAGATCTGATTCTTACGCTTCTCGTGGATTCAGTGATCGTGGCGATCGCAGCTATGGTGGCAATGACCGTAACTATGGTGGCAATGATCGCAGCTTTGGTGGTGATCGTGGAGGCGACCGCTATGGTAAATCAAATTCATGCGCATTGAGAATAGAAGAAGGAAGAGTTGAGGGCTGACATATAATCTCTGATAGAACGTAGTGAACGTGGTGGCTTCGAACAACGTGAGCGTTCTTTCGCTCCCCGTGCCCCTGTTGATCTCCCCACTCAACCTCCTTATACTGCTCATGTTGCCAACTTATCGTTCGATGCTACTGACGATGATTTGACTGATTTGTTCAGCAACTTGAAGATCTCCAAGATTCGTCTTGTGAAGGATCGTGAGACTGAAAGATCAAAGGGTTTTGGTTATGTCGAATTTGAGGATGTTGAGTCTCTCAAGGGTGCCTTGGAATTGTCTGGCGAGAGTGTTCAAGGACGTAATATTCGTGTCAACGTTGCTGAGCCACGTAAGTAGTGTCAAATGTGAGAAGGATGAATTAGAGTTGTAGTAACAGAGCTACTTTTCATAGCTCGTGATGGTGAGCGTGTCCGTCAACCTGATCGTACTGATGTCGATTCATGGCGTCGTACTGGTCCCATTGACCTTCCCGAAGCTCCTCGTCGTGAATTCAGAGATGGCGGACGTGGTGGTTTTGGTGGTCGTGGTGGTCGTGGTGATACCTCTTGGGGTCATAGTGGCCGCGACAGTTTTGGTAGCCGTGGTAAGTTTGGACTTAAACATTAAGCAAGTAATACAAATGTTGATAACATATGAATATTGGTTTTTAGATCGTCCTTCCGAGCGCCCTCGTCTCAACTTGAAGCCTCGTACTGTTGACTCTGCAGCATCTGCAGCTCCCAAGTCTACCGGTAGTAAGCCTGATCCTTTCGGTGGAGCTAAGCCTGTTGATACTGATAAGGCTTTGCATGATATTGAAAAGAAGCATGAAGAGCCCAAAAAAGCCCAAGAGTAAAATCATACAACAACCACAAAATGAAATGAGGGATACGATCCATAAGATTGAACACATTCATCGGCATCTAAAAGCACATTAAGCATCATTTCCTTCATAATAAAGCCAATATAGATACTCAAACATGTTTTCAGTTGATTTGATACCACGTTTTCTTTGTTTACTGTTGATTGTAATCTGAATGCAGAAAATGGCCTAAATTAGCGTGCGGTTGTTCAATCAGACTCACAAAAGTGTAGTGATTTCCTATTCACTATCGCAATTCTCGTTCCTGTCCCTTGGCTTCTTAATATGAAATCAAGCTAAAAAGCTTAAATAGGTTATTGTGATTGCTCGGCACTTGAATCAATAAACGAAATGACGCTTTTCAAGTTAAGTAACTTGAACAAAGAATCGGGTATGCTTGATAGATAATGGAATATGTATATTAATTGCATATTAAATGCGGTTCAATACCATACACTTCATTTTCAGAAGAGATACTTTCTTGTTGCTCAATGGATCAGATCAGTAACCAAAATCTGTAACCATAGCAACCAGATGTCAAATCAATAGGATGTTGCAAGAGGCATTTGCATGTAGTTCACGGCAATGAGAAATGCACTGTCTACAGGTAACTAAGACTAAATCACGCAGAAGGCTTTTACGGCGTCCAATTTTCCAAGGACCGATCTCTTTTGCCTTGATATGTAAGATTGATAAGAATTATGATGTCAAGCTGCTAAAGCGCAACATGGTCCCCACTTTAAGCTTACCCTTTTCGACATTTTTAAATAGCCGCAGATACCCGATGTAACAAACGTCATGTAAATGTAGCATGTAAATTAGATGTCAAAGACTATTATAAATGTCATGAGAAATAGACCGAAAGAAGAAAAATAGGTGATAAATAGCAATTTTTTTGTTTACTTTTCGAAATAATGATTTATAATACGATAGTTTAATCTTTAGGTTTCGGATTAATATCTATTTCCTTTTTCCAGAAAGTTATTAGTTTATCAAAATCTTTATACTTTGATTTGACCCCGCAGACGGAGTCTTTGGAAATGATAATGAAGACAACAGTATAAATAGAGCTCCATAATTTGATCCAAATTCTGATTTCCTCATATCAATCTATTCAAACAACACACACAAACATATACAGCATGCCTTCTCTCGAAAAAGTCGCTATCATTGGTTCCGGTAACTGGGGTTCTGCTATTGCCAAGATTGTTGGTACAAACACTGCTCGTCACATTGATCTATTCGAACCTACCGTTCGTCAATGGGTATTCGAAGAACAAATCGATGGTAAAAATTTGACAGACATCATCAACGAGAAGCATGAGAACATCAAATATTTGAAGGGCATTGCTCTTCCTCATAATGTTATTGCTGTTCCTGATGTGGTCAAGGCTTGTGAAGGTGCCACATTGGTCGTTTTTGTCGTTCCTCATCAATTCATTCATGGCATCTGTGAAAAGATGAAGGGCCATTTGGCTCCTAATGCCCGTGCTATTTCTCTCATCAAGGGTCTCGAAATCACTGCCGATGGCACCCGTCTGTTTTCCGAAGAAATTTCTCGTATCTTGGATATCCCTTGTGCAGCTTTAAGTGGCGCCAACATTGCAAATGAAGTTGCTATGGAGAAGTTCTGTGAATCTACTATTGGCTGCCCCAACATGGAAGATGGTATGACCTTCAAGAAGCTGTTCGATACTCCTTATTTCCGTATCAATGTTATTCAAGATCATGTTGGTGTCCAACTTTGTGGTGCTCTCAAGAATGTTGTTGCCGTAGGAGCTGGTTTCTCTGATGGTCTTGGTCATGGCAGCAACACCAAGGCTGCTATTATCCGTTTAGGTCTCATGGAAATGCGCAAATTTGGCCAAACTTTCTTTGGTGATGCTGTTCAAACTGAAACTTTCTTTGAATCCTGTGGTGCTGCTGATTTGATCACTACATGTAATGGTGGCCGCAACAGAAAGGTTGCGGAAGCATTTGTTTTGACTGGTAAACCCATCGAACAATTAGAAACTGAGCTGTTGAACGGTCAAAAGCTCCAAGGTACCTTAACAGCTCAAGAGGTGAATCAATTCTTACAAGCCAGAAACATGCAACACGAGTTTCCTCTCTTCAATACTGTCTACCGTATTGTGTATGAAGGTGTTTCTCCTGAACTTATTACTGTTGATATCTAAAAAGTCGAAATTGCAATGAATTCAGATACCTTTTTGTAAATAATTAGAATAATTTCAATATTTTAGACAAATTTTTATAGACGATTAATAAAAATAACTTACTTATTTATTTATCTCAAGGTTTAATATCTTTTTCTTTTCTTAAGTACCTCTTCTCATGTTTCAAAAGTATCGCAGTGCTTCTTTACGTGTTAGGGTCCAAAATTACCAAATTAGAAAATGATTTGACATTTATGCTCCGCTCAGGGGCAGAGAAGGTTTTCGTACTGTAGATGAAGCTCCTCTACAGGGCTCACCTCATATTTCATGAAAAGATTACAGTAACCCTACATAAATGCAATGCACTAAGACCTTTTTTTTTTTGGCTAATCTAACCAGGGCCAGGTGAGATTCTGTTCAGTTGGATCTGCATAAGATTAAACATATTTATTTTGGCAGAGATTGCTAAGTGTGCGACGCACAGCAGCTAAAATGTTCTTCAACTAATTCCATTAGGCTTCGTGTTCTAATATTCTTCTATTAACGTTTGTCTTGACTTAGTTTTCAAGAATTAGCAGCAAATGGAGCTACACACACCTTAAGATGTTTTATTAATGTGGTACATTCCTCTCTCCGTATATAGTGACTTTTTCCAATTTACATTTGCAATATGAACACATGCGAATTCACAGATACAAAATTTGATACGAAGACTACCCGCGCCAATTTTATCTTCTCTCAAGAAAACGATAAAGAACCAAAATATGTATATCGCTTAGATGCAGAGAATTTCGAGATCAGGAACAGTGATAATAGCAATTATTTCCAGTTGAATTGTACAAATGTAGACGAAAAGGTGAACTTTCAACATGCGAATCATTTCTACTTGAATGAAAGGCTATATGTTTTTATCGCTGCCAAGTCAATTGATGGGCTGAACTCTGTTATATATCTTGTTGACACCTCAAAAAAGCCAGCTGTTCAACAACTCGTATTTAATAGACAAATCAAAGGGATTGTAACTAACATTTTCGTATCAAATGCTCTCAAGGTTCGTTCTTTATGAGTTTATTTCGAGAGAAGTTATCTAAAATGATTAAAAATAGAACGACCAGAAAGAAGATTACTATATTGTTACGATTGGCACCCTAGATTCTGCTGTTTATGTGTTTAGAACAACCGCTGAAATGACCCTTGAAAAGCAAGCCTTGACATGTGCATTGTTGAGAACTGATGCAAGAAATGCAATAACTCAGCAACTGATCGTTCTTGATACTCAGTCCAAATCACCAGCAGATGTTTACATTTTGTGTGGAGGATCAAATGGCATCATTGACATATTCCTCATGAAAGGTGACAGCAAGATTGAAAATGAGCCTGAAGTCGAGTTCAGAAGGCATCACCTGTTAAAACTACCGTCAAACCGTAAATAGGCATTCAAGTGTCTGGAAATATGACGGAAGTACTGATTATTATTGATTTAGTGCCTATTGTATCGATGCAATGCCACAAATTCACTGATCAAGAAGTTTTGTTAGCCATCAGCCAAGAACTGTATAACCCAACTCGAATCAGTCGATCTATCGAACCTTCTGTATCCGTTGTTAAGTTCAATACACACAAACTGATGGGAAAGGACGTTCGTTCAATGACGTTCAAAAGTGGAACACACATAATCCGCAAAGAAACCATGATAAAAGGTACGCCAAATATCTATATTTATATGCCACTGCTAATGCGTATTACGCAGAGCCCTTTTATGTATGGACTTGCTATGCGGATAAAGATGGTGGCCAATTTATGCTGACTCAATATGAATTTGACACGAAAAAATTTGAATTTGGCGATAGAACAAACACATTTCTACCGCAAGCAAAAGGAAAGGCTCTAGACATTCAGCAAGTGGCCGTTTTTGATAAAGATTCATGCCTCGTCCTTGGTAAAGAAGCCTTGCAAAAGCTGAAATCAGCAAACCCGCAGCTCAGAAAACGCAAAAGGCAACTTTCGACATGAAAAAAGTGTATTTCTGAATCCAATGTCCGTAACTTTGTTTTTGGGGAAGAGAAGTGAAACTCTAAATAAATTTATTATGACAGAATCAACAGAGATATAGTAGAAGTAGTAGCAAAAAGGGGATGATTGCGAGAATTGTAAAATTAAAAAAACAAAATTTACACCAGCTGGTTCAAATAGCTGGAGATGTTGAGTAAATTAGGCGGCATTGTGTTGAGTAAATTATAAAATGGAGTACGGTGAGCATCACCGAGAAAGGTCAATCCCGGGTAGTCGATAGTTAAGAGTTATTGATATGGTAGATCAGGTACGCTGGGAGACCGTAAACACCAAAACCCATTGCTTTAGCCATCTTGGCAAAGCCCTCAGTTTCGACTTGATGTTGGTAAGAATAAGCAGGGAAATTGGCTCCCTCTCTGTGGACATTGGCTTTTACCAGAGTAAAAGTAGCACCCTATAGTTTCATATGTTAATCGCATACCAACAACACTAACACGATCACAGCTCATGATACTTACCACGCCATCCAATGGCACCTTATCTAATTTGTTGCCATGCGTGGGCATATCTACCATTAGATATCTGCCGGTTAGAAACTCAAAATATCCTAGAGCAGATATCAATAACTGTGTGCAACATCTAATATAAACTTGGTGCTACCTTCAAGTAGTACATATTCCTAACAAAAAGATAAACAAACATAAATAATTCGTTCTTCATGTAAATCAGTCTACAGCTTACAGGGTCCAATTGTGCTTGAATGGCTCTGGATTCATCAGTTTCTTGCCAGTTGTTCTTATCGTAGCCCCAGAATGAATTGTCTTCTGTCTCTCGAAGACAGTTTGGCACCACAACATCCACATCTACACTTTGAAGATCTTCTAAAATGGAATCAGGATATTGGATTACATCAACATCCAGCCATAAGACCCAAGCATGGTCTTGACGCAATGCTGCTGTTAAGAGATAGTTGCGAGATCTAGCCATATACGAACGACGTAGAGGCTGCAATTCGAAATTGTGTCGCTTATCCTCGGGTAGATCAAACTTGAAATCCTTTTCGTAGATTGTGATTGAATCATAGCGATTGTTATCTCGGTTCAAAAATTCGTCAGCTGTTGATCTCAAAATGTCCACGGTATCGTCTGTTGTATCTGAAACGAGGAATGCAATACTGATGAGGTGCTTTGGATATTTCATGTTATCAATGAGTTCAAAGTAGCGAGGAAGATATTTTGCTGCATTCTTGAGTGGTGTAAGAATCAAGACCTTTTCCTGTCTTGAGACAGATTGTGCAGTAGCTTGTAACTGGTTTAAATCAACAAATGTGGCCCTGCCAGCATTCATCTCTTCATTGCCAAATGCCACCTGATCTGTGGACAGTGCAATTGCTTCATTTACTGACCTTAGTCTACCGCCTGAGCAAGGATTGCTGAACCAAGTGCGAGAAAATGTGACAAACCCCAGACTGAAGAACGATAATAAGAACAATCCAATGAGGGCGATACGCTTATTGGGTCGACCAAAGCCACTAAACGGATTGCTGCTCTTGAGTGTTGACTTTTCCATCCTCTCTATCTCTCTTTTTATTGTGTATTTGTATGTATACGAGGGTAGAGATAGACGAACAAAAAGTAGAGAGAAAAAGAAGGAAAAAAAGAGGGAAGGAATAGGAATAGGGGACGAGATTTATAGTGCGTGCTTCAACCAGGAAAGAAAACAGAAGCATCAGATTTTTTCCATTCAGGTTCAAAAGTTTGAACGGCAGCAATTTAACCAACCAAGATGGGAGAATCATGTTGCATTTGCTCTTCGGCTTGTGCCTTAAATAATTGAGCCTTGGGCTCTGGTATAATGGCCACATCTTCATCGTTAATCTTGACTTCCATGCCTCTTTCTGGTGTGTAGAATTTGTCCTTGATAGGTTGTAGCAACACATTTAATTTGGGAGTAACTACCAGAATGTTGTTGGTGGGAATGGTGAGCCAATCGGCCTTTTCAAATGTCAAAGGTTCTAAACATAACGGGAAATTTAATAATGAAACCAACACATTTGACATGCTGTAATACCTGATGCTACAACCACAATGTCTTCTCTTCTATCGGCTTTGACCATGCGATAATGGCCAGGTCTATAGCATTCGAATCGCGTACCTGACGAGAAATAGAGTGAAGCTGCTTCTTCTGTTCTGCTGCTGATGTAACGAATACATACCACTGTTTGACCATCTGTCACCGCAAAATTCAACAGAGAAGGCTGATCTCGCACATGTTAGCATGAGGTTGCTGAAAAGCACATGTATGACATTACCTCAGTAATGTTGTATTCTTCAGCATACGCATTCAATTGAGCCACAGTCTTGAGCATGGCTTCCTTGAGTTCTTGGTGTTCAAACGAATTGGCATTTGGATTTTTCAACTAGATGGCCATAAATACTTATCCCTTCTCCATGCAGTCAATCTCACTTACAAAACTTAGGAACAGAGCAAAAGCCCATTCAGAATCTGTGCTGCCTTGGACAAACAAGAAGAGTTCATCCGGTAAAGAGCTCTGTAATCTACGCTTGAATTTGTCGAATTCTGCGATACCGCCATTATGCATCCACATCAAACGTCCAAAACTAGTGCTATTGTCAATACATGTTGCGGCAGCTGGGCGGATTGCTGTGATGTACTTACGACCAGGGGTGACAATTCGTTTCAGATACTGCTCCAGATGTACTAGCACGAACATGAGCAAACACAAGTGGGCTTCTAATCTTTTCGGCAAGTCTCACTAAATTGACATTGTTCCATGCTGGTGTTACTGATGTAAAAATGCAAGGCGTGATGGGATCGTGCTCTGTCTCTGGCGTTTCATTATCGTACCATCCTACACCAAATCCATCGCCTAAAATGCCGTCAGCCATCCAAACTGCTTCAAGGGATCCATGTCATTATACCGTTCAATGGTCTTCTGGTATCTAGACGTAATCGTGAATCAAACGATTGATTGACAATTGAGTGCTTTGGCCGTGTAATGAGCTGCAATGGATACAGAAATTAAGAGCTAGATCCTCGCTTAGTGAAACTCAACAACTTACATGAGCAAGAAGAATGGGCTGGTTTCCCTTGTATAATAAGAATCGACACATGGTATGGCTCAATGAAAGAAAAAGTAAAGATGAATGAACAAGGAAAAAATATCTCGTTTTAACAACTAACCAAGTATCTGATTGGTTTATGTACAAATGCTGTCATTTCCATCCATCCTCCCGACATTTCTATCGTTCCTTTTTTTAATCATCACAAACAAGGACATGCTGTTTCCTGGCAAATATCAAGTGACTTACATTATGAGCCAAATACCTGTGAAGATATATGTACTATCTAGTTACTTACTTGATTTGAGCATGTATACTAATTATCAAGATGGTGGTAGTATCATCCATGCGCTAATATCAAAAGACCGCTAAAGCCTAAGAGCTAACACCAAGATACAGATCTTGAAACAAAATGTAAGTAGATTTGCAAAAAAAAAAAAAAAAAAAAAAAAAAAAGAAAAAAGAAAAATGACCCATTGTTTGTGAATTTAGTTACTTTAAGAATTGACCTTATCCAGTGCTTGAAATTTACTTACCATCATAAAGACGACTTTATCTTATAATGTTTATACATATGAGTGTTTACGCTTCGGATGGCTCTCTACCTTCGCTTCGCTTCCGTAAGAACCAACCTGCGCAGCGACAGTTCGTGCTACCGATTGCTCTTGCTCATCTTACCGAGATACTACTACTATCATTATAACTCTCCACTTACACATGAAAACCCTTTATATTATCTGTGAATATAATTCTTATGTGATGCTCTGCATCCAAATACACGTAGCTACTTCATGTACGGGCAAGCAGCATACTAGTATTTCCCCTTTTTAATCAAAAGTGTGCCTGATACAGCAAAATCTGAGTGCATTTGAGCTGCGTTTTCTCGCGTTCAAGGCCGTTTTAGATCGTCAGTACGGTACCAAACAATTGCTCTCATCTGGCAGTTACTTATTGCCACCTTTGCTCAATTTTTTTGGGGATCAAAAAAACATGAACAAAAATCGACCAAAAAGCATGAGGTACCCCTCATGGTTTTCATCGAAAATCAAACGATCGCGTTTTTCACCTTGAAAATGGAGACTTTTACTATGGTATATCTTGAATCAAAATGTTACTATCGATCCAAAGCAACCTCTGAAATCATCTTTGTGGGACTTTGATATGTGAAATCTCAACTTTTTGACCAGAAACCTCTTTTCATATCTTCGTATATTGCTCAATAAGTTTATTCAAATCATCTATTTTACTTGGTATCATTGGATGCGCCTTGAAAAGTACTTCAAGAATGCATTAGGAAGCATAGAATGATCATCACAACTTGCATATCAAATTTTGCAGAATAGGTCGAATCATGTCCAAAAATTTTTTTTTTTTGTATGGAATGAAAGTTTTATTAAGTAGTTATGAATAAATAGTTAATAAAATCATTGTATAAATGGATCAAGTGTATACTAGGTAAAGTGACTTGCCATATTGTATCTTATGAGGTCTTATAAATCAATACTATCCATTTTGGACAGCTTATCCAGTTCTCTGTTGATATTGCTAACAACTGTTTGGGGCTCAAAAGGGGTACCACGGTAGTGTACGAAGAAATGGTGGGTCCAGATTATTCGGATTATGGTGGCAAAAAGGTCGAAGATGTTGATCTTGAGGTCCAGGTTGTAAATGTAGTATCTTGATAATGTCAGGTTCTGCATGTCTTTGTATATGCGGTGAGTGTTGATTGTGGTTGGGTAGCTTAGGTGTTCTTTAAAGACGGACTCCCAGACGTCGTGTTTGTTTCCGCATTCCATGAGAAGGTGTCTGGCATCTTCTACTTCGTTACATTGTATGCATCTGTTGTTTTCTATATCTTTGATTTGACTTTGGTATAGGAAACTTCTGCAGGGGACTTTGTTGTATATGATCTTGAGCCATAAATTTCGAGGTGACTGGTGCATATGTGATCTGTAGAATGCTTTCCATTGCTTGGGGTTGATGTTTTTGTTGTGATCTTTTGGCAGTTGTATAGGCAGTTGTTTGAGGAGCAGTTGTCTGATTATTTTGTTCTTGCAGAGCCAAATGATGTTGCTATCGTGCTCAAAATGTTGGATTAGACTTGTTGCCTCTTCCTGGTTGTTGGGAGTTGAGTTGTTTGGATGAAGCAGGTTGCTGAAGAAATCTTGAAGGTGTAACTGGTTGTTGTTGTGGTCTCTTTTGAGCTTGTACAGTATCTGCGGTGATTTGCATTCTTGTCTTGTCTTGTATTCGAGAGCTGTGTAATTAAGATTTGGCTTGAAAAAATCCTGCACTAGGCTTCTCTTGGCTGTAGGGTTCCTGAGGTAGTCAGTAGTTTCCAAGTCTTCCCAGTCCTTGTATATAGTGGTCAGTGGTAAAGTTAAACAAGTGTTGATATTGATGGGTGTATTGGTAAAGTCTGGTCGGCAGTTTTCAAGAAGACTATTCATTGTTTCAATAATCAGTTTCATGGCCCCATCTTTTAGGTTGTTCTTGTAGCTTCTTGCTTCTTTAAATATCAGTATGGTATCAATGTAAGGCAGGTTCGTCTCCATTTGTAGCGTATGTGACATCAATTGGTATAGGTACTGCGGGATTGTTTTGTGCTGGTCGTGGTATAGTAGTGCTGTGATATACCTCATTTGCAGGGTTTGTTGTTGGGCGCCTACATGTAGCAAACCTAGTCCTCCTTGGTCCTTGGGTAGGTAGTACACATCTTTTTTGATTTGCAGTCTCTTCTCATCCACTATGTATTGATATATGATGGAGTTGAGCTTGTTGATGGTTGCTTTCGGTAGAGGTGTCAGCCTGAGGACATGCCACAGTTTGGACAGGATAATTGTGTTAGCGACATTAGCTTTACCGTACATTGATATTTTCCTGGGCTTGAGGAATTCTACTTGCGCTTTGATCTTGGCGGTTAAGTCTGCAATGAAACAATCCCGTTGTTGTATTGTATAGTATATTGGATACCCTAGGTATTTGATGTACTCTGGGCTACTGTAGTCGAACCATTTCATTCGCTGTTGAGTGTAAGTTTTCAGTCTTGTACCGAAATACCCTTCCATTCTGCCACCATGTAGGGGAAACGCCAATGACTTGTCATAGTTGATCTTTGAGTTTGATGCCTTACCATACGTCTTGATGCATTCCTCCATTGCCATGTATTCCGTTCTTGATTTGACAAAGATGAGAATATCGTCCGCATAGGCCATGATCTTTGTAGGTGGTGGGGTGTTGAGCTGAATTGTCCTCTGTGGTGCTGGCTTGGTTGGTTGTATTGAGTATCCAGATATGTCTTGACTGTTGATGATTGATAGTATGAAGGGCTCTATTGCAAAGTTGAACAAGATTGGTGAAATAGAGTCTCCTTGTCGCAATCCTCTCTTCTGTTTGACTGGTTTGGTTAGAAATCCGTTCATGTTGATGAAAATCTCGTTGCCAAAAAACAGGTTTTCTATACATCTAATGAACTCCATTGGGAATCCAAACTTCTGGAGTACCTGAGCCAGGTAGTGTGGGTGCACTCGGTCGTAGGCTTTGTTGTTATCCAACATGACTCCCACATATTCTTCAAATTCGTCCTTGTTATTTCCCTTTGCTGTCTTGGCATTGTCCATCATCACTCGTAGGGCCATTCCTTGGTCACCAATGTATCTATCTTGCATGAACCCAGTCTGTACTTTGTTTATGAGTCTGCTTGCCACTGTCGTGATTCGTGAGTTCATGATCCGCGTGAAGACTTTACAATCTGTATTGATCAGTGTAATAGGTCGCCAATTGCTGAGATCAGATAAGTCGCCTTTCTTGGGCAGTAATACTACGCAAGCCTGTTGCCACGACTTTGGGAATATACCGAGCTTGATTGCGTCGTTATATACTTGGGTGATAATTCTTTGGCATATCGGTTGACTTGCTATGACATGTAAGATCTCGTATGGAAGTCCATCCAAACCTGGACTACTAGACTTGGGGCTCCTACGGGATCCCTCAAATATCTCTGCAAACGGAATGTCATCAATGATCTGATCGCTTTCCTCCTGGGAAATAAATACAGTAATGTGGTTCAGTATGCCTTCCATGCTATTTATATCGATCCGTTCAGGGCTATACAATTTGGAATAGAAGGTATGGACGGCATCCAGTTTCGACTTGGTGTCAGTGCACTCTGTTACAGTAGTTGGGTGCTTCAGCATGGGCATTGTCTTCGTTTCTAGTCGCCTGTCAATGGTCTTCTTGATGTATGCTGGCGAGTTTTCATTCTGCTCCATCCAGCGCTTGCCTGCTCTCAATTTGCTAATGTTGTACTTTTCTTCTTGGATTTTGCTGATCTCCTGGTGTATAGGTGGTAGTAGTGCCTTCAATGTTAGGGGCTCTTTTCCATAGAGTCGAAGTATTCTGTTCCTTTCACTGTTCAGTTGTTTCAATTTAGTCTCTCTCCATTGGTTGTGATGGCGGCAGAAATTTGTTGTAACTTTCTTGGCCATGTTCTTGATTAAATCCCATTTGACTTGTGCAGAAAGATCCGGGTCCAGCTTGTGTTGTACATAGTTGTTGATTTCCTTTGATAGCTTCTTGGTGAATCTCTTGTTTTTAGCCAGATGTGGGTTTGCTCTCCATATGCCTTTTCCATTGTTGCTCATTTCCACTGTCAGTGTAATCGTAATTAGAGCGTGGTCGGTGTATACATCGCTGAAGAATTCCACGTCCCCGTCGTGCATCTTTTTGTGAGTGTTGGTGCCAGCAAAGATGTAGTCGATTGTGGATAGGGTAACTCGTTCTCGCCGCTTTTGAATACAGGTATAGGTATACTTTTCACCTTTTGTGTTAATACAGTCATTCATATACCCCTTTACAAAGTTGATGAGATGTTTCGGTTTTGCTATGCGCCTAGTAGCGTGGTTTGATGAGCTGTCAAAGCTATAGTTAAAGTCGCCCGCCATTATCAGGTCAGGGATAATTTCAGGCATTGTTAGCAACATCTCTACTGTTCTCTTGTAGAATTGATTGCGTTGTGAGGTTTCTTCAGCAAATATACCTGAGCGAGCGTACAGATTCAAAATGTATACTGGTGGAATGGAGTTGTCGGCTATGGAGAGTTTTGCCAGGATCATTCTACCATCGTTAGATTCTTTGATTTTTTCCAGGTTAAGTGAGTTGTTGAAATTGATTATGGCACAATGTTGGGTCCATATTGCTTGGTGGTAGTTGAATTTGATCTTCATGTTGTCTGTTACTTCTTCAAAAGAGTGAGAAGGGATGTTGGTTTCTTGGCACAGTAGTATATTTAATTTCTTGTCTTTCAGCAGGCCAATAAAGGTGTCAGTAGTGTGTTGGTTGGTGTCCAAATGTAGGTTTCTACAGTTAAGAGACCCTACTTTGATGTTTAGGTGTTTAGTATTATTATTCATTTTTTTTCTATATATATTATTATTATTTTTTTTCTTTTTTTTTTCTTTTTTTTTTTTCTGGCTCAAGTTCTAATCCAACTTATTTAGCGGTGGCTTTCCGCTACCAGAGGTATTGGAAGAACCGGCTGCTTCGTTGGTGCTTGATTCATTCTTTTTTGTATTCTTTTTTTTTGAAAATGGGACAGTTTCCTGTTGACCATTTGGGGATATAGCATCATCCAGATTTCTCTTGGATTTCGATGGAGTGAGCTTGTCAACGTCAGTGAGCTTCAAAGTTTGGTTACTTCTGGTGGCGAGGCGAGGAGTAGATTGTGTGACAGATGGGGTAACATTGAACGGCTTCTTGTTGGCTAGTTCACTTGAGGAGCGAGACATTTTGACACCTTTGTCTAGTGAAGTGGACTTTTCAGTGTCGTTTTCTTCATTTCCTTGGGACTCTTCGACCTCTTCGACCTCTCCCATTTCCACTTCGTGATTTAATATTTCAAATTGGTTTTGAGATGCTGGTTGTTGTGGCTGACCTTGTTTCACAAGATCAAGCAGGTTGACTTCTCTACTGCTGGAATTTCTTCGTGACACCAACTGGAATTCATTCTCATTGGATCCAGGGGTAGACTTGCTTGATTTGGTTTCATTGCTATTCTCCGTTGATTTGTTGTTCCATGGGGCCACAGGACATTTCGCAATCAAGTGGTTAGGACTCTTGCAACGGTGACAGAGTCTTCTTCTTCTCTTGGGGCAGTCAAGTCTAACGTGCTCGTCCGTGTGGCAGTCGGTGCAGATAGGCTTCATCTGGGACCATACCAAGTGCAGATGGGCGCCTGGGAAACCTTCCAATTCAACTTGAGGGGTTAGGGAGTTTGCATAAGTGGACTCCTTTAATTTATCCCGATTAAGAGTAGCAAATCCTCTTCCAGTGAACCAGTCAGAGTCTCCACTCTTTGAGATACCAATGTTCAAGATATCGCCATATCTTTCAAATGTCTTGATCAAGGCTGGTTTCAATTCATCCTCTTCCATGAGTGGGATCTCAGAGATACCAATGTTGATTACGTTTGCAGTGTGATTCAGGGTCTTGTTGACTTCAATGACTTTTCCATTGACCTTGAACTCCTTCAAGAGAGCGTCGCGACAGAGGTTTTCAGTTGAGAACCCAAGTTCAATGGCCTTCTTCCTGTTTTTGCCAATGATCCTAGGCTTGAGACCTAAGCATTTGGGAAACTGTTCTCGCAGTACCTTGAGGAGAGTCGTGTCCTTGAACTCCATGCCCAAGAACTGAGCACAGTCGATGACGATAGAATTGCGTTCTTTAGCTTCAATGAATGTTGAGTAGGTGTTCAGAGGTTTGAATGTGTTGTTATCCACATCCGGCACAACTTCAAAGTTGTGTCTCTTCTGTTCCTTGAGAGCATCGGTAAAGGATTGGTAAGTAAATAGTTGATTGCTTGGATTATGGCTAGAATCCATTGAGCCACCTTGTGTGGGTGGATCACTGTTATCACTCTGTTTTTTAGCGGAGGAAGCCATGAATCATGTCCAAAAAGGTCAGAAACTAACAAATCAGAAAAAATTTGTTTGACGGAGATTTAACCAATTTTGGCTGAGGATGCTGCTGGCAGCATCAAGGCCTTTCTCAACAATCAAGACATTTCGTGTTGGGAAGCTCGTGTATATGCTATCAGCAGCTAGTGAGTGCCACAATAATAGCACCTAGTGTATAACAATGAACGATCTAGCGTTTCCAAATCACAGGTTGACCGGCTTGCGAGCATTAGCTTGACCGAAATGCTGGATATCTCGAGTAGCATTTCGTGTGAGGTTTTTCTCTGATTAAGGGAAGCCTATATGGGTAATGTGCTATTTCAGAATAGCTGTGCCAATGAGGGCAAACCTTCGAAAACATTGTGATGCCAAACAAATGATCGGTAATGCGCTTAACTTTAAGCATGCAACAATTGATCAAGTTTGTTTTAGAATACGCTCCTTTAGTATTCACTGAAGCGCCTTGAACTAAACGCTGATAAGCATTCTGAAGCTGTAAACAATGTGGACAAATATGGGCATATAAAAATTTCTTGATTTGTTTTGACAATGAAAACTTGCAGTCGTCCCAACCTTGGGATTATCCGTATGGTTGTAATAATGTAGGTCACTGTTTAGAACATTTCTATAAACACCGTTAGACTTGTTTGTTATGCCATCGAAGACGCAATGCAAATCACAATGTCTATGTCTGAGATGTTTACACATTATATTGCACACTAAAGGTAAACATAAACAATATACACTTTTATATATCAGTGCTATTGAGGAATGACATTAATTTTTGTTGCCTTACGTGGTTAAGAACGCATTTTAATTTAAGCGCATATATAAAGGGTTGATTAGTAATTCGTGAACCAGAAATTAGGTTTGATTATCATGGGGCGTTCATTATCATTAGCTTTAGCTGCATTACTTGTATCGTCATGCTTTGCTGCTCAAGTCAGCATTGTGCAAAGATTCGGTGGATATTTGTTTCCTCGTGCTGTCGAAACTGATATAGACGAGTGTCGTGAAACCAACGGTTATGAAAATGACATTGTAAGGCTATCATATTGACTTTTGCAACATAGGTATTAATGCCTTTGTGTAGCTGACTCGATTCACTGGTATTTTCTTTGGTAATTTCTACACTGGCGGTGGTACCGATATCTTGGGCGGTCTTGCTGTACAGGGCAATATGCATGCTCCCAATTACGTGGTGAATGCTAATCATGTAAGATGTCAAATGTATTATGTTCTAAATGTGATATTTACGCTACATATCCAACTACATAGGGTGCTGATTGTAGTGATCCTGGCTCATTTAACTCTTATAATCTCGTTGTCGGAGGCATTGTTGACACCTTTAATACTCATGTTCATGGTAATGCCTTTCTCAACTTGGGTGGAACAATCGAAGAAGTTTTGGAGTTGGATGCCGGCTGTTTTGTTACTGATCAATTAGGCACTGGCAACTTTGATTTTGACATCGTCAAGCAAATGTCGATCAAGTCCAACCAAGATTTTGCTACTCTTCAACCTACTATCGTGCTTGAGTCTGACGGTTCATTGACTGAGCTTCGTGAGGGGCAACTAGCCAACTATGAGATTATCACCTTCCATTCTTGTAATGGTGTTCTCTGTAGCTCATACCCTGACATTGAGTCAGATCCCTTTGCCATTCTATTCAGACAAGGCAATTGGAATGGTATCCAAGGCTCAGAAATTGATCCTGACAAGACTTATGTATTGAATGTAAGTATCAATATTGAACTGCAAACCAATATATTCTAATCTCTGGAGTAGATTCCTGTCAGAGATGGCGATACCATTGAAATTGATGGCAACAATCCAAGTAAGTTTGATCTGAATCGCTTGAGGCGCTGAACTAAACGTTCCATTTTATAAACTAGCCCTTGGTTTCAATCCTTGCAAATTGATTTACAATTTCTACCCAGTTGATGAAGCTGGTCAGTACGTCCCTGATGGCGAGTTTACTCTTATCCGTAGAACTGCCAACCAATTTTGGTGGTTTTACCTTGGCACCAAGAGGTATACATTGTAGAAGGGGTAAATCAATATACATACTAAGTCCTCATCTTCACTTACTTAGGGCACATTGTCGACGGCTCCGTAGGCAACTTCTCTGGTAATCTCATTGGCCTGGTATGCTATAAACCTTTGAGCATCTAAATACATTTCATTAAACTTATCATCGGTATTAGGACTATACCTGGGAGAACCTGAATGCAGGTGTAGAAATACGCGATTACACGTACGTACAAAAACGAACGAAAGGCTCATAAATATACAACTAACCATCTTTACAATGTATAGTGCTGCAGGTGGCAACTGTGATCAATACTTGGGTTGTGTACCTGTGCATGTCACTAGTGACCCTCCTGCTGTCTCCATTCCTTCAACAATTACTTC
The DNA here is from genome assembly GCF_035048745.1 of Mucor velutinosus. Taxonomy (NCBI): domain Eukaryota; kingdom Fungi; phylum Mucoromycota; class Mucoromycetes; order Mucorales; family Mucoraceae; genus Mucor; species Mucor velutinosus. Next base: position 2,296,198 of record NW_027041905.1, on the reverse strand, counting down.
CAGCAGTTCAAGAACCAGAACCAGAACATGGACTAGCACGGAACCAATTCCAAATACATCTGAAACGACAACTGTAACATACTCACCAGCCCCTGAACCATCAGATGGTGTCATCGCCAGTGAATATAGCCCATGCCCTGCTGATTACACAGAGACAGTTACAAGTGTCACTACCACTACTACTTCTGTTGGCAATCTAATAGATACTACTACTTTAATTGTTCCTGATGTCACCGGTACAACCACAGTAAATGAAGGTATATTGACATTGACTGAGAGCGGCACTACCATCACAGCAATTATACAGGCAACAAAGACCAGAACTCTTGTGCTCATTCGACCTACTACCCGAGTTGAATACACCTGTTCAGACCCTGAATCTATTTGTGAATTAGAAACGAAGACTGTTAGAGAAGAATGCACGAAAGATTATGACCATGATCATCATCATCATCACCACGACAAGGACAAAAACCATGGCCGTGATGAAGATGAGTATGATGAAGACGATGAAGACGATGAAGATGACAAGAAAAAGTGGCACAAGAACGACGATGATGAAGAATACGACGATGACAAGCATTGGAAGGGCAAACAAGACTAAAACTACTAGATAAATCCCAACACTTATCATATATTTCAATAAAAAGGCATTCCGTATAGCTTCTGAAAAACGATCATTCATGCACTCTGCAAATTGCTGTACTATAACAGTTGATTCTAGTAGACATTTTTTTAATGCTCAAATCATGAGAGTGTAGAGGCTTTACTACCTTCTCGCAAACTCCAATACATTGAATCTTCTTTGTGAATAAAATATCGAATACATTGCTAACTTGAGGTTACGCTCCTTCAATCACCAGAATGATCAAGTAGTAGCATGAATGCATCTTGAATTAAGCGGTCGATCTATTATCCGATCGACAACAGGTTCATTTAAAGCCAGTGAAGTGTGTATATCTGTGTGGTTGTGTGATTGTAACACTTGGATTTCATTACTGACGTACTTTCATCTCTATACATTTTATTTTCCTTTTGTTATTGTTACCTCAAACACAGCATAATTATGGAGGGCGAGGGAACTTACTTGAAGCGTCAGTCGTATAGTTCGACGCCATCGAAAAACTATAACAACTATACAGCAGCTTCATCACCTTCTCAAAAAAGTCAATATAGATACTCCACAGGGGAATATCCAAAAACGAGCTCCAGAATATCCAGACGCTATGCCACTCCCGAAGAAAGCGATGCAGTATTTCCCATCTTCAATACGCCAACCAACATGTATTTACGAAAAGAGTTGAACTCTCAGCAGAGATACGCTCCAACATCACAGCAACAACAGCAGCCATCCGTGTACAATAACAGTTCCTCCACCAAGTATTACAGCAAACCAACTTATAACAGTAGCTCATTTGATCCTCTATCGAGCAAAGCATCCACAGCTTCCCCCGCATCGTAAGTATTCAGCTAAATGCATCTAGACAAACATCGACTCAAAGCCGCGTACTTTTTATTAGTGCAACATCTTCTTATCACACTGAACGCCAAGAGGTAGGTTCAAGCGATTGTAAAATTTGACTGAACACTGAAAAATTTAATTTCACATAGCCACCACCTACTCGACCTCTCATGAACAATGTCAATGGAACGGAAAGTCGATCCAACTTTAGTAGTGTAAGATCATGTCCAAACCATGCAAGAAATGATATCATCAACTCAACAATTTTCTTCAGATGTCAAATGGAACATCATCATTTTCGAGTACCTCCTCTGCCTCATCCACGAAGGATTTACTATTGGCACAGTTAGTCGACATGGGATTCAGTTTGGAGGCATCAAGAATCGCTATGGAAGCGAGCGGTAGTAATAATCTACAGGATGTGCTGGACATCCTTATTCAGAATGAGAAGGCAGAGAAGGTGAGCACTGCACGTCAGAGCAGTAGATCATCCTCTTCTTCAGACGAAGATCAGGATCCTCAATCACAGAAACAAAGCGAAGAGATATGGAAGAGACAGCAAGAGGAACGTAGACGAGAGTATTTGGAGCAGCTGAAGCGAAACAAGCCTACACCACCCAAACCCAGATTTACAAACAGTACCAGCTACACTAGTCAACCCAATGGTGCTGGAGCAGCATCACCATCATCATCGTCGTTTCATGCCACTTCGCCTACATCCTCCCATATACCTTTCCAACCATCTCCCAATGTGTCTGCTCAGCCCTCGCCCGTGCCTCCCCCAAAGCAACCCCCACAGGCGCCCGTTTCATCCCCAAAGACAACGACTACACAACCTTCACCTCAACCTCCATCTGATTCTGCGACAACATACGCAGACAAGGAAAGAAAACAAGGCAATTACTACTTCAACAAGGGACAATTTTTAGAGTCTGAATCGGCCTACACACTGGCCATCAATTCTTTACCTGTGGGGCATGGCGATATCGTACTATTGAGCAACAACCGAGCTGCTGCTCGATTGAAGCAAGGCAAATATCAAGATTGTCTCACCGATTGCTCAACAGCCATCGATATCGCTCGCAAACACATGCAGAGCAACACACCTATTTCGCCTATCATGAGTGCTACTTCTACCAATATGAAGGCACAGCTGATCAAGGCATTGCATCGAAAAGCGTGTGCGTTGGAGGGATTACGTTTATTTGAGGCCGCTATCCAAGTGTACGAAGAGTATGTTCGATTGGATGGTTCTCGCAGTGCACAAGTAACGCAGGGTATCATGCGATGTCAACAGGCCTTGCTAGACAGCAAAAAGAAGCAGCAGCAACCCCAATGGAAGCCTGCCACATCAACCAACGATGCTACAACTGCCTTCCCAGGCATTGATTTCAACATGTTTATTCCCAAGAAAGATCAAAAGACCCAGGCTCAATTAGACGAGATTAACAATAGCAAAGCTGTGAAAGAAATGCGTGATAGAGAAAAGAAGAAGGAGGCTGAGGATGCGGAAAGATTAGAGAAAGAGGATAAAGTCAATGCGCAAATTTCAGTGTGGAAGACTGGTAAAGACAAGAATTTGAGAGCTCTGTTGGGTTCTCTCGAATTGATTTTGTGGCCTGGCGTACAATGGAAAGGCGTGACGATGAGTGAACTATTAGATCCTAGAAAGTGCAAATTGACGTACATGAAGGCCATTGCAAAAGTGCACCCGGACAAGGTACATGAAATGATGTGGTTTCCATATATACTGTACTAATGGTTGTAATAGCTTCCAGCAAATGCTACCATTGAACAGCGTATGCTGGCTAGTGGTATCTTTACTACACTAAACCAAGCTTGGGATGTATTCAAGACAGAGAATAACTTGTAGTTTTATACCTATACCCACCCATATTATAATATAATAAATCTATCGTCCCTACACACTTTCGAAGCCTCAAAAAGGAAAGAAGTTGATCTTACAAGTGTTTCGGTAGACCGGCGCTATTAGGTGCGAGACTCAAAAGAAAATAGCATGTCTAAAGGTAGTTTTGTGTAATTCACCGCCTAGTTCCATTGGCTTCAAAAGCTATTATTGCATTCATGGCTAGAAAGGCACTGAATTTGCCTGCCAGCCCCACCAGTCAAAATTAATTCGAACCCAGACTCGCTGTTTGTTTCAGATTGGCCAAATCTTAATGCTTTTCGACTCGATTCAACTATTTTTGCAGATTCGACTAAATAAAATATGATAATCATCCTACGCTTCTTTAAGCTTTCTTGGAGTGCTTTTCAAGGCGCATCCAATGGTACCAAGTAAGGTAAATGTTTTGAATAAACTTACTGAGTACTATACGAAGATATGAAAGAGGTTTCTGGTCAAAAAGTTGAGATTTCACATATCAAAGTCCCACAAAGATGATTTCAGAGGTTGCTTTGGATCGATAGTAACATTTTGATTCAAGATATACCATAGTAAAACTCTTCGTTATCAAGGTCAAAAACACGATCGTTTGATTTTCGATGAAAACCATGAGGGGTACCTCATGCTTTTTGCTCAAATTTTGGCTATGTTTTTTGGTCCCCCAAAAAGTTGAACAAAGGTGTCAGAAAGTAACTGCCAGATGAGAGCAATTGTTTAGTACCGTACTGACGATCTAAAACGGCCTTGAACGTGAGAAAACGCAGCTCAAATGCACTCAGATTTTGCTGTATCAGGCACACTTTTGATTAAAAAGGGGAAATACTAGTATGCTGCTTGCCCGTACATGAAGTAGCTACGTGTATATGGATGCAGAGCATCACATAAGAATTATATTCACAGATAATATAAAGGGTTTTCATGTGTAAGTGGAGAGTTATAATGATAGTAGTAGTATATCGGTAAGATGAGCAAGAGCAATCGGTAGCACGAACTGTCGCTGCGCAGGTTGGTTCTTACGGAAGCGAAGCGAAGGTAGAGAGCCATCCGTATCATAAACACATTCTTAGTATTGATAAACTTATCAAAGCGAAATTCAATGGCTTTGTCCGAATGAAAACGCCACCTATATAGTGGTAAGATGCTGATCCAATGCCTTTGGCAACAACCACTAGTAATCATTACATTTGTGCACTTGGTGACTAGCAAACTGGCATTGTAAAGGCTATAGCTCTACACATAAATGAGTTGCTCTTTTTCTCTTTAATCATGTCCTCTATCACTGTAGATACCAATGACTTTTCTGATCCTCACTTTGACCCCAAGAAATGGATCAACTCTGTATTGAAACCTACTACATCGAATACACCTAAAGACCCAAACGACGATGGAGGAGCCAAAAATACAACTATTCTCGTCACTAAACTACAGATTGCTAGCGATACTACCTCACGCCAATTTGACCAGCTTTCAACTACAGTGATCAAATCGATGCCCCGTATATTATATGACCTCAAACTCATCTCAGATGATGCAAAGTCGATTCATCAGGGCGTAGAGGCTGTAAAGAAGAACTTGGGCTTGCTAGAAGGCGATACAGAAGCAGCTCTGGATAGTTTACGTCGACCCCATATAGCAAAGACACGCATGGAAGAATGTCGCATATTGCTGTTGAAGAAATCGGATCATTTGAACAAGATCAAGGAAGAACAAGAAAAGAAAAGACAAGCAGCAGCGGCAGAAGCAGCAGCGGCAGCAAAGTTGCTGGAGGAAGAGCATCGTCAACAATCATTATTGGCAGAGCAAGAGGAGGAAAAGACACGAGAGGAGCAAGAGAGAAAGAGAAAGGAACTGGAAGAGATGGAAGCTGTCAAGAAGCAAAAGCAAGCTGAAGAGGAAGAGCAAAAGGAGATTGACGAGGCATTGGAGTATGGACATGTGCAGTTACCGCCATTAAGACAACCACCACCCAAGCAACGCACATTACAGCAAATACAGAATACAGCAGGTGTTTCAGAGCACCCTGATGATAATAATAGCTATTTACAGCAAATTTCTGATTCCATGACACCTCAAGTGAGTAATGTGTTTAAAAGAATCGGCGTACCAGTAAGTTTGCAGCATGATTGACGGAAAGTGCATGATTTACTAACACCAAATGCTACTCAGTTGGATAAATTTTGGCAATAGAGAGTACCTTTCATGTATAGATTGTGCCTGATAATAAACCTGTACCATAGTATGGATATACCTTTGAATGTCATGCCTTTATTTCTTCTGTGATTTGTGTCATGGGCATCGTTTGATTGCATTGTATTCAGAGGCGGCTTTGGAACCCTCATTGGTAATCATGTTGATATCCTCATCTTCAAAAGAGATTGACGAAACCCAGTTGGCCATATATTCCACTAGAAACTATACCTCGCCATGCTCAGCAGAGTATACCCTTCAGATTCTCGCTGTGAGTCGGCATCACTCTAAAGCAATTCTTACGGCAAACGTTTTCAATTTGCATGTCAAATGTGATTGATTGTGACGTTTTTAGCATTGAATACCTGATAAAGGGAGACCCATTTTGCATGTTTCAATACACTTGTCTTTTTTATTTACTTCCGTCAAACAACATCTAAACAAAATGAGCGACGACGATTTCATGCTTGAAGATGAGGAGGAGGTAATTACGCGAACAAGTGATGTGTCGCTTTGGCTGATGCAACATGCAAATCAATCCAGGATTACGACTTTGATTATGAGGATGATGATGAGGAGGAGCCTGACGTAGATCTCGAAAACAAATACTACAATGCTAAAGGTACACACGATTTTCTGTTGGACATATCACATTCAAGGCTAAACAATGCTATAGCTAGAAAAGAAGACGATCCCAAAGAAGCCCTCGTCGAATTTCAAAGCGTCATTGATACAGAGGAAGAGAAGGGCGATTGGTAAAATTGTGATTACGCGAGAGTAGTAGAACAATCAAACCAACACGGATATTAGGGGCTTCAAGGCGCTCAAGCAAATGATCAAGATTTCATTCCAACAAAACAACTTTGATAACGTAAGATGCTATCACACATCTCATTTTATCAATGCTTGACAGAGTTCGCTGTTCTATAGACATTGAAATACTACCGTGAATTACTGACATACATCAAATCTGCAGTAACCCGAAACTACAGTGAAAAAAGCATCAACAACATTCTGGATCATGTCTCTTCAGCTGACAATATGGCGTTCATGGAGCAATTCTATGAAATCACATTAGAGTCTTTGGCAGAGAACAAGAATGAGCGGCTGTGGGTCAAGACCAATCTCAAATTGGCCAAGCTCTGGTTGGATCGAAAGGAATATGGCCGTTTGAACAAGATTCTCAAACAGTTGCATGCTGCGTGCCAAAAGGACGACGGCACAGATGATCAACGAAAGGGCACTCACCTGTTGGAGGTGTTGGCACTGGAAATTCAAATGCACACAGAGACCAAAAACAACAAAAAGTTAAAGGAATTGTACCAGCAATGCTTGTCTGTCAAATCTGCTATACCTCATCCCCGTATTATGGGCGTCATTCGTGAGTGTGGTGGTAAAATGCACATGAGTGAGAGTAAGTTGTGTGGAGTCATAGGTGGTATAGGACATGATATTGACCTCATCTTTGACAGAAAAATGGGACGATGCACAAACGGATTTCTTTGAATCATTCAAAAACTATGATGAAGCCGGTAGTCCACAGCGTATTCAAGTATTAAAGTAAGACAATGGAATGCAATCTCAGCGTTATCAATACATACCAACTCAAATGACCACAGATACCTTGTATTAGCCAACATGCTGACTGAATCACAGATCAATCCATTTGACTCTCAAGAAACAAAGCCTTACAAAAATGACAAGGAAATTGAAGCCATGACAAACTTGGTGAGTGCGTATCAAAAGAAGGAGATCAACGAGTTTGAACACATTTTAAAAGGTAAGTCTTGTTGAATCATGCTGCTCAGATCAACTAATAAGTATGCCCTTTGTAGTCAATCAAAAATCCATTATGGGCGATGCCTTTATCCGTGCTTACATTGACGATGTCTTGAGAAACATTCGTACACAAGTGTTGATCAAGTTGATCAAGCCCTACACCAGCATTGAAGTTACATTTATCTCCAAAGTAATGTATCCCTTTATTTGATATTCAAGAAAACCAAACACTGATACCCTTCTTACAGCAATTAAATATACCTGCGGATGATGTGGAAGATCTTATAGTCAGTCTGATCCTTGATGACAGAATTTCAGGCAGAATCGATCAAGTCAATCGTCGCTTAGTATTGGATAGACGATCTACAGATGATTTCAAGTACGAAGCATTGGATGCATGGTCGAGTAATGTATCAAAATTGTGTAAAACAGTGATTGGAAAAGCTACGTAGAATTTCCCCCCCCCCCTCCATTTATTCATTAAAAGCCAAAGTTGTTCTCTTGGTTAAAACCAATTTCATTCAATGCAGCCAACAACTGCACTCGAGCATTGACAATGTCTTCATACTCTAACGCGCTGATGGCCCATTTGGCATACTTTTGTGCTGAAGTAATATTTTGGGGACCTAATGGTGTGGAGGTTTGAGAAACCACAACTGCTGGTGTTGCTGGTACTGCCGCTGGTTGTTGGACTACCACAGCAGGTGGGTTGTTATTGCTGCTAACAGGCGTTACAGGCGATGCATCGCTTGTTGTATCAGCTTTGGGCGACTGAGGTGTTTGAGGAAGCGGTGCAGTAAAGTTGGAAGGTGGGCTAGGGAATTCAGAGATGGAAGGTGGTGGTGGCACAGTGTGTGATTGTTCCTGCTCGTCAGGTTTTTGTTGTTCTTGTTTCATCTCTACATCCTCATTCTCTTGCTCAATGCCTCCAGGTGGTCCTGGCGTTGGCACACGTCCTTCACGCAGAGCCTTCATAATATCAGCAGCTTTCCATTTAGAATATTTGATCTTTGCCTCTGTCTCTGGATCTAATTCACCAAATGTCTTTAAAAGTTCTAGAAAGATGGATGCTGCAAGAAACGTTTTGGCGGTTTTTCTAGCATACATTGTCAAGAAGAGATACTATCAAGAGCTAGATGAAAATCCTTACTTGCTTGATTTGCCAGCACGATCCTCGTTGTCTGCGTTGATGAAGATTTTGAGAGCAAAGTTCTCAACGTGAGCATAGCCTACCAAGTCGTCAGTGATGGCTTCGTTGGCTCCAATGGCTTGTTTTTGCTACATCAACACTTGATCAGTCATTTGCACTTTTTGGGCTAGTAATGTTGTATGCTTACTGTTTCTAAAGCGTCAAGTAGATGAGACAAGTAGTCTGTCGTTTCTTTTGTTCTTGGTCCTCGAGCAATGGCAAGCTTAGCAGCATAATATTGGGCTATTCACAAGGGTTAGAAGACGTTATAGATGAGGCGTGTCGATAGAGTTCTTCACCATAGTATGAGACAACCGGATCTCTTGATGCTACTTCTTGTCCACGTTGAACATAGGGTGTAATGTACTTAATCTCGTCGGGTATCTTGAGACTCATGGCTGTCGTAAGATATGAAAAAAAAGGGAGCAAGTTGTACTGGTTTACAGTGATGTAATTTTATCGCATTTGAATGTCCCCCCACAGCCCCTTTTTTTCTGTTTCTGGCTGAAGAGAAAGCGCATTGGTTTCATTGAATGAGGGGAAATGGTGCAAATACTGAAAGCAAAATACGCACACTCGCTCCAGTGATGTGGCTCTTGTGGCGAATGACTAGTTGCAAAAGAGAAAACAGGCTGAATTTTATGTATTTTACTGCAAGTTGGATAACGCTCTTGTACTAGACGACGCCTTCTTGCTGCATCTTCCCTGAATACCCAACTGATTGGAGTGTGTTTGCCAACCAGGGCTCCTTTTTTCTCGTGTTATTATAGCACATTCAAGTCTGATCTACTAGGCACGATCAAAGTTGCCATTTTCGTTGCCATTACACTCAAAATCCCGCCTACAAGATCCCTTTGTTTTATTAAATGCCTTTATGTAAAACTGCTGTGGTGCTGATCATTCGGTCGATCTAATACTTCATTACAGCGTGTCTTATTTTTGTTGGGAAACCGTATTTATGTAATTTTGTAGTCAATATAGAAAATGTTTGCATGAAATACTAGAGCTGCAGGTTGATTGCTTCATAATCTAGCCATCAGTTATAATACTACAATATGAACATAATCTTAAAGTGTACACATATGAACAGACATCAACCTTATTACGATAGCTTAAATAAAGAACAGCCAACACACATGCTTCGGTTTCTGATTGGAAAAAGCGTTCACCATTTTGTCAGCGCGACATTTGGTATCATAAAAACGTGCAAAATGAAACCGCTGGTAGGCCATCAAGTACAGTGCCAATCGTTAGTCAGACAACAAGATTGTGCTGAGAATGATTGCTCTGGCTGAAGGCGATCTCATCGTTCCCGTGTATGATCAAGTAGGTTCAATGTATCAGAGGAATACACAATTCAAATTTGCAGCGCAAACGTATACATATAGCACTTTATGTATAAGTAGGATGGACTCCTTTTAACCAAAATAAGATCACAGGTCACTCTTATGGATATCTGATAATAGACTCGAGGATCAGTTACTTAAACGACCTGTATAGAAACCCAACAACACATCTAGTCCACAGAACCAGAATATTTACGCTCAGTTTGCATAAAGCCGATTATCAAGATTTCTACACGATCGAATCTTTCAAACAAGGTGAATGTCTATGCAACTGTAGAACGCAAGTCGAGATGCTACGGCTGGTGGCCATGACACTTGTAAGTATAGCGAGGGAATAGCGCTTACACTGCCCTTGATATTCGAGGGAAAAATGGTATTTTAGAGAGAGTCAATCTCAGATTTGATATTCTAGTTTGATCCGTGCTACATTACAGTTACACATCTATACAAAATGTAGTACACGCACACACCAAAGCACACACATATACACACGCAATTACGCACAAGATATTGTCACTTTAGTTGCTACTTGATCAATTCTACAAAGATAGTGATAAGGTTTAATAGAGTACACACAGAATGATCGGAACCACCTTTCAGCACACGACCCTTGATCTAGATGGCGATAGACAACAATGTCTGATTTGCTGCCTTGATTTGATATTCAGGACAACAAACATAAACAGTAGATTGATTGGGCTCCTGCGCTAGTAGCAAGTAGTAATGATCAAATGATGAAATATCGAGTCAAATCCGGAATGAACGGGGTCAGTTTCCGATGGGATCTATTTTATAACTACAAGAGGATCATGTGTACTATACCATTCAGCCACTGCTTTGTACGAGATATATATCTTGTATACAGTATCGATACAAACAAAGACAAAAAAAAAAAAAAATAAAAATAAAAAAAAAAAAACTAGAGTCTAGAAAAAAGGAGACCCTATGTATATACATTGTAGCATCAGTTGTAATTGAAAAGTTAATTTATGTATGATTAGACAGCATGATACTGAGTGAAACCAGCATGATAGAGCAATCTTTGGTTTTGTGTAATTGTTGAGAGCGTCGATTTTGTGATCAGTTCCCACTCTTGCATGCTTCTCGATCACTTTATGTTTAGCAGTTGGTCTGAGCCATTTGATCATAGATAGCACGAGTAATGATGCATTACTTACATTGCATCTACATAAATCAAGTTTTTATATATATGACTAATTTCAAACAACTTGAAGGAAATCTCACCAGCAAATACTAAAAAAAATGTGACACCCGAGACACTTTATGCAATGCTTTTCCAGCAGAGTTCAAGAATGACTGGACATAGAGGTCTAAATGTCAATTGAACATGTGCTGAACGATCAAATTGAGAATAACCCAAGTGTAAATGGTTTCGAAATCTGACTTTTTACAATGTTGATTATGTTTCCTTGTATAGTCTCTGAGATGCACACCTTTATGAATATGGATATATAACCAGTTCAAGACTGAATTTCACACTATAACAGTACATGCTTATTACCCCTTAGCCATACCATTGGCAACAGACTGCAACCACAGCAAGGTTTCATTCTAATATCTGCAAGTGGCATTTCATACAATGTCCGCCTTATCCGATGCGATTTATAGACATTTGTTTTGATTCCCTAAAATGATGAACGTTTGGGTCAAAGGGTGAGAGTGACAAAGGCCCGTACAAAGAGCGGAATGATTGACAACAAAGCGCTGTGTGTGTGTGTGTGTGTGTGTGTGTGTGTGTGTGTGTGTGTGTGTGTGTGTGTGTGTGTGTGTTAAGCCATTGTGATACAAGTGAACATGTCTTATTATAGTACTCCCGGATTCTTGATAGATGAGTGAAAATAACGCTTTGACCGGACCTTCTGTTTATTATTTATACATGATTACACTTGATGGTAGAGTTAAGGAGCAACCATGTAAATAGGCATCATTCTATACACAAACAAATGCGCACATTCATTTTTCAGGGCGAGCATCTGTCAGTACGGCCCTCACAAGTTATAGTATCAAAGTGGGGTCACTTTAAAATTTTAAACAAGAGCATTTGTAGCACTTTTAATAAGCGTACTATCAATGACAACGGAACAAATTGTCCCTCTTTCCTCGAGCAATATAAAAAGGCATGAAAAATTGATCAAATCTTCATTGCATTTCTTTTTCTCTGCTTTTACGCATCTTGATCTTCTTTTGCTTTATACCCTCACTTTATGAGCTATCTCAACATGTCTGATTACTGCTTTCAACCAAACAAAGCATTTTCCATTGTACATGAGAACCAACGACATCCATCACCTCCATCACAGCAGCAGCAGCAGCAGCCGCAAAAGAAGCCAAATGAACTAAAGTTCAAGATTGAATCGGTTGGCATACATCCTGAAGATGATGATGACTTGGACATGTGTCCTGCAAGAGTACGACCTTCATGGCCAAAGCAAATCATCCCATGGTGGGTTCCTTCTCATCCCAAAGAGAAGCCTCCTTATTCATACGCTACATTGATCGCCCATGCCATCTTGGCTAGCAAAGACGGTAGATTGACATTGAATGATATTTACACATGGATTTCAAAGAACTACCCCACATTTTCTGTTGGTAATGGAGGCTGGCAGGTATGGACATTTAAGTTATACCGCTGATATCAATGTCTAATATGTGTGCAAAACAGAACTCAATTCGTCATAATCTTTCTCTCAACAAAAAGTGGTTCTACAAGATTGATAGAAGGCCTACTCAAGCAAATCCAGGCAAAGGCTGTTACTGGACCCTGATCGCTGGCACTGAACAAATCTTTATTGATAATCTCACACAAGAAGGCGGACACAGCCGAAAACACCATGATATTGGTCTTACCGCTGAACTCTCCATTGGCCAACGTCGGGGTGCGTGCTATTATAACCATAGCAACGCAGTTACACCAACCACACCTACCACTCCATCCTCCATCAACTTGGATACACCACCTCCAACACCTACAAAGCCATTGCTCTCGCCATTATACACCACATTTCGCATGGTTGATATGACACCAAAAACTGCTGATAGTGGTTCTGCAGTCGCTGCATTGGATGACTCTGATAACGATTCGGGTGTGGATGTTGGTAATGAATATGTTGATCGAAAGCATTTCAGAAAGCGTCGTCGTACAAACACTGTGCCTGCTGCTCGCATTCCATCTAATACTACTACTACTACTACTACCGCTACGAGTGGTGCTACCGCAACCACACCCATCATGACATTTGACATGGAGCAATTACATGTGAATAACCATCATCAACGCATGATGTATGGTACACCGACGTCAGCTTGTGTCCCCTCACTTGAAGGCGTCAACTATGAAATCAATCACTGGGTCGAGCACTCGCTCGCTTATGCCAATCATCAACGGCCACAGCCATGGATGGCGCCTATGCAACAAGCCAATACCTCCTCATGGAAAAGACAACATCCTATCACGATTCATCTGGACGACGAAGAAGTGACTCAAAAATACCTTCATTTCGAAGATGATGAAGAAGAGCATCATTCTACTCAGAACAATCATACTAATCTTATGCCTACTACATCACTTAATTCTAATGATTTATCTTTCAATACCTTATACCCATCACATTCCCTACCACCACCACCACCACCACCACCACAGCATCAGTCATCATCTTATAATAACATGCCACTACAGCCGCATTATCAACTATCTCAATTTGTATCTATGCAAGACATACTGTATTCTTGAATAAAGTAAACACATATCTATTTAAGTCTGTTGTTATTGTCAAGTTTCAGAGCGAGGCATACATACGCTGCTCTGCTCTCCTTTTGCTCGTGGTTTACATGAAGTTTCAGATCTATTTGAAGCTTTCAAGCACGTGATGAAGAGCTTCTCGTTGTCAGAATCATGTAATCTGTTTAGAGATGCTCAAACTTGGGGCCATATTAGACGTTGTTCGTTAAACAGCTCTCCCACGCTTTTGTATGCACCATCTCTGAATATGCCTGTACTCAAATAGAGCACGAATTGATAAGCGCCTGCGAGCAAATGTTGAATAACTGTTGGCATCATTTGCAGCTGTACTAATCAGTTGGCATCTTACAGTCTTCATTGATAGACATTTGGTTTATCTAGAGCAATATCTCCATGAGACATCGACACATCACACTTGGTCTCTCATTGTTTGTTGCCGTAGACAAACATTTGATGGAGGGTCAACTGGACAAGGTTTATCATGACGCACTTTAAATGAGGACTCTTGATTATTCAATCCACAAAAAAATATTTCATGTCTCTTTTTTTTTTTTTTTTATCAATTTAAACTAGATGGATAGATATTCGAGAGGATACGACGAAAGATATAGAGGCTACTACGACCGCCCTCGTTCTGATACCTATCGTCCAGGCGAAAACTATCGTTCAGAGAGAGATTATAGAGATAATCCTGCTGGGAGTGGTGGTGGCAGCAGTAGCAGCAGAAATTATTCGCCTAATTATCCATCGTCTCGCTCACCAACAGGTGGTGGAGGAGGAGGATCAGGCTCAAGATACAGTGGCAGCTACTCAGATGCACGGTCTAGCTACTATGGCTCTCGAGGTCATTCACCTCCATCACGATCTTCCTCAAGGTCCCCTAGACGGCCATCGTATGGCTACTATCGTTCAGCGGGAGGGTCCTCGTATCCTTACAGTTCAAGAAGATCGCCCTCTCCTCCCCGCCCAGTAGGAGGCCGTAGCGGAAGCAGCTCTAGCAGTAGAAGAGATTCATACGACCATCATCGATCTTACCATGGATCTCCTTCTTACTCGCAGTATCCACCTTCTTACAGAGGTGGCAGAGGTGATAGTGACAGAGGACCTTATCCACCCTATTCATCGAGAAGACACTACTCTGGTCCACCTCCTTCGTCATCGTATGCCCCTCCTTCATCATCAAGCTACGGACATCCTCCTCCTCCTTCTTCTTCTCATCCTTCTTCGGGAAGTGGATATCACAGTCGAGAAACATCAGTGCCACCACCTCAGCGCTCGATACACTCTACACCTACCTCGACAGCTCCCAATTCGCCCAGACAGTACCCACAAGAGCCTGCCAGTCTATTGCGTGAAACGAGTGCACCTTCCTCTTCCGCAGCAACTATATCAGCTGTCAACAAACCTTCTACTGCCACTGTCAGTGCTTCCTCATCTCCATCACAGCAACAACAACAACAAAAACCGCCATCACTGCCATCAACAGAAAACAATGCGCCGGCTGCATTGAGCTCTTCCTCTACTTCCAACATGGCACCCTTACCTTCGTCTGCCACCACAACAACTAGTACCACAACTGCTTCTAATATCAACACTCAAACACAACATTATGCTCCACCTCCACCCTCTCTTTCACTCAACACAGGCTATTCTCAACAATCTTCATCTTATCCTTATTCTGCATCCGCATCGTCTTCACCTTACACCAACAGTGGTGGAGGAGGATCAAGTACGCCTCGCGGCCCGCCTCATCATCACAGCAGTAGTAGCAGCAGTGGATATCATCACCATTACAATAGTCATTACAGTTCACCTTCTACAACAATGCCGCCTATCAGACAGAGAATATCATGGGCTCCAGAGCAAGAAAAGGAGGTTTGTGTTGCTGTCAGAGTTTGTTGGATACACATGTGCTAACGTCTATGTCTGATGCAGATGGATAGATATCATGTCGATCAGAGAAAGCTATGTGACGAAGAGATTAGGATTTTAACAAATTCTCGCAAAAGCAGATTCGAGCTGGAATTAGCACATTGGGAGGTAACGAAGCTGGATCACCAATTGGAGCTTGTGCAAAAGCAGTGGGAGGAGAACGGCATGGAGGATTTGGTGCGTGAGGAATCTCTGAAATTCAGCAATAACAGCAGATCAGCATCTAATGCCATCCACAGCACCAGCATGAGTAGTAGATTAGCCATCTTGTAAAGAATAAAAATGTGTGTACATAGCCCCTTTTTTTTCGATTGACATCTGTGGTCTATGGTTGTGTGGGGATGTACCATGCGAAACTGAAACTTGGGTGCATAAAGCTAAAATGAAACGCGCCTCGGGTGCAATGTCGATCTGAGCACTGCTACTGGATCCGATTGACAAAACACCATCGGATTGTATCACTCCTGTTGTTCATATATATATATATATATATATATATAAAGAGACATCCAGCCGCAATGTTCATTTGATAGTTGGTTTAGGTAATTCGACATTATGGCAGACACTGCGAACACGGCTACGGTGGATGCAATTACCTCTACAACGTCGACCACCGCCGACAATAGCACTGCTCCTGTTGATGGGAATGTCAGCACAAACAACACAAGCACCATTCCAGGAAAGGTTGAAGCAAAAGCAGATCAAGCCATTGGTAGTGCCAATGAGTCTGTTGGCAACGCAGCGGGAAGCAACAACCTCAAGGGCCAAGGCATACAGCAAAACGCAGAAGAACATGGCAAGGAAACAGCCAACAATGTGGCTGGATTCTTTCACAAGATGACAAATGAGGTGCAAGGCACATTCAAAGGTCTTTTTAATGCATTTTCTGGAAGCAACAAGAAAATAATGAGTTGCACAAGACCATGTCATTTGGCTGACCGCAATAAAATAAAGATGGCTTCTTCATTTGGGAAACCAAAACCTGCAAATTGTGATGTATAAAATTTTCTTTTTCGTTTTCATTTCACTACAAAACCATGTCTGATACAGCTATCAAGCAGCCCACAAAAGGCATCTTGAAGCAGGTCCACACGCAGCCAGCGAGCAATGCGGCTGCTTCATGGTTCACTACGCAGCAGCCTCGTATTCATAGCTTGTTTGGTAGCTTTCGAAAGAATCAGCAACAAGAACAGCAGCAACAATATCAAGAGCAAACACACTCAAACGAGATGAACACTGTCGATGCAGAGTTGGAGCCGAGACATATTCGAAGAGTGCGATTCCCAGTATCCCACATGACGAGCGAGTACGTCTTTACAAAGGAGGACTTGATCACCGAACGCAAGAAGCAGCTGCCTGTGGAGCCCATGAATATCCAGACATCCAGTCAACTGCTATCACTGTACGAATATGTGTGCAGAAACAAGCAGGAGCCCACTATCGATTTGTTGGTCTCCACCTTGATCACCCAACCGCAAGCTACTTTTTTGACTCGCCTTGACCTTACGAATCAACCCATCGATAGATTCAATATTGCTCCATTGGCTGATATCATGTGCATCGACTTTGGCTTGAGGGAACTTGTCTTTAATCACTGTGGCCTTGAGGATGATGTAAATTTCAGCTCTAGATTTGATAAAATATAGGTAGCTTATTGATTGTATCTATCGTATGTAGGCTGTCAAGACTCTGATGAGCAGTTTGTTGGAGAACGACAAGATACAGCACCTCAGTCTGGCAAATAATCCCAAATTAACGAGCCTGGCATTCAAGTATATTGCCATTTATATTAAAGGGGTAGGTCAATTGCAGCAGAAAGGCCTCGCACAGCAGAGCTAAAACTATGTCATCTGCAGGCCTCACAATTGGCAAGTCTGGATCTCTCTTTTACACAGCCTGATAAGAAGAGCATCCACTACCTGACTGCAGCAACATTGAAGCGCGACGCTTCCTCACCTATACCCTCATTGTCGAGCCTGCTGTTGAATGGATGCAGCCTGCGTGCACCTCAATTGGAAGCATTGGCAACATGTATACGAAAATCCAACACTTCATTACACCATCTCTCTATTAGAGGTAATCGTATTGGAGTACAGGGCGCACTAGCAATTGGAGTCATGCTGCGTGATTACGATAATAAGGATACGGCTTTCAAGGGCATCGAACGCTTGTTTCTGGATAACAATGATCTGAGCCAGGGCGGCATTCAATACATCGCTCAGGCATTACGTAGAAACCAGAGTCTTCGCTACCTGTCCATGTGCGAATGTAAGATTGACGCCAAGGATTGTATACTGCTTGGTGAGGCATTGAAGTACAACCAGTATTTGGAGAGATTTGATATTGGCTATAATCCGCTGATGACACCAAACATGGATGGTGTAAGTATGGTGTTTGGCATTCTAGACATACCAATGGCTAACAACGTCTTTTGATAGATCACCTCCATCCGACAAGCATTGAACGTGAATCGTTCATTGAAGGATCTCTGCCTGGCAGATACTGGTCTGAGCACAGAAGCTGCTATCGCTCTCGCTGAATGCCTCCCCGAGAACAACTCGCTTGTACGCTTGGATTTATCCAGAAATCCGAATGTACAAATTGCTGGTCTTTTAGCGCTATCGGTTTCCATCAAGTTGAATCACACCATCACATTCATAGACATCAATATTCCCGTAAGTCGCACTCATAGCTTCTTTAGACAATAGCAATTAACTCTGTGGCATGTAGAAAGAGGATAAGGATATGGTAGAGATCCATAATGGGATACTCGCCGCATGTACAAAGAACGCCCAGTCAAAGAAAAACAGGGCGGAGGTCGCACAAGAAGAAAAATCAGATAACCCCATGGTGACCACCGCACAAGCTACTGCTCGCTTGACACTTCAGGAACGTTTAGCCGCTGTAACCAAAGGAAAATCGAAACACAATGTATCTGCTTCATCTTCAGAGGTCAATTTGAATCAACCACCAACTCTTCCTAAACGTAGAACCGAAAACAAGGACTCACTTTTGATCCAACAAGCTTTTGACGATGTCGCTGCATTGGAAGATTTAATGAGCGGTAGATTGGAAGAAAAAGACAAATCAGATACATTGGCTGTTGCAGATAGATGCAGAGAAGAGCATGCCAATATTTGCCTGAGGATACCCGAAGTGGCTGACCCATCGCATTTGGGTAAGTGACAAACGACAGCAGAAATCATGGAATCGAAAGTTGATATGCGCGTATGATGACTATAGAACTTTTATTGGCCATTAATGACAGACTGACCGTTGCCATACAATCATTTGAGGAGAGACAAGCTAAGGAAGCTCAAGCCATGCAGGCCGCTTTGGAGGAACAACAATTGCAGCAACAGCTACAGATGGAGCAGCTTGAGAAAGAGCAAAAAGCACAAAAAGAAGCAGAGGAGAGATTGTCCAGCTCATTTGAAATTGGCGATGACGATGATGACGACGATGAAGAGAGCCTGATTGATGAGGATGACAATGAAGTTACCGCCAGTGAGACACCATTACAAGTGTTGCGAAGTGAGATTGAAGCAGAAGAAAGTGCTGCGTTTTTGAATGCGAAAAAAGATGAAGGATCAGAGTCAGAGGAATCTTTGGATTCAGCGGAGAACAAGAAAGAGGATAACGAAGGGGATATATCACAAACAGAGGCGAAATCAAGTGAAAGCGTGGCCGATAAGGCCGTCGGGACTAAGTAGATATGTAGCCAAACCTTAGAGATGGACGCACGCACATTTTGTAAACTTAATAAACACACCCCTCTTAATGCACAGCAATCATTGATTTGCTGCTCCTGAGACGTTTTGAGCATTTACTAGGGCCTGCTTCATTAGATGGGAATGCCAACACTATCGGTGAGATTATCCTATTTTTCACCTAAACTTGCCGCATATCTCCTTACTTTTTTTTTTTTTACTTTTTTCGCTTCACTTTTTGTAAGGCTCTTTAATCCGTTATATTATCCATTTATTTTATTCTTTTCTTAACAACAACAACTCATTCATTCTAGAATTCAATCACGCCGTCGTTTCTCTCCTCGCGAAACTGGGCTTGATGAGGAACGTGTTACTTTCAGAGCTATAGCACAATATTTTAAAACTTAATTCTGGATGACCCTAGCATTGAAGTTGGAAACACTTTTGTTGTACATTCAGAATTTGATACGAGGTTGGAAGATAGCAACGCATGAAATTGAGATATGTTGAAAATCAATGATAAACAGTGCATATTTGGCAGGGCATTTGGTACTGACAGTCCTTGGCAGTAGCTATTATATTGCTGTAGTACCTATTATTATTACATAACTACTTTCTCCCCCAACACCACATAGTAAATTTAAAGAACATCACCCTTAAAGAATTGTTTGGTAGATTCTAGATCAAATGACTGCACCTCATCATGCTTTTCAATAAAGAAGAATATAAATTTTAACTATTTGGATACCCTTTTATTACAGAAGCTATAGCATAATAAATGACATTAATAGGAAATCAACTAATTGTAACCCTTTGCTACTTCAACCTCTGAGCCAATCAGATTGCTTGAAAACTCCGCTGACCTAAAAAAAAAATTGCGAGGGTTTCCCTCTGTTTTGATGTGAGGCAAAATTTTAAGCGCCGCTAGGTATACCAAATCTAGCCCTGTGCTATCATTAAACTTCCCCCAGATGCTAGAGCATGCCTTACTTACACCACCTAGCTTTAGATTCTGGCATTGAGACCCTCAATCATCACTAAAGTAAGTAGCGATAACCAAGTGGAGGCAGCCTATCTACCTCCTAGCCTCGGATAGAGTCTTGTTGAGCTTCAGGGATAGGCACATCCACACAACGTAAAGAGGTATGCTTCAAAAGAAACATAATAATAATAAACGAAAGAAGAAAAGAACATATTACTATAGGAGTATAGTAGTATGTAGACAAAAAAAAAAGGGATACTCACACAAAGTGAGTCAAAAAAAAACATAACAAACACAACATCAAAGATGTTCAAAAAAGCTCACTGTTGTTGCAATAAAAATGCATACATGAGCAACGTGCATGGTAGTAATAGTCGGATGTAAAGCAACATGGCACAAATACGCACAACTGCAAAAGCAACAGTGGTATTATAAGTTTGCAATGCAATGTAATGACTAATGTTGTTCCATATAAAGTTACAGAGGAAACACTACCACAAAAAGAAAAAGAAACAAGCGCAACAAGGCAAACATGATGAATGCATTATCACGATAAAGCAAGCAATAACACAAACGTTCAAAGAAGTATTATATTATTGTCACCAGAAGAAAAAAGATACTTACCACTTACCACAGCTACAGATAGACCAGAAGATACACAATCACCGGATATAGACCACAGAACGAGCATACAACAAAGACAGTAGACCAGGAGCGACCAGACTAGCAGCAGCAACAACATCAGCAGTAATACCAGCACCATAATAGAGAGACCAAAAAACGAGTGACACCAGAGAACGAGCAAGCACCAAAGACAGTAGACCAGGAAAGACTAAATTAGCAGCAGCAACACCTGCAGCAGCAACATCAACACTATAGAAAACCGAAGAACGAGCGACACCAGAGACCAGCAGGCAAAGACTAAAGAAGCAGCCACTAGACATGATAAACCAAAGAAGCAGGCAGTAGAGATAGCAGAGTAATAAATGGCAGCAGCACCCAAGCCAAGTAGGCAAAAGAGTTATCAAAACCTAATAAACAAATACAGTTAGTGTTAATTCTACGCCTTCCAGTACTCATTATCGAATAATACTTAATATATTTCACTTCAAAGAAGCAGTATCAAGTCTTTCTAACAGTACAAGACAGTGTTATCAGAAGCTAGAGTGTTATTACCAATCAAACGGTTTCCAAAACCACCATGATTTGATGCTAAACGCGATTTGCAAAAACGGTAAAAAAAAAACGAGGGCATGGAAAAATGAGAGGGTACCCTATCCGACGTCACGACCAGTAGATTTAGTCTCAGTCTTGTGCCGTTGCAGCCTTCATCGCGGCAATTTAATTTGAAATTGTGCAGCGGTGTTTTCGTGTTCAAACTTGACTTGATCTCACATCCTTTAAACGCTTTTGTTAAATTTGACTATGAAAACTGTCGTTATCACACCGAACCTTCTAATACATCTCTAGAGGGCTAAAGAAGCCGCGTCAAATGATGCTGATTACATCTAGCTTTTAGACCAAAAATAATGAGCAATTTCCAAAAATATGAAAACAGATTTTCTGTGAATTTGTTAAAATTTAGCGTATGAAAATCTCATAAAAAGAGTTTTCAATGTTGCATTTCTTCTTTACGAACAATTTGATCTAATATGTGTCATAGAAAAAGTCTTCATTTTTGGGGTGAAAAACATGATTGTTTGATTTTCAAAAAATTTCTCTTGCTAATACTCATGGAAAAAACGATGATTTTCATGAATTTGCAACGACCCAAAAAAATTGAGATAAAGCATCAGGAAGTAAAGCGTGGCCAAGAGAAGGTATGTGATGCTATTCCAAGCGCTCAGAACGCTTTGTGGCATGAGTTATTCGTGCTTGAAAATGGCTAGATTTGAACAGAATTCGACCTAAAACGACAGCGTAGTAGTGGGCTGTGTTACCAGAAGAGTAAGTTACGCTTCTGTCTAATAAACCAGATGTTCTGTATTGTACATTATGAAATCTCTAGTGTCAATCCAAGGCGTGGAAAGGCTGTTTGCCCTTCGTGGTGAGATGCACACTATTATGGCTTAAAACCTTTGCCAAACAACCGCAATGTTGCATATAAGCATGCATCTTAGGCTACATTTACTTTCTCCTCAAGCCACGTTTACAGTGTAGCAACATAGATGATGTTTATCGTATCACATCACATCTATGTTTACAAGTCCAGTCAATTATTGTGTGTGCACGGATGTCTCAGGAACTACAATAGAATCAACATTGCTGTGCCAGAAGGGCTACAACTGTCTATAAAGATTAAGGTATTCTTGATGGGTAGATATGTCTGTGTTGTGCAACAACATGGACAAGCTATGATAATTGAAGTGCATCTCAGCCATCTAAATACTGAGGTTCACCAGATGTGATAAGCGTTGTACAAGATAAATTGCTACTTTGGCATTCAGAACTTAGTATAAATAGAATAACTCTTGTCTCCATCAATAAATCTTTAGTTTTTGTGTCTGATCTTATTCAAATAAGTCTTTTCTTGTTTTTGTAATATTGAACATTTTTTATAAGCTACAAATTATAATCCATTTATCCTTTGTGCTTAACATTCTTATATGAAGCTCATCACTCAAAGTTGGGTTATTTCGATAGTCATCTATTTCTTAGCATCAAACCCATTCAATTTAAAGTATAGCTACACCAGCGTTTTTCTCGCTACAAATTGCTACAGAATTATGCTACTTTCAAAACTCAAGGAGTATTAATACTTCAAAGTCTGATTTTGGATAATACAAACCCTGAAATCGGAAACAGTTATTCGAAAACACTTTTATACATCCAGAATGTAATAGTATGGGGTAAAAGATAGCAAACCATGACACTGAGACATGTTGGGAATCAATCATACACGACGACGTATGCTTCGCAAGGCATATCGCATTGGGAGGACTTGGTACCTAGTGAACTGCTCTAACTATATGACTTTTCTCACATAGTGAATTTATTAAAGAATATTCCTTGCATAAAACTGTGCGATAGATGTCAGATCGAATAATTGCATCTTGTCTTACTTTTGAATAAAGAACTTAAATTGTGTTGCATACAAGCATGCATCTTAGGCTACATTCACTTTCTCCTCAAGCCACCTTTTACAGTGTAGCAGCATAGATGATGTTTATCGTATCACATCACATCTATGTTTACAATTCCAGTTAATTGTGTGTGCACAGGTGCCTCAGGAACTACAATACATTCAATCTCCCCAATGTCAAGATATCGAGATCTACCTACACTACATGAAACATATCGACTTAGGTCGCCTCTCAACAAGCTATACCAACAATCCATAAGGCCCCAGTGGCCTGCTATTTATGTACCATCTCAACGTAGTTGTGGAATACATCCACTATGATCTGCATTCCGACAGTTCATCCAGTTACCAGATTTAGATATAAGCTGTATGTACACTGGATTAGATGTACGATATCGATTTATACTATAAGAAGATATGGACTTCAGATACGCTAGTACTATAAGATTCATACTATATAAGATATAGGCTATAGATGGTGTAATGAAATAGCCACCCAAACGCAACTTAATTGAAAACCAAAGTTCATCAAATAGCACTCATTCAAATTCATGCTATTTGGATCTATTAATGAAAGCGCTCAAATGTACATCAAAAACCCATTTAAAAATACTAAAGTAAAGATACACGCTTATATCGCACATCGTGTGAATGAATCACTCCTGATCACAGTGTATTCAATCACACCCATGATGGTCGTAATAGGTGATGGTATCTTTATCCAAATAGAATTAAATCAATAACAAGCATATTCAAATATGACAACTATGCCCTGCTGCCATAGTTGCACAATATCCCAGATAAAGGATTCCATGCTTCAATAACAAACATCACACTTTAAACCATCAAGGTTACATTAAATCATGCTATGACGATAGCTCACCCAAGCCCATCAAGGTTACTCAAATCGACCCTTATGGCCAGTGCTCCTGCATTGATTACCACTTTAAATCAAACATCAACAACATTTGCCAGATATCGCAATAGCAGCACCTATTGCTCTCTATCATCACTAATCCTACAAGCCAGATGCAAATGTATAAATACTCTTCTTTTTTTTACTCAATTCCAGGATCTTCAGTTCATTTTATACACAAAATAAAATACAGTTGATTTCTATTGTATTTTACCTTTGCTTTATTTTTTTTTTGTGAAATCTATTTAAACCTGATTTCACTGCAGATGGCACCACGGACATGGATGACACTATAGACTTATACTTGTATTCCGACATTGACTACGGATGTTTACCATATCTGGATAGGCACCAAGATTAATGCAATATGAGCTTGTTGCTTCAGATGTGCACTTTATGATCCACGCTATAAGACACATGCTTATATCCGTGATACTAGCTACAGATACTTTATGTACTACAGACTTGTACTATATATGAGACATGCTATAGACATGCATACGATATGCTATAGACATGCCATATATCCAGATACATGCTAAAGATGTATGCTTAGCGATATACACTCAGATATGTACTATTAATATAGACTAAGAAGACTGTACCTATCGGATACATGCTACTAGATCGATATTAATTATCCTTATGGAAAGGATAGATCAGGGTACTTCGGATGAGAGTCTAATTATTCATCCAGACAGAGCTAAATCATGATTAGCTTGCTGGAGTTGTCTTTTAGCATGATTAGACATTAGTTGATCTGAGTTGACTTATTTGTCAATCTAATTAATAGAACTTTTATCCATTGTTATAGTATATAAGAAGGATCATCTACCTGGCCAGTAGAGAGGCTTCAGTTTACTTTACACCTGTCAGTTTGATAATAAAAGATACCTTTATCAAGTTGACATTACTGTTTTTTTTATTCTTTTTTTTCCGTGAATTTTAGTCTATCAAGCCTCAAATTCCACAGTAGTAGTCATTGACCAGGGATCTACCATATTTAAGCAAGCTAGATGCCCTGTAATAAAGAAGCTCTTTGCTTTCGTTTTAGATACAGTTGACAACTGATTATTATCATCGACTTATTATTACGAATTCATCAAATTGTATCTATTTAGATACACTTTTATTACAAACACAACACTATTATAAATGAAAGATCAATAGGAAATCAACTAGTTGTAACCCTTTGCTACTTCAACCTCTGAGCCAATCAGATTGCTTGAAAACTCCGCTGACCTAAAAAAAAAATTGCGAGGGTTTCCCTCTGTTTTGATGTGAGGCAAAATTTTAAGCGCCGCTAGGTATACCAAATCTAGCCCTGTGCTATCATTAAACTTCCCCCAGATGCTAGAGCATGCCTTACTTACACCACCTAGCTTTAGATTCTGGCATTGAGACCCTCAATCATCACTAAAGTAAGTAGCGATAACCAAGTGGAGGCAGCCTATCTACCTCCTAGCCTCGGATAGAGTCTTGTTGAGCTTCAGGGATAGGCACATCCACACAATGTAAAGAGGTATGCTTCAAAAGAAACATAATAATAATAAACAAAAGAAGAAAAGAACATATTACTATAGGAGTATAGTAGTATGTAGACAAAAAAAAAGGGATACTCACACAAAGTGAGTCAAAAAAAAAACATAACAAACACAACATCAAAGATGTTCAAAAAAGCTCACTGTTGTTGCAATAAAAATGCATACATGAGCAACGTGCATGGTAGTAATAGTCGGATGTAAAGCAACATGGCACAAATACGCACAACTGCAAAAGCAACAGTGGTATTATAGGCTTGCAATACAACATAATGACTAATGTTGTTTCATATAAAGTTACAGAGGAAACACTACCAACAAAAGAACAAGAAGAAGAAAGCGCAACAAGGCAAACATTATGAATGCATTATCACGAGAAAGGAAGCAATAATATAAGCGTTCAAAGAAGTTTTATATCATTGCGACCAGAAGAAAGAAGATACCTACCACTTATCGCCACCACAGATAGACCAGACATTACGCAATCACCAGATATGAACCAGAGAACGAGCATGCACCAAAGACAGTAGACCAGGAGCGACCAGACTAGCAGCAGCAACAACATCAGCAGTAATACCAGCACCATAATAGAGAGACCAAAAAACGAGTGACACCAGAGAACGAGCAAGCACCAAAGACAGTAGACCAGGAAAGACTAAATTAGCAGCAGCAACACCTGCAGCAGCAACATCAACACTATAGAAAACCGAAGAACGAGCGACACCAGAGACCAGCAGGCAAAGACTAAAGAAGCAGCCACTAGACATGATAAACCAAAGAAGCAGGCAGTAGAGATAGCAGAGTAATAAATGGCAGCAGCACCCAAGCCAAGTAGGCAAAAGAGTTATCAAAACCTAATAAACAAATACAGTTAGTGTTAATTCTACGCCTTCCAGTACTCATTATCGAATAATACTTAATATATTTCACTTCAAAGAAGCAGTATCAAGTCTTTCTAACAGTACAAGACAGTGTTATCAGAAGCTAGAGTGTTATTACCAATCAAACGGTTTCCAAAACCACCATGATTTGATGCTAAACGCGATTTGCAAAAACGGTAAAAAAAAAACGAGGGCATGGAAAAATGAGAGGGTACCCTATCCGACGTCACGACCAGTAGATTTAGTCTCAGTCTTGTGCCGTTGCAGCCTTCATCGCGGCAATTTAATTTGAAATTGTGCAGCGGTGTTTTCGTGTTCAAACTTGACTTGATCTCACATCCTTTAAACGCTTTTGTTAAATTTGACTATGAAAACTGTCGTTATCACACCGAACCTTCTAATACATCTCTAGAGGGCTAAAGAAGCCGCGTCAAATGATGCTGATTACATCTAGCTTTTAGACCAAAAATAATGAGCAATTTCCAAAAATATGAAAACAGATTTTCTGTGAATTTGTTAAAATTTAGCGTATGAAAATCTCATAAAAAGAGTTTTCAATGTTGCGTTTCATCTTTACGATCAATTTGATCTAATATGTATCATAGAAAAAATCTTCATTTTTGGGGTGAAAAACGCGATTGTTAAGCACAAAGAATAAAAGGATTATTATTTGTAGCTTATAAAAAATGTTCGATATTATAAAAACAAGAAAAGACTTATTTGAATAAGATCAGACACAAAAACTAAAGATTTATTGATGAAGACAAGAGTTATTCTATTTATACTAAGTTCTGAATGCCAAAGTAGCAATTTATCTTGTACAACGCTTATCACATCTGGTGAACCTCAGTATTTAGATAGCTGAGATGCACTTCACTTATCATAGCTTGTCCATGTTGTTGCACAACACAGACATATCTACCCATCAAGAATACCTTAATCTTTATAGACAGTTGTAGCCCTTCTGACACAACAGCGATCATTTGATTTTCAAGAATTTCCCCTTGCTAATGCTCATGGAAAAATGATGATTTTCATAAATTTGCAACGACACAAAAAAAATTGACATAAGGCATCAGGAAGTAAAGCATGGCCAAGAGGAGGCGTGTGGTGCTATTCCAAACGCTCAAAACGCTTTGTAGCATGAGTTATTCGTACTTGAAAATGGCTGGATTCGCACTGAAATCGGCTTAAATGTAGGGTACAGTAGGCTATGTTGCCTAATAAATAAGTGAATTACGGTTCTCTCTGATGATCAAGCCGCTCTGCATTGTATAAAGTTTACTTTCCAAGTAGTAGACGCCTCTATTCTAACTCTAAATATCAAATTCTTCTTTTTTGAAATGCGCGGTTATAGTAGTAACTCTAAAAGCTGAACGTCAATGACACTATGCAAATTTAAAAGGAAAAACTTGCTCCCAATGGATGAAATGCTTAACAGGTCATTAGAATACTACGTTTCATGGTTGTCCATAACTGAGAAATACCATATCAAGGCATGAAACTCTACTTAAATTTTATCGACGTACAAAGACGTTGGACACCTGCAATTGAGGAGAAATGGTTGATACTGGACACTCTGAGTCGTTGTCAGCACGAAGGGAGAACAAACTGCTGTTATATCAAATGTTATAACAAGATCTCACACTAAAGGTTTTAGGCTATTCTTAGGTCCTTTGGTTAAATCATGCTAATCATGATTTACAAATCAATTGTTGGGTAGATAGTAAACCTATTTGTATTATAGTTCATCATCATGCTGTAAACCCTCCTAGCATAATGAAAAAGTATATAAATGCATCCTCGGGATGCATTCTCAATAAAAGTGTAATTTTTTGGCAGATTCAATTTTACATTGTATTTTGACATAACATAAACGACGAATTCATACATTATCGACCGAACAAATATACATGATACCTACGGATTCTATTATACAAGAGTCAACAGACTCTACTGAAATTGGGTTTAGATGGTTTCACAGAGGTACACTGTCGAAAAAGTCAGCTCCAGCCAAGTTGTCCAAAATCAATCACTCAAAGCTAAATTTTTCTACATCGGCGCATACAGAGTTTTTCTTACGCGCCATTATTAGTCAATACCCGCCCCAAACCTATTTTATAGACTTGAGTGCCACATAAGCGTTTCTATTATACTATTATTAAAGCCAAGTTTTTGCCACTGTAGACTCCAATTTGGGGGTTGGAAACCGATTTTTTATAGTATTTTTTTATTCGTCTACGTTTTCCTCGTCCTCTAACTACATGACAACCAATGTAGCGATTGAAAGTTCCTTTATATCTTTATGAATCTCTCAAATTGCGCAAGTAGTTGTTCTGGTGTGAAGTTTCTAGCGTTAACATGGGATGTGAAAAAACTATTCCCCCTTTGAATAAAGTGCTGTGCAGTAGAGCTGAAATCCTTTTCCAAATCACAATGAAGCCAGGCATAACCAAGTGGCTTTAAATTCATAGACCTATATTAAGCAAAGCATATTTGATTTCTGGAAAGCTGGGATGGCCTACTAGAGCCTCAGCTTGGGTGATGATGCTAGCACTCCAGAGATATAGTTGATATGAATCTCTGGTTTTTAAAGACTAAGATTGCTGAGACTAAGGTATGATAGAATTCACTGTCTACTTTCATCGAGTTTCGAATACTACATATACCTATTTGCGAATGTAGTTTGCTGTATTTAAGCCTCGAGGCAATAGGAACGTAGCACACTCCGACTGTATAGGATGATTTCTTACCTCTCAAAGGTGTTTGGGATAGAGGATAATGAGGAAGGACAGCAAGCCCAACGTAGAGAGAGCAACAAGGCTAGATTACGACAGAACAACAGCTTATGGTACGCACGGAGCAACACATTGCAAGAGATTTACATGTAGTAACGGATGATTTGTAAAAAAAAAAAAAAAAAAAAAAAAAAAAAATAGACATCACCTTTATCATTCACTGTATAAAACTATCAGCTAACGCTTTTCGTGTCTAATAGTATAGATGGTGAAGCCAGAACCAAGGGCCACGTACCCTTGAGTTTAATTTTAAAAATGAAATGCTTTAGAATATTCCAAATTCATGAATTAAACAAGAGATCTTCATTAATGTTTCGAAGGCACGCTTCACGATTAATCAAGCGTGGATTTATTGCAGACAATCTACTTGCTTTTGGGCAAACAATATCTCGACATATTAAGTAGCGTATCGCGGACTAGTCTACCGTATTCCTTTTGAGTGTAGGTTAAGCAAACACCTTGGTTACGAAATCGTTGCTCATGATTTAATGAAGCAGGCGGCATTTGTGCTTTTGCCAAGTTCTATTTATTGCAGTTGCAGATCAGACTTTCTGGATCACTGACTGAGGCATTTATCTCATTCAGCGTCATTTGCATCTAATGATTTATGTTCTAGATGCTACACGCACACAGTGATAAACCATTTTGTAGTATTACAACAGAATAATGATAATAACCATCATATATACTCGTTGCAGAATGACAATGTTTTGATGGGTGATTGATTTCTAGGAAAAGTTGTAGTTCAATCAGGTCGTGACGCTGCAGTGTGTAAACAGCCTTTGGCCTCGGTCATTTTGAAGAAATAAGCTACTTGTAACCGTTCGTCTCTACTCAAACAAGGTGCATTGCCTTTTCTGCAGCACATACATACGAAACTTGATGTTTCGGATTTTAATCATAACATGTGTATCACTCTGTGCTAGCATCCAACTCCATTGTTGGCATGTAGAGTGAATTTTCCGAATGTACAACAGTGCAATGAGAATATGAGAGGTTGCCAAGAGCTTACATGTGTATACAGGGCTACTATGCTTATCCAGTTTCATGATTCGGTGTTTTTTATTCGCAACAGCTTGGATTAGCCTTTCATTGCCTGTATGATTGGTCGATTCAAATTTTATACCTTGTTCTGGTTTGCACTTTTTGTAACAAAAATCCTTTTTTCTTATCTTTTTTCATTTTCTGCTTTTACTCCACTTTTGAGATGAATGATGGACATACAACATCTGTGGCATCTTTAGGTATCAACACACAATTCAGTGGAAGTTCTGTATCGTCAGGTAGTTCACCATTAAATTCGCCACTCGTTTCGCCAGCAGCAAACACATCTTTTGCACACGAAAACTCGTCTTGGGACCAACTTCAAAACCAATTCACACAACAGATGTCGCTTCAACCACCTTCACCTGCCCCTCCTCCAGTCGCTACAAAGCCAGGAAACGGAAACACTTTTGTACATAAATTATACAAGTATGACCTTTCCGTTTAGCATTGGAAAAATACGCTTCAAGCTAATTGTTTCACATAAGCATGGTTGTAGATAAACAATATCAGCATTTAATTGCTTGGACATACACTGGCACCTCTTTTATCGTTTGCAATATCACTGAATTTTCAAGGGATGTCTTGCCAAAGCATTTCAAACATAACAACTTTAGCAGCTTTGTTCGACAATTAAACATGTAAGTCATTCCCGCCTGTTTGTATACACACTTGCACACTCACTCACTCCCTTATTCTTTGATTTTTTTTTTTTTTTTTCGTAAAGGTATGGTTTTCATAAAGTCAACAAATCGCCAAGAGGGCATCGTACGTTAGCAGAGAATCAGATTTGGGAATTTTCGCATCCCAAGTTCTTGAGGAATCGACCTGATTTATTAGACGAGATCAAGCGAAAGGCACTGGAATCCGAATCAGTAAGAAGAGACACAAATGATATCAGCTCTCACATGGCCATGATGCAAATGTCACAATCAGATATGATGCAGCAAATATCACATCTACAGGAGAATTTGAATCAGGTCATGAACGAATTATCAGAGACAAAAAAGCGACAAAATGTACAACAACAAATGATGAAGGATATGATGGATTTTATGACAAAACAGTATGGTACTTCATGTAAGTGTGTCTGGATAGTTTCTTGCGAGGGATACATCGGGTTAGTAACACTGTTTTGCTCAGTCTCCAGCATGGACATGTTTGGTATGAAAGCAGATCCTGATAGACCACCGCCACCTATTTTCATTACCTCTGCCGATCATAGTCAACAACAGCAACAGCCCAACTTTTACTTGAATATCAATGATCAGCCTCCCTCTACGCCTAATTCTCCATTATCCACCGCCTCATCACCAAGATCGGCCCATGCTTCTAGTAACAACAATAATAATAACCCACAATTATCTGTACAGACTCAAAATCTTCAACAACAACAACATCAACAGCAATTAGCCATTCATCAATTTCCTCCGCAACATCAAATAAATCCTTCATTAACGCCCACCTATCAACAAGCTATTGATACACCTCTGCCGCCAAGTCCATGTCCAAGTTCGGGTCAATTTCTAGATGATGATGGCTCAAACCAATCCATGTACCATCCAAGAAGTCCAATGTTGGGGCCCAATGCGTACATGATGGACGCTCAACAACAAAGACAACAGCAGCAACAACAACAACAACAACAACAACAACAGCAGCAGCAACACCACTACCACCACCACCACCATCAACAGCAGCATTACAATAATAACTCTTTTTAATAAAATACATGAGATCTAGCGTTTTGAATTCATACATGAAATCAAGCAACTAAATCCACAACATGCCAATATCAGATCATTCATCCTTTGTTTTGTGTGTGTGACGTCCGAAATTTGCCGCAATCTGGCTGGATTTTTTTCCTCCTCTTCCTTACGTTTCTCCCTTTCTGTTTTACCATCCAAAAAAAATCAGAAAAAGAAATCTAGCCGGTAAGATGACAGAGAGAAAGTGATAGCGAGAGACACACAAAATAGATGGCTAAACCGACCCTATAGTTAGATTCAATTACACACACAACAGCATGCTTCCACTCACTCTCTTACACACAGCAGCAGGACATCCTATGCTTGTTGAATTAAAAAGTGGTGAAACTTTCAATGGACATTTAGTTAATTGCGATAATTGGATGAATTTGACCTTGCGTGAAGTTATTCAAACATCTCCTGATGGTGATAAATTTTGGAAGTTACCTGAATGTTATATCAGAGGCAACACGATCAAATACTTGAACGTACCCGAGGAGATTGTCGACATGGTCAAGGAGGACGAGAGTAGACAAAGACACCAATCCGGTCGTGGGCGTGGACGTGGTGGAGGAAATTACAACAACAGAGGAAACAGAGGTGGACGTGGACAACACCGTGGACGCGGTAATAGCAACGTTGGCACTGTCATTGGTGCTCGAGGTGGAAATCAACAGTAAAAAAAAAAAAAAAAAAAAAAAACAAAAACAAAAACAAAAACAAAAACAAAAAAAAAAACACATCAATAAATCACGCACACAAACGAGCTTTTTTTCAAATGTGAAAAATCAGTTGCAGAAAGTAGAATGCAAGGGAGGAGAGAGCACTTTTCATGTTTATTTGTATGATGGCTATGCGTTTCTGTGATAAAAGTTTACTGTTTGTTGGCAGCAAATGTTCTACGGAGACCAGCGATGGCTAAATCCAAGGCAAACAGAGTTTCGTCACAGAATAATCGAGGGTTACCGATAAAGCCATGCAAGACACCTAGAATTCGAGTAGTGGAAACAGGAACATTGGCATCCATCAATTTGCGAGCAAAGTTTTCTGCATCATCACGCAACACATCGGCTTCAGCAGAGACAATGAGAGCAGGAGGCAAACCCGACAGCTCGTCCTTACTAGCCTTCATGGGACAGGCCAAGATGTTGTCACGATCCGCTTGGTTAGGAGCATATTGATCCCAGAAGAACTCCATGTGCTTCTTGGTCAGGGCGAAATCAGTACCAAATTCATAGTAAGAGCTCGTATTGAATGTGACATCAGTAATGGGATAGAACAAGACTTGATATTTGATGGTATTCTCCAGCTTTCTTTGTTTGGCAAGCACTACAGATGGTTTTGCATTACTACTTGGGCTTGATCTATACATTGAAGAACTTACAAGAGACAGCAATAGCCAAATTAGCGCCTGCGGAATCACCAGCAAGTGCCACACAAGTGGGATCAATCTTGAGGAAGCCGGAATTGCTGGGATTGGCTGCCCAGTTCAAAACGGCGTAACATTCTTCAATGGCAGTAGGGAAGCGAGCTTCAGGAGCCAAGGAATAGTGGACAAAAATGACAGCACATTCAGCCTGACCAGCCAGCTGGTATATCGAGTTAGTTTCGAGCCATTCATGCGACTCCAAGTATACATTACTTTGGCACACACGTAGGAATAGGATCCCTTTGTCTCGGTAGTCCATCCTCCACCATGTCTGTGTGACAAGATATGCGCCAATGTCGCCGTTGAGTGAGTAACGTTGAGTACACGCACTACACTACTCTAGAGGGAACTTACATGTAGACAACAGCAGGCAGCACAGCATCATGACTACCTGAAGGACGGTAAATATGAACATTGACCATACCTTGAGTGCTGATCACGGTCATTTGTTCAAGGTCAAATTCGGGACGAGGGATGCTCTTTGATAGCTCAACATCAGGTTTGGCGCGAATGGCTTCAACGGTTAACTGAGAGGGATCAAACTTGGGAAGCGTCTTGAGAAAGTGGTTTGTTTTGTTGGTCAATTTCAAATAGGTTGCCATTTTGCTGTTGTTTGAAATAGAGAAAGAGAGCGGTTCTAATTTTAATCGAGGGAAACCACGCCATGATCACCATCAGATAATACAGGCGGGAAATTAACTGAATTCCTCTGCCAGTTGCCTGATGTAACAAAGATAAACAGGAATTAGAGGAGGCTGCTTGCTGTGTGCTGTAGACTGTTGTGTACGTGTGTGTGTGTGTGTGTGTGTGCAAGTTGGAGCTGAGGCTTTGATTGAAACACTCTGCCATCAGATCATGTTACATCCAACATCAGTGACGTTTTGAATGATCTAATTTTCTCTCAAAATGCAAACAAACTTGGGTGGCGTGTGCTTTTTTTCCTTCTCTCTCTCTCTCTCTCTCTTTCACTCTTTATTCCCTTGATTCAATTAGGCTAAAGATGCTTTATTGGCCGAAACTGTTGATAACAGCTTTTGCAATAACCAATACATTGGAGGCATTTATTCCTTTGTATCTTGTAAATCAGTTACAATTGACTGCATTGCAAGCTGCCTGCCTTGTAGCGCTTGTCTATGTGTTGAGATTAGTGTCTGGTGTATGGACGGCTGCTGTGGATCAGCGGCCTCACATGTACGGATATCTCATCTCATTGTTGACCACTGTATCGTCTATTGCCTTCATCCTACTTTTAACATTGATCTCGACCCTGTACGCCGATTTAAAAGTGCATTGGATGTGGACTCTCTTGCTCATTTGCACTGTCTGCAACGGACTGTTCTATCAGCCATTGGGAACACTGATTGATAGTGCCATCATCAAGACATTGGGAGATTACAGAGTACTCTTTTATGGTAAATAGGGAGCTTTATCAAGATATGTTACCAGTGACGTGCATAATCACACAAATCCCCCTTTCATTTATCGTTTAAATATATAGGGTCATATGTGCGATGGAGTAAGACGACTACTATCGTCATGACCGGAAGCATCGGTCTACTTATCAGTACAATGACAGAAGATAGATATTTATATAACATCCTTATTGGTGTTTATACGATTGGAATGGTGCTCTTGCTTGTCACTGCGCTTGTATTTACAGCTGTAGAACCAGCCAATGCATCTCAACTGAATATCAGCGATGAACAGGCTCCACTCTTGTTGAAAAATGCACTCTTTCTCACAGCTGATCAAAACAATCTTGTCACCTATCGCCCGTACAGCATATTTGGAGAACAACTCTCCCACATTTCTGAAGAAGATGCTAGTCAGTTGGATCGCATGTTTACAAGAGAAGAATCACTGAGACTGATGGATAGCTACGACAGCAATGCACCCTCCTTTTACAGCAGAAACAGCTACATGTCGGGAAGTGCCCTTCAAGTGGACCCAGAAGACACCCATGCCAACTATCTGTCCATGACACTTGTACCCACTGTGCCCGCCAATGCACTCGCCCTGCTACCACTGCCTACACCCACGGATCCCTTGGTAGCTTTCTTTTCTTGCATGCGATCAAAGCAAGACACCGCAGACGATGAGCTTGTAGGCGGCTACTATTATGGACAGCCCCCACCACAGAACCAAAAAGTCAATCAATGGAAGACACAGACACTCTCCGTGACGATGCTGTTGTTGGGCATTGCCAATGCGCTGATGAACACATTCCTATATGTCTATGTTTATTCGCTTCTGGAAATGTCGATTTATATCATCTCTTGTTTGATAATGATTCATATGACCTGCGAGATGATTGTTGCCTATATCATTGAAAAGGCAAGTGTGTGTGTGTGTGTGTGTGTGTGTGTGTGTGTTGCTGTCCATTGTAGACTGACTTGCTGTTTATGTAGTGGTTTATTCATGGATTAAATTTAACTTTAATCACAACATCTGTGCATATCACTCTAATTATCTGTGCCATCTTGTATCCATGTTTGAAACCGGATAGTGTTGCGACACATGTTTCATTGTTGGTGTTGCAGGCTTTACAAGGTATACATGTGTTGTAGGATAGGCATCCCCCCCCCACACAATACTCACTATGATACACAGCTATCGCATTTCAACTCATTTGGCTCAGCGGTGCAGATCAAGTCAATTTAATCCATTGGAGTCAATACGAAAGAATGAAACAAAGATCAAGAATCTCAGCACTGTATAGTAGCGTTGGTCCTGCGCTTGGTGTCATGGTTGCTGGTTATGTCTTGCAGTCGGACCAAACCATGGAAGATTATACCCTCATCTTCAAGTGCTGTGTCGCTTTATTTTCGTTAAGCTTCGTTGTCTCTTGGGGTTGGACCTCGGAAGAGTAAAACCTTGTACAAATAATACCATCTCTCTCAACATACTATATATATATATATATATATATATATATATATATCCCTCTGTTTTCACATAGCATCATCTTTTTTCTTTATCAATCAGTAAACCTTCTTTTTTTTCTTTGAGGTCTTTTATTCTACGTGTGCGGGATTTATGCTAGAAATTTAATAGTAAAACAGTTGGATGTGTATTGAATCAATGCTGCATCTGGAGAAAATGCAGGTACACATGAATGACGCTGTTTGGAGCGGCATTTACCGACTCCAATGTCTGTGGAACACGGAGCATTGCATGGGATGCTCCTGGGTATCTACACATTAAGAGGCCGTAAGGTATCTGTTGGACTCTGTGTTGGTCAACTCAAGAAAAATAATGGTACGTTTGAAACAGCCTAGATATAATCTAGACAAGCCGTGTTTATTTCATGTACAGTAGACTCAATCGTCTAAAAATCACCTAGAGATGTAGGCAGTTCCTAATCTTAAAGGAGCAGGAAACTGGAGTATTCGATATAATCTGTATCCGACCACTGCAACATGTCATTGAATGCAGCGTTTGGTGATAAATCTTGCATGTTTAGTAAAAGAACCTACTTCAGATCTTTGTAGACGGCATAAAACTCAATTGCTTTGCTGAAAAATGAGGATCAACAGGCTAGGTCATCTTTTAGATTTTGCTAAATGCCAATAGTTCAAGGCATGTTACAGGCCATCTGTCCAATACATTAATGACGATGAGTAGTAGCAATGTCTCATCACATCAAACGAAGCAATTCAGTTGTGCAACAATGCGTATTCTAAAAGCAGGGGAAAATCCACGACCATCCCAACGAAGAAGAGCCCTTAAAATTTACTATAAAGGCATTTGTATCTAACAAACGACCACAAGCATAGCCTAGGCATCTTTTAAAATGGCATTTGTTTCGATTTGAAACGGTTCAAGGAAGTGCTTTTTATATAAAACCCACCTGATAGATCAAGTAATCTGGCATCTGAGTGGACACTTTCTCTGGATGTTGATATGTTTTGAGTCGAATTATGAAGGAAATGTTGCTTCCATCAATCAAACTGGTTCAAAATTGTTATGACGACCTTGCAGAAACTGGATGGCATAGTTCATCTGGATCTGTTCTTGACAAGACCATATGGAGGTGACATTGAGTGGATTGCATCCATCGTCTGCTTTCTAGTGGCAGGGCATACGTCACACTGCACACGGTGTTCAAAGGATTGACCCCCCTCCTTCAAATTCAACTCCAAAATGAGGACCACAAGAAACTGGCAATCAACTCCACACACCAAAATAATAAAACAATTGTCTTTTTTTTTTTTTTTTTTTTTTCTCCCTTGTTCATTACATTAAGCGGTAAATACGACACATTGACACATTGCCTCGATTCTTGTTCTCATTGATTTCATCTAGACTTGTAAATAATCATGTTGAGAGCTACCAAATTGTGCAGCAACAATGGAGCTGTGCGTTCAAAATTAGTACATCATCAGCGCCTCATGGGTTCCTCCGTGCTCAAGGTAAGGAGCTATCATTTCATTCGCATCAGATGATCCTTCCAGGCATTAAACACTCATATATACGCAGCGTCTGGAAAGTACAGCTGCCAGCGAGACTGTAGCCACAGCTGAAAAGAAATCTGGATCAGTTTTGGGCAAAGTGGTCGGTTTAACATTGGTATTGGGTTCAGCATATGGTGGAGCAACATACTACGCCTTGCAAGACCCCAAATTTCGTCATCAATTTATTGAGTACGTACCTGGTGCCGAGCAAGCATTGAAGTTTGTTCGCGATGTGCAAAAGAACGACAGTTTCACCAAGGGAAGCACTGAAGGATGGAAACAACAACTGGATGAATATGCCAACACAGCTAAATCTTATGGCAACAAGATCCAGGAAACAACCACAGATGCCATTGACTACGCTACAGACGCCTACCACACCTTGACTGGACAAAAGGAAGCACCCAAATTACCTTCTTCCTCCAGCAGCAAGATCAGTGCTGCTGAAACTGTCGCTGCTGCATCAGCCAGCGCTAAGGTTGCCGTCAATGTCAATGAGAAGCCTTCGTTGATCCCAGTGCCTCCCACCACCGACACAGCCACCACCATGAAGCTCACCAGCGACAAGGCTGCTACACCTGCCATTGTCAATGTCGCTATTGAAAAGCCTGAACCTATCGTTGTCAAGGCTGTTCGCTCAAACAACAGCGTCGTCTGTGAGCTGTCTCAAATCGTCACTGAATTGGCATCCATCTTGAACCAAGCTGGATTATCTGGCTTGGGACGCACCGTCATCAAGGAAGCTGAGACCAAGATTCAACAACTCAACCATGGATTTGAAGCATTGGATGCAGAAGAAGCAGCTATTCTCAAATCGCTCAAGGCATTGCGTGCTCAGGGCGATCAATTGGAAGGCAGTTTGGAGAAATACCATGTAGAAGCCAAGCAAGCCATTCACCAATCTCATGTCGACACTGCTGCTACTATTGTGGCCCGCGAAGCACAACTCAAGAACCAATTCGAACAAACTCGTGCCGAAATGAAGACCAGCTTTGCCCAACAATTAGCTGCTGATTTGCACGCTCAACAAGAACGTTTAGAAAAGGCCCGTGCTGATGCACTTGTAGCGCAAGGACAAGAATTGCAGCGTCGATTTGTCAAGGAAGTCAAGCTTCTGGTCGAGCAAGAACGTGCCGGCCGTTTAGCTAAATTGGATGCCATTGATAAGCGATTCCAAGCCTTAGCTAGTTATGCCATTCAAAACGCACAACAACTCGATACATCGCGTCAACACCATGTGATCCATGTTACTGTCGATGCTTTGGCCGACGTTCTTGAGCAACCTCGTCAACAACCCTTTGCAGATGAATTGCAAGCGCTCAACCACAATGCCAAACAAGATGCATTGATCCAGACTGTGTTTAGCGTGGTTCCTCAACAAGTGGCCGAGCAAGGCGTTCATACCATGAGCGAACTATCCACTCGTTTTGAAAGTGTTTCGGATGAAATTCGCCAAGTCGCACTCGTTCCTGAGGACGGTGGCTTTGGTTCACATATTATTAGTTTTGTCATGTCATGGCTCATGTTTAAAAAGCAAGGCTTGGTTGATGGCGATGATGTGGAGTCTATTTTATCTCGCACAGACTATTACTTGAAGAGAGATAACTTGGAATATGCCACACGTGAATTGAATCAATTGACTGGATGGCCTAAAAGATTAGCTCATGATTGGATTCAATCAGCCAGACGTCATTTGGAGGTGAAACAAGCATTAGAGGTAAGAGATGGTAGTTTTAATGCTCTAAACATTGGTTACTAACTAGTTTCAATTGTAGGTTGCAGAAACACAGGCTGTGTTGTTGAGTCTTTTGGAGGTTTAGATCATATTTATATTATTATTGTAGTTTTGCTATATACATATACACACACACACACACACACACACACACACACACACACACACAAAATTAAAAGAGAAAAAAAAATGATTTACATGGGATTTGGCGTTTCGTTTTAGCATGATTAGAACCGAAACAACTAATGCTAATTTGATTTGATTTATAAGTCATGGCTTGATCTTCCTCTCTCTCTCTCTCTTTATCTCTCTCTCCACACTCTTCCGTCTTTCACCTATACAAAATGCCTGGATCATCAGCCTCTGCAAAACTCAAAAAAGACGTTGACAACCGCTTGAAAGGTGGTGTCACCATCATTGTTCTCGGTGCTTCTGGCGATCTCGCAAAGAAAAAGACATTTCCTGCATTGTACGCACTTTTTCAAA
Organism: Mucor velutinosus; assembly: GCF_035048745.1. Taxonomy (NCBI): domain Eukaryota; kingdom Fungi; phylum Mucoromycota; class Mucoromycetes; order Mucorales; family Mucoraceae; genus Mucor; species Mucor velutinosus. Next base: position 2,255,828 of record NW_027041905.1, on the reverse strand, counting down.
ACAAGTTTCTACCATACAAGACGCAAATTGTCGGCTATGCTCGATCCAAGATGGATTGTGCGGAATTTTATAAACGAGTGTCATCTCATCTCAAATCAGACGATCCAGAGAATGACCAACAGATCAAGGATTTCCTCAGCATCTGCCACTATGTCGAGGGACAGTACGATCAAGAAGAGTACTGGCAGAAACTCAACACCTTTGTTACCGAGTTGGAGGACAAGCAATCGTTAAAGAAGGAGCAAAAGAACCGCATCTTTTACATGGCACTCCCTCCCTCTGTCTTCGTCCCGGTGGCTTCTGGTCTGAGAAAGTACGTCTATGGTAAAGAAGCGGCCACGACGATTGTGATTGAAAAGCCATTTGGAAAAGATCTGGAGAGCTGTAATGCCCTGTTGGAGGATATCAAGCAATTGTTCAAGGAGGAGGAAGTATATCGTATTGATCATTACTTGGGAAAGGAACTAGCCAAGAACATCATGTCTGTGCGGTTCGCCAACATGATCTTTAGTCCTTTGTGGACAGCGACGCATATTGACTCGGTCCAAATCACACTCAAGGAACCATTTGGCACTGAAGGTCGTGGTGGTTACTTTAACGAGTTTGGTATCATTCGTGATGTAATGCAAAACCGTAAGTCGTTTTTTTTTATATATATATACGGTCTTGATTTATATTGATGATGTTGCTGAATAGACTTGCTGCAGCTCTTGTCACTAGTGGCTATGGAACGCCCCATCTCGCGTGATGCCGAGGCCATCCGTGATGAAAAGGTCAAGGTCCTGCGTTGTGTCAAACCAATTACATTGGAAGATTCTCTCTTGGGACAGTATGTCAAGAACGGAAATAAACCTGGGTATCTCGACGATGAAAGCGTACCTAAAGATAGTTTGTGTGCAACATTTGCTGCTCTTGTACTTTGGGTGGACAACGAACGTTGGGCTAATGTGCCATTTATCCTCAAAGCAGGCAAGGCCCTGGACAATGCCAAGGTCGATATTCGCATTCAGTTCAAGAAGCTGCCTGGTAGTCTCTTTTGCAAGGTGCCTCGCAACGAGCTGGTGTTCCGTCTTCAGCCTGGAGAAGCCATGTACATGAAGTTCAACAATAAATCGCCTGGTTTCCCCGACGAAACCATGATTACGGAACTGGACCTTACATACAAGAACCGGTACAAGAATCTGAATATCCCTGAAGCTTACGAGACACTTATCTTGGATGTAATGCGCGGAGATCACTCTAATTTCGTGCGCGATGATGAATTGGGGGCTGCCTGGCGTATCTTTACACCCTTGCTGCATCAAATCGAGCATGATAAGATCAAGCCTGAACCTTATGCATATGGATCCAGAGGACCAAACAGCTTGGACGACTTTGTAAAGCGATATGGGGTGGAGCGATTGGCCCATGAAAATTATCAATGGCCATTGCAGCGACTCGAAGATTAACGTAGTAGACGGGTGATGCTTTTTTTAGGCAATCCGTACAAATTTAATGAAATAAACTTTTTTTTTTTTTTTTTTTTTTTTTTTTTTTTTTTACCTCTCGAAAATCTAAAGCGAGCAACAAAGAGCAAATTAGGCTAGCTAGCTATCAAACCAATGGGGCGGTAACCATGTACAAATATAACTTATTATGAGGGTCACCACATCATGGAACATGATAGACGAAAAATCAAACCGGCCGATAGGATTGGCGAGAATACAGTCCAAAGAGAGGGAAGAAGATTTGGATATAAAAGGGAGCCCCTCCTAGCACAAATATTCTTTTTCCGTTCTTTTTCGCTCTTTTTTCTAGTGTGTGCTCATGCAGTTTATTTTGCTGTCTGCCTACTATATATATACAGCTAATGAAGAACAATTGGATCACTATATGGGACAATACAAGAGAGGCAAGGCTGATATACGTCTCTGAAAGCATCACTGATCATCTCGGCTGGGAGCCAGAAGACATCATTGGAAGAGAGGGCTACGATCTATTTTATCCTGGAGACCACAACAGTTTACGAAAAGTGCATCTAGCAAACGTCTATAACGAGAAAATGTCATCCATGGTGTCGTATCGTATCATGGCAAAAGACGGGTCGTTTGTGCGAGTAGAAACCATTCTTCACTACTGTCATGATGTCTTGATAGGCTCCAACTTTTTGTACGATGAAGACTCATTGGATCACAAAATACGAGCCAACTCGGTGGATGAGGTGTTTGTGTGCTTACCAGATGGCAATCTTCAACTGGCAGGCGCTTGGAACGATCGACAAGAGCTTTTCAACAATGCACTCGACATGGAAACGCTGTGGAAAAATAACCAGCTCGCATTATCTCGAGAACGTCGATTTTGTCTCATTTTAAATAGATTCTCAGAGGCATTGAATATCGTTTTCGCATCAGCATTAGCAACAGAACTTGTATCATTAGACACAGCAAAGGCTATTGGCACATCGCTATATCAATACGTTGCAGAAAAAGATGCGCCTTCGCTCACATCCCAAATAGATTTATCAAAAGAACATGACATGGTGGTGCGACTTCGATTCGACTGGCTCATGGATCGTGAAAAGGGCCTTTCTGAACCTGTGGAAGCCATTGCAAGCAGCACAGATGATGGTATAGTCATAGTCTTTCGTTTATCACCAAGACGTTATATGGACGATTAAAGCACTATAGTATACCTTTCTTTTCTCTCTCTCTCTCTCCCAACTTAATCTCTCCCCCGCTTTTGCAATATCTCTATCCCCATTTATTACACGCAAAAAGGTCTATCTCACTCACACGCTAATACAACAACACATGCATGCTCATTCGACCTAATTTCTCCCTTCCGTCTCTCTATAGCCAAGCACTGCTAAATACATGAAAGCTATCTAATATAATAGAGCTCATCATTTGCAAGACCAAGCCATCTCTAGATGAATATAATAACAGTAAAAAAAAAGCATTTTATTCATCTGTGCATCCATACGTACGATATCGAGATTTGTATCTCGATCTTTTAGCTTAATTTATTGCTGGAATAAGCATGCGATGGTTGCATATCGGTTTTCTATGTATCATCTCTTTACCAAAATGTTTGTATTTCATGTGTATTCGTACAACAGGTGGACCGTTTAAAAAGATCACCCATTTGCACTATACAAACAGAATTAAATCACATGAAAGAGTAAAGTATTGATATTCCAGGGCGACTTGAACTCGGATCGACGTACACTGAATACAAATCATAAAGAGAAAACGCTCTTATAATTTTTTCTTGTTATTTAGCTTTACTAATGGGACTGACACAAGAAACGAAGAGAATCAAGTTGATTGTATCTACTGTATATTGGTCCATAAGTTTCATAGACAATATTGGCCCTAAACGTGCTAAAGGGAGTACCTAATGCTCCCATTTTTGCGCAAATGTAATGTCTTGACTGTGTGTTGTGGCTAATACAAACTTTGTATTCCAAGGCAATTAGCTTGGTTGCTGCTCTATTCATAAATATCGAATTTTCAAAATTGGTTGCTTTAATCTATCAGAATTGTGTCGACAGTACTTTCGCAACAGGCTTCACAATCATGAAAATAAACAATGCGCTTGACAATCCATGCCAAACCGTATGACAATTACAGCTTTCATGTCTGCATCTCACAATCCCAAAGGGTATGTCGCACGAATGTAACTTCAAGGTGATATCACTGCTTAGCCTACGGATTTACTTTTTTTCTTTTTATTCATATTCTATTTGTAAATGACTATCAACAATTGCTCTGAAACTGATAACAATAAGCCACGTAAGCCTTTGACTACAAATGCAGGTTATAGTACCTTCCCGGAGCACATTGAAGTCGCTATGGCACATCCTCAGCCTGTGCCTCTATCTCAGCTAAAGAATCAATCAGCCTTCATACAATGCCCTCACTGCCTGGATCATGTCTACACTAAAATCAAGTGCAGACCTTTCTTATATGTTTTTGATCTTTATCTTGGTCCATTTCTTTTTGCCTCTTGATGTGTCTTATTTGGTAGACTGTTTGGTTACGATATCTGTTTGGCTTGTGGTTTGGTTCATGCATACAAGTCATGGGTGTCCATCTTGCCATAAAAATACAGCCACTTACAATGCACTCAAAAAAGCTCTTCGCATCACTGCTCCAGCAATTGCAGCTACTACCGCCAGTGGCCCGCCTCCTCTCTATTCTTCCTAGCTTCAATAGTAGAGCGCGTCCGTTTTTACCAATTAATATCTCTAATAAAGTCAGTTTTAGAAAATATCAGACGTTTTTTTTTTTTATAGTATACGAGTGTTTATGCTTCGAATAGCTCTCTAACTTCGCTTCGCTTCGGTGAGAACCAATCTACGCAGCGACAGCTCGCGCTACCGATTGCCGTTTGCTTATCTTATCAAAATATTGCCACTTTTATTTTGACCCTCCACTTAAACATGAAATCCCTTCATACTATCTGTGAATCTGATTTTTATGTGATGCTCTACACCCATGGACACGTAGCCACTTCATATATGGGCAAGCAGCATACTAGTATTTCCCCTTTTTATTCCTTAGTGTCCCTGATGCAGTAAAATCTGAGTGCATTGAAGCCGTGTTTTCTTGCTTACATGGCCGCTTTAGATGGTAAGAACAGCACCAAGCAATTACTCTCATCTGGCAGTTACTTGCTGACACTATTGCTCAACTTTTTGGGGACCAAAAAAACATGGCCAAAATTCGACCAAAAAGCATGAGGTACCCCTCATGATTTTCATCGAAAATCAAACAATCGTGTTTTCGACCTTGTTAATGAAGACTTTTACTATGGTATATATTAAATCAGAATGTTTCTATCGATCTAACGTAGCCCTTAAAATCGCCTCTGTGGAACTTTGATATGTAAAATTTCGACATTTTGGCCAGAAACCTCTTTTCATAGTTTTATAAATTACTCGATGAGTTTATTCAAAACATCTATCTTACTGGATATCATTGGATGCGCGTTGAAAAGCACTCCAAGATAGCTTAGAGGAGCATTTTTTTTTTTTTTTTTTGTAGGGGAGTCGAGCTCCAGGTTTTATTTAAAGTCCTTTAAATGTCATGCTGAGGGATAGAAAAGACTGTTGGTGGACCCAATGTCTGCAATGAAGGGGAATAAGATATTTTTTGAACTAAGTTGGGAAAGAAATCTACTACTAATAAGGTGCGACTCCTAGAGCCAGTACAGTCTTGCGGAAAATCGTCAAAATATAGATCATGGATAAGAGCACAAAACACCAAACGAGGACATCAGTACTACGTCAAAAAAATCAAACAACTTGCGTTCACCAGGATTTGAACCGGGATCCTCCCGTTGGCATACGGGAGTTTTACCACTTCGCCCTACCACCAGGGACGCTTAGAGGAGCATAAGATGATAATCATATTTTGCATAGTCGAATCTGCTAAAATAGTTCGATCGAGTCCAAAACTATCAAGATTTGGCCAATCTAGAAGAGACGATGCGTCTGGGCTTGAATTAATTTTGGCTGGTGGGGTCGGCTGGCAACTTAATGCCCTTTCAGTCATGAAGGCAATACAGTAATAGATGCTTTTGAAGCGTATGGAAAGTAGATGACAAATTACGTAGTACTGCTTTTCTCCATGCTGTTTTCTTTGCAAAATTAATAATGACTAAAATGTTAGAAGAAACTTGATTGTTGATTGATAGTAATTTAATATAAAATCTCTAATCCTTATATATAAACCATGCCTGACAAATGCCTGGCAACCCAGTTTCCATACTAGGGTTGTAAAAGTGTCTAAGGACTGAACAATTGTCATGTTATTATTAATTGTACACTAGTTTTTTATCAGATTCTTTATCGTTTATTTAACATGTGAGGTATATTTGCAACTTTTCGAAGATGTTCAAAAAAGTTTTCATTCCATCTTTATGCCCACAATTTTCGAATCACCTTTGAGCCCTGCCTGTCTGCCTGTGGAGGATTTCCCTAGCCAATTCCTCTTTCATTGTCCCTCCAAAAAGAAAACTTGGCAGGGTGTCATTTTTGAGTTTCTCTGGCTAACGACTACAGTCTGAGATATCAAAAATGCTCTTCTGTCCCTGGATTTTTCCAATGCTTGATACTGCTAACTCAAAGGAACAAACCATACAGAATCCTCATCATTACATTCTCGCAGTTATGGCCGGCACATATGCGCTTTATCTACTATAAGCTTCCCATTGACCACACAGCGATATTGGCCAGCACCCGAAACAATGCTCGTCAGATCATTAATGAGGATCAGTGCCAATCCCTCCTGTAGTCCATCTATTTAGTAGTATTCGCATAGTTTAGTATAGTCTATTGCTTCATTATATCTTACATTAATTAAGCCCATCTCTTCACACTGACCTATCGCTCTTTATGTACGCGACGCAATCAATAAACAGAATTGAAAAAGAATCGTTTCATCTTTGGGTTTTGCATTCAAATGAGCATTTTACAACTACCAAACCAATCAAATATTCATTCTTTTCATAAAAGCAGCGAAGTGTAATTGTGCTAAGCGACTATATCTCTCAATTCGTTATTCCCTTCTTGGTAGTTTTAGAAACATCGATTGCCTTTATGAAAAGGGTATTTTGCCAGCCAAATTTATTTAAATTTCGACTTTGTTTTTGCGTTAGATTGGTCAAAATTGAAGAAAATCAATTTATTTGATCTGTTTTGTCAGGTTTGACTATATAGATGTTGATGATCTTTCCATACTTCCTTAAGCTTTCTTGGGGCACTTTTTAAGGCGCATCCAATGGTGCCAAGTAAAGTAAATGTTTTTAATAAACTTATTGAGTAATTTATGAAAATATGAAAAGAGGTTTTTGGCAAAAAAGTTGCGATTTTCCATATAAAGGTCTCGAAAACAAAGTTTCAGAGGCTGCTTTGGATCGAGAAAGACATTTTGAATTTATATATGCCTTAGTAAAAATCTTCATTTTTGGGGTCGAAAACGCGATCGTTTGATTTTTGATGAAAACCATGAGGTACTTTTTTTAAATTGTTTTTATTGATTGCTCCGTGTAAGTAGGTCCTTAGGGCACTACCAAGAGGCGGGCGCAATTGATATGATATTCAATTATATTTAGGATAAAGCGATAGATGACAGGAACAGATGATAGATGTCAATTGTGATTAGAGAATTACAATTGTTTGTGAATTTCAGTTTGGGCATGTAGTTGAAGGAGCCTGTTCTTGATCTGCTGGACCACATCGATCCATGTAAATGGAGTGGAGTGAAAGATCACACGAACTTGAGCTCGCCAAATGTTGCCAAGTGTTACCAGTACGACCATGTGAGCAGTGTTGTACGATTTGGAGACAGTGGCAGACGGCCGCAGAATGGCTTTGGCAGGTAGGATTAAGGCGGTAGCGATGTTGAGGTGAACTGGTTCATTGATGCGTTTGAGGCAGTCAACTGATTTGTAGATCATTGTTACCGTGTTGGTGCGTTGTTTAGTGAGACCAGTGGTTCGTGTGAGGGGAAAAAGCAACGGAACCTGCTCATGCGCACTCTGATTTTGCTTATTCACTAGCATGACCAGCAAGAGATCTAGGATGTGGGGCGAGTCAGAGGGATGGAGGAGCGGTTGAACCCAACGAAAGTATAGGGCTGATTGTTGTAGGGCAACATCCAGAACACCTAATCCACCTAATGGCTTTGGCTTGGTCCATGTGGCCCAGGGGATAACAGGAAATATGCCTTTTCGTAGAAACTTGGTACAAATGGACCGGATAGCTTGGACATTGCTTTGAGCAAACGGAGTTACTCGTAGTACATACCAGCATTTGGACAAGACCAAACTGTTGAGCACTGTAGACCATGAGGTATCCCTCATGGTTTTTGGTCGATTTTTGGCGATCTCAAAAAAGTTGGGCAAAGGTGCCAGGAAGCAAGTCTTAGATGAGAGAAGGTGCTTGGTGCTAATCTGACGGTCTAAAACGGCTTGAAACGCGAGAAATTACTGCTCAAACGTACTCAAATTTTGCTGTGTTTGGCATAATTTCGAGTAGTAAGGGACAATGGAAGTATACTGTCAGCTTGTGCATGATTTTCTCTTATTGCTATAAACATACAGCATCCAAAGAAGAGTTCGGTCAACATTTGCAGTTCGATTTTGAAGGTTTCTCATGTGATGATGGTAGGTTAATAGGGAAGTTTTAGTTTGTGCTAAATGTTCTACGACCGTCTTGCTGTTTAATGCAAACTTTCAAGTTTTAAATATATAAATAAAGCAGCGCATTTAATTTTGAGTCCACTCAATACATTTTCACCTAAACAGCATGGTTACGAACAAGCAACTCATTTTCTCAAAGATCCCTAATGGCCGTCCTATCAATGGTGAGCACATCCAAGTCAAAGAGACAGCTCTAGATATCGATGCTGCATTGCCCGATGGCGATTTTATCCTAAAGACACTAGAAATCGCTGTTGACTCTTACTTGCGCGGCCGCATGAGAGATCCTAAAAGCTCATCATAGAACGCTGCTTTTGATATCAACAAACCCATGACAGGCGACACTGTGTCTATAGTTGTCAAGTCAAACAATCCCAACTACAAGGTAGATGACATCGTTGTGGGTCGTAGTACATTTGGTCTGCTGGAAAGTTATGTGCAAGTCAGCGCAGACTATGCAAAGGAAGCCTACGTGGTACGCAACGAGGCTAAATCCAATGCGCTTCCTTTAAGCAACTATGTCGGTGCCCTCGGTATGCCAGGGTTCACTGCTTGGTATGGATTAACTGAAATCGGTCAACCCAAGAAGGGAGAGGTGTTGTGTGTCTCTTCGGCTGCAAGTCCAGTGGGTCAAATGGTTGGTCAGCTAGGCAAGGCTTTTGGTTTGAAAGTCGTCGGTTCTGCTGGTAGTGAAGAAAAGATTCAATACCTCAAATCTGTTGGCTTTGATGCGGTTTTTAACTACAGGGAGGGCGATATCCTGGAGAATCTAAAGGTCCACTGCCTTGACGGTATCGATATCTATTTCGAAAGCGTAGGCGGTAAAATGCTAGATGCTGTATTAAAAGTGGCAAATAAGTTTGCTCGCATCATTGCCTGTGGTATGAGCTCGCAATACAGCCTTTCAACACCTACACCTCTGTATAACACCATGTACATCGTGACCAAGAGAATCAAGTTTGATGGTTTTTGGTAGTGGAACATTTGGATCTTGAAGACGCTTTCTTGAAGCAGGTCACTCCCTGGCTTGTCAATGGCACAGTAAAGTACAAGGAAAGCATCTTTAATGGCATTGAGAGTTTCAGTGACGCGCTCGTAGAGGTGTTACAAGGCAGTGATTTTGGTAAAGTCGTAGTGCACGTTGCTGATCCGTAATGGGATGTTGTATGTGAATAAAACATAACATCTCTACAAGGATAACATGGTTCATTACACTGTAGCTGCTTTCGTCAAATATGACTATTATCGTGCTGTTCCTGCTGTATTTGTAAACCTTCTTGTTTTGCTTGTTATACGCCATTGCATTCCGCCATCATGAAGCAGCATAGGGCCATAATTAGCTCACGTCACCTATATCCATTCAATATGCATATGCATATGATACTTGCATGGAATTAACCGGTGTGCACTTTTTTCTTCTGTATTGATCATTTGTATGAAACGCATACGCCACAGTCAACCATATGGACGCAGCTATAAGGTTCAACGTAAACAAACAATTCATATCACAGCCATGCTACATGGACAACCTCTTTGGGTGCTTAAAATCAACAACATTGAAAACTTCCGAGAACTCTAGTAGTGTAAATTAAACTTTTCCAGAAAGTTGACATTACAATCCACTTGTCTTTCTTTTATCTCATCTGAAAGATGGCATCCAGTGGTCAAGACAATCAAAAACAGCAATCTCTGGAAATCGAAATTGACGGCCGTCTTTCTATTGAACACCAAATTGAAGTCTATATTCATGATCTGTTTGATGTCAAGAAAGATAGTGGCCTCCTTCTAGACACGTTGGAAGGACTCCGCTATCTGATGGATTTTCGCATCAAAGGCGGTCAACACCCGCACTTGGATGTGGAATTGATGCAACGTTTGCTGAAAGGTTTACTGCTAAATACAGGCCGAACAGAGGGTCAACTGATTCGGAAACGCAGCACCGCCGAGGCAGATATGGCCTTTTTCTTGATGATCGATTTTTTGCAGCAAGTGGAGGAATGTCGCACAGTAGCTCTTCAAATACCTGTATTTGAACTGAGGGATCGACTCAAGATACATTACAGATGTCAATCGTGGTCCACGCCGGAGCAAAAAAACGGTGCTGTTACCATGGTTCAATTACTGACAAGCAGCAATTATGGAGGTGCCTATGACTGGAAAGATCTGATCAAGAAGGATGAGCAAGATGTCATGAAGGAGTTAATGGAGAAACAACCTGCGGCCACAAAAGACACAGCTTATTCTTCGCCTGCTCTGTTGCTGCCTCCTCAAGCCCTCTATTTTGATAGATCGGTTGGTAAGCTAATGCGGATGTATCCCAGCAGTCGACCAGACACTGGACTCTCATCGACAGCTATTGAATCTCTTCATAAACATTACGGGTACAATCAGTTACCTGATCCACCCAAACCAAGTGCACTCAAGATGCTTTGGTATCAGTTGACTGATTTCATGGTAGTCATTCTACTCGTAGCAGCAATAGTGGAGGCCGCAGAGAAAGATTTCAATAGCATGTCAGTGCTGATTGCTGTCATTGTCCTTAATACCATCATTGGATTCAGCCAGGAATGGAAAGCAAGCAAGACTTTAAATGCTTTGATGAATTTAGCAGTTCCCAAGGTAAGCATTTGGTAGTACCCAAGCTAAATTCCTTCATTTACAACGAAATACGTATGTAGGCTAGAGTCATCCGTGATGGAAAACAAGACTTGATTGCATCGCAAGATCTGGTCCCTGGTGATGTGGTGGTTTTGGAAGAAGGTGATGCTGTGCCTGCTGATCTACGTTTGGTCGATGTTTCGCAACTGCAAGTGGTGGAGAGCATCTTGACTGGAGAAAGCTTACCTGTGATGAAGAGCAATAGTGCCATTAAAGCAAGGGTAAATGCTCGTTTATAGCCATGCTTGTTATCATGCAAGCTAAACACCCTATGTTTAGACGCGACGTATCCCAATAGGCGATTGTAAAGGAAATACGTTCATGTCGACTACAGTTGCTCGCGGGAGAGCTGTCGGTATCGTTGTACGGATAGGCCAAGATACTGAAGTAAGTGAGCTTTGGCTTTCGATTTTAAGGGTACTTATCAGGTGAATAATAGATTGGCAGGATAAGTGCAGCTATCCAGCAAGGTTCACTTCATAAATCAAAGACACCGATACAGATGAAACTAGACAGATTAGGAAAGCAGCTGGTGCTCTTGTCGATTGTGTTATGTCTGTTGGTAGTAGCTATAGGGTTGGCTTGGAAGAAGGATATCAAGCACATGTTGAATGTGGGGCTGAGGTGAGATGTACACTTGTTTTGTTAGTCAAGTCTGCCAGATATTGATAAGCATATCTAGTTTGGCTGTTTCGGTTATCCCTGAGGGTTTAGTTGCTGTAACCACTGTTACAATGGCGCTTGGTGTTCGTCGTATGGCAGCAAAGTAAGTTGTTTTGCTTTGGTAACGCTTTATCTAATAGACTCTTAGTCATTGCATTGTGAGAACGTTACCAGCAGTAGAGTCTTTGGGCAGTGTCACAGTTATTTGCTCGGATAAGGTACTTTGAGTTTTTTTTTTATGACAAGAAACTTGTATTAACAAGTCTTTAGACAGGAACATTGACTGAAGGCAAAATGGGAGTGTCAAAGCTATGGACAAGCGATGACGTTTTATACGAATTTACTGATTCAACCTCGCTGGACCCTGAAAAAGGCTCTATTTTGCACAGTGTCAGTAGTTCCTCGACAAATTCATCAGTCTCCACACTTGTAAACAGCAGCTCAGAAGACATCAACCCCAAGATACTCACCAACGAGAGCATCAATACACTGGCTACCGAGACAACAGTAGTATACCCATCTCCTCACATCCCGAAAACCTACCCTCAACATGCAGCCATGATACCACTAGACACAAACCACAAAGAAAACTATCCATCCCATCTACAGCAAGCACTCATGATTACGTCTCTGTGCAACAACGCATCAATTGCTATGAACGCCATTACAAAAGAGTGGAAGACTGTAGGTGACCCCACGGAAATAGCACTTGTCGTTGCATCTCAAAAGGCCAGACTAGGTAAAAGTTACTGGGAATCAGAGCATGGCTATCAGCGTATACATGAACAGGCATTTGACTCGGAACGTAAATTAATGAGCGTCGTGTATCAACATGAGGATCAACATATCATGCTTTGCAAAGGAGCCCCTGAAGAGCTACTGAGGAAATGCAAGTATTATGGAAACAGCAACCAGCTTTTGCAGGACGATGGCGAGGAGGTGGAGGACGGTTTCAGCGAGAGAGTATCACAAGAAAGCTCTCGTATGGCCAGCCAAGGATTGCGTGTCCTCGGCCTTGCGTTCAAACGGTGTTGCCCTGACGAAAACTACTCTGAGAATGATTTGATATTTATTGGACTGATTGGACTGATCGATCCACCAAAAGATGGAGTGAAGGAAGCTATTGTTACGTGTCAAGAGGCAGGCATCAGCGTCAAGATGATAACAGGAGACCATGTTAAAACGGCAACTGCCATCGCAACACAACTGGGTATATTCGATCCCAACCACCTCGATAAGGTTTTAGAGCTGTTACGGAATGTTGTTCAAGTTCTAATCTCTGTTGATCATAGAACCGAGCGATTCTGGGGCAGGAGCTCGATTTACTCTCACAGGATGCCATCATTGCTTTGGATCCATTTCCCTGTGTATTTGCAAGAGTGAGTCCAGATAACAAGCTCAAGATTGTACAAGCATTGCAACAACGAGGAGAGTTAGTTGCCATGACAGGAGATGGTGTGAATGGTGAGTCATCTGCTTTCTTCCCTTGTGAGATAGCTCTAAACACACAAGTTGAACGTAGATGCGCCTGCTATCAAATGTGCTGATGTTGGTGTTGCAATGGGTGGAGAAGCTGGTACAGAAATCACAAAACAAGCAGCCGACCTTGTTTTGCTCGATGATAACTTTTCTACCATTATTGAAGCAGTGGAAGAAGGCAGACATGTGTTTGATAACATCCTCAAGTTCATCGTCTATCTCTTGAGTTGCAATGGAGCAGAGATCTTCCTTATGCTGATTTGTGCTATAGCCAATTTAGAAACACCACTGACAGTAATGATGATTTTGTTTGCAAATATCATTGCAGATATCCCACCCGCCATGGCATTAGGTATGGAGCCGGCAGAGGTCGGGTTGATGAAGAGGAAACCACGCAGCCCCAATCAAGGCGTTTTGACAAGAGTGACATGGCTGATCATCTTTATCCAGTCCATGTTGATTGCAGTGTTAACGGTTACCGTGTACGTGATTTCAATCAAGTGCTTTCATTACAGTCTCGCATCCGCGCAATCATTGGCAAGTGTTCATCTCCATGTGCTACGTTTCTCTAAAGATTGGCAAATATATTGAACTCCTTAATTCTCATCACACAGGCTTTTGCAACATTAACGACATTGCAATTATTACACTCATTCCTATCAAGATCTGTATTGCAGTCTGTATTTGTCGCTGGTTTATGCGGTAATCGATGGATGATAGCAGCCTTCATTGTATCATTCTCCTGTCTTTTGGGTGGAATCTACGCACCAGGTACAAACAGATGATAACATGGTGACCCGCTCAGTGTGTAACCCTTCTATTCACCATGTTTAACTGACTTTTAGGCATATCTTCTTGGCTGGAATTATCGTTTGTGGATGGCTTCTCCTGGTGTATGATACTCATATGCTGCATCGTACAAGTCATCGTAATAGAAATGGAGAAGCTCATGATCAGGGTATGTCATGGTAGAATATAATATTTTTTTTATTGGAATAAATATATAGATGAATAGTAATAACAAAATATCAACACACTAAGAAGGGTACACTGTAACACCAATCCAATTTGAAGATGTAGAGGCTGTTGGCTTGGCAGCCAGAGGTTTGTTAATAAGATGTGCTCGGTCTGCCGGAGAGATGAGCCCACCATTACGCTTCAATGGTCTGCCTAAACGATGGACCCTTAAATGGCGCCTCATGTTACTTTGAACGCTGAATTTACGAGAACAACCTGCTTCAGGACACTCAAATGGCCTTTCTCCTGTATGAGAGTAGGTATGAATTCTGAGCGAAGATGGACGAGAGAATCCTTTGCTACAATAGGGACAGCTATACTTGTTTTCAGTCTTGCCGCCAGTGGTACTTGATTTTGTAGTAGCAGTAGTGGCAGGAGTGGGAGACACAGACCGCTCACTATGAGTTGTTTCATCTGAATGATAGTCTTCATAATTATCGTCGGGTACACTGTTTGTTGTGATGGACGATGTAGATGAAGATGAATACATCAATGGAGGAGCGATATCAAGGGGTCTTTGCATTAATGGCTGGAGGATAAGATCCAATGTATTTGTAGATACAGCACGGCGATGTTGCAATGGAGCCAAATGAGCGCCTGTTGTACGAGGAGGCGAGCAGGTAGGATAAGGGTGGGTATAATCTGAAAAGGAACGGGAATGAAGATTACGAGGGGAATGTTGCTGAGGATGATGGTGATGAGGATGACGGTGAAGGTGATGTGGATGAGAATGCTGAAGATGAGCGATTCGAGAATAGTAAGTCGATGACAAAGTACTATCAGGAGGAGATGCTGATATTGTACTAGTTGTTGGTACTTTTGTCAAGTTGGGTATATGCTCAATTTTGGGTTCAAGTGGAGGTGCTTTGTTCTTTTGTACCAATGTGAATGCACTATGTTCAGATAAATGCCTACGGTGACTCAAAGATCTTGTATCAGCAGCAGCCTGTTGACGCTCGTCATTCAATGAGATGCCTTCCAACATGGATTGGATCGAGGGCAGCTTGGTGGTGGAGGCAGATGTTGCTAATGTATTTGGTGCTGCCATGGTGTTTTATTAAAGGAGTGGAGAAATGTATATCGGTCAAATTAAAGAAAATGAATAAGAAGAAGGAAGAAGGGTTATAAAAGAAGATGAAAAGAAACTTGTGAGCCGCAAGTCAAATTTAAAGGCGATCAAATGTGAGGAAAAAAAGGTGATCGTCTAGCAATATAAAATGTAAGACAGACAGCTATAAATGGCCATTATTTTATTTATAAATCCTCCATTATAAGCGCGCTTGCAGTCTTGTCCTTTTTGGTGTAGATTCTCGTGGGTTCTGCTTGTTATTTTTTGGCCCAATGTCGGATGATCCCCTTCTTTCAAAAGGTACCGTTTCTAAAGTTTCGGACTTTGTGGATGGTAAATTCATTGCAGAAATTGCTATACTATCTCAGTTATACATAAAAGTGTGTCGTCTGTCTATCCATCTACTAAAATCCAAACCTCACATGAGTCATGATGGTCTCTCTATCAAGCAAATGCTGCTCCCTGAAAAAGATTTCGCTTCAAAGATCTTTTTCTGTATTACAGAAACTCCGTGGTAACACAATAGTAACGCTTTTTAGCGTATTTTCTACAGAAAAAGTGCGATATTTAACGTAAAACGTGTCAATTAAACCATTTCTACCTTGTAATTTACGATTGCTTAATTCCGAAAACAAATTAGCAGCATAGTTGCTGTAAAGAAAAAGGAAAAGGACGCTCCCAGCAGAAATATTGAGTTGTCTCCTCAAATCCTTTTTATTTTTTACTCCTGACCAAAAAGTCTAGATTTTCGCAATTGTTCATGTAAAAAAAGCTCTAAAATGTGCAGCTTTACATCATCGTGTCGTTTCGTTTCGATTTGGTTTGTATCGTACATGGAAAATTCAAGTGGGTGATTGTATCGAATATGATTGATTGGTGGATCAATTGATGTACTATACAGCGTGAGATGATTCATTGCATCAAATGTTCTACAGAATATTAGATATCCGATTGCCATCGTCAGTGCATTGGTTTTCTGCGAACAACCTATTCTCAAGCGATGATGATTTGTTTCAATAATATTAGGTAAATAGGAAATAGAGTCAAGAGGAGCGTCGTACAGTGATGATCCTTCAATTGTTTCTTGAAAAAACGCTGATCCTATTATAGCATGTTGCATACAATAACAAACATATGGTAGCAGCAAACAATCACGACTCATGTAAGAGAGCGAGGACTTTGAAATAATGGGATGAGTTGCACATTCTTCATCAACCGATGCAGACTTGTGTATAAAAATAAACAATCATCAAAAAATTTCAAGGGCATATTATTGTACATGCTAGTGACATGAAGTTGCCATAGATGGATGCAATTGACATGTTTGATTTACATTCACAAAATGCAAGGCATATTTATAGTAAAAGATACATACAGTGTCCTTCATGACGCACCTTGTAGATAAAAGTGAAAGCTTCCTTCTTGGCTTAAAGCAGTGTACATGAAATCACCCATTCTAAGGGTCTCCTATGCACTCCAATGTGCATGAACCGATTAGCTAGATTTTCGATGCCAGTGCGCTATGGAAAGATGGATTTACTCTTCTATTCTTTCATATTTATCTTTGAGTCTAGTGGTTTTTTTTTTTTTTAAGTAAGCCGAGGTTTGACATTTTCTTCTTTTTTCCAAATCAACGGTAGTATATGAGATGACAATCTGATACATAGAATTGACAAAAATTCCATCATCGTTGGTCATCAATTGACGCCATCTTTCATTTATATTCTTCGTTATGCATCCATATCCTACTCCTGAGAGAATTCTTGAAACATCTTTAATGGTTCAGATTCCAATAAATGGGATTAGTAACGGCAGATCATGGACTTGCATGAAATATACCTGCATGTAGGTATACTTTTATGATACTCTTCTTCCAATTATTTGTATAAAGCATCTAGTTTTATATTGATTGCATGTACGGCGATGCTATTGTCAAATTTTTATTGATTTGCTTAAGGGACATAAAGAACACATTGGGCCAAAAGTTCTGCATTATTGATAAATTCGTAATAATAAGTCGATGATAATAATCAGTTGTCAACTGTATCTAAAACGAAAGCAAAAAGCTTCTTTATTACAGGGCATCTAGCCTGCTTAAATATGGTAGATCCCTGGTCAATGACTACTACGTTGAGATGGTATATAAATAGCAGGCCACTGGGGCCTTATGGATTGTTGGTATAGCTTGTTGAGAGGCCACCTAAGTCGATATGTTTCATGTAGTGTAGGTGGATCTCGATATCTTGACATTGGGGAGATTGAATGTATTGTAGTTCCTGAGGCACCTGTGCACACACAATTGACTGGACTTGTAAACATAGATGTGATGTGATACGATAAACATCATCTATGCTGCTACACTGTAAAAGGTGGCTTGAGGAGAAAGTGAATGTAGCCTAAGATGCATGCTTGTATGCAACAATTATCATGTTCTTTCTGACAGCATTTTGATGTCGCCAAGGAAAACAAGTTGTATCATTTATAGATGATCAATGAAAAGAGACTGTTAAGTATGAATACGTACATGTGAAAGGGAATGATAGATGCACGCCGCAACCCAGTAAATGTCGAGATTGTGAGCAATTCAGGTGCTTTATTGCATACAAGTGTTTATGCTTCGGTGAGAACCAACCTGTGCAGCGACAGCTCGTGTTACCGATTGCTCTTGCATATCCTATTATAATACTACTGCTCTCATGTTGAACCTCCATTTACTCATGAAAACCCTTCATATTTCCTTCGAATCTGATCCTTATGTGATGCTCTACATTCATATACACGTAGCTACTTCATATACGGGCAAGTATCATACATATATTATCCCTTTTTAGCCAAGAGTGTGCCTAATACAGCAAAATATGAGTGCATTTGAGTCGCGTTTTCTCGCATACAAGGCCATTTTAGATGGTCAGAACAGCACCAAACAATCGCTCTCATCTGGCAGTTACTTTCTGACACCTTTGTTCAATTTTTTGGGAACCAAAAGTACTTGGACAAAATTCGACTAAAAGCATGAGGTACCCCTCATGGTTTTCATCAAAAATCAAACGATCGCATTTTTTACCTTGATAATGAAGACTTTTGCTATGGTATATATTAAATCAACATGTTTCTATCGATCTAACGTAGTCCCTGAAATCATCTTTGTGGGACTTTGATATGTAAAATTTCGATATTTTGGCCAGAAACCTCTTTTCATAGTTTTATAAATTACTCAATAAGTTTATTCAAAACATCTATATTACTTGGTACCATTGGATGCGCCTTGAAAAGTACTTCAAGAAAGCATAAGGAGGTATTTTTTTGTAGGGGAGTCGAGCTCCAGGTTTTATTTAAAGTCCTTAAAATGTCATACTGAGGGAAAGAAAAGACTGTTGGTGGACCCAATGTCTGCAATGATGGGGAATAAGATATATAATGAACCAAGTTGGGAAAGAAATCTACTACTAATCAGGTGCGACACCTAGAGCCAATACAACCATGCGAATCGTCAAAATATAGATACTGGTTAAGAGCGCAAAACACCAAACGAGGACATCAGTACTAGGTCAAAAAATCAAACAACTTGCGTTCACCAGGATTTGAACCGGGGATCCTCCCGTTGGCATACGGGAGTTCTGCCACTTCGCCCTACCACCACGCCCACATAAGGAGGTATAGGATGATCAGCACATTTTTTTATAGTCGAATCTGGCAAAATAGATCGGATCGGGTTCAAAAGTCCAAAAATCAACAAATCAGGACAGAATGTCGAGCGAACTGTCAACCAATTTTGGCGGCTGCTTGTTGGCAGGATTGATGCCATGCTATAATTGTGAAGGTAATCAATACTATTGGAGGTCCATAAGAAGGGAATTAGGATTTAAAGAGGTAACATTGTTTATTCTGTATAATTTAGTTTGCTTGCGTTGTGGGGCTTTTATCTGTGGAATTCATCAGTCCAAGTGGCTCATCCAAATGCGAAGCCTCCTGATGGGAAGTGTAAAATTCGACTTTACAAAAAGCAATTTGACTTAGTAAGATACAGTTTGGCAAGCTTTCTGTAGATCTGACTGTCTTGGATTGGGAATATAATCTACTGGGTTGCCTTTTTCAAGAAAACTTGGTATGCAACACGAGGAAGATCTTACTCCTGGCTTCGATTACTGCTTGCGGAAGGAATAAAATCACAACGTGTGGTTTACTCCTTGGATAAACAACAATCCACTTAGACATAGACTTAGAGGGTCAGGTAAGCACCTACGTGTGGCTGCTTGTATACTGAAGTGAGGCATCTTTCTGCGTAAACTACAGTGAAAGTAAAAGTCATTCTCTGAAAATTGAAGGTCTTTTGCTCAAGCGTTGAAACACAAAAATTGACATCCAAGATTCCAATCATCCTTGCGCAAAGTGCGAAATTCATCCAAAGCTAACGATGCCTTTCACTTTTTTTGTCGATTACTTTGAGAGACGTTTTGTCAACTATCGTATAAATGATGGTATCAAGCTTTAGATGGTATTTGCTTTTTATTGCTGAAATGCTTGCTTGCATGAACAAAGGTATCTTGATACAATCAGAGAGCTTTGATGTATGATTGCTTGTGTGTTTAATGTATTGATTATTAAGGAAAGCACACTTTTGCCTCCAATATCTAGCTCTTCATTAGACTAAACTCGACTTAGTTGCTCATAGAATGCGTTGCTCTAACACTTGAACTCTTCATTCATGCCAGTGCACTACTGATCAACAAAATTGAAGCATGCGCAAACGAGAAAACATGGTAAACACGAGTAAACTACGCACTTTTTGGAAGAATCACTATGAATCAGCAGAATATATTTAATAGTAAATAAGAACAAGCGAAATAAATATATTTATGCGTTAAACGAGGCATAGAGAGTTGTCATGAAGGTTGCGTGTTGTAGTGGTTTTAAAAGGGCGATTTCCTTTTCTGCTCTTTTCTGCTCTTTTCTTCCTCTTTTCCGTTACTCACATCAATCAATTCTAGTGCTTTAGCAATGCAGAAGACGAAAAAAGTGACACTTGGCGACGGAAGTACTGTCTGCGTTAATGGTAACCCAAGTAACTGAAAAGCAAGTGAAAACTACTCTAATTGAAAATTATCTGAAACCTAGATCATGTTTACCTGACACCGAAAAATGCAGGAGAGCAGTATCGAATTGGCAGAGTAATGGAGTTCTGCGCCTCTCACAAGCATCAAGGACAGGGTGTTCGAATTGCGTGGTACATTCGATTCAAGGACATCAACAACCGCAAGTCTTTAGATCATCGTCTTTTAGTAGCTACTATGCATTCAGACATCAATCCAGTGACAGATATCCAAGGCAAGTGTACTGTTCTTCATCAACACTACATTCAGGATATCGCAAGCTACAAGAGACAAGAAAATCACTATCACTATCGCCAAATGTACAACCGTGATCTTGATCGCTTCTACGATCTCGTTCTTTGCGACACCATTCAGCAAATACCTTTGGACATTCTACAAGCTCTCAAGGAAAGTTATCAATTTGTTGCAGTAACTCGAGAAACGGCTGCGCGTTTGGTGCCTACTAAAGGAAAGTCTTGCAACGTCTATAATAGAGTATCCTCTAGTGCTGCTGTCTCTGTGCCATGTGTCGCTTGTGCAAATAGCTGTCACTTGACTTGCTTGAATACTCCTTCAGCTCGCAAACCATCTAAAGGCTATACCTGGAAGTGTGTTCTCTGCTCTCGTAAGGTCCTACCTTCAGCCGAGTCATGCTCTGCAAGCTCTTCCAGTTGTGGTGGCTTTTGTTCAAGTTCCTCCTCCGAAAGCTTATCTGACCTGCAACGCCCTAGATCTTTGCGCGCTACTCCATCTCGTGTGAAGCAATTCCAAAAGAGAGGAGCTTCTGTAATCAGTCAGAATGTGTCCAGCGTGGATATTGCGAGCAATAAGAAGGATGCACAAGGTAAGCTTGTTCGTTGCTGGTAGTATACATCGCCGTTACTAATTCAGCCACTTTATAGCAGCACCACCACCAATGCGTATGCTCAACATGTGGCCGTTTCGCTATTTTGATGATAAAACAACTGCCTCTGATATCCTGGGTAAGAAATTGAAGAAAATACTGTATGAATGCTTGCTTTGACCGCTTATACATGGCTTTACTAGATGTCAATGATAATATCTTTCCCCGTGCAAATCCCCTTATTGGAGCACAATATCAGGCCCAAGTGCCTGACTTTATACCATCCCCTCAACATGTTCGTCATTCAGGATCCACGCCATCATTAACACCCTTGGTTACTGAAGAATCAATTGATTCAGCTCTCATTGCCTCAGAGGTACTGTCGCCATTCTCATCCCATGAGCAGAGTGAAATGCGACATTCAAGCGCCATGCAGGATAACGCGATACTGGAAAGAGAAGCAAGAGAGGATCTTGAGGCCATTCTTCAAAGCCAAGCACCAAGCAAAGACCACAATTATCAAGAGTCTATGGCAGCTCAAATACTGTTGTCCATGTCAAATAACGCAGACGATAAACGCGTGTTCCCTGCAAGAGGAACTGACGAGACTGTAAGCGTGATTTACAGACCTGGTAGACTGGAAGAAGTTGCTGTGGATGAATACATGGATCGAGTCAAGCAATTGGACAACATCCCTCTTGCATCGCACAATTCTGATTTGCTAGACAGAGCTCTGCAAGAATTGGAGGCGAGCAACTATGACACGGAGACGGCATACGAGAACATGGCAAAACTGAACGGTGACGATTTCAAGAATAGTGTGGATTGGACGCCTACGGAGATTGAAGAATTTGAGCAAAGCATCCGCAAACATGGCCACGATCTCAACTACGTGAAGGCTTCTGTCAGAACAAAAGGCATGGCTGATATCGTGCGCTACTTTTACCAATGGAAGAAGACAGATAGATACAAGCAAGTGTATTCAGAGTGGACAAAGGTGCACAAACCACGCAAAAGATTTCAGGATGAAGACGGTGAGGATTTGGAGAGCGAAAATGACCCCACCATTGTACCAGCATCAGTGTGCACCACAAAACCTTATCAGTGCTCAAATTGTCTGACAAAGCACTCTAGCATTTGGAGAAGATCGGCATCAAATTTTAACGAGAAAAAGAGGGCTTTTAGCAACGTGTTGTGTGACGAATGTGGTATCTACTGGCTCAAGCATGCAGAGAACAAGCCCACCTCGTCAGGAACAAGAAGTGCCAACAGTGCCGCGCGACCAAGTACCAGCGGTGACATCAACACCAGCACCAACACAGCAACATATAGTGGAGGCAGCAAACGTAAAGAAAGAGACTCGCCTGTCATTGATAATGCCAGAAAAAGACAACGAAGATATTCAGATATCCCACTATACGCTTTGCCTGCACCTATTCCAAGTCAACCGGCCACTGTTATTATTGAAGCACCAACAACGCTGCTATCACGCGATAGCTCTGGTGGATCTAGCTTAAGAGCCGCCCGGTCACCATTAATTTCCGTTCCCTCATCATCTACAGCATCCTCACCCAAAGCATCTCAATCTTGTAGTCAGTGCCCTGCCAAATATTCGCCAATATGGTGGAAGGTCAGTTCGAGCCCCTATTCCCGCCTACGGCAATGCCAACGTTGCCATCACAAAAGCAAGTGAACACCATTGCTTGTCAAAAATACTAGAAATCTGTAGATTTGTTTGAAAAAATATTTGAAATATAAAATTAACTATTTGTTGCAATTTTGTATCTTTTACGTTCATCGAGAGTTATTTAGCATAAGCTTATGCACCTCAAGGTACTAATATAGGTACATTTGTACATAAATATCAAATCATTTGTTACATTCAAACGATTGATGAGTGTCTTGAGAAAGATTTCCAAATAAAAGCTTGATCTGTTGCGAATAACGCGTCTTTCTTGCTTTCTTCAACTCCATTTACTGTGAAACTGTAGGAAATATCAAGCAAGAAGACCACAAAGACAATCTTACGCTTGAAGGACGTCTTCTTCCAATGTTAATGAACCATTGACTTCTAGGCTCACCATCAAACAAGGAGATACAATGAAATACTGCAGCTTACTGGAGTAAGGTACTTAGACAAGCCGGCATTTTCATTATTAAAAACTAATGAATGCGATCTCTTGAGAAAGACTATTACTATCGCTACCATTGTATGCAAAAAGGCAATACCAAACTACAGACCAGTATTGCAATATCGCAGATTAAGAATTCACAGCAGTCAGCGTAGTATATGTCTCTACGTACTGCAAGCCTTAGGATAAACATTTCGTAAGCAATCATAATTAGCGTAACCATCTCGCTTGTACTGTATACATAGAGTCAACTGGAAACTGCCAAAGTAGCAAAAGCCTAAAGATGTCCTGCCAGATATCAATGAATCTAGCTTTTACCGTCATTCTTGCGAAAAGAAAATTTTAAACCAGTGGCATCCACATGGCACTATACATGGTGTTTTTGTGGGTCAATGCTTGGTATCTTTACTGCCTTGCTCCGTCTTCCACACGATTTTTCCTTGCCATGACTCTCCAGCGTAAGATTATTCTAAACCAGTGATGTCTTTTTCCCTTTCGTTGTCTTCTCAGGTCTCTGTGGCTCTGTAAGTCTCCAAGATCTATACTTTTGGCTTTTATCAGTCGGTTACTTCGCATCTCTCTTCATGCTACTCTTGCATGTAACAATGGAAACAGGCCGTCATATAACTCTACAGGGTTCTATGTTATCATTATGTCTTTGCTATTGGTGTATGATCGTTTTCCTGGTTTTGCTTTTAGAGGATTTGTAAATCTTATGGTTTCTTTGGTCCTTAAGCGGCTAGACACTCCTAAGATTACGGGTTCATTTGATCGATCCCATGTTTCTGCAAAGGGTGTGTGGAGAGATATTCAGGTACGTAATCATTACTTTGCCATTAACTGACAGTTACTACATTTTTCTCCTTCTCTTTTATATCAAATCAACCTTCCTTGTATTTGTCTATCTGGCTTTTCATTATCAACTATTCTTTTTACAAATTTAAATACAAAATTGAAGTGAATAAACTGCACCAGGAAGATGATTGAAAATTTCATGTGCCAAAGAAACAAAGCAAGATCCATGTCCAAGTAGCCGAGTTCCAAGCTTAAAACATCGTTCTGTATTCAAAAAAAAAATCCCAAGCATATAGACATGGCCCAGATGTCGGCGGCTCATGTCAGTTTCTACAAATGCATCAGACATTGAATTTGACACATACAGAGCAGAGAAAAGAGTGAAATGAGCAGCTAGCATGCCTTTTTGTGCAGTCGTACGTCATCAGTCCTAGTAACAGAGGGTTAGGTCGCCGCCATGATTAAATTACATTGTTTGTCGAGGGTAGGGTAAGGGCCTTTTTTCTTCTATCCTAGATCCCCGCATTTTTTTTTTGTGTTTTTCACTTTAACGAAGCCCTTCTTCTCTCCCCACTCTCTCTTTTTTTTAATTTATACAAGTTCAAGATGGCTTCCTTGTCACGCTCATTTGCGTCTGCCATTGCTAATCGCTCTTACACAAACGCACCTGCCTCTGCAACTGCATTAAAGAGAGTTTTCGCTCTCTCATCCAGCAATTCCGAAGATGAACAACATGCACCTCACAGCAGCCAACCCTTGTTCAACTCTTCTGTCAAGCAAAGATCTGCTAGTGGATTAGTCAACAAGACCAACGTCAATGGTAAAAAAAAAAAAAAAAAGAAAAAGACATCTTAGACATTTAGAAAGTGGATATTAATCTTCAGATGTGAACATCTCTAGTTGGACCCATTAACGATTTTCAATTACGTCTCAACCACACCACCTCTATTCCCGATTTCTCCAAGTACAAAAAGGTAAAGAACAGTGGTGAGGCCAGCCGTGCTTTCACCTACATGATGATCGGTACCACTGGCTTGATTTCAGCTGCTGGTGCTCAAGCTACTGTCACTGATTTCTTGGCCAACATGTCTGCATCTGCTGATGTTTTGGCTTTGGCCAAGGCCGAAGTAGATATGGCCTCCATTCCCGAGGGAAAGAACGTTACCATCAAGTGGAGAGGAAAGCCTGTTTTCATCCGTCATCGTACTCAATCAGAAATTGCTGAAGCTAACGAAGTCAATGTTCAAGAGCTCCGTGATCCTCAACAAGATGCTGAAAGAGTGAAGGATCCTAGCTGGCTTGTCATGTTGGGTGTTTGTACCCATTTGTAAGTTTTCCATATTGTAGATTCAGGGCATGAGGGATGTTGGTAATTAACAGTTTGCAATCTTTTTATAGGGGTTGTGTACCCATTGGTGAAGCTGGTGATTATGGAGGATGGTATTGTCCTTGTCACGGTTCCCATTATGATATCTCAGGTCGTATTCGTAAGGGTCCTGCTCCTCTCAACCTCGAAATCCCTGAATACAGTTTCTCGGATGATAAGCTTATTATTGGTTAGAATACTTAATACAAACAACAATAAATTGATATATAAATACTAGTTACATATGTTATTCTTCTCGACGGGCATCTAAATGAACCCAAATTTAGTATAAAGCAGAGTGTAATCCTGTGTTGTGCCTTGCTCCTTCTTTCTTTCTTCTTCTTTCACAACTATTATACACCATAAAGCAAAACGAACCCTCAACATGGACTCGGCGTCCATCCACTCCTTTTCATCCAATGTGCCTTTCAAACAACCTATTGTTATCACTCATTATATATCAATGGTCATTGCATTTCTCGGCTGCTATCCTTTACTACTCACTCGACAAATCCGAAAGAGAAAAGCGTACATTATCGGCTTGTCTATATTTTTTGCATCAATTGGTTTTATTTCTGGCTGTTTCATCAAACAAACGGAGCAACAACAACAGCAACAACAAAATACCTGGACGTCATTTATATTTAACCTATTTGCGATCCTCTTATCATGTCTTGTATTGGCGCATGTCGTATTAATCGCTTGGAGATCAAACCTTCTTGCTAGCCATATGCCAGCAATACAGTCAGTCTTGACAAAATGCTTTGCAAACATACCTAAATGGGTTGATCTAGCCCTGGGATGGTTCAATCTGATGGTTGCATTCAGCTACTTGGTACTCGCTACCGTCATCTTTACAGAGAGTTGCACACAGCAAGACAACACCACATCTCAATGTTTGATGCCAGTTGCCATGGGAACAGGTTTTCTCTTTTACGGTACACTGGTTTTATTACATCTATTAGCTATCATTAAATTGCCGCGTCCGTCAACTCCAGAGTATTACGAAGGTGTGATTCTCACGTTCTGGGGATTTATTAGCTTACTTTTAGCAGGTAAGGGTTTATATATGATGCCTCCTATTCTGTAGTGAGGGTTTTGTTTTATTGTTATGAGAGCATAACCCTCAGAGCAGGAACACATTACTCACTGATGATGGATCTAGGAACGCCTATTTTAGGTTCGGAATGGCGGGCCATCAATCTCGGTGTATTATGGTTTACAGGTGGTTTGTTTTCAATTAGTTTGAGCGTACAAACATGGATACCCGCTTTACGAGAGAGAAACATTGTGAATTCGCTTATCTTATGTTTGACAGGCAGAGGTAAAGATATGTGGGGTATGGGAGTTTTGATATACAGATGTCTGATATTTACATCTGTAGCTATTGTAACTGGCATCACGCAAATGGACGATGACTATGCAGCGCAAATTCATACCATGCTGGGCTACATATTAATCATCGGAGCCATTGCCCGCTTAACTCAGATTGTATTTCGAAAATCACCAGTTGATAATCTTCCACATCGCATGTTTCAGCAAAATACGGATACAACGAATGCTATCGACATCGACGAAGACGAGGATCAGGATCAGGATGACAAGGAACAGCAAAACACTTGCAAGCATCGGTTCATTTTTGCATCCATCACACTGGTCGCTGGATTATTGGCATCGCTCATGTCGATCTGTGGAGGCGTTCTCTTTATGGGGGCCAACATTGGTTGGATTCATTATATGCGCTATTACATCGAGGATCCATCTACATATGTCAATATCACTGTGGCAGTTGCATTCCTGTGGTCTGCATATGTATTTGGTCTCTGCACCATCTACAAAAATTTAAAAACCAAAAATGCCATTCATCAGTACGAATACATGGAGCTGGAAAACAATGTGCTAACCAGCAGCACTGATTTACCCCTGATGAGACATTATGACGACGAACGAAGAGAATGGTCAATGCCTATCAGTGCTCCCAAGAACATCAATAGCTGCAATACGCAAAGCAACATGAGCGCTATCATGACAGCCACCAACTCACCTCCAGCCGATTACGTCCTGGCAACATCCCCAGTGAAGATG
The DNA here is from genome assembly GCF_035048745.1 of Mucor velutinosus. Taxonomy (NCBI): domain Eukaryota; kingdom Fungi; phylum Mucoromycota; class Mucoromycetes; order Mucorales; family Mucoraceae; genus Mucor; species Mucor velutinosus. The sequence goes on along the minus strand of NW_027041905.1, from coordinate 2,228,443 downwards.
GCTGACATTCATGATGTCAGGGATTCTCCATTGCCTCAACAACACAAGACCTCGTTCGAGGCTGACTTTCCACAGAAGCCTCAACTAGAGAGCACCCTTACAGCGACTGAGAAAACCATTAGACCATCGGAGTATCGAGCCAAACGACGATCGTTGCTAATCCAATCACCTATACCAACTATCAACAACTCGAAACGAGCAAGATCTTCATCCAGTTTTGGTGTGGGCGGTGTATTACCTGACGAGATTGTGCAATTATCAAAAGTGCCTACAGCAACAGACTCCTCGTTCCGAAGGTCGTGGCTATCGTCAGCGTCTTCATCCTCTGTAGGCGGTGGCAGCGGCGGATATTACTCTGGCAGTAACATGGATTCCTCAGCGCCCAATTCACCGTCCATGCTGGATCAAAGACCCTATTCTTCGATATCATCTACTTTGCCTCAAGCAAGTGCTTATTATCATCATCACCAACAACAACAAATGCGAAGAAACAGTGTGAATGAAGCGCCATTTGACGAATATACCAACAGTCTATTTGAGGATCAAAGCATTTATTCCATAGTAGATGATGGGGAGAATAGAAGGTCGGTTCATAAAACAGAAAGTGGAAAGCGCAAAGAGCGTCGTCTAATGTCACATTATAACCATAGTAACGAAGTTGTGATAAGCAACAGCAGTGGCAGCAGTCGAGGCCAGCATCAGCGATGGTCCCAACCTCAACTAAGCACAACAACAGCACCAGCAAAGAAACATACTACCACAACTCCCTCCAGTCCTCAAAGTCCATCTTATAAAAAATAAGCACGCTTCTTATATACCTCTTTTACACACTTTGTACAGTACGTTCATAATAAATACATGTACCATCTTTTTCTGGTTCTGTCCGTTGCAAACCATTCAATCCTGGGATTGTTGGTGTTCTTAATATGCCAACCACCACCAGGTTGTGTGTCAACTCCTATCACCATGCACCCAAAAATCTCATCTCATTCATCCAATCAATGACTCAACTGTATTTGTAAGCGAAACATGGTGGCCATGATTGGCATTGAAGCCCAAAAAAAAAAACATTTATATGAATAGTGTGAATCACTTTTTTTTTTTCTTTTTTTCTTTTTCTGTGTTTGTTCATTCTTTTTGTAAGCATCTGCTTGTTTCAATCTTACAGCAACATTATTTTGACAAGCAGCACTCACATCTGCAAGCAATCATGGCAATTACACCTCGTTCTAGGTACAGAGACCAAGACGATGACTTGAGCTCAGATGATTCGTTTGATTGGAGCAGTGATTCTGCACCAAAGACCAAGAAAAAGACCACTAGAAAAGGTGCAGTCCAGAAAAGTATAATGCAAATACGGAACCACTATGGCTAAACCATTGCATCTCTTATACAGCAGCTGCCGTTGCCACCACCAGCAAAACTTCTTCAGGTAAGGACATGGATAAATTCACACCGATGGCCCCCGATCGGCACCTCAATCGTTTGGTTTGACACTTGAATTTCTTATTCAATTTGAAGCCAAGGGACCTATCAAGAAGGCAAAGAAGCCAGGAAGAAAGCCATTGGAATCTGTTACTGTAGGTGTTTCGTACTTTTTCGGAAATGGCATTGTATTTGACTGACATTCTTATTAGGTACTGCCATCTGATCCAAAGTCGAAACGAAAGGCACAGAATCGCGCAGCACAACGAGCATTTAGAGAGCGCAAAGAGCAGTTTGTCAACAAGTTACAAGATCAAATGCGTGAGCTCCAACAAGCTAAAGAAAAGCGCGAGAAGGAATTGTCTGCTGAGAATGCTCGACTCAAGAGGGAAAATGAAAAACTCAAGGAAGAAAACTACTTGCTAAAGGATGCTCATTTTACATTTCAATTCTCGGCAGCCAAGGAGAAAGATCAAGATGTGGATGGGCAAACAGAGAGCAAGGTTCAATCTACACCGATGCCGTTGGTCTCACCACCAAACACAGACGATCAAACCATGCTGTCCTCGCCTGACATGGATAATCAATCACAGGCAGATAAGTCCATGTTCAGTTGTGGCTGTGAAGACAGTAGCAAGTGTGGTGAATTATCGGATTCTCAAGGCGGTAGTACATCGGATTCTGCCCGCTCCATGCCAGAAACAAGTTTTAATGTAGCAACCGAGACCAAAGAGCCTGAGTTTACTTTCAACACCACCACAGATCAAAATTCATTCAGCCTGTTACAACATGGTAAAGAGAACCCATTTTTGACCCCCTCTTCCAATGAAGCCGACTTTTTGATACAGAATGAACCCTTACCAGCACTCTTCGGCGCAGAGATGGATTTTTTTGGGGCTCCTGACTTGACCAATTATGAAGAGAACAGTGAACTGGATGCTTTTTTTAGTGAACAAATGCAGGCACTAGTAGATCAAGAAGCCCTGCTCAAATGTGCGCCTGAGAATGAGAAACCTTGCAAGAAGAAGGTGTTGGGTATGCTGCGTCGTTCTCGAGGAGCCAACCGTTCCATTGCTCAGATCAATCAGGATGTAAAGAGCTATTGCCCTGATTTTAACTTGGATCAATTGTGTCAAGATTTGAAAAAGAAAATTACATTTGAGCCTCATCATACCTTGACAGAAGACGATGTTGATTTATACATTGAATGTATTCAACGACATGCTTAGAGCCTCTCTCTCTCTCTCTTTCTCTCTTTCTCTACTCATTACTCTTATTTCTTTCGCATTGTTTTCCTCCTTACTTTTTGTATCATTCTTTTTTCTCCATATCCCATCTAATTTTTGTCAATATCTTTTCATCTGGTTGAATAAAAAGCCACGTGCCGCAGCAAAGATCAGATAAGAAAACGATTTGTTTGTTAAATTGTTTGAAACCGTAAATTAAAGATCCATGTCTGATTGATGACATAAATTTTTAACATGCCTTTATTCGTATTTACATCTTGGGTGCAAGACGATGGAAGGGTATGCTCAAAAGTCTGACGATATCGCAATACATCTATTTTTTTTCAGGATATTAGCTAGTTGCAATCTTCAGCAAAAGTGGATGTATTTACCTCGTCTTTTAATTGCTTGTAAACAATGCCAGATTTAGCCTTGGGAGCCCACTTCAAGGCAAGTTCCTTGGCCTTGTCGAATACTTGGTCTCCAGGACAAATAATATCAACAAGCTCTTGGTCCAAGGCTTGTTGTGCAGTGAAACGATGGCCTTGCAAAACCATATCACGATAGGTCTTGGGGCTCATCTTGTAGCGCAAAAGGCCGGCCATACCAGGGGCAAGAGGAGAAGGAAGATCCACTTCATTCATGCACATGTATCCACGATCAGAACGCATGACACGGTAATCTGGTTTGATATTAATGCCCCAGTTTTTTTTTTTTTTTTTTTTAAAAAAAAATCAAAATTTGAGTTATACCTACCATGAGCAAGAGCCAACATACAACCACCGGCAAAAGCATGGCTATATACGAAAGGTACAATTAGCGTTCAATTGACGCGATGAAACCAAGTTTCTTTCAATTACCCGTTGATGGCAGCCACTGTAGGGATACAGAAGGTGACTAAACGTCTAAGAACTGTAAGGTAGATATCCATGAAAGGACCATAGCTGAGAGCATGCATCAAATCCAAGCCATTGCTGTAGATTTTATCATTGCCCAAAGTAACTAATGCCATGTCAACAGGATCCTCGGATGAAACGAACGCATCTTCAACAATTTCAAGCGCTTTGAGGATAGATCGACAGAATTGAGTGTTGAAACGGTTATCTTTGTCATGCAGATGAAGGATGAAGAGAGGTCCTTCCTTGGAAAGTGTCATGGAGTGTTGCTCCTTGCTGGGAAGTGCGATTGGAAAGTCTGACATGGCTTGGTAGATGTGAGTTATAGTAAGATAAACGAAAGAAATTATAGAAACTGGAGCTCTTTATGTATTTTTTTTTTTTTTTTTTGTCTCCCCATTTTCACATGTGTGTTTTCTAATGACAAGCACCTGAATACTCCACCAAAGGAAGGCGTAGACTTAAATTTTCACCCACGCCCTGGAAAAATGACAAATCGCAAATTGCAGGTAGAGATTCAAGAAAAACATTCTCCTCATTCAATCAAGAGAACAATCAAACGATGGGAAAACTTGCTCTGGCTAAACTGTTTCTATGCATGTGGTTCTTTTGGAAAGCACTCTAATATTCATGTGAATCTGTTTATGCTTCTTCAGCATGGAGGTTGTCAAGCAGTATTCAGTGACACCTTGCTGCTGAATTCCGTGTACAAGGATTATTTTAGCTTTTGAGAGATGTTCAAATGTTTATCAGAATGACAATTGAAAGTATAGGCAAGTCTAGAATATTAAAGGTTTATTTCAAAGCAGTGATGGTACAGAGACATTATGGATTGCTAGAAAAAGTATAAATTTATATGATATGAGGAGAAAACATGAAAATAAAGTAAATAGTACGGTTAGTCCCTATCGCTACCGTCCATGGCAATACGAACTAGAATGAGACGAGTTAGTCAATACATGCAGCATGTCAAATCAGACGGCTACTTACGGAACATGTTGATAGAGATAGCTACTACCACAAAGAAGGTCAACACAGCAGGACCATATTTATCAGAGAAATCACCCAGCTCATTTCTCTCCACTCGATCAGCACGATCATGGTATTTGTAGAGGGCGTAAATCATGACAGACATGGACAAAAGTGTAAAGATGCCTGCAGAAATACGACCCACGTTGTCAGAAAAGTTCAGTAAACCAATAGCCAAACCGCCCAACAAGAGCGTGAATTGGAGCCAGTGCAAAAAGGTACGTTCGTTAGCAAAGTATGTCTTGGCAGGAGGAGCCTTGGTAGGGATGGGACGTCCACGACCCTTTGCGGGAGATGCTTCCTTGCGGATAAAGATGGTCTTGGACTTTTTGAATAGATTCTTGAGACCAGCTGGCGATAGCTGCTTCAATAGACCATCCTCGTCCTTGTTGGTGCGATTGCCTGTGTGGAAGTTGCCATCGCCAATTAGTAGAGGTGTTGATTCGGTTGCTTCCCGCATGGCAATTTGAACATTCTCGTCTGTAGTCAATTTGGATCCATCGTATGCGCTACCGCTACTTCCAGACACTGAACTACTTGAAAGAGCCTCAGGGCGAGACACACCAAATACCTTGTTGCGAGGCTTACGAATGTCAATGTCCATTTGAGGCAACCAGAAGGGCAGATCGTTGATCTTGTCTTCCAACAGCGTAGCGCAACCATGGATAAATTTAGAAAACTTGGGCACAGATTCAACCAGATGAGAATTGACCAATTCCAAGACCCATTGGGGAGGTTCTTGACCAACATGTGTTTGAAGCTTGACTTCCAGCACGGCATAGGGGAAACGGCAGATGTCACTTTCAGGCAGCTGCTTGAAAGGATAATCCACGCCAATGTCCATGCGACGCCAGTTATCTCCTGATCTGTTTTTACCTTCATTATCCTCTCTGATAAGACTCAATTCCGTGTCCAAACTGATACGTACACGGGCATCGCCAGGCAATTGGAAAGCAGTACGGTTGTAAAAGGTGCGCATCATGGGGTGAAGACGCTTGGTCAGTGTGGTATACTGCACCTCTTGAGCGAGTTGCTCCAGTTCTTGGATTTCCTTTTCTGATTTACGGCCTTGCTCTCTTGTTTTAGCAAACAACTCATCAGTGGTGTAGGTGCCTTGAAGAAAGCTATTCAAATACTTTTCTTTGATTGGAAAACGTGCCTTGACGGACTTTTCACCTGTCCAATCTTCATGATGTGTTTTACGTTCCACGAAGATCGTGTTCGAATCCATGCCACCATACCAACGCATACGAATAGCTTCAGCTCCTTCAGTCTTTTCTAAACGGCCCATGTAGAGGTCAAAATCATCATTGTCATAATAGACGCTGGTAATGGCAGAGTCCTGGGTCTCGAACTCCTTGTTAGGGTTGAAAACGAGCACAGGCAAATGCTTGAGAATGACCAGTTTGAGTTCGGTGATGTTATCAGGATGGACCCTAAATGACAGCACACAGTTGATGTGTTAATTCCCGGTCAAATCAACACAGAGCATCTAATGTAACCTACCAATACTTTGTTGTGTTTCTGACAAAGGCAGATTGCTTGCCACCAGCACCTGAATCACCACCACGCTCCTTACCACGAGTGCGCACACGATCGTACAAGGTAGAGATGCGAATGATCAAAGCATCATAGTTTTCCTTGTAGAAGGGCTTTGCGTTCAATCTCACGCCAAACATGGGCTTCAATGGCCATCCTGTCACTTTCTATTGTTACAACGGAGAGATTAGACTCGCAGTTCAAGCAACACTGATTCCCCCCCCCCACGTGCGGGTGATGATTGGTTTGAATCATGGAATCTTTGATGCACTTTTTTTTTACACTCCTTCCTATTCTATTCTGAAACTTACATCATGCTTCTTGATGATTTTCAGAAAGCCAGTGTAATTCAGTCTTGTAAACTTGGCCAAATCATGTACGTCTGCAATGATGTGCCCCAATTCAATCTCTGAAGCAGTAAAATCGTCCTCTTCGGGATTCTCGGACTGGCACAGTATATCTACTTCTCGAGCCTCGTTCTCGATACGACGGTTGATCTCTCCCAATTTGACGCGCTGAAATGAATACACCTTATCGAGCTCCTTTTCCAACATTTCAACGAATTTACTCTCGCTTTCTTCAGACCAGGCACCACCGAGTGCCTCCTTTTTGAGGATAGATTTCAAATCTTCATACGCTAGATGATGATGTGTGTGTATGTGTTGGTTACCATTTATACACTTTGCCCCTGAGATAGAACAACATAGGATCACAATGACAACTTACCAACATAATGATATGACCAATCAGGGTTCAAAGATGTACGAAGAGTATGTCCAAACTTCATGTTAAATGAGTTCAAAAGAGGAACAAAGTGAAAGAAGAGAAGAAGAAAAAGGTTACCGAGATTCGAGAGGAAAGCTTTGGCCCTTAAAAATACAGTTTTTTTTCCACACTTGAAATCCAGATAACATTTTGCTGAATGTGGGCAGCAATTAGAGATCCGACACTTTAATACAAAAAAAAAAGCAATTAGAGATCCGAGAGGGGGCTTGTGCTATGCCATCTTCCTAATTTGCTTGATCTGCCGGGATCTTGATCTGATCGATGTAAACAAGGTCCTACGAGATGGAACCTACTTTGGCAGTTTTCTCGAAAAATGACTCGATCAAAAGTATTTGGTTAAATAACAAGAGCTCCAATGGATGTAGGGTTTCAAGAGCGGTGCATTGGCAATCGAGTTGGCAATGTGATGCGTTAACATTTAATGACCAAAGTGACAATGAACAGTACTCTTTAGTACGTATACCTTAGTAGCACATGCCGCATCTGCAAGAAAGCATTCAGTAGAAAAGCAACTTGAGCGCAAGTGTCAATTGGCTCATGCAAGAAAACATTAAGACTGACATGGCCTATTGCCTCCAGTACTTGACGTGCCTGACCGTGACACTCAAGCTGGCGTATACAACACCAAGTAGTTGGTTGCATCTAGCATGATTTCATTTGAATGTATTACTTATGTTGCTCATGGCGTCAAGCTCATCACCAAGGCCCAGCGTAGACCCGCGTGTCAAGATGCTAATGATTCCTCGACATTCTCTAACCAATTATTAGACCAATTTCGCAATCTGATTTGCTTACGCTTGCTGTAAAGAGCACTGTGAAAGCTTAGAAGAGTTGGAAGAGCAGCTTACAGACGCATACCATAATTAGTCATCTCGAACCTCATTCATTACAAAACAACTGATAAAGTAAGGCCTTAAACAGTGCACAACGCATCATCAAGAAACATGCAAGAGCTTGTTCATTTTGTTTATACCATTTAAATAAGCATACCTGATGTTCTTGCAACGATTTGTAAGGAAATAGTTGAAATACTTGCAGTGTAAACATCGCACACAACATCTCCAAGCTTTTCAATACAAGCAGAGCAAGAAAGCAGCCTTCACTGGCACATCAAGTGATTCCTCATCACTTGAATCGCAGTGGCACTATTGTTTAAGAAAAGTCTATCACTCTTGATTTATTTACAGCATGTTTATATGAGAAGGGTCGAAAGACGAATGTAGTGTATAGAGATAAAGAATGGTATTTAGTGATGCTGTGAATAGTCTTCAGGAGAGCTTGGGAAAAGTGAATGAGAATCAGAATCGTCCGAATGAGAATCAAACAAAACAGACGATTGAGTGCTATTGTTTCCTTCCTTGGGCGAATCCAAGAACTGGGCCATGAACTTGCGTCGTCTATTTTGCTCCTTGAAGAAGTCTTTGTCTTGCAAATGCTGGAAAGATCCATCAGGCATGCTGACGCGACGACGGCTGAGGAAGACCAACTCATCGCCACTACCGGCATCACTATTGTTTGCATGATTCATAGCATCATGTGCCTCCATGCTCTGAGATAATTTCTCAGTTTCAACATCGGAATAGCTATTGAAACGGCCAGCACGGTTGTTCTTATTGCTGGCGTTGGCACGCAGTAGCCGACGCACTTTCTCAATGGAAGCTTCAATGCGCATTCTGTTGGATATCATAGAGATTTTGGGCCAGGTACGAATTTGACCAATGCTCATCAGTTTCTTGAGTCTCTCAGTATCAGGGTCTGCAATTGTGTAAAGCCAATCTGAGAGGTTTGATTTGGGCTGTGATGGATGACATGAATGTGAGTCAATCGAACTGAAAATCGCTTCATCATGTGCGCTTACCAGGATAGTGACATTGCCATCAAACTTTTGTAACCAAACGGAACTCCAATCTTGATCATGCACTTTGGGTAAGAGTTTCAAGGATCGCAAAACCTTCAGCCACTTTGCCAGATCCAGTTTCAACATTTGCTCAATGGTGGAAGCCAAGAACCCACCACGCCATCCACGGCCTTCCAAATGAGTCACTGGTCTACCAGGGCTGCCTTGGTTTGCATAGAAAAAGACATGGACGTGTGGATTCACTTGGCTGACAATAGTGTAGTTGACATTGAATTGCGTGTTCAGGGCAAGTGTCGGGATATCAGTGGACAAACTGCCATCCTTGAACTTGTGACCATAATTGTACGGTATCAAATGAGTCGAGTTTCGCTTCTTTTGCATCAGAACCACTGGATTCAAAATCTAAAATTAATGTGTTAGTTGTCAGCCCCAAATTGTGGGCAAAAAAAAAAAAATAGATATCCAACTTACACCTGGAATAGCAGCAGAAGCCAACACAGCGCTCCAAACAACACAATCGGGTGCTGTGAGATAGTTCAAAAGCTTGGGTGGTGAATGAGGATCGTAGGGAATGACCGATACGTTAAAGATACGGCCTGTTCTTTCGTAAGCTTCCTTGAATGTGAGAGAGCCTTTGCAGAACCACATGGCCTCACGACACCATTGCTCTGCATCAAACAAAGATCCTTGTGTGACAAAACGGTAGAATTTGGTAGGCCAACTATCCTGACAAATGCGAATTCTGCTAGAGAGTTCAGGATTCAGGATTTGATCCAATTCTTCATCCGTACGAGTGCAGACAATAGCGCCCATCAAAGATCCTGCGGATGTGCCTGTAATAATAGAAGGGAGCAATCCACGGTCCAGCAAGGCTCGAATCACCCCTAGATGATAGTAACCAAAGCCAGCACCACCTGACAAACAAAATGCTGTGCGTCCGTAATTTTTAGAGTACAACTTGAATGCGAGCTTCTTTTCATCGCTGGAGATGTGCTTGTTGGATGCAAGTGCTTCGATGGATCGAGTCACTTCCTCCACGTATTCCTCAATAAGCGCTTTTGTGCCCAGGTATGTGTTACTGTAGAGTCTGGCATTCTCGATGCCAGCAAAGTTTTGTTTCAGACAGACATATAAAACGTCCATCAGCTTTGTTGCATCTTCGACTGTATCGCCTTGACGATAAATTTTAAGGTGTTTGACGACTTTTTGTAGCAGGCGATAATCGTAGTAGGCAAAGGGGATCGTCTTTTTCCACTCGTCTTTGTGCATGTAGTTGTCTAGTGCGTCTGCCGATTCGCACCACTCTTTATATGTCTTGGACGCACGCAGCTTGTTGCGAAGTATCCTTTTTTTGCCTCTCCTGAGCAATTATTAATTTATCGTTCTCTAATGCCATTTTTGTAACAATTGTCCTTACCAACTAAATACGTTTTCCCAAATGCGAACAATTTGACGTAGCGAGATGTAAGCGACCAATTCAACAAACATGATGACACCAATGATAATCTACCAACAGATGAGTACATTAAGCAAGGTGTCCATATAAATCATTGACTTACTATCAAGGGGTATTGTAGTAATGAGTGGGATATGCCCTTTGGTTTTGCGGCTTCCTGCTCCCTCAGCTTTCTTTTGGATGGTTTCTTTTGATCTTTAGTGCTGCTGCTGCTGCTAGAAGTGCTTCTCACTGGCAGGGCGTCTGTCCATGCTGAGATGTGTTCTGCGTTTGATGTATCCACCCCTTTCACAGGATCATACGCTAAGGCCTTCATAAAGTCGGATACATGGACCTCATTGACGTACTCGACATCCAGCGGGTTTTCCATCTTGCAATGCTTGTTGTCATCCAGACGCTTTGTTCCATAGCTGTCTGCACCTTTGGCTATTTTGTTTGTCGTCTTTTTTATTGCTTTTTCAGCGTTTTTAGTCATTTTGATTTAATATAAAAGAAAAAGAGGTTAGCATTGGAGCAGGTATTTGGGTATTTCCTGAATGGCCCAACATGGGCTACTCCGATCTTTACGACGACTGTTCAATGATGTAATTGGTTCATTGATAACCCAAAGCTTGGGTTATCGTATGAAAATATGAATCTGGCATGACATTCAATTCAGTTATATCCTGATTGAGATTCTGATGATGTTGTATTATTTGCTTGATAGCACGATTGCAAAATCTGATACCCCATTTCCACAGTGGATGCCTTGAAATGAATTGTCAAATGTAGTTACCTTTCTGAGCGATTTGAGCTAGCCTTTGATTGGATTTCAGTGTAATATCTTCCAATGGCAGGAACTACAGCAGTTGGAATTCATGCGAATCTTCTCGAAGTTTTCGGTGATTGCGGGCTACAGAGCTTAAAGATGCTTTCAGAGAGTTCCATTAGCGAAGAAGATATATGATTACATCTCCCGTTCAAACACATTGAATCCATTTAGCTAAACCCTTGTATTAAAGGAGAAATAAGGTTGCGAAACCTTCATTTGCAACTTGGGGACCAAGTAGGGAACATTGCGCAGCCATGTTGAAAAGATTGAGAACTGACAATACCATCATAACATAATAAATGTTCAGTCCCTAGACACTTTCAAAGCCTCAAAAAGGAAAGAAGTTGATCTGACAAGTGTTTTGGTAGACTGGCGTTATTAAATATAGAACGCAAGAAGAATAGCATGGCTAACAATAGCGTTATGTAATTTGCCACCCACTTTTTATACGCTTCAAAAGAATCTATTGCTGTATTGCCTTCATGATTATTAGAAGGGCATTGAGTTTGCCAGCCTATCCCATAAGCCAAAATTAATTTACACCCAGACTCATAGTCTGTTCCAGATTGGCCAAATCCTGGTGTTTTTCGACTCTATCCGACCTATTTTGCCAGATTCGACTATATAAAATGTGCTGATCATCCTATACCTCCTTATGCTTTCTTGAAGTACTTTTCAAGGCGCATCCGATGGTACCGATTGTAATAGGTGTCTTGAACAAACTTACTGAGCAATTTATAAAAATATGAAAAGAGGTTTCTGGCCAAAATGTCGAAAATTTACATATCAAAGTCCCACAAAGATGATTTCAGAGGTTGCTTTGGATCGATAGAAACATTTTGATTCAAGATATACCATAGTAAAAGTCTCCATTTTCAAGGTGAAAAACGCGATCGTTTGATTTTTGATGAAAACCATGAGGGGTACCTCATGCTTTTTGGTCGAATTTTGTTCATGTTTTTTTGATCCCCAAAAAGTTGAGCAAAGGTGTCAGAAAGTAACTGCCAGATGAGAGCAAGTGTTTGGTCCTATTATGACAATCTAAAATGGCCTTGGACGCGAGAAAACACAGCTCAAATGCATTCAAATTTTGCTGTATTATGGATACTAAGGACTAAAAAGTGGAAATACCAGTATGCTACTTGCCCGTATATGAAGTAGATACGTGTATATGGATGTAGAGCATCAGATAAGAGTCAGATCCACAGATATTATAAAGGGTTTTCATGTGTAAGTAGAGGGTCAGCTTGAACGTAGTAGTATTATGATAAGATACACAAGGGTAACCGGTAACTCGAGCTGTCGCTGTGCAGGTTGGTTCTCTACCTTCGCTACGCTTCGGTGAGAACCATCCGAAGCATAAACACTCATATGATTAGTGATTATATATCAATCAACAATCAGGGTTCTTCTTCTAACATTTTAGCTATATTAATATTGGGATATCAGCCAAAGGCCTGCGGCAGCGCGAGCCGTTTGAACGTAGGTTGGTTTTCACCGAAGCGAAGCGAAGGTAGAGAGCCATCCGAAGCATAAACACTCGCACTATTTAATGTGTTTCCAGGCTAAAAGCCAGCAAATAAGATGTGAAACGCATTAAAGAAACTTGACAAGATGCCTTATTGAATGCATGAATTCATTTCACTTTTCTCTTCTCGCCTAATACTGCCATCAACCAGTATTAAATCCAAGTCGCAACATTCTAATAATACAAACTGATGTTTTAGTTTGTATTGCTTGAAATTTTTTTGCAAACGGCTTGTAACTGTGAGCCTGGTTCTCCTATGATGCTCTGCATCTATATTAATGAGAAAAGTTAATGTACAGGCAGACAGCATACCTCCATTAGCTCTTACTACTCGAAATTATGCCGCATACAGCCAAATTTGAGTACATTTGGGCAGTGATTTCTCGCGTTTCAAGCCGTTTTAGACTTCTAGATTAGCACCAAACAACTCCTCTCCTCTAGCATTAACTTCCTGACACCTTTGCCCAACTTTTTGGGAACCAAAAAAACATGACCGAAAATCGACCAAAAAGCATGAGGTACCCCTCACGATTTTTATCAAAAATCAAACGATCGCGTTTTCGACCCCAAAACTGAAGACTTTTAATAAGGCATATATGAATTCAAAATGTTTCTCTCGATCTAAAGTAATCCCTGAAACCTTGTTTGCGAGACCTTTATATGGAAAATCTCGATTTTTTTTGCCAAAAACCTCATTTCATATTTTCATAAATTGCTCAGTAAGTTTATTCAAAACACCTATTACAATTGGCACCATCGGATGCGCCTTGAAAAGTACTTCAAGAAAGCATAAGGAGGTATAGGATGATCAGCACATTTTTTATAGTCGAATCTGGCAAAAAAGGGGCGTGTATGACATATCTGGGGCAAAAATTGTTTGAATTTCCATATTTAGTAATTTTGGCGAAGCCAAATTTTTTTTGTAATTGAAGGTTTTGATTGTAATAAATGCACGTAGAAAGTGGTATTGCTCTGATATTGGCAAGATTATTATCCAAGTTAAATTCTTGAATTTTACGGTTTTAATCCATGTAATCGCCTCATACAGTAAATTTAACGCCGAAGCAAAAGATGTTCATAAGAGTAGTAGGTGTCTAAATGACACGGTGCTTATGGTACTAGCAAGTATATTTCAAAGTATCCGAATACGGAATAATGTATACGTGTGCTTTATAGAAAGGTGGGCTTTAACTGATGACAATATATCATTTTTGCAATCACCTGTTGCAATTTTTGGCATCCCAGATACCTGGACAGCCAGATGTCGCAGCACATTTCAAACATCTTGGACTACTACAGTCTGTTCGTTTGTTTTTACCATTGCAGACTTCACTTCCACAACCTTTACACTTTCTTGCTGTAACCCTTTTTGTTATTACTGGTGCTTTCTGGTAGGGATGTGGATGGCACATCTGCAGTCGAGGTGAGATGAACCTGTGTGTTGGGACCAGCAAGGCAGTTTGGGGCCTGTGATCAGGAACGGGCAAGACATCTTGTAGTCTGTGGCTAGGAACAGGCAATGATGGCTGGAAATAGTAGCCAGCAGGGAGGACATTGTGCTGTAGGTGTGGCTGTTGTGGTTGCGGTTGAAGCAGTTGCGATGAAACAGATGGCGGCGGTATTTGTGCATCAATTGTGGCAGCAGAAACGACAGCAAAAATATTGTTGATGGATGGTATTCTTGGTGATGCTGCTGGCAGTAGTTGAGAAGGCTGATTAGTGGAGACGACTTGATGCTCAATGAGTCTCAAAGCTATTTGATGAATCTCCTCTGTTTTGGATACTCCGTCTTGTAATTCGAAATCTTTATAATACTTCTCGAGATGATCCGTGGTTTTATAGAATATATCAATACCGTTGGCCTTTTCATTGAACTTGCTGGCAAAATCAACAAAATTTATCCTTCTATTGTTGCTATTCTTGTAGTGAGTTTCATAAATGACCCTGAATTCGGATTTCTCCTTCATCGTATGGACAGCGAGCACGGCAAACTTTGTACATTGATTGTTTGCAACAAACTTGTAACGGCCAAGATGTGAGCGCAAAGTTGACCCAACTTTCATGAAGACAGTGTCTTGGAGCTGTGGAATTGTTTTGTCTATAAGAGGCAAGCTCTCATCCGTGATCTCAGAGGGCAAGATACCAATTTTGACCATCTCTTCATTTGGTAAAGGGCATATACCAAAGAGCTCACCAGAACCGCAATATTCCAAAGCATTCACAGACAAAGCGATGTTTCTTGTGTCAGCACTGAATCCCATTTTTTGACGCAAGAGATCAATATGCTGAACTAGCCAGGGATCATAATGGCTTTTGTAAATGACTGAATGCCTGTTCTTTGAACCCACGTCGAGATTATGTCTCAGCCTGTATTCAGTAAGCATCGCATTAGCCAGCTCTGGACCAGCACCAAACGACCCAAACTTGCGAATCAAGTTCTGATGGACTCCGCCTTCTAAAGAGTTTGTTCCACGGATGCATCTATAGAGTGTCAGCTTGAGATCGTCCAATTTTCCTGTCTTAATGTACAATTGTACATCTGGCGGATCAGACACATGGCCTAACTGCACTGTTCTCAAGACAGCAGCTGCTTGATCCCAAGATTTTTTATCAAACAGTGCTCTTCCAGATTTTGCGCACTTCAGAGGGCCGTAAGAAAGAAACAAGGATTTTAAAAGAGGAAGCAACACTTCAGGAGCAGACACCTTTCTTCGTACTCTTCTCCACAACCACGCACGATCGTATTTCATCTTCGAATCCCAGGTGTGTGTAAAGCTTGGATCCCTAAGTCTTTTCTGTGCAAATGCCGCGATGACCTTTTCTTTGTCAGTCTCATCAATCGTAAATAAGCTTTCACTAAATTTTCTAGTGAATTGCTTATACAAGGTGTGTCTCTTATAAGGCTTGATCATATCCATCAAATGAAAAATGTCTTTGACGACGCGAGTAAAAGCAATTTTGGGATCAGCATTATACCAAGCAAACTGTCGATAGCCACTGGTAAAGCCAGCCTTGTCAACCCTGTCTATAGCATCACCAAAAATCTCTTGCATCTTTGACTGAATTTCTGACTCCATAATAGCATTGGGATTGCTTACTGGCGTAGCTATTACAGGATCGCTAGGGGCGGTAGGATTAGCAGAGGAAATACTCGAGGCTTCAGATGGTGAAGCAGCTGTGATGAGATGAGCTGCAGGAACTCTCAGTTCAAATGGTGGTTCACCATATGTTTGCAAAGCAATACCATTTGCCAGATATCCAGGAACATATACTTTTGTAATTCTTACAGTTGCTGTGCTACCATTAACCACGATTTCGCCGTAGGCAACAGCTTGACTGTTTCGTGGAGGCATCACATCTACAAACGAACCAACTGGACAGGTAGGAAGCACACGATTACCAACAGGCAGATGATTCGCAGCAACACTGTAGATGGCCAAACTAGCCCAAGCATCAATTGCAGCATAATTTAGAAGATCTGGCGAGAGGTCAGCCATATTCCATGCGCTTCTTTGAGGGCCTTTATCAAGAGGGGCACCAAGTATACATAGCGAAATGTCTGACAATGACATTGTACCTGTTGAGATTAGCTGCCGTGCAGAACAGAATGATCCTAGCTCCAACTTCGTTTTGCATTCAATTCCGAACCGATTATTGAGACGAGAGAAATCAACACCAATGCTTCTTCCAACTTTCGTGATATCAGCATTTACAAGCACATCTACAAGCTCCTTGGGAAGTGCGAGCCAGGATCTATCAATATGCAGGACGTCCACTGTATTGCCATGAGCAATCTGAATGACATCAACTTGATCGTAATGCGGATCGTCATTCACATTCCATTCTGTGTCAAGTCCAATAACCGAGGGCTTGCCAGCGTTTCTCTCGACTGTCAACTTGTCATTCAGATCCTTCATCTTCCTAATAATCAACCCTACATCACGATTGAGATAGTCTACCTCAACATCATTTGGCAGCCTGAGGAATAACCGGTTTGCGTTGCTGTTTGCAGTCTCTTGCTGACGTGGGACCTCTTGAATGACCTTCAAAGAGTCGAAGATGCTCTCCAAGAATCGTTTATCGCTTTGCACATTATCAGTGAAGAAAGCTACCGGCATCTCATGTCCATAAAGTTCGTATGCTTCTTTCATTTTTTGCAATGAATGCTTCAGATAGATAAGGGACTTTGAGGGGACCAGAACCTGATGTACGATCTCCTCATACTCATTCGTCACGGTGAACAAGGCAGTGAATACACCAGCATCCTCAATTTTAGCGATATGTTTCGGGAATTTGAAAGAGTGATCGCACTTAAGCACCTTGCCGTCAAGAAGCATGGCATGTTTGTCCATCTTTGGCTTGAGTTCCTCGATCATTGCTGTGTACAAAGTCCTGAAATAAGTGGCACTTGGTACATAACCAGCATACTGGTGAGGGTCTTCAAAATTCGAGTAAGGGAGGAACGAATAGTTTCGGAGGAGTCCTTTCTTTTTAGCCAAACATGACAGTAAGTACTGGAGTTCCAGCTGATCATGACGAAGAACATGCAATTCTCGGAGTAACTTTTGGAATCTCTGAGGACCCATTGAGTTTTGCATGCACGGACGAAGGAGATTTGCGACAGTTTTGGAAACACCTCCTTTGCTAGTCAAAACGGCAGGGAATTCCATCTGAAGCTCCTGTGGCAATTGTCGCATAATGATGGGGTCGTGAGATTGCCATGAGTCTTCAAATCCAGGCTTTTTGCATCCAGTCACTGTACATTCGTATCTGCATGACAACAGATAGAAACAACTAAATTTCATATTAGCAATCAAGCCAACGTTTCAGCCTTTAACTACTCTACTCTTACTTACCTTGCAAGATCAACGATTCTTCTAGCATGCGGATCCTTGTTGAAACCTTTGCTTTTCAATGGAGATTTACACTTGGGGCATTCTAAAGACTTGGACCTGTGTGGAAGCAAGTGATGAGGTAGCCACAGAAATACTCGAGGTTGATATAGGCTTTTATTGGGTTCCTCTTTCGCCGGTAACTTCTTCAGCAGTGCAAAATAGGGATTAACTGGCTCCACCCAAAAAGTATTCCTGTCGTATTCAACAGGACGTCCGTCCTCATGCAAGCGGGCACAAAGAGACTCGAAAAAGTCTCTGTGCTGAGTGTTGAGAGGGAGATCTTGGACAGTATCATTGTCTTCAGCCTCGCAGTTCTCTTCACCCTCTTCTAATCCAGCCTCTTCAGGGACAGAGAGCTCTTCTTGGCTTTCAGATGTTGATGACTCGCCCTGATTTGAGCTGCTTGAAGGATCAATACTTGTTGCTGCTGCATTGAATTTAGCTACTCGCTTGAAGGCTTGTGTGATTGTAGCTTGATTCGAAATAAAGCCTTTGGTAGCAGAGAATCGAAGGGTAGAAAAGCTGCGTGCTTTTCCTTTGTCTTTATTGTTGCTATGTTTGGTAACTTTCCCCATTACTGTTCACAAAACGCATAAATAAATGAATATAAAAAGGAGAAAGGGGGTAAATCAGATTAGGTTTGAAAGTATAGTAGGGCTTTTAAATTTCATATATATTTCTACAGCCGGCCCTAATTTATGATTTTATTGGCCAATATAAACCAATCATTTATCTTATTAGGGCCGGAGTTTTGCCCCAGGTATGTTATCCCCGCCAAAAAAGGTCGAATGGAATCCAAAAAGTTCAAAAACAACAAATCAGGACAGAATATGGAGCAAAAAAATAATCGGAAATTTAACTGGATTTGGCCGCCAAATGGCTAGTAATGCTATCCTCATGAGGGAAATCAGTCGTTTAGAAGCAAATAAGAAGAAAGTTGCGAGTTAAAAATAGCTGTAATTTAGCCCCACTTGTTTAAATTGCTTCTGTTGTAATTTTTTTTTGTATCTGATAGAATCGATCATTTCAAACTGCTCATTTAAATGCAAATCCTAGTACGAAATGCAAAATTGCCAACTTGCTCAAATTAGAGGCAGTAATGCTACAGAACGAGAACTAGGGTTGCGATAAGTTCTCGAGCGGGAGTTTGCAGTGTAACAGGGCAGCTAACAGAAGGTGTAGAATTTTAGGTTTTGTGTACACCTGAATAATTCAGTTACTGAAATTAGTGAATCATAAACTAGTCATTTATGCTAATTTACGGCTCAATGTTATCTCATACATCTATGCAGCCTAAATATGTAACCGTATTTGTTTCATAATCTCCTTGACAATCACGAAAGACGCTTACTACTATAGCAGTGTAAATTTATATCTTTGACAGTATGAAGCGTCCGATAAAAAGTAAGGAACTAGATCACAAAACTAGCACATTACACATATTTCTACTAAATGCTGTCTAGCCCCAAAGCTTCAAATCAATATCTCCATTTTTGCTATCAACAGGGTCCGAGTAATACACAAAGCATTGATTTGAGTATAATAGTAGGATCCATAGCTTCTTTTGTGCGTGCAAACCATGAAATGGAGAATAAGAGGTCTGACATGATTTAAATATATGAGACTTGTGACGATGAGCTCACTAGCATTGCAAAAAAAAAGAGTTATATAATAAGAATGTTTGATAAAAAACATCACTCAATAAATCAATTCAAATCAATACTTCTGTGATCAAAATAGAGTAGATGTCTCACATTGGGGGGTATGGTGGTCTGTTCAAAAGTAACCATCGTGGGTGCACATGATCACTTTTTAAAGACATGTTTGTGTACATCATTTTCATATGTAAGAAAGTTTTGTACCTGCACACTACGCCACCTTGAGAAAAACTTGGTGAGAATACACACACACACACACACAAAGACGTATAGCACTGGCAAATAGCAGAGCAATAAGCTCCTGATTTTCTCTCTCTCTTTTCTGTTGTGCAATTAGAACAAAGTATAAATCTAATTGCTCCTATTGATATTAATCAACTTTTATTCAGTGCTCTCCTAAACGTTCATGTCAACAGAAGTAAAAATGACACACACTCTACCCATAACAAATCTGTGGGGTACTTGTAAAACAAATAATCTTGGCCTTTGCTTTCGAGTTACAGTAGTATATGCTGTTATAAACGAGAATTCAGACGGAGTACTGTTCCTAAATGTTATTGTATGACAGGTACATATGATTGGAGGTCGTTTGAATAAGGGAAATGCTTAATGTAGTAACTTAACTCGAGAAGTTCAACATCTGTAGTATTTTTAATCGATCAAATGGAACGCAAGAAATCCATTGAAATGGGATATCGTTTGTGATGCAATTTTGAAAGAACAATAAATGAGGAGATTATGTTTTTGTATAATGGGATCAAGGGTAAATCACATTACATCTACAGTGCATTGATCCATTCCGGGGCACAGTATCACTACAAAAAAAAAAAAAAAAAAAAAAAAAAAAAAGGAGGGCGATAGTTTAGTGCATCTCTCTTGCTCCCTTCTCGTCCCTTTGTATCGTTTGTCCATATACATGTTTATGTCAATCTACAGCATGACATTTCCAGAGACTTGTCATGACTTGAACTAGCTCATTCATTGTATTGCTCCAATCGACTACTTCGATCTGATACTGAGAGTTCTCTTGCGACAGGATTTAAGCTTTTTTTTTTGGGGGCAGCACACGAAAGGGATACAATAGAAGAATCAATGTTTGCTTTTTGATTCATTAACCGCCCTGAAGGAAATCTCAGCAACAACAGCTATAAATCCACAAAATCCGTTGGGAAAAAAAAAAAAAAAAAAAAAAAAGACTACAGACATTTGTGTTCCTTGTAACCTTGCAACTTGTTGTATTTATTCTGAAATTTTCTTTTTCCTTTCTTTTCCTTCCTTTTTGTTTCTGATCTTTTTTTCATATTCGTGTATGATGGCACCACCTACTACGACGACTACGATGAATAGCAACAATTACTCTCTGGACGATCAATTCAACAATGCCAGCCGCCAAATGCAGCGAATGCAGCTTCATGATATATCTGAAAATAACGAGGTGTATCAACCACACTATCATCAGCAGCAACAACGCAGTAATCCCAAAGACAGCTTGATGAGCCTAACACATCGTGTATCAAATGAGGAACTGAAACAAGCCATTTGCATTGAGATCAAAAGATTGGTATCTGACTATGATCGCCTCATTTCTGTACTCCAACAGAGATCCGAAATTCTGGAGCAAGAATACGAAAATTTACAGCTAACAGAAGATAGCTACCAACGCCGATATGAAAAGGCTGTCAGAGAGATGCAGTTCTTCAAGAAAAAGTACGACAAAGCAGCAGAATTAAATAAGCAATATGCCTCCATCAACGGCACACGACCTCGCAGCCCGTCCATGGATTCCAGCTCATCTTCACTGCACAACAGCAATAATCCAGCTTATACTAACAATATGAGTCCACCTCCTTCATCTGTCTCGGGTTCTGAAGGAGCAATGTATCATACCATGCCTCCTCCTCCTCTTCCTAATTCTCCATTGCCAATGGAAAACAAAAATAGTAGACACCTCTCTCGATCTTCCTCATCATCCACTACTTCATCCAACAATTCAGGTACACCGTATTGGACTGCTTACACATCAGAATTATCGCCTGCTCCTCCTGTACCTAGACTTCGCCAAAATTCAAACGCTGCTCCTGCTAGTATACATTCTGCCAGCACAGATGGCGATTCCAATAGCAGTAAATACATGTCAAGCAGAAAAGGCTCATGGCAACACATGCAACAACCTAGCATCTCATCATCCAATGCAAGTCAGGCACCTGCAAATGCTAACATACTCAATGCGCCCACAACACCTTCATCTGCTACTGCTACAGGTGGTGGTATTGGCCCACAGCCTGGTATTACTCGATCTACGACAAATGCCAGCCAAGCAGGTTATGTGAATAATTCAGTTGTCCAACAACGCAAGGTTGACCCTATCGCTTTCGGAGGTTCTGATGCTCTGTGGGAAACCATTGCTAAAAGCAAAACCCCTGATTCCACAATTGAAAAGATGATTAGGTAAGTGTGATACACTCAAGCCCCGGCAAAAATGACGGAGGAGAGAACCTAGTGTATTCACTGCTTTATGTAGTAACTTCTTGCGACGTGGTGGCTCTCCCAACACAGCAAAGCAATCGTCTAGTCATAAGGCAGTGAAGTATGGCTATGGTATGATCCACACATTGATTGTAATGAAGGCGTCGACCTCACTTGATTTACTTTTGCAACACGGTGCAAACCCCAATGCCATGACACTAAGTCAAGTTGAAGATGATAAAGTAACACCCGCCTATCTGGCCGCAAGTTTGGGCTGGCTCCCAGGACTTCAGGCTTTGGTAGAAGCAGGCGCTGATCTCTGCAACGCAAGAGGTGCTGGTTTGAAAAACAAAACTGCCTTGCAAGTGGCAGCTGAACATTGTCATACACCCGTTGTTGAGTATATTGTATCACTGACACCACCAAAGTATCATTCACAAGTGGATAGTATGGGTAAGTAGAGAGAGAGAGAGAGAGAGAAAGAGATAAAAAGGCATCAAAGATCAAGACATTGAACACTCTACATTTAGGTGCAAGTGCTCTTCATTATGCTTCAGCGTCAGGTCACACTGATCTTGTTTCCTTTTTGATTCAAGCATGTCAATTGCCGGTGGATCAAGTCGACATACGCGGTGAAGTGCCTTTGCACTGGGCGTCTCGTCATGGTCATCTTGAAGTCGCCTCTTTGCTCATTGAAAGATGTGGGTGCGATTTCAACAGTTATGTTCCCCGCAAATCAGGCACACCCTACGATTTAGCCAAAGCAGGCGGCCATAAGCGTTTAATAGAGTACTACAAAAAAATTGGCGCATTAACTGCCAAGAAGATGGACAAAAAAAGAGAGGAGGAGGCAGAAAGGAATGTACCTGTGCATTTAGAGTCTGCGTTGTCCAAGAATGGTCTATTTGGTTTCTAAATAAACTCAGTTACACTTGTATTTAAATAAGCATTTCGCATGCAACGCACGCTTTTCGTGGAATTACCATATCAAGGCAACCTTGCCATGTTCGGTGCCATTTTCTTCATTTCTCAATGGGAAAAGAAAGCAATGGGCTATTCTGCGCTGGATCCAGTCGATAGAGGCATTTTGTATGATGAACGCTCTCAATAAAAAATGACATGACTTTCTTTCGGTCTGTAACGAGCCACCATGTGTCTTGTTTTATTAGTTTCAACCATAGTACTTTGAAGAATCGATTTACGCGTTTCAACTTTCGCTTTGATACACACACTCCCAAAAATTCGGGCTAGTATCCCTCAATGCCTAATCTCTGAATACATTTAAAATTTATAAAAAAATTCGAATATAGCATCTTTTGGATTCGTATAGACTATAATGCCGGAAAGTTTGATTACTGAGCACAGCTTCCCAAACAAAACTAATGTTTGTTGATACAATCGCAATTTGATCAAATGATCATCACAATGATCAAATGCAGTAAATCATAGCATGTCATTCCAAATGCATTTTCAATCACACTTTAAAAATTCGTCTGAAGGATGATGTCAATCAAGTCTCAATCAGATAAAGCATTTAATTAGACTTAATCAAGCTCAGGCTGATTTATATGATTTGAAAAACGTTCATATTATCATGTAGGATTGTGAAATAAAAATTGATTTAATGGATCTGGTACCTGAAAATGACTTTGATCTGTTTTTTTTCAAACGCCGTAACCATGCTTTCAAGCGATGATCGTCAGGCACTTTATAACCAAAATTGACCCGCATTTTGATTCATTAATTGATGCTTGATTAATCACATTACTTGATACTAATCACCCCAAGTGTTATTTGGATTGACCAGGAACATTAGTTGTTTTACTTGATAACGCTGCTTGAAAAGACCACATGCAATGGCAACATTTACATTTCCCGATCATCCTTGTTCGATACCTTTCAATTGAATGTGTTCAGGCAAAATCTCACAGGCAAACGTCTGAAACAGGACACTGATTCAATGGTAATGTAGATTTACCAGCGAAAGATTTCTTCCCACCATGGTGGTAACAAATGTTGCAAATCGGGTGCCGTATACCCCAGGATGGTGTAATTGAATAACCGCAGACTCATCAAGCTGCTGTTACAAGCACTGTGTACATGATGTCTGCTTTCTTTTCAGTGTGCTATTCAATGATGATGATGGTTTCACACAACAGGTTTCTTACTCTTTTATTTTTATTCATTCTTTTTCTTTCTCTTTTTCTCTCTCTCTTTTACCTTCTCCTTAAATATTCCTTTTTGTAAATTGAATAAGCCTCAATTATACCACACTCGCTATCAATCTATTCATACATAGAGAGAGAGAGAGAGGATTTGTATATAAAAACATTGACAACATACAATTCATATCATCAATACAAATATGGTCAGCAACCCATTTCGGTCGACTAAATGGAGACATCGCTCAACTACCATTGAGATGAAGGATGAGGAATCCATACAGAGCAAAGCAACGCCACCATTACCACCATCTTCCCACCATCCATCGCAACCTCCTCCTTCAACACCTGCTGCTGCTGCTGCTTCTGCTCCTTCTACAAGTGCCCCTTCAAATACTAAAAGTAAAAAACATGGAAAAGAGGTTCCGTTCAATTCAGATAGCATTTTGAATGGCATTGGCGACTACATATTTGAATCCCCTCTTGGAGATGGCAAGTTCAGTAAGGTCATGCTAGCACACCATTACGCTACGGGAGCCAAAGTAGCCATCAAGGTAAGGAACATGATATATTTATACATCTGTTTTCAATTGTGTTTTCTAATTATGGTAATCTGCATAAATTTTTTCATTTTCATTTTAGGTGATCAATAAAAGAGCACACATTTACAGAGTCATGTCGAGGCTTGTGCGTGAAATTGCGTTGATGGAAGTACTGGATCATGAGAACATTGTGCAGCTGTATGAAACGTACGAAACTGCAGATGCCCTGTATTTGGTGATGGAGTACGTTGCAGGCTACAACCTCGAGGAATACCTGAAAAGAGTCGATAAGAGCATTATTCCTGAAAACCAGGCGCGTGATATCTTTCGTCAGGTGGTGATGGCTGTAGACCACTGCCATTCCAAATGGATCGTTCACCGAGATTTAAAGGTAAACATATATATATATATATATATATATATATATTAAATGCACTGCAAGCAACGTGTCATCACAATGTGGCTAATTTTATTCTACATCTGAATATCAAGACGCCAAACATATTACTCACTGCAGACCATCGAGTCAAGATTGCTGATTTTGGTTTGGGAAATCGATTTGGCTTGACAAGGTTAAAGACAGTCTGTGGTAAATGAAAGCAAAGATCCAAGTCATATGCCAACTATCTAAAATCTTCACATAGGATCCATGTTGTATTATAGCCCTGAAATTATATCAGCCAGATCATATGTTGGACCTGAAGTGGACTCTTGGTGCTTGGGTATCATGCTGTTTAGAATGACAGCCGGCCTTGAACTTTTTTCACATGCTAAGAGTAAGATATAACGCGGATGATCTCCTATACGTTTCGAGTTAACACTATCACAACAGCACCATCCGAATTGAAAAAGTTCATCCTCAATCGCCACTACAAGTTCCCATCTCATTTGAGCCCTGAACTACAGACCACCATACAAAAATGCCTCTCTATCGACAGGTACGATCGGCTCAGCCTAAAGACGTTCCTAAGCCAAGATCCCTGGTTCAACAATTACGGCGCCTTGGACGATGTCTTCAAGCAACGCCAATTCAATTCCTCTTATAATGCGCATGATGCCACAGAATCCTATGCCGAGTCAGCCAAGTCAGAAGACAGCAACCAGATCCAATTTAGTGCTCAAAACAGTAAGCGGCAGTGTAAACAAGATCTACAGGATGAAAGAAGAAGAGGCAGAAAAGTGCCCAAAACTGTCATCTACCACCTAACCAATCCAGCAACTTACTTTACAAGTCCAATCCCTCATTCTTCTCAACACCCAGTGCAATTAGACACTCAAAATCAAGTCGTGATGGACCTGAACCAAAACTTGCTAGTGACTTTAAAGCAAGTACGATTACAACAGATACACAATGTCAGTCTTACAGATCTAAAATCACCCATCAGCCATCTCTTCCGAAAATTCAAACGGACCGAGTCCAGTAGCAATGTTTTGAACCAGGAGCAAACGATGCCAGCATCAAATCCACAGCCAAGACAGCTCCGAAAAGCAGCATCGGCATTAAACATATCGCAGCTCTACAACAGGGTTACCAAGGATCATATCAGCTATTTCTCCATTCAATGCGACATTCGATCAGGGTCATCGACTACTGTTATATCGGACTATTCGACCTCATCTACTTTTACAGAGAACAAACGTGTGCGACAAACAAAGCGACTTTCTCATCGTCTTTCCATGGTGTTCTTTTCAAATACATTGCCTGACCTGACGGTTCAAAATCAACAACATCAACAAGATAGCGACCTCGAGCAAGCCAAGATCAACCAGTCGGAAATGATCAAAATTATACGTATGGTGTGTGAAATCTTGGGCATTACGTTTTATCAGACGAGCAGTTCACAATTGGTTTGTCTGCTGACATTGAGAAACTGTAAAAAACCCAACATCACTCCACAGCAAGCTCAATTGCCACCACAACCACAGCAACAACCATCCACGCAGCATTCATTATTCCGTTCAAAGCTATTCAGTTCCAGTGATCGACTCTCGGATCTACATCGAAAACAATCCACTTCATTCATAAGCAACAGTTCTAACCATAGTTCCCTGAACAACGGGTGGTGGAGCCGACAGGTACACAGAATATCAGCCCCATTCAGTGCAAGCCAGTCTATCCTACTCACCGGCTCTTCTGCCATGGCCATGAACAGTAGCCATGACCTGATATCCATGGGTCGATTGACTCAACAACAACAGCAACAACAATACAATTCGCAAGAAGAGGCCACCACGCCCACAGACACCACGGAAGACCCAGACGGATTTGCCATGCTATCCATTGATTTATTCTCTGTACCTTCTTCCAAATACAATGATGATGGTAGCCCACTACAAATTGTAGCCACCCGGTTTTCAAAGCTCAAAGGATCAACGAAAGTATTCAAATTCGCCAAAGGTTGGATTCAAATGCTCTTGTCACAGAATGCATCGACTACCAGCAAACAAAAGAATTTTAGTCGTTCCGATGCCGAAGCCTACATGAAATCAGCTGTGGAACACTTTGACGAAAATGATGTGATTCGACTCTAAATTATCGCTCTCACACACTTGTATACATGTATAAAATAATCCTCATTTATTCACCACCTTCCAAAGTACTCGCCTCAAGTCAGTCATTTCCACATACGTATTATCAGCACTATCCCTCCCCCCTTTACATCACACTTATATTATATACTTATTACTATTTATTCAAACTATCTTATATCATTATTTATTACTATCTTGATTAAAGCGACATACCATTTTGTATAACCCATATTATTCGAAAAGTAAATGTTACGGTTGATGCTATTAAGAAACAGGCATGAAGATGGTGACATTGCAAATTACCATTTCATGCATGTATAAAATACCACCAGCAGCTATTTGACGCCTTGTTATGCTTGTGCAATTAAATTTATTAAGGAAACGCTATTTACAGAGTATGTACCAGTCAGAGTACACTAAATGTATGCTTAGATTAGTTAATTTTATCTAAATATCTGCGGAATGCAGTTTGGATAGCTCCAATTTTAGTAGGGTCTCTAGTAAAAATGCGAATATTGATGTCTTGAAACTTGGTAGGGATCATGTAGGATACTTTTTCTTGAGGGATCTTGAATGACTCTGCAAATAATATATCATTAGCAAGCCTAAGCACCTAGATCATGATGCGAACACTCACCTTGATCATTAAATTTAGAAAAGAATCGAATGGAGTCCACAGGATTTCGTTCATTCATTGCATAATTAATTTTTGAAAAGTTGACAATTACATCTTGCTCGACTAAGCCAGCGTTATCCGTTTGGTGATTCACGATATCCTGTGCTGTCACTGTCTCCTTGTTCAAATAAGCTTCCATCTCGGGTGGGATCAAGAATTCGTCGACAAATTTGTACAGTTTTCTAGTGCGAAGGTTATGCAAAATCTTTCTGGCGTCTTGTAATTCAGGGCATTTCGATTTCTCAATGGTGCGAAGGATATCGTCTGTCAAGTATAAATAGTCTTCTGGCTTATCCACGGTGTCCGAGATCTTGAGGTAGTTGTCTGCCAACAACAGAGCATCCACAATCATCAGTTCAATGCATTTTCCCACACGATGGTTGTAGATTTGCTTGAACAAACTGTATCTTGTATGAAACATTTCATACATATTATACACTTCCTTGTGATGATAGCAGATTTCATTGTTGACCACACGACTGTAGACCAAGGGACGTTTGGCGTCATACGAACTACGCAGGCCCATATTGTAAGCATCTCTCTCGATGTAATCAAACTTGTCTACATCCACACTGTTCTTCTTGTTGGCCACAATGTCGAACAAAAACTTGCGTTCCGAGTACTTGTTGCTGGATCTCGATTCGCCCGCAATCAAATCCTTGATAAAGTTGATTTCTGTCTTTTCAATGTCAATATGGTTGTCATCGACCAAGTATTCAAGCATCATTTCTGAAGCTTGTTCATGAGACCATGCCAGTCCAGGTCTAGCACATGGCATGAATGAGTTGTCAAATACATGACTAAAAGGACCATGTCCAAGATCATGACATAATCTGTTGTGCAACCATGTTAGCTCATTCAAGTATCGACAGTCTTTTCTCGGTGTTTTACCCAGCTAATTTGACACATTTGATTTCATCCTCTGAGATGTTCAATTCAGGTTGATCTCTTGCAAATCTCTCGACCAGTGTGCCAGATAAATGAGATACACCTAGAGCAAGTTTTATCAGACGCCAGATACAGCTAATTATCTCTCATGTATACATTACCAACAGAATGTTCGAATCGATTATGACTAGCGCCTGGAAAGATGAAATAAAGTACACCGAGCTACATGTAGTAGTTAGTATACAAGCAACAGTCGAGATGGCGGTGGATCTTACCTGTTTGAGGTCTCTCAGACGCTGAAATTGGGGTGTATCAATGAAACGAACAGTGTAATCGTCCAAGGTAATATGGCCCTGTTATATCAAGATGAGTATTGAGCAGCTTTCGGCTACAAAAACAGATATTACATGTATAGGATCATTGATGACTTTATGTCCGTTGTAAAAAGTACCCGAACTCTTATGAATGGACCCAGTTGAGCTTCTTCTACTATCATAGGTGCTCACAATATCATCGACAGCCATACTGAATCTTGTGTATAATGGAGAAGAAGGAAAAAAAAAAAAAAAAAAAAAACGAAAGAGAAGGAAAAAGGACGAAATGAAAATAGAACAAAGCCTTTTAAATAGCACAGTATTTTTAGGCTTTCAATGATATCATTGGTCTACATTGTATCTTATTGTTTACAGGGCAACAAAGCGCACTGTCACTGAAATGCGCCGACGCATTTTAGTTTATTAATGAGCTGTTAGTGAGCCATTTGTTAAAGAAATCCAGGGCGTTCTCTGGCTGATCATAAGGAACCATGTGCCCAGCATCAAAGATTCGCAAAAAGGTCAATTTATCAAATGTGCGAACATCACCAGCATGGTTTCCAGTAAGATCACTGAACCATTTTTCCTTGGGAGCGTCGTTGTAGCCCTGTTTTCCAGCCCATTCCATCTCCAAACTCCAAGCCAAGTTGCCCATCCAGTTACAGATCCAATCCATATCACCGACGTAGAGCAACACACGAACACCGGCTTCCAATGTCTCTGCAACATGTCCACTGTAATCTTTTGAGCTAGTAATGAAAATTAACAAATTAGTCATAAATTGACATTTCTGTATATTTCTGCATATACAGTGTGCGACATATCTAATAGTTTACCCATCGCCCGTTTGATAAAATCTGTAACCCACTGAATCACTGCAGCCTGTGTATTTTCCAGCCTTTTCATCCACGCCAAGCGATTCTCTGACCTCCTCTCTATTGGCATATACTTGAATGGATTCGATCAAATCATAGCATAATCCAGAGTCGCCCTCGCATTTTTTACGAATATCATAGAGATTCAAACCCGTCTTGTCGAAAGCACCTGTTTGTGTTTTCTCACAGTAAAGACCAGCGGGTACACAGGTAATCGAGCTAGGCATTTTGTAACAAGCATCTTGCAACTGGCGACAACGAGCATAGGAATTCACCATCTTGTCACAGGTCTTTTCATCAAACAGGGGCTTGTAAAGAGCACTGTCATTGGCACAGCCATAAGAAGCATACTCTTTAAATTGTGTACGAGGATCAGTCCAGCCATTGCCAATCAACATGGACTCGTAGTTGATTTCAATCAAATTCTTTTCTTTGGCTACCTTGTTGTTGCGAATGATCTCGGTAGAGATAGCAGGCAAGTAGTGTCCGCCGTAGGATTCACCAGAGATATGGAACGGATTGCTGGCATATTGAGTGTATTCGGCAAAGAAGAGTTGCAAGAATGCATAAACATCCCGAGCGGACTCCTCTGTGTTTCGTACTTTGGTATCACCATAACTGTAGCTTACGTTCACAGGCTAAAATAGGTGTGTTAGGTGTTTGATACTGGTATCGCATCAGATAAGCGTATCTACACATACCTGGTCCAAAAATACAATATTGGCGGCAGTATTCCAACTGTACGGGTTTCTGATGGTACCGTTGCCGTGTTCGTTGACTTGACAGGGACTATTGCATAGCGAAAGATAGTAAGATGGATGTGCACTAGTAGATGAGACACAAATGCAACTCACCCCAATTCCATCCATAATCCCATCATGGAAGAGCAGCCAGGTCCACCGTTCAACCACAAGACAGTAGGGTCATTTTCAGGGTCTGTTCGTGATTCGAAAAAGTAGAAGAAGAAATGATCGTTGGAATCATGTTTGTCAATGTAGCCAGAGTACTAATTATCAGGGTCAGCATTAGGAACATATCATGCCGTTTTATACACATGCTACCTGGACACCACTTTCGCATGATTTGGGTTGCTTGATTCTAATCGAGTAGTTATCGACATGCTCACTGCTCAAAATGCGAAATCCTTGGCTTTCATAGCGGGCATTTTGCAATGCAACCTGAGGCGAGAATTGATATGCGTCTACTGAAGCACTGGCAGCAAGAAAGAAGCTTGCTGTTATAGATACGAATTTCTTGTTGAACAACATGAAGAAGAAAGAAAGGTAAAACAAAGAGCCCTTATCCATCGTTTTGATGGCGATGGATCTTGAAGCATTTAACCGTCCTCAAAGGTATATTTTCAAGCGCCTTTGTATACGCTGAATAAAATCCCACGGTTGATTATCTTTGGGATGTATGTGTGTGTATAATACAAGGTTGCACTTGATATTGCCTAAATGCGGTTTGTGGTGTGTATATGTGTGCATGTGTGTATGTGTGTGTGTGTGTGTGTGTGTGTGTGTGTGTGTGTGTATAATAAGTGTGGATGCTGCAAACAGCTACAAGAACTGTATCCATTATACTAGATCGGAGCATTTGATATACTCCTGTTTATCACAGATCAAACAAACATATATTTCATCAGCTCAATATCCCTTGTGCGATTCTGAGAGCTGGGATATCAAATTTGTTATCTGTCACAATGAATGTGAATATATTAAGGTTGTTGAAAATCTCGTATCTTATCTCCAACTCTGTATTAGGGAATTACAAGAAAAATTAAAAAAGGTACGCAAAAGCTGTTGATTTATTACCATTTGTTTATGAGTCGTACCTTTCCCTCTTTCTTTCGTTTGGTGAGAAAACATCAGCCTGAAAAATGTTTAATGCATCATCTTCCTCATCTTCTTCGTCATGGATTAGCTCACAACAAGAAGAGCCATCAACATCTACCAATCAAAGTTGGTATCCACAGCTAGAGCAACAACAAAAGCATCACCACCATCATCATCCCAGCGAAGATTGCAGAGATTGTAAGATCTATAGAAACACCAGATGCTTCAATTGTGATACCACAACCACGCCATTATGGAGACGTGATGATGATGGCAACAATATATGCAATGCCTGTGGTCTCTATTACAAATTACATAATGTACATCGTCCTCTGTCCATGAAAAGAACAATCATTCATAGACGAAAAAGAGTTCACATGGCGAGAAAGTACTCTCAGCAAGACCATTCACCTCCACATCAGGCACCCCATCCCAGATCTCCTTTGACTTTTCACAATCAAGATCAACTGTTTGATCCATACAATAGACGGAATAGTAGCCATAGCATGTCCTCTGTAAACTCTTTGGAAGCAACGACACAGCCGCTTGATATTCCAGCTTCATCATCGACCACAGAAAGGCGTCGTTTATCGTTCCAGTTGTCTCCCATTCATGACTCAACATCGCCTCCTACTACAACAGAATCCTTACCCAATCTTCGGTCTTTTATGACTTTGCTGATTCAGGAAGAAGCACAAAAGCAGCAGCAGCTGCAACAACAACAACAACAACAACAACAATTGCATTTTAATGGCAAGAAGCATCGGAATAGCTCAAGTAGCTTGACTGATTTGATGCCAGCCGCGATTTCTTCGCCCTCCACCACAACGGCATCTTCTGATAGTACTGCTGTATCTACCACAGCCGCACTGGCAAGCATGTTGTTGCTTGAACCCGCAAAGTTTTGCAGAGCTCTTTCTACACGAAGAGATCAACTCCAAGCAGAGATAGAGAGCATCAATGCTCTGTTGTCTCAATCCACGTCCATGCTGAATAGTAATTTGGCACAACAAGCGCAACGGATGACCATCAATGAACCCTCTACGCATAATAATGTACTCATAGACTCTCTACTTGAAGCTATACGACTCAATGCCAAGAAACAAATACCATCAATTGTTCCAGAAGAGTCGGATATACCTACCTCGTCCTCAGCCCAAGCAACTACTTCCTCCACTGCAAATACAAATACGTTTCAAAGCTCATTCAATCATCCTTGATTTACGATAATGTGTCTAATAAACTTTATTGGAACAGCTGTAGCAGAAAATGTCTCCTATGTGGGGTTATAGTATTTCATTCAAGAATTTGTTAGTGCTGATATTGTTATTCACAGGAGAAAAGCCAATCCGGGGAGCAGAGCCACCAAAGTCGTATACTGTGATGAAATGTCGAAGTAGCATATTACCAAGAATAAACTTGTCATCTGAGGGCAAAAATAACAATAAGCATTTGCCATCGCTTTCTCTTTTAGATATCAGCTCCTTGACAGGTATCGAGATAAAGATGCGTTTGCCTTCATAATCGCTGGAGGGAAAGTAAATCTTGACGAGATCTTGGCTATCTTGAAATTGACAATCCACTACATAAATGCCTGATTTTTCTTGGCTCAGTGTGCTGTTTTGAGTGATACTTTTGGCTAAATCTTGGGCGAGTGATCCAGGAAGGTACATAAAATTAGATCCTGTATCGATACCAAATGGGGTCTTTTGATTAAACTGAAAGTTCTTGGTTTCGTTGGCCGTTTGGAATTCGAAATCAGTGATATAAGCTGACCACCGAGATCCTACAGCAGCTGTGTAAATATAGCTGTAGCCTGGATGAGTGTCGCCCAAGATGACGCTGCCTTCTGTATCATCTTGTGCAATGGATACTGAAAAGACAGGGTTTGGAATCGTTTTGGATTTGTAGAGTGCAACGATCAAAGGGTCATACATGTCACCACCGTGCAAATAACTTACTGTTCCTGCAGGTAATCCTGCGCCAAAGATGCCGTCTAGAAACACATGGTCTACATCAGTTGATTGATTTTGCTGTGAAATTGGCCCAACGGCTTTGTCGATCATGGCGAGTGTCTGTTGTCGGTTGATGTATTGATCGCCCAAGGAAACAATGTCCTGAAAATAATGGCCCTCAGCACTACCAATGCCATAAGTGATGCTCAGTGTATCATTTTCGATTTTCTGATGGCTAGTGGAGGCACTGGTATCATAGTGATGCAGGAAATCAGGGCATCCGGTTTCTGTGGTGCATTGCTGTGATGGTATCCAGGTATCAGCACTGCCTGTATCAAACAGGAGCACGAATTCCTGGGCTGGTGTACCGATTTGCACTTTTACTGCTACTTCGCATAGATCAAGGTCATTGATGAGAGGAATTTCGTTGCTGTTGCCTGTGAGTAACGATCGTTTTCCAAAGGATGAATGTCGAGTGTGTCGCAATGGTAAATGAATGGCTGTTGGTACAGTGGTTGGCAGAGATGTTACAGTAGCAATGGAAGCTGTGATAAGCAGTAATTTCGCCTTCATGATGTGGTGGATGAGGATTAAGGAATAAATGAATAAAAAGGAAGGGAGAAGGGGAGTGATGAAGAAGAGAAGAACAAGGTTAATGAAATATGGTTTCTCACTTTTTCTTGTCTCTTGCTGATTTAAATAGATTTCTGACTCTTTGTAAGGGGAATGAATGAAAAAAAAAAAAAAAAAAAAGTGATGTTCAACTTCTTTTCTTATATGTTGGATTGAGGAGGCTAATATAAGATTTTACAAGCTAGTTTTTAGGCGGGTTATACAAAAAATGTGGATTCACGTTTTTAATAACAAGATGATGAAAAGGTAAAGGGAAATATGGCTGCTTTATATATGGTGTCATGGTACATGATGTGTTTCCAATGGATGCACCGCCATGTATTGGATCATCATTACCATCGTATAATCAACAAACAAAAAAAAAAAAAAAACGACAACGGGCCTATTCATGGATGTCCAAAAAAAAAAAAAAATGCAGGAGTAAATATATGCTAAAAATAGGGATCTTTCATTCTGTCACTTTTTCAATCAGAGTCTTCTATTAACAGAACGACGCAGAGGTTCACCTTCCTTGGGTGCTTCTTGTATATCATGACCTCCACTTGAAGTAACAGAGTTATCTTTGGTATAATCCTTCAAGCGATTCAATGTGTATTCTTTCCCAACTGTATATGCAACCAAAGCAGCTAAGATACGAAAACGTGTTAATAGTCTAATAGTAAATTTCTATACAATGAAAATCAAATCTTTACAAACAGCAACGGTTGTCCTACATTTAACAATCAGTATTAAAGTTTAGCTTCATTTTTTTTTATACACTTACCATCCTAGTAAGACAAATTTAGGTGTATTAGGTACTACTGCCATTCTATATTATTCAATGTTGAGAAGAAAGAAGAAACATGGCAACAATATAAGCTGATCTTTTTATAAATGTTGGCCATGTTTGTGCGGGGGGAGAGATGGCTCTTTTTCGCATTTGACAATCAGCAGCTGTCACGGTTTCTGTTTAATGTGTGTTGGTACTTGATGCATAATCGTAAAAACTAAAGATACATGTTGGTATCATCGAGTATTACATATAATTTGTGCTAACAAGCGTTAGCTCTTGTTTTGAATTGAATTGTCTGCACGTTTATATTGGTTGTTAATCAGGGAGCAATGGCTATAGCTTGTTTGATCTGAAACTGCTGATCAAATAATTTGATTGACATTTAAGCAAGACTTTTCTTATGCTTATTTCAATGAATAGAGAAGTACATTTATATTCTTTCAAAGAATAAAGCTTCAAGATTGCGTTTTGTATGATTACTACTACTGAAGCAAGGAATGAATGTCTGTGCAATGTAGTAGCGTATTTAATCGCTGCTGTATCTCATTGATTTATAAATCATCACCATTATATATACTGGAAAGCTAGAACACAAAAGCGTCGCCGTAGCCAGCCATAGACTAAAAGTTTCTCTTCCAAGAACATAATGCATCTAATTCAAGAGATTTCTTGCCATCTATTTGACTGTGGATTGAGTGATTTGTGGTCTTAAGGGGGCATTTGGTAACAATGACCTTAAGAGGGTTTAACCGTAACGAAGCAAACGTGCAACATCGTAGTAATCCAGCAGTAAATTTGGTTTCTCATTTTCACTATTAATAAGCTTACGGACAACATAACGCATCAAAATGTGCATGATTTAGCTTTACCAAAAGTAATACGCCTCCTATTCGAATCAGAAGTTGCACAGGTTGCAGAACTGCCTTTCAAGGAGATTTCAGCTACCAAAGATGTAATTCATGCCGTGTAAATAAAAGCTACGGAGCAAAAAACATAACCAAATTTGACAGCTTTCAGGCCTTCATATCTTGACATGTAAGCCTTTCTGAGCCACCGAAATGGCGCCAAACAATTGTACTCGAGTAGTAGTAACTTCCTGGCACCTTTGCTCAACTTTTTGAAGACCCAAAAAAACATGGCCAAAAATTGACCAAAAAGCATGAGGGGTACCTCATGGTAATTCTCTAATCACAATTGTCATCTATCATTTGTTCCTGTCATCTATCGCTTTATCCTAAATATAATTGAATATCATATCAATTGCGCCCGCCTCTTGGTAATGCCCTAAGGATCTACTTACACGGGGCAATCAATAAAAACAGTTTTTTTTTGTTTAAAAAAAAAGGTACCTCATGGTTTTCATCAAAAATCATGGCTTTCTCCATTAAAGACCACTGCCTAGTAGATAAAGGCAAAGTCTCCACTTATGGTGGCTCTACGCTGGATTCTAGCCATAATCCAGGCAACAATATGTTTACATATGCTTCCTTCTTCAAAGATATTCACAACCAAAAGCGCACTCCATTTGAAGTTACTCCCTCCATTGTTGATAACGGATCATCCCCAGGCACGGCACTCGACTTCACTTCCACCTTTGTTGAAGCGACCGACGACTTCTCGTTCATCATCGACTGCTCACAATTCATTGGCATGGTGTTCAAGGAGAAGACGCTACCCAGCTGTCTTCGTGCACAATATCCCAAAGGTCTTGGTATTAGACATCGTATGGTTGGCAAGAACCATAAGGTGATTGAAATGAACTTTTCCACTGAACAGGATTGTATGGAGGCCTTGGGAAAGGATTTCGTCCTCCAGGGTAAAACTATTCAGGTCAGCAAGGCTTTGGACAAGAATGCCAACGTTGTTAGAGTTACTGTCTCGGCTATCCCTTACAAGCCTGTAGAGTTTCTCAAACCTTTGTTAATCCAGACATTTAAACAATATGGTGATATTCTCCATGTCGGTCTCTATCACTCCAAGGATAGTAATTGGTTCACTGGTAGAGGTTTTGTTACACTTAATATGGATAGATCCAAGCAATATGAAGCTGAGGTGGCACCTCAGATCCCATTTGGAGATTTTCCGGAGAAAATCCGTTTGGTTTGGACCAATATGCAACCCATCTGTAAGGGTTGTCATACTGATGAACATGTCAAAGCCGACTGTCCTCGAGCAAAGAAGAAGGCCTTTCATAAATGCGGTAGTCTCGAGCATCTTATTGCCCAGTGTCCCCGCGCTCATTGGAATCGAAAGAAGGACCAAACTACTCAGGAACGTCGTCGCAATTCCGTTACTAAGGAGAGTATCCCTCCATCAAAGCCTACAGGAAGAGAGGTCAACCTCTTAGAATTGATGAATGTCAAGCAACACAAATATCTTGCCAAGAAGAATACGGATGTTGCCGAAGACGCTATGGAAACCGACGATGAATCCACCATTCCTGAACAAGAGACTCAGGAACCAGCTGACCCACTCCATCAGGAGGCAGTAGCAACAGTTGATCCAGTTGAATCTGTCGAGCCACAGACTGCAGCATCACCTTCAGTTGCACCAACCACTGTTTGATTCAACCTTAACTGTGGAATCTCATCAGGATGACAACCTTGATGACAAGGAACCAGCTTCTCCAGATGCACAGGAGACCGTTCACTTCACCAGCGAGGAATCAGAATATGAAGGAGGTGATACATCTGAAAGCTCTGTAGAATATACCAATCACTGGAACAGATACGATCTTAGGAAGGGTAAAAAGAAGAGTTCTAACGCTTTAGGTGACACAGCACAGGAGGCCTCTCAGAAGCGTTCTATTAGGGAACTGGCATCTACTCCACCGGGATCTGATCAAGAGAGATCTGCCAAAAAGGCTTTCAAACAACAAGAGGACAGCCATATGGATGAGGCCGAGCAAGGCAACTCCTCCACAATCAAATCATTATAATTTTAATGAGTCAAACCAAAATAAGAATATCAAAATTAAAATAGGTTCCATCAACTGTAGGAACCTTAACAAACAATACAATCCGAACACAACAGCACAATTTATAAGATATCTCAAAGTAGAACTATGCAACATACTGCTATGCCAGGAAACTAATATCCCTTCACACTCATTTGATACCGTTACAACTAATTTCCAATACCAGTTCCAATATCACCAAGCCATATGGACCGGTAATTGTGGAATAATCAACTTCAACCAAGCTCTACAACTACAACATCTAAAGACTTTTGACGAAGGAAGAGCCATCTTGGCTAAGCTCTCTCTTGTCAACAACAATATGCCACCAATATATATATATATATACTTAATATCTATGCCCATGCTGATGATTACAAGGCTAGGAATCAACTCTTTAGCCAAATTATTACACACCTTAACACTATGCCCGAAATCATTCCTTCTCTCCTTATCGCCGGGGACATGAACTATTGCTTTGACACCAACACTTACCATCACTCTCACCGAGCAGGTAAACCGAAACAGTTTATGGAATTCTTGAACACCCATTTCTCTGATTGCCTCAACCCGAGAAATGAACCTCATGCATACACCTTCAAACGCGGATCAACCATGTCTACTTTGGACTACATGTTTGCTGGATAGGATATAGCTTCAAAGATGAGTGATGCCACCAACTCGTTCCTACGTCCTGAATGGACTGGCCATGCTCTTGTGACCAAAACTTACACAATTGGATTGACAAACTGCGGTAAAGGCATTTGGCGTGCAAACCCTCACCTTGCCAAAAATCCTAGGTATAGACAGAAGTTGGCAAATGAAATCGAGAGATTCGTGGCTACCAAATTGGACTACAATCTTTCAGCTCAAGACAAGTGGGACCTGATCAAGCGGAAGACCAAACAGGTTACTATCAACTTTGCTAGACACCATGATACTTGGAGAAAGCCCAGAATCAAGGTGCTGCAAAGCGAGAGGAATAACTTGCTGCGACGCTACCGGAGTGACATTGAGTGCTTGAAACTGCTGCTGCCGGAGGTGGAGGGAGAGCTATCCAAACTACAGCAGGAAATTGTGGAGATTCAGATGTTGAAAGCAGGTCGCCGATGGTTGGAGCAGAGCGAGAAGTCCCCAGGAAATATCAAACACATCATTGATCAGCGTGTTGATCAACGGACAGTTGCAATGTTGAAACATCCTAGCACTGGAGAAGCTTGCCTGGACATGGAAACCAAACTCAATGCTACTGAATCCTTCTATCAGGATCTGTACACGGAGGAGCCAATTGACTATGATGATATCTTGGACGGCGCCCGTCGAACCCCCAAACAGGGTAGCCCAGGACTGGACGGCATCGGCTATGAGATACTTTACCTCCTTGTCTCTCACCCAAGCTGTCGTGATATTATCCATCAGGTATTCAATGACGCTGTTCGTTTGGCAAAGTTTCCCAAATCTTAGCAGGCCTCGTGTATCATTATCTTACACAAGAAAGGTGACAAGAGTGATCTAGCTAACTACCGTCCCATCACACTGATTGCAGCGGATTGCAAAGTTTTTACGCGCATCATGAACTCCAGAGTTGTCCAAGTGGCTAACAGGATTATCACCCCTTATCAATGCGGTTTCTTGCCCGGCCGTTATATTGGGGATCATGGAATGTCTCTCCAGGTGATTATGGATAATGCTCAGTCTGCTAGCTGGCGGAACCCCTCCAACTTTACTGCCTATGCTGGCATCATGCTTGATAATGCCAAGGCCTATGACCGGGTCCGCCCAAAGTATCTCTCCCAAGTACTGTTAAAGTTTGGCTTCCCTGAAGCGTTTGTCACATGCATTATATATATATATATATATATATATATCACTACGGCCCAACTGATGTTCTCATGAGAACATCGATGTTCCCGAAAGGTAAAAAATGCTCTCATATGGGAACATCGACGTTCCTAAAGATCTATTATAAGTCGGCCGATGTTCTTATGAGAACATCCGAAATGTTCCCATGTGAGCACATCCATATTCTTATATGAGCACATCGATTTTCAGAAATTTGAAAAACGAATGCTCCTACCGGGGTCAAACCCACAACCTATCGGTTGTGGATCTGACGTTCTTTCCACTAAACTACTCGAATACCTTATTGAAATATATTCTTTTACTTTAATAAGTACTTATTAGGTAATTTTAAATTGCCATTTTCTCGTGCAATTTATAATACGTTTAGTAATTTTATGAATCTTACATATAATAAAAGTCTCTCTGTTGCCTACAATATTATAGTTTAGCTATTAAAACCATTTTATTCATGTGGAAAACTACACCTTCTCAAATGAGAACATCAATGTGCTCATGAGAACATCGATGTTCCCAAAAGAGCACATCCATGTTCTGTGAGTGTGGAATACATCCACTATGATCTGCATTCCGACAGTTCATCCAGTTACCAGATTTAGATATAAACTGTATGTACTCTGGATTAGATGTACGATATCGATTTATACTATGATCATGAGAAGATATGGACTTCAGATACGCTAGTACTATAAGATTCATACTATATAAGATATAGGCTATAGATGGCACCACGGACATGGATGGCACTATAGACTTATACTTGTATTCCGACATTGACTACGGATGTTTACCATATCTGGATAGGCACCAAGATTAATGCAATATGAGCTTGTTGCTTCAGATGTGCACTTCATGATCCACGCTATAAGACACATGCTTATATCCGTGATACTAGCTACAGATACTTTATGTACTACAGACTTGTACTATATATGAGACATGCTATAGACATGCATACGATATGCTATAGACATGCCATATATTCAGATACATGCTAAAGATGTATGCTTAGCGATATACACTCAGATATGTACTATTAATATAGACTAAGAAGACTGTACCTATCGGATACATGCTACTAGATCGATATTAATTATCCTTATGGAAACGATAGATCAGGGTACTTCGGATGAGAGTCTAATTATTCATCCAGACAGAGCTAAATCATGATTAGCTTGCTGGAGTTGTCTTTTAGCATGATTAGACATTAGTTGATCTGAGTTGACTTATTTGTCAATCTAATTAAGAGAACTTTTATCCATTGTTATAGTATATAAGAAGGATCATCTACCTGGCCAGTAGAGAGACTTCAGTTTACTTTACACCTGTCAGTTTGATAATAAAATATACCTTTATCAAGTTGACATTACTGTTTTTTTATTCTTTTTTTTCCGTGAATTTTAGTCTATCAAGCCTCAAATTCCACAGTGAGAACATCAGTTGGGCCGTAGTGTATGCGTTTGGAGATCCGGTTTAGAAATGATACATCAAATTTATTTAAAGAATATCCCTCGCATAAAACCGTGTGATAGATGCCAGATCGAATAATTGCATCTTGTCGTACTTTTGAATAAAGAAGAACTTAAATTGTATCTATTTAGATACCCTTTTATTACAAACACAACACTATTATAAATGAAAGATCAATAGGAAATCAACTAGTTGTAACCCTTTGCTACTTCAACCTCTGAGCCAATCAGATTGCTTGAAAACTCCGCTGACCTAAAAAAAATTTGCGAGGGTTTCCCCCTGTTTTGATGTGAGGCAAAATTTTAAGCGCCGCTATAATAGCATTATAGCCGCTGCTATCATCAAATTTCCCCCAGGTGCTAGAGCATGCCTTACTTACACCACCTAGCTTTAAATTCAGGCATTGAGACCCTCAATCATCACTAAAGTAAGTAGCGATAACCAAGTGGAGGCAGCCTATCTACCTCCTGGTGTCGGATATAGTCTTGTTGAGCTTCAGTGATAGGCACATCCACCGCAACGTAATAAAGAGGTATGCTTCAAAGAAACATAAAAATAATAAAAAAAAGAAAAGAACATACTACTATAGGGATATAGTAATTTGTAGGCAAAAAAAAGGAAGACTCACACAAAGTGAGTCAAAAAAAAAGCATAACAAACACAACATCAAAGATGTTCAAAAAAGCTCATTGTTGTTGCAATAAAAATGCATACATGAGCAACGTGCATGGTAGTAATAGTCGGATGTAAAGCAACATGGCACAAATACGCACAACTGCAAAAGCAACAGTGGTATTATAAGCTTGCAATACAACATAATGACTAATGTTGTTTCATGTAAAGTTACAGAGGAAACACTACCAACAAAAGAACAAGAAGAAGAAAGCGCAACAAGGCAAACATTATGAATACACTACGGCCCAACTGATGTTCTCACAGAACATCAATGCGCTCTTTTGGGAACATCGATGTTCTCGTGAGCACCTCGATGTTCCCATATCAGAACATTTGGCTTTACACTGTGAAGATAGTTATCAGATATGCGCTTTTAAATGGTATGGTCAGACTTTTTGAGTTCTTTTGTTTATTTTTCGTACCGAACGCCAATTCGTAGCATCATTATCTACGAAGTTAGAAGCCTCCAAACTTGCTCAATTTGAAACAAATCAGGAGAAAAAATCACGTGACCCGAGTTTCTGGTTACTTTGAGTCGTTATGTCAAAGTGGTAATATTCCTGACTAACAAACTGAAGGTCGCCAGTTCGAATCCGAGCAAACTCGTTTTTTCTTCGTTGGACGTTAACCTTGCTGGGTTAATTATGCATTTCTCAAAATGCTTTGATGGTCAGTGATGCGGATCCTTTTCTTTTATTATTTTTTTTTATAATTATTTTGCGCATGCCTTCATGGACAACAAAGCTGTAAGAGGTATACAAGTATGATTAATGAATGTAGCTATGTATTGTATTGACAAATGTATTATCTTTTATTTCGTAGCCTCAAGTGGGTAGTTTTACGCGAAAGCAA
This sequence comes from Mucor velutinosus, assembly GCF_035048745.1. Lineage (NCBI taxonomy): Eukaryota > Fungi > Mucoromycota > Mucoromycetes > Mucorales > Mucoraceae > Mucor > Mucor velutinosus. The sequence continues at coordinate 2,185,873 of NW_027041905.1, read as the reverse complement.
AAAAAAAAATCTGTATGTTGCGATTTCAATCCTCGTTAAAGGTTGCGAATATCGCCAGCATCGATCGACATATCTTGTTCAAACGCATGGTAGTTTGCAATGACGCTAAAGTGCAAGTCGTTATCCAAAGATTTCACCAATCCCACTTGCATCTCAACATCGTCAATAGAAATGACAGCATACTTGGGATCAATCACTCTCGGCACCCTTCTTGCAATTTGTTGTTCGACAGGCTCATTCATACGAACAAAAGGGACAGACCTGTCGTGAGAAGCAACACCATGATTTTTCATGGTTTCAACGAAAGCCAAAAAGTAGGTCGACCCATCATAGACATGTTGGAAAAAGAATATCACTCGCGAAACAAACCAACAGGAGACAGGGTGGTTAAGTCGATTGAGGTGAGTTGACCTAAACATGACCAGATGGTTGCTTCTACGAAACTCATGCATCTTCTCTCTGTATATTTCTGATCCTATGACAGTAGAACCGATTAGAGCACGATGGGCAACCTTGATCGTCATTGACAATGGACTGTTGTTCAGCCTTTGAAGAGAGAATATCCTACAATAGTATTTCGACAAAGCACGCTTGAATCTTGCAATTGGAACACCATGGAGTTCAGCACGATCAGTACCATCGAAGCCAAAATGATGATCCAAATTTGTCTCTTCTTGATCAGGTTCCCACAACTGTGAGCTTGTTAGAGATTCTGGATGATTGAGGTATGTGGTGGATGCATATGGCTGCGGTCGAATGCCTTGGAGGAACTCATTTGAGTCGAAGATCCTTTTCAGCTGGTTTCTGATTGCAACAATTTCAATCAAGTTGGAAGATTGCTTGCCTGTCCTTGACTTGCCAGTTATCAAATCACCAAACTTTCCAATGCTTCTGTAAAATGGATGATGTTGTTATGTAAGTAACTGGATGTGTGTGATAAACATAGCATGTATAGATGACTAACCGTTCTTGACTTCGTGAGGAGTAGGCTACAATTGGCCCCATTTCTCTTATCATCCACACTACATGTGTAAGCTGATGCATTACGGGACGGAAGACCGAAAGTGACAAGCACATGGCATCTCTCTGAGCTTTGCAGTAGTCAATGAAGAAGTCAATGCATTCATCAATCTCTGCCAACCTAGACTCAGTGAACTCCCATTGCAATGCAAGACAGACGCCTCTAACCAGCTTCATGATTGCTTTCCTAGCCTGTGGACTGGCTAATTCTGGGACAAAGAGAGTAGGTATGATGGTCTATTTCAAATCAGAATAATCAGATCCTAATTCACGCCTTACATGTGTACGTTTGCAGATTACAGTGGATCTGATCTTACCAGCAAATTATCAAGATAGTCAACACTGCGGGTGCCTCGTAGCTTCTCCACCAGATTCAAAAAGCTTCCATCAAATGCAACTGGTATATATGATCTTGTGTCCTCAATTGCTTTGCCAATCTCGAACAGCCGTTGCTTTGGAATGAAAAATGGATAATTTTCTCGCTCCAATTCACCATCTGGATATGTGTAGAAGAACTTTGTGTTGTTCGGAGACAGGTCGACAGTGAGCATCTCGAAGAGTTCTGAACCAACACCTCGTGCTAATGTATGCATTTCTTCGAATCCAAAGCATTGGGGTGCAATGCATGACGATAGCTGATTGAAAAGGCTGACACCGTTGAATCCAAGGTTGGACTCAGCCCTCTCGTAATCTTCATTCGTACGCATGCTTCCAGCATTTGGAAAGTACATCCCATGGCTGCGATTATCAGGGTGCATACCACGCGAAAGACACCAACGACAGCCATACTCAGATGCATGATGAGCACACTTGCTCCAGTCAAACACGGCTAGAATAAAGCAGGTAGGTAAATCAATTTCATGTTAGCCATTGTGGATGCTGATTAGTTGCTTTATCAATCAGGATATTTACCTGGAGTATCACCACCACAAATTAGAGGATGAACCTTCAAACGAATTGGCCCAGCATCATTTGTTTCGACTACCATTCCATACGTAGAAAGCCACTGGAGCTCTGCCAAGATGATGGAAATGAACGAGTCAAATGATTTGGGCTTCTTTTTTCCTGGAAAGATACAAAGCTCGTGCGTGTACTCCTCCTTGTAACGCTTGTGTGGATCGTAATTGAACACCATCAGATGAATAATTGTGAATAGCCGATCACCTCTCTTTTCAACTACAAAGCCATCATTCATGATCGCAACTGCGATATCCAGGTCATTTGTGAAATGCGTATTCTTGATGGACTTGTACGTGGCGCCGTCAAATACGTCAGCAATGATAACATCGGATGGATTCTCTTCAAGGTCTCTGTTGTCGTAGGCATGTCGGTACCGAAGCTCCTCTCTCGTTATTGGATTCGCAACTAATCGTGATACGATGTCTCCAATTGACATGACTTTCATTGTTGACAGGGCTCGATGATCTCCCCGTGCATCGTATCTTTCATGGGAACAAATATTACAAATTGTCTCCTCGTCGTCTACTTCCAATGCGTACAGCTTGCAGCCATTGATACACACATCATATTCATGGGATGTCAACGATGATTGGCGCTGAAGCATGCTTTGCACACGAGGGCCATGCATGATCTCCGGATTGCTTTCTATCAGTTCATGGGGGGAGGATCGGAAGCTGGTGAGTTATTGTATAAATGACATGTCATTGCAATGCGAATTACCTCGACTAATTTTTTCTGTATCTCTCAAAACAGTGTTCATCAACCTGACCAACTTTCTGTATGCATCCCGTGGTATAGCAAAATCATTGACGATATCATACAGCTCAATCGAAACCAGTTCTGTGGTTGTATATGTATTTTGGTTGATGTCTTCGAGGGATCTGCAATCGTAGAAGCAAGCCTGATCTTCTGCATCTGGGTCGACTACTCCAACTGTCTTGTATTTGACATTTAGCAAATCAAATTCAAGCCCTGGTTCTTCTGGATTGTCTCCTGTTATCGCATGTGTGGAATCCGCTATTGTGAGTATATACATCTACTTTAGCGCTGCAATTCCTTACCATTATTATCGACAATAGGCAGCAGATCAGCAGCACCCGGCGTCTGTTCAAAGCCTGCGTAGTCATAATCAGCATCGTCAGCAGCAGGAATCATTTCTTCAATATCACTCATGGCATCATCATCATGCAGCTGGTTTGCATGATCTGAATTGGCTGTGACTAGCGCACTGGGGGGAGATTGTGGCTGTATCAGCGTTGTTTCCACTGGAGGTTGCTCTTCCATTTCAACATCTTGATCTTCATTCAAAATGGGAGCACGACAGTTTCGGCGATGGTTGCGTAGAGCACGGGCACTGTCAAAGCTGGTATAGCAATTTGTACAGAAGGATGGCTCTGTTTCTCGTGATATACGGATTGAGAATGACATGTTTGGAGAAACCAAGAAAAATAGGCAAGTAAAAACAAATTTCAAGTGGCAGCTTTATATACTAATTCAAGTTTTATTTGCGCTCGCCAACAAATGCGTTTATCATCGTTTACAAGCAAGTGATACGTAGTCTTGCATATAACGTTTGGTAACTCAAAGTCCAAGATCAAGTAAGGAACGTGTTTCCTATGATGTGATATGTCGCCTCAGGCTACCTCTACGTCATTTCACTTTCAACATCATGTCAAATCGAGTGGTATTCACTGTGCACATATGCTTATACTATGGGCGTACAATGAGGTCAGCATTACTTGCATGAAGCCTGTGAACCGAATGACGTTCAACAACGTGGTGGTGTGTGCGCAACGAGATATACGGTAAAACACAACTCTGAACATATCTTTTCTTTGCTTACTAAATTTTTATTATCAGCGCGAACCATGAACAACAACAACAACAACAACAACAACGCTGCCAGCATTGACTTCACCGCAAGACTCTTGCAAGAAATGATGGCAATGAGATCCGAAATCAGCCAACAAGGCGTACAACTGAACGTCTTGAATGATGGATTTCGACAGCAATTCATGTCGCCATTGGAAGACGCAGGCAGCGATTTGGCAACAAGAAGCATCCTGGATCCCACTTACAGAAGCCAGGTACTATCAAACAGCAACAGAAGAGGTCCTCGGGTAATTGAAGCAAACCCTACCGGCAGGGCCAGAGCTTCTCCTGTGGAGAGATACAACGCAATGCTCCAGCATCTACACAAACTATGCAATGGGGCATCTGTACCCGATTTGACACCAGGGCAGCTCAAATCGCGCAGGGAGAAGCTCCACCGCACAGCAAAGAGGGTCTTGGAGGCTATACTGGTGATGCATCCGAATATCTCGCATTGGAATGCCCTGGACCATGTGCAGGATGAACAGGTATATTACAGCCTGGCACTGGAGGAGCAGGCCCTGCAACGGGACAATCTCATGATTTGTCTCTGCAAGAAGCAGTGGTGTGCCAGGTTGTTGCTCTCCCAGGCCTTCAAAGCAAATAGAGCAAGCAGAAACCGAGCTGCTGCTGCTGATGCTGCTGCTGATGCTGCTGCCAATGTTGCCAATGCTGCCAATGCTGCTGCCAATGTGTCTTTGCAAGAAAACGAGGCAAGAAGCCATCTTCTGGTAAGTAGCTCCTATTATTTGTTTTGGCCATGGCTAACATCTAAGTATTGGAAACATTTCAAATGCTTTTAGGAGACTGAATCAGCAATTGTTGGAGACAGTGATATTGCCCAGCTTGCTCAAACTGCCGGTGTTGGTAATGCTGAGGATGATGACAACCTTAGTACTACTAGCAATATGTAATGGTGTGTGCGTTTGTGAGATCTTGTATATTTCATCCAAAATAAAATTACTTTGCTTTTGTACATTTGATGCTGCCTTGCTCTATTGGGATTTGAGATGATGGATTAGCTGCGATGCCACATTTAAAATCACATTTGATAGGTCACTTCAGCTTAAAAAGTTACTTGATTTGGTTACATCAGTCTGATACTGTGCATGATTAGAGCGTGTTTCTATATTTTTAGATCGAAACTTTGTATATTTAGGTCATCCCTTGAGAAAAAAGTGCTTTTGTTTCTCTTTTTTCTTCATTTTTCATCTATTTTCACTTTAATTCTATCAGCATAAGAGACATGTGCTCTGTAGCAGCAAGAAGAAGAGGCAGCATTTACCGTCCATGGCTTTAAAGGTGGAGGCTAGGTTTCAATGCCATTGAAGAAGGAATACCATTTCAAATGTGCGCCGTGGGAAGCTTCATATCCCTGCCATAGTATCCAGGATGGAATCTTCATTTACATCCTTTCGAAACAACAAATTTATGGTATGTCCAATGCTTCTTGCCATATAAAAGCTAACAAATATCTTGTAGAAATGTAAAGGCGACTTTGCCAGGTCAATTTCGATGTCGCAAGTATGCCATTTGGTTAACCGTTTCCCTCCATCCTGCTGGTTCCATTTATCTGCTTTCTTGCTATCACTGTTCAAGTAGTAAGTCATCTTTTGCTGCATCATCAGGAAAAATCAGTCGTTACTCACCTGATAAGTTAACTAGTGCCAGCGTCGAGTGGGTCTGGCGGGTTTGGCTTGATAACTGAGCACATCTCTTGCATACTTTATGGATCCCCTTTTGCATCCAGTGAACAATGGCAGATGCTTCATAGTTGAATGATGCGGTCTATACATCTGATACTTCTGACGGCATAAGACGCATTAACATTCGTTCGATGTTTTCTTTTCAAGAATGTCTGCTCCCAATGAGTCGCTGCCTGGTGGTGTGCTGTACTTTCTATCTGTCTTGTGAAAGAGGTATTGTAGTCATCACGCCTTTGCTGGAACGCTTTACTAACTTGATTCAGTTCACATCTTTGCTGATAGGTACATGCACATCTTTGATATTATGCTGGCTTTTGTACAATTCGTTGCTCTACATGGAACACTGTTGATGGCTTCAACCTTTTCATTCTATGCTCTCTCTGGATCTCGCCTGGAAACATCACTTTTATATTGCCCTAAAAACTGATAATATTGGGAAACACGAAACAGTTCATACTGATCCAGGCTATTATTCTCAATTATCTTTGACTCTACTATAGCCTACAGCATGACCATTACCACTACAAGGCTTTACTATTGCACGTTTTTGGCACGTAGCCTTCGTTTACCCATTAAAATTAACCAATAATAAATGTATAAATATTTAAACCACAATTTCTGAGCCAATGAAAGCTGCCAATATTTAAACCACGAATTATGGGCCAATAAAAGCTACCAATATTTAAGCTGATTCAGACCTTCAATGATCCCATTTCAGCTCATCGATAGGTTCATGCGCGATCATGAATGTTCTCATTTGAGAACATGGATTTGCTCATTTAAGAACATCGATATTTTGATTTGAGAACATCGATGCGCTCATAAACAGCTACATTTGCTCTTATTTAAGAACATGGATGTGCTCATATGGGAACATCTCGGATGTTCTTATGAGAACATCGGCCGACTTATAATAGATCTTTAGGAACGCCGATGTTCCCATATGAGAGCATTTTCCACTTTTTGGGAACATCGATGCTCTCGAATGAGAACATAAAATAGATTCTTATATGAGCACCTCGATGTTCTCATGAGAACATCAGTTGGGCCGTAGTGCGAATGCATTATCACGAGAAAGGAAGCAATAATATAAGCGTCCAAAGAAGTTTTATATCATTGCGACCAGGAGAAAGAAGATACTTACCACTTACCACAGCCACAGAGAGATCAGAAGAGTATAGGCAATCACCGGAGACAGACAAGAGAACAAGCAAGTACCAAATACAGTAGACCAGAAAAGACCAGATTAGCAGCAGCAGCAGCAGCAACACCAGCACCATAGAAAAACTAAAGAATGAACGCCATCAGCAGAGACCAGACAGACCAAAGAAGCTACTTACCACTTATCACCACCATAGATAGACCAGAAATTACGCAATCACCGGATATGAGCCAGAGAACGAGCATGCGCCAAAGACAGTAGACCAAGAAAGACCAGATTAGCGGCAGCAACACCAGCTCCTTAGAAAAACCGAAGAATGAACGACGCCAGAGATCAGAAAAAGACCAAAGAAGCAACCATCAGACATGATAAACTAAAGAAGCAGACAGCAGAGATAGCAGAGAAGTACTGGCAGCAGCACCCACATCAAGCAGACAAAAAAAATCATCAAAACCTAATAAACAAATTCAATTAGTGCTGATTCTACGCCTTCCAGTGCTCGTTATCGAATGGTATCTAATATATTCCACTTTAAAAGAGCAGTATCAAGCTCTTCTAACAGTACAAGACTGAGTTATCAGAAGCTAGAGTGTTATTATCAATCAAACGGTGTCCAAAACCACCATGGTTTAATACTAAAACACGTTTTGCAAAAAGGGTGAAAAACGGGGACATGGAAAAACGAGAGGGTACCCTATCCGACGTCACGACCTGTAGATTTAGTCTCAGTCTTATACCGTAGCAACGGTAATTGCGGCAATTTAAATTGAAATTGTGCAGTGGTATTTTCGTGTTCAAACTTGACTTGATCTCACATCCTTTAATCGTTTTTTCTAAATTTGACTACGAAAACTGTCGTTATAACACCAAACTTTCTAATACGTTCCTAGAGAACTAAAAAAGCCGCATCAAATGATGCTAATTACTTTTAGCTTTTACACCGAAAATAATGAGCAATTTGCAAAAATATGAAAACAGGTTTTCTGTGAATATATCGAAATTTAGCATATAAAAGTCTCATAAAAAGAGTTTCCAATGTTGCATTTCTTCTTTACGATCAATTTGATCTAATATGTATCATAGAAAAAGTCTTCGTTTTTGGGGTGAAAAACACGATTGTTTGATTTTCAAGAATTTTCCCTTGCTAATACTCATGGAAAAACGATGATTTTCATAAATTTGCAATGACCCAAAAAAAATTGAGATAAAGCATCAGGAAATAAAGCGTGGCCAAGAGGAGGCATGCGATGCTATTCCAAGCGCTCAAAACGCTTTGTGGCATGAGTTATTCGTGCTTGAAAATTGCTAGCACTACGGCCCAACTGATGTTCTCATGAGAACATCGATGTGCTCATATGAGAATCTACTTGATGTTCTCAAATGAGCACATCGATGTTCCCGAAAGGTGAAAAATGCTCTCATATGGGAACATCGGCGTTCCTAAAGATCTATTATAAGTCGGCCGATGTTCTTATGAGAACATCCGAAATGTTCCCATGTGAGCACATCCATATTCTTATATGTGTCAGGTACACATAGTCTTTGTGTGTAACCTTTTAATTTAGTATAAATATCAAATCAGTTTGCAAAACAATAAAGATCATCTTTTATCTCAATTCTATTCTTTTATATACATTTGCCAAGGTCTACTCAATAACCGTATCTCTATTAATGACATTTGGTAGCAGCAGAACCATTTGATCATTTATTTGAAACTATTTATTTGTGAATGAATAGCTTGACTGAGGAAGAAATCAAAAAACTCAAGAACCAATTTGAAATAGAAGAAAGAGTCGTTCAAATACTAAAATTTGAAAGTGATATCGAAGCTTATAACAGCAAGTTCAGAAAAACAAGACCGGGTCAATTTACTCAAGAAGAAAGAATCAAATCATCAAAAGCTAGACAAGAACATTGGAATCAACTAGCTACAAGTATCGCAAAAAAGTGGTTTGGATTAGACAACATTAACTTAGACAATAACAATAACGACAATAATTTGACTGAACAAGATGGGAGTCCATTAGGTACTACTGGTGATAGTAGTGACATTATAAAGCTTGCTGAAATCTTGAAGGAGGTAATCCTTGCCAAGACATCCAAGGAAGACGATTTCGAGTTTTTGGAACGGCCCAAAAGTTACAATGGTTCAAGGGATCCCTTCATTATTGAATCTTGGATCCAGACGCTCGAAGACTTTGCGGATATCAAGAAGTTTGATAATGATAAAATTGCCAAATTAGGTATCACTCTTTTGACAGGTGCTGCCAAAGTTTGGTATCAAAATCTGCGTTTGCTAAATTCTGCGCCTACTAATTGGTTACACTTCAAGACCGAATTAAGAGCATTTTTTAAACCGGATAATGCTATCTCGGTTGCTCGGGATCGCATGCGCGCCTTACGACAGAAGTCTACCATTGCTCAATATGTTCAAGAATTCATGACTATCAAACTCAGTATTCCAAGAATGACAGACGAAGAAGCAGTTGACAAGTTTTTATCTGGCCTTCGAGATCCCAACGCTCGAATTCACATCAAGGACAGCATTTACATGGAAGAGCCTGTTTTAACTGAGGCCATCCGTGCTGCTCATAACTATGAAGGAAATCGTTTAGATTCCAGTTCCTCTATTTCTCGGGGTTTTTCGGTGGATACTATGGATCTTCAGGTGGATGATCCAATGGATTTGTCGGTGATGGAGCGCCGTGAATTATACAACATCATGAAATCTTGGAACAACTCTAGTGGTCGTGGTGGTTTTGCAATGGGCGCTCGTGGTGGTTTTGGAGGCGGCAATCGTAGGGATTTTAATGGCCTTCGTGGTGGTCGTGGCAATACTCGTGGAAGTTACAATGGCTCTCGGGGTAGTCGTGGCGGCCAACAGCATCGTGGTGGGCGTGGTGGCCGTGCTCGTAATGGTGATCGTGCTAATGTACAATGTCACAACTGTGAAGGTTTCGGTCATTACATGAGGGATTGTCCTTCTGAACCTCGACAGCAATTGAATTATGCCGAGGCTGGCAACATTGATCATGGCTTTGATGGTGCTTCTGAAGACAATAAAGACTTTGATTATTCTGCTTATTTGTATTGTGTCTTACCTACCTCTAAGTCGTATGTTGAACCTCTGGTAATTGACGATACTCTAATCAAGAAGGATCTGGAATTTGTGATGTCTGCTGGTAAAATTGATACAAAATTGCCCCTGTACAATGGTTGGGTGAATGGCCATTTGTGCTCTGTATTGATTGATTCTGGTGCTTCTGCTAATTATATTAGTCCGAAACTGTCCTCCGTGGTTACACAATCAAGAGCTGTCAAAGGTCAAGCCGTGGAAACTGCTAATGGCCATCAATCTGCTATCTCATCTATTGCCACTTTCTCTTTACAATTGAGTGATTATACGGATGATATGGAAGCTTATGTATTTGATACAAAATTTGATCTGATTTTGGGCAACTCATGGCTGCGTCAGGTTCAACCTATTCCTGATTGGTTCCATAGTTCATGGTCAATTAAGCTTCCCAATGGTGGTTCTACATTAATTATGCCAATTCAAACGCAGACGAAGCCCAAAAATCTACTACACAATCAAGAGGTGGTTCTGGAATCTGGTGATGCTGGCGCTGCTATGGATGCTACGTTTGGTGATGCTGATACTAATAAGATTGGTTCTACTCGTGGTACAGATATGGTTGATGCCGATGTTAATTTTGTGGGATCTAAGGGTAAATTTATGGGTTCTGGGGTTGATGCAGGAGTTGACGGTGATGTTACTGTTGGATCTGAGGGTATTGATGATGTTGATGATTGTAATTTTGTGATTACTGCAAGACAATTTGAGAGGTTGTTGAGAAAGAAACAAGTGGAGGAGTGTTTTCTGGTCTCCCCAAGGGAATTGCATGGTCTTTTGGATTTGAACAATGTGGATGTGGTGTTGACGGATCAAGACAAGGAGAATGAAGCCTGGTGTGCTGAGTTTGCTGAAGCCTATCCTGATGTTTTCAAGGGATCATTGGATACGTTGCCTCCGGTTCGTCGTACTGATGGTGAAATGATTGAGTTGGAGCCTGGTACCAAGCCTATTTCTCGGGCACCTTACAGGATGTCTCCATTGGAATTGAAGGAATTGCGACAACAATTGGATGATTTACTAAGTAAAGGATTCATTGAACCATGTGTGTCGGAATGGGGTAGTCCTGTACTCTTTGTCAAGAAACCCAATGGTTCATTGCGAATGGTCTGCGATTATCGCGCTCTTAATGCCAAGACGGTGGCTCAACGGGTGCCTTTGCCTCGTATTGATGAATGTTTGGAACAGTTACATGGTGTCACCTTCATGAGCTCCATCGATCTGACTAGTAGTTTCTGGCAGCAAAGACTAACTCCTTCTGATTCGCTCAAGAGTGCGATCAACACCAGGTATGGTCAATTTTCTTGGTCGGTCATGGCGATGGGATTAAAAAATTCGGGTGCAAGATGGATGTATTTGATGAATGATGTCCTGAAGGAATATCTTGATGATTTCGTGATTTGCTACATTGATGACTGTCTGATTTATACAAAGGGTGATGACATTGAACTACACAAGAAACATCTACATCTAGTATTCAAGAAGTTACAGGAAGCTGGTCTGGTAGTGTCCAAAGCCAAGTGCAAGTTTAATCGCAAGGAAATCACCTTTTTGGGTCATGATATTGTTGCTGGTCAAGGCATCAAGCCGTCTCAGAAGAAGGTAGATGCTATTGCTTCGTGGCCTGCGCCCAAGACTGTGCATGATGTGCGTAAATTTATGGGTCTCTGCCAATACTACTCTACGTACATGCCCAACTTTGCTGCTGTGGCTGCTTGTATTACTGATTTGACTAAAGGTGTTGGTCCTAAGAATCGCAAGATTGATTGGTCAGATGATTGTCAAAAGGCGTTTGATACCATCAAGTCTCTGATTACTTCTGCTCCTGTGCTGCTAATGCCTGATATGTCTCGTCCGTTCCGCATTGAGTGTGATGCTAGTGATTATGCTGTGGGTGCTGTCTTGTTGCAACAAGATCCAAAGTGTGATGATGCCTGGAAACCTGTTGCTTTTATATCGAAAAAGCTGTCTGATGCTGAAAGGAACTATCCAACTCAAGAGCGTGAATTGCTAGCTATCTTGTTCGCATGCAAGACTTGGCGTTGTTTTGTGGAAGGGTCTGGGTATGAAGTATTTACGGATCATCGTCCTCTGCAGTATTACAAGTCGTCAAGTAAAGTGTCTCCTCGTTTGGTCCGCTGGATGCAAGATCTTGAAATGTATCAGCCATCTTTGGTCTACAAGAAGGGTGTTGATAATGTCGTTCCGGATGCCTTGAGTCGTCGTGAAGGTCCTGATTGTGAGCCTGATCCGGTGTCAATGGAACCTGAATTCCTATATGAAATGTCTACCACTATTTTGAACAAAGTGTTACAACCTTCTGATACTTCGCTGCTCACTGATCCTTGTCAAGATTGGCCTATATTTTATAAGAAGAAGCGGGAAGATTGGCCCGAAAAATGGCGTGCTCAACTGGAAAAGGAGGAATCCAATTTTGAAATAATTGATAATGTCTTATATCGGCTGAACCTTGAGGCTACGGGTAGAGAGGCTTCCAAACTGAAATTTATCACTTTTGCTCGTCGTGCTGATCTGATTGAAGATTTTCATCGTGGTTTTGGCCATTCGGGTCAATTAACGGTATATCATTTGATGAAGCAACGTGTCTGGTGGCCCTCTATGCGCAAAGATATTAATTATTGGCTAAAGACTTGTCCTGAATGTCAACTGCACTCTCGTAACGAGAAAGGTACCCATCATGCTCCCATGAAGCCACTTGAAGTTCCTGCTCCTTTTGCTCGTTGGCACATTGATTTCATTGGTGAACTGCCCACTACTGGTAATGGTAATCGCTGGATTCTGATGGCTGTAGATTATGCTACAAATTGGCCTATCGCTCGTGCTCTAAAATCTGCTTCTGCGGATGAAATTGTCAAGTTCATTTATGAAGAGATTGTGATGAAATTTGGTTGTCCTGTTGAAGTTGTCAGTGATCGTGGTGCAAATTTTCTCAGCAAGATTCTCAAGCAATATATGCACAAGATTAGATCAAAGCACATGCTTACCTCTGCATTCCATCCGCGTACCAACTCAAAGTGTGAAAGATTGAATCAAACATTCAAACACATGTTAACTAAGTATGTCAAAGGACTGGTTCACTCTTGGGATGAATATGTGGATTCATCACTGTTCTCTTGTCGTATCCGCAAGCATGCTACTACTGGATATAGTCCTTTTTACCTGGTCTATGGTCAAGAGCCTGTGTTGCCTGGCGATTCTCGTCGTCCTTTTATGGATCCTTTAACTGAGGAAGACCCTGAATTGATTGCTGAAGATGTTCTTGCTCGCATTCGTGATCTCAAGGAAAAGCGATTTGAGGCCAAGGAACAGATGATACTACAGGCTCGCAAGGACAAGGAACGATGGGATGCTGCGCTCAAGAGCAACAAGGCCCAAATTTTTGAGGTGGGGGATTATGTCATGTTGAGGCATGAATCCAAGAAGGGTTTGGAGTTCAATTGGATGGGTCCATATGTAATTTTGAAAACAAATTTGGATTACAACATCTACCAAATTCAAGAAATCGAAGGAAAAGTCTACAACTCCTGGGTTCACACGGATCGTCTCCATTCTGTCCAGTATGATGGTGCCAAACCCCAAAAATCTTGGTATATTCCTCGTGTTGCTAGAGCAAAATAGAATTTTTTTTTCTTTGCCTACCCGTACTTTCTTTTGGGAGGAAGGTAGTGTCAGGTACACATAGTCTTTGTGTGTAACCTTTTAATTTAGTATAAATATCAAATCAGTTTGCAAAACAATAAAGATCATCTTTTATCTCAATTCTATTCTTTTATATACATTTGCCAAGGTCTACTCAATAACCGTATCTCTATTAATGACATATGAGCACATCGATTTTCAGAAATTTGAAAAAAAAAAGAATGCTCCTAACGGGGTCGAACCCACAACCTATCGGTTGTGGATCTGTCGTTCTTCCCACTAAACTACTCGAATATCTTATTGAAATATATTCTTTTACTTTAATAAGTAGTTATTAGGTAATTTTAAATTGCCATTTTCTCGTGCAATTTATAATACGTTTAGTAATTTTATGAATCTTACAGATAATAAAAGTCTCTCTGTTGCCTACAATATTATAGTTTAGCTATTAAAACCATTTTATTCTTGTGGAAAACTACACCTTCTCAAATGAGAACATCAATGTGCTCATGAGAACATCGATGTTCCCAAAAGAGCGCATCGATGTTCTGTGAGAACATCAGTTGGGCCGTAGTGATAGATTTGAACAGAATTCGACTTAAAACGACGGCGTAGTGAGTTGCGTTGCCAGAAGAGTAAGAAAATTACGCTTCTGTCTAATGAATCAGACGTTCTGCATTGTACTGAACTCATTTTCTAAGTAATAGGCGCTTTTATTCTAATTCCAAGGCTCAGATCTTACTTTTTGAAACGCGCGATTTCAGTAATTTACACTTGAGCGTCAATAATATTAGGCAAATTTGAAACTAATGACTTGCTCGGATTGAATTAGGCTCTCATCAGGTTAACAGGACATTTTTGATGGACGTCCACAACAAGGATACCATACCTAGCCGTAAAACTAGACTGAAAGTCTATTCAAAACGGTGGACACTCATAATTCAGGAGAAATGGTTGATGCCTGACACGCTGAGTCGTTGTCAGCAAAATGGGGGGAGAAGGAAGAGGAGCAAACAACGTAGTTTGCATCAAATTTAAGCGAATAGATACCCGTGATATGTACAATCCCTATGATACAAGGGACGATAATATCCACAGACTATATTAAAATCTAGTTCTAATGGTTTCACAGAGCTACACTGCCGAAAAGGCAAATTATCTAAAATCAATCACTCAAACGCTATTTTTTTTGCTACAGTAGTGATGCATATAAGTTTTCTGTTGTGCGCCAACATTAGTCAATATACGCCCTGGATTTATTTTATTTTATAGACGTAGCACCTTATGGTCGCTTCTGTACTCTTGCTATTAAAGAAAAAAGACTTACTTTTGCCATGGCAAACTCCATTTTTGAAAGGGTGCATCGCAGTAGATTTCATTTTGTAGAGCAAACACATGAAAGAAACATTTAACTAATAGAAAAGAAGCCTGTGTAATGAAATAGCCACCCAAACGCAACTTGATTGAAAACTGAAATTCATCAAATAGCACTCATTCAAATTCATGCTATTTGGATCTATTAATAAAAGCGCTCAAATGTACATCAACAACCATTTAAACTTACTAAAGTAAAGATACACGCTTGTATCGCACATCGTGTGAATGAATCACTCCTGATCACAGTGTATTCAACCACACCCATGATGGTCGTAATAAGAGATGTTATCTTTATCCAAATAAAATCAAATCAATAACAAGCATATTCAAATATGACAACTATGCCCTGCTGCCATAGTTGCACTAGTTGCAAATGTATAAATACTCTTCTTTTTTTCACTCAGTTCTAGGATCTTCAGTTCATTTTACACACAAATAAAATACAGTTGATTTCTATTGTATTTTACTATTGCTTTATTTTTTTTTTTGTGAAATATATTTAAACCTGATTTCACTGCAGCCTGGTTGAATTGACAGTTGTAGAGATACTAGTGTCGAAACGTCGAAACACGGGTTTTTTGTATTGGTTATTACTTTACACTTTACTCAATCATTTGACGACCACTGCAGCGACTAAAAGTCCGTTTATACCCTTATTAGCAACCCTTCAAAGTGGGCATATAATCGTCCTAATATGAAGTCTCTAGCGCCAACATAGGGCATGAAAAAGCTGCTCGCCTTTCTTGGTAAAGTGCGCAGCATAGCTTAAAACCTTTGCCAAACGATAGTGAAGCAAGGTATGGCCAAGCGGTTTTCATTGCAAAATGCTCCAACGTCCTGTGTATCGCTTCATTATTCGCAATTACCCCTAAGCTATTTTTTTTTTACACGAGCAGAGCTCAAGGTAAGCTTTGGTAAAGCTCTAGTAGACAAGCCGGTTTTTGGTTGCACATGATCTAATTACGAGTTTTCATGCTAATGCCAAAAAAATTTCGTGAGTGACAGACAAGCTATCATCGTGGCGTAAAACGCTCGTCTATCATCCCAAAGCTTGGCTTGACCCAGATATTAGCTATACACATATGTAGCATTTGTCAATCAATTCTTCAATTTATAAATATAATAATCGCATAAGCTAATTTCCAGTAAGGTATTCTTTATATGACAAGGGAATGAATAATAATGGATTGAAGTAATTAATACTGTATTTCCAAAAGCAACTAAAGATATCTAAATTGATCATTTATGTCTGCAGTAATTATCATTTAGCATAAATGAAGGTTGTTACCAAAATTCAGCATGGGAGGAACGCCATTCTAGCCGGGTATAAAAGCAATCCGTAAATCATACCTATAAAGAATAGTAGACATTCAGCTTTAACCCTGTTTACCTCATCTGTTTTTTCCGAATAGTATACCGTGGCCATTATCACGTACGTGTCAGTTATACATCTCATCTATTACGCAACTGCAGTAATGCGAGTGCTTGACCATCTTACAAGCTGCTCTCCAGCACTATTTCCAAATATCAGAAGAGCCAATTCCAGAGCTTGGCCACCATTCGAGCTCACAACAGTAAGACTTTAGATTCATCTTTTCCTTCACATGATTCCATTTAGTGAAATAGAAATGTTGAGTGGTGTTGAGTGATGTTGAATTTCATCGAGAAGATCAGGACTTTCACAACTGCTAAGGATTGGAAACAATCTCCAAAACTCTGTGGATTGCATCATATGTGCCATATCCAGTTTCAATAAACTATTCCTACTCTACTCCAAGTAGGATCTTTGAACCATTTTTGGAGCTAATAAAATAGAGCTGATTTGATGAGCAAGCTATATTATCGTAATCTTGTACATCTTATCCCTGACAGAATTTAATACGCGACGGTATCTATAGGAACAACTTACAATGAAAGCTCAATGTTAAACATGGCGATTTTGTCGCAGATGGTGTATTCTTAATGAATGGCTTGATCATTTAGACGGCAATCAAACTCGATGGCCTTTCCAAATTTCCTTGGATATTAATCACTCATAATAAATGAAAATCTAATGATGATCCTGCACACATCTAGTAAGCCAGATTCATGAATGTATTGATAATAGCAGAAAAAACATTGACCCGAGTATTCAAACTACGATGAACTACAATGGGAATAAACTACCAGTTTTTGAAATGTCTCCATTCCACCGGCGAAAAAGTGGCTCTCTAGTTGGTAATTTGTACTCCCTTTCTCTGCAATTATAAATTCTGTTATTGCATTAACCTGATTATAGTCTTTGTTTCTTTTATTTTTCATCTTCTGAATTATAACCTTAATGGAAGACTGCAGCTTTTGGGTACGTTTATATCTTTGCACAAGTACAGTAGATATTGCATGTTGGCAGGGATGAGTAATAATGAACATCTGTGTATGATGTAGGGACCTTGGCTAGAGGGTCATTTCCTGACGCCTTGTTATCGAGAAAGGTACGTAGTGATGGATCATGGATGATCCGGGGGAGCACTGTCTTAATTTTACATACCCACTTAGATATCTGAATACAGCTGTATTGGTCGTGCTAGTAATAATCTCTTTCACCACATTGTTTTTCAAGTTGATTTGTCACTACAAAAAGAGCACCCCATCACAATATAAACCTATCAATCAGCATACACATGCATTTTACGGAGCAACAGAGACATCCGCATCCAGCAACAACAGCAGTGGTGAAGACAGTGATGATGTGAGTTCTTCAGATACAGTCGTACCCTCTAAATTTGCATCAAGCCAACCATGGTCAGTCTACAATTGGATGCGACTTCTGATGTCAGGCACACAGCTTGGATTTTTGGTATACATGGCATTGTCAATGAATGAATCAAATATGGATACAGTGATTGAAGGAACGTATAATGATCTGATCCGCATGTATTATGCACGCATTGTATTTTGGGTACGTCTATCTAATCAGTGATATTTTTCTTGTGCAAGGCGTTGATTTCATTCTATATCATAGGCGTACGCTGTCGTTCTCGCTGTACTCAACATCAGTTTGTCATTCACCATCAGTGGCAAATCATTGTCTGATCACATTTGCACACACCTAAACTATCTCTACGTTGCAGACTTTCTCATTCAATTAATCAATCTCTCAGCCTATTATCAGATACACGATATCTTGGAAATCAGCCATCGTTATGAGCATGAAATGATGTATGGCATCATCACACTGTTGCTCTTGGTGATTGTTTCAAATGAAAGTCGATATGCCCCATCTGAACCTATCATTGCTGATACAGTGAGTTTCTCTAGTATAACAATGATCTACGCAGACTCATGTTTTACATATATATCAGGGCCGTGTAATGTCTGGTGAAGCTTGGTCTTCCTTCTACTCGCAATTCATGTTCTCCTGGGTATCTCCCATGTTGGAAAAGGGTAATCGCAACACACTCAACGACGATGATTTACTGGAGCTGATACCCGAAAAGAGAGCCAAGAATACACTGGCACTGTATCGACTCCAAAAGAGAGCTACCATGGCCTTGAAGCTGCTATCCACGTTCAAGACAGCATTGACCATTCAATTCTTTTACTGTATTGGCTGGTCTATTCTCATGTTTGGTCCACCTTATTTCCTCAACAAAATCATCAAATTCATTGAACTTGGCAACAATAGCAATGGTGGTGATGGTGGTGGTGAAAAGGGCGAAACAGTGTCATCTGCTTTTATTTATGTTTTATGTCTGTTTTTGACGTCTTGTGGCCAGTCTTTATGTTACCAGCAAGCGCTCTACATTGGTCGATCTCTGGGTATCCAGATTCAGTCTGTGGTGATTGGTGAAGTCTACAGCAAATCGCTCCGACGCAGAGATGAAGAAGGTAGCACTGGTAAATCAGACACAAACATCAATTTGGAAAAGCCCAAGGTCAATGTTAACAACTTGCTCTCTGTGGACGCGCAAAAATTGGGTGATCTGATAGCGTATATCTTCTACACTTACTGTTTCCCCATCCAAATCACGATTTGTATCTGGAGTTTGTACAAGCTTTTGGGCAGTGCCTCTTTGTGGGGTGTCTTGATCATCTGTCTTTCACAACCTGTTACGTTTGTCCTGAGCAGACATTTCCAAAAGCTGCAACACGCTGCCATGAAATGCACAGACAAGCGTATAGGTCTCATGAATGAGCTGCTTTCTGCTATTCGTATTGTCAAATTCTTTGCCTGGGAAAAGCAGTTTCGTGCGCGTGTGATGGAGGCCAGAGACGCAGAGCTCAAAGTCGTTCGTGCTCGTTTGATGAGCTTCATGTGGATTGGCAATGTTTGGTTTATCATCCCTGTGTTGATTATGGTCGCTGTCTTTTACGCTTACACTCGCGTCTTTATTCTGACAGCATCCACTGCATTCACTGCGTTGGCCTTGTTTAATAACTTTAAAACCACATTGGATGAACTTCCTGTCATTACCTCATTCATCTTGCAAGCCAATGTCTCTTTGAATCGTATTGAAACCTTTTTAGCAGAAGAAGAAGTCAAGTTGCCTGCTCCCAATACAACATCCAGCACACATATTGGCTTCATTAATAATGCTAGTTTCAGCTGGAACTCACCAAGCAAGGGGAATGAACCTGCTGTGCCTCAGATCAAGAACTTGAACCTGTCCTTCCCCTTGAATCAAATGTCGATTGTGTGTGGTCCTACTGGCTCTGGTAAAACGACACTCTTGCTCAGTCTGCTGGGTGAAACCTACTGTCTGTCTGGTGCGGCCATCCTACCTAGAAAAGAACCCATATCAGCTTATGAGTCCTGCAGCCATAGTAATGGTGGTGGTGCTGTGTCTGGCATTGCCTATGTCGCTCAAACTGCATGGCTTCAAAACTGTAGTATCAGGAACAATATCTTGTTTGGTCTTCCCTATGACAAGCAACGCTACGAAAATATTCTCTACATGACAGCTTTGACAAGAGATCTCGAAATTCTGGAGTTTGGCGATTCAACCGAAGTAGGCGAAAAGGGTATCACACTCAGTGGTGGACAAAAGCAAAGGTAAGCTGTCTACACTATCAGACATTGAAGCACCTATACTCACCCAGCATCCTATGAACACTAGAGTGGCTATTGCAAGAGCTGTCTATTCTCAAGCAGACATTGTGATTTTGGACGATTGTCTCAGCGCTGTAGATGCACACACAGCGAAGCATCTTTACCAACACTGTTTGATGGGTGATTACATGCGCCACCGTACTGTCATTCTTGTTACACATCATGTTGGCCTCTGTATTCGTGGTGCTGGCTATGTCGTTGCTCTGGAAGAATCTGGGTCTGTGGCTGCTGCTGGTAAGCCTCTGGATGTGATTAAATCGGGTGCACTCGGCAACGAATTCTCGCAGGAAGGATATATGGAACAAATCGATGCCAATGAGGAAGCTGCAGCAGATGGCCCTATCCCAACAGTGCCCAAACAAGTCAGCTCTCACAACGATGTATTCTCTGCTACGGATGGTGCTGGCAAGCTGGTAAAAGAAGAAACGCGCGCTGAAGGCAGTGTCAAGTGGGCTGTCTATGGTACCTACTATCATGCCTCTGGTGGGTTTTTGTTTTGGGCTTCTGTCTTGTTGCTGTTTTGCTGTGCTCAGGCATCGATTCTCGGCCAAGATTACTGGATCAAAGTATGGTCTGCCGCATATGACACCATTTCCAACATAACGGCTGCCTACACACGAAACAGCAACGGTATTTTCACTGCACTCGCATATATGGGGCAAGTTGGCAACGCTGGTAAATTTGATCTGGCCAACAAGCTTCACTATTTGGTGCCTGAATCTGTTAAATCATTTGCCCAAGAGATCCAAGACGGCAGCTCTGTGGATGTAGGCTACTATCTCGGCATCTATTTCTTGATTGGCATGCTCTCACTGGGTCTGACTACTATGCGATCGCTTATCCTCTTCCTTGGATCCTTGCGTGCCTCTCGCACCATCCACTCCCAATTGCTGGATCGCATCCTACGTGCCAAAGTACGCTTCTTTGATGTCACACCCCTGGGCCGCATTGTTAATCGATTCTCCTCTGATTTGGAGACGGTAGATCAAGCACTTGCTCCGTCGCTCTCATATCTGCTCTACTCTATCATTGCCACCATCTATGTCATTGTCTTGGTCTCTGTCATTACACCTGTCTTCATTGTACCTGGCTTCTTTGTAGCGCTCATGTTTAGATCAGTGGGTGTTTACTATCTCAAGACATCGCGCGACATGAAGCGTCTGAATTCAGTGTCTCGAAGCCCTATCTATGTGCAATTCAATGAGACAGTGTTGGGTGTAGCTACCATTCGTGCGTTTGGATGTCAACGTCGATTCACTGAAGAAAACTACAAGCGCATTGATGCTAATAACAGACCCTTCTTGTGGATGTGGGCTACCAATCGATGGCTGCATTGTCGTGTGGATGTGCTGGGCGCATTTGTGAGCTTCTGTACGGGTGCTGTGCTTGTTGGCTCAAGAGACTGGATCAACCCTGGTTTAGCTGGTCTGTCACTGAGTTATGCCTTGACATTCACGCACCACGTACTCTGGGTGGTGCGTATGTATGCTATCAATGAAATGAACATGAATGCCATTGAACGTATTCATGAGTATCTGGATATCGAAGAGGAGCCTCCTGCACACATTCCAGCAACGTCGCCTCGCATTTCATGGCCAGAGATGGGCACAGTCCAAGTGGAACGTCTCGTCATGAAGTATGCTCCAGATACACCTGCTGTGCTTCGTGATGTATCATTTGAGACCAGGCCTAGAGAAAAGATTGGTATTGTAGGCAGAACAGGCTCAGGCAAGTCCACGTTGGCCATGTCCCTCTTTCGTTTCATGGAGCCTACATCAGGTCGCATCCTGATTGACGGCATCGACATTCACTCCATTGGCTTGGATGATTTGAGATCAAGACTCACCATCATCCCTCAAGACCCTGTGCTCTTTTCTGGTACTTTGAGAAGCAACTTGGATCCGTTTGGGCAATACGACGATGCTGTTCTCTGGGCTGCATTGAGACGATCGCATCTCATCGACGGTCAGCAACAGCAGCAACAAGAACCTACCCATCCATTAGCTTCTTCGTCCTCATCTGTAAATACCGAGAACATGATCACACTCGACTCCCCAGTGACCGGCTCAGGAAGCAATTGGTCTCAAGGACAACGACAACTAATCGCCTTGGCAAGAGCACTTGTGAAAAAGACATCGCTGATTGTCCTGGATGAAGCTACTTCGTCTGTGGATTTCGATACAGATCATCAAATCCAAGAAACCATCAGACGGGAGTTTACAGACTCCACATTGCTTTGCATTGCGCATCGTATTCGCACAGTGGCTGACTACGACCGTATTTTAGTGTTGGATCAAGGCCAAGTCAAGGAGTTTGATACACCCTACGCACTCATGACAAGAGACGGCAGTATCTTTCAACAAATGTGTCAACGCAGTGGTGAATATGCTGAACTCTTGAGCATTGCAGAGACGAAATTCAAGGGGTATTGATGAGATAGATCTTTTTGATACATGTATACAATAATAAACTTTCAATTCATTTCAATGTGCTTTTATTCATCATCTAAACGAGCTACTACTGCTTCAATTCAACATAGTTGGCAGGGAACAAGCCAACAGTTTTACCGTTAGCAGCTAAACCTTGCCACCAATCCTCACTGACAAATTCAATTTGAGTGATGGTATCACCTTCAGCAAAAGAGATTTCATTGTCCTCTTCGGCAGAGTAATCATACAGGGCAATGGCAACATTTCCTTGGCTTTGCTGTTGCTTGGGCTCTTCAGGATGAACAGGCACAGGTGGTGCGGCGGGAATATCAGCAGCAGCGGGAGCAGCAGCAGCAGCAGCAGCAGGTTGTTGCTCTTCTTCCAAAATTTGAACATAGTTGGCAGGAAAGAGACCTTGCTTCTTTCCATCCTCGCTGACACCAAACCACCAGCCTTCATCCACTTGATCGATTTGAGTTACTACTTCTCCTTCCACAAGTGACATTTCATTTGTTTCGCCTGAGTGATTGAAAGGCGTTGGTATCGAACCAAGTATACACTACATGTCTCACTTACTGGCATCATACTCAAACAACACAACAGCCGAGATACCTTGATGTGGTCCAGAGGGAGCAGCAGCAGCAGCACCAGCTGCTTGTGATGCATGAACAGCACGATCAGCAGTCTAATATATATGTCAGTATTCCCACTTCTACACTGCTTGATCTTACGGATGGAATTACCTTGTTCAATTGAGCTTGCAGAGCTTCCTCTTCTTGTCGTTGACGCTCCTCTTCCTCCTCCTTTTGTCTCTTGAGCTGTTCTTGTTGTTGACGTTGATGCTCAGCCTCCTCTCTTTCAGCATTGCGACGTTGTCTCTCTTGTTCTTCTTGCTCTTGTCTGTGTCTCTCTGTCTCTTCTTGCTGTTGTTGTTGACGTCTCTGATTTTCTTCTTGCTCAGCTTGTTGACGTCTCTGATTATCCTCCTGCTCAGCTTGTTGACGTCTCTGATTATCCTCCTGCTCAGCTTGTTGACGACGGTGATACTCTTCTTCTTCTTCTTGACGCTGACGTTCCTCTTCCTGTGCTCTTTGACGAGCCAACTCGTTTTCTTGTTCACGCACACGTCTTTCCTCGTTTTCCTGCTCTCTTCTTCTTCTATCAGCATCCTCTTGCTCACGTCGAGCAGTAGCTTCAGCCTCTGCTTGAAGCCTGTCACTGGTGTCATCTTGTTGCTGTGGTTGTTGTTGTTGTTGCACTTTGGCTTGTTGCATCTCACGATCACGTACTTCCTTTTCAAACCGTTCACGCTCTGCACGAACAGCATTGGCACCAGAGTCTTGGCTTTGAGCCATGTTCCAGCGTTGTTCCATCTTTTTGGGTGTAGTTTGAATAGGTGTATAGTTAGTACCTACAGGTTTGGGTGCGTTTTCTTTGGTCATGGATTCACGCTGCATGGCAGCAATGTTGGGGATTTCGGTCTTTTTATATACAGAGCCCTGGAATGGAGAGGTGTGTGAGAAGACTAAAACGTCCTGCTACAGACGTTTTCATTCAATAACTTACAACAGGAGTTACTCGGGCCTGGGGTTTGGCGCTTTCTTTGTGCACACTGTAGTTGGCGCCAGAAGACTCGGCGACACGCTTCATGATGAGTTCAGGCTCTACATCAGCCTAGAGGCAATAATAGGGTTGGTTATTCTGCATGCAAGTTTAGTTGAATGAACACTTGCCTCATCGCGAGCATTGATTTGAACGTGGAAGCTCTATGTGAAATTCAGCATGAATATCTCTCCTGCGACTCACTCTCACCATTTACCTTGAAAAACTTGGATACATCGCTCAGTTGAGAGTTGAAGAAGGCCTTTCTCAGCTCTGGTACACCACTGCCACACTAAAATGATCATTTCAATAAGATTGTGTCTTGTTACAGCCTCAATATTAAACCTTACCCATCCAATAAATACAAACTTGGGAAGCTCAGTATTAGGGTCAATTACCTTTGCATAAGCAAATTGGACCTTGCCATCCGAGAATTCATCAGTGAGTTCCTCGAGACCGCCGTCTATCATATACACAGTGTCAAACCATGATGCACACCTGTATTCACACACAATCTGCTACATACCGCCGGTTGCTTGCACTCGCAAGTCATAGGTGCCTTTATCATAAGCATAAATCAACCAGTTGGTATCGTCCTTTTCGCTGATGACAGCTTGATAAGCAGCATTGAGCTCTGGCCCGTGAGTCGTAAAATTAACGTGAAAACTCATAGTTGTTTATATATGAAATGAAGAAAAAGAAAGGTGTTTTGCTTGGCAATCCTAAACTTGAAACCTGATGTAGTACTCGAAAGTAATTTACTTTCCACGACGTCATTTGGTCTACATAAAAATCACCGCATTTCAATTGATGGATATGCCATTGGCTACCTCAGCTGAAATAATGTGTATGATCGTCTTGCTATTGATCTGTTCCATGCTGTATCCACTGCCACGCTGAAATAGACTCAATCAATGTGCTTTTATGTTGGTTTGTTTTTATTGAAGAGGGAAAGAAAATGATGGTAACTCAACTAGGAATTCACATAAAGTACATGCTATCTTTAATTTTGGCATCTACAGTAGCATAGGCAGCCACTTGAGCTTCCATTGCAGCTGTATCGCCAGTCATTGTCGTGTCAGACCAATCTTCACTAGGGCGATGAAGACGAGCGCGAGCAGCGACAAGATCGGCATAGTACACAGCAGGAACAAGAGAGACTGGACCAGTGGAACGAGCATAAGAGTAGCACAACTTAAAGGTGAGATCTTGCAAAGTGTTGGCGTTAAATTGATTTTCATCAAACAAGACATAATAATGAGTCGCACGAGCAGTTCCCTTGATGGCAGCATGAGCTTGCAAGTAGAAATCAAACTCAAAGGGATGAACAATATGGGTATCCACGACCAAGCCAGGCAAGCAATTTCCACTGCGATCAGCATCATTGCGATTGGCAGGGAGGAAGCGAACACGATGTCTCTTTTGGACAACCACAAAAGTAATAGTAGGCCGGAAGTCTGGATCAAGATGCGCACAGGCCTGGCGAATGACATTGACTTCAGCGGTCATGACATGCTGGAACTGGCTGTCGGCAACACCATCTCGATAAAAGATCATACGTTGAGGCTTCAGACCCGTCTTTTGATAAAATTTACGGAGCAATTCAATAATGACATTGCCTAAATCACTGACAATTTCAGTGCGAGCTTGCAAACGGATCGTGGCGACAAAACGAGCAGCCATTGAATCCACGGAAGCAGTGACAGCAGCGACAGAAGGTGCGTTGGAACCAGGGAATGGATGGCTCACATCGATGCCAAAGACGATGGTTGGCCGGTTAGAGACGAATGGGATCTCCTCATGGTGCAATACGTGGTTGGTTCCGCCCAGCTTGACATTCACCTTCAATGCTACGTTGGCACAGTATTGCTTCTTGGCTTGAGCAATATGCTTGGATTGTAAGCATTGAGAAGGCACGCCGATGACAGTATCCGTGATACGCTTGATCTCACCATAGAGTTGACTACCAAGGTTGGGGAGTATACAGAAAATCAGTTGAGGCTCTGCTCGCGCTTGTCTACCAGCATTCAACCAAGCTTCCTTGAGCGTGCGCTCAATATTGCCTTGAGGATCTGCGTTCAGAGTGGGTGGATTGCGATTTATGACGGCCATGCCCAACCCTGCGAATATGGTCACCAATTCACGAATGAAACGCTGGATAGCTTGAATGGGAACAGCACCAGCAAAATTGACAAGAGACCAGGATGCCAATGTAGCAGGCTGCTTAAATTGCTTTCCTTGCAGATTCCAACCACTGGGTTGAGGTCGGATAGCTGCTTGACCAAAGGCGACTCGTGGAGGCTCCATGATACGGGCATTGACAATCTCCATCTCTTGGCTAATTTTGAGACCAAATTCTTCCAGATAGGGATTGTTTCTATGTCGCAACAGATCCAAGCCTTGATTAATCATGTTAAAGCGAACTTGAGGGGGTTTGGCAGTGGCAGTAATAAATTCAGTCGTCTGTCTTGGGTTCAGCCTTCGAGTAAAGCGTTGACCAGATGTGATTTCGCAGACTTCCATAGGCAAAAAGATGTCTTTGCGAACCACAACACATGGCAAGAAGGGGTAGTTGAGGCGTAGGTTATACGTTTGCAAAAAGTAGTCAGACACTAGGATGTTGTTTCCATTGGCATCAGCAAATGCCACTTGGTTGGCAGGACCACCCAAGTTGGTAATTTTGAAGGTGAGGCGACGTTCACCGCGATGAGTCACTAAAATAGTTCGGCCTTTCAGGAGTCTATTCAGCATGATCATATCACGATCAGGGACTCCCATCCTCAGTTCATTGAGCGAGCGCTTGTTTAGGATCTTAGCAGCAATTTCAGGCAATCGACCAGACTCATACATGACTGTTGCACTCACGTCAATGTTCACAAACATGTTGCCTATAGTGTCAAAGTTGAGGTATTTTATTACAAAGCACCTGAGTTGGGGGGGGGGACTACTTGCCTTGTGCAGGACGGAATGATTGGTAGCAACCGTACCAGACTTCAGCGCCATTTGATAAGGGCACTTTGTTATCAGAGCTAAAAATGGATCGATTGAATGTGAACTGGGTTTGTGATGGCAAGAAGCGGATCAGAATATCCAGCAACATGATAGCTATATATTTGAGTGATTAAATACCGTGGGACATATGATGAATCAATTTTTTCTTACCAGTGAGGCAATTTGTTGTGCAAGCAGATCGACCATTGATAAAATCCACCAATACTTGCATATTTATGGTGTTGGCCAGTTGGAGACGAATAGTGAAAATGTTTTCCTTGCCTCCATGACCAAAGGCAGGATTGTTAGTAACATCCATCTAGAGAAATTAATTCAGTTCTAAACATGTCATACAATAACTACTTTACACTACTTACAGGAAACGATTGAGCTTGGGTCTGCCCCAATTCGAATCTAACAACTGAAAATACACTGCTGCGTCCATCAAAGATTGACCTTGAATTCCCAACGACTTCTGGATGAGTCTCTTCGAAGAGGTTCCATAACGTTCTCATCTTTTGCTGGGGTAAATAGGGCTGGACATTGGCATTGTAGTGGTAAAATTCTCGAGCAGGCAGATTCAGCACCCGGAAAAAGTTGGCTCGTACCTGGATAGGCCTTCCTAGTGTGCCTTCGTCAGGCCTCAAAACCAGGTTGGTGAGGTTAATAGGTGCAGCCATAATGCATGAATGTAGTATGAAATGCAGAGAAGGCTGATTAAGAGGAAAGAAGAGAGAAGGAAAAGAGATCACATATGTGGGTCAATTTATAGCAGATTAAATTGGCTCTATTTGAAAGCGATTGAATTAACTGTAACATGTAATATGGTTGATCTGCTGCATAATAAACAACTTGCAATAGCCAAGTCTTTTAGATATGGAAATGCGCAAAAAGAGCGAAATGAGCTTCCAACAGCATCGTTTACCTTCATGAGTAGAATGGCATTGATTTTGCCCAGCCAAAAACTGGCTTACGCTCCGACATATATGCTGATCTGATTTGTCGATTTTTGAGCTTTTTAGATTCGATTCGACCTATTTTGTCAAATTCGACCATGTAAATCGCGATAATCATTCCATTCTTCCTAATGCGGCCCGTGGTGGTAGGGCGAAGTGGTTAAGCATCCAACATGCCATCTGAATGATCCGGTTCGAATCCTGGTGAACGCAAGTTGTTTGAATTTTTGACGTAATACTGATGTCCTCGTTTGGTGCTTTTGTGCTCTTATCCAACTATCTATATTTTGACGATTCGCATAATTGTATTTGCTCTAGGTGTCGCACTTGATTAGTAGTAGGTTTCTTTCCCAACTTAGTTCAAAAATATCTTATTCTCCTTCATTGCAGACATTGGGTCCACCAACAGTCTTTTCTATCCCTCAGTATGACATCTAAAGGACTTAAAATAAAAACTGGAGCTCGTCTCCCCTACAAAAAAATTCTTCCTAATGCATTTCTGGAGAGCTTTTCAAGGCGCATCCAATGGTGCCAAGTAAAATAAGTGTTTTGACTGAACTTATTGGGCAATTTGAGAAAATACGACATATGGTTTTTGGCGAAAATGTTGAAATATTACATATGAAAGTCTCGCAAAAGTAACTTTAGGGGCTGCTTAGGATCGAGAAAAAATTTTTGATCTAATAAATGTCATAGTAAAAGTGTGCATTTTTGGGGTCAAAAACGCGATCGTTTGATTTTCGATGAAAACCATGAGGTATTCCTCATGATTTTGGATCAATTTTTGGCGATCTCAAAAAAGTTGAGCAGAGATATCAGGAAGTACCTGCTAGTCGAAAGCAATTGTTTGGTGCTATTTTGGCAGCTCAAAACGGCTTCTAGCTCGAGAAATCACGGCTTGAATCCACCTAATTTCTACTGGAATTTGTGTACATTGCAATAGTAAGAGACAATACGAGTATATTATTTACCCTATTACAATTCGTTTCCATTGATACAAATATGGGACACTCGATAGAATGCAGATCCACAGTAACAGCTTGTTTATTAGAGTTCTCATGCGAAATATAAGAGAAATTCAACAATACCAATATTAGGATTTGGACAGGTTTTTTTTCCAACTTATTTAAGCCAGAAAAAAATCACTCCACTCAAGAAGAAACAACAATTGATGTCATTTTACAACGTTTCAATAGTAGGTTTACAGACTTCAATGATAAAAAAAGATTTTGCTTAATTAACGAATTGCCTTAAATGTCATTGCAACGATGAAATTTACAGAATTGCTGTTTCAACATTTGGTACCAAGCATTGAACAGAAGGAATGTCAATTGATAGATATATAGATGATGCACAGCAAAAAAAAAAGAAGAACTTGCCATGTTTTCATGGAGATGAGATGTCAAATTACTGCTACCTGCCATTATAACGAATTCAGTAACGAGATCAAAAAAAAAAAAAAAAAAAAAAAAAAAAGATTTAATCTAACCAAGTTCCTGACGAAATGAAACACCTGCATTTAATTAAAGAACAAATTTCCGCCTTGGATGCAACTGTATAAAGAGTTATAGATGGTCTCTTTACAACTGAAATCGACTGAACAAGAAAAAGGTGTATTATTATGTGTAACATGGCGCGGTGTTGCCTTTGTAAATAACAAACATGTGCCAATTTACTTTGTTCTGTAATTCTTTCGTTCCTTGTATGACTCCACCTGTGTTTTTATTGACCAACCAAGACTCCCTTTCGTCTTGCAATCTCTCTCATTTATTATCAAAGAGTTCCCCTCCTTCTTTCTCTTTCTTTTTCTTTTCTTCTATTCTAACGTTTTAACTGAAAGCTTACATTCATTTGTCTCTTCTTTTCCTTTCCTTTTCATCTCTCTCGCATTTACATTTTGAATCAACGCTACTATATTTTTGGCAGCAGCAGAGAAAACAACCATTTCGATTTTGGAATCTATTCTTCTTACATGACATTCTGATCGAAACATTTGTATCAACAATCAACATCATCACCACCAAGCAATCACCATCAGACACACATCACAACCAATAAATGAAAACAGGCTCACATGTCGCTGCTGCTCGACTTGGCTTATTGTTAATACTACTAACAATCAACTTGTGTCGTGCATCGTATGTTACACATCCCAATATCAACTTTGATCCTCTTGGAAAACTGGGCATCTCTGGATCTTACAATGGCATTTCATTGTACACCGACACCGAACAACTGACACAGATACCATCATCCACATCCTCTGTTGTGGCCCTCTCCAACGACATATTGAAGCTCATTGCATCCTCCAATGTCAATGGCATCATTTTCGATGCTTGTATTCTATCAAATACACTCTACATTGCCGGTAACTTCTCGACCCTGAAAGGACACAGCGTCAACAACATTGCATCGATTGATTTATCAAACAACCAAATCAAGCCACTGAAATATGGTCTCGATGGGCCTGTTTATAGTGTGTACTGCGATGCCACACAAAATCAAGTGTACGTGGGCGGTGCATTCATTGCACCAGTGGATACGTCCATGATCAAGTATTCAGATTCGCTCTCCCAATTTGGAGGCGGTGTTGCCATTTGGAAGAAT
This sequence comes from Mucor velutinosus, assembly GCF_035048745.1. NCBI lineage: Eukaryota > Fungi > Mucoromycota > Mucoromycetes > Mucorales > Mucoraceae > Mucor > Mucor velutinosus. The sequence goes on along the minus strand of NW_027041905.1, from coordinate 2,155,309 downwards.
CAGCAATGGAGCGGATTACCTTGGAAAGGAGTCAATGGACCTGTTTACTCGATAGCAAAAACCAGCACATCCATTTTATTCGCTGGCCAATTCAATGCCTCTACAGATGGACAGCCCTACCATGCACCTGCCACTCAACCCATCAGTTTATCATCTTCTGTAAGTGTGATGCTGGTTTTTTTTTTTTTTTTTTTTAATTTAGTGTTAGCATAATGAAATTCCTATTCTCCTTTATATGCTGATATCTAACTTGACGACGACAATATAAACAGGGTGTGAGTGCGACCAACACAGCTTCCAATTCTGCCGCACCTGGCTCCATTATTTGTGCAGATGCAGCCAATACCAAGCCTTGGATTTTATCAGATGGCATCAATGGCACATGGCAAACAACATTTCTTGATTACAGTGTCAATCCAGTCTTGATTCGAATTTCAAATTCAAGGTTGGAAAATCATCAAACAAATCAATTTTCGTATGTATCCAGAAAAAGGAGCTTTTTCCCCCTTTTTCTCTTGATGAAAATCCCACCATTTGAACTGACAGGAGTAACAAACTGATTTGAATTTTGCTGTAGTATTCGATCCTTGGTAGATGCCACCATATACCAACTTTCCTATTTGGATCCAGATACCAACCTTACAAAAACCTGTTCAACCAACTGCTCACTTTCAAAGAACACCAACGTGTTATATCAGGATTTTAGAATCACCAACATTTCATTGACAAACGGCATTGCTATCGATATTCATTCTTGGTATGGTGTGGGTGGCGGACTAGCCTCTGTCAAAGTGTTTCAGTCAGGTAAAGCTTGCAGATTCTCTTTTGTGTATAAAGATGCTAAGATACAATTCTCAGAAATATTCGCTTATGCCGTCGATGCTTCGGCCTCCAACATGTGTGCTTCCACCTCATCGACAACAAACAACAACAGCACAACACTACCTAGAATATCGTCTGTAGGCGGTTGGACAGTCTCCAACACGAGTATACCCTATTTAACAATGCCAGTGACCAAATCCGATCTCTTGTCTCCCCCTTCAGTGACATTTTACCCCAATCTAGCAGAGTCTGGCTTGTATGAAGTACTGCTCTACTCACCCGCATGTTCAGGCAGTGAATGCTCAAAACGCACAGATGTCGATGTCTTTATATCTACATCTGCATCGCAAACATCCAATATCACACTTGCACCTTCCAGCGCGACGAGTCAGTCCATTTTTTCTGGCTATTTTGACGTCTCTGCCAATTTTACGCCTAGTATCAAGGTGGCATTAGCTAAAAATGCATCCTTTTCGGGTAGCCCTACCATGACATTGGTGGCTCATGCTGTGCAGTTCATCAAGAATCCCTCTGTCGATGTCTTGTCCAGCGTTATTCAGTACAACACCTCACAAAACACTGTTACGGCAACCTCCATTCCATGGGGGAAATTAGCAGGTAGGCCTCAACTTCGCCCCCTGATGGATCAAGCGGTCTGCTAACGCTCTCACATGTATAGACAATATTCCTAGCCACTCTACTATCAAAAGCATGGATGTATTCAATGACAGTATCTACATGGCTGGCAATTTCAGCGGGACCGATAAATCCAACAACAAGTACAGCAATATTGTACAATACGATGCCAGTGCTCGGCAGCTGAAAGCCTTGCCCAACCAAGGACTCAACGGTCCTGTCGAATCGATTGTCTGCACAGATACCGGTACGTATATATTTCGTTGGTAGACTGCATGTATATTGACCTTATCCTTTCCTCAGAGCTGTACGTGGGTGGATCATTCTCCATGTTGTCTGGCAATACTACAGTTGTCGATTATTTAGCCAATGTTGCACGATACAATATGCAAACAGGCACTTGGAGCGCGCTTCATGCAGTAAGTGTATATAAAGTGGTGGTACAAGGTGGATTTCTGTATTAAAACTGCAACTGTATAGGGTGTTGATGGTCCTGTTATGGCAGTGAATTGGTCTAAAGACAAGCAATCTATTATAGCGTCTGGTGCATTCTCACAGCTCTTGCAAACGAGCCAAGATGCTTCTGGTATGGGTACAGCGGCCGGAACAGCGCTCTGGAATACGCAGTTGCAGCAATGGACAGCCTCCAAAGACACACCGTACATGTCGGGTGTGGTCTATGCCACTATCCATCACAACAACAACGACTATTACATGGGCAACCTCAAGAGTGTGCAACGCTATCCATTCAACGGCATGTCATTCATTTCAAACGACAATACCATCTCATCGCCCTTTGATACTGTGCGTCCTGAAGGTACCATTAGTGCTGGTGTGCTTTACAATAGTGTTACACCCAATCTCACTAAAAGAGATGCTAGTAACAGTAGCAACAACGGATCAACTACTAGCACTATTTTTGGCGGTCAATTTACATTACCAGGCCAGCAAGCCATTCAGAACATCGCCATCTACGACAACGGCGCCTGGAGTGGTGTTGCGGGTGCAGACTGGCAGGGCACTGTGCACTCCATGGCTGTCTACCATGATTTGCTCTATGTTGGTGGCCGTTTCTCTGGTCCTAGCAGCCATGATTTAGCAGTATTTGATTTGACCAAGAAATCGCTCTCATTAACGCCTGATGTCAAGACGAGTGATGGATCGCCTGCCTCTGTCAACATTGTGCGCCACATTCCTCCCCGAAACACCATCGTGATTGGTGGTAATTTCACTTCGGTTGGATCCTTGTCATGTGCTTGCATCTGCTCTCTTGATATCGATAGCTTGCAATGGAGCTCGCTAGGGTCTGGTCTTGAAGGCGAGGTCCAGGATGTGCAATGGATCAATGGCAAGCTAGTTGCTACAGGCAACATCAGTCTCAATCATTCTCCACTCACCATTGCAGAGTACGATTATGACAAGAACACTTGGGGTCCCTTTGGTACAGCCAATCTTCCCGGTCCCTCATTTACCTTGTCGTATGATAACAACACGCAGCATGTCTATGTGTCTGGACAAACCAACGATGCTTCGGCCTCTGCTTACATTCGAGTGTGGGATGGCCAGCAATTCATGACGCCGAAGACTGAATTGGGCCCTGGTAGCTCCATCACTGGTTTGTCTATGTTGCCTATGACCACCACCAATGCCTCCAGTCAAAACGCCTTGCTTGTCTCTGGCTTTATCAACTTGGGCATGCTTGGAAACGTCAGTGCAGCCTTCTTTGATGGAGACAATTGGTCGCCTTACTTGGTCACTTCCAGTGCTAATGGTGATACGTCTAGTTCTGCATTGAACAGTGTCTTTTACTTGGAGCAAATGCCCTTCATTGCACCCTCTAAAAACAAGGGCAGTATGCCCACACCCTTGATCATTCTGGTCTCCATTGCTATTTCCCTGGGTATCGTCTTTTTGATCGTCTTGTGCTCCATGTTCTGTGTCTATATTAAGCGAAAGAGAGATACCAAGATCAATCCACAATCCATTCCTGGCGCGTATTACGGCAAACCACCTCGCACGCCTGAATCGCTTTTAGCTGTCTTGAAAGCAGCTGCTGCACCAGAAGGCGACGATCATGATGGGGATGAGAAAGAAGACAGTCGACGCTACTTGCAACAACCCGAGAATCAACAGCTGTACAACATGTCGAGGTCCATCAGTCAAGAGCATTTGCATGAACAGTCCCTGACGCCGTTCAACCCAACGGTGGCTGGTGGTGTGGCTGCAATGACGACAGCAAGGGCTGCTCCTGTGCCTCCCACAGCACATTCTCGATCCTACTCTCAACAGCAACAGCAATACAACAACATGTTTGGAAACACTACTGTTGTCAACCATAATCAGGAGCAACAAGGCGTGAGTAAAGGTGCTGCCGCTACCGCTGCAGGTGTTAGTATGGCAGGAGCTGCTGTAGCTACTGTTGCTTCCAATGGATCCAATCATCACGATGCCGCTCGTCCAGAATCTTATGCTAGACCTTATAGTGAGATTCAAAGAGATTCCAACACAGATTCCTTTTACAACAACGAGTACACAAATACAAGAGAGATGTCTGAAATTCCTAGCCGTTATAGTCCTTTCAATCCATTCAGGAACTCTGAAATTGGTGTTGCTATAGCTGGAGGCGCTACTGTTGCTGCTACTACTGGAGCCAACAAGAATGAGACAAACGCATTCACTGAACAACAGCATCAACCACAACAACAGCCTCAAGCTGTCACGTATAGCAACATTGCACCACCAGAAACATCCAGTATGGCTGCAACGCCGTTACCTGAAACTGTGCGTTGGACAAATGCTTCACCTGCTGCTGCTGCTGCCATGAGCTCTGCTGTCGTAAAGCCTATTTCTCTTGTAGGCACTTCGGATGGATCCTCTTCTCTTGTAGACCCTGTGTATGGACCTGGTGCCTCTGCTGATAAGGTAGATAAAGTAAGATGGACAAATGCACCCAGTAGTCAACACGCTCTGTCCTCTGCCGTTGTTACCCCCATGGTGCCTTCACTGGAGAACCGTTCTGTAGACAATCCATCCACGCAGAACAGCTATCTCAGTCCTCGTGCTGCTGCGCCTGTGCCTAAATCCACCGATACCTTCAATCAGGCATCAACCTCCTCCTCCCCTTCCAACAATGTGAGATGGACGAATTTCAATACAGATGAAGCAGTCGGCGTGGCCACTATTAGCCCTGTATCCAGTGAAGTTGTCAATAATACATTGTATCCTTCTGAAAAGTCATCTGCCTTGAGTAATCCCAGTATCTCCAATACCATTCAATCAGGGGAAGCCTTTTCCAGCGATCCTGACATCGTCCGCTGGACTACAGCACCTTCTGCCGACAAGAACAAGGCTACAGCTACTATTGCGCCAGTAGAGCCAAGTGAAAGCCATGCTTTCAACTCGATTGGAAAGAGTCAGCCCTACAAAGCATCTCTCTCATCTTTGGCTTACCCTTACAATGCAGCTACACCAGCCACAGTGGACTCATCAAGAAGCCTGGAGGTGTCCGGTGCTGCTGCTGCTGCTGGATACACAGCGCATCACCACTCTAAAAATGATTCTACCTCGTCTGCAGACAGAGTGATCAATACCAACGCCTTCCGACTGTCTGATGCTGGCTCCTTGGCTCCCATTGATACATCCAATTTGGGCTATGCGTTCAACAAAGATACCGGTCGTCAAGAGCCACTGAGCCCTGATTCAGCCGTGCGTTGGAAGACGGCTAATGTTGGATCTCCCATTGAAACTGTCCATGTGCCTCACATCTTGGAACCTGCTTCTGCTTTGGTCACTCGCAGATCCGCTAATCCAGAAGATGGAGAAAAAGACGAAAAGGATGTTGCATTGGAAAACTACTACAACAATCCGCAGTCGGCGGCACCTGTGAAGAAGAGCAACAAATACAAACCTGTCGTCAATGAGTCGCGTTATGTGCCTACTGTCTCCACGAATAGCAACGCAGAGATGAATGAGCCAATCGGCCGTAAATCAGAAGCGATTGATGATTTGATTGCAAGTCGAGATTTGAATGCATTGAGTGTACTGATTGATGAAGAGGTACCTACTGCGACTACTTGGACGCTGCCAGAACAAAAGCAAGAGGAGCCACCTGTGCCTCAATTAATGGCAGTGCCTACACCCTCTCGCTCCACACCTTCACCTTCAGGCGTCAACGCGATTGACGGAAGAGCAGCCTCTAAACGCATGGTTGAAGAATACCTGACATCCAAAAAGACACCTGCAACAACAGATGATAGCAAGAAACATAAGTACAAGAGCGATTTCACGTCTGTCATGGAAGCAGCCATCAAGAACAATGCTGATTCTCCTGTCGCTACAGAAGAGAAACCACACTTGTATTACGCCAAATTTGATTTCAGTGCTCGAGAGCACGGTGAACTTGGTTTTGAAAAAGCAGATCCTATTATCGTCGTGGATTCCAGTGATGATATTTGGTGGATGGGTTACAAAGCAGACAGTAAGTATCGTGACACGGATCTATGTGTTGTAAACGAGCAAAAGCTAACTAGTTTGGTAGAATCTGACGGCTCTTTTATTCAAGGTGTATTCCCTAGTAATTATGTCGAAATTGCAGTTGCTATTCGATAAACTACCTCCTACTAGTATACAACGTAATTTTCTTATTCATACACACACAAACACAACATTATTCGCATCCATCCCTCCCATAATTCTTGATACATATATATAAAATCATTTTCCTTTTATGCTTTTAATTTTGACATGAGATGTTCAGTGTTTTCTCTAATAACTGCGTCCAAGATGGTATGAATCTTCATGCAACCTTCTGTTGCTAATTCTGTGACACTGGCAAGTTTATCTACATGAAGGCGAGATTCCATCTACAACAACCAGGATCAGCCGTTGATCTCTCTCCAAGAGTGCTCAAAAACCTACCTCTAATAAGGTCACCTTTCCAGTTCTAGGCAATATCGCAACAGTCAATTCAGGTGTATCTGATGTCTCCTCCAAGTTGTTTAGATCCAAAACAGGCTCCTTGTCAATGCAGCCAGCTGAACAAGCACACACATAATCCATCATGGGAATACCAGCATCAATCAAAGCCATGGTTGCTGCATTGATACAAGCTTGCAGTAACCCTATCATACACCTCAAGTCAGTCTATTGCAGCATCAAGCTCATGGCTGATGATCCTCACCTCCATCGTTTTGGAAAATTTGAAGATAAATACTGATTTGAGTTTTGGGAAATTGTGATGTGAAAATGACAGGTTCAAAGGTTTGGCGGATGAATGCTGCTACTTCTAATGAACGTCTACACAATTACTATCAATACATGATACCTTAAGTTCCTTTTTTCTAAACCTACTTGTCGTTTTTGGATCTCTTTTTACGTTCACTCGAACTGAAAGGTGCCACGTTGAATTCAACATTGATGAGAGCACGATCAGCATGGCCTTGTTGACGGAAACGAAGCTAGGACAAAGACCATCAATTCGCTATGACCATCACCATTACCACACATGAGCACATACCTCTCTGGGACCATACACAGCAGCAAGACATTTGGTATTACCTTGTTCAATGTAAGCAGAGCCATCCGCTTGGCTAAACACTGAGGTTTTGGCTGTGATTTTACGTAATTCATTGGCACGACGGCCATCGATACGTAGACCTTCAGGAGTGAGTAATTCTAAGCGAGACTATATATTGACATTGAGCACATGGGAACCTAAAGACAATGTGGTTGATGCGTGTATCCTTACCATGATATGAAAGGTTGAACAAAGAAACTTTTTTTTTCCTGGTTCATGGAGATAATTGCTTTGAAAGCCAAGCCAAACCAGTCACCTGCTTGGATCAAAGGCATTGAGCCTCCGTATCATTCAAAGGTCTGATCATGCAATTGATCCTCGGCTTCAGCTCGTGTTTGGTCTTTGATGAGAATTAGATCCATCGAATTCGCATATACCAAGTAATATAAATGCAAAAACTTGAACTTGAATGATGGAAAAATGGCATCTCTCGCAGTACTCGAATCCTTCGTTAATGCAACTTTGGTGTACATCTGCACCATTATCCAAGCCTATGCACTACCTTAGAAAGAGTATGAGCTTACAGGCAACTTCAATATGAACAACAGGCTGATGAAACTCGAATTTTCCCTGGAGTGTTTGATCGTCCTACTGAGATGAACCAAGGAGATCAGGTCAACCAATCGATACCGAGTGAGTCATTTGCCATGGCATGATTAGGTTGCCTTTCCTTGATAAATATCTATGATTTAGGTTTGTTTTGATGATAACATGCATGGATACTAGAAGGATAGTCTAAAAAGATGGTATTTGCCATCTTACAACCACCTTTTATTTGACAGATTGGCATCTTTTTGCAGACATCATGCTACATATTAAAGTTACACCAGCATCACTAAACATTAAAACTGAAAGAAGCTTGTTTTCTTTTTAACTTTTCTTTTTCTTTACCTCTTAAAACTGGTAATGAGTAGCAGCACAGATAACAGCAAAAGTGCATCGAAGCCCAAGGCAAACGTCTTTGTAAGCGGCTTCATTAAACTACCATATAAACCGAGATTAACGCAACTACGCAAAGAATTCAACTTTGGCAGGAGCAGGAGCAGGAACGATCGAGATTTTGCTAATGCAGGTATGATATGTTAATCAGAGTTTAAAGTATAATGCTAATATTCAGCATGTGTCCCGTCAAATAGCCAACAGATGTCGTCAAGACTAGATTTCAGGTAAGGTTTGATATATAGACTCAACTGGAGCTATCAAAGTCTGAACACACTGTGTAGTCTGCCACAGCGGCATCTCATTACAAAGATGGTATATTCAAAGCCTTTAGTAGCGTATTCAAGGAGGAAGGATTCTCAGGTATGCCACCTACTCATACGCTCAATAGATATTGCCTATTGAAACTGTTCCGTGTAGCCTTTTACAGAGGAACTATACCCGTCTTATGTATCGTAGGGCCACGTATTTCGCTGCAATACATGGGGTTGGCATTCTACAAGCCTATTTTCGAGAAATTCGAGGAGAGAAATATCTTGCCGGCTCATAGTTCAGCGGGATTAGCAGGCATATGTACGGGTATTACGCAGGCAGTGACACTTGGTAAGGCATTCATAACAGTAAATTGGAGGCCATCATGATCTAACAATGTTGGAAAAGTAACACCGCTGGAGATGATCAAGGTACGCCAACAAACAGAGATGGTGCTCAATAAAGATCAAAAGAGAAAGTATTATGGATTGATCAATACAGCTTCTATCATCGTTCGACAAGAAGGGTAACGAATAGATTCACTGATGCATGAATCTAAGCAGGGCTAATTAGGTATGATAGATTTGCAGCTCTTTACAGTGGACTAATGGCGACTGTAGCTCGACAAAGTTGGGGTACAGTGTAATCAAAGCAAGCAGTAGATAATGGAAGAGATTAACATAAGAAACATGTAGGATTGTTTGTCAAATTTTCAGCATACATCGAAATCAAAGCCATGTTTGAAAGATCTTCTGGCAGTACAGATGGAACTTTGCAACCATGGCAACATATGGTAATATGTATTTGTGATAGGAATCGATGGAGGGTATGTTACTGAGACTACAGGACTATTTAGGTGAGTGGCGGTATGGCTAATGTGCTTGTGGGCGTATTGAATTCCCCGCCTGATGTTGTGAAAACAAGGTATATACTACATTTGTATGTTTTTAATATCAGATGGATATAGTTAACGAAACATGATTAGAATGCAAGATGCGGGAAGATCCTACATCAGCACTTGGGATTGCATAAAATCCATGTTACGAACTGAAGGGCCTACATCGTTTTTCAGAGGCTCTTGGCTTCGTATCATTCGTATTGCACCAGGTAAATGTTCATCTTTTAAGGGTATTTGCAGTGGCTAATCAACGTTTGCACAAAAAAAAAGGTGGAGCTATTCAATTTGCTTGTTATGAGCAGATTTTGAACTGGCTGAATAGTAGAAACAAGGATGTCGCTCAATAGAATTGCAATAAATGCTTAGATCATCTCATAGTGATATACTTTCAAAAGAATAAGATGGGCGCTGTTAAAGAGATCTCTGGACAAGATTATGATACATTAGTGATTGATTACAATGCTAGAAAAAAAATCAATTTTTCATCTTTTAAACCGTTTTTTTCCTCTCCTCTCTTTGTGTTCTATCATCTATACATACTCTTCCAAATCAACCGCTTACTCCCAGAACTTCTACCCAATATACTTCAATAAGTATATCTTTACAGCTAACGCCAATGTTTGCAAGTCTTCATATTGTGGTATACAACTGCTATCAGATTCGCCACTGTCAATGCCAGAAAAACAAGCATTCATTGCATCAATAATATCAAGGACTTGAACAAAAAGTGTCTACATATTCTGTTCGAGGACAAATTGCATTTTGACAAGGTCAATACATTATTTTGCTTTAATAATAATTGCAGTAAAAAGGGGGTTAAAAAAGCAGGTAGAATACTGTTAAAATCCTTCTTTATTCGAAATTAGGATAATGTGCAATAAAATGTATATTCTACGTCTCTATTTATATTATTTGGTTTATATCTCTTATCTGGCAGCAGTTTAGTAGTTGCCAGTGATTCCATTACTTTATATATTTTTGTTGGGTCATTTAGTTGTTGATCTGATGGATCAAGAACGGTATTTCAATATATGGTTTTTGAATCATGCGTAAAGAATAGCTCTTTATTGTTGAGCCTGTATCCTTTTTAGGTATATTTATGTTACAACACATTACAATACCCTTGACGTTTACTTTAGTATCTGTCATCTCTTATTTTAGAGCATTTAACCCTTGCTATCATCATGCTAATACTATTATTATGCATGCCTATCTGCTGATGGTAGCATGGTTTGATTGAGATGACATTTATTTTGGGTTTTGTTTATGATGGGAATCTAGTCTAGTTCACTTCAATAATACTGTTTAACGAAAACTTTCTATTATTTGACACTATCATTTGGCACTTGTTGCTACGATGCCAGTAAACTTCCGTCATAATAATACTAGTAAAAAGAAGATAATTTTTACTTGAAAATAATTGAAAAAAAACACCCGTTTTGAAGCATTGAAATGGCCTGGGTAGTAAAATAACCAACCTTGGATATGTGGAGGAATATAAATACCGTAAATTGAAAAGTTTATTATTCTTGAATAAAGCAAGCTACAGTTGTCTAGTCATTACAATAAGATTCTTCAACATGTCAGGTATTTATTGATAACTTAAAACCTGCAAGTTAATATGGACCTTTTCGTACGCTCCGATTTTTAAAATGCTCAGTCAAATTCATACTTGTGTGGTGCACAGTTGCGAACGCTTAACGGAGATTCAATTTCTATTGTTCTGAATGATGATCCATGGGATTTCGAAATCTATCGACCTTCAAATTACGCGTTTGTTGATAGTAACCATCCCTCCAAACTTATATAAAACTTGTAGAGAATTCAAAGGAGAATACAATGGTATTCATATCAAGTCTCTGGTGTACATTGTTCACCTGATATTTAGTACCATTGTTTTTGCAATTTTTTGACTGTTTTCTAAAGATTAATCAGTATCTGTCATCGAAACATTTTGTTTAGCATTACTAGACGTTGTAAACCAAAAAAATTTCTATCGAATGAGATACTGCTTGAAGCTCTGACATGATTCTATCATGAAATATTGATAACCTTTTCCTAACTAAAAAATCGCCACCAGATTTTTTGCTTACTATCACAGGCAGATTTTGAAGAAGGAAAATCCATGATTTTGCATGATACTCTTTTTTGACCATATCTCGACAAATACTCGCTGAATTCGCACAAAGCAAATGGGGAATACATCCACTATGATCTGCATTCCGACAGTTCATCCAGTTACCAGATTTAGATATAAACTGTATGTACGCTGGATTAGATGTACGATATCGATTTATACTATAAGAAGATATGGACTTCAGATACGCTAGTACTATAAGATTCATACTATATAAGATATAAGCTATAGATGGCACCACGGACATGGATGGCACTATAGACTTATACTTGTATTCCGACATTGACTACGGATGTTTACCATATCTGGATAGGCACCAAGATTAATGCAATATGAGCTTGTTGCTTCAGATGTGCACTTCATGATCCACGCTATAAGACACATGCTTATATCCGTGATACTAGCTACAGATACTTTATGTACTACAGACTTATACTATATATGAGACATGCCATATATCCAGATACATGCTAATAAAGATTTATGCTCAGCGATATACACTCAGATATGTACTATTGATATAAACTAAGGAGACTGTACCTATCAGATACATGCTACTAGATCAATATTAATTATCCTTATAGAAAGGATAGATCAGGGTACTTCGGATGAGAGTCTAATTATTCATCCAGACAGAGCTGAATCATGATTAGCTTGCTGGAGTTGTCTTTTAGCATGATTAGACATTAGTTGATCTGAGTTAACTTATTTGTCAATCTAATTAATAGAACTTTTATCCATTGTTATAGTATATAAGAAGGATCATCTACCTGGACAGTAGAGAGACTTCAGTTTACTTTACACCTGTCAGTTTGATAATAAAACATACCTTTATCAAGTTGACTTTGCTGTTTTTTTATTCTTTTTTTTTCGTCAATTTTAGTCTATCAAGCCTCAAATTCCACACTCATAATCGCTATTATATCTCACCGGATCGTAACTGAGCAACTACACAGATAGACCAAAATATATCAGATGAAGTGTCACGTGACCCACTTGATGCTGTATTAGTTTGTATAAAGAAATATATCTTTAGAAATTCCTCGTGCCTAAATTTAGGTTTAAGCCAAATCTGAAGAAAGCGACTCAAAGGCGCCAGCATATACTCGAAAGTTCTGGAAACTGATAGCAGACATTGTTCTGATTATCAGTTGCTATATCAAGTACTATATCTACTCAAAAGTTCCATTGATTAAGTAATTATCGATCGTAGAAATAGTATAAATATAAGTTGTAAATGCATTTAATAAACAGCATCTTCAAACATAATCTCAATCTATTAGTTACACTCTAGGTTATTTGTTAACTCCTATTATCAGATACATTTATAAAGACGACAAATTTGTCAGGGTTGAAGGGTATTCTGACAGTGATTTAGATCTGCAGGATATCATTGACAGACTAAACACAAACAAGAATAAGAAGCGCAGGTTTAAACCTAGAGCGCCAGCTACCAGGAACATTAAACAGCGATTAACCTGGATAGCGCACAACATTACACAAACTATATTGGATAAAATCAATGTTCAAATCTAATATTAATAAAGCACCTTTTTATCCATTCAACTAAAAGGCTATAACATCTTCCTGCACACTCTCTATATCTACTTCCATTTATATCTCGATCAGATCTCAGATTGCATATACTATCTCTACGTATTAGCATCTGACAATTGGTAGCAACTTCTGTTATTTTTTAAATCCTTTTTTTCTATTTGTCGCCTATAACAGATAGTAAACAAAAGTCGATCATCAAGGCACGCCGGCTAAGTATTCATTAAAGGGAAAGATCGAAACATCTATATTAGATCTTTGCATTTACTGAATCATAATAGTCAACCCTCTTTACTATAGTTGTTCATAGTTCCTCTCTGTGAACACTACCTACCCCATCTCGTTCGCTGTTGATTCCTATTCCACGAACTCGGAGATCCCAAATAATAATCCAACTATCAAAACAAACACACAAATCTCGAGTCAACACTCTCTCTGGTCTCTCTCACCACATTTTATTAAAACAACATGGCTGAAGACAATCAACAACAACAAATACCACCCAACTATGTTCAATTCATGGAACAAAACCAACACATGCTCACCAACATGATGACTGCCTTCATTCAGGCACAAAATCAAGCACCTGCTGTCAAGTTGCCAACACCACCTACATACAGTGGCACTCGCAATGCAAGTGAAATTGATGCCTGGATTCGTTTGATTGACAAACAAAAGCTGCACAACAGCTGGAATGAAGAACGCACCTACAATTTTGCCTCTTCTTTGCTATCTGGACGTGCTGCCACTATTGTTGCCCATTATGAAGATCCCGACAGTAATCTTACCACACCTACAACGTGGATGGAGCTGAAGGACATTTTGATTAGCAATTTCCGTCCCACCAACGATCAAGATTTGGCCCGTGATGTTTTGGTCACCATTCGCCAAACCAGTTCAATTCGGGATTATGTGGATCGTTTTATGGATGCTGTCATTCCCATCAAGGATATTAGTGAACGTGAGCAATGTGATCGTTTCATGAGAGGTTTAAAGGACAAGGAATTGATTGCCAAAATTCGCGCCATGCCTATTGAATCACGTACGTTGGAGAAGCTGTTCTCTGATGCTCTGGCTCATGAATTCGCCCACCATCCGGAGATCAGTGCTGGTGTTCAGACAAACACTAGATACAATAACAACAACGGTGATGTACAGCCTATGGACCTAGATGCCATCATGCATCGTAACAACGACAACAACAGTAACAGCTACAGCAACAACAACAACAGAAACAGAAATAACAACAGGAGAAACAGCAATAATCGCGGCCGTAATAGGTATGATCCCAGCCTCACATGTTTTCACTGCAAGAAAGTTGGACATACCACCAAGAATTGCCTCTCCCGTGCCACTGAAATTATGCATGCATTTGACAAGTTGGATCTGGACACTAGACGCAAGCTTTTCAAGAATGTTGGTGTTTTGAACTGTATTTTGGATGTTGAATACAGAGAAGAGGATAACCATGGTTGTGATTGCAACCAATGTCAAAGTAGTAATAAAGCTAGTGGTTCCTCTTACCTGTTGTCCCTGTGTGATAAAATTGCGGTTGAGAAAAGAAACGCACAGATGGATGAATTGAATCAAGTCATTGCCATGATGGATTCCTCTGTTGCGTCTTCTCCTGCTTTGGTTTCTGTGCCTGTTACTACCCCGGATAATGTCTCTGTACCTGTGCCAGACAACAATCCAGTGGTGAATTTAAACCCTGTCGTTGCGAACTCAAATACTCGTCGTCCTGTGGAATTGTCTCCTATCATTCAAGATTTGGATACGTCAACCACCATTGACCTCACCACTGACTCTGTGTACCTGACAAATTTATTGAATGCAGCAAATACCTCAACTCTACCTTTGTATGGAGCAACCGTCAGACTCAACCATTCTCTGGGTGTAGTCAAAGTCAAGTGCCTAATTGACAATGGTGCTAGTGAAAACTACATCTCAGGTAGAATTGCAAACATGATTGAAGGCCATCGTAGCGTGATCCATGGAAGAGAGGTTGAAACTGCAGGTGGCAATGTATCTCCTATTAATGAAAAGATTGTCTACGATTTGAATTTGCAAGGTCATACAAGCCCAATGTCAGCATTCGTCTTTGATACAAAGTTCGATGTCATTCTTGGTAGATCCTGGCTCAAGGAACACAAGCCTGTTGCAGATTGGTTTGATGATACGTGGACCTTGTCTTGTTGTGGTCCTGGTAAAACCACTATCTCACCCACGTCGTCTTCCTGTGTGTCAAGCACACCAACTCAACAACCGCCTGAATTAAATTACTTGGTATCTCATCTTCAAGCAGAGAAAATGTTGAAGGAGGAAGGCACAAATGCATGTTTCTTGTACATGATGGATCAAGGAGAGAAGGATGGCGCAAGTACTGGAATTACTCAAGAGAATGTGGTATGGACAGATCAACTGATGAAGGATTTTCCAACGGTTTTTCAAGACAAATTACCTGGCCTACCACCCAACAGACAAAATTTCTCACATGTGATCAACGTTCCTGAAGGTGTCAATCCCATCAACAGACCTCCTTTTCGTATGAGTCCAGCTGAACTTGATGAATTGCAGCGTCAACTGACCGAACTGCAATCTCTGGGCCTCATTCGACCATCGTCGTCACCATGGGGTGCTCCGGTATTATTCGTCAAGAAGAAAAATGGTGAAATGCGAATGTGCATTGACTACCGCGCTCTGAACAAGGTCACTATTCGCAACTCTACCCCTTTGCCTCGCATTGATGAATGCCTGGATCGTTTGCAAGGCGCTTCGTGGTTCACTTGCCTGGATCTTCGTTCCGGCTACCACCAAATTAGGCTAAAAGACTCTGATATCCCACTTACTGGATTTAATACCCGATATGGTAAATGGGAATGGCTCGTGCTGCCTTTCGGACTTTCAAATGCTCCACCCAGTTACCAAACTTGGATGAACGGAGTTTTAAAAGATTGCATTGACAGATTCGCTTTGGTTTACTTGGACGACTGTTGCATCTTTAGCAAGACATTAGAAGACCATATCAAGCATGTTCGTCAAGTACTCTCCATCTTTGAAAAGGAAGGGCTCATTGTCAACTTGAAGAAATGTGAATTCGGTAAGCGTGAGCTAGAATTTCTGGGTTTCAAGGTCTCCGCGAATGGTATTTTACCATCGTCATCGAAAGTGAAAGCTATCCAAGACTGGCCAAGACCTACTAATGTGCAAGAGGTGCGTCAATTTGTTGGATTAGCACAGCATTATCGCCGTTTCTGCCCGAACTTCTCTTCTGTGGCTGCTCCTCTTACTGAATTGACTCATGGTAATGGTGCTAAGAAACGTGCTATTGTCTGGAATGATCAATGTGAAGTTAGTTTCAAAGCTATCAAACAAATGCTAACATCATCTCCTTTATTGAAACTACCTGATATGAGCAAGCCATACCGCATTGAAACCGATGCAAGTGACTTTGGAGTAGGCGCCGTGCTTTTACAGGAGGATCCTGATTCTTCTACTTGGTTGCCAATTGCGTATGAATCCAAGAAATTATCTCAAGCTGAACAAAAATTGCCTGCCCAGGAACGTGAACTAATTGCTATCATCCATGCTTTGAGAACATGGCGATGTTTTGTGGACGGTTGTCAAGGTGGTTATACTGTGTATAGTGATCACAAGCCTCTGATCTACTTCAAGTCTCAACTGAACCCAACACCTCGTCTTGTTCGTTGGATTGCAGATTATGAGGCATTCTCGCCAAATATCGAGTACAAAGCTGGAAAAGACAACGAAGTGGCGGATGCTCTCTCAAGAAAACCAGATTTACTTGTGGAAAATGGAGAGAATATACCTTCGTTGGCACCTGAAAACTTATATGCTGCTTGGGATCAGTTGTCTGATACTATCAAGACTGATTGGCCTATTCTGTATGTCGACAAGAACTACGAAAAAATGAAATCAGATGCATTGCGAAAACGCATGGAAAAGGAGGAGGATCAGTTTGTGGTACGCCAAAGAACAGTGTATCGACTAGTCAAGATGGAGGATGGAAGCATAAAGCAAGTCAAATTTATTCCGTTCTCGGATCGTGCTGATTTGGTTTTCAAGTATCATGAAGCTTTTGGCCATGCTGGTATCAAGACTATGCTAAAAATGTTCACTGAAAGGTACTGGTGGCCAGGTTTGCGAAAGGATATTCAAGACTGGCTGAAAACTTGTACTGCTTGTCAGCTGAATAGTCGCCGTGATCAGGTTCATCAAGATGTCATGCATCCTCTGCAAATACCTCAAGCTTTTGATCGTTGGCATTTGGATTTTGTGGGTGAATTGCCTACAACTGGAAACGGAAACAAATGGTTGTTGACGGCTGTGGATTACCTCACAAACTGGCCTATTGCAAGATCAGTACCAGTAGCATCTATGGAAGCGGTAGCGGATTTTATCTATGAGGAGATTGTCATGCGATTTGGTTGTCCCTCTGAAATTGTGACGGATCGAGGTGCCAATTTTACTAGTGGTCTTGTAACAGCTTACACCAAACGTGTTGGAATAAATCACAAGCTCACCTCGGCATTTCACCCGCGCACCAACTCCAAGGTAGAGCGATACAATGGCGTGATCAAGCAAATGCTTCGTAAGTATGTCAATGGTGCTATTCATCGCTGGGATGACTTTGTGAATGCGGCTTTGTGGGCAAGTCGAATTCGAGTGCACTCAACAACAGGCTTTTCCCCTTATTACTTGGTGTATGGACGTGAACCTAGACTGCCTGGAGATGTTTTGAGACCCTATATCACCAAGGAAATGCTGTTGGACATACGAACGGTAGCTGACCTAACCTCGCGTGAACTAGAACTACTTGGTCAACATCGTGCTGCTGCTGAATTTCGTTTGAAAGCCATGAGCGAAGCGGACAAGAAGCGTTGGGATGCCAAGATTAAACCCACGCACTTCGAAATGGGTGATATGGTTATGCTGACTCATGAAGGCAAATTTGGCCTAGAACCTCGCTACAAAGGACCCTACATTGTGACAAAGGTGTTCCCTGATTTTGGTACTTATCAACTGGAAACTATTGCTGGTGAACCATTACAATCGTTAGTACATGTGGACAGATTGAAAGCAGCGAAAGGTGACAAACCCAGGGAGCCATGGTATGATCCTACTACTAGTCGTCGTGCTGTTCGTGAAGCCGATTCTCTTCGTATGGCCTCAAATACTAGTTCCACTGACCCCAATGGTACCACTGCTACTTCCTCTTCACCATCACCTTCGATTTTCTCATCAAACCCAAGTCTAAATCAACCTCAAGATGATTTTATCGACATGCCAATTTCTGATCAGAGCACGCCAAACAACAGCTCCACTACACAACCTACTACCACTAATAAACCGCCAACTCACTCTCAATATCATCACATACTTACACAACAAATATCAGATGAGGATAGCTCTCTACATGGGAGTAGTGTGATGGATGAAACAGAGGACAACGAACGTGGATTGGGTCAAATCATGGATGGATACGACTTTTTGTCATCTACTGATAGCGATATTGAAGACACAGATCAACCACCAACACTATCCCCACCACATACCATGTCTCCACCACCATCTCCTTCTACAGAATCGTCTTATTTGTCATCTCAGTCTACAGTATCGAATATAAGTAGTGGTGATGCAGCAATAATCAATGAAACAGTCAGTGTTGATACAGATCTTGAACTGGATGAGCGTGTATCAGAGCCAGAAAACACAGAAATGGTGCCAGGTCTTCGAAATGAACCTCATGTTGTTTCTCCTGCCAGCCCACCTTCCGTTATTCAAGCTACTCCAGAACCTGATTCCACTACTACTGTGAATTTTTTCCCTCCTGCTGCTACAAACCAAACTCCCATTGCACTTACTTCTCGTCCTGGGCCACCAAAAAGTACTTTTGTCTTCAAAACTCCTGCCATTCCAAAGATCCACACGCAAAATGAGACCACCCAACCTGCAAAAATCGTCGATCTCTCTTCTCATATGCCAAACACTGCCACTGGTTCATCAAGTTCAAGTGATGTTCAGGGTCGAACATTTGTCTCGAAGGGGGGTGATGTCAGGGTTGAAGGGTATTCTGACAGTGATTTAGATCTGCAGGATATCATTGACAGACTAAACACAAACAAGAATAAGAAGCGCAGGTTTAAACCTAGAGCGCCAGCTACCAGGAACATTAAACAGCGATTAACCTGGATAGCGCACAACATTACACAAACTATATTGGATAAAATCAATGTTCAAATCTAATATTAATAAAGCACCTTTTTATCCATTCAACTAAAAGGCTATAACATCTTCCTGCACACTCTCTATATCTACTTCCATTTATATCTCGATCAGATCTCAGATTGCATATACTATCTCTACGTATTAGCATCTGACAAATTTAAGTTTAGTATCATGGCCGAGTGGTCTAAGGCGTCTGACTTAAGATCAGATCCGTGTAAACGGGCGTGGGTTCAAACCCCACTGATACTAATTTTTTAATGTTTTCATTTGAAAACGTGAGACGTTTTCACGCTTTTTTTGCGTTTTCTCAACTTTAGGTGCATCAAAAGTTCCTCAAATTTGAGGATAGGTCGGTAGCAGAGTTTTGTTTATGATGTGGAAAGCTCTTCTGGTGACATGGTAAATCAGGAAGTTAATAGATATTCGGTACCGAAATATGAGCAGCCAGTTATTTTGCATTGATTCTTTGTATGGTGAATATATCAAATGGAAAACCTTCAGCATGATAAACTTCTTATTCAAAAGATTACATGCTTAATTCTGATAACAGATTTCTGTCAGATACCAAGGTGAAGAACTAAAGAAGTGCATATGAAGCCGTCGACGGTGAATATCGTAAAGTGAAATGCTTCCAATTGTGATAAGGATGAAAACGCATTAGCGAATCTCTCCTAATTTCTGATTTATGTCCTGCTGGTCGATGCAGTATACAATAGAAAATGTTGCACAGATTTCTATTACGGAATTCCACTATAGAAGGGCAAAAAATGACGCTCTTGTGTGATCTTTTCTGTTATCAACGTGTAAAAAAACTGTCTTGGAGTCGTATCAAGTCTGAAAGCCGATGTAGTAGTATGCAACAACGATACTCGTTTTGTTGTGCATTACAAACGCTACTTTATTGACAAAGTGAATCATGTTGTGAGATATGACGATGAATACATACAATAAATTAAGATTTTTGTTGTTCATTCCAGACAGTAGCACAAGGAGTAATTGAGTTGATTGTTTTAGACCCATCATCTGCTTCAATGTAGCAAAATCAGGGGAAAAATAATCAATTGGAAATGTTACAAAAAGTAATACAAAATGAATTTCACAACAAACGATTCACAGAATATGTCATGTCGCATATGAAATGAATTCGAGAACCATATAAATACCCTGAGAGCAGATGGCGTTTTAGCTATATCCTTTATCAAACAAGCTCTATTTCTAATTGCTTTACGCTTAAGGGGTTGTTGTTGTTGCACATCAAAAGGAACGCCCACTATTATATATAAATACCATTGAATTTTGTGTTTACTCTTCTTCCCTCTCCTTCAAATCACATCATGCTCCCAGTACCATCATCATCAGAAAATCACAATAAGAATAACAGCAAGATACTCAACAAAACGTTGGCAAGATATGTGTCGACAAATCCAGGCATCAACGTGTCCAGTTCTTCTTCCTCATCTGTGCCGGATGAGAGCTTTTTCACCCCTAAACCATCACCAGCACCTACGCCATCTGTGAGCAGAAATTCACTTAGGAACAATATTCGTCCTGTGCCATCTACATCTTGTAGAAGCGCCTTCTCTGTGCAGACATTTCATACAGCTATTGGTGCTGATAACTCAGATGATGAAGAGGAAGATAAACAGCAGAGATTGGAAACAATCGTAGAGAATGAAAAGATGTCCTCCAACAAGCCAACAGACGGTAAACCTGATACTTCAAAAACCAATGAATTAGAAAGTATCCATCAATACAGAGCAATTGCACCACCTATTACGGCAGGTAGCAGCAGTAATCTTATGGTTCATCCCATGTCGCTTGTTCACAGTACCAGTGGCAGTATACCCAACAATTTCTACTATTACGGCTCATTAGACAGTGGCATGTTATCAAGGTCTCCTGCAGGATCGTATTTTCATGATTATTTCAGCGAAGATTACGAGGTTGTATTGGACGATGGCACTAGACAAAAACGATCGGTCTCACTATCTACCCTGCCAGTGATAACACCTCTGGAGTTTGGCAAACAAAAGTACAGAGGCAATTATAATCATTTTTACTTTGATGGTGGAGGAGATGAAGTTGAAACAAACGAAAACCATCAACGGCAGGCTAGCAGGAGCCAAGCACACGAGTAAGTAGTTGTATAAAACGGTGCTACGATGCAGCTATACTGATGGGAAGTAATAGGTTTTATCATCATTTGTTGGAAGAAGAAGAGAGACGAACTCTCTTGTTTCCAACTTCATCATCGGATCCCAACATGATTATTCAAGACCTTCAGCCAGTGGAAACCAGCGAAGATGAAGACGAGTTCCAACAACACAGAACGCATCGCATAATGAATAAAAGGAACCAGAAGCAAAAGAAATCGAACCAAAATTGCTTCATATCGAGTCTCAAATCCATGTATGAATGGTCTGCACGTCATATCTTTACCTTGTCCTACAAGCAAAAGATGGTGCTGAAATGTAGTTTAGCTTATTTGCTGGGATCTCTGTTCACATTTATGCCTATATTGAATAGCATGCTAGGCACTGCCAAAATCTCGAGCCATGTTATTGCAACAGTTACTGTCTTTTTCAATCCCTCAAAGACAGTCGGCGGTATGGTGGAGGCAGCAGGCTATGGCTTGCTCTATACAGTGTGTGCTCTTTTGCTTTCTTTAATGAGCATGCTCATAGCCATCTATTTGAGGTCCGAGGATTACTATGTTACCTCCTGCTGTGTAACTCTTGGATTTTGGCTCGCTGGTAGCACATTTGTGCTATCATTCATCAAAGCACATTACAACAAACCAGCTATCGGTACAGGTACGTTGATTAGAAGAGCATGTGTTTGGATAAATGCTCACCATGAGTCTTAGGCTGTGGATTAGGCTTTATGATCATATTCCCCGTGCTCGTGAAAGAAGGTTCCGTGATCCCGTCTGATTTCGACCCCACCTACATTGAAGAGATGTTTGCCATAGTGACTATAGGTACAGCCATATCTGCTTTTGTTTGCTGGTTTATATGGCCCATGACAGCAACCAAGAAATTAAAGTAAGTCTATCAGCAATTAGGAAGCAGCAGTGACACTAAGTTTCAGGCAGAATTGACATCAATGACACACTCATGGCTATCAAAATCTTGCTCAAGCTATTGACCAAGACATTCCTTCTTGATACAGACTTACCAGAGTTTACCGCGAACGAGAATTTACAAACTGCAATTAATTCACATCGCACAAGCTTTACATCCCTGCAAGCATCACTGGCCGATGCAAAAAAGGAATACTACAATTTAGACATTTGGAGACATGCAGCGGGCTACGACACCATTGTATCAAGCTTGCAGAGGCTAGCTCAGCATGTAGGTGGTTTACGTAGTAGCTGTGGCCTACAGTTTGAGGTGATGAGAACATCCACCAGCCAAGACAAGAAGAAGGCCCCAAAATATGGTGCTATTCCCAAACACAATGACACACTGGACTCGAACTATGGCAAAAAGAAAAAAGTATACCACGTCAAAGCAACAGATCAGCGAAAAAAGATGGAGTACGAGTTGAAGAAAGAGCAAACACTATCCACGCAATCCATGCTTGAACACAGCAATCGCAGCAGCGAGGATAACAATGCAGAAGACGATCCATATGGTAGATCGCTCAAAAAACAAACAGAAAGACAGCCTTTAAACGGTTACTATCATATCGAACAGGAAGAGGACGACAACCATTCAGCCAGGAAGCAAGAGCAAGACGAAGATGGCGCCTTGGTGCAGTTTATCAAGACAGTGCGGCCTCCCATGAAATCATTAGCATACACCTGCAAACAGACCATTGTACATTTGCAGAGCCGATTCACAAACCAGACAACGGACAGCACGCCATCGTTTGGTATGATGAGGCAGAATTTGGCCATGGCCATGTCACTTTTTGAGGAATCTCAACAGCTTGCCTTAACCCGCATGTACCGTCGAAAGATGAAGCGTATGAAGTTAAAGAATGCAACCATTAACCCTGAAGAATTGCAGTCGCATTTGATGAACCAGTTTCCCGCAGAGGATGTATTTTTGGTGTATTTCTTTGTGTTTTGTTTGTTGGAGTTCGCCAAGGAGTTGATGGTGTTAGTGGAGTGCGTACAGTCCGTGTTTGAATACGATGAGGAACAAAACAAGAAGGGTGGATTCTGGCAGACGATGAAACGTTATTTGATCAGTCCATGTAAGTTGACTACCAGTGTATCAATGACGCAGATACTGATGACATTACTTGCTAGTTTGGTTCTTATGCTGCTGCTTCTATTCAAGACAACGACACGCAGACTGCCATGAACAACAAACACAGACACAAGACTCAGCAAGTGACAAAAAGAAATACACTCCTGTCATCACTAAAAAGAGTTCTATTGAATCGTTCAAGCCAAACAACAACAATACCTTTGGCTCGCTTCACACACCCAAACCCACATCCAAGCTTAGGCAGTTCTTTTTAAACTTGTGGGCCTTTTTTTCCTGGTTTAGGCAGCATACTGTGCGTTACGCATCTAAATCAACACTGATCGCACTCGCAATTGCTTCCATGGCATTCATTCCGGCAACGAGAGAATTTTTCATCACTTGGAAGATGGATTGGACGCTCATTACGGTAGGGTTGGGATTGTCTCAGATATTCAGTCGGAGGCTAAACAAAGTCTGTCAATAGGTAATGGCTGTGATGTCTCCCACTGTGGGAGGCACAAACCAAGTCGCTGTGTTGCGAGTACTAGCAACCATTCTCGGTTCCGTCATTGCAGTGTTGTTTTACTTGTTCTTGCCTCATCAGGGTCCCATTCTACTATTGATGTCATGGGCATTCTCTATTCCTTGTTTCTGGATGATCTTGAACCACAAACATGGGAGATTCGGTATGTTCTCATTACTGTCTTACAATTTGATTGTACCTTTCATATACAATCACAGAAACGAGGATGAAGTCATTGATGTGATTGAGTTGGCTTTCATGCGATGTGCAACTGTTTCTGCAGGTGTGATTATTGGTAAGTGGATTAATGCGTGTTGCTTGTTGTCCTACTATAACGGCTGCGTGTTCTACTGCAGGCCTTGTGGTTACAGCGTATATTTGGCCATTTGAAGCAAGAAAAGAAATGCGAAAGGGTCTTTCTGATCTACTGATTCGGCTTTCATGGTACTACAAGCAGTTGGTGTCAGAATATTCAGAGGACAACGCATTATCAATCGCTCAAACAAAAGATGAAGCCAGCACAAACTATTCATCTCTCGTCAAAAAGGCCATTTCTGATGGTAGGTCTTTAAGTGACAACACCAACAGCAATAGTAGATTGGTTACTTCTCGCGAAGAGCTTGAAGCACTAGCAAGACGCAACGAAGCTAGATCAATCCAGTTCCAGCATGTGGAACTCTCACTGCAAGTAAGCCTAGTAGAACTCCAAGGACTTTTAGCTTATGCACCCAACGAGCCGCGTCTAAAGGGCCCCTTCCCTGTCAAAACCTATGAGGCCATGCTCACATCCTGCCAAAACATTCTTGACAAGTTCCTCTCGATACGTATCGTCATTCTTAAGGATGTGTGGGCAACGCAAGTAAGACGAGACCTCATGCTACCAGCAAGTCAAGAGCTGATGGAAATGGCAGGAAGCGTATTGCTCTACTTTTACTTGCTTGCATCTGCATTACAGCTGAAAACACCATTGCCTCCGTACTTACCACCAGCAGAAAAAGCAAGAGAAATGCTCATGCTCAAGTTACAACAATTACCCAAAATCACAGCAGATTTAAAAAAGAACAACTCACCAAACAGCAACGAATCGGTTAAAGATGAATGCTACATGGTATACTATGCCTATGTAATCATGATGGAGAGTATTATTATCGAGTTGGACAAGGTAAAACTATTCTTTGTAAGGACAAATTTTGTTCAAAGAACTGACAATCTCTCTTTAGTTGGGTCAAAAGATGAAGGAGTTGTTTGGCTCGTTAGTACCTGACGATCAATGGGCTAGATGCTTTGGTTTGATCGACTTGGAAGACCCACAGAAAAGATGATTTTTTTTGAATAAACTTGATCTTGTACCTGAAGTATTTAGTATGGCTACTCGTAGCACTATGTCTTGGTTGGCTCGATGCATTATTTATGGTTGCGAAATGCCTGTTTGTTTTGATAAGAACGAACGAACATACGTGGCGGCGGCTTGCTCTACTAGTCATCTTTGTCTTTCCCATTACAATAACGTAAGTGTCATCGTTAATCTTACTTACTTGGGCTTCTCAGCTGGCACTGTCATGCAAGAGCCTCTCATATCTGGGGATCCGACTTTTTTGCGATGCTCCGCGTCTGTATTAATGGAAACAGTTCATGTATGGACATATAACGTACTTACATTGCCTCCTACTACTCAAATAAATGCAAAATACAGCGAAATTTGGACTCACTTGAGTCATGATTCCTCGTGCTAGGAGACATTTTAGACTGCCAGAACAACACTAAACAGTTACTCTCGTCTAGCGGCTACTTACTGATGCCTTTGCTCCAATTTTCTAGGATAAAAAAAACATGACCTAAAACCACGAGGGGCACCTTATGAAAATCATCGAAAATCAAATAATCGCGTTTTTGACACCAAAAACGAAGACTTTTATTATGGCAGATATTAGATCAAAATGTTTCTGTCGACTCAAAGCAGTTTCTGATACTTTGTTTATGAGATCTTTGTAAGAAGAATCTCGACATTTTCGGCAAAAACCTCATTTCATATATTCAAAAATTGCTCAATTAATTTATTCAAGATACCTCCTTTTGTTAGCATCATTGGATGCGCCTTAAAAAGTACTCCTAAACAGTATTAGAAAGTATGGGTAAACTATCACAGCTTACATAGTCCGAATCTGCGAAATAGGTCGAATCGTGTCCAAAAAGTTTAGAAATCAACAAATCAGGACATTATAATGACAAGCGAAAATTAAAATAATTTTGGTCTGCAACACTCAATAAGGCCCTTCTAATTATGAAGGCAGTTCGTACTTGCGAAGCAAATACAAAGGGAACTAAGAATTCAAACGTAATGCAGTTTTAATGTTGGGCATTTGTATATTCGGTCATGCCAGCCAGGCTTGACTCGCCACCAGAATATTTGAATGATGCGAGCCGTTTATATAGCTGATCTATACTTACAGCCGCGAAATGACAAAAACAGGTATAGATCATTGTAATATAGGCAACAAATACCCAAAATTTGGCTGATATCAATTAATTTAGGTTACATCAATCGTCTTTAAAATCATTTGCAGTGTAGCCAGTGATTTGAGTCAATATGACAACCACACAACAGGGATGATTTGCATCAGCTCTTGAGCTTGTGCAAAGATAAGCTTGAAAACGCCTGGAATTTATTTCGCAAGCTTGATTAAAGTGCCTGAACTATCAACAGATCCACCAAAGATGCTAGCCAAGCAATATTTCCTCTAGTAGGTTTCATCACTTGATTGCATTTGAGGGATGCAGATCGGATTTACCCATGATGTGAGTTCAAAGCAATAGATGTCGTACTTTGATATGATGTTGATGAACTGAGCACAAATGGTGTGTCGCTGTAACTGACTTTGATGTTTTGTGAATCATCAACGGTTGGGATACATCAGCCGTGTCAAATGTGGGGATTTTCGCCCCGCAATCTTAACCTTTTCCTCCCAAGAGTTGCAGATCTAAGCATATAAGATGTGCTACAGTGTTAAACGGTACATCCAACATAATGCTTGTATATGATGACGACCCTGTGATGAGTAGCTTCCAATGAACAACCTTTACCAGGTCAGAGACATCTGTCGATGGGTGTTTGTAGGACTCCACTACAGTGCACTGAAAGAACAAAAATTTATTCTTTTTTTTTTTTTTTTTTTTTTTTTTTTTTTTTTTCTTTTCTTTCAATTAGACAAACATTTGAACCAACGAAGAAGGAAAAAAAAGGGCCATTTTCACCCATTTGCTCTCTCGCTCACACGCACATAACATCGCAAGCAACACATACGTTCGTTTTTTTTTATATATATAGACCCATTACTACGCAACAAACAAGATAATCAATGGTAAGGAAAATCCACAATGACAAAAAGGGAAAATCTTAAGTCTTATTTTTTTTTTTTTTTTTTGGGCGAATTATAGTTATGAGTTCATCGATACCTGGGTCACCACATCCTTACTTTGACGAAAAAGCTGGAGAAAGAGAAGCACGGATAAAGAGTTTATTTGAATCACTCGACTGCAAGGGCAGAGGCTATTTGGATGCTGAAGCCATTCTCGGAGGCTTTCTCAAATTAACACACCTACCAGCACACACGCGTTACGTTACTGATCTACTAGCAAAATGCGATACAGCGCACGACGGCATTATAGATTATCAAGAATTTAGAACCTATGTATTGGATAAAGAAAAGGATCTTTGGCAGTTGTTTTCTGAAATCAACAAATCAGGGGACTTTAGAATACATGCAAAGGATCTTGAGTGTGCTTTGAAAGAGGCTGGTATTCATGTCACGGATGAGGATATTGTGAATTTCATGCAAGTCATTGATACAGGTAAGATAATAAAGCGAGTTAGGCGTCAAGAAAGAAAGGAGGGTATGCTGACAAGAATGGCTATTAGAGGGAAATGGCTATATCGATTTTCAAGATTGGCGTGATTTCTTATTAGTAAAGTATATACCACACTACATCATAGATGAAGAGGAGTCAGAGCCCATCTTCTAACCCAGCTATCTCCATCCTTAGTTATTGCCACGTGAAACTACGATTCTCGAAATCTATCAATACTACCAATCATCAACACAACTCACACACGATGCCGAAGTTGTCATTCCACATACTGACGAAACAGCCAACAATGCTTACAAATACCTAGCAGCAGGTGGTATGGCAGGTGCTGTGTCCAGAACATGTACAGCTCCATTCGATAGACTCAAAATATACCTCATTACTCAAACATCATACTCCAATTCGCAACAACAAGCCATGAAATCAACCACCACCACCACAGCAGCAGCAGCAACCAAAAAACCCACACAGTCGGCCATCATTTCTGGCATGAAGAATATTTATCGCCAAGGAGGATTCAGAGCATTCTTTGTTGGCAATGGTCTCAATGTCATCAAGATTGTCCCTGAGTCCGCCATCAAATTCTACGTTTTCGAGACAGCCAAATCCGTATTAGCAGAATTAACACAATCAGAGGATAAGAACGGTATACCTGTGGGTGCAAGATTTGTTGCTGGTGGTGTTGCTGGTCTATGCGCACAATTTTGTATTTATCCTGTCGAGACGCTCAAGACACGTATCATGTCGTCCATGATTATTGAAGCCAACAATGGAGAACAACAAAAGAAAAAGAGCAGCGATGCATTCAAGGCGAGACAAAAGCATTTGATATTCAATACAGCAAAAGCCATGTATAAATCAGGTGGACTCAAGGGATTTTGGCCTGGTTTGACAGTGAGCTTGATGGGCGTGTTTCCTTATCAAGCATTGGATATGGGTATTTACGAGACGCTCAAGGTCACCTATCTTCAGTACATGAACAATCAAAAGGATGAGCATGGAAAAGGCAAACCTCCCAATGTACTGATCTTATGGGCTTGCGGTATGGTGAGTGGCTCTATTGGCGCAAGTAGTGTCTACCCATTGAATATGATTAGAACCAGGTAATCTGAGCTTGCTGTTCAGGATATAACTTCCAAGCTAATCCTCCTTGATGTAGATTACAAGCTCAAGGAACACCAGCACATCCATATCGTTACACGTCTGCCTGGGATGCAGCTAAAAAGACATTCCACGCTGACGGCGCGAGAGGATTTTACAAGGGACTGGGCCCTACTTTATTCAAAGTCGTACCTTCTGTTAGCATTAGCTATGCCGTGTATGAGTTTAGTAAAAGAACACTGGGTATCTCTTGAGAGTAGCAGATACACACACACACACACACACATAGATGTAAATAAACCATTCTTTATCATGACAATACATGCATTCTTGGACAAACAAATTGTATTATTTATTTGGGGGTAGGTAGTAATAAAAAGTAAAGTAGTGAATGATATATAGTAGTATTTATACTATGTACAGGAATATCGGGATATTTAAGAGTTGAAGTTCTTTTGGGCCTCACCCTTCTTTTCTTGCAGCTTGTTACCGGCTTCACCAGAGTTGTTACCAGTGAGGGAGTTTACAGCACCCTTGGCAGCACCAGAAACTTGGTCAGCAGCACCTTGAACGTAACCTTGGGCAGTGGCAAGAGCACCTTGAGCTTGACCAGAGGCGTTTTGAGCCTTACCTTCGGATTGAAGTGATTCGTTTCCGACAGCACCACCAACAGTGTCCTTGACGTTACCAACAGCACGATCCTTCTTTGAGTCAGTCTTTGAGAAATCCATTTTGAGTTACTGAGTTATTATTGATGAGAATAATTTGATACTTTTCTCGACTTGATGGCAAATAGCGGCCACTATTTATATTTGAAATTTTGGGTAAAATGGCAATGCTATAATCCTTGCATCATATTCTGCTTATTGTGCTACAACAACACTGCTCGTTCAAATAAGGCAAGGCGCCATAAAATGCACCTGAAATTGGTTGCGTCAAGATGATCCTTGGTTTTCATGTTGCGCATGAAAGAATGATTTATTTCACATTTATCGTGTAGCACCTTCAGGTGTTAGCAAATTACCGTAACCATAGCCTTTGGGGCCAAATGATTTAGAGTAGCATCCTCTACAGTAGAGGTCGAAATCACGATCCACCATGTTGGTCGAATCTAGTCTTTTACCGCATTGACAGCATTTCAAACACATCTTATGATACTTGTTACCAGCCCCCAACACAAGTTCTGCTGCATAAACGGCTTTACCACAGCCTGTGCAAGTGTCTGGTTGCGATCCAAAGTTGAATTTACGAGGTACGTAGGTTGTTTGATGCTTGATGTAGGAAGTTGCTGGGACTTCATTTGAAGCTGGTTTGGACGAGATTGGAACAGGTGGGCGATTGAGTGCATTGCTCGTTGTTGGTCTAGAAGGCAATGATGGCGGTGTGGATGAAGCTGCTAGTGGAGATGGTGTTTCATGAGAAACGTTAGAGGGTGTTCTAGGCGGTAAAGCAGGGCTTTCACGTGAAGGTAAAGAGGGTGTTATGGATGCAGATCTCGTAATGGCAGCATCATCATAGTTTTCCTTTAGAACTTCACTAGGCATCTTGTTCTCTGTACTCAAAAATGCAGCACCACCAGCTATACATTGTTTTAGTATCTCTTCCATAAAAGAGGCAATACACTTTACCAAATCCATATCCTTTAGGTCCCCATTTGCGACTATAACAAGTCTTGCAATAAGCCTATGCCGTGTTTTTGTGTTGGTGGCTCCCCATTATATCGCACTTCTCTTCATCATGCCTACCTCATTATCCTTTTCGGTTAATGTGGTTGAGTCCAGTCTTTTGTTGCATTCCTACATGGCAGATGAGTGAGTGAAGTTCATGTAGAGTAGCCCCTATGATATAGCTTACTTTGCATGTCAAGCAATAGTTGTGCCATTGCCCTCCTGGGCCAAGAACCTAGAGGTCAGCTTGTTGAGTTTGCGTGTGTGTGCTATTTATCGAGCTTTTCTGTCGTTTTTTACCTGTTCTGCCATATAGACAGCTAATCAGCTAATGTTAATTGAATCTTCACATGCATTGGCATAAAAAACAACTTACATTTCTCACAACGAGGACATTTAGGTGCTCCTCCAAATCTTGGTGGCATTTTCGCTTAAAGTGGTGATTAATAGAAAAAGGGTAATCCCCAAGCGAACAAAATAGAACCAGAATGGGTGACGGAGAATAGAGTAGCAGGAGATGATTCATTTGTCTTGGTTCTCATTTTTACTTGGAGCACCTCTGTTCGTGATGAAATCACTACTAGCAAGTCGACAGCATTTAGAGGCGTTTGCAATGTACTGGCTATTTTGGCATTGAACGGGAGAATGCGCTCAAAACTAGTGTGTTTAGTTATTTCACAATTTGATAGGCGTGATTTAATGAACCAAACAACGCTTTAATTGGACTTTTTACAGTAATTCCATGGAGATGTAGTAAAAATGCATGTATAAATGGCATTTTATTCAGGATCCGAGTTTATTTCACTGTATTGATTAGAGCAATTTTTGTCACAGTGCTCTTAGAAACTTACAGAGTGAATCTGCCTTGATTTGAGAGAGAAAATCACATTCGAGCGAGTAGATAAAGAGGATCTCAAGTGCAAATTTGCAAGACCTTGTATGAAATCAATCATAGGTTTTCTCTCATAGCTTCATTGGTCCCCTGAGATCACTCTTGGACAGAGACAATTGACCGATTCAGGTTACTGAAACAGTGCAACTTGATTCATATGCATGTTGCGAATTTGAGCGCTACATTTCTTATTCCTGTGAATCACGAAATTTTTTGGTTGTTACACTATACCATGACAGACGCATAAAGAGAGCTTAGCTACTGCGCCGGACGTATATGCTGTGGTGGTCAAGGTACCTCTATGAATGAAGATAACGTAATGCGACGTAATCCGACATCTTTCCTTCCAAGGCTTTCTATTCACCCCATCAAATACATCTCAGTGAATACGTGTTTGAAGAAGAACATGTTTGCTTTAACGACTGATGGGGTGAAAAGTATCATTTACTTTATTTTGGGGGGTGGGGCAGCAAATGAATGGATTACTAAGCATTCACATCTTACCATGAGTGAGGGTGAACATGGATTGACAGTCATTGCTACAGTCTCAGGCACAGAGGAATGAAACCAAGTATAAATAGGATTGCAAACAGTAATTCAGTTTGCTATTACATTATATCAAATACTCTTTATATCTTTTTACAAATGGACAAGATCACTCTTTATTATTTCACTGTTGGCGATAGCCGTAAGTTCTTTCGAAACCAAATATAAGTAATATGGCGTAATAACATGGCGTTATCTGCATTCAGTTACACGTGCTCGTGGAGAGAATGTCAAGCTCTTACTTGAAGATGCTGGATTAGAGCACGACTATATTCGTGTCAAGCATGAAGAATGGCCCGCATTAAAGCAAAAGCTTCAAGCCAAAGGTATCCATTCTGCTACCCTCCCCTTCATCGAAACCAATGGCCAAACGTTCGTCAAGGCACCTGCCATCATGCGCTACATTTCTACAAAGCTGGGTGGCAAGTATCATGGCTCTACTCCTGAGGAAAACCAAATTTTAGACGTTGTTGCTGAACTCAATGATGTGTGGTTTGAACACTTGAAAAACTCTTTCTTTGGATCTGATGTAAGTTGTCCATATATGTTGTGATGCGTCAAATGGCATGTACTGATTTGATGCATGTCAATAGGAAATGAAGGCTAAATATGCCAACGAGACCCTTCCTGCACAAATCAGCTTGTTTGAAAAGTATTATTCTGATCGTGAGGGTCCTTATCTCTTGGGTGAAAAGGTAATGATGGGTTTTTTTTTACGCTGTGTATACCAGGCTATTAACTTGGATTTCGAATAGCTTACCTTTGCTGATATCTTGATCTACCACATGATTGATGATGGTGGTGCTCGCAGCAAGTTGGAGGGCGCTGCACCTAACCTTCTCAAGTTTGTCGAGGCCTTTGAAGAGCGTCCCAACCTTAAAAAGTACTTTGCTACTCTTAAATAAATGCCATTTATTGTAGAAATAACTTAATGCAGTTGTACGAGCTACGCATTTTAGCGTGTAAGGATTGGGTGTAAATGTAATGCCAGACGCCTGAACCCCATCGATACCTGACAATTCCTTGTCTGGCAAGATGTCTGCTCTTGCAAATATCTGAACAAATACATAGAATATCTCCAGTTCAGCCTAGATATCAAGTAGATTGAAGCAATCTGGTATAATATACATTGAATTCACATTAACAAGTAGATGCCAGGACAAATACGTCTGTTTTTCAGATGATTAGATGTATATAAAGACTCTACCAGACAAAAGCTTACCTCCCCCAACCAAATGCAAAGTGATCTCTGTCATCCAATCTTCCATTTGTTGCAGCCATCCTTGCTTTGTTGTTGTTCAAGAATCTTTCAGGCAGAAATGCTTTGGGGTCAGTGTAGTAGTCTGGATTCATGTGCATACTTCCAGTGCTGAATACGATAGTACATCCTTTAGGAAACAGATAGCCATCTACCGCCTCTGTCGTTCTTTGCCAACATGCGGGGTCAATGAAAATATCCACCTACTTACTGTCTTCATTAACACTATGATGCACACTTATAGGAGTCATCGATCTAAATCGCATGCATTCTCTTTTCCTCTCTGAGGAAGCCTTAATGAGCCAAGAAAACCTTCCGTATTGATTAGAAAAACAAACGAAATGCAAGGCAAAAAAGGAAAAGTTTCTTATTAAGTAAACTTTCAGAAGAATCGTATCACACCATGGTTTTTAACTCAAGTCGTTCTACATTGTTTTCAAGACAGAAATCATCATACAACGTCTTCTTTGCTGTGTGGGCTACCAAATATTTGCTCTTTTTCTTGCAGGCTCTCAAATATAAGGATATTACAGCTCGTCTCTAGCTAGAACACCTTAATTAATGGTTTTTTTTTTTTTTTTTTTTTTTTTTTTTTTTTTTTTTTTTTTTTTTTTACTGATAGCCTTCTATTTTCTCGTTGTGAAACTGGATCCTAGATAGGATCACAATGCAAGATGTTGAAAACGGACCTTAAACAGTACAATAGTATATTCAGGAACCATCTTCTACTGAAAGACGTCAAATTGTTACATCGCGGCTTTACAGTGCCAGATATATTGAATCAATCTGCGTATAGTCTGATTATATGTGATTTCAACTATGAAGACTACCCTCGGAGACAAGTATATCCAAGTGTACTGATCATGCTCTCTTGTGCTGGTCTTGATCCAAACAAAACAAATGATACATCCTTAATTATCAAATCTATGGCTTCAAAATGGTCTTTATCAATTAACCTCTCGTCTAAACATAGTAAGAGACTAGTTTAAACTTGTACATCAAAGCACTTGCTACCATGCCGATTTCCGTAGTAAGCAATTACTGTTTTTTTTTATCACCACAAGCATTTGAAACCAAATGTTTAATAGGGCAACATCCGTCACATTAAGCCAAAACTGTAACACAAAAGCAATCAAAGCTCTAGGTCTTTCTTCTTTCCTTCTTCTTCTCTTTCTATCATCCTTTATTCCACAAGATACATCAAATGGAAAATGTCGAGTTAAGAGAATATCAAGACCGCTGCATCAAGGACACCTTGGCCAATATCAAAAAGGGCAACTATCAGCAACTCATCTCTTTGCCAACAGGTAAATCGGACAA
Organism: Mucor velutinosus; assembly: GCF_035048745.1. NCBI lineage: Eukaryota > Fungi > Mucoromycota > Mucoromycetes > Mucorales > Mucoraceae > Mucor > Mucor velutinosus. Next base: position 2,120,877 of record NW_027041905.1, on the reverse strand, counting down.
AGTACAATATACATCAGTCCATTGATGAAAAAGATATAGGCAGTGGCAAGACGGTAACCCCAGTGCTCAAAATTCATGCATGGAGCATACACTAACCGGCATATTAGGTCGTCATGTCCAACTTGATTCCATTGATCCCTTCACCAGCAGCAAAGGCAACCAAAGTCCTGGTGATTGCTCATCGTATCGAATTGATCAGTCAGGCAAAGGCCCAAATCTCCAAGTTTAATCCAAATCTGGTACGGATAAATTGGATGTGTCATGATATACTTGACACTGATTACAGCTGTAGACTGTTGAAGTTGAGCAAGGCAGCAATCACTGTGACCCTGCTGCTACTGACATTGTTGTTGCCTCTGTTCAGAGCTTAAACAGCAAGGATAAGAAAGACAAGGCTAAACTTCGAATGGAAAAGTTTGATCCCAAGGAATTCAAGGCGTTAATTGTTGATGAAGCACACCATGCAGTAGCAAAGACTTACATGCGTGTGTTCGAGTACTTTGGCGTGCTGGAACGTGCCTCCAAAGTGTTGCTCTGGGGCTGTACTGCAACTCCAAATAGAGCCGATAAGAAGGCCTTGGACCCTGTATTTGGTCCAATCTCCTTCCATTTGGGTTTATTGGAAATGATTGACATTGGCCATCTTAGCGACTTGAGAATCACCACGGTGGACACTGATGGGTTTTTGGACGATGACACATTGCACAGAGTTGTAATCACCAGTTGGAGACAATTTGCACATCAAAGAAAGAGAAAGTCTACCCTTGTCTTTGCTCGCAACATTGAAAAGACGCAAGATTTATGCGAAGATTTCATCGCTGAAGGAGTCAATGCAAGATTTATCACAAGCAAGACCGATTCAAAGACCAGAGCCTCGATTCTCGAAGATTTCAAGAGCGGCAAGATCCCTGTGTTGGTTAATTGCGGTAAGTGTGGCCTCAGATGAATCCTCCAAGAACTGATATGTAACACTTGTTTTGGCAGCTATTTTAACTGAAGGCACTGATCTCCCTCGCGTGGATTGTATTTTGCTTGCCAGAAAAACTAACTCAGAGCCATTGTTTCAGCAAATGTTGGGCAGAGGATCTCGTCTTCATGGGGAAAAGCAGGATTGTTTGGTTGTTGATTTCAAAAACAACTTTGAGCGTCTATTTGATGGCATGATGGACTCTCAAGATGATTTGGATGAAGCTGTCAATAGCAAGAAGAAGATGGTCAAGAAGACCAGTGCAAAGAATGCCAACAAGACAAGCCCTGAAGATGATAAATATGGTATGCAGCTCTATTTGCATGAATTATTATCGTGCTTGGATATACTGATATGTGTGTTTTAATAGAAGATAGTCTTATTACTATTAGACATTACAAGAGCTTACAAGAAATGATTGAAAAGAGAAGATTGCAGAAAGAAGCCAAGTTGTTGTTGGCTAAATCGCTTATTGCTCAGAGTAGAAAGAGCAAGAATGCTGCTGCTGCTGCTGCTGCTACTACTACTGCCAATCTGGTTTTACAGCCTTCCTTGAGTGACAAGATTCACAAGTACGTATTTAATGTGTAGTACTAGTATACAGTACTGACTGTATCATTGTAGGCATTTGGATGATATGACCATGACCATCAGAAGCTTCACAGTACCTTCTGCTTGAGTGAATACCCTCCCTCTTTTACCCCTTGTTTGCCACCTCCTCCTTGTTGATCATGTTGCATTAATTTGTGTCAACACTGCTTTTCATATTGTCGAATAAAACGAGTGGCTTTTTAAAGTTATCATGTTAGTGTAACTTTCACATCAATGGAGTGAGGAGTGTTTGATTGATACACTTGCATTGAGATGAAGGTGGCTTCATTCTAGATACATGCTCGATTTGATAGTGAGTCATTCAAGCAGGATCCACAGAGAATCTGATATCAATACAGCCCATTGTACGCTCCCCTACACGACACGCATCTTTGATCAAAAGCAGGTGAATATTTAAATTTTAAGATTCACACAATGAGATGTACCAATAAGCTCGCTTTGTTGTTTATGATTCAACTTCTCGTCACAGCCCATAGAACTAGAGATAACATGAATTGTTTGGAATCTGGGGTAGCCAATCCATTTGGTATAAATAGCCAAGCTCAGTTCTCTCTCTCCCCTCAAATCCCCACATTTTCTTTTTCTTCTTTCTTGCACAGAATGTTTAGATCCATTGCTACTCGAGTTGTAAGTGTTTCTATCTCCATCATCATGCATACATTGATCTAACATCTCTTATTGAAGGTGCACAACACTCGCTCTCCTGTCATCAACAATGCCAGATTCTTGGCCTCTCAAAGCAGTTCCGCTACATCTGCCATTTCCTTCAAGAAGCATATTCGTCAACGTCGTTTTGCTCCTGTCCCTATTGTGCCTCAACCTACTGTCGAAGATGCAGTAACCAACATTCTCTACAACACACCTGCTCCCAGTCTCCAGCCAGAGACTCGTCATGTTCTGAACTGTTTGGTTCAAAACGAACCTGGTGTCCTCAGTCGTGTGTCTGGTATCTTGGCTGCTCGTGGATTCAACATTGAGTCGCTTGTTGTAGCCAATACTGAGGTGGAGGATCTCAGTCGTATGACCATTGTCTTTAACGGTAGAAATGTGCAAATTGAACAAGCTAGACGTCAATTGGAAGATTTGGTAAGGGAACAACAGAGACAGAGAGAGGCAGGAAGATGGGCCATTGACACAATCACATCATAGGTTCCTGTTTGGGCTGTATTAGATTACTCAAAGACAAAGCTGGTTGAGCGCGAACTTTTGCTGATCAAGGTTTCAATTCTTGGCCCTGAGCATTTACATGAGCAATTGCCTACCGCCAAATTGGATGATGATGTTGAATACGAGGACGAGCTCCTCAATCGTTACAAGAATGTAAGTCAACCAAGAAGGCATTCGACAGCATCGATGCCAACTAAACCTATCTGTTGCTAGCAATCTGCCACTGGCTCTTCTGATACCCTTCGTGAAACATTCTCTCATTTGCGTGCCTTGACAGAACTTACTCGTCTCTTTGACGGTAAGGTCGTTGATGTGTCCTCAGATTCTGTCATTATCGAATTGTGTGCCAAGTCGAGTAGATTATCTTCATTCATGAAGCTTTGCAAACCTTTTGGTATCCTCGAAGCTTCAAGAACTGGTAAGTTGCTTATTTCAAAAGTGATTTGGAAATGTGATTGCTAATTTGATATACATCACAGGTATTATGGCTATGCCTAGATCTCCCGTTCACGATCATTATGAACCTCAAACTGAACATTCATACGAGGATTCTGATGTTGTTGATGCCTCTTTGCTTCCTCCTGGATAAATAACTCACACTTTTCACTTTACATATATTCTAAGCACTATTTATACATAAACATCTTTTTACTTTAGTATTTGTCAATCATGTTGACTCATGAACCATATTATTGGTTGTGCGATGGTATATGCCACTCTAGCTGATTCGTGTGTAACTGTAGCACAAAGCATCTTATATATCAACACATTTCCGCTCGCAGTGAAAGATGACATTTTTTGTCACTAGCGCCAAAATGACAGCTGCTGGAGTGTATTTTGAGCTCTGAAATAATAGTCTTACGTAAAGTAGACCCTACAATAGTCGTCAGGTAGCCAGGTTTTTATTCAAAGCATCATTACGGGCGTTTATAGCCCACAAGATAACCCAAGATGTTTGATAGACTGACAATGCCAATCAGCTTGTTCTCTCCGTCCACAATGATTAGCCTATACACCCTCTGCTTTCTGATGGTTCTGAAAATGGAGTGCAATGTGTCATTCAGTGTACATGTATGCACTCCAGGATAGTCCTTGGGCCTCGCTTCCATTGCCTCTCCAACAGGGATATCCAGTTCCTTGTATCGCCCTGATCTAGCAATACTCTACACATACCTGCTGTTACTACCACAATTCAGCGCTGAAGCCTTGGCAACCTTACCATCACATCGATCGTCTCGTACACATTGAGCACCACGCCATTTGCGTCCACAATGGGCACGGCACTTATATTTTGCTCCACAAACATATTGATCACTTGAATCACCGGTGTTGACATGGATGCTGTTGCTATATTCTCGTAGGTTCCAATTTTCAGTTCTGATAACGGTTGTCTTAATGCTCTAGTGTGCTTAAACTAAGTGTAACAGTCAGTAATGCACAATCACCACCACCATCCTAGGCACACTCACATTGGAAGCAATAAACTTCAGAATACGGTACTGTGTAATCACGCTAACAATCATCTCTGTGCCAGTTTCCGGTTCCTTATCCAACAGTGGGACTCGATGTACCCTGCTTTCTGCCAACTTTCGACACGCGTCATACAATGTAGCCATGGGGTCCATCGACACTAATTGAGGTGCTGGTGCTCCAACTAATTTCTCTACGTTGCGTAAATGTGCCAACTCGAAGCTCTCAATTTCACGAGAAGCGTCTTCGACAGAAGAGTGGGTATAGTAGTATTGTATCAAATTGATAAAGTCGGCCACGGTTAGCATGCCTGCAAATCGTTGTGTTTCGCTGGACCACAGAGGAGCAGAGACAATGCCTGTTGTTGGTAGTGTTGTTGTGTGAGCATGAGCAGTTGTATATCGATGGCTGTATGTACCATCAAGACAAGCTTACCGTTCTGTACAAGTGCGTTCAATGCTTTCTTGACCAAGAGTCGAGTATCAAAGACAATCAGCCGATAGCTCACAGGTAAGACGTCATATGCTGTATGCTCTTTCAAAAAGGAGCACATGAGTGTTTGTATTTCGCAAGCTTGTTCTGGTAATGGTGGTGTTGAGCCAACAGACTCTCTATCAAACTGGTCGTTGGATGGTACACTGGACGATGTAGTAAAAGACATGTTGCCTATAATAAGTTGTGTATGTGTGTATAATTATTAAAAGGTAAAAGAAAAGAAACTCTCGAAATAGGAAACTTAAATGTTTAATAATTGTGATAATTTAAACATTTACCCGTGATTTTTTCAAGACATTTCACTCATCTGATGCACTTAACTGAGAGATCTAGGAAGGAGCAGCTTGCAATTACCAAAGCGAATCAGTTGAATAAGTGGTATGGATTTATCCTTCTGGCAGTTATGGACATTCTATATATATCCTTGCATTCAAATGACATTTGCGTCAGACGAGTCAACCGTCGTAGTCAAAGGTGTTGGAGGAGGCTGCAGGGTAACTCGAATATACAGTTTCAGTCGAATGAAGCAGACAAAACTGCAGAGTCCCTTCAAGGCCATCAAAGTTACCAATCCAGTGGCAAACTGTTGCTTTCATGACTTGATGCTTCATATGGCTGTTAGTTGTACTACGAGCTGTCAGTTACTCCACTGCTTTCTAGTGCGGATTCTTTCACCAATTTCTGTGTATGTAAGCTGCAACAACTTGTTTTCAAAAGATTTAGGTCTAATGATCCATTATTAGCAGCGACAAACCAAGCAAGTAATATTTAAATACACGTCAATTTCAACCGATGGGTTGCCTTGATGATTGAAACCAAGAATACATTGCTTGGGGGGGGGGGGGGTAAAAATTTGCTCACTGTTATTTGATCAGGGTAAATCAAAATAGCGCAAGCATTTATAGGGGTTTTTTTTTTTAAAAATACATCACGGTTGAGCATAAGAAAATAATCACACTTGAATATATAATGCAGCTGCATCAGGACATGCCGACGGATCTTGACCATGAAATGTAGTAGCTGTATTTACAAAGCACTGAGAGAAATGAGTTGCTCCCTGAGATGATGACTAATAAATACATCCTTGGCAAGTTGAACTCCTGAAAAAAAGCAAACATCTACAGCAACATGTCTTTGAAGTAGTGATTTCGTCAGGTGAGATATTGTGATGGTTTATTAAGATTTGTTGATTTTGAGTGCATGCTTCTAGTAAAACTTTTTTAACTACTGCGAGTGTGTTTATGTTTCGGATGGCTCTGTACCTTCGCTTCGCTTTGGGGAGAGCCAACTTGCGCAGCGGCAGCTTACGCTACCAGTTGCTCTTGCTTATCTTAACAAAATACTGCTACTTCATTCTAGCCCCCCCCCCCACTTATACGTGAGAACCCTTCATATTATCTGTGAATCTAACTCTTCTTATGTGATGTTACACATCCATATACAGGTTGCTACTTCATGCAGGGGCAAGCAGCATACTGTTACTGCCCTCTTTGTAGCCAAGAATGCGCCTAATACAGCAAACTTTGAGTGCATTTGAGCTGCGTTTTCTCGCGTTCAAAGCCGCTTTAGATTGTCAAAATAATACCAAATAATTGCTCTCAAAGGTTACTTAAATCGACCCTTCTTATGACTAATGCGTTTGCATTTGTGGAATTTGAGGCTTTACAGACTAAAATTCACGGAAAAAAAAGAATAAAAAAACAGTAAAGTCAACTTGATAAAGGTATATTTTATTATCAAACTGACAGGTGTAAAGTAAACTGAAGTCTCTCTACTGGCCAGGTAGATGATCCTTCTTATATACTATAACAATGGATAAAAGTTCTATTAATTAGATTGACAAATAAGTCAACTCAGATCAACTAATGTCTAATCATGCTAAAAGACAACTCCAGCAAGCTAATCATGATTTAGCTCTGTCTGGATGAATAATTAGACTCTCATCCGAAGTACCCTGATCTATCCTTTCCATAAGGATAATTAATATCGATCTAGTAGCATGTGTCCGATAGGTACAGTCTTCTTAGTCTATATTAATAGTACATATCTGAGTGTATATCGCTAAGCATACATCTTTAGCATGTATCTGGATATATGGCATGTCTATAGCATATCGTATGCATGTCTATAGCATGTCTCATATATAGTACAAGTCTGTAGTACATAAAGTATCTGTAGCTAGTATCACGGATATAAGCATGTGTCTTATAGCGTGGATCATGAAGTGCACATCTGAAGCAACAAGCTCATATTGCATTAATCTTGGTGCCTATCCAGATATGGTAAACATCCGTAGTCAATGTCGGAATACAAGTATAAGTCTATAGTGCCATCCATGTCCGTGGTGCCATCTATAGCCTATATCTTATATAGTATGAATCTTATAGTACTAGCGTATCTGAAGTCCATATCTTCTCATGATCATAGTATAAATCGATATCGTACATCTAATCCAGTGTACATACAGTTTATATCTAAATCTGGTAACTGGATGAACTGTCGGAATGCAGATCATAGTGGATGTATTCCACATTTGCCCCCACCAGTTTCAACGCATGTTGACTAATTCAAAGAATTATGTAAACGATCAATGACCTGTATTTCGCATTCGCTGACAAAGATATAACGCAATGTGATAGTCTAAAGGTGCTACTGCAATTTGCATGTTGCCCTGATATATCCCATGACAAACATCACTTTACTGTTCTGCAACGTTGAGTCTCTTAGAGCCTCTCAAACGCTTGTCAGAATCATCACGCTTACGCTTTGATTTGGAGGAAGCAGTGTCACTATTTAGTGCCTGTCTTCTCTTCTCAAGCAGCTCATATTCCTTGATCTTTGCCCAGTACTTACGAATGGTTTGAGGGTTGTTGAACGATGCAGCAGTTTCCCAGGAGTTGGCAGCTTCTCCAAATGTCTTCCATTTTACCAAATACTCTCTATTGTGTTCAGGACCACGATGCGCTCTGATCTCGTCAACCTCATATACTTCTTGTTCGATGATAGACTCGTCGATTGCTACCAGCTTCAATTCAGATGGCACATAGTCGCGATGTAATAGTTCATTCATATCGTCTTTCAACACATATGTAGATCTTTTCTTTTGAACAACTTGATAGGGTCCATCATAAGCGGCCTCAAGTTTGCTTTCTCTATGCGGAAGTCTTACCATAACCCAATCACCAACTTTGAAGTGTGTAATCTTGTGATGCTTATTGAATCGCGTTGCTTGCTCCTCAATAATGCGTTGTGTTCTTTGGTTAATAGCTGGAAAGACAACCTGGTTCATAATCTCTGCCTTCTTGCGTAGCTCACCGAGAGTCATTGGCTTCTTTGGTAAGTTGTCCTTGATCTTAGGATCATCGTAGTCTACGAATCTGTTCAATGGTCTAGCAAACATCAATTGAAAAGGTGCACTCTCAGTGCGATACCTAATTTTTGTGTTTATAGCCAGTTGAGTTCCAGGTAGAACCGAGTCCCAGTCATAGATGTGTTCACTGACCATCTTACGAAGTGCATTAAGAATATTTTTAACACCTGATTCGGATGCACCATTGCCCCTAGCGTGGAAAGCCGTAGAGTATCTTTGATTGATGCCAAGTGCTTTACCGATCTCGCTCATCAAAGCACTCTTGAATTCACGTCCATTATCAGATTGTAGTATTTGTACTACGCCAAAGTCTCCAAAGATGGTAGTCAGAGCTCTAGCGACAGTATCAGTTTGTTTGTTGGGCAATGCACGAGTTATAATAAATCTGGTGCAAATGTCGTATACAACTAATATATATATATTGCCATTGTTGGTTGGAGTTAACGGACCAAGAAAGTCAATGCCTATGTGATCAAATGGACCATACGCTACAACGTTTCTCAGTTCATGGTAACCCTTTTGAACTACATTGTGTCTTGCACATTCCATACATGATTGACAAATTGCCTTTGCATCATCATATAGACCTGTCCAATGAATACCTTCTTCATGTAGTTTCTTGACAATACTAGCGGCACCAAAGTGTCCAAATTCATGAGTTTCACGAAGCAGTTGGTCTCTCTCATTGTCAGGTGGTGCAATGTAAGCAACGCTTTCATAATTGCCCTCCTTGATCTTCATAGCAAGTACATTCAAGTGCTTGTCTTTATTATAGACTACTTTGTTCTTGGTTAGATAATGCTTTGTTTGCTTATTGTTGCCAATGAATCGTTTCTTGGAGCCTTTGCTTCTCATGATATTCTTTTGTAATTTAGCAATTTTCTTATCACTGTCTCCCGCCAGCTCTGTATGATCTTCTAAAGGTTCATACAAGCGACTAAGTTTGTCAGGTAAGATGTTGTCTAAGCCCTTGATATGAGTGAATTGCAGTTGGGGATACTCGTTTAAAATCTCCATGTAATTTTGAATGACTCTAGTAGGACATTTACATGTGTAGATATAAATCAGAGCTCGATGATCTGTCATAACCTCAATCTCAGGATGCCCGTACAATAAGGGTCGCAAACGAACTAAACCGAATAACACGGCATACAGTTCTCGTCTCAGGACAGGCCAGTTCTGTTGGGATTTGGTCAGAGATTTGCTCAACATCGCCACATAGACTGTGCGTCCTTGATCGTCGCGCTGCGTCAAAATGACTGCAACTGCATATAAGCTAGCATCACATTCAAGATAAAATTTCTTATTCATGTCTGGTGCAGTCAGTAAAGCTTCAGATAACAAGACCTTCTTGATAATCTCAAGTCGTTTGGTGTGCTCCTCAGTCCATTTGCTACCAGCATCTGGATCATTTCGTAGAGCATCAATAGGCGCCATCAGTTTTGACAGATTTGGGATGTGTGGTCTCAAATATGAAATAACACCAGCTAGTTGTTTAACCTGTTTGGCAGATTTGCATGGACCCCAATGATCAATGTCAGAGAGACGTCGCATGTCAACCTTGGAAACATGAGGACCAACTACAAAGCCTAGCAAGTAGATACTAGATCGAAACCAGGAGCACTTTTCAACACCAATCTTTAAGTTGGCATGTGTCAAGCGTCTCAGCACCTCCTTAATCAATTCGCAATGACTGGATAAGGATGAAGATACGAGGCATAGGTCGTCCACATAGACCTCCACGTTGGGCATATCAGAAAACAAAATGTTCATGACAGAGCTAAAGACAGATGTGATTGGGCGCAACCCGAAACAGCAGCCTAACCATCTATACGATTTCCCTCTAAAATTGAACAAAAGCACATTTCTTGATATGTCAGAAATTCTAAATGAAAAATATGCGTTTTTCAGATCGATTTTCGAAAATATTGTCCCCTTCTGCTTGATCCGGGTGAAGATATCCTGTATATTTGGTATCTCAAATTGGTTTGTATTGTTGGGCATATGCTGGTTGATCCTCCGCACATCCATACAAACTCGAGTTTTGGTGGGTTTGCCATCATTGTCCTTCTTTGATACTGCAATGAGAGGGCTGTTGAATAAGCCGTTAGGTCTACACTGTTCTACAATTCCTGCATCCAGCCATTCATTCAATTGCTTTTCGATTTCGGGCATTGCATGATGTGCGATCGGATATTGCTTGACGTAGTAATCAACATTCTCCTTGATTGGTATAGTGATCTCAGATTCAGGCACGTTACAAAATGTTCCAGGCTTGATTCTCTGATTCTCATCAATATCATCTTGGATGTTGCTCATATACTTATTCTCCTCAACTTGGGATTCAAAGATTGATGCGGTTTCTGGATCAATAGAATGTTTAGTATCAAAATTGACATTTTCGAAATCGATGCTTTCAAGAAGCTCTGATTTCTCTTCCTCTGTAAGATGCCCAATATCAGCAAACTTGTGAGCAACGCCAGTTAGCCCAATTCTAAGTCGACTCAATGTGTCTACACCCAGTAGCACATCAAAATCGCCTAGGTCCTGAATAAAATTGGATAGCTCAAACGAGTGATCAAATGCAATGTCATTAAGATATCTTATCTTGATAGCTGGTGTTTTACCCAATCTCTTTACTGAATGACTCAGAAAGTTCAAATTGCCTTCAACAGAAATAATATCTTGGGAAGTGAATAGTAGTTTATTGTGAAAAATGTTTTTATTTAAGAAGGTGGAATCTGATCCCGTATCTACTTTCGCGATCAAACGGACTGGTTTTCCTTCTTTGCTCTCTAAAATAATAGGAGTCAGTAACTGAAATGGATTGAAACTTTCAGGTACATTTTTCACATTAGACTTACAGTTGAGCGAGGCATCCTCTGCTTCAATCTCGTCCAAGCAAGCATCTATTTCCTCCATGGTGACATCTCCAATAGCATCACCAATGTCAGAATCAGTGCTACTTTCCATGGTAACATCGTTGGTCTCAGAACCAGAACCAGACTTGTTGTCCTTGCGAACAGTGGTTGTTTGTACAGTATGCACACCAATGTTCTTCCTTGATTCTCTCTCCTTCTTCCAGTCGTAGAACTCTTGACAACGATGGCCGTAAGCACGGGGCTTACCACAAAAGTTGCAGGTTTTGGGATCAGAGGATGAGGAATTCATAGAATACGGAGCAGCAGTAGTAGCCCGGTTAGGCTTGTTGTCAGAGCCAAAGTGCTTCAATCTTGACTTACAGTCAATGGTGTTGTGGTTGGCATTGCTTCCGCCATGCTTCGCACAGAAATACCCAGTGGCAGATACCCTTGCCATCTTTGTTCTCGAACCAGAACCACCAGAACCACCCTTACGCTTACCTCTGATGTCGACCTCAACATTATCATCACCACGATTTTGCTCGTCAACAAGGAACAAAGGCAACACACACTCATAGATCTCGTTGATAGTCCACTTGTGGTTGGAACCATGCTTGACGGACATTTGGTTGACCATCATTTGCTGATTCTTGCGTAACAGCGTGAACTGATAGAACTTGGCTAACATGTTGCTGTTAGGAGGGAAGCCACAATCCTTGACGTACTTCATGAACTTATTCGTATAGTCCTGTAGAGTATCATTGTTCTTCATGCGCATGCTGAAGAGTTTGGCCATGGATTCCTCAGAGTTGATGGGAGCACCAAAATGTTTGCGGAACAATGCCTTGGCTTGATCCCAATCATTGCATGCCAGAAGATCATTCTTGGTCCATGATTCGAAGTCAAATGGCAGTGAAACAGGCACGTAGCGTTTCCAAACCAAATTTACTTCATTACCGGATGCTCTGATGACGTTCTCAAAAGCACTGAAGAAATGATCGACTGTGGTGAATCGAGGATGGTCAGGCCAATGCTTAGCTTGTCCTACCACCTGGAAACGAGGGATCTCATTGAGATTGACAGGTCTTGCTTTGGAATCAGCCCTCTTAGTAATGGCACTGACTTGCTTGCTGAGCCATTCGACAGACGCAGATGCTTCATCAGCCGCCAAGCGTTCATCCTCAGTGTAAGTATCACCAGCGTTACGATGGATCTGATCCAAGCGAGCCTGAGCAGTGTCAATCTTCTTGAGAAGATGATCAACTGCAGAAAGTTGAGCGTGCTCATCCACTTGCATAGATGAGTCATAAGGAGAAGAAACACGGATAGAGTCTTGAGCAATATCCTCTTGAGTGTTTTCAGTAGCGTTGTATTGGTTGTGAGACATGATAAAAATAGTTTTTAAAGTAGAATAATAAAATGTAGAGTATAAGATAAAGTGTAAAAGTGATAACCTTTGAGTTGAAAAAAATGTGGAATTTGAGGCTTTACAGACTAAAATTCACGGAAAAAAAAGAATAAAAAACAGTAATGTCAACTTGATAAAGGTATATTTTATTATCAAACTGACAGGTGTCAAGTAAACTGAAGTCTCTCTACTGGCCAGGTAGATGATCCTTCTTATATACTATAACAATGGATAAAAGTTCTATTAATTAGATTGACAAATAAGTCAACTCAGATCAACTAATGTCTAATCATGCTAAAAGACAACTCCAGCAAGCTAATCATGATTTAGCTCTGTCTGGATGAATAATTAGACTCTCATCCGAAGTACCCTGATCTATCCTTTCCATAAGGATAATTAATATCGATCTAGTAGCATGTGTCCGATAGGTACAGTCTTCTTAGTCTATATTAATAGTACATATCTGAGTGTATATCGCTAAGCATACATCTTTAGCATGTATCTGGATATATGGCATGTCTATAGCATATCGTATGCATGTCTATAGCATGTCTCATATATAGTACAAGTCTGTAGTACATAAAGTATCTGTAGCTAGTATCACGGATATAAGCATGTGTCTTATAGCGTGGATCATGAAGTGCACATCTGAAGCAACAAGCTCATATTGCATTAATCTTGGTGCCTATCCAGATATGGTAAACATCCGTAGTCAATGTCGGAATACAAGTATAAGTCTATAGTGCCATCCATGTCCGTGGTGCCATCTATAGCCTATATCTTATATAGTATGAATCTTATAGTACTAGCGTATCTGAAGTCCATATCTTCTCATGATCATAGTATAAATCGATATCGTACATCTAATCCAGTGTACATACAGTTTATATCTAAATCTGGTAACTGGATGAACTGTCGGAATGCAGATCATAGTGGATGTATTCCACAGACATTACTGTTTTTTTATTCTTTTTTTTCCGTGAATTTTAGTCTATCAAGCCTCAAATTCCACAATCTATAATAACCATACCATCGTATAGAGAACTGAAAAAGAAAGAGAAGCTATTAAGCTTGAAGCTCATGTTCACTTAGTAAAATCAAGCGGTATGGCTCTTTGAAAATCGCCCATTTTAACGATTTTCCATCATTACTCATCGTCATCGCCCTCAATAACCCCAAATACAACATTCCCTAATCAACCAAAATACCCTCTACAACTTTTACTACCCATATATACCACATTCATAGTAATCTAAAAAGTTTTACTAATACCTTCTGTCTAATATTAACCAGTTTCAAAATTCTTCATTTTCTAAACAACCATGCTGCCTACGCAAATTTGGTTTGCACCATCGTTTAGAAGACAAAAAACTGGTATAGGAACATGCTACTTTCAAAGATCTAGCATCAATATTTAGAAAATCGATTTTCAATCGTCCAAAAGTTGAAAACCTCAAAATCAGAAAACATTTTGTACATCCAGGTCCTCATAGGTAAAAAAAATTAGAATCTCGTCAAACTTAAATATGTTGTAGAATAGTGATATTGGAGCAAGTTTTTAGTGAGAACATTACATTGGAAATGCATACTTCATGAGATAATCAACATTGGAGATGCTATTTTTAAGCGGGGGAATATACATACATTAAATTGGAAATGTTATTATTCTTGAATAAAGCAAGCTACAGTTGTCTAGTCTTAACAGCAAGATTTTTCAACATGTCAGGTATCTATTGATAACTTAAAACCAGCAAGTTAATATGGCCCTTTTCGTACGCTCCAATTTTTAAAATGCTTGGTCAAATGCATACATGTGTGGTGTACACATGCGAAAGCTCAACGGAGATTCAATTGCTATTGTTCTAAATGATGATCCATGGGATTCTGAAATCTATCGACCTTAAAATTACGCGTTTCCTGATAGTAACCACCCCTTCAAACTTATATGAAACTTGTAGAGAATTCAAAGGAAAATACAACGGTATCCATATCAAGTCTCTGGTGTACATTGTTCACCTGATATTTGGTACAATTGTTTTTGCAATTTTATGACTGTTTTCTAAAGATTAATCACTATCTGTCATCAAAATATTTTGTTAAGCATTACTAAACATTGCAGACCAAAAAATTTCCTATCGAATGAGCTATTGCTTGAAGCTCTGGCATGACTCTATCATGAAATATTGACAACATTGTCCTGACCAAAAAAAGATCACCCAGTTTTTTTGCTTGCTATCACAGGCAGATTTTGAAGAAAAATCAATGATTTTGCACGACACTCTTTTTTGACCATATCTCAATAAATACTCATTGTATTCGATCAAGGCAAGAATCATTCGATAGCCTTACTTTGGATCTATCAAGATATAAGAACTTCAAGATTTAACTGTACGTTTCCTTCATGATTTTGCTCGGAATTTTGTGTTTTATGAACTTTCTTAACCTGAGAAGTTGTCTAAAAAAATGACAATAGAGTCATATTAGTCACGTAACTTGATGCAGGATAAAAATGTACCTCGTATGATACTTTATTGATCCTAAAGCCTTTATATCAGGACCATGTTATACCCACTTTGAGGGGTTGCTAAACATATAAACGAATTTTTAGCTAGCAGTTGGTATGTTATTAGTGATTTGGCATTTATTATAGTTTTAATGTTATTGTCCCAATCATTTGATCTATTATTCACAGTTTAATGCGTGTTATATTTTTTAATTTTATTATACTAGAAAGCTAGACATAATAGGTACTACTTTAACACAGTATCATTTATTACATTTGGATTGCTTGCATAGCAATTGGAGACTCAACAAAGAAGTCTTAATGGAATACGCTGTCATCATTGCTCCAGAATCAACAGATCATTGAAGAATACATGATGCACTTATGCTCGACAGATTATTTTTATTGGTGTTTACGATACAAAGAGCTGTTATCGAGACAATGTATTAATTGCAAGTTAGTTTAAACGCTGATATGGCGCGTATTTGTGTACAGAATGTAATTTTAATGTGGTAGTAGAGAAAAGATCTATCGCTCTGGTTCATCTTTGTTGAGTACACCTGATGCTACTTGATTCCATTGATCTATGGTCAGAAGCCCACGATAGCCGACTGTTATCTTTTGTTTAAATGTTAATATAACAATAACATTCAACTTGAGTATCGACAGCTTACTTCTTGGAACAAAACTTTGAGTCCATCTGATGGAGATTGCCATTGTCCAATAATGTCAAACAAAGTGCGAATTGCCTACAAGTCAATGTATCAATATTCAGGGGCTTCAATCGATGATCCATCTGCACATAATACCACTTCATTTAATGCCTGAGGAAACAGACATACTGTTCTGCAGAAGCCTTGAAACGCGCTATCTTTTTCATCACTTTCACGCATGCCTCTTGACCTATAAAGCCAAGCGCGACAAAATTGAGGCAGGAATTGTGCTACCTTTTCCGCATTATGGATACCTAACCGACCAATGGTGTTGACTGCATTTTCTTGTAGGTCCACAGTTTGTGATTGTGGATGTATCAATGGTATCAGAGCTTGCAAAACGGGCTCGACGTATTTCTCCATATTCTCTCTGTGCCATCGTATCGATATCTCGCCAACTGCCCAAATAGCATTATTGCGTACTGATTTAGATGCGGGATCATTGCTCTCTAGTTGACGAATAAGTTCAGGCATCATATTCTCCAAATAAGGAGGTAGTGTTACAAAACAAGCTTTGGCTATGTCGCCTATTAGAGCGTACGTGGGCGACAAGATTTCATACCGTGAGTCCTGTATACAAATGCTTTAATAACATGATTCCACCAAGCAAAGCACATAAGAAGGCCGCTTACATAATGAGCACAAACAGCCAGTAATGGTAATACTGTAGATTGCTGCACAAACGGCTCCACCTTCTCGCCCAATCCTTGCACAATTCCCGATAACAAATCCAACGGTATCACAATAAACTCGTCATTCAAGTCATCAAACTCTTCATAGTCGTCATGTTGTAGCGTGTTTTGTAAGGTGGTGGATATCAGCGTGACGCATCTTGTAAACACAGGTTCAGTAAATGGCAAAAACCCACTGCCCAATGAGGTAGCAATATCTGTCAAACACTTTTATAGGCACATGAATCACCTTTTTCATTCACATGAAAGCTTTTTTTAAAAAAAAAAACTTACTGCTAATAATGGAAATAGATCCGAATCTGTATCTGTAAGTCCATTCCATCTGGATATCAATGGTGGCATCAAAACTGCAATGAAATTAGGTTCGTTCAAACAGGAGCCCACGGATTCTGCTAGTGTCCCAATGGTGTCATACAAAACCCTTAAATTTCGATTTCGATACAATCGCAATGCTCGAGTCAGGTGATTCAAAATCATTGCTAGATATGGAACCAGTTCTTGCTTCGATGCTGATTCCTCCAACGTCGAAAATGCCGAACATGCTGCTTCTTGCACTCGTCTACTTCTGTCAAGAATACGTCGTAGTAGCTCACGAAGCACAGGCTCATAGAACTGTGTGCGACCTTGCTCGGAGTTGGTGCATTGTGCAACTATCCATCCAGAGAATCGACTCACGGTCCAACAGGAGATGCACCGCACATGAGCCTAAATAAAACGCTGATTATGAATATAGATATGCATGGCATCGTCACTCTCGCTCACTTACATTTGCATGCGATAGCTGAGTGACTAGAAAAGGTATCAGTTTGGGTAAATGGGGAGTAATCTCCTCAATGCCACCTATGGCAACATTTCCATAAATAATAAATATCAACATTCAAGTAGGCGAAAAAGAAAAACGACAACATACCTTCTGCGGCTGCCCCTAATGCGAGTATGCCACTTTCAATCACTCTCCAGTCATCGCTAAATAAGGCATGATTCAACAGAGGCAGCAAAATATTTGTCATTTGTGATTTGAACGATGATGTGAGTGCATCTAATGAAGTAGCGCTAAATTTTCGCAGTGTCCATTCCGAAAAGAACTCTTCGTCCTCGGGATCCTCATCCTCCTCGTCCTCGTCGTCTTCATATTCACTACTGCTGCTACTGTTGCTGTTATGTTGCTGCCTGTATCTATTATAGTAAGTGGATATATATCGACTGGCAAATCGGGGCTGTAGATCTTGCGGGTTGGAATCATCCTCATCATCGCCTCCACCAAGCACCATCAAATCTTCATCTGTGTATATCAACGAGTTAAGAATCACTGGCACCACGCGAGGCAGAAAGGGTAATAGATGGTTATGAATGTCCTCTAGTCGGGCAAACTGATGCCAAAATTCACAAGCTTCTAATGCCACTTTGGTGTTTTCGGATTGGTTACAAAAAATCATGTATTCGATCAGTTGATCAAGATATGGCAGAAGGCATTCAGTAAAGGTATCAAGTAACATGACAAAAGAGCGACATAGTTCTTGACGTACTTCAGTTGTTTCGTCAGATGCAATGTTAAACAATGACTGTAAATAACTGTCCATGTTGGCCAGTAGTGATGTCGACTCGAGTTGTATGAAATGGCTGATGGCTTTGATGGAAGCCACTCTTAAACGGGCATTGGCGTGGCTGTTGAATGGTATTAATTTTGGAATTATGAAGTCTAGTACGGGTGTATTGGTCTCAGCATCCATGGCTTCGTTTACGTCTAATGCGTTATCCTCACAAATCATCTGTATTGTATCCAAAGCCATCTATAACAAGGTGTATCAGCATCCCCAACTACCTCAAAACGCTGTGCAGAATGTTTCCTACAATAGAATACCTCAATAGACAATGAATTCGGACTATCCAGCCTGTGGGCTAGTATGTTCATGATGTTTGGCCAATTCATGATCTGTCCTCGAACCACGATCGCAGTAATCACAGAGCCAATGGTTCTCCTGATGGTCGCATCTGGATCAGGAAATTCCAAGGACCGAGTGCACACTGATTTTACATGGTCCAATACGAACAGTGGCGTTGAATTGAAGCTGTTCAAAATGTTGTTCTTGAGCGTCAGTCCAGCAATCGCTCGTATGTAGCTGTCCTGATCAGTCATCAACACTAAAATGTGGATGAGGTAGGAGTTATATTCCGGGATTGCATTGAATGAAGCTAGTCTCTATGTATAATGGGAAACGTTCAATGACCCATTCAGGACCACCGCTGGCTTCATTTACCTCTTGCACCAACAGTTGACCCCTATTATTTGGATGTATGGCATCTTGGAGCAAGTTGAGTAATTCGTTCAGGCCATGTTGTTCTGGTTGCCAGTTCATTGCTTTGTAATCAAAAGGGAAAAAGAGGAGAGGAATAAAAAAGAGAGAGAAAAAAGAGAAAAAGAGGGAAAAAAAAAGAGATCCTCAAAGTTAGATTTATATACTCTGTTAGAGACACGCGAAAGGTATACAAACCTTATATGTATACACATGTGTGAGTTTGGGTTTTTTGAAATTGAGCAGTAAAAGCGTGTTGCTTTGTGTCTCTGCGGATCATCTTCTCTCTTTTGGTACATCAAACATGTCGTCTGTCTTTAGAGTGGCTACCACTCACATTAGCCACTGTTGTATAAATGATTCTCTCATTGGGGGTTTCTCCTTTGTAAGTATACTACCACCACATATAGTCTGCTAGTATGTAATACAACAATGATTTTCTTTATTGGATTCTGAAAACCATCATTTTACTTCTTTTTCCATGTGCAAAGCGAAAAAGAGCAAGTGCCAGAGTTACACGGCATGCTATCCTTACCCCCCGTGATGCGGTCAAGTAGCCTGTGTGTCAAGATAGTGTTGTATGTATGTGTAGCTTTGACTCACACTCTCCTCCCCTTCTTCTGGATCATCCATGCTGACGGACCATGTTTCGTTTTCCGCCATTTCTTCATCCTTCTCCTCTTCATTTGCTTGTTGCTGTTCCTGTTGCTGCTGCTGCTGCTGCTGCTGCTGCTGGCATTGAGCTCGAATATAGCCCAATTCTATGTAGCTCAGTGTATTCAAAAGTGGGTAGTTTTCAGTGATGGCTGGAAATAGAGAGCTTGGTATTTCAGGAAAATCACTCTGAGCGATACCACAGTCTTTGAGACCAAGCAATCTCAAGTTGGAGCAACCGCTGATGAGATGTCGCACACCATGGGATGTCAATCTTCGGCAAAACGAGAGATCGAGGTTGTGCAGTGATGGCAGAGTAACTGAGATGGCCTCCAACGTCAGGTCTGTAATAGCACATTCCAGCAAAAACAAGCCATGGATATTTCTATGCGCCTTTACAAAGGGTATGATGGCACTGTCTTCTATCACCGTTCCTCCAGTAATTGAAAAGTCTTGCAAATTGGGTAAGCATGTTGTAGCTGCTAAATGATGAATGAAATCCATATTAATGACATTGCAGCAAACAAGATTGAGGTGTGTCAAGTGCTGGAACGAACATAGGTCCTGGGCTGTATCTACAACATTCAGCCACTTGCAGCCAGACAGATCCAGGTATTCAATTTTGAGCTGTCCAAATGGCAACAATGCCAATGGAGTCAGGTTTGGACATGATGCTAATGTGAGCTTTTGCAATTGCAAGCATTGACCCAAGTAATGAGCGGATCGATATGTCACCATAGCTCCAGTGATGCCGAATGATTTCAATTGCGTGCAGTATTTCGATATTTGCATGATGCTTTTGTCTGTGAGTTCATCAGCTTTGCGTAATTCCAACACTTCCAGGTTGGGCGTGAGTGGTATCAACTGCAACAGTTCATCATCACTCAATGCGACTTTGAAGCCTAATGTCACGACTCGAATATATTCGCCTCGCTGATGTTTGCCTAGCTTTAAGCATTTCAAAAGTTGTTTGACGAGATGAGTAGACGATAGATTGGGTTCTCGCCACAGTTCGGGTATAGCTGCGTCGTGGAATTCTTTATTTACAAGTGTGCAGTTGTATTTGGCTGATTGCTTTAGTAGGCTACAAATCAGTGATATAATTTCTCTAGGTAGGTCGCCAAATATGGCCATCTTGCTGTAATTGCTGTAATCGTTCAGGTATATGGATAAGGACAAAAAAAAAGGGGAAAGACACATTCATGGTCTGCAATGCCCTCTAGTGTCCGATGCTAGTAAACAGACATCGGATATGACTCTATGCGAACCGGACATGGACATCACTGCCCCACCAAGCTTCAATGGCAGCCAAGTGCTTAATCCCAGAAAGTGATACACTTGGTGGAAAATGCTGTAAACCAAGCATCCTTCCTTTTTCCCTTTCCAAGGTAATTAATAGTAACA
Source organism: Mucor velutinosus (assembly GCF_035048745.1). Taxonomy (NCBI): domain Eukaryota; kingdom Fungi; phylum Mucoromycota; class Mucoromycetes; order Mucorales; family Mucoraceae; genus Mucor; species Mucor velutinosus. Next base: position 2,100,267 of record NW_027041905.1, on the reverse strand, counting down.
TGAGTGGGGATGGATCAGCAGCAGCAGATGTTTGGAAAGATGAATACAGATGTATCGATTGTGGATAGATGGACCAGTCGAGGCAGATGTTGGGATCAACACATGGATGGCCTGTGTACAGATTTTTCATCTGCATTGGATTCGATCCAAATGTCTACTACTGCTGCTGCTGTTAGTTTGTGGAATCAGCATTTCTCAACTCAATATGATCTAGATATACAATGGGTGCCTACAAATATTTGGAAGAGCTTGCTAGAAAGAAGCAATCTGATGTCTCTCGTTTCTTGCTCCGTGTCCGTTGTTGGGAATTCAGACAATTGAACGTTATCCACCGTGCTTCTCGTCCTTCTCGTCCCGATAAGGCTCGTCGTTTGGGTTACAAGGCCAAGCAAGGTTTCGTCATCTACCGTATCCGTGTCCGTCGTGGTGGTCGTAAGAGACCTGTCCCCAAGGGTGCCACTTACGGTAAGCCTGTCAACGAGGGTGTTTCTCAACTCAAGTACCAACGTTCTCTCCGTTCCACTGCCGAGGAACGTATTGGTCGCAAGTGCGCCAATCTCCGTGTCTTGAACTCTTACTGGGTCAACCAAGATGCTACCTACAAGTACTTTGAAGTTATCCTTGTCGATCCCTCTCACAAGGCTATCCGTCGTGATGCTCACATCAACTGGATCGCCAACCCCGTCCACAAACGTCGTGAGGCTCGTGGTCTTACTGCCATCGGTAAGAAGTCTCGTGGTCACGGAAAGGGTCACCGTTTCAACAACACCAAGGGTTCTGGTCGTCGTGCCACCTGGAAGCGTCGCAACACTCTTTCTCTCCGTCGTTACCGTTAAAGAGTTGCTTTGTAACTTGGCTCACAACATTAATAAACTACATTTTTGTTTAACAAGCTCTTTTTAAAAAATCAAAAAAAAAAAAATGAAATCAAAAATTTACCGTTTGTCATTTGAATTAGGGATAATCACATGTGAATGTTAGAGTTGTATCGTGTGTATGGGGGAGGGGTAAGAAGAGGGAAGCCATCTTGGTTTTGGACTGTGTTTACCTGTAATTCTATATAAGCTACTTTACAGCCTTCCCCTTCTCCTTTCTTCGTTCATCCTTTACAACAACACTATGTCTGTCCCCAAACTCGAGACCATTGAAATCACACTCTTCCCTAACGGTGTAGCTGAGATTGCGCACAATAGACCAAAGCGTTTTAATGCGCTTTCTCCTCAATCATACAGAGTAACGTCTTTTGTGATATTTACTGGTTGATGCTTGATCTAATGGATACGTGTACGTTAGGATTGGCTTACTGCCATCAAATGGGCAGCCAATGATGACAGTGTCAAAGTGGTTGTACTGACTGGACGTGGTAAATTCTACACATCAGGACAAGAATTGGCGCTCCCTGATCTGAGTGATGGTGATATTGAGGAAGAAATGGCTCGCAGAAGCCAGACAACAACGTAACTATGTCAACGCCAGTTTCGTCATTCAATATAGACCTCTAACGCAGATGGATATCATAGTGATGTTGTCTCTCAAATGATTGCATTCCCCAAGCTCTTGATTGCCGCTGTCAATGGTAGTGTATATGAAGATGATGATGATGATGATGATGTGTGTGTGTGTAATAAGAGGAGGAAAGGGGAAGGGGCGCATTTGAAATGTTGTTTATGCAACGTATACTAACACGCTTTTCCCTCTATGTTGCAGGAACAAGTATTGGTTTTGGTACGACGACTCTTGCTCTGTGTGATGTTGTGTATTCAGTCTCTGAGGCTAATTTCAGTACGCCATTCATGAAGCTTGGTAAGTAATAACAAACAATCAGTCAACATATGCTGATTAGGCGTGTGCGGTTAGCTTTCTGTGCTGAAGGATGTTCTTCCGTGTTGTTTCCAAGGTACATTTAGGAATAGGAAAATGGATGTTGCAGTATGGAGTGTCTTACTCGATTGATGTAGAATTATGGGTCCTTCCAAGGCGAATGAGATGCTGGTAAATTGAACCTCTCAGAAGCTTGATTCTGCGCACACGCTCACTATTGAAAATAGCTGATGGGAAGAACATTTACTGCCCAAGAAATGGTAGATTGTGGATTCGTTAGTAGAATTGTTCCCACTGAGGGATTTCGTGAAACCATTTTAGCATTGGCGGGAGAAGCAAGCAAGTTTTCCACCGAAGCACTCAAGGTGACCAAAGATTTGATAAAGGGTATTGATCGAGACCTACTTGAGCAGGCAAATCAAAGGGAAATGAAGGCATTGACCGAGCGTATGGGCAGCAGCGATTCAGTTGAGAGCATTATGCGATTCTTGGGTAAATTTTAAAGTCTGTCTATTGGGAAAACGTTGATTAAATGTGATTTTATATTTTAATAGAGGAGTCTGCTGCTAAGAAGGCTGCTAAGAAGGCAAAGCTGTAAGGAGAAGATGGCTGTTGTATGAAATTATATGAATAAAAGATGAAATACAGTGTTTTATATATATATATATATATATCTATATTGCATTTAACCATGATATAGTATATCATGTATTACCTGATCTTTCAGACACTCGCATACAGTCAAAGAGAAAGAGAAATGTACATGTCCATGGTACATTACAGTTGTGTGTATGTTCATGATAGTATGGTTCGTACATGAACAAACCAAATACAAAGCTCTGTTACTTTTTCCTTATGTTGACATTTTCCTATTATAGCCCGAAACCCATAAAAGAACACAAAGGTTAAATATAGCCTTGTGTAATTTTGTCTGAATATCATGGTCTGATTGAAATATGCAATCGATTCATCGGCCATGGATGCTTTTCAATGTAATATCTTTTACAAGAAGCACACATAACAAAAAAGCAAAATAGAAGATTTGACATGCATGGTTTTGTTGTAGCCTCTCCCTCCTCTCACTCAGAACCCCCTTGTGTCTACAATGTTGCACCTTCCTTGCATCAACAGCACACAACATCCACATCCACATCAGTATCAAAAGCAGAACCCCCCCCCTCCCTCCTTCCTAATCTAATTTATTTTATTTAATTTTGCTTTATAAACTGCCTCTCTTGTCCTATCTTTTACTTTTGCTCCCTTTCTTTAACTTTTTACATCAATCTCAATAATAATATCATGAAGGTCGCCGCTGCTGGAGTTTTGATCGCTTTCGCTGCTACTTGTGTTTCAGCTCAAGATGCTAACAGCACTGTTCCATCCTCTTCATCTGCCGCTGCTCCTGCTGCTACTACTACTACTGCCAGTGAGGCCGCTGCCCCATCAACTGTATCGGCATGTGCTGTTCAAAGCACGTAAGTAATCGGCAATGGCCTTGAAATCAGACTTTTGTATTGACCCCGTTCGAAATGTAGATTCGAATTATGTTTGCAAAATGAAGACAACTATATCAAAATCTGTCAAGAGCAAGGTATTTCTCGAGTTATTTTTGGTGTAACACTCTGTATATTCATCTTTTACCTTTCTTTTAGATTATGCTTGCTTGTGTAGAGTAAGTATAGGATACCTCCTATAAATATGATACTTTTTAAATCTAACTCACTCGATTAGTGGAATAAGGAGAAATTAACCTGTTGGAACAACTGTCCTAATGATGAAGGTTTAGCTAGACAAGAAGGCATCGTTTCCAGCTTCTGTTCCATGCCTGGTGCCAATGTGTAAGTGATGATAGTGCTTGTAATTGAATAACCAAATTAACAAAAAGTGTATAATTAGATCCATTGCTCCATGGACCAGCTCTATCGCCTCTACCTCTACTCCAATTGTTGCTACCAGTGTTGTTGCAACCTCTGCCTCTGCTGTGCCCACTACTACTGCAAATCAGCCTTCAAGTGCCTCCATCTTGACTATGAGCCAAGGAGCTCTTACACTTGCTGGCGTTGTTGCCGCTTATATGCTCTTTTGATCTCTCTCTCTCTCTCTCTCTCTCTCTCTCGCTCTAACAAACAAGCCCAAAAATCAGTTATTTTATAACGTATTGCCAGTGATTTAACGAATTACAAATTACGATTACACACACACATCTCAATCACACCAAACACACAACCTTTACCTTCTTTCTTTATGATTCTTGTTACACACCTGTAATTTGATTGGTAAAAGTTATTTATAACCACTAACAATGAGTATCTTTCTATTAATTTTTTTTCCCACTTCTCTCTCTCTTTATGTAAACACTATAACCTATTTAATACATACATCTTTCTTCTTTCTGTGGTCATTTGTTGAATGTTGTTTATGCAATTATAGTAGATGAATGTGCGTATGTACATGATTTTCAGGGCATTTTGTATGTATGTATTTTTGTTGGACAAGTACAAGTGTGCATGCACAAACAAAAGTTTAAAAATGCATACAAGAATATTATTTGTTCTGATTGAACTTTCATTGTTACACTTGAACAGAGGTTGATACGAAACACTTCTTCCATTTTAGACGGCTTCCAAAATCAAATGGTATGCTCCAGAAATACACATATTCCATAATGTACGGCTACAAAATTGTCAGATCAAACACAACGACAAGAGCCAAGACGTGATTGGTCAGATCTTGATTTCAGGAACGGATTTTGTGATAGACCTAAAGATCGAACTTTTGCACAATACATCCACCCTCAAATATAAGGCAATCCAGAGCCCCAGTATCTTTGAGAGAAGAAAAGACGTAAAAATGAGTAACGATCTGACATAAAGTTTAGACATGTGATGAAATAGTATGGTGACAACCGATTATTCCACCAAGATGTACCCAAATCTCATGTTTTAGCCCAATATTATCATGTAATGGATCTCGATATAAGATCTGTACCTCTGAACTTAACTTTTTTACAATGCTTTACGTTTATATTAACAGGTCCAACTCGTATATGGGCAGATAACGTATTTGCAACATCTTTTGATGCTTGAAAACTTGCAAAACATAGCTAAAATTGGATGCATTTGAGCAGTGTTTTCTCGTGATACAGGCAGTTTTAGACGCTCAGAACAGCGCCAAACAATTTCTCTCGTCTGACACTTTTGTTTTAACACTTTTGCTCACCTTTTTTGGGACCTAAAAAAACATGGCCAAAAAGCATGAGGTACCCTTCACGATTTTCATCGAAAATCAAACGATCGCGTTTTTGACCTCCAAAATGAAGACTTTTGCTATGATATATGTTAAATCAAAATGTTTCTCTCAATTCAACGCAACCCCTGAATCGACTTTTGTACGACCTTGATATACAAAATCTCGACATTTTGGTCTAAAACCTCATTTCATATTTTCAAAGATTGCTCAATAGTTTCAGGCAAAATACCCATTGTAAATAACACCACTGGAAGCGCCTTGAAAAATACTCCAAAAGCTTAGGGAAGAATGGAAAGATCAACACAGTTTATATAGTCGAACCTGGCAAAATAGATCGACGAAGTCGAAATTTGATTGAAAATTAACAAATTGGGAGAGAAATGCTCAACTGAGTTTGAATCGTATTTTGGCTGGCAAGCTGGATTATGAGCACAAGCGATGTTTGCGAAGCTAATAAGAAAGGGTTTGCAAATTGGGGAAGAAGTATAGCTTAGAGTAAATGTTTCTCTTGAGATTCATAGCCTCTTTTTATAGATTATAGATTTAATTGCTACAAACTACTTTCTAAATGCGAATCCAGCCCACGGATGATGGCACTTGCAACATAAACGCTAGTTTGTGTTCACAAAGAGAGATTGCCATTTGAAAGCATCGCAAAAGAACCACGAAATGTTAGGCAATTTAATTATTTGTTTGATAGTTTGAATTCTAGCATGATAAGTAAATACATTGATACGTAGATCTTAAAAAGATTCCTTAATACGGCCTCAGGCATGACAGAGCATGAACATCAACAAAGCGGATTCAAAATGCCTATCTTTATAGACCTCGTAGAAGCAAACCTTTTTTAATTTTACAGTGAATGTTGATATTCTATTGATAAGCTTGTCATGAGCCTAAAAGGAGGATCTCGCCTCGATGCTTAGAATCTTTCGTGTCTGTTTTTACGTACCCGTAGTCAGCAGACTTATAAAGACGTTTCTTTTCAACTGAGAATCATATCAATACGCAAGTTGTACATGAACACAAAAGTATAGCTTGTTGTTATTGTTGTTGTTCTGTCGCAATGAATATATACATAGTGCCACTAGTTATTTTTCTTTTCGCAAGTAGTGTTCTTGTGTCATACACAACGCAGACATTTGAATACAAAATTAACCCTTCGCTCTCTCATTTTTAGTAATTTGGCACAGCAATACTTTTTATGTGTATATAAAAACATAAATAAATAGAACAGAATAGAAAAGCTTTCGCTTAAAATATACCAGGCTTATTATTTCCTTTCAAATGCGCACTGTATGTTTAATTTGGTATTGGGCGTTGATCTTTGTTGAAATTCCATCAGCTGCCGCTAAGCAATTGAAGATTTAAAATTAGCCTTAGGTACGCTTGTATGGTGCATATAAAAAAAGACTTGTTTTGTTTATTATTTATTCAATCTTTTTTTGGTTATTTACTTAGCCCTAGCATGAAAAGGAACAGATGCCTTGCCATTAAAGAGCAAACTCAAAGCATCAGAGATAACTGGGTATTTCTTAGTGGATCGGACCCAACAAGGGATGCAAACATTACAACGAAATTTTGTATATAAAGGAAGGCCATCCTTTCTATTTCTTGCTTTTTGAAAGCTCCAAATTTATACATCATCTAAATATTTACTATTACTTCAAAAACCATGAAATTGTCAGCTGGCATTATAATCGTTTCGACTATAGCGTCTACAGTGGCGGCTTATCCTTCAGATCTTATCAGACGAGGTGGGTCGTCTGCCCTTTCTTTTCCTTGTGGAGATGATGTTCCAAACGTAAGTTTGTCTTTTATCTTTGCTTTTTCAACTGAAATATCCTAAACGCATCGACTAGTGGGTTGCAAACATTGAAATAGGTAGACATCGTTGACATCCTACTAAAAATACGCACAAAACTTGACCCCTTTTTTTGTCAATTCAGGTACCCGCGATCAATTATTTCCATTACTTTTGGACACGAGTAGTAAAGATACTTGGGTAGCCGGAATTATGGTATAAGACACCCTTCGCTATTCAATGGAATACATATGCTAACACCAAAGAAATAGTGTAAATCTGAATTTTGTTTGACCAGAAAAGGCCCTTTATTTAACGCTGGAAAGTCATCTACTATTCAGAATGAGCATAAGAAGTTGACACTTGAATACGAGCAAGGAACCGTAATCGGTAACCTGTATCAGGTACTGTGCTCTCATTGTATTCAATATACACTCATAGTAACGTCTTTGTTGATATATCCAGGACAATCTCAAAATTGGAGGCACAGTTGTCAAGGACTATCCTTTTGTAAAAGCCTTTGAAGTCAATGGATTCAATAATTCTGTCACCTATGGTAATTGATGCTGCATGAATATTGGCGCCACGTTTTTTGTTGACATGTTTTCCGAATTTAGCTGGTATTTTGGGCCTCGGTGGCTCAGAGATCAACAAACCCAAGCTAAGCAAAAGGGGTCCATCCTCCAGTATTGGAGAACCCAGTACTTTTTACGGTGCCTCAGGAATTACATACCGAAGAAAGAGAAACAATGTTGGAGGAAAGACATGTCAGTTTGCTTTTGGTATCGATAAATCTCGTATTGAAGGTGACATTGCTTGGCTTGATCTGCCTACTTGTGATTACGGATCTACACCTTTTTGGAAGACTAGGCTGACATGTGCCAAAATCGAAGGTGTTGCTGATTTGAAATTCAAGAAAACTGTGGCTTCCTTTGATACCAGTGTCAAGAATATTCAAGTTCCTCATAAGGATCTAGCTATCATCCACAAAGGATTGAAGGCAGAATACAATGACCAATCAAAGCAATACGAATTCAAGTGCTGTTACGCAAAAGACTTGACATTTTCATTCGAGAAATACGATGTTACTCTTCCTACAGAAGCCTGGACCAAGAAAGTAAACGACAAAATCTGTACCGACATCTTTCAAGTACTCAAACCTACAAAAAACGACCATGAGAACACCTGGAAGCTGGGCACAAAGTTCATTACCAACTTTGTCTCTATCTTTGATGAGCACAGACGTCAGACCGGATTAGCATTATTAGCTGGTGGAAACAATAACGGCTTGAAAATCAGTGCGAAATAAATGATGGATTGCCTTTTCCATGTGTAAAATAATAAACCTCAAATTGATCTATATGCTCTTCAAGCAAAATTGTAATCTTTTTATTCAATTAGATGACTTTTATTCGTATCATCCTCCTGCGTTGTAGAGTTACTGCTGCATTTCTCCAGGACATGCTCAGTAGCCTGCATTTTGTTGAAGGAGTATGTGGTTTTACAACCTTGACAATACCAAAAAGTTCTGATGTGTACTGGAATAGCATCAGCAGAGGCAGGTATAGCAGATGCAGATGATGGCATGTCGATGCTGTTGTAGTAGAGGTTTTGAGTGATTTGTATGCCAGATCGAATGACTATAGCAGATTGTCAGTGTATGCTTCATTACATCAACAGGCGTTGCCTACCATCTTTTGGCTTCCATTCTCTAGGATAAGATTGCCCATCCTCTGTTTTCTCGCTGGATTCAATGTATTTGGGATACTATATACATATTAGTTTTTTCAGCGCCATACTGACAACTCAATGTTTACCATCTTTAATAGCTCAGATGCTTTGGCTGCCTTGAGCTCAGCTGAAATTGCTGTATCCATGAACTCCACCAATCTTCCTATAGTTCATCGTATATTTAGCGCAATTCAGACCACAAAACGATGATGTAGCTTACGATTGAGTGATTGCATCCGTATTTGATACTTTTTCTCTGCTTCTGGAGTCCACATGTCTATCATTTCATTTGAATCGCTGGATTTTTGCTTGTCATCTAATATTTGCTGTATTGTCAATGGGAGCGAGCCTTTTGTAGATGTGCTGATAATAAGATCATCGCTCATTGGCTCATCCACACCCTAGGTGTATTACCATTAGTATGGGAGCAAGTTCAATATCACATTGCTCAAAAATTTACCTCCCCTAGACCACGGCTAATGCGAAGATTCATTAAGCTGTTCCATTCTTGTCGTAGCGTGTGAGATAAGTATACGACGTATTCTGCCACTTGCGATGTCTTGAAACGTATCACAAAATAAGAATCAACTACAACAACACTGCAATCATAGTTTAAATCAACTTTAGAAAGCATTTGGTAAGAAACTCCATCAATTACACTACTTGGATATACACTCACTTGTTTTTCCAAACAAAAGCAGCGTATGGATGCCTGTAAATAGCGAGCTCAGTTGACAAATCCCATTCATTGGCATTGTGACATACCTGGAACTCTTGTAATGTTGACTAGAAATGGCTTGTTGGTCTCTAATAGCTGTAAATAGCATAAAAGCTGATGGTGCATTGAGTCTTCTATAGTTTGATCATCTATTACAAGTGTATGAGTACGTGTTTTTATCTAATGATTGCCATTGCTCACCTTTTCTGGTCTTCTCATCATGTCCTTGCACCCATTCTGGATGCGAGGCAATCACACTGCTAGGATGAATAGACAAGAAGTTTTTTGCTAAATTGCAAAAGTATAATCAATATCTAGTACTGAAGATTCAGCACAAACGACATCCATATATACCTGGTACTTGAAATACAATTTCATTGCTTTTTCTATAAGGATTATGCTCGTCACCGATAGCCAACTGAGGGTATAAAGAGGAGCAAAGGACCAATTTAACCAACTGAATCTCTCTGTCTGACAAAGAATAAGCCCTGGATTGAAGCTGCTTGATATTGTTTGCAAGTGAAAACTCCAAGTCGCGGATATCTCTGTTATCAGTGCCATCGCCTTGAGTATCATCCTGCACAATGCCCATGCGTAAGACCCGACGCCTTTTGCTCGACTTTTCATCATATCTTCCTCTTCTGAGTTGTTCTCGAGCGTCGAACTTTGAGGACTATTGACACGGGAAGGCGATTAGAAAGCTGCCCAGATGTACCATGAGTGCAGAAATACCTTTTCTTTCTCTGTATCAGACACATCACTGTCATATATCGACTTTAATGACTCTAATAATCCAGGCTGGAAGCCATCCAGTACTTTTTCAAACTGTCTCTTCATTTTGGTAATCTAAAGGGATCCGTTAAGTTACTGCTGCTAAATCTATCATCGACGCTTTACCTCGTATAACCTATGTTCTTCGACTAGATGTTCTTTGCACCACTTGCGAGATGATGTCTACTTGACAATGGCCAATAAGCCTGATTTGATATCTTAATATAAGTATACACATACCTTACTGCCCTTGATTTCAATCCATTGCTGCCAGAGGTTTAGCATGGTAAATGGGTCGCCGTCTTTCGAGTCGAATTCGCTCTTGTTCTATATGTAAGCGAGTGAGTTGAATTTGTAGTCTGTTCAGTCAGTTATTACTTACGTTTAGATATTCTCGATTGGTGTTTAGAGTGACACGGGTAAAAGGAGATTGCACACTCATGCCTGCTGCAATAGTCAATATTGGATCCACAATGTTAAACACCTATACAATAGCATGAGCTTTTTGTGAATACCATAGGCACTGTCCTCTAAGTACACACCACACCCAAAATCAGCATTTTGCCCACAATGCAATCAACTGGAAGTTTTGACAGCACTGATCCCAAACCCAATAGCTTTTCATTCGCATCGATAGCACCCAAATTGAACAAAAAATCCATAGACGAATTAATAAAGTCCATAGAAGGGGCCTCAATATAGTCAAATACTCTTGGATTGCCTAGTCCCATCGATTTGATCTGCAGTAACAAGGGATCGAGAGTTTCTCTCTGTATTTCAGGTATCGCAAAATCGTGAAAGTGGTTAAACTCATTCTCTGAATAAAATCGGAAACATTCTCCTGGTCCAGTTCTGCCTGCTCGACCTGTTCTTTGCTTGGCGCTTGCTTTGGATATCCAGAATTCAGATAATCGGCTCAGTTTGGAGGCCGGATCATGATTCATTTCCTTTACTTTTCCTGTAGGCCATGTTTTTAGTAATCGTTGGGCAGTTTTTTTTTTTTTTTTGTATGTTTGTTGTACCTGAATCAATGATGAAGCGAATGCCATCAATCGTGATACTAGTTTCTGCTCTGGAAAAGTGAATGAGTAGGATTTAAGCAGACACTGTTTCCAATACCCACATATTTGAACTGATAATGCACTTTCGAATACCCTCTGCTGGAGAGTCAAACACCTTTTCTTGGTCCTCAACAGTCAGCGAAGAGTGCAGCATAAGAACAATCCATTTTCTTGTAGATGATCAGTGGTGCCATACGCCTAGAATGACTTGCTTTGCACTTACTTTGATTTCTGAGCATACACATTCAACTCTTCTGCTAGTGTAGTGATCTAGTCATGATAAAAAGGATTAACCACTATTTCCAGGTGTCATGATCTTGATATTTTACCTCATTTATTCCAGACATGAATATCAAAAGATCGCCTCTTTCTCCTTCTGGTACAGACTGATCTATATATTCCAAGACTTTAATGTAGGGGTCTATTGATCTACATTAGCATACCAGTGTACTAAATTGCCTGGAATACTCACCTGCTTTTACCATAGAGGATTTACTCGGGATGGATCTCTTGGTAATGACATATTAGCCGGTCTAGCTCACCCATAAGTGCATCTATATATACCTTGACTACTTCGGTTTGTCTCTTCCTATACGCTGCCTCATCAACAAGGTTCTTGTCTTCTTCCTCAAATGGCCAGTAATGAACCTTAACACTATACATTTTCCCAGGTATCTGCTTCATGTGAGTCATTGGATCACCATCTGCCATTACTTGTTTGATTTTACCACTAGTGTAGGCGCATCAAAATACTGTGCAAATAGCTCTGCATTGATGGTAGCACTCATCAAGACAACATGGAGGTCTTTTCGTTGGGCAAGTGTTTTTTTCAGCAAGGCAAGCAGAAAGTCGCCTGTTGGTTGCAACCAAAAGGATTAGACTTGAGAATCTCGGCCTACTCTCTATAGCACTTACCCATCATATGGCGTTCATGAACTTCATCCACAACAATCACATCGTACATGGACAGCATGTTGTCTGTGGCATATTGGCGTAGCAGCAATCCTTCTGTTAGAAACAGGATACGAGTTCTGGATGTCTTGGTTCCTTCAAACCGCACTTGGTATGCAATTTTGGATCCATATTCATTCATCGTTTCATAGCTACACACATACACATGTCAATGCCTTGATGCTCATCTGGGTGCACCTATCGCAACTTACCTCACTCGCCTCGCCAGTGAAGAGCATGCAATTCTTCTCGGCTGAGTGCATGCAATCTTGCTGAATCCAGCATTCATGAGGATTTGAGGAACTATGGATCTATTAGACCCTCTGGTATAATTGCCGTATCAAATATACTCACCTTGTGTACTTTTACCACAGCCAGTGTCACCAGCAATCAACAGAATGCGATGCTGCTTGAGTGTTTGGACAATCGCATTGGCGAATGGAGTAACTGGCAGTGCTGCTTTTGCCTCCTCAATCTTCTTCTTCAATCCTTCTCGCTTCTTGTTCTGAAAGTCTTGAAACAAGACCAGAGTGTGTCGAATCATTTCGCCTTCCTGACGGACGATTTTCATGCGATCCGCCTGTGTAGGCGTCAACAGCGTCTTTCCATCACACACACTTGACTTTAACTTGAGATAGAAGCCTGTGACAAGTTCAGTCAGTTGCGTGTAATAATGCTAATATAAAATCCAACCTTCGAATTCATAGTAAATCGTAGATCCGGTTGGAATCAGCCATGACGCTAATCCACGATTTCGTTTCGAGAAAAAGAGGTTGTCTGTTTCCTCAGTCCATGCTCTGTTTGTTTCGTAGAATGAACTCTCCTTCTCGTTCTTTTTCTCTTTGAGATACATCTGAGCATTTTTCAATGCTTCTCGGTTCTTTGCTGGGTCATTTATCTATTATTCTGTCGTCAACAAAGGTCATCTCTCGACAGCAATTCACTGCTTACAATCTCTTTCAGATCCCAGCGCTTTGGTTTGAAAGCCTCCTCATTCTTTACCAAGGTGCCATCAACATTGTATCTCTCTTCAGGAATGTACTCTGCTCTTCTCTTTCGGTTCCTGTGGTGGCTCATTCTGGAAGGCTTCAGTTATGCGAGTGAGATGTGTTTTTTTATTTCAATCCACATTGATGTCTGTCGTATCGTCCGGACCGGGATCAAGGTGAGTTGCATTTGTACTATGAAAATTTAGGGTATTTAGATCAGCGCCGAGTGGAATGAAAGAGTATATGGTAACGTGGAATAGGGCAAAGCTATTGATCCTCCTCTTTTTTTTGTACTTTGTACTTGGTGAGTAAGATGAAAGATGATGATGGATCAGAACACGGGAAGAGAGGGGTGTGATAGTGGCATGGATAGAGTACAGGTGGAGATGATGGATCAGCAAATAGATGGATAGATGATATGGATGGATATAGTGGATGGGCCTCTTTCATACGAACATTTGGACTGACAGAGAACATTTGATAGGAATTTAATCATGGGTCGCCGTCCCGCTCGTTGTTATCGTTACTGTAAGAACAAGCCTTATCCCAAGTCTAGATACTGTCGTGGTGTCCCTGATGCCAAGCTCAGAATCTACGATTTAGGTCGTAAGAAGGCATCTGTCGACGATTTCCCTCTCTGTGTTCACTTGGTTTCCAACGAGTACGAACAATTGTCTGCCGAAGCTCTTGAAGCTGGTCGTATTTGTGCTAACAAGTACATGTCCAAGACCTCTGGTAAGGACTCCTTCCACATGCGTATCCGTGTCCACCCTTACCATGTCACCCGTATCAACAAAATGTTGTCTTGTGCTGGTGCCGATAGATTGCAAACTGGTATGCGTGGTGCTTTCGGTAAGCCTAACGGTCTTGTCGCTCGTGTCAACATTGGCCAAATTATCTTCTCTGTCCGTACCAAGGACTCCAACAAGGCCGTTGTCATTGAGGCTTTGAGACGTTGCAAGTACAAGTTCCCTGGTCAACAAAAGATCATCATCTCCAAGAAGTGGGGTTTCACTCCTCTTGCCCGTGCTGAATACGTTGAAGCTCGTGCTGCTGGTAAGCTCAGACCTGATGGTTGTTACGTCAAGTTTGTTCCCCAAAGAGGTCCTCTTGCCAACTACTTCAAGGAAGCTAGCAAGGTTTAAATTGTCTCTTCATTCATTTAAACAATAAAATTACGAAAGGCTTTCTCTTTATAAACCCCCCCACATATACAATGAGCGAATGAGTGCTGCTTGGTCCAATTACTTTCAGTAGTATTCTATCCAGTCATGCGTATATCGAGAGACCTGAAAACGTGGACAGGGACCATCCAATCTGATGATGGTGCACACATCGAGCACCAGGATACATCATACTAAACAGTGGAGGAGGCAATAGATGAGAAGGACGTTATGCAAATCTTCTCTCCAAACTCGTCTATCATGATGTCTGAGGGTAATCATAAATTGAAAAGAATGCGGGAGATCCAACGAAGAAGGTAACTATATAGTGATATGTGAGGTTTGTGCTACATGAATGTAAATTATAACATTATTACATGTGTACGCATTTGGCTCTTTTTTTCTCCTCTCCTTTACTTTTTTCTTGTCTCCCTTGTTTATCAACGATGGATTCGGATGACAGCATACTCAAGAAACTTCGTAGCTCCAAGACACAACGAGACAAGGAGCTAGAACGCATCAAAAGCTTGGCAGTAGTGTCAGTGCTCAACAAGAATTTCAAGGAAACAACGCCTCCTCCTCGGCCGTCTTCGCTGCTGCCTACCTTATCCCCCTCCAACTCCTTGACAACGGATAATCCCTCTTCTACTGACACTACACCAGATGGCAAATCAAGGTCTCTGTCAGTGTCGAGATCACAGACCATCTCCTATAGCACAGGTAGCAATCCTCTCAAGAAAGCAAGCAATACAAGCCTCGATCATGAATACAGCAACAACATGTCACGAACATCATCTGCTACTACAAATAGACGAAGCAGGATCCTGACATCGAATGATACTTTGGATGAGGATCAACAGCGCCTTGTATCGGAGCAAGAATTGAATGATAGCTACCTCGTGACAAATTCACCCATTGACACTGAAAAGGAAACCCTTGAGAAGCGTGTTCAGGAACTAGAAGCATTGTACGCTGCATCGATCAATGATTTACAAGTGCTAACATCGCAGTGCCATCAGCAAAAGGAAATACTGTTACTACAAGACAAACTCATACAGCACATGTCGGATCAGCTGGACGCGCCTGCTGTCAATATGCAATGTCAACTATGCGCTTCAGACGATGTGGCATCGCTGTTGAAGGCACAGCAAGAAGTTGCAATACTAACTAGAGAATTAACCGAGTTGAGGCCACTATCATCAGAATACACTTGCGCAATATCAGAGTTGACCGAGAGAACCAGTGCAAGTGAGCACAAGATGGACGAGCTGGAGCAGCTGGCAAGAGAGATTCAGAAAGCAAACACCGTACAGACAGAATTCATTGATACCAAGGTCCAGACACTGCTCGATAAAGTCCTTCGAAAAAACGAAATCATAAACAAGCTGGAGCACAATCAGCAGCAGTACTTGCTGAAGCAACTGCAATACCAGCAATTACCCCCTACACCCGTCGCCACTGTGGCAGCCGCTGCTACCAAGACAGATGGCACACATGTCTTTAATGAGAACACCTCTAATGTGATTCCAGAAGAGAACGAAGAAGGTACAAGCGAATTAGAGCCAAACTCGGCGCGATCATCCTATGTGTCCCATGAAAGCCAACATGGACGAAGATCATACATTTCTCGCTGGAAAGGAAATGCTATACCACCCGCCTCACCGCCACCTTCGTTGCCTTTACCGCCTATCCCAAGCGCATCGTCTCGCTCCACTACGAGCAACAGTACTAGACCGAAATCCATTTTGTCTGAAATATCCAGAGGCTCCAGTATACATGCACAGCATACCAGTGGCAACAAGCATCTCTCCATGGACGCTGTTGGAGGAGGCGTCGTATCAACAGCAGCAACACTAGACAGCCGTAGACCTTCTGTCCAATCACAATTTGATGAAGAGTTAGCTGATGCTGCTTATTACAAAGAATTTACAGATCAGTTACAAGAAAGACTTTCCATGTCAAAAGAAATTGATGATTTACGTGTATGGGAGCCAAGTGATTATGATAGCATTCAAAGAAAAATCGACTCCAAGAATTGGTCAGATAGTGAGGATGGCCATAGCATGAGTAGTCAAAAGGCTGCCTTCTGGAAAGGCATGAAAAAGAAGTTGAGAGTCTAATAAGCTCGAATATGTATACTAGCCGATCTATTTCGCTACGCTCAATATCGGCGTCGCCCTGTGGGCTCGCCAAAGACATTTTAAATCAGATATAATAAAATTTTGGCATATCAAATAGATTTTAAACAATTTATTATTAGTAAAAAAAAAATAATAATAATAAAAATGGGTCATATTAGAGCCACCAGGAGGAGGAGAGGAGGTATCTCCCTCAGCATCCTTTTTGCTTGCACTGATATCAAACGAAGCCTATTATTGAGACAATGTGAAAGAAAATTCAGGCTTTATGCAGCATTTGTACATCACAATCGCCATTTTCTGATAATAGAACCGTCATATCATTCGTTGCTGCTGATGCTTTTAATAAGATGGCTACATAAAGCTGGCCGTAAGTAAATACATGACTTGTATAAGATCTACAGCGGCTTTTTTGAGATATTATCATTGCAAAAGATACAATCATAAGGCAAAGCTCCCCAAAAACGTATTTGCGCTAAGCAATTGTCCTTTCAATTCCATGATCCCCATTTAATCAGCATCGCAATCATCATTGTCAGCAATAGAAAGAAAACATTTATTTTTTTTAAGGAAGATTATTGTTTTATTAATAAAATTCTTTGTTTAAAGAAAGAAGACATTTAGGTCAGCCAGCAGCAATACCGTCGCCAAAATTGATTTATTTTATCTGTTCAAGATTGGATGGATTTCGTCTTTTGTCGACTTCTTTAATCTATTTTATGATATTCGACTATATAAATTGTGATGATCACCTACGCTTCTTAATACATTCTTGGATTACTTTTCAAGGCGCTTCCAATGGTGCTGATTGTAATAAATGTTTTGACTGAACTTATTGAGCGATTTAATAAGATTTGAAATGAGGTTTTTAGCGAAAATAGCCATATTTTTGCATAAGAAAACCTTAAAAAAGTGGTTTCAGAGGTTGTTTTGGATCGAGAGAAACATTTTGATCCAATACATATCATAGTAAAAGTCTTCATTTTCAAAGTGAAAAATGCGAGCGTTTGATTTTCGTCAAAAACCATGAGGTACCCCTCATAGGGCGGCCAAAGTTGTTTTTGGGCGTTTTCTGGTTAAAAAAACAGCACCAACCGAATGCCCTACAACATTGGCCACCCTTGATCTGCTGCTGTCAATGTGGTCTCATATCCTTTCCTTTTTATCAATCTACAACTTGTTTTGATTACATTTATTATGTCACCATCTGCTTATAATTTGAAAGAAGCGTGAGTATATCAAGAGATGGGAGGAGAAATTGAAGGAGCAATCAGTGGCAGAAGAAATAGCTAGATGTAATGATCCACATAACATACGTTTCAATCCGCATGATTGAAACATTAGTATAACACACACATATATATAGATAGTTTTCTTTTTTGACAAGCATTGAACGGTAGTGGAAATATCTGTCATTACTACTCATTATATACAGTACTTTTATCACAATAAATCCATCACTTGATCCTAATACTACTCGCCCAAA
This sequence comes from Mucor velutinosus, assembly GCF_035048745.1. Taxonomy (NCBI): domain Eukaryota; kingdom Fungi; phylum Mucoromycota; class Mucoromycetes; order Mucorales; family Mucoraceae; genus Mucor; species Mucor velutinosus. The sequence goes on along the minus strand of NW_027041905.1, from coordinate 2,082,385 downwards.
AATATTTTTCATATTTTTTAATAAATATTGCCCAAGTTTAAAGACATACAAATAGTAACACCAATCCGCCCCTCCCTAGTAGATATATATATATTTTTTTTTACAGAATCATTGCACTCTTATTACACTAGACTTGTAACTGTTTTTTTTTCAAAAAATGAAGAAAATTATGCAGAACGCCCAACTCTTGAGGTGGGCACTATTTAAGGTTTTGGTCGTTTTTTTTCTTGCCCAAAAACAACTTTGGCCACCCTATCATGGTTTTTGGTCGATTTTTGGCCATGTTTTTTTTGGGCCAGAAAGTTGAGCAAAGGCATCAGGAAGTTACTGCTACTTGAGTACAATTGTTTGGCGTCATTCCGGTGGTTCAGAAAGGTCTGTATGTCAAGGTATGAAGGCTTGAAAGCTGTCAAATTTGGTTATGTTTTTGCTTTATAGCTTTTATTTACATAGTATAAATTACATCTCTGGGAGCTATACTTTTCTGGAAGAACAGGTCTGCAGCCTGTGCAAGTTCTAGTTCAAGTAGAGGGAATATTGATTTTGGTAAAGCCAATCCATACAAATTTTGATGCGTAATGTTGTTGGTAAGCTTATTAATACTGGAAGTGAAAAAACGAATTTGATGCTTGAACACTATGGTTTTACACCTTTGCTTCGCTATGGTGAACCCCTCATCAAGATTAATATTACAAAGTGGTGGGTTAGAGGCTTAGTTGCCGTGGTTTTTCACCTTCACTTCGCTACGGTAAAAACTGCCTCATAGGTCAATGTTACCAAATGTTGAATTAGATGCGCTATGTTCTTGGTGGGTGGGCTTAGCACCTACTCCAAACCCTCTCCCCAACGCCGGCTTCATTCACCTTGTACGGTACTCAATTCTCTTAATTTTTGAAAGGATATTATTTGTTTGTCTACTGTTTTTGAATGTTTTACAGGGTATGTAACGATGTAAAATAAAGATTTGAAATCCATATAGACTTTATACGATGGTGTTTATTAATGCGTGCTAAAGATCATAAGGGCTTGGAGCTAATCCAGGTTGGTATATGCCTCGTTGTTGTGGAAAAACGGTGCCAGATGGCCTTCTGTTGATACCTAGAGTAGATGCGCTCTCTTCATCTGTTTTGGTATTGCTGCTCAGCTCGAGCACTTCATTTGATGTATCCACGAGTACGGAATCCGTGCTGCTTCTCTTAATACCTCCCATGCTAATGCGACGTTTCTCGTCATTACCACGTTTTACAGCTTGATCCAGAGAACGGAAAACTTCATCATTCAAGTAGTAAGATTTCAGCAAAAGCTCCATCAACTGCAGGCGTTCTTCTACTTGGTGAACTCTGTTTTCTTGACTCATGGCTTCATCTACAGCATGTCCTGATCCGTAGGCGCTATTCTTGAATACAGTACTTAAACGACTGCTGACAGGATTGACCAGTGGTACAGGCGTACCCATGCGATCAAAATAGTTGGCTAGTCTGTCTGTCAGCTGGATGCGAAGTCTACCAAAAGACCAGCGATGCACAATGCCCCAAGGAGACTGAGGTCTGAAGCCAAAAAGGATAGTCTGCACCGCAATGAAGAGACCCAGAACACCACCGATTTGTGCGAATGCGTTCAACAGCGTAAATACCTTTTGCTCGTTGTTGATGTTGATAGTGAACGATGAGGGCTGTACTGTGAGTTGTGCTAGCAGAGATGAGGTTTGCAGCAGTGCGATGTTCTGAGGAGCATCTTTGTAAAAGCTGCTTACTGTAGAATCTACGTCGTAAGTAGACGAGAATCCCACATAGTTCCAACCATCAGAGCGTCGCAAAGCTCTGTTTTCAATAATGGCAAACGAAGCAGATGTTCTAACACTGGGTTTGAGAATGATGGAATCAATCGTGTTGGAGCCTTGCTCAGAGATGGCCCATTCTCGATTGAACTCGGGCGAAAGTTGGTTGGAAGGAAGCAATTTGTAGGCAACCACGTTTGGGTTATAGCCTGGCGCGTACATGTCAATGTAGATGGCTCCGGAACTGCTGATATTGCCATTGGTATCCAATCGAGGGGGGCCCTGAAAGCTAAAGACCATCTTGGTGCTGGTAGACTCACTATAACCCATATTGTCGTTCATCAGGGAGTAAGAAGGAGCTGATAAGAACATGAAACAAGCAACAGCACCAAGCTGATCAGGGTATTGGGGAAGGTGGTTTGACATGTTCAGTCGTATGATCTGATTCGAGCAGTCTGTGCCATTTCTGAATGCACAAAAGACGTTGAGAGGTGGAGTAGTTGAAGACACATTAAAGCCATCGTAGCAGAAACGAATGTCTATGGCTCATTCATCAGTAATCGCATTATTAATTAGCGTGTGGGTATTGAAATAACATACCTGGAACTTGCACCATGTCCGTTGGCTCTCTTATTTCTTGAACGACAACTGGGCTTTGGACTGATCTGTAAACTGAATACGCTACAAATGCTATAAACAGGAACAAGAGGATGAAGCGCACCAAAAGACGCGCTGTTTCTGCCCATAATGGCTCTCCGGATCTAAATCCATGCATACAAGATTAGCTAGATATCTCTCATTAACCACAGATACGCAGTATACCTAGGGTGCCAAATAATCTCATTTTGAATGTACATTCCAATGGCTCTGATTCTTGGGAACCGTCTCCACGTAAGTGCCAGGATTAATACGACGATGAGCAATACAGCTACAACAATACCGGCAATCGCACCTTCACTGAGGCTTTGCTTTTTGCGATTATAAGCTGGGTCGCTGTACTTGTCAGTGTCTTCATTGTTGGTAAACCATTGCATGCTGCTGTCTTGCAATTGACTAGCAGATTGAGGTACGTTATTGATAACACCTATATCCTTTGAAAATACTGATCCAACAAGGCCCAATGCTGTTACCAGTTTTGTATTCTCCAATAGCGTCAATGTTGAATAGATGTAAGGTACTGCTGCCAGGCCTGAGATTTTCGGGTAAACCCATGTCCAAGTCGTTGTATCAAGGGCGACAAGGTTGGGAGTGGCACCGCCAGTTAAAGGATTTCTTGCTGCTGCTTGGTCGCCACCTACATTCAAGGAGAATGAGCTTCAAATACATAGCAAATGTTTCAAACTCTTGAGTATACCTCCATAATAGTAGATTGTGGATTTATCGGGGCCTAATGGTGTGAGTAATACATTAATGATGTTAGGGCACTAATTTCGTAAGACGCCTAAATGCTTAACATTCTATATACCTAAAGCGCTTCCTGCAGCAAATCTTGGTGCCGGTGCGTTTCCGGTTACATTTTGACTATATATCTTATTTTTGCGTGTATCAAATAACGTTACTTGAGAAGCATCAAGTAGAGTTCTGTCCACGAAGGATACCATTCCAAATGCTATGACAATAACTCCATCACTAGGCACAAGGAATTAATAGTGTACGCTTTATCAGCCTCTACTTTACCTACGGTAGCATATCAGACGAAGCACCTATTGTATTGATCTTTAGGTTGGTATCTACTGCAGTCATGTTGATAATGGATGAAGTGTTTTTGAGGTCATATCTGAAAATGCCAGGCATTGGCGTATTATCCATAATATAAGCGCCACCCATCACATAAATTGCATCGTTTTCAGGCGATATGGCTGTCATTGTAGCTCTTCTTAAGGGTGGTAGGGGCTGCAATGCTGGGCTAAGTTGAGGATTTGTCCAAGTATTGCTTGGAATATCGTAAAAAGAGATACCAGAAGTTCTAAGCTCTATTGTTGTATTGCTTTGGGCATTTGTAACATTTATATTTGGATACTGGACGTTAGCAAGCACAATGGTCTTGTTATCTCCAAGAGCGTATGCATGACTGGAGTCCCTATTGAGCTGTGGTGCTGTATTTGTGATGGCATTGGTAATAGCATTTTGTTGAGAATCGAATTTCAGTGTTGTAATGTTGAAGTTTCTGCTATTTGCGTAATCAGACTTAATTCCGCCCAGGATATAGATTGTATCTGCCACTGCTACAGATACGCCCATATTCAAAGGTGGTATGTCAAATGTTCTGTTGAATAGGTCGCCATAGTACGCATGGACATGACCAAAGATTAAAAGGTATAAAAGTATCACAAATATCGAAATAGCTTTCATGCTTGAAAGAAGGGAAAATGTTATTCACTGTAACTTATTCACTGCATTATATACGCTTTCACTTGTTTACCATACAGCCCACAATCGATGAGTGACTCCATCTCAAGGCTTAGTTTATATATAAACATGCAATTCTTATTTATAGATAAATCAGCACTTCAATTAAGAACAATTGGTAGGCTTAGACACAAATAAAGTTTGCTTTTCAGTGAGAATAAACAAATTGTACTGCTCCCGGTAATGTTGCAAACACAAACAGTGCCACAATAATACTGTTTTGTTAAGCAATGGTGGCTTTTATTTTTATTAAATGTTCTCATATGGTATACATATCATAGCTTTGATTCAATTGATCTAATGTAGGAGTAGTAGATTGATCCCATTAATGTGATGAGCATGCCACTCAGGTTCTATGAAAAAACACTCAATTCACGCTCAATTTCTGATCCAACTGCCACTTACCAGTAAAGTCATACGATTTCCAAAGATTACTGCTACAACAAGTGCCTGAATGCTGGTCTATCAAGTGGATTACTGTCAATTTCGCTACCATTTCCCTATCTACATCCAATGTTACCTTGCATACACTTGCCACAGTCAATGTCAAGGGCGATGTCTGCATCAATAGTAGTAGCATTGCAATGTTGACAGCAAATCCAGTCATGGCTGTGATCAGCATCTGCAACCAAAATCCAAATTCATCCCAAAACCAAACTGTAGAAAAGATGTCATCCAATTCTCCAGACAATATGACAAGGGGCACCATAATAGCAATCGACATGATGGTGTTGTACTGTACTAATGCCCTATTTTGCCCATCAGTCAGTGTCCTCATCTTTTCAGACAATTTGATCTACGCACCATAAATCGCTCCTCAATGCTGACAATGTCTTTTTTACGTAGATGCCATACAGTGCTACGATAGCAGGCCACGATATACTGTAAAATGCACCAACCAGCGAAAAATTGAGGTTCCCCATAGCGCCTATGGATGTGCCGAACATGATAACGACACAAGCTGACACAATACGTTGGTGTTGTTCAATACGAAGCATGAGATACGAGAATAATATTGAAAAGGCGATGGTCAATGAATGAGCAAAATGATATGTTGTGATTTCGACATGCTGCAAGAACAGAGGATTGAATATAATGACACAGATATATACAATGGTTAATGGTGCAACGCGTATAGCAACAGAGGAATCCCAACTTGGTGTAGGTATACGAAGGATTGAATGACGGCTGCAAATGATGGTGGTTAGTTGAGCATTCTGTTCATATAGTTGTATAATCCTACAGTGGTCTCACCAAGCTCCATACTACCATAAATACCAATGTAATGGCAAGCTGAAAGAGCACTGTGAAGCAAGGATAGGGAAACTTGTATTCTGAATAAGTGAAGAGCAGTTTGTTGATGAAAGTCGCTAGTATCGAAACTGTAATGTACAATGAAACGGTCAAGAAGAGAGACCCATTTGAGCTCATAAAGAGCTTTGCTCCTCCTGTTGATTTGCCCGAAAGAGAGCCTGTCGGTAAAGGAAGGCCCCCCATTCTAGTTGACATGTTGGTGCTTTGGTGTAATTGCAGAGAAGAGATGCTTTGTTGTGACTGGAATGAATCGAAAAAGAAGCAAGCAAGCGGAAAGAGCAATAAAACTCAATCCTTTAAGGATACATGTTTCACAAAAAGCCAAGCGGAAACCCCTAAATTACAACATTGCTGGATCTTTTACCTAACCACGTTGATAGCAAATGAAGAAGGACTCTCGCTCATATGAAACTCTTGAGCAAATCAAGGACATGCTTCCAGATCAGTATCCATTTGGAGCGATGTGTCAGATGAAAATGACCATAGCAGTGATTGGATCGACGTCATTTCCGCCTATTGATTTGGTCTGCAAATCCACAAACGGGCATGTATCCTATACAGGAACAACGCGTGATACATGTCCATTATCTGGATATAAGAGGTATTTAACTTAATTTGACTTTTTCTTTTTCCTCTTTTTCTTTTCTCTTTTCAACTTACATCTCACTCTTATCTGATATGAGTAAGTATATTTGATGCTATGTTGATTTGCAATCTGGATGATTTGCTTACTAAATCAACCTGTGTTGTAGCCGTTCCTGAAAGCCCCTCCAAAACTCTCGAAGCTCAGTTGGCTCATCGCCCTGATGTCCAAGATCTAGTCGACAGAAACATCATCAAAGGTATACAGCGGGTGTGGAGTAACGCTTCCTACAGAGAGTCTATATTCAGAAATCTCATGTAACACATTTGTATTAAAAATGATGTATTATAGACCCAAAAGTAGCACCTGCAATCCAACAACAACGTGATGAATTGGAGAAACGCAAGATTGAGGACTCTCTCCGCCATAAGATTGACCATCGTCCATCACCAGAGAAGCTTGTTGAGCAAAACATTTTAAAAGGTATGTGTTTCGACCAGTCGAGCCAGGGGCGGAGGGAAGAAAAGAGAGAGAAGAGATATATGAGGCAGGTCAGATGATCTTGTTTATTCATGCACACACACACACACTATAAAGATCCCAAGATTGCTCCTTCTCTTCAAAGACATCAACTCGATTTGGAAAGAAACTTATTGCAAGACACATTGGAACACAAGTTTCAAGAAAGGCCTGATCCTGCTGAACTTGTTGAGCAAGGTATTTTAACCAGTAAGTAAAACGTGGAGGATATATGTGTTTACATGCATTGCAATGGGGTATTCATGTGTTTTGCTGTAGAAGAGGAAGTTCCTCCTCAGTAAATTCTAGGAACTGTTTCAAATCATGTATGCGATTCCTTGTTCAAATGCTGATTTTATACTTGTCATTTGAAAGCTACTTTTCGTCTTTCTCATCTTTTTAATAAATCAATATAATTCCTCATTGATGCCTGTTATCAAGAGAAGGAATCTCGGATTTAAGGGCCGGATGTTGGAGTAAAATCATACCAAGTTCGGCACCAATAAACTGTGTAGCAACATGGGATATCCCACCATTTGTCGCTGACTAGACTAGCTTGTTATCAAAAGGAGTTGATGTAAGAGAATTGAGCTTATGTTATACATACGATCATACCCTCAATAACCTGTAACTGACGATAATACGTTATATAACTGCGACTTTCATGGGCAATCAATCAAAATGTAGCCGAGCACCATCTTCAACCTTTTTGTATGACTGAATATGTCTAAATGTCAATCAAACATCCCTCATTGCTGCTACATTACAAGATGTTAGCTTTGGGTGTATGACATCGCGTTAGTACAAAAATAAGTGATAGGTATCATCGTTCCTTACCCCTGCCAATCGCTCCCTCTTTGAAGGATTGTCTATTGTCTTTATAATATACGAGTATGTTCATGCTTCGGATGGCTCTCTGCCTTCGCTTCATTTCGGTGAGAGCCAACCTGCGTGGCGGCAGCTCGCGCTACCGACTGCCCTTGCGTATCTTGTCAAAATATTGCTACTTTCATTTTGGCCCTCCACTTACACATGAAAAACCTTCATATTATCTGTGGATCTGATTCTTATGTAATGCTGTACATCCATATATACATAGCTACTTCGTATACGGGCAAGCAGCATACTGGTATTCCCCCTTTTTAGTCCTTAGTATCCCTGATACAGCAAAATCTGGGAGCATTTGAGTCAAAATTTCGACTTTTTGGCCAGAAACTTCTTTTCGTATTTTCATAAATTGCTTAATAAGTTTACTCAAAACATTTATCCTATATTGTACCATTGGATGCGCCTTGAAAAGCACTCCAAGAAAGCTTAAAGAAGGATGGGATGATCATCTCATTCTATATAGTCGAATCTAGCAAAATAGTTCAATCGAGTCGAAAATTATTAAGATTTGGCCAATCCACAACAGACTATGAGTCTGGGTTTGAATTAATTTTGGCTAGTGGTGCTGGCTGGCAAACTCAATGCCCTTTTCATCATGAAGGCAATACAGTAATAGATGCTTTTGAAGTGCATGGAAAGTAGGTGTCAAATTGCATAGCAATATCGCTAGCCATGCTGTTCTTCTTGTGCCTCATATTTAATAAAGCCAGCCTATCAAAATACTTGTTAGAACAGCTTCTTTCGTTTTTGCTGCTTTGAGAGTGTCTAGAGACCATAAATTTATCACGTTGCTATGAGCATTTCGACTCTTCGGTTGGTTTCCTGTCCTACGCTTACTTTGATGGAAGTCAAACTATGTTCGGGTGGCACCCGCTGCCGCGAGCCTTTGGTTAATATTGCCAAATTGCTAATAGCTAAAATGTTAGATGAAACTTGATGGTTGGTGGATAGTAATATAATATAAAATTTTCAATCATACTTGACCATGCCTGATAAATGCCAAGGTTTCGGGTCTTGGTGCTTGAGGCTATTCATATTCCCTGTTCCGATACTGAATGTCTGTAGCAAGGTTCAATATGCATGAACTAGAAGATATTTAACCTTCGCACATTAGATTTCCTTCTCACGGCTTCACTCAAAGAAATCAGTTTTTTTTTTTTTTTTTTTTTTTTTTTTTTGCTTTGCTTCTCATGTTTTATACAGCAAGAAAAAGCTGCCAAGCTATCGTATAATATTTTAAGCTCAAAATCACCTCGTATGCGGTTTCAAAAGCATCTATTGTTTTCATAATTAGAAAGGCATCCATTTTGCCAGCCATCAAAATTTGATTCAAATTCAGCTACAAACTGTCCTTTATTTGTTAATTTTCAATCAAATTTCGACTTCGTTGATCTATTTTGCCAGATTTTTAAATAAAACCTGGAGCTCGACTCCCCTACAAAAAAAAATATTTTGCCAGATTCCCCTACAAAAAAAAAATATTTTGCCAGATTCGACTATATAAATTGTGATGATCTTTCCGTTCTTCCCTAAGCTGTCCCTGGTGGTAGGGCGAAGTGGTAGAAACTCCCGTATGCCAACGGGAGGATCCCGGTTCAAATCCTGGTGAACGCAAGTTGTTTGATTTTTTTGAGGTAGTACTGATGTCCTCATTTGGTGTTGTACTCTATCCATTATCTATATTTTGACGATTTCCGCAAGACTGTATTGGCTCTAGGTGTCGCACCTTATCAGTAGTAGATTTCTTTCCCAGCTTAATTCAAAAAATATCTTATTCCCCTTCTTTGCAGACATTGGGTCCACCAACAGTCTTTTCTATCCCTCAGTATGACATTTAAAGGACTTTAAATAAAACCTGGAGCTCGTCTCCCCTACAAAAAAAAAGTTCTTCCCTAAGCTTTCTTGAAGTACTTTTCAAGGCGCTTCCAGTGGTGCTATTTACAATGGGTATTTTGTCTGAAGCTATTGAGCAATCTTCGATAATATGAAATGAGGTTTTAGACCAAAATGTCGAGATTTTGTATATCAAGGTCGTACAAAAGTCGATTCAGGGGTTGCGTCGAATTGAGAGAAACATTTTGATTCAACATATATCATAGTAAAAACCTTCATTTTGGAGGTCAAACACGCGATCGTTTGATTTTCGATGAAAATCATGAGGGATACCTCATGCTTTTTGGTCAAATTTTGTCCATGTTTTTTTTTGGTCCTCAAAAAGTTGAGCAAAGGGTTTAGAAAGTTACTGCTAGATCAGAGCAATTGTTTGGTGCTAATCTGGCGGTCCAAAACGGCTTCTAACGCGAGAAATTTTGACTCAAATGCTCCCAGATTTTGCTGCAATTTGCATACTTTTAAGCAGTAAGACACAATACAGGCATGCTGTCTCCCCATATATGAGCTTTTCTCATTGATGCAGATAGGGAGTATCGTAAGAGACTCAGATCGCTAATTACTGAAGGGTTCTTACGCGTTGGTGGAGAGTTAAAAAGCGAAATTTCAGTATGTATTAGAAAGATTGTGCAAATGGAGATACCTTTCCTTGATAAGGCAATTATAGATTAAGCAGATTGGAGCTATCTTGCCTGCCACTAAAGAATGATAGCATGATTGATACCTGTGCTCAAAATATGAAGAGTATGAAATAACAAGCCATTTCTACACATGCATTTACTATTTGAACGCATAAAAGTGATAGTCAGCCTTTAACGATTATTGGCATTTAAGGAAGCTTACTGGCGATGCTGAAATGCTCCTATAGCTTGCCGCCCTGATTAACTGGTCAAACATATATACTGATTGCCTTGTTCTCTTTAGATAATTTGACTTGAAAAGTGAACTGTACATCCCTTTCCATACGTCATGAAACTAACTGCTTTTGTAGGCGTCTATACAAAAACAACAACATTCACTAGCACATGTAACATTCGATAGATGCAAGAATCAATATTTGGAAACGATAGTTACTAGTTTAGGAACAAATAGCCAACATTTTGTTCGCAGGCTCCATATCTTTTGATTCCCACGCTCTTTGACGAGCCCACACGCACCTGCTTTGCAGAGATAACTGCAAAGCATGCATGAAAGCATATAAAAAGGGCCGTTTGTTTCATTTTCACATCTTTTCTTTTTTCTACTATTGATCACTTGTTTTTTACTAATGATCACCAACTTATTAAGATCGCGCTCATTGATTCATGCTGCTACGAAAGTGGCTCGCACATCAGCCCCTTTGACCAACGCCCGTTTCCTGTCTACCTTTGACAAGCACCGTTCCGTATTTGAGTCGCTTGGGCTAGACAAGACCAACAACAAAGGTGTCTTTGATGGCGAGTGGAAGGGTTCAGGTCCAGTGGTACCCTCTTACAATCCTGTCAATAACGAAGTGATTGCAGAGGTGATTACAGTAAGTCTCATTTTCTCCCACGGTAAATTTCCCACAGTTGGAAACTGATCCACATTCACGTTGATTGTAGGGTACCACCGATGATTTGAACGTTGCTTTTGAAAAGGTGGCAGAGGCTCAAAAGATCTGGAGAGAGGTAGGTTTTGGCTTCATATATTTCAAATGCGTGTATCTAACGAGCCAAACAGCTTCCCGTGCCCAAACGTGGTCATGTTTTATTGACAATGAGAAACGCACTCGTGGATAACTTGCAGCCTTTGGGAAAGTTGGTTGCCTTGGAGATGGGTAAGATCTTGCCTGAAGGTATTGGAGAGGTACAAGAATACATTGATATCCTCGAATATGCATTGGGTTTGTCACGTATGCTTCAAGGTGCTGTGATTCCATCAGAAAGACCAGGACATGCTATGTTGGAAACCTGGAATCCCTTGGGTACTGTTGGCATCATCAGTGCCTTCAACTTTCCTGTAGCTGTCTATGGCTGGAACTGTGCTATTGCTCTTGTCACTGGTAACGGCACCATCTGGAAGCCTGCACCTACGACATCTTTGGTCTCTATTGCTGTTACTCGCATCATTGCCAAGGCTCTCAAAGATCATGATCTCCCTACTTCGTTGTGCGCTTTGGTCACAGGTGGATCTGACGTCGGCAGCGCCATGACGGCAGATAAGCGTGCACATGTACTTTCATTTACTGGATCAACCAACGTGGGAAGAGAAGTAGGCAAAGTAGTTCAAGGAAGATTCGGCCGCTCTATCTTGGAGCTCGGTGGTAACAATGCGTTGATCGTAACAGATGACTGTGATCTGGACTTGGCTGCAAGAGCCATCTTGTTTGCTGCTGTGGGCACTGCTGGACAGCGTTGTACTACTACTCGTCGCTTGATTGTACAGGAATCTGTGTATGATACGTTGATTGAAAGACTAAAGAAAGCTTACAAGCAAGTCAAGGTGGGTGATCCCTTGGATGAGGGTGTTCTTTGCGGTCCTCTTCATACAAAGGAAGCTGTTGAGATCTACAAGAAAGCTTTAGAAAGAGTCAAACAAGAAGGTGGAGAGATCATTGTTGGTGGTAAAGTGCTTGATGATGGCCCATTGAAGCACGGCAACTTTGTAGAGCCAACCATGACACGTGTGCGCCCTGACATGGAGGTTGTTCAAAATGAATTGTTTGTTCCAATTCTGCATACAATGACATACAAGGTAATCAAAAATTCGTATGGATTTATGACATAGGTCAAATACTGATTCATTATAGACTCTGGATGAGGCTATTGCCATCAACAATAGCGTAGCCCAAGGTTTATCCAGTTCCATCTTCACCAGCAACCCATCTACCATTTTCAAATGGATTGGCCCATCTGGCTCTGATTGTGGTATCATCAATGTCAATATCCCCACCAACGGTGCAGAGATTGGCGGCGCCTTTGGAGGAGAAAAAGAAACTGGCGGTGGTCGTGAGAGTGGAAGTGATAGCTGGAAGCAATACTGTAGACGTGGTACATGTACCATCAACTACTCGGGCACTCTTCCCTTGGCACAAGGCATTAACTTTGGATAATCTGTTTTATATATACAATGGCACTATAATAAATCTTATACGTGTGAAGCATCGAAATGTATTGATGATCCTATATAAAAAGGTAGCTCAAAAGAAGCTCCCGGTTATTACATGCTTCCATATAAAAATTTGGGCTTGTTTTGACGTCGCGGCTAGCTTAACATATCTGGTTAATGCTAATTTCCAAATCTCAATAATGATGCCCACTGGACACTCACATTCAAGCCCTAAAGACCTATAAAATGTGAATCTTGTTTGTATCCTGCATTGTTTGGTGAAACACGAAAAGTTTAATATGACAATATGTTCTGTTTTTTTTTATTATTTTTATAAGCTATTTAACAAAAACTGTGAAAGATATGAACAGGAGAAAGATTGGCTTAATGTAATGTTACAATGGAGTAGGAGTAGCTCGAAACGATGTGGATATTTAGAAACCAGTGTAAATAGCAGCACCAGAACAAGGCTTGGTGGCGATGATAGCATCATCCAACTCCTCTTCGGTAATGCTGGGATAAACCTTGCGGAAAAAGTCGTTCTTGATGTGTTCAATGAGGTTGGCAACATTGTCTTCAGTGGTCAAATGAACAGTGCTTCCACCCCAGCCAGCACCACTCAATCTGGATCCTAACGAGCCATTCTTGCGAGCAACTTCACACACTTGGTCGATCTCAGGACAAGAGCACATGAACAACTTGTTACAAGACTCTTGGGAAAGATTCATAAGGTCACCCAACACCTTCAAGGTGGAATCACCCTTACCGGTTTCACAAGCCTTGTGGAATTCAATGACACGAGAGGCTTCAGACAAGACGTGCTTGGTACGGTGGACAAGACGGTAGTAGTCGGTTTGGACAGGGAAACGAGTCATGTACTTGTCTTGGAGTTCCTTGACAGGAATTTCGAGCATTTGAGAGACTTCTTCGAGAGTATAACCATTGTTGTTGGTATTATCCTTAGGGTAGAATTCTTCGGCCTTCTTGAGGAGATCAGTGAATCTCTCAACTTCATTGAGAGAAGAGTCTTTGTAGTAGAGATCGTATACTTCCTTAAGAGTGTCCACAGCAGGCAAGTTGAGCTTCTTGGCGAGAAAGAGGGCAGCCATGTGAGTTTCAACAACACGCAAGTTGTAGTTGCGAGGAGCAGTGACAAACTTGTCAGCAGTGACCAAGGTGTTGGCAATGATGAATGCCAGCTTGGGAGTGGTAACAGGCAGGGGAACAGCGGCAGTGTGCAACTTGGGAACGAATTCGACATGAAGAGCAAAGTCCTTTTCAGACAAGACGGAGGCACTTTGATCCATACCACCAGAGTTAACACCAACATTGCGTTCAGCGACGATGGCAATTTCAGTGAGCTCAGTCTTGGAGATGGTCAATTTGTTGGCAGTGACAACGGCCAAAGCAGAAGCACAGACAAAAGCAGCAGATGAGGAGAGTCCTCCACCAGCAGGGACAGTACCGTCAACAATCAAGAAGAGGCCCTTGGGCCTGTCCAATTGGAACTTCTCGAGCATACCCTAATCAAAAGAACCGAAACATCAGAATCCAATGTACTCCACCACTCTAAATGTAATGCTTACCTTATAACCACACTTGAAGTAATTGGACCATTCCAATTCAGAGGAATCAATGGTAACAACCTTTTCTTTACCCTCATAATCAAATTCTCTGGCGGGATACTTGGGGTTGATGTTTGCAATGCGGACCTTGGTATCATCATCAGTGGTAGCACCAACAATAATCACATCACGCTCAATGGCCATAGGAAGTACGCCAAAACCACAGTAATCAATGTGCTCACCGATCAAGTTGACACGTCCAGGAGAGCGAACAACGAACTCGGCCTTGCGACCATGGACTTTCTCAAATTCGGCGATGAGTTTCTTGTAACGTTGACTATAAAGACATGTGTAAGTCTATTTATGCAACATGAGACATTGACATTTCGCACTTACTCTTGCTTGGGAACAGCAGCAGGATCGTAAATCTTGTCGAGGGAATCAAAAGAAGGAACAGGAGATGACATTTTAGAGTATTAATGAGTGATAATGAGGGAAAAAAATGGAAATTGTTGTGGAGAATTTAGTCCTTTTTATACCAAATCCTCGAACCTACAGATGGAAATGAAGAAAACGGATCCAAACTGGGTTTTAGACGGGATGTGACTCTGTTGATTTCATAAGCAACGTTGTTGTGATACAACTCTACCTCCTCCAGGCTTTCCTCATTGGAAAAAGTCAGTCGATTTTAGACTTTCCACGGAAATGGGACCTTATGAGCGAAAAACCCAGTTTTTCCAATTTATGCCAACACGCAATCCAAGCATCTGTTTTCCATTGGATTGCATTCGAAATCCAAGGGGCATTTCCATTTGTATGTGTAGATAGCTAAGCTGAATATGCATGTGCGACATGTTGCAATGTTGGAAAAAAATTTAGAGATTTCAAAGGATGCAAAGGGTTGTGATTGATTACTTAATGCTTTGTGGAGTACGTTTGTATGTGAAATACCTATTTCTCAATGATTGTCCTGTCCAATCATAACAACCGAGGTCAATTTGTTCACATTTGGATTCGGTTTGGCTTTTAACCGGATCAAATTGTGGTGGACCAGGCAGCCAGAGGTTGAGATTGAGAGGCGTGAGGTGGCTTCCTGGTTATTTTTTTCCTTCCTTCTCTGTTTTGACTCTCTACATATTACAGCCATCTCATTTCAGAGTGTATATATCAGATTCGAGTTACTTATTCCACTTCACGTCTCGCTTCTCTATTGGGTTAAATTTGTATTCAAAGCATTTCGTTTGTATGTTTTAGTCTTTCTGCAATATATCCATTTTTTTTTCATTACTATCATACTTCCTTCATTTCAACCCATATCTCATTGTTTCAACTTGCATTCGACAGGGTAAGATCAATTTCTCGGGATGCAGTTGCCATGGATACTAATTTCTCGTCGCTATGATGCCCTTCGCTTTATAGAACTCGAAACAAAACGCTTTCAATATGAACAGCAATAATAACAGTAATCACAGCGGTCAGCCATGGATGATGCCATCAGGTAAATACGCTGTAATGCAAATGCATATTGATAGGCAATACTCATCATTGTATTCATAGCATTAGACCATGCATCTGAAACGTTCAATTACATGGTATCAAGACCACCTGGGTCTGTGTTACCGATGCCGCCTCAACATCAGCATCAGCAACATCCACATCATCAACAACAGCAGCAGCAACAGCGCCAACAAGTGTCACCGGTACAAAGCGCTGCTATGCATTCATCAAACCATCAAGAACAATCTGCTTCTCCACCAGCGCAGGCGCATGAATTGGACAATCCAAAAAATAGTAAAGGAAGCAATCGAGCAGTAATTCCATCAAAACGAGCTGCACAAAACCGAGCTGCACAAAAGGCATTTAGACAACGCAGAGAGCAATACATCAAGGATTTGGAAATCAAGGCAAAGGAGATGGAAGATTGGCAGGAGGAAATGGATAAATTGCGTAAAGAGAATGGAGAGCTTCGCGAAAGAGTGGCTGCTTTGGAGAATCAAGTGGTTGTGTTGACAGGAGGAGATGCTAGCAAAATAGCTGAATTGGAGAAACTAAAAGCGAGCACGCCCTCTTTATTAACACCACCCATCAATCCTGAATCCAGTACGCCCTCATCAGCAGCAATAAGAAAAAGCCCTGAGAGATCCATGTCTTTACCCATCACACGAGCTGTGAGTGAGGGCGAGGCCATGGCAAGAAGGGGCAGTGTATCACCCACCACTGTTCAGTCTGTGAAACGATCTCATCATGAATCAAGGCTGCGTCACGAGCAAATAAGCACTACACCAAGCACAACAATAGATTTGGAGGATAATGATAATACTCCAAATAGTAATATCGACGAAGCAGCATCAGCGGCAACGGCAGGTTCATTCACACGTATACCATTGAGAGCACCTAATCCAATATCAGGGTTTGAGACTCCATCGTATCACCCAACTGATCACACACCAGCTTTAATTGGAAACGATACAGTAGATGATGTTCATAAAAGACGTAAATTAGATGATTCTATCATGGGACAACAACATCAACAGCAACAGCAGCAGCAATCAACGCAACAGCCTATGGGTCAGGCACCGATAGCCAATGTTGTTGATGCTAATAGCTTTCCAACGCCAATGATACACAATTCGACAAATAATCCTATCTTAATATCTATTCAACAAGAGCAACCTCAATTGCAACATCCCCCAAATGATTTCTGGAGTAACAATGGTAACGCAAACGCACAGCATATGCCAGCTGATAACATGGTTGCAGCACCGCCTGGTGTTGGCGATTTTGATCTCGATTTCGACTTTGATCCCTTCTTTGAAGATGAATTTGGACCCACTATTACCAGTAACAACGACTTTTTGCCAAATGCCAACAGTGGGCAAGTGTTGGATGATTTGTTTGCCATGCTGCAGACGAGACAAAGACCTCAGATCCCAATGGTGCCTTCTGAGGAAACTACTGAACCTAGTAGCAATACGACTAATTTTAATGACAGTTTAGGAAGGTTAGGCTAATTCGACCTTTTTTCTTGAATCTCTCTTACTCATATAACCCTCCCATCTCGTATTCTATTTTTTTCTCGCTCTATCATCGCCATTAAGTGTAAATCTTTCATACCGTCGCTCTTTTTCCCGGCCTACTCATTGTCCTGACAATTCGATGAAATTGTAATAAAGACATTACCTGTGCATTAAATGATAACATTTGGCATTTCCATTCATTCGGCTCCTGAACAAGGTTGATTAAGTAATCAACTACTATTAATTCTCCTTGGAAAATCTGGGAAACTGATAGTTTTATATACCATGTGTGCCTTTTTTTTTCCATCCCATAACAATCCCAATCCTCCTCCACAACTTTTTGCCATTTTTATACCTCGGACAGTTTTCCTCTTTAACCCTCACTCGATGGCCGCAATATCCTCTGGTATCAGCCTACTGATCAAATCATTTGTATGCCCAACAGTTGACACTCACTGACTCCATCATGGCACAAAACACACTTGATCAATACAGAAAACTAAAAACATCATGGACAAGGGTCATTGGTTTTTTGGATTGAATGATTGAAGAACCGAATCTGTTCTTTTTTTATGTAATCAGCTATCAGCATTGTAAAATGCAGGAATAAGTTGATTGGATGCCTCTCCATGAAACTTCTTGTTTATCCAACTGTCAGAAAATTGCTCTTTTTGTATGATGGCGCCACCTAATTTTGCTCAGGATTCATGCATGAAGATTCTCAACATTGTATAACGTGGTTTGAATTGCAACTTTGTTGTGGCATACAGGCTCACCCTTCATTACACTTAATTTACTGTATAAAGTGTCTGTGGTATTCCTTTTTGTCAATTGTAGCTCTGTTCCTCCAGGGATGCTTCAGTCTTGACGGCAATGTACAATTTTGCATTTGGCAATAGGAGGGATGCATTTTGCAGCAAACGAAGCCACCTTATAGGTAAGCAGATAGCAGCACCATTAAAAGATGGCAATCTTAGGAGGAAATAGTACTAGTCAGCTCGCAATACCCTTTTCATAAGATTTATATAACATCAATTACCACGATGTAAAGGCTTCAATTACTTGCTCCGCAATAACCTCAGCAATTAGTAGTATGGCTTTGACTCTGTCAGCCAAAACTGGTTCAAACTCAGGTGAACATTTTTTGCTTTTTTTTTGTTAATCTTTATTCTAATTCGACTTCTTCAAATTATTTTGTAGGATTCGACTATAGAAATTGTAATAATTTTCCCTCACTTCCTTAAGCTTTGTAGAAGTACTTTTCAAAGCGAATTCAATGGTGCTAGCTATAGTAGATGTTTTGAACAACCTTTTTGAGTATTATTTGGAAATATGAAATGTCGTTTTTGGACTAAATGTCGAGATTTTACATATCAAGGTTTCGCAAAAGTGATTTCAGGGGTTGCTTTGGATCGATAGAAACATTTTGATTTAGCATATGAGGCTCTTTCGCGTAACCATCACTACCCCTAAGGTGAAAATTACGCCACTGCTTAAATCACATCTACAACCTTATAACCACCAGCGTTCCACTACCCATCCTCATGGCTACCACCACTGACCTCTCTTGGGTCACGGTCCTCTCTCGAGGCCTCTCCAAGAAGGTCATCAATGCTCCACAACAGCGAGCTAAAGATGACCATTTTAAACTAATTCCTGAAGTTATGTTCGAACACGAAGATCTGAAGGCCGAGGTGCTCACTCGTAAAGCTACTGCCATCCTGCAGCAAGCTTTGACACCGGGATCGGTTTTGTTTACCTTTCCAAACAAACTTTTTGTGCATCGTACAACAGCGTATCGCCTCATTCAGGAACAAATAGCTGCTAATGTCCAGTTTCGCCCCCTTAGTCTGTATCACCAGAAGTCAACTGGAGATCTCTTGGTGGAAGCTAAATTTGACTCCCCTGAGGATGCCAAACGAGCCATCAACAACGGCATCACTCATGGCGATGTGGTATACAAAGCTACTGCTGTCAAGGACAACAGCGAGGGCAAACTCACCCATGTGCAAATGACTATTGTCCGCATGCCAAACATGACCACTTTTCTGGAGGACTTGCAACGCTCGCTGAAATACTATGGTAAGCTATACCAAATCAAGAAGTACACTGTTGATGGCTTCTTTGAGGGTCATGTCAGCTTCCTGATCGACACTTCGGTCAAGTACACTGACGCGGAAGGTCACTCCTACGACGTACAGCCTTTGAGTCGCATGCTTTACCTTTCCGCCTGGGATGTCTATGTGCCAGCGACATACAGAGGAGCACCACCAGTTTGCCATTTCTGCCGTCAGAGTGGACACATTCGCGCTGCTTGTCCTATCCTAGCTAAACGCAAATGCTTCAAATGTCACAAGTTGGGACACACTGTTAAGTTCTGTCGAGAGGAAGAGAAGCCTTTTGACGAAGCAATCGCCGAATATGAGTCGAGCCAAAGGGATCACACTGATTCCTACTCAGTCACTCCAATTGATAAAGATAACGAAAAAGAGAAGGGCCACTGAGCATCTCCTGCGATCAATGGTATTCTCGCGCAGCAACTGCCATCTCAGCCCACCACCACAGACAAGCTAGCCGGCAAAACGACCGAGCTCAAAAGTAGCCAGATCAGTACCTTGTTTTCCGCAGATGACAGCCAAACCTGGGACCAGTCTCCGGATGTGATGGAGGTAGATCCCCAGACCCTCCAGCGTTCTCCCAACGGTAGCGATGCTTCTAAACATGCTCCGTTAGCTTCGTCCTTCCATATGCATTTGGATCCCAAGTTATCTGCTGACAATGTCTCCTCTCCCAATGATTTCCAGACTGATGTGCCCTCTCTCCGCCGTCATTCTATGAGCTCGACGTCTATGTCGCAGCCAACAGTGTATCAGGACGCCCATAGGGCATAATGATACAACAATCATTGCGTATAGGTACCCTTAATGCCCGGAGCATCTTTAAGGGTTCCTCTAAAACTACACAGAAGGAATTCACTTCCTTCTTACGCTCCAAATCCCTCCAGCTGGATATTCTTTGTCTGCAGGAGGTCTCTCATTTTCGTCAACAGGCTCATCTCTCTGATGACAATATTCGTGAATTCTCTTTTATGTTTCCTCGCTGCTCTTTTGTTATATCTAAACACTGCGCTATCGTCTGTCTTCGCAAAGACTTAGAACTTACGGACACAGCCATCTCTCTCGATGAACGCTGCGTTACCGCCTCTGTTACGGATGCCCACCACACCATCTGCAAAGTGGCCAATGTATACATCCCAGTGCAGAAGGCAGATCGCCACGCTTTCCTTCCGGTGCTGATGTCTATGCCCTGTTGGTCGGATATACTGGACTCCCAATGGATTCTGCTTGGAGATTTCAATATCCATTTACATAACCCGGTCGAAGCTCGAAGCCCTAGGATCAAACCTTTTGTGGAATGGCTGAATACCCACTTCCTCAATTGTTTTCCGAAAGGTACAATGACGCTCCCTCGAACCGGTACCACCATTGATTATGTTTTTTGTCCTCCCCGTATGGCTACTCGTATGGTCAATGCTCAGACGCATCACATCCCTCAACCGTGGACAGATCACAGTCTTCTCACTGCTGATTTGATCACATCTGGTGTGAAGTTGGGCCCTGGCAGCTGGCGGTTTAACCCATACTTGTTGGAAAACATTGAATTCCAAGCTCTCTTGGATAAAACCATAGAACTCTTTCTGGCTTCGGATTACTGTGATGGGGTTGCGGCTGATGCTAGTGTATCGGGGGATGGCCCTGAGGGTATGGGTCTACGGCCCGTCCAAGAGAAATGGGAGTCTCTCAAGGCGGTGATCAAGTACTGTGCTCAGCAGTTCACAAAAGGCCAAAAGGCTCGCTACAAAGCTCGCGTCTCCCACTTTCAACGTGAACGGGAACAGCTGCTTGGTGACGAGGAGGAGTCGGCTAGGATCAAGACACTGGAACAACTTATTGAGCAAAAGATTCAAGAGGATACTCGTCAAGCTATGCTGCGTTCGGCCACTCGTTGGCTTGAGATGGGGGAGCAGAACAACAAGTATTTCTTTCGTGTGATTAAGGATCGTGAAGCCCAACAAACCATCCAATCCTTGAAAAAGGCCGGCACTGGTGAGAAATTGACTGACATGAGTGAAATTCTTCAAGAAGCTCGATCTTTCTATCAGGTTCTCTACACTCCTGATGACATTGATCTGGCTGCTGTGAACTCTCTTTTTGCAAATATCCCTGACGATGCGAAGCTTCAAGAGGCGGAGGCGGAAAGGCTCATGGAACCACCTTCTACAGACTCTGTCTTGCTGTTGCTTGACCATGCACCCAAGAACAAGTCTCCCGGTTTAGATGGCCTTCCATTTGAGGTTTATCCCTACTTGGCTGCGAAATTTCCGCCGATTCTGCTTCTCTTGCAACAAGTGTTGACGGATGCTCTGAATGGCGTTTTTCCTGAATCGTGGAAGCAAACGCGGATGGTGCTCCTGTTCAAAAAGGGTGACCCAGAATTGCTCAAAAACTGGCGTCCTCTTTCCCTGATTAACAGTGATGCTAAGATATTTACCAAGCTGCTAGCTAACCGGTTCAAGCGTGTTCTGTCTAAGCTCGTCACTCCATATCAAACGGGCTTTATGCCTCACCGTTTGATATCGGATAACGCTTGGCTCAACCAAACGCTGATGACCAACCTCCGTGCGGCTGCTCCTGATGATCCCAATGTTTCAGTGCTTTTGGACCAGGAAAAAGCATATGACCGTGTCAATCCTACATATCTGCGGATGGTGCTACATCAGTTTGGATTTCCAGCCTCTTTGGTAGAAAGCGTGTCAAGTTTGTTCTTTGGAACTCACATCTCACTGTCCATCAATGGCTGGTTGGGAGCTCCTATCCAACAACAACGTGGCCTACGACAGGGAGATCCTCTCTCGCCATTGCTTTTCAATCTCGCTTTTGAGCCTTTCCTTCGGACCATTCTGGCTTGTTCAGAGTTACGCGGTGTGGCTATGTCTACCAATACTCGCTCCCCTCTTGCAGGTCGTACCTCGAATGCTTCGTCTCAAATACCTCCACATGGCAACCATGATCTCTTACGTGCTCCAGAGAGCCCTCCACGGATCAAACTACTCAGTTATGCTGATGATCTAGAAGTCTTTCTGACGTCCACGGCGGAATGGCCAGTGCTTTTGTCTCTCTTGTCTCTTTATGGCAAAGCGTCCAATGCCAAGGTCAATCTGAATAAAACAATTTTGGTGTCGCTGTCTGGCAAGCGTCATGAATCGTGGACACATTTGGCGGAAACGTCCAATATAGAGTGGTACGATGAATCTTCGATTGGCTCCGTGAGATACCTCGGCTATCCTCTGTATCACACCAAGGAACAGTTGGCTCATTTTCTGGATTCAGTAACGGTGAACCTACAGCGTCAGTGCAATTTGCTCAAGAAACGGCAGCTATCCATACGTGGTAAGGGTTTAGTGGCAAATTCCCTTCTTTTGTCTCGTATGTGGCATCTTCTTCGTGTGGTTGTGGTGCCAGCTGAGTGGCTTCAGGAGGTCAAGCGCATTGTACGAACGTACATCGTCTCGTTTTGGCCGGTGGTGTCATGGGATTCCCTTTGCCTTCCTCGCAAACATGGAGGTCTAGGATTAGTCGACATTGAGAATCAGCATCTCGCTCTGCATCTCATATATGTCAAACGTTTACTTCTTCCTCGTGCTCAGACTGATTTTCTCTCTCCTTGGCTGCTGTATACCTTTCATGTATACTCGGGTCACGCTACTGCTCTTCCTTTGCTGATGTATCCTCGTACTTACATGCCTCGTTTGCGAAAATGCCCTCATCTAGCACATCTCGCTCGTTTGATCTCTCGGTTGCCCACTCTGACTCCCTATACTCAGTGGCCGTCTTGGTGGTTCCTCGATCTACCTTGGTCAAGTGTCTGCTCCCTTTCACCAACAGAGACCTTGTCTAGGGCTAGTGACAAACTCCCACCACATGCGTTGATTGCCAACCTCTTGAGTGTGCTTCCAGATACTAACATCTTGGCATGTGTACGTCCTCTTGATGCCATCTCCTTGCAACATCTGTTCAATGCTCTGTGCCCCTTTGTAGGTCCTTCTGTGTGGATCATTCCTGCTCCTCTTAGATCGGTTATGGCCTTCACTGACCAAGAACGCACCGCCATGTTGGAGAGCCAGCCTACCCCCTCTCCACCCACTGCTAGCTTTTCGCATTGGTATATCACCACCGGCCCTAGATCAAAAGCTACAATGGCCCAGATCAAGCTCGGTGCATTACGCCGTTATTGGCACCCATCATTTGATTTGCTTCGTGGCCCAGCCCACCCTCCTCGGTATCGCCCAACTCATCTTTTGATTCCTCCTCGCCTCTGGCGTGATTTTTGGTCCCTCTGTCTTCCTGCCAAGGCATTCACACCCTGGTGGCGTTTGCTCCATGGCCATCTCTCTGTGCAGGCTCGCCTACATATCATCAACCGTGCCAGGCATCCCTCCCCACTCTGTAAGTTGTGTACTGAAGCGCCTGAAGATGAATACCATCTGGTCGTCGGCTGTGACATGAAATCCCTCTTCTGGTTTGAGGTCATCTCCCACCTCGGTCTTTCCGATCTGTTCCCTACGGACAATGCCATCTGGATTGGTCTCTCTACCCTTCACGACCAGGAAAAAAATCCTCTGGATATTTCCATCTTGGAACTTCTTGGAGCTGCTTTCTCTTCTCTATGGCAGCATCATTGGAGCTGTTCTCTTGATGGTAAATCATGGCGTACTCAGATAGTTTTCTCCTCTTTTCTCGCCGATCACTCCAAATTGATTTCTTCTTTCTTAGACGACATGTAAGCAACCTCATGGTCCCGTACTGTCGTTTTCTTTATTCTCAATAAAAGACACTTTTAAATACAAAAAAAAAAATTTTTGATTTAGCATATGCCATAGTAAAAGTCTTCATTTTGTAGGTCAAAAACGCGATCGTTTGATTTTCGATGAAAATCATGAGGGGTACCTCATGCTTTTTGGTCAAATTTCGTCCATGTTTTTTTGGTCCTCAAAAAGTTGAGCAAAGGGTTTAGGAAGTTACTGCTAGATGCGAGCAATTGTTTGGCGCTATTCCAGCGGTCCAAAACGACTTTTAGCGCGAAAAAACACGACTCAATATATCTAAATATCACTGATTTTTGCAGACTAGCCAGCAGTAAGAGGTGATGCAACTATGCTGTCTACTTGTTTATGAGTTTTCCTCATTGATGCAGACGTATTGCATTATAGATGAATCAAATCTGTAGGTTTGAAGCCTTTTGAAGGGGTTTACTTGAAAGATGAAAGAGTGCAAAAGTAGGTTTTCCAGCTTTTGAAGACTTCAGATTGATACAGTTTATAACTTCATGCATGTCTCTCTACTTACTATGGGACGCAGAAATCCGAGTTCGCTTATCAATAAGATACCCCAAGTGATATATGCACTAGGCTCCCTCTGTGAACATCGGATATCGTGGAACAGCCACCATTTACATATGAATCATCACAATTTGGTAAGATCAGGTTTTCGAGTTTATTTGACAGAATTTTGACCTTTATCAATATTTCGTCCTTTCAAGGATCGCTCAGTTAATGTGTCCAATATACATCTTGGCATCAACGCTATTTCAATGCGCTTTGTTGAATCGTACCTGCTAGTACAGCATTGTCTCGGTCAGCTCCGATATTCATATACAAAAGTGTTCTATTCTTGAAAAATACAAATACAAAAACGCTATTGAATGCATGTCTCGAAAACTTGTATAGTTACTTGAATTATACAAGCTTTACTGTTGATGAAGCGACACCATACGGTGAGTTAGAGGATGTATTTTTGTATTTGAAACCAAACGGTGTATTAAATCACATTAATGTTACCAAGGTTGAACATTGTGTCACCCAATTTTATTAAAAGCACTAATATTTAGTCTGTGATTATTTGGTATGTGCGTCGTATATTCTGTTGAATAAAATGATGAATGACAACTAGAGCATGTATGAAATATAAACAATTTATATATTTTATTTTTGATTGAAAAAATGGAGGAAAGAAAGAGTGAGATAAAAAAAAAAGACCATAAAAAATTAATAGTGAATGTTTCTTTTCTAAATGGGCAATGAAAAAAACAAATCATAAATAACTTAAGAGAGGAAGAAGGGGGAATCTACGTTGAACATGCAAGCAATTTTGGGTATCAAAATAACAAACCCTGGTGTTGCTTATTATAAGAAAGAAAAGAAGACGACATAGTGGTAAAAGAGAAATAGGTAGAAATGGGTACGAGGGGCTAAATATGAAATCCATATTTTTACATGCCCATTTGATACATTCTTTCAAGAGCTTGCTTTTGCAAGACAGACTCTTGAAATTTTCTCAATTGTTCATTTTCATTCATCATACGTTCTAATTCGGCCAACAAGGAAGTTTGGTTCTTCTTCAAATGTTGCAAATGTTGAACAGCTACACAAAACACAGAAGCGTCAATGACAAATGCACCGCAGTGATTTTAGATGCAATGTAACTTACTGCGATGTAACAGAGCAGCTTTGCTCATCTTCTTATTAACACAACCAGGTAAATGTTGACGCAATTCCTCAAAACCATCCTTGATTTGAGCACGACGCTTTTGTTCAGATTGAATGTGAATTTGACGACGCACTTCTTGTGCAGAAACACCATCAGCATCATCTTCAAGGTCACTGCTGCTAGATGAATTGTTGTGAGGTTGATCTTCATCGGCACTGGTAGATGATGGCACATCTTTTTTGCTGCCATTGTTTGTGCGTCTGCGTTTCTTGCTGTTGGATGATCCATTCTCATAAGTTTCTTTCGAGTATTGGTGAAACTCGGGTAAGAATGATTCAGGTAATTTGTTGACATTGGCAATCTTTTCAGTGATAGTAGCTTGATGATGAGGTGATAATAAAGGTGTTGATACAGTAGGAGGTGAAAGGCGGCTGGACATGGATTCAGGGCTAGATGATCCTTGCTGTTGTTGATGTTGAATGTGAGTGATAGTGGAGGCAGAGGGAGAAGCGGAGGGGGGAAGCGTTACATGACAAGCAGAGTTGGTAGTTTGATACATATCATAAGGTGCAGGTGCCATCATGATAGGTTGACTTAATGTATCAAGACCATTGGTATCATAGTAACCAAATGCTAATGGAAAGAGTGTTAAATGACGTCAGTTGATTCAATTATACACGCAAAATGTACCTGAAGGATAAAGTTGAGCATCGTAAGATTCAACCTTTGGCATGGTAGAATAAGTAGTGGGCATGATATATTCGTCAAAGCCAAATTCAGTTTCGATATTGTTCATTTTTTCAGGATAAAGAAGGGTGATGGAAGGGGAAGAAGGAAGGTAAGATTTTTGCTGAGATGTAGTTGTTGTTGTTTGAAGGAAAGTATGTTGCAAAAAGATGTGATTTAGCTGGTATTTAAAGAGTGATAACCAACCAAGATTTGCTTTGAGTTGTCTTGAAAGAAAAAGGGGTGTTGTATAAAGAAGAAGAAGAAAAGAAAAGGGCAAAAAGGAAGCATGGTTATATAGCTAGTAAGCAGGTAGTGTTCATAGATTTAATTATCACTGTTGTACAAATATAAATCTTGTTATCAGGTTTAATAATAAGCTTGCCTTCTGTGTATTTGTTTACGGCAGCATCACTTGCGTTTGCTCTTACTACTCAAAACCTTGATTCAGCTTGAAACACGTATAAAGTCAATTTTGCATTAGACATGAGTCAAAAGCAGATTTCATCTCGTCAAAGAAAAGA
Source organism: Mucor velutinosus (assembly GCF_035048745.1). Classification (NCBI taxonomy): domain Eukaryota; kingdom Fungi; phylum Mucoromycota; class Mucoromycetes; order Mucorales; family Mucoraceae; genus Mucor; species Mucor velutinosus. Next base: position 2,055,558 of record NW_027041905.1, on the reverse strand, counting down.
GAATTCAATATATATTTTGAGTAACCCTTCTGATGCAAATCATATCGTCTCATTGGATTGAATGCTGTTACACCTCTTGTTTGTTCTTAAACTCCACTTGCTCCCCTTTCTTGCCAACACTCCTTGTTTTCTGTACTAAATGATGGAAAAAAAAAAAAGACTCGGTATCATTTGTATCACTGTGTGTAAATGCAGACAGAGTGAGTGAGAATACAGCTGTATTGTAGCCATGGCTGCCTATGACCGAGAATTAACATGTTTGCAGCCTGTGATGCCATATCAATGACACGCGGCTGGATGCCATGCCTTCTTACGTGTACATCATTTAGCTCAATTGACTTTGTCAGGTATATATTGAGTGCATGAGGCAATTAGAGCATCTACAGTGGAAGACATTCTCATTGAACTCTATATTGTTCAACAAAAAACGGCTGATTTTATTCACTTTAAAATTATCATCTGCGACCAGATATCAATGCTATACATTTCATTGTTCATTTCTCTGATTCAAAATACCAGACGGTTTATTTCGGTAATGAGAATTTACATAATTGTCCCTGCCTCTCCTTACTCCCACTATATTCTGGTCTAGAGTCATCCTAAACCAGTGGTACAGAAACGAGCCAATCTCATACTATGATGCTCATACAAATTGGGCCATTTGATGAATGCTGTTGCTGTCTATACTTGCAGGCACAAAGGAAGACGCGTGGAAGCATATCGGCATTAGTGACTCTCCATGATGCAATTTGCAAATGCATCTTAGATGTGTATGCAGTGGCGATCTCTGGCCAACATGTAGGGTTGCAAAATGTAAAATGGCTAGTGCACGGCATTTATTTCGAGGAACAGATTGGGTATGTTTGTCCAGAGCTCTCTATTTATAGCCTCTGGATACCGAGAAACAAACGCACTGTGTGTCCTTATTTGAACATAAGGGGCAATATCCGATGGCCAATTCTTATATATCTATTGAATAGCATCACTCGGCGCATCACGAATTCATTTCTGTCGAGCAAATGTCATCCCAGTCTTGCAATGTTGATTCCACTATGCTTGGTTGATTAATCCAGATGGACAGCAGCACCATACCTTCCTCTCTTGTTGTTAAGCTCGAAAATCCAGCGGCAGACACCATAGATCTCTTGGTATTCAATTCGCTCTTGAACATGTCTGTGATCGTGCTGATCCTTTCCACTAATGATGATAGGAGTTCAATGGCATGTCAACAGGCAATGCGCCATTTCTTACCATAGGTTTTTAGCGGGCATGTCAGGTAAATCGCTTGCTGATCCACGAATGCTGCACCATGCGAGTCTCTTGTCCGTTCATAGACGGTGAGCAATTCCCTGTGTATATTCAGCATCTTGGCATACTGCTTGGCCATCTTTTCTACTAAATCCGCCAAAACAGCATTCTGCCTTTGTATCAGTAATTGTATTTTGGAGTCAAACTTCTGTATGATGTTGGGGAATTCCATGGTCAATTGGGGATGCCAATATTGTGTTTCATCCACATATCTATAAACAAGATCTAAGTAACCTCTTCTATTCGACATGATACCACTCATCTACCTCGATTGGATGGCAAGATTTGTCAGAGTATTTGCTACCGGAAAAGAGTGCGAATTGATTTCTTCCCATGTAGTGCAAGCCCTTTTCAGCTCTTCTACCAGTGTAGTGAGTTTTCGCTGAAGCGTGCCACTATTTTGTGCCATTTGGATGTAACGCGTGGAAAAATGAAAAAGGTGCCTCTATTTGACAAATTACATTTTCTTTTAAATAGCCGCATCGTTTCTAAATCATCACGCTTTGTTTCTTTCAATTATACACATGGCACAAGGTAAGCTAGCCATAGCTGATAATATTGATATCTACTAAACAGAGCACTGTCTTCTAGAAAACAAAGAGGTTTGTCTGTTGGACAACTGTATCGACCAGTGCACATTGCTAATATTTGCCACACTACTAGACTTTAGAACAGCAGGTGCTCGAGCTTACAAAACAACTTGAAGCTAGCAGCACAGCCAATAAAGCCACAGCACAGATCCTACTCCAAAGAGCACAGGTGTACGAGCTCTTAGATCAGATTGACAAAGCAACTGAAGATGTACAAATTGCTCTCAAACGCGATGCCCAGGTAAAAGCAGAGGCAACAGAACTCCTGTCTCGATTCAACACGCACAAACAACAACAGCCATCAGCAACAACATCAGCAGTAGAAGAAGAGGATCCTCGAGTGGCATCCTTTCAAAAGCATCTAGCCAGTCTCGAGAAATCACAGGATAGCGCCAGCATTCGACAGTTTGTCAGCTCCAACGATTTCGTGCTTGTTTTGACAGCTTGTGGCACACCTGATACCCCACCTCGTATCAAGAGTCTGTCCTTTATGATTCTTACTCGACTCTTCAACCCACAAGACGAACCCAAATCATACCCTATGACCTATATTATCGAGCAATGTGCTGCTTGTTTTTCGCATTGCGTGGACCAAGGCAAAAACGAGACCAAACTACTCGCCTATCGCACCTTGACAGCCATTTTCCAGACCAGTATGACAGTAGGATCCGCTATTTTATGCCAGGAAGGTACAATCGAGGAGATGATGGATGTAGTCGAATTTGAGACGGTGCCTGTGCAGCTGGCCATCGCGGAAGTATTGACTATCGCCTCTTCTGACAAGACATGTCGCAAGCAAATCATGAAATACGCTGTACATTGGCTGGCGAAGATGGCAGGTCAGTCCAAGACAGATCCCCGGTTGAAAGCGACTGCTGGTACTGCATTGACGAAACTGCGTGCTCAATCGGATCTACCCACGGACGATGGTGCCAGCACCGCTGCTTCCAATGTCACTGAAGCCACACCCTCTTTGGAAGACGCTATGCGAAAAATGAGCCTCACCAACGACACACTGATCAACTCACTCAAAGATATCATCAAGTCGAAATCATCCGACGCGTCACTGGTACTGAACGCAGTAGAGGGATTAGCTTATGCTTGCTTAAAGCCAGATGTCAAGTCATCCTTGGGCGATGATGAAGAATTCCTCAAATGCCTCTCTACATTGACGATCAGCACAGCAAGACAGGACACTGCCAGCTCCAACCCTCTGTTGTTTGGTATTGGCACCATCCTTGTCAATATCACCATGTATCGGCCAGTGATGGATGACCATCAAAAGCAGATGAAGAAATTGAGGGATTTAGCCAATGCCAAGCAACGACAAGCAGCAGGAGCAGCAGCACAACAAGAAGAGAAAGAGGATCCTAGAGAGGATGACAAAGCAGTGGAGGAGCGCATCAAGAAGGCCGTCAAGCAAGGTGCTGCTATGGCTCTCATGGTGTTATCCAAGAACAGCAGTGTCAATATCCGTGCTGTTGCCGCACAGACCTACCTCAATTTAGTGACACCACAAGCAACACGAGGTCAACTGTTACAGCAAGGCATTGTCAAGGGCCTACTACCACTGTCTCGTGACACCAACAGTGGCATCATTGCCTCTCAAGCCTTGGCCAAGCTGGCCATCACAACCGACCCACGCATTGCTTTTGTAGGAGACACCATCTTGGACCTTGTTCGACCCTTCTTGGCCCTGTGCAAAGACAATGCTCAATTACGGCAATTTGAGGGGCTGATGGCATTGACCAATCTCGCCTCTGTGGATGATCGTGTGCGTCAATTAATTGAGCACGCAGATGGCATGTCTGTATTTGAGAATCTGCAGCTATCCAATAACGATATGGTACAACGTGCGGCTACAGAGATGGTGTGCAACATGACGTTCTGTGATCCCGTGTTTGAGCGATACAGCGATCCTTCTAAATCACAAAATAGAATTCGATTATTGATGATTCTGTCAGATCACGAAGATCCTGCTACACGACGTGCTGCTTCAGGCGCATTGGCCATTTTAGCCAATAGTCCCGGCACGTGTGCGATGATACTCAAAGTGGATAAATGCTATGAACGAATGGCGCGATGGCTCTCAATGGAAGAAACAGTGGATGTGCAGCATCGAGGCATTGAAGTGCTGCGTTGTTTGATTGAGCACAAGGGGAAGCCTGTCGTGGATGAGCTTGTCAAGGTGGATGCGGATAGGATGTTGATGGCGCTTGTCAAGCAGTGCCAGGTGCAGCAAGTGCGCTCTGCCTCTATGGAGGTGCTCAAGATGTTTGTGCAAAACGGCGTTCAGTTAAAGGCATGATGTTTGCCGATTTAAATATCCTGCAATAAAAAAAAAAAGCTACGTTTCGTTTCTTTGATGTCATCTGCAGGAATTAAGTGCCTCTTGAAAACCGCATCAGCACATGCCAACGCGTCTGTTTGGAATTAATGCTTCAGCTTTGGACTGGTTTAAAGCGAGCTATACGCACTGATTCCCCTCTTTTATCATTTTTCATTCTCTCAAACATGTCGTCTGCATGGGATAAGCTACCTTTTGAAGTGCTCACATATATATTCGAGCACAATGTCGACTCCAACAGCCGATACATTCAGACAAGAAAAGACTTTTATAATTACCAACTTGTCTGCAAAGGTTGGAGCAAAGCAGCACAATCACTTTTGTATAGACGTATCAGCTGTCAAGATGATAATATAGAAGACGAGTTACAAAGGTTTGTTCAGTTCATCTTTACGATAAAGGTGTTGGCACCACATACGGGGGATTTTGTCAAAACGATCACCGTCTGCGATCATCTGGATCGACTGGAAGAACCTTTGACAGCTTTGGATGCGATATTCAACAGTTGCCCAAAATTGGAGGATTTCTACTGCAACGGCTCATCAAAAGAGGTCGCATGGCCCTATCTTTTAACACTACCAGATGCAAGATTAGGCAACATTCGATCAATTGTTGAGGATAAAGACTCTCTCAATTACTCATTTTTGTATCCATTCGTTGCCTCCAAATTGGACAAATCCTTATCAAAACTGCATTTTGTGGAAATCCACCGACAGTCAACATGGCACTCGAGATATCTACTTGACAAGCTGTCTCAATTTGTTTCGCTGCGAGAATTGGCCTTGGATGAATGTGAATTCAATTCCTACGGCCAGATATGTCAAGTGCTTGACAAATGCAGCTCTACAGTAACCAAATTATCCATTAGCAAATATTGGCCTGTGTCGTCCCTGGAAGTTGCAATCAGCGAGGTCGCCAATCCCAACTACAGCATCAAAGAAATATCCATTAGCCGCAGTTTGATGAATACAGTGTCCTACTTTGCCGCCAAATTCAAAAATTTGCAAAAGTTGACAATGGAGCAGGTGGTCCCACTGAAGATGATAGATCCTGATTGGATTCATGGCCTGACGGATTTGTGTTCTTCACTTAGAGAATACAACTTGTGCTTTAACCTGGGGTTAGAGACGGTCATCAAAGACCGATGCATTGATCTGACCAAGAAAGCATCGCCAAAGGACACATTTCTTGTGATTGATTACATTGTCGAAAATGAAGGAGACCCATATGAAGATGACATGTTTGATTTATCAGGGAGGATCACCTTGAAGAAAAACGGCACCCGCTCTGGCATTGAAGTCAGTCTGCCACGGACTGAATTCGACGAGGACTATACTGACAGTGAATTCGATTATCATACCCATTGGTTTGACAACTACTCGCCAAACCATATCACTATCAAACATATCGAAGAAGCAGATTTCATAAAGTCAGCGTTAGAATCCGGACACCTCTCAATGGCTACAACACCTACTGAATTCGCAATTAGCCTCAGAGATTTCCAACGACGTGAATTGATAGGGGCAAAGAATTGGACAATCTTGACCAGATCTTTACTTAGCACTGCTGATACAACTGACGCAGTGGTGTCATTTAGTGGCATGTTTGTCCCTAATCTCAATGGACGCACAACGCATCTAGAAACATCCAGCAGCCCAAACGTCAAACAATTGACATTTAGCAACTCTATTCTTTATCACCAAGTACTACCCATTGTTTCAAAATGGCTGCCAAACATAGACATCCTCATATTCAATGCCTGCTTCATACTCTTGGAGGAACCTTATACGCTAAGCATCAATCTTCCAGAAACCAAATTACGACGTTTAGCAATCGTAACGGGCGCCCCCTCTTTTATGAATGCCCTACCCTATGAGGCAACAGTCGGCAGAAGTCAATCGAGAAACATAGACCTTATCAGCGCTTTGTTTCCCGGAAATCAATACACTTTGAGAGTTAAAGCTAATGAAAAAACGTACTTATACAATGTAAAGAACAATACCAGCTCACCTATCAGCAATCAAGATCAAGCAGACTATTGCGGCACTAACGATAATTTTCTCATTTGGATTCAATGCAAAGAATTGGAGGAGCTCTCCATAGCTAATGAGAGAGATAGCTACGGGCTTGAACATCGATTTGCACTTTGATTATCGCATCATTGTTGCTGTTGAATAAATTGTTGTATCATAGTCAAAAAAAAATGAAGCAGACTTGAAACTGAAAGGAGAATTGTTATATGCAAGAAAGGAGGCAGCAAAAGAATTTCAGATAAAAGCGGAAAACGAGATATACATCAAGGAACCAAAACTAACTATCTGATTTGTGTACATTCCTTTTGCACTAGTAGAGGACGCATTGAACATTGATGCTGAGCATTATTTCAAGCCTTTAGCTAGCCTGTAACTGCACCATTAACTTTTTGTCGCCTAATAATGACCTCAATAAAAGGACATGAATAGTCAAACCGTCATACGGCGTGAGTTCATATATTTACAGTCGTTAAACACTAATCTCAAGCTTTATTTAGGAAGTTAAACTTACAAATTTTGATGGTAAGCCAAAACAATCAATGTTAAGAAAAGTGATGATATGTAACAGATAATTGTTAGCTTCAGCTATGGTCTCCATTAGATAGAGACCCCCCCCCCTCCCCTTTGAATAGCTTCACAAATAGCACTAACCTTTACGGCATCCATGCTATCAGTCGCCAAAATTGATTGAATCTCCGATTGGCGTTCTGCCTTGATTTGTTAATTTCTGAACTTTTGGAGCTCGATTCGACCTATTTTGCCAGATTCGACTATATAGTTTGTGATGATCTTCCCATCCTTCCCTAATCTTTCTTGTAGTACTTTTGAAGGCGCATCCAATGATGCTAATTAAAATAGGCGTTTTGGACAAGCTTGTTGAGTATTCCTTGAAAATATGAAATGATGTTTTGAGGCAAATTGTCGAGATTTTACATATCAAGGTTTCGTAAAAGTGAGTTCAGAGGTTGCTTTGGATCGAGAGAAACACTTTGATCTGATATGTACCATAGCAAAAGTCTTTGTTTTTGGGGAGAGAAATGCGATCGTTTGATTTTTGATGGAAACTATGAGGTATCCCTCATGGTTTTTGGTCGATTTCGGTCGATGTTTTTTACATCCCTAAAAAGTTGAGCAAAGGTAACAGTAAGTAAGCGCTAGATGCGAGCAATTGTTTGGCGCTCTTCCAGTGGTCCAAAACGGCTTTTAACGCGAAAAAAATACGACTCAAATGCATCCAACTTTCGCTGTGTTTTACATATTATTGACGAGTGAGAGGTAATACTAGTATGCTATCTGCCCATATATGGATTGTTTCTATGGATAAAGATGCAGAGCATTGTAGGATAGTCTGATCCGCTGTTATGAAGGGGTTCTTCTGGATGATAGGCAGTCCAGATGTCTGCATCAATAGGATGGTCGATGAAGCTTACAATATTTTGATGGGAAAGCCGTAACCACGAACAGTGGCTCGTATTGAAGCATAGAGATACTCGTATTTCTTCCATAAACTGAATTTATGAGCAACTTCTACTTTATTGTATGTATTAATGCCTGCAGAGTTATTTGCATGCTTTTGTCAGAGAATCACTGCCTTTAATATCCCCGTTGTGACAGAAATGTTGTGTCCAAGCTAATGAGATTATCCAATGTAACGAGTATTACAACTTTCATTAAAAGCATAACCCCAAGACATGTGCTGAGAGCTACATATGAATCATATATTACAATTTGCTCAAGCTGACCATCTATCCAACGGATATAATCTAAATTATGCATTCAACATGACAAGAGGATGTTTTGGACGTCTCCATGTGACTGTAATAAAAGAGGTTTTTGATACAAAAAATCAAAAAGGTCGACAAAAAATTTGTTTCATTCACCAATATCATAAAATAGCATGTCAGAGCCCAACGATACACCCGGTGTAAAGAAGACAACAAGGCGCTTTGCACCTGTCAAGAGAGGTGGCAAAAGTCCAGCAGCTCAAAGACGTGCAGCAGCAGCAGCAGCAGCAGCCACAACTTCAGAAGATGTCGCTTCACCCGTCAAGTTGGAGCATGCCGAGAGTGCCAATGACTCTCCATCTGCCGAATCGACATCTACAGAAGGCCATGCCAATGCCAAATTACCGCCTATTGGTACTATCCGCCCTGAAGGATCTGGATCTGGTAGATTGCAAAGTGTGAATGATGGCCAAAAGACAAGAGGTGGCACCATGAAAGTATGTAGACCCGAAGGTTAAATTATGACATTTGGATTCAGCCGTATTAACAGTTTAAATCTATAGATGAAATTTAAGCCTACTATCCCTCATAAAAGAAACAAGAAAGAAGTGTAAGTGGTTTTGCCTGGAACGCAGTTTGGACACAATGTCTGATATAAATTGATATAGATCCTCTTCGGCAATTGATGAAGCACTTGGTAAAGCAGGAAGCGCCCCTCATCATGGTGGTGAAAGAGGTCGTGGTGGTCGTGGTCGTGGTGGTAGAGGTAGAGGTAGAGGTAGAGGTTTGGTGATTGTCGATGAGTCTACTGCTTCTGGCATCTTTTCATTGGGTCCATCAGCAGTTTCAAGAGGCAGACCTGGATTTGGAGGTGGCGGATTTGCATCTTACGGTGGTGATGTGCCTTCAAGAGCAGAGGGTGACGATGCCAACTCTGATATGGTGGAAATGTTCACTTCGGCTGTGGGTAAAGATACACCAGTGACATTTAGGCATGTTTCTCGACTTGAAGGAGACATCGACCCAGTTACATTGAAGCAAACAATCGGCAGAATTCCTTGGATGACAGTGAAATCACAAAAGAAAGCAAAGAAGCCATCTATGCAAAAAGTGAAGACGGAATCTGATGAAGATCCTGATATGGAGATTGACGACGACGTGAGTAAAGTACTCGATACCATTGACTCATTAGTGGACGATGCAGAGGATGAGGAGGAACCGCAAGAATTGCCCAAAGTATACATGGATGGTGATTCACCTGCACAAAATATATTCGCATTAGATGAAAAGCAGCGTCTTGTTTGTGTGGCAGAAGAAGAATTGCTATATTTCCAATTACCCACTGTTGTGCCTATTTTTGAAAAACCCAAGAGCGAAGATCCAATTGCTGATGTTGATATGACCGAGGACGGCGACGTCAAATCTGAAGCCACAGAAAACACACTGCCAGCCGCCGCCAAAAAGACAACGTTATTAGAGGATGCCATGGCTAATATGGAATTGGAGGACATGCCAGATGGTCAAGTGGGCAAATTAATTGTATATAAAAGCGGAAAAGTCAAGATGCAATTTGGCTCAATTTTGCTGGACGTTAATCAAGGCATGCAATCGACCTTTTTAGAAAATATCATGGTGGTAGATCACGAAAGCGAAGACTCAAAGAAAGCCATCGAGTTGGGTCATATTGTACAGAAATTTGTGTGTGCACCTAATATGGATGCGCTTTTAAATGAGTCGTTGAATTAAATAAAATAAATATCTCTTTTTTTCCCCCCTCAGAAATCATGCTGACAGCACTCATTAGTTTTGCTTGCTTGATTGCGTTGCTAGCCTATGCGTATTTTAGTCTTGCACAGTTTCAAAAAGTGTTGCCATTCTCTACAAACAACATCTTGATTTTAACAGCTCATCCTGATGATGAGTGTATGTTTTTCGGCCCTACTATTACTTCTCTTAGGACATTAACAAAGTCGCGTGTTCATGTATTATGTCTATCAACTGGTAAATAATGTAAATCACTGATGTCATGCCTCATTTAACATGGTTGCTAGGTAACGCTGATGGTTTAGGCTCCATCAGAAAAAAGGAGCTGGCCAAGAGCTGTCAAATATTTGGCATCCAAACCTCACATGTGAAATCTCTCGATCTACCGTATGTCTATTCGATCTAATACTATACATGTCTAATATGAAGAATTTAGTGCATTGCAAGACGGCATGAAAAATCAATGGGATGCCAGTGTGATCTCCCAAGTAGTCAAAGATTACGTAACAAAGCAAAAGATTGACACTGTAAGCAAACGAAAACAGAGTGACATACCCCCCTAAAAACTCAACTCAACATGTGTAGATTATCACATTTGATGACCAAGGTGTTTCTGGACATCCCAATCACATTGCAGCATATAACGGAGCAAGGTAAACAAAAAGATGCTATGACCAAATCCAGATGAACTCAATACTCTCGACAAAGAACATTTGTACAACAAGAATCCAGTATCAAACTCTACAAACTTACTTCTGTTTCTTTGATTCGCAAATATATTGGTGTGTTTGATTTGATGATTCCTAACAACAGGAAATCAATTGAGATGATTTCACCTCCATTTGCCTACCTGACAACGCATAAAGCCATGCGCCAACATTCGAGCCAGCTGGTATGGTTTAGATGGCTGTATGTCACTTTTTCCAGATACATGTACATCAATGATTTGATGGTTGAGAAGCAAGAGGGTTTGTAATTTGAACCATTAACAAACAATAAAAAAAAAAAAAAATTTTACAGCCTAAATTTAGAAGCCTTTTCCAAAGCATAGATGAACAAGGGAAAAACCATGTTGAGACTATGGTACTCGCTTTCTTTCAAATAGAAAAAAAAAATACACACCCATCGATATCATTAATTTTTTTTTCCAATACTAAAATAAAAAGTTTCCTTTTCCTTTCTTTCCTTTTCTCTTCTTCTTTTCCCTTCTCCTTTCACACCTTACGGCCTAAATATTCCGATTCTTCAACATGAGTTTACCAGAAGACATTCATACTAAAAGTAAAAAAAGCTAAAAAAAATTAACTGCCAAATTAAGAAATAACCAAATTTCTGTTCATCTAGGTGATAATAAAAAGTATCAAGATTACAAGAAGCGTATTCGAGAAATTGAGGAAGTAATGTCTCTATTTAGTCATGGCAGCATACACAGACATTAACACCATCTACACAGGAAAATGACACTATCACTGCTCAGCTTGCTAAAGCACGCCATCACATCAAGAGACTTCGAATTGAAAGAATGTAAGCAAAATGTGTCTTGATTGACAAAATTTGATTATCTAACGTTGCTCCAGTGTCTTATTGGAGGAGATCGAGGATCTAAGACAAGTACGCCCTACACCTCGCTCTAGCAAAAAGTCCAATGGCATGCCTGCTTCTGCTGCAGCGTATGCTTCTATTGGAAATTTGGGAGCTGACAGTGATTCTGAAATGTCCATCTCAGAATCTGTTATAGTAAGTTTCAAACTGATACAATCCACTTGTATTCTTTCGCTAACTCTTGCAACAGTCTGCTGAAACCAAAGGCACTCGAAAAAATGCCTCTGCAACACCCAGAAAGAAGAGAGATCCCAATGCACCAAAGGGTCCTGGCAATGTCTTCTTCTTGTATTGTCGTATGGAACGTGATAACATCAAAGATGAAGTACCCAATGAAAGTTTAGGCGAGGTGACTCGTTTGCTTGGCCAAAAGTGGAAAGCACTGACCAAAGATCAAAAGCAAAAGTACTACGACATTTACAAAAAGGAGCAAGATGAATATGAAGTTGCAATGAAGAGTTATACAGCTGCTGGCGGAGGAATTGAAGGTGCTGCCGCTGTTGAGGCTGCAGCCAACAAGATCAAAGAAGAGGGTGGAGAGGATGGCGATCATGACGATAAACTAGACATAGATGATGAGGAAGAAATTGACATGCTTCAAGATGAGGATGATGAGGAATTAGATGACGAAGTGATTGAGGAGGATGAAGATGATCTTATGGATGGCCCCGCTGATGATGTTGATGAATTATCAAAGGCTCATACTACTGCATTATCTCCTCCTCCTCCTTCTTCTCATACTGCCAACAATGCATCACATCAACAACAGCAGCCTCAACCTCAACAGTCATCCACCACTCCCATTTATCAACCTCAATCTCAACAACCCCAACAACACCATCTCGCTCCTCATGCTGCTTTTGCGTCTCCTTCCTCAATAGCAACAGACCAATCTACTACTCCTATGCCAGAAACACCTAATAATGCTGCTCTATAAGCTTCTCGATAGACTTTTTTTGTTCTTGCACTCTCATTTTCTCTTTTATTAAAATATAGTATATATATATATATAAATTCTCTACTTAATTGATAGGCTTAATCTATGATAAAATAAACATATTAGATATAAATAAAACCTCCATTTTTCATATTACCTTGAAATGCAGTGAAATCAAAGAGAACACGAATGCCTTCAAATCTTGAACAAGGTAATAGAATGCACGCAAACCATCAGGATCCTTGCTGTCCTGAACTTCGACAAGTGAGCTCAATTTGGATGTCTGTCATTCCACATTTAGTACACAATACGCAGCATGTCCAATCCAGAACAATCCTACCTCGAATGAAATGTGTTCGTTTCCGAGACGAACTTCAATCTCTTGGCTACCCACTACATTCTTGGTTGGCCATTGACTATCATCTTCTCTACAGTGCACTACATGTCAGTGCCATCATGTTGATTTTTGGTAAATAAAGCATACTTCATGACTTCACTATCCTCAATGATTCTCTTCAACTCGTCGATAACAGCTGCACTCACGTACACTACACTCTACATTAATATATCTGTATGAAATTGACTGGCGCAATATCTTACTCTCTTTTTTGATCAAACTGTCGTTTCTGTAGTTTGAGTTATTAGCATATCGGCAAAGACCATCAGACCTAAACTCGAATTCTAGAAACTCATGGCCATATCTTCCGCGATGGCCGCTGCTACATTGGGAGTGAGTAAATTAATGCAAGCCGTATTGCAAATCAACTTACTAGTATCTAACATAAAATTCAGATTCGCCTGACATGTTGTGTGATTCTTTTAGTTGAAATGAGTGATGTGAGGAAAAGAAAATATATTTTTGCCACTCGCGTCCTACTGGGTCGTCCCAAAGCTTCAAAATCGCTTGTCACGGCAAATCAACGTTGACCACAGGAGAATACCCTTCTCAGTCATATAATAAACGTAAATTGCATTGCAAATCATGCTGATAGATATGTTTGTGTCGACTAGATGGAGTGATTTGCTTGTGGAAGGAGGCAATATTGCAGAGCAAGTGTACATGTAGAGTGAAGATGAGTCCCAATGTCATGGTTCCTAGTAATGAAGCGGTATTGTCAATCGATCGACTTTTTCATCTCTTACCATCCTGTATGCCATCAGCAGCACTCAAAAGCACTGTGAGTTGTGTCATCAAAGAAGCTTCTTGTCTAAATTTCCATTGAATAACTCATTTAATTACAAATTGACACATTTTAGTAGCATTTCATCTTCCAAACCCCATCTATACATATAAATGCCAGCAGTAAACGATAGCCGAAAGCTATAGCACTCACTGCATTGCATTTTCATTCATGTATTGTATCGCTGAAACCGCTTCCCCATCAGTAATACGAGAAAACAGGGCAACATTTGGCCTATTTCAAGCCCTAATATCCCCTCTCGAACGCCGTTTTGAGTGCTCGGATTAGCATCAAACGATAGCTCTTGGTCGACACTTGCTTTCCGACACCTTATCCCAAATTTTTTAGGATCACGAAAATCTTCACTTTTTGCATGAAGGGCAGTAAGGGATTTTTATCGAAAATCAATTGATCGAATTTTTCACCTTGAAAACGAGGCTTTTCACTATAGTATTTCTAATACCAAATTGATTGCAGGAGCTCCAGCAATCACCCTAAAAGGTATTTCAACAGGTCGCACCAGAAAAATCTCGACTTTTCCATCAAAAACTGAAATAAGGTTTTTCGAAGATAGCGCAAGAGCTTTGACATAAAAGCACCAAATAAATGGTACCACGGTATGCGCCTTGAAGAATGCTGTAGAAAAGATTAAGGAAGTTAGGTATAGTAAATATGACTTTGGTAGTCAAATTTGGCATACAAGTTCGAAAGATGTCAAATTAAGTCGAAATGAATCCAAAATTTTCGAGCGCAAACGAAAACTTGAATCTTGCAGCACCACTGCCGTCCCTTTTCTCGTTTCTGTTGCAGAAAGAGGTGGTCTTGGAAATAATGCCAGTGTTGGATTGACTGGGTTTAGGATTGAATACAGGCAATGGCTGCTTGAATAAGAGAATGGAAAGCCCAGAGACAGCGATGGTCAAAGCAGATGTCTTGTCTCTACCTTGAATGGCTATGTGATTGAGAACGGATACGCAGGCAGGATTCAAGCACAGGAATGCACCATGAATGGACCTCGTCTTGGTCTTACCATCCTTTGCTTTGATGGTTTGTGTGGGATGAGAGGTGAGACCGAAGCAGTACATGCACATCTGGGATGTCTTGTGTTCGTTGGTTGTATGCACTGTGGCGACAGATGAATGTAAGCGAGGCTTCCATTTTCCACCATACTTCAAATGACCTTTCAAACGAGAGCCGACACAAAGACCACGATCTCCAATGAACATTGTAAGTGACGTTTGGGGACGAACACCAGCACAAAAGAATCTTTCGCGCGAATCGAAACGAGAACGGAAACGCCTGTCAATGTGCTCAACCTTGTTAGAGAGAGTATTCTGCTTCTTTGAGTCTTAGAACGCTCGCAATGCTTGGCCATTGCTTCTGTGTGCACCAAAATTTGGCATGACATCCTCTACCTCTTTGGCTCTGAACACACTGGATCTCGGCAATTGCTACTCAATCTCTTGAACCTTCTTTCCTTCTTCTGTTGTTTTCTTGTCTTTCAAAGTGACCTTTCGCCTCAAGAATTCGCCAGAACCAAAGCCGGCATCTTCAGCACGTATCTTGTATGACTCTGGCAGAGACTCAAATGTTGTTGTCTGACCACAATCATTAGCAGTAGCACCGGCGTCGCCATCATCACCATTGAGATCTCCATCGCATTTAACACTGCCATCGCGAATTTCATCCTTGTCACTAGCATTGTTCGTAATAACTTGATCAGCGCCATTGCCATCGTTACCAGCAGCAGTATCAGCACTATCAGACAAATTGCCTTCATCAGCATCGAGATGGGTGAGAGGAGAGAATCTATCATGCAGTGACAAATGATATTTGTATTTTTTCATATTCATGCCAATAGTTTCTGTCATTACAGCCAGCCCGTTATCAGTACCCGAAAACACCATTGAATCGAGATGTTGGTCAGAAGGAGGAGGCTCGTTATTTGAAACAAGAGGGATGTCTTTGTTTCTATATTCAATGGCTTTCCTTGTCAAAAAGGCACCAATTCTCATGTTGGACGGTTGTTGCTTGGCCTGTTTGATGGCAATGAACAACTGGTATCTTTGAGTCTTCAGCTCTTTGATTTCTAGGTGTTTGCTACGGACAGTGTGTCATTGCTTCTTCAAGTCCTTGAACCTTGTAGAATACTGCTCCTTCTTGTGGTCATTGTTTGCAGCCTTCAGCTCATCAGACGCTCAATCTCGCTACGCTCGATGACGGCGTCGCCCTGCGGGCTCTTGCCGAAGACATTTTATATAAGATATAATAAAATTTTGATATATCAAGTAGATTTTAAACAATCAATTATTAGTAAAAGGTTATATAAGAGCCAGGAGGAGAAGGAGACGAGATGTCTCTCTCAGCATCTTTTTGCCTATACACTGATATTAAACGAAGCCTATTATTGAGACGATGTGAAAGAGAATTTAAGTTTTATGCAGCATTTATACACCACAATCTCCATGTTCTGATAGTAGAATTGTCATACCATTCGCTGCTGCTGATGCTCTTAAGATGGCGACATAAAACTGATCATGCGCAAATACAGAACTTGTGTAAGATCTACAGCGCTTTTTTGAGACATTGTCATTGCAAAAGACATCTTCATGAGGCAACGCTCCCCCAAAAAAAACGTATTTGCGCTAAGCAATTGTCCTTTCAGTTCCATGATCCCCTTTTAATCAGCATCGCAATCATCATTGTCATTATCAGAAAGGCATTTAGGTCAGCCAGCAGCAAGCCGCCGCCAAAGCTGATTCAAACTCAGATAATTTTTTTTTGTTCAAGATTGGACAGATTTCGTCTTTTGTCGACTTCTTTAATCTATTTTATGATGTTCGACTATATAAATTGTGATGATCACCCTACGCTTCCTAATACATTCTTAAAGTGCTTTTCAAGGCGCTTCCAATAGTGCCAACTGTAATACGTATTTTGACTGAAATTATTGAGCAATTTAATAAAATTTGAAATGAGGTTTTTAGCGAAAATAGCCATATTTTGCATAAGAAAAGCTTAAAAAAGTGATTCCAGAGGTTGTTATGGATCGAGAGAAACATTTTGATCCAATACATATCATAGTAAAAGTCTTCATTTTCAAGGTAAAAAATGCGATCGTTTGATTTTCAAAAAAAAACCATGAGGGGCACCTCATGCTTTTTGGTCGATTTTTGACCATGTTTTTTTGGTCCCCAAAAAGTTGAGCAAAGGTGTCAGAAAGTTACTACTACTCAAGTGCAATTGTTTGGCGTTATTCCGGTGGCTCAAAAAGGTCTACATGTCAAGATATAAAAGCATGAAAGCAATCAAATTTGGTTGTGTTTATGCTTTATAGCTTTTATTTACACTTCATGAATCACATCTTGGGTAGCTAAAATTTTCTGGAAGGGTAGTTGCGCAGCCTGTGCAATTTTTAATTCGAATAGGAGGCATATTGATTTTGTCAAAGCTAATTCATGCAAATTTTGATGTGTTATGTTGCTGGTAATAAGCTTATTAACAATTGAAATAAAAACTTGAAATTGCTGCTTACTACTATATACTATGGTTTTGCATATTCTCTTCGCTACAATCAAGCCCTCCTATAGATCAATGTTTACCAAGTGTTGGATTAGACGCCTGATTGCCATGGCCTTGCACTTTTGATTTGCTACGGTAAAACCCCCCTATATCTCAATGCTACCTAATGTTGGATTAGATATTAGATGATGGCTGGCAGATGTCAGACATTATGCTCACAAGATTCAAGGCACGCATCGCAAAAATGTCGGAGTTTTGGACAAATAAAGGCTGTTACTGTTGGTGCTTCAGTTCCTCATATCCATGATGATCAAGTGTCTGCAAAAGCTGTAACTACAGGTAAAAGAGCTCAGCTATCTAGAATCTAGCATTTGTACTTTTGAGTAAAACTATCTGAAGAGTCAGGCTCACTCTTTTTAAATATATTTGAGAATGAGTGAAATGCATGGTCTGAAGCATTTCAACATCTACTAGTACATAGCATTTGCCTTTGGATCCATGCGAGATCCCAATCTGTTACACTGTCGATTACTCTAATACACCTTGTTTCAACATGGCTTGCAAAGGGTTCTCAAGAACTGGCGTAATTATTGCTTGATCTACTTGAAATGTCTCTTATAGCATCAACTTGCACAATTGCCTTAAGAAAAAGAGTGTGTGTTTGGCGCATGCCTCAAATCACTCACTTTTATCAAGGGCTTGATTTCGTGTACAGTCTAGTGAGCACTGACTTGTAATATGCTATACTCGAGAGCAGGTTAGTAAATACACAAGGTATAAAAACAGGGGCCCAGTGCCTCCCAAATTTTTTTAATTAAAGCCTGTGCTGCTTTGATGATTTTAGTCTCTCGAAAAGCAAGGCAGTGAAATGATGATGGTGCCACATCCATCTATAGAGCTTTCACCATCATTAGTAGATCAAGAATGAGGATTCACATGTCGCCTTTGCTTTGTAGATGAATGTGCTGTATAATACTCATACACAAGCTATTAAAATGACGTTAGGTTCAATTGGTATTCTGCCTTGATTTGTTTTGTAACATGAAAGATTTTGTGTTTTATTTTGCAGATGAGTTGTTCAACCAGATCTTTGGGGCATGGTAAAAAAAAACATGTTACACGGTTGTATTTTCCGTGTTGAAAATATATATAACCTTTGCCTTTACATGAATCACATCCAATGTTGTGGAGATCCTGCCTACTAGGCAACAGTCTCATGTCGGTCTAAATCAACCAAAGACGCAGCATACATGTCCACATGTATACGACTCGGCACAGAAGCTATACCACTCACTTACAAAGACGCATAACTGAAATTAAGATTTGGTCATCTTCTTCAAAAACAAGTAGTGTAAATGCGCCCTGTATTACCCTTCTTACTTTGAAAAGAAATAAAGTAGAATGTGATGGTATTTAGGTGCGCGCTGGCAAATCCAAAAGGCACCACCAATAACCTGTTGAGTTACGTGAACACAACAGCCACTGCACTATGGGTATGTGAGTAATCTCAAAGCATTGCAATTTGTTGTAGTTGTCATTCCCAAATACATGGTTTGCAAGGTGTACAACTTAATAATTTGTATACAACATATAAAAAATGACAGATATGCCATTCTGTCTGCGAGAATTCTATTTTTTTTTTTTCCAAATGCTGGTTACTGCGTTGATCCAAACATGTATTCCCTCAAGCCAACAAGCTGGTCATGGATTTTATTAAAAGATTGCATTGTGCTATTGCTTCCATTCCATAAGTAGCAAAGGCTAGTTCCTGGATTTATTGATTTCTTGCAGAAGAATGACACTGCCTAAAGAATGATGGTGGTGCCTGAAATGATCGCAGTACTGATTCCAGTTAGTCATGTAGATCCGTCCACTTGACATGGTCATATATAGAGAATTAATATGAATAGGTGCATTATACGCGAGGATTGTTGAATCTGAGTGGAGCTCTTATTAATACCTTACTACCATACCCTTCTTTATTAACGTTTCACATAGAAAATTGCCTTGAGCTAATCCATTTTAAAAATCCAGTACCATTTATAAATACGGTACGGCCCCGCAAATCAAGGCTTCTTTTGTTCCTTTTTTCTCCCTTCATCATTCTTAATCTATATACCATGAATCGTAATGATTCATTTTGGCTCGTATGTGATGAAAACAATCCCCAACGTTGTCATTGCGATTGGCGAGTGACGATTGTGGGTTGTATCGAAAGAGAGCCCATGTTGTATATATATGTTGTAAATGCCATTCTGTCGTTTCTTGTATCAGTGATAGGTGTGTATATATATTTCTTCAGACTTCGTACAAGCAGATGAATTAACCTCCTCAGGAACGAAAACAATATAGGTACTGGGTTGCTATGGCATCGAGTCGTCAATAAAAAGCTGCCCATATTCGATTTTGGGTCTCCTTTTGGCTATTTTGTGAGACCAAAGCCAATCGAATCCATGTTGTTATTTGGCATCATTTTCAATTTGCGTAAATATGTCTTGATCTAGTTTAAATTACAAGCATTGACAGCTTTGGATAGTTCGAATTGTCGATTGTGCCCTACTGATCACTGATGCAGCACCCAATGCTATTTTCAGAGCATGTAACTATGAAAGGTCTATAATCAGCATTTATTCAATTTCTGATGTTCTACATAGTTTTGTACGAATTACCATGGCAATTTGGTCTATGCGCTTTTGCATGCTATTTATTTGGCATTGCACACACTGTATCCAACGTATGTTGCACATATTGTATTCACATTCAATGAGCTAATTCGATCCAATTCAACAGAGCAGCAAACTCATTGAAAACAGCTGGTTCAAGATATCCATCAAAATCGACATTATATGCTCCATCTTCATCACCCTGCCGTTTCTCACCAACAATGTATGCTCTATTGCAGCAGCAGTTTATGCAGAGCGAGGCGACTTTGGCAAGGCCAAGATCTTTACAGATGCATTGTACTATCTATGGACAGCCTATTGCTTTATACTAGCTATTTGGATTTTGTTTGCTGGACTTCGACTCGTCAAGATTCTGCAGCAGCATTTGGATAATCAAAACGAAGATGCCAATAGCGCATCAATTCACAAGATCAAGAATGGTCTTTTCAAGGTAGGTCGAAAATCTATTGACCACCTAAACGACAACTCACCAAGACACATGGACAGGTCCGCGTGATTATGTCCATTAGCATTACTTCCTTGTTCATCTTTTCCTTCATCAAATGCATGTACGGCATCATGCGAGTGCGGTTATTACTGAATCATGGTTTGAATCTGGCAATTGCTGCTGTTTGGACATACGATGGCACATTGGCGTCGATACTCGTTGTCATGACGGTATTATTCAAGTAAGTGTAGGATGCCATCATGACATACACATGTATACTAATCGAACAATGTGCACGCACAGTCCAAAGGCACTGGCTTCCTTGAGCCTGTCTTCTTTAAGTCATGGTAAATCATCTGAATCCTACACCAACATGGCTGCTACCAGATCTAACTTTGCTACCTTCAAGGATGACTCTACCTTGGCCAATACAACCACTACAAACTACCCTACGCTCTCTAGACAGTCCATGGACGACTTGTCGCAAGATCAGCAACACGATTGCTATGCCTCTCCTAATCCCCATACTCTAATTACATCACAATTCAATGAACAAAAGAACATTTCAGCTACACATCTTGTATCACCATCCCATCAACAATACACATACAAATAAAAACTACTCTTATGGTGTTGAAAAAACGTGGCATGTACCCCTTTAAAGGTGCCCGACATTCTCACAATTGCACAAATTTGGAGTGGTTTTTATCCCCCCCCCCCTTCTTTTATTTTTTTTTCTTTCACTTGAACGATAATTAAGCCGCCCCTTTCTTCCTTCGTTTCTCGTGAAAAAAAAAAGAAAAAGTTTAAATTACTACAAGATATGCTTTAATCATAATGACACGTTCCTTAACACAATCCGCACTGCCTCAGCAGCTGTACAATCAAGAAGAGTTAGCCAATGAATGGGAAGAAGCATATCACAACAAATCCAACAGTTTGCTCAAGAGATCGAACGTTAACAACAATGCTACCAGCAACACATTCAATCATTACAACGTTATTTTCAGCGATGACGATGAGGACGATCTACCGCCACAACAACATGGATTGACGTCTCGATGGTTCCACACACAACAGCAGAATCACTCGTCCACATCGGCCATTCCATCGTCCAATGCGACCATGTCTGCTGCTGCTGGATACATTGATCCAGTCCTCAGCTCATCTACATATCACATCCATCAAGCTGACAATGCATTACTGACTTTGAAACATGTCATTCTGGAGGATGGTTGGAAAAAGGCACTCAAGCACAAGAGTGGAGTCATGGTCCACATGAAAAATGGGATTCACAAGGGGGATAGAATACCTATTTTCAAAGGCGAAGCCATCATCCAAGGGTTCTCACCGCAGGCCATCTTTTACGTAATCGGTATGCGTAAGCTATGGGATGAACAGTGAGTTGGTTAGTCAGATGCAGAGGCGAATGTTTGACTGACTACTACACAGATACGAAGATGGCAATCTCGTGGAAAACTTGAACGATACGACTTCATTGACTTATGAGGTAATGAAGCCAACAGCCACCAGCAAGTAAGTTGAGTTTCTTGTTATGGAAAATACTTGTTTGCATTTACATGTATAATCAATACAGTGTCCCCTAATTGTATATATATATATATTAGATCAAGAGATCTAGCACTAGTCGAAAAAATTGAATGCACACAAAACGGAGCTATTGTGTTTGCATGCACAAGTGTGGAGACTCCTAGGATACCCAAGATGAATGGCAGAACTCGAGTCAATACCAAGGCAAGTGCACGTTATCATTTTACTTGGGCTTGAAACTCATTGAACCACAACAGCTTCAAGGCTGGGTATTGGAACCGTTGCATGGTGGTCCTCATCCAGCAACCAAAGTTATATTTGTAGTACAGGAAAGCATGAAGGGTTGGGTCCCAGGATTTGCCAAAAAAACGCTAGCGAGAAGACCGTTAGTCATTGCAAAAGTAGCAGAGTATCTGGAGCGAAAGACAGAGCGCATGCGATCGCAACAAGCCAATAAAAGTGGATTATTACAGTCGATCAACAGTGGCCACAGTAGAAGACCATCTGTCATGAGCAGCCATTTGCCCCAACAAATGCAACCACTTGGCCATTTCAATAGCGCCAACAGATTACAGGCTGCTCCTTCAGAACACTTGCATCGTCCCACTATCTTGGTGGCACCACAGCAACAACAGCAGCAGCAACAACCCACGCCTATCATCGCGCCTCCACCTCAGCCATCTTCGATTGGCACTAGCAGCAGCAAGAAGCACATTTCGTTTGCTGAGCATGATATCACATACACTGCAAGTCATCCGCCACAAAGCGTAGCATCCCTCGAGAATTCACCTACCAGTACCACCACTACAAATCCGTACAGAAACGTATTGCCTGTGCCAGCAAAAAACAACACCGCTGGAAGACACCTGTATCCATCACATCGACATCCGATCCAGAAAGTGGAAAGCATACAACTGCTCAAGAAGCTTACCTTTTCGCTGGATAATTGGAATCTGACCAAGGAATTGGACGATGGATCCAAATACTACACGCTGAATGCACGCCTCTTGTCGGATGATGAGGAAGAAAGCATGCTTCAAATGACAAAGAGCAGCAAAAGCAATGCGAGAAAAGTGCCCTTCGTCAGAGCAGATGGCATCATTCAAGGAGGCTGGACTGCAGAACAGTTGTGCTCTGTCATCCATTGCTTTGGATCAAGAAAAATTTGTAAAGTATTCGTAGTGCACAAGCTCGTTTTCACCTGATATTCACTCTTTTGTATACAACAGGGGACTCTTCATTTGAAGGCGGGCAGACCATTGAGCGATTTAGTCAAAAGGAATACCTGGTGCAATGGTATCTAGGCAGCATGCTCCCTATTGCCAGTGTGGATCTATCAGCAATTACCAGCATTGAGACAGATCCTATTACTGGCACTGTCTACACTGCCACAACCAGTGTCACGGATCAGCAAGTACCACCAGACGATGTGGGTCATCGTATTCGCGCTTACACTGACCTTTACGGCTGGGTGTTCCGTCCCAAATTCGACAAGCATGGACGCACTGTGCAAGTCGCTGTCAGTTTTGTTTGCAACATGGATTTCAAATACGCTTTACCTCAGCATGTGCTTCAAGCATGGATGGACACTTCATTGCAGTCAATTACTCACATGCATCACTATTTGACGCAGTATGGATGTCCTCCTTATATTCGTCGAGTCGCAGGCAAAGTAGTGCAGGAGGGGTTTGATGCGCTGACAAACAACTACCAGATCGTATTCATAGCAAAGCATCAACCTTCCAACTCGTATCGTGCACGCAAACAGAACCAAAGCTCTTCCTTATGGTGCACTGATATTCGATTCCATCGCACCATGTTTCCTCATGGTCTAGACATCAAAATAATGCCTGAAAATGTAGCGCGTGTGCAGATATCGCCCAAGGAGCAAAAAAGCATCAAGGTCTTTACAACAGATGCAACGATCGACGGTAAACAAGTGACATTCACCTTGACGCCACTGCACCATAGTGAAGCTACTCATTACACAACCTACAAATACAATGGAGAACTGTTTACACAGCAGCAACCACAGGCTATTCTGGATAACTCTTCGAAATCAGATGGCGAGACAACTGCTTCCTCTGAGCCTAATACACCAAATGCTGCTACTACAAAGTTTGTAAACAACAAGCAAGTCATTGTGGACGGTGAGTCATCACTCTCATCTACCTCCACTGCTGGCACCAGTGCTCCTATTCCTGCTGCTGCCGATGTATACGTTGCTGATACAGCTAGTGTCGTTGCTGAAGCCGTCGTCCAGGTGCTTGGAAAAGACACAGAAAAGAAGCATGATGTTACTACGCCCTCCATCACAGTGACCAAGGTTGAAATCGAAAAAACACTCAAAAAGGAGGAAACAGAAAAGGTCGCAGAGGTGGAGCAGAAAGATGCCTTGCCTATTCCTCTCAAAGTGCCCAAGGGCTATCTCCTTGTGCCTGAGCATCAGGTATGTGTGCATGCTACACTCTTTATTAATGAGTGTATTATTAACATATCTTTAGAACAACAATATCATCATTATCACAGATGAACTGTCATTCAATGGCCAGCAAATATCTGTCATTTTTCTTGCCATGGTCATCTGTTACTATATGGGCAAATTCATCTCTTGCAGTTCTTGTTAGGCCCTAGCACCCCCCCCCATGCAGACTGTCACTACCACTTACTCTACTCTTACTCTTATTACCACTGCCATTACTATAACTTATAACTATACTGCCCTACTCTTATTATCTAATCCCTAGTTTTATCTTTCCAATATCAATAACCAAAAAAATAACCCACCCCATCTCTCTCTCATCCTCTAATAAATTCATCATCCTCATCCCATCTGTATCATTTTCCATCGGCTTGATATCAATTGATTTTTTTTTTATTCAAATTACAATACTAGTGAGGTTTGTTGCAATTCGATTGTAGTAGGTTGTGGCTGTGGTTGTGTGTATTTGTAGGAAAAAAAAAGAGAGTAAAGTTCGTCTCTGTCATCGTTTTAAGTTTACCAACGGCGTGATGGAGAGTTGTGTATATGTAGTATGTCAAAAAAAAAACCGATCTATAGGAATCTACTCTGCCTTTGCTGATTCTTTATCATCAATAATGCTCAATTTTGGCAGATTTGACTTTGCTGCAGTCAATGCATCCTTATGTTGCTTCTCGAGATCATGCTTTCTCTTTTCAGCTTGCTTCAATTCCTCAGTTTTGATACGAGTGATACGGGCAAACTATCAAAAAAATATCAATTACATGGCCATCTGCTCTGGTTTCATAATGCCTACCTCTTTGGTATGATGGAGACACTCAAGATAATCGTCGCGTTGATCAAGACATTGTTGGGGAAGGTCGGCAGTGGCATAACATTTGTTGAATTCTTGCCAAAAGTGGAAGCAACGACCACGACCTATACAATGTGGGTCAATCTACCATTCGATGCGATACATGATGAGAGTGATTTTTACCGCCATCTAAACCAAAACCGGAAGCCATCTTTTCGTATTTAAATTAATATAAGTTTTTTGTAAAGAAACCAAGAGAAAAAGAGGAAGGTTGCTTGTTGTTTTGTTTTCTATCGGTTTGTCAAAATAACATGAACCCACCCCGCAAAAAAGCAATTAGAGCAGGGTCGTGACGTATAGAATGGGATTGGGAAGCAGCTCATGAATAACTGTGTGAGCAATCAAGGCAACATTTAATAGAAATCATCACAGTTGCCACTTCATCGGAAAGCTATTTTTTTTTTTTTTGAATTTAAGGGTATTATTCTTGCTTTCAACAAAAACAATAACATCACTAAGGACAGAATCATTTATATTACAGCAGACTTTTCAGTAGATTGGATATACCTTGGGAGCAGTAATCGCTCTGAGGAGACGACTAATTTCCCCTTCAACAAACGGGTCTTTGAGTGGATCCTCTTGATCATTAGAGTAAATCATCTCTTACTGCTCGTTATGATGGCTACCAAAAACCATTAATTAAGCTTCATTCACGTTGGATACTTGAATACAAGGCATTTCGTCGGATATGGTTTCACCGCTACATGAGCTCCATCTGTACTGTATATTGCTAGCATGCCAGTCGTTTAAAGCTTTTCGTCAAGTAATTCTGGAAGTTCGCTGTATGCATCCACACTAAATGCTGCATATGAGAGCATTTGTTCAATAACAACTCAAATAGTCCCAAAGAAAAATGGCCTTAAATTCTTCATCACATCAAACCGATTCAGAAGATCCCAACGAGCAGGAATCGTATCGTACAAGTAAACATATATTTCTTGAAGGATATTGCTCAAGTAAAAAAAAACAGCATTGCACTGTTTTTCTGAGCAAATATCAAGTGCATGAGATATAGATTCCAATTCTTGAAACTTGCTGGCCGAGCTTCTGGCCAGACCAGCCATCTTACAAAACAATTCTGGGCAGTCCACTTCTCGAGTTCTTAAATATCAGAAGTGAAGGCTAATGGAAGCAACCTTAGATACGCTTCAGGTCTTCTTGCGCTGAAATGCTCGAGTTAGAAGTACTTGATCAGCCTTTCATTCGCCCGTTTTTTTCGATAGTTGATTATATGATGCTTTTGCTTTAGGGGTTGATGTCAAAACGTAGGCCTTATCAGTATGGCTCCTTCAACAAGATGATTCCAGGATCGACATACGAAGCGACATTGAGCCAAGTGCGAAGATTTATCCATATCCAAGACGCGCGTAATCACTTTAGTTGGGAGTTGTTGATTACACATTGTTGAGAGAAATAGCTTAACATGACTATAAGTGCATGGATATACATTTGTTTATTTACAATTTTCAATACATTTACTTGATTGGCTGCCCACTAAGTTGATTTGATTCTATACTATACGAATGTTTAAGCTTCGGATGGCTCTCTATCTTCGCTTCGCTTCGGTGAGCATCAACCTGCGCAGCGGCAGCTCGCGCTACCGTTTGCCCTTGCGTATCTTATCAAAATACTGCTACTCTTATTTCGACCCTCCACTTACACATGAAAGCCGTCCATATTATCTGTGGATCTGATTCTTATGTGATGCTCTACATCCATATACACGCAGCTACTTCATATACAGGCAACCAATGTACTGGTATTTCCCCTTTTTAATCAAGAGTGTGTCTAATACAGTCAAATCTGGTTGCATTTGAGCTGCGTTTTCTTGCGTTCAAGGCCGTTTTAGATTGTCAGAATAGCACCAAACAATTGCTCTCATCTGACAATTACTTCCTGATACCTTTGCTCAACTTTTTGGGGACCAAAAAAAAAAAAACATGGCCAAAAATCGACCGAAAACCATGAGGTACCCCTCATGGTTTTCATCAAAAATCAAACGATCGCATTTTTCACCTTGATAACAAAGACTTTTACTATGGTATATCATAAATCAAAATGCTTTTATCGATCCAAAGCAACCTCTGAAATCGTCTTTGTAGGACTTAGATATGTAAAATTTCGACATTTTGGCTATAAGCCTCTTTTCATATTTTCGTAAATTACTCAATAAGTTTATTCAAAACATTTATCTTATTTGATACCATTGGATGCGCCTCGAAAAGCTCTCCAAAAAAGCTTGAAGAAGCATTTTTTTTTTGTAGGGGAGACGAGCTCCAGGTTTTATTTAAAGTCCTTTAAATGTCATACTGAGGGATAGAAAAGACTGTTGGTGGACCCAATGTCTGCAATGAAGGGGAATAAGATATTTTTGAACTAAGTTGGGAAAGAAATCTACTACTAATAAGGTGCGACTCCTAGAGCCAATACAGTCTTGCGGAAATCGTCAAAATATAGATCATGGATAAGAGTACAAAACACCAAACGAGGACATCAGTACTACGTCAAAAATTCAGACAACTTGCGTTCGCCAGGATTTGAACCGGGGATCCTCCCGTTGGCATACGGGAGTTTCTACCACTTCGCCCTACCACCAGGGACCCACTTGAAGAAGCTTTTTTTTTTTGTAGGGGAGTCGAGCTCCAGGTTTTATTTAACACTTGAAGCATAGGATGATTATCAAATTTTATATAGCCGAATCTGCAAAAATAGTTTAATCGAGTCGAAAAGCATCAAAGTTTGGCCAATCTAGAACGGACTATGCGTCTGCGTTTGAATTGATTTTGGCTGGTGGGGCTGGCTGGCAAATCCAATGCCCCTTTAATCATGAAAAAGGCAATACAATAATAGATGCTTTTGAAGCGAGTGGAAAGTAGATGAAAAATTACATAGCACTATCGCTAAGTATGTTATTTTTTCCTGGATTCTATATTTAATAACGCCATTCTATCAAAATACTTGTTAGATCAACGTCTTTCCTTTTTGAGGCTTTGAAAGTATCTGGGACCATGAATTTATTATTACGATGAGCCTTTTGACTCTTTGGGTGGTTACCTAAACTACGCTTCGCTTTGGTGGAAGCGAATCTACGTTCCGGTTACTCGCGCTGCCACAGAAATTTTGCTAATATCGCAAAATTAATATCAATAGCTAAAATGGTAGAAGAAACTTGCATGTTTTAATATAATATAATTTCAAATCATATATATGTACCATGCCTGACAAATGCCTGGCAACTCAGTTTTCATATTAGGGTTGTAAAAGTGTCTAGGGACTGAACATTTATTATGTTACGATTTATGACCGCGGCCTCAGAAAGATATAATAGAGATATATGGATAGATTGGCGACTATCCAAATGATACTGATATTGATCCTGCTAATTTGGGAAGGATCACAATATATGAGGAAGGCTTGACCTTGTGCAATCCAGTGGCATGCTCAGTTGTAAATCGCAGGCTTGATGGTATCCAGAAGGCTACTAGTAATTGTACCATTGAGGTAGTGTTCATTCTTGCTGGTAATGCGTTCATTCTTCAAGTCTGCGATTACATCCATTGATTCAACTAGATGATCAGGGGGAAGGCATACAAATTGCATAAGATTTATGATTGTATGGGATTTCATGTCAACAGAGGTTGAGATAACTGTGCAATGAAATAGCTACCCAAACGCGACTTGATTGAGAGCCGGAATTTATCAAATATCACTCATTCGAATTCATGCTATTTGAATCTAATAGTAAAGCGCTCAAATGTACATCAACAACCACTTATTATTAAGCATATTAAAGTAAAAGTACATTCTTATATCGCACATCGTGTGAATGAATCACTCCCGATCATAGTATATTCAACTAAACTCATGATGGTAGTAATAGGTGATGGTATCTTTATTCAAATAAAATCAAATAAATAACAAGCATATTCAAATATGACAACTATGCCCTGCTGCCATATTTGCACAATACTCCAGATAAAGTGGTTCACACTTCGATAACAAACATCACACTTTAAACTGTCAAGATTACATTAAATCACGCTATGACAATAGTTCATCCAAGCCCATCAAGCTTACTCAAATCGACCCTTATGGCTAGTGCTCTTGCATTGATTACCGCTTTAAATCAAACGTCAACAACATTTTCCAGATATCGTAATAGCAGCACCTGTTAATTTTTATCATCACTAACCCTACATGCTAGTTACGGATGTATAAATACTTTTCTTTTTTTTTTACTCAATTCCAGGGTCTTCAGTTCATTTTATACATAAATATAATACAGTTGATTTCTATTGTATTTTACTATTGCTTTTTTTTATGAAGAAGTACATTAAACCTAATTTCATTGCATGTCTAACGGATTCATCGAGTTCATACAGCCGGTTTTTCTGCAGCAAAGAGATTGTGAAATCAAATAAATCTATAGCACTATGCATTTTTGGCTGAGGAAAAGATACACTACTATTCCTTAAAGCATACAATGTTGCGCTATAGTTTTCAACAATTAGAAAGACTGCCTGGCGGTGGGTTGTCCAGAATAGTGCTGTTGTAGTAGCAACGCAAACATTGTGTTGAAGTAGAGTATATATCATATAATTTTTCTTGCATAAATACATTTAAAGGACATTCCTCACGTCAAAATATTATGAAATGGGTGCTAGATAAAACGCTTGCACCTTATCATACTCTTCAATAAAGAAGGCTTTAAATTGTATCTATTTCGCTACCCTTTTATTACAAATATAAACTCATTATAGATGACAGCTCAATAGGAGATTAACTAGCTAGAATCCTTCGGTCCCTGAATATCTGAGCCAATCAAATCGCTTGAAAACTCCGCTGGCCTAAAAAAAAATTGCGAGAGTTTCCCCCTCTTTTGATGTGAGGCAAAATTTTAAGCGCCGCTATAATAGCATTATAGCCGCTGCTATCATCAAACTTCCCCCAGGTGCTAGAGCATGCCTTACTTGCACCACCTAGCTTTAAATTCCGGCATTGAGACCCTCAATCATCACTAAAGTAAGTAGTGATAATCAAGTAGAAGCAGCCTATCTACCTCCTAGCCTCGGATAGAGTCTTGTTGAGCTTCAGCGATAGGCACATCCACGCAACGTAAAAAAAAGGTATGCTTCAAAGAAACATAATCATTATAAAAGAAAGAAGAAAAGAACACACTACTATAGGAGTATAGTAGTATATGTAGGCAAAGAAAAAAAAGGATACTCACACGCAATGAGTCAAAGAAAAGTATAGCAAATACAACATCAGAGATGTTCAGAACAGCTCGTTGGTGTCGCAACAAAAAGGCATACATGAGCAACATGTATGGTAATAGTCGGATGTAAAGCAACACAACCAACAAAAGAAAAAGAAAAACGCAACAAAGCAAACATCATGAATGCATTATCATGAGAAAGGAAGCAATAATACAAGCGTTCAAAGAAGTTTTATATCATTGCAACCAGAAGAAAGAAGATACTTACCACCTACCATCACCGTAGATAGACCAGGGGATACGCAATCACCGGATATAGACCAGAGAACGAGCATGCATAAAAGACAGTAGACCAGGAAAGACCATATTGGCAGCAGCAGCAAGACCAGCACCAATGCCAGCACCATAGACAAATCAAAGAACGAGCGGCACCAAAGAAAGAGCATGCACCAAACACAGTAGGCCAGGAAAGGCCATATTAGCAGCAGCAGTAGTAGCAGCAACACCGGTATTATAGACAAACCAAAGTACGAAGAACGACACCAAAGACCAGACAAAGACCAAAGAAGCAACCGCAAGGCATGATAAACCAAAGACGCAGACAGCAGAGATAGCAGAATAGTAATGGCAGCAGCACCCACGTCAAACAGGCAAAAGAGTTATCAAAACCTAATAAACAAATTCGATTAGTGCTAATTCTACGCCTTCCAGTGTTCGTTATCGAATGGTACCTAATATATTCCACTTTAAGAGAGCATTATCAAGTTCTTCTAACAGTACAAGACAGAGTTATCGAAAGCTAGAGTGTTATTGTTAATCAAACGGTGTCTAAAACCACCATGGTTTGATACTAAAACGCGTTTTGCAAAAGGGGTAAAAAAAAACGAGGGTATGGAAAAATGAGAGGGCACCCTATTCGACGTCACGACCAGTAGGTTTAGTCTCAGTATTATGCCGTAGCAGCTGTAGTTGCGGTAATTTAATTTGAGATTATGCAGTGGTATTTTTGTGTTCAAACTTGACTTGATTTCACATCCTTTAAGCGTTTTTGCTAAATTTGACTATGAAAACTGTCGTTTTTACACCCAACTTTCTAACGCATCTTTAGAGGACTAACGAAGCCGCATCGAATGATGCTAATTATATACAGCTTTCAGACTGAAAATAACGAGCAATCCGCAAAAATATGAAGACAGGTTTTCTGTGAATATGTCAAACTTTAGCATTTGAAAGTCTTGTAGAAAGAGTTTCCAATGTGGCATTTCTTTACAATCAATTTGATCTAATATCTATTTTAAAAAAAGTCTTCGTTTTTGGGGTGAAAAACACAATTGTTTTATTTTCAAGATTTTTCCCTTGCTAATACTCATGGAAAAAACGATAATTTTCATGAATTTGCAACGGCTCAAAAAAATTGAGTTAAAGCATTAAGAAGTAAAGCGTGGCCAAGAGGAGGCGTGTAGTGCTATTCCAAGCGTTCAAAACGCTGCTTTGTGGCATGAGTTATTCGTACTTGAAAATGGCTCGATTTGAACAGAATTCGACCTAAAACGACGGCGTAGTGGGTTGCGTTACCAGAAGAATAGGTAAATTACACTTCTGTCTGACGACCCAGATATTCTGAACTGTACAGAACTCAATTTCCAAGTAATATGCGCTGTGGAATACATCCACTATGACCTGCATTACGACAGTTCATCCAGCTACCAGATTTAGATATAAACTGTATGTACACTGGATTAGATGTACGATATCGATTTATACTATAAGAAGATATGGACTTCAGATACACTAGTACTATAAGAGTCATACTATATAAGATATAGGCTATAGATGGCACCACGGACATGGATGGCGCTATAGACTTATACTTGTATTCTGACATTGACTACGGATGTTTACCATATCTGGATAGGCACCAAGATTAATGCAATATGAGCTTGTTGCTTCAGATGTGCACTTCATGATCCAAGCTATAAGACACATGCTTATATCCGTGATACTAGCTACAGATACTTTATGTACTACAGACTTGTACTATATATGAGACATGCTATAGACATGCCATATATCCAGATACATGCTAAAGATGTATGCTTAGCGATATACACTCAGATATGTACTATTAATATAAACTAAGTAGACTGTACCTATCGGATACATGCTACTAGATCGATATTAATTATCCTTATAGAAAGGATAAATCAGGGTACTTTGGATGAGAGTCTAATTATTCATCCAGGCAAAGCTAAATCATGATTAGCTTGCTGGAGTTGTCTTTTAGCATGATTAGACATTAGTTGATTTGAGTTGACTTATTTGTTAATCCAATTAATAGAACTTTTATCCATTGTTATAGTATATAAGAAGGATCATCTACCTGGCCAGTAGAGAGACTTCAGTTTACTTTACACCTGTCAGTTTGATAATAAAACATACCTTTATCAAGTTGACTTTACTGTTTTTTATTCTTTTTTTCCGTGAAATCTAGTCTATAAAGCCTCAAATTTTATAGATTGTTATGTTTTCCCCTCAACGATGACAACTCACCTTTGTAGTTGCCAAGAACCCTTTTTGCTTTACCCTTCATCGAAAAGTATCATTAGTATACATGCTTCTTATGCTATTGAGTTTACTCGAGCCTACTATTATCAAAATAGAAATTTCTTCGACGTTTCTTTTCAATATATGCCAGTAGTTCAAAGGGATGGGCAAATCCAGACCATTTTCGGCAGCATACAGTCTGATCTGTTCCACTTCTTTTCCGACTGTCTTTTTCTTTCTTCTGTCAATCTCTGCCTGCGTACCTTCATACCATTATACACTAAGATATTGCTCTCGCTTGCGATTCAAAATTATAACTCACTGTAAGAGGTTTCTACAAATTGGTTGATCATCGAAATGATCGCCTCTGCTTTCTTCTTCAATATTTCAAGCGACAAAATAACTCTGGCCGCTTTTGCAGCGCCTATCATTTGGGTTAGAGTTCAATCTAAGGGAAGCTTTCAATCTCACAAGAATCCAAGTTATTACCAAATGAGCCAGGTTGAGATATCTTGTGCTCTTTCATCAGAATTGCAAAAAAGAGGTGTTTTACAAATGTATTCATTACATTGTATCGAACTTCAATGGTCCGTTCTCGATGTTCTTGCAAGGCTGGATCATCTAGGCAGTTGATCATCGCATACCCATACACAGATTGTTATTGCTTGATTTGATCGACCAAAAAATTGTTTCTATTGATATCTTTTCTGGTAGTGATCTCAATTTTTCTTCCACTACATTTTAAAAATGGTTCAACAGTAATATTCCACTATGTACATGTTTAAAAGTTAACTTTCATCTCTCAAGTCATTCAACAGCAAATATTCAACAGTTAACTTTAGGTAGTAAGAATACCTACTGACATGGCTTCTTGTTCTGCCTTATCTATAAGGATTTGCACACCGGCAGGAGTTGCTGGAATCATCATGATCTCTACATGCTCACTCCACTGTTCTTCCAGTGCAAAAAATTTCTCATTTGTAATGTTGAGCTCGCTCACCTTCTTCATTGCATTGGTGTACTTTCTTAAGATTTGTCCCGCTGTTATAAACAGATTAGTAAGACAACAATATGAAAGCTATGTATAGCTTACGAATTTCCAACATTTTGTTCTGTTTAAAATGATATACGACATCTGTTAACAATGATTTGCGGTTGAATTTGCTCATCTGTCTGATCATGGAAATGAAGCGATTTGCTGAGCTTCAGAAGCGCTCTACACCTTCGCCATCTGATTATTGAGTCAGTATTTTGTTCTCTCACTTTTGTTGTTCATGCTTATTTACTGGTATTGCCACTGCCATTGACAACTCGTGGATGATGTTGGATTTGACAGTGCATGCTATGGGCATATGTGTGGAACAACACTGTCACGAGATATAAAGGAGCCCTCTCCTTTAGCCCCGGTATACACGACTGATAGTTCAATCTTGTATTGGAATAGACGTATGCAGTCTCTGAATATGTATATGTCTACCTCTAATTTGCCCTTACACAAACAAATAATGTCATACATGATTAGTAGTTTCTGAGAATTACTCAATAAACTCATAGGATGACTGATAGCCGCAAGTGCGTACTTACGCCTGTTACAATCATTTAGGGGAATCAGAAAGTTGTTAGTCTTTTTTTTTAGCACTACCAAGATCTACTTACCCTTCGCCATTATGAATATCATATAATCGAATAGGTGCGCCGTGTCTCGCGCAATTCATTGAAAAAACTCCTTCATCAAAACGGTTACTCACCTTTCGATTTTTCTCTGAGCCAGCTTTGAACGTAGGGTTGTTGATGTTGTCTAGTTCTTCAAGACCACACTTGATGAAAATGTGATTAGTATGCACCATCAAGTACAAACATTTTAGTGCATCTATATTGTCAATATGCTTACCAGCTCTTCTTTCGCGTCATCTTTTTCATTAGCAAACTTCTCAAATACACCTTCAACTTTCGACAACTGTGCAATGTCGTAGCTTGTTGAAAAGATACTAGGATAGAGATCTACATCATCTCGGTTTCGCTTGTTCATCTTTTTAATTGGAAGTTGTCACCCATGTAATGAAATAGCCACCCAAACGCAACTTAATTGAAAACCAAAGTTCATCAAATAGCACTCATTCAAATTCATGCTATTTGGATCTATTAATGAAAGCGCTCAAATGTACATCAAAAACCCATTTAAAAGTACTAAAGTAAAGATACACGCTTATATCGCACATCGTGTGAATGAATCACTCCTGATCACAGTGTATTCAATCACACCCATGATGGTCGTAATAGGTGATGGTATCTTTATCCAAATAGAATTAAATCAATAACAAGCATATTCAAATATGACAACTATGCCCTGCTGCCATAGTTGCACAATATCCCGGATAAAGGATTCCATGCTTCAATAACAAACATCACACTTTAAACCATCAAGGTTACATTAAATCATGCTATGACGATAGCTCACCCAAGCCCATCAAGGTTACTCAAATCGACCCTTATGGCCAGTGCTCCTGCATTGATTACCACTTTAAATCAAACATCAACAACATTTGCCAGATATCGCAATAGCAGCACCTATTGCTCTCTATCATCACTAATCCTACAAGCCAGATGCAAATGTATAAATACCCTTCTTTTTTTTACTCAATTCCAGGATCTTCAGTTCATTTTATACACAAAATAAAATACAGTTGATTTCTATTGTATTTTACCTTTGCTTTATTTTTTTTTTGTGAAATCTATTTAAACCTGATTTCACTGCAACCCATTACAACTCCAACGGTATCACCATCCTAAAAGAAAGCCTACATCAGTTTTTGCAAATCTGAGATGCCTTACAACGCAACTCACAAAACACACATGACAGTACAAAGAGTGGTTGACCAGTCATAAATCATCCAAGGCATGGCTCTTCAAATTTCAATATATTTCTTGTAGTGTGTTGAACAAGCCGTTATTCAAAATTTCAAACCAAAGAGAAAAGAGAACGGAGAGATATTGAGATAAACAACACAATGGTCTGCAACATTTAACTTACGTCGTTTTCACCATAGTTGCTCAATAAGAAATTATCAACTTTCTGCGTCTTCACGAATGCATAATTTGAAATGCTTCCATGTAGCTTCAAGCTCATCAGTTTTTCAAAGACGGCGAAATGGACCGCAGCTTTTGGTTGAAATGTGCTGCTTGGCAGTATTTGCATTAATACCAATTTCTTTAGGATTATTGGTTGATGCATACAATAATCAACTTTGATTTTTTTATAGTCTGCAAATCAAGTGTCAGTTTAGCTTGTGTAATATTTGGAGTTTCACTAAATTTACTTACTGTGTAGCATATAACAATACACCTCCAATGTTTTCTTATTGCTGCAGTCGCATTGATATGTGCTTTTCAATTGATTTTGGACTTTGAGGGTAGGGTCAGCATGGCCATGAATCTCGTGAGATTCAAGATACCACTTCTTGAGCGAGACACTTTCTTGAGCCCAAAAGTCTTTTCTAATTCTCCTTTGTTTTTTTTTTGTCTGAAATTGGTTGTAAAACCATAACGCTGGTTAGAAGGTTCTATGTAGTCGAAGCCATGGTCGATGCTGTCATCGTCAAAATGAAATGCTTCGTTTGCATGGACAAGTTGTCTAGTGTTGTCGTTCAGCGAAGCATTAGGCTGGGTTACAGCTTGCCTATTCTGTTTCTCCAGCTCATTGATGTACTTGATGGTTTTCGCATGTGCAGTCTTTGAGCTCTTCTTCATCAACTGAGACTTTGTTGTAGAGCGGCTACGTTGTTTGCGTGCTTTTTGGCCTTTTTTCTTTAATGTTATCTCCTCTGCATTCGTTGGCATTTTCTTGATGACCTTTTTGTTTGATTCCTTGTTTGTCTCTTCTCCTGTGGCTTTCTTGGCTCTCTTGGCAATTTTATAAGCTGCGTCGTTTTTCAACATTTGATGAATAGCGGACGAAAATAGAAAAGTGATGCTGGCTTCCTTACAAAGAGTATTTGGCAGGGCGACTCGATTGTTCCACAAACTACACAGTTACACAGTTGGGGAAGATGTTTGTGATCTTTTCTAAACACCAATTTGTTGAATCACATACCAGCAGAGAAAAGTACTTTGCGTTGACTGCAATCAGAAATTTGTGTTTGATGAGTGCTCATCAAAATTATTTGCAATGTTTTAAGGAAATTGCGCATCAAATGCTTTCGCAAAAGAAACTACTGACAAAAACTGCCAGTAGCATGCTTGAAACTATTGTTACGAAAATAATGCAGTGTAGAGAATGAAGCTAGAATTAGATAGGCAGGCAGGGTAATATAGTAAAGGGAAGAAGCTTCTGCGTCAGTCGAAAGAGAAAGCTAAACCAAGCGCAACTAGTAGCGTGGGGGTACAAGTGAGTTGTGGAAGGCATGATAGCCTACTGAGATCAAATGATATTTATAAGGCATTCCCCAATGATTGCGATCAATAAACAATTGACAGCAAAGTATAGTATAGGGCAGAACGTATTATACGCAGCCATGTATAGACAGCAAGGTATAGACAGCAGGGCCTATTAAGCCCAGCAGCATTGGATTTTGATATCACCTGTGATTTCAATATCATCTGTGATTGTACAAAAATCCCCCAAGTGTTAAGGGAAAAATATATAACTCTGAATGAGTACAAATAGTACTCATTTTTGTAGTGACACATGCAAATCTTTTTGTTACAGCAGTGTGTAAGAGCTGTTTTCCATGAGCATTAGCAAGGGAAAAATCTTGAAAATAAAACAATTGTGTTTTTCACCCCAAAAACGAAGACTTTTTCTAAAATACATATTAGATCAAATTGATTGTAAAGAAATGCCACATTGGAAACTCTTTCTACAAGACTTTCAAATGCTAAAGTTTGACATATTCACAGAAAACCTGTCTTCATATTTTTGCGGATTGCTCGTTATTTTCAGTCTGAAAGCTGTATATAATTAGCATCATTCGATGCGGCTTCGTTAGTCCTCTAAAGATGCGTTAGAAAGTTGGGTGTAAAAACGACAGTTTTCATAGTCAAATTTAGCAAAAACGCTTAAAGGATGTGAAATCAAGTCAAGTTTGAACACAAAAATACCACTGCATAATCTCAAATTAAATTACCGCAACTACAGCTGCTACGGCATAATACTGAGACTAAACCTACTGGTCGTGACGTCGAATAGGGTGCCCTCTCATTTTTCCATACCCTCGTTTTTTTTTACCCCTTTTGCAAAACGCGTTTTAGTATCAAACCATGGTGGTTTTAGACACCGTTTGATTAACAATAACACTCTAGCTTTCGATAACTCTGTCTTGTACTGTTAGAAGAACTTGATAATGCTCTCTTAAAGTGGAATATATTAGGTACCATTCGATAACGAACACTGGAAGGCGTAGAATTAGCACTAATCGAATTTGTTTATTAGGTTTTGATAACTCTTTTGCCTGTTTGACGTGGGTGCTGCTGCCATTACTATTCTGCTATCTCTGCTGTCTGCGTCTTTGGTTTATCATGCCTTGCGGTTGCTTCTTTGGTCTTTGTCTGGTCTTTGGTGTCGTTCTTCGTACTTTGGTTTGTCTATAATACCGGTGTTGCTGCTACTACTGCTGCTGCTAATATGGCCTTTCCTGGCCTACTGTGTTTGGTGCATGCTCTTTCTTTGGTGCCGCTCGTTCTTTGATTTGTCTATGGTGCTGGCATTGGTGCTGGTCTTGCTGCTGCTGCCAATATGGTCTTTCCTGGTCTACTGTCTTTTATGCATGCTCGTTCTCTGGTCTATATCCGGTGATTGCGTATCCCCTGGTCTATCTACGGTGATGGTAGGTGGTAAGTATCTTCTTTCTTCTGGTTGCAATGATATAAAACTTCTTTGAACGCTTGTATTATTGCTTCCTTTCTCATGATAATGCATTCATGATGTTTGCTTTGTTGCGTTTTTCTTTTTCTTTTGTTGGTTGTGTTGCTTTACATCCGACTATTACCATACATGTTGCTCATGTATGCCTTTTTGTTGCGACACCAACGAGCTGTTCTGAACATCTCTGATGTTGTATTTGCTATACTTTTCTTTGACTCATTGCGTGTGAGTATCCTTTTTTTTCTTTGCCTACATATACTACTATACTCCTATAGTAGTGTGTTCTTTTCTTCTTTCTTTTATAATGATTATGTTTCTTTGAAGCATACCTTTTTTTTACGTTGCGTGGATGTGCCTATCGCTGAAGCTCAACAAGACTCTATCCGAGGCTAGGAGGTAGATAGGCTGCTTCTACTTGATTATCACTACTTACTTTAGTGATGATTGAGGGTCTCAATGCCGGAATTTAAAGCTAGGTGGTGCAAGTAAGGCATGCTCTAGCACCTGGGGGAAGTTTGATGATAGCAGCGGCTATAATGCTATTATAGCGGCGCTTAAAATTTTGCCTCACATCAAAAGAGGGGGAAACTCTCGCAATTTTTTTTTAGGCCAGCGGAGTTTTCAAGCGATTTGATTGGCTCAGATATTCAGGGACCGAAGGATTCTAGCTAGTTAATCTCCTATTGAGCTGTCATCTATAATGAGTTTATATTTGTAATAAAAGGGTAGCGAAATAGATACAATTTAAAGCCTTCTTATTTAAAAGTATGATAAGAAGGTGCAATTATTCGATGTAGCATCTATTGAACAGTTTTATATGAGAGATCTTTTTTATTAAATTTATAATGTGTAATAAGAATCGCAGTTGAGTGGGTTGAATTCAAGCAAGCAAGCGAGTCTAGTAGTTAAACTTGTTTGACAATGAATTTGTTTATTTCAGAAGGAGCGCTTGCTTGCACTCGCTTTGAAACTGAAAATCGCACGGCTGCCTGCTAGACTTTTGACTGAACTGACAACTGTCTTGCTTGCATCTTATTTGAATTGAACAAATTTTT
Organism: Mucor velutinosus; assembly: GCF_035048745.1. Classification (NCBI taxonomy): domain Eukaryota; kingdom Fungi; phylum Mucoromycota; class Mucoromycetes; order Mucorales; family Mucoraceae; genus Mucor; species Mucor velutinosus. The sequence continues at coordinate 2,015,876 of NW_027041905.1, read as the reverse complement.
GCTTGCTCGCTCTAAATACTTGCTTGAATTTCATTTTCATTATCATAAATCAAGCAATGCTCTCTTGAATCTTGTTTTGTTGTCTGCTACTTTGGACTCGTGATCGCTTGCATTTGCCGAAATATATTATGATCTTCCATATTACTCGCTTAAACGAACAGCTCAATCTCGTTCGCACTCGATGCTTCTATGAGCACTAGCTATCTGTGACGAAAGTTATATGATAAGTACAGCTGTACACTAGGTACAAAGCCAACCTAGCAACAAATGCTCCACCAAACGAGCGTCGCTTATTATTGATTTCCAACTTGTTGTAATCTCATGGGTTGCTATCTTTTACCTCATATCAACAATTTTGGGTCATTCAAATTGAGTTTTGAAATACGAGAGAAAATTGCGTTAAATCAGACTTTATTGTATTTTCAAAATGAATCTGGCTTTCAGTTTTATAAACATACAGTAACCCTTTGACATGCAAACTATGCTTAAAGTACGGACTACAAAATACTTAAAAACAAACAGTTGCTTTTAATGACGTTCATGTGAAGTGGTTTTAGCTGCATTGACAATAGTGAAATGATCGTTGTAGGGACAGACTGTTGATGATCATCGCCAGTGTAGAGCTCTACGTTTACTCTTGTTTAATTTTTAGAGGCGATAAAACAATAGTCTAATGAAGCCATCAAATTTTGTGTTGAATAAACAATTCGTGTGCACAAGCATCATGTATCAGGATTTGATTCAAGATTGTCTCCACAGAATCAATGAGTTTGTAACTGAAATGTGTCTGAATGATGGATCATAACTGAATTTTAAATGAACGAAAAACTGCAATGAACATATTTTCATTTTCAAATTACAATTAGCTAAATTCCACCATGTACATTGTGATAACCATCCCATACTTTGCTAGTACTTTTCTTAAGAAACAGACATAGCCTCGCTGTTGGTGACAGTATTTATTTCCTGCGCAAGTATACATATATTGTACGTGTATTGTCAGCAGATCAAAGCAAAAAAGAAAAAGAAAAAAAAAACGTAGAACCTCATTGAACAAACTACATGGACAGAAAAAAAGCTCAATTTACCAAACATGCATGACTGTCCTGGCCTCATAAACAACTTACATAGTTACTAGGTACAATGCCAATAGTACCATCTTGCTTCTTTGCTTGCCACCAATTGCCACTCTTATTTAAGATTTCCAAAACCTCCTCCTTTTGAAAACTGAGTTCATTTGGATCATCAGGATTTGCAGTATCTATGATTATTACAAGGAGATGAGAAAACACGTACACCCTGCATATGATATGGGATGACTTACAAGGATGTAGTGCAGTTGCAGTTAGCTTTTGCGCTTGTTGTGGCACCATACCAGGGGGAGATGAGGCAACGATAGGAGAGTTCATGATGGGTGATTGATGATGTCGATGATGCTGATGAATGCTTGCAATGGAGGGCTGCTGTTGATGTGTATGGTAGCTTGTTGCTTCAGGTGACGAGAGAGCTACCTTGCTCTCTTTAGGACTACCATTACCATGCATACCTATATTTACAACATTTTGTGACACAGGAGAAACAAATCCCGAGTAAATGAACTGATACACTAAAGAATCTTCTGTACTGCCGCATAAGATGACCCAGAAAAACTTTTTTTTCAAATGGTTAGCATTTGATCTTGTAAACGTTGGCCAAGCGTCATTACCTGCATGACAATCAAGACAACTGCACCTGCACCAGCTGCTTGGCTTCCGCCAGATGTATAATGGATCAATCCATCAATAGCGCCAGTTAACATGGAGATGCTGATACCCAAGAACACTAAAAACTGCTCACTGTGCTTAAAATCCACGTTGCTGCTCCATCTCTAAAATATCAAGTGCTTACCACGATTTGATAATGATGGAATACCTGTCTAAAGATACTGAAAAAGATGCCTCCAAGTAATAATAGTTCGTAAATGACGATCCACCAGAGTAAACCAGCTCTGCCTATGATACAAGCGCCAATAAAAGTGATAAGCCAGCCTACCTATAAATTGTATATATTGCTGGTCAAGGCCCGTGTGCCTGAAAATGCACTTTCAAAAAAAAAAATTTACCACTGACATGATGACCGAGACCAACACAATTGGATTTTTGGTGATGTGTGTTGTGTTCAATTGCATTTTCTTGTTTCTAATTACAATGAAATAAATGAAGTGAAAGGAAAGGAAGGGAGTTAGGGACAGAGGAGTATCTTCCTCAGCAAAATAGTTAAAAAAAAAAAAAGTTGGCTGTAAGATGAAAAATAGGAGGGAAAAAACAAAAGAAATTGCAATGTAACAACGAAAATATATACCAATTTAAATCAGGTAACGCAAAGAATATGGAGAGCTGTTGTTCCAAAAAAGAAATCTTTATTGTAGTATTATCAGTGTAGACAAAATGGGTCTCTTTTTGACAGAGAGTCGACATTTAACGGTACTGCATTGTAATTAGTTACGACATGTCAACATGTGGGCTGTGCCATATTTTACCTTGTGGAAACCAATGTCATTGGCATATTCACGGAAACATTGACGACAGACATTCAAGTTGTACTTGCGGATCAAACCAGCACGATGAGCGCAGACACGACTATCAATCAAGTCAGTTTTTTTTTTTTCTTTTTTTTTTTTTTTTTACTTTTTTTCAGTCTGTCACCGCAATGAAGCTTACCATTGACGAGAGCCTTTACCGAAGCTCTTGGGGTGGGAATTCCAAACATTAGCGTGGGCCATTTTACTTATGATATAACAATGATTTTCTTTCTTTTTTAATCTTTTTCTTGTTCTTTGCTGCAAGAATGAGAAAAAGTCCAAAGCTTTCAAATAATTTTGTTGTGGAAAAAGAGAAACAGAATTGAAGGTAAAAAAAATTTTCACCACTTTTGGTACATTCTGGCCTCCACAACGTATACTCTACTACCGGATTTGATTTTCTGTTTTGTTCGGCGAGTATCTACAATTATTGCAGTCTCTCTCTCTTTCACTTTTGTTTTTTTTTTTTTTTTACGCAACACACAACAACAATGCAAAGCATGAAATTTGGCTTAAATCTTCAGAAAAAGAAAGCCACCGGCACAAACCCCATGCTTCGTCGCGCAAACGCATTTGGTGATGCCAGCGACGATGACGAAGAGGAAGAACAGGAAGTGCAGGATCAAAGCAAAAAAGCGCAAAAAGCAAAAGCCCAAGTCAATCGACAGCTTTCCAGTTACAACACAATGACCAAAAAGATTGCTGAACAGCAAGCCAAAGCATTAGAAGAAGATCCCAACATTTTTGATTACGACGCAGTGTATGACGACCTCAAGGAAGCAGAGAACAAGAAAAAGGAAGCTGTTAAACCCTCGTCCAAGAAGGCCAAATACATCACTGGACTATTAGAGATGGCAGAGATTAGAAAGCGAGACCGTGTGCTTGCAGAGGAAAAGAAAGTGGCCAGAGAAAGAGAAGCAGAGGGCGATGAATTTGCTGATAAAGATGTCTATGTCACTGAGGCATTCAAGAAGCAAAAAGAGGAACTGGAGCGCATTGAACGAGAAGAAAAGGAGCGCGAAGCAATGGCAGACAAGACAAGAGGCATGGATCAGTTTTACAAACAAGTGCTGGAGAGAAAAGAGGCAGAGCACCAAGCCTTAATGAAGGCTGTAGCAGATAAAAGCAAGAATAGAACATCCGTATCACAATCAACGACAGCCGATAAGGAGGATGATTTGAAGTTGGCAGAAAAAGCGAGCAAAGAAGGAAAGGATGTCATGGTCAATGACAATAACGAGATTGTGGATAAAAGACAACTTCTTGGTGCTGGCCTGAATATCAAGCCAAAGTTTGGCACGCTGGGTTCCTTGGCTGCATCAGACGATCGCATCAAAGAGAGAATGAACGAATATGAAGAATACAAACGAAAGAAGGTGGAGGAATACGAATCCAGACGCAAGCAAGGCAAGAGCAGCGATGAACGGGAACGACTCAGCAAGGAAGTGGAAAGACAAATGATGGAGGCTAAACAACGAGAAAAGCAAGAAGAAGAACGAAAGCAAAAGGAGTTTGAGGAGAAGGCCACTGCAAAACGAACAACAGAAGATGCAGCCATGAGCGCAAGAGATCGCTACCTAGCAAGAAAGAAACAGAAATTACAAGAGAAATAATTTATTATTGCTTGAGCATGCTTTAAGATCTGGCTTCTTGAAGGATGGCATGGTAATTAACTGAATTGCGTTTTAAAATGTCCATGACAGGACCTAATAAACGAGTGAAGGCTGCTTTGCCCAAGGTGACGCATTTCAAATCTCCTTTAGCGACAACAGTAGCAGCTCTTGGCTTGTCTGTTAGCAAAGCAAGTTCTGATCAAGAAAACGTTTAGATGTATATATAAAGCGAATGCTGCAGCACTTACCTCCAAAGTAATCGCCTTGCTTCATTTCATTGACCAACAGCTGTCGACCCTTTTCATCCGTCTTGTAAAAGAGGGCAATGCCACGTTCAATTAGAAAGAAATCCTCGCCCACATCGCCTTGCCTGAGCACAATGTCATTGTCACGAAAGCTGACAGGCTCCAGTGCATCTGCAATTTTGTGTATTTCAGCCAGCTCCAACGACCGAAATAAAGGCACGCCCTTCAAGAACTCTTCGTGCATGTTACGCTTCTTGGAGTTGTGATCCATCAAGATGGAACGGAAGGAGACACGATCCAGCGCCCACAAGACGACATTTGATGTCGCTCTGATAGTAGCAGCACGAGGCGCATTGTACATTAGCGCCAACTCACCAAAATTACCACCACGCTCGTATGTAGTGACCAATTTGCCATCCACAAAGCAATCCAATGTACCACTGGACACAATGTAGAAAAAGTCGCCGACTGCACCTTGTTCAATCACAACATCACCTTGACGAAATTGCTTTTCCTCCATGCAGTCAATGACATCTTGACGCTGATCTTGCTCCAATGTCTTGTACAGGAAATGGCATTTCAAAGAGTTGGTAATCATGTCGATTTCCTGCTGCGACTTTGCAATCTTTTTCTTTTGCAATTTCTGCGAAGGTTGCAATGATTCGGCACTGACAGATACTCGACGATTTCTGAAATTGGAGGTTTTTTGGAAGTTTGGCAAATGATCAGAGACCATGTCTTCGTCCTCGTCTTCTTCGTGAATGGTAGGATGAGGCGGGATTGCGTGTGATTCCTGTTCAGTGGAATAAGGGCCAATGCCGCCTACGTGGGATGTGCTTTGTGTCTGTCGCTGATGTGATCTATTGTGAGATCTCTCTTGCATCAACTTGTCCAGAAAGAAATCAAAGCAGAACTGAAGCAAGTCCTCTGGGTTCTTTGCTTTGACCTGCTGGCTTAAATCAAGAATCAAATTCTGATAGTCTTGTGATAAGGCAGGTTGGGTGGAAAATGGATGTACACTGTCAGGCATTTTTATTTCAAAAAGATCAAAAGAGAAGAAATGTTATTTACTCGGATAATAATTTTCATAGATTAGACCATTCTGTAGGGTAATCATGCAAAAAAAAAAAAAAAAAAAAAAAAAAAAAAAAAAAAAGAGAAACATAGATATGAGACACTGCCAATAAATACACATTTCTCTTTCCTATCACACACACACACACACACACACACACACACACACACACACATACTTACTTTGGTAGTTCGAACTTTTGGCCCTCCTTGATCACCTTCATGTAGTAAATGTAGAAAAAGTCGCTGTACAACGCTGTCTGGATCAATCCCGCAACAGTGGCAATCCAGTCTGTGTGTCCCTCATCAACGTATCGATATACCCAATTCAGCAAATAAAGCCCTCTATACGCACCGAGTGCAAACAAGTAGTGAGTGGTGATGGTCTCTGCCTCTCCAGTTCGCTGCAGCATGAACAGTTGTGGTAAAATAGCCACAGACTCTAGCCAGATCGAAAAGCTCCAAAGTATCTCAATCACTGTATACACATAGGCGGACAATACACCCAACACAGCAGCACCAACCAACAGGTATTCTATTCTAAAAGTATCTAATCCAGCATCGTACGTCGCCTTGTATTTGAAACGCATCAGGTACAGAATGTAGATGGACGACGCGATGAAGAATATCTTCATCACTGTGTTGTAGACAGACACTCTCTTGACCACCAGGTCCAAATAACGGGTCAAAAAGACAATAGAATACAGCAATTGCGTCTTGAATGAGATGCCTTGTTGCCATCGTTAATACCAACCTCGCCTCCTAATGACGGCTAAATCCACACAAAAACTGCACTTACCAACACACGATTTTGTCTTTCTGATCTTTAGCAACAATATAAAGATGGATGCCAAATGCATCAAATCCGCTACGAGTCGAAATATATTCATTTTGGTATTTAGTAAGGGAACAAGAGAGAAGGGAATATACAATTCATTTAGAACCGCTTTAAAGGAGTTTCCACATCACCCAAATAAGCTTGATGTGACTGGAGCGTGGTGAAAGCAATGCGCAAGCAACTAAAATAGGGGGTGTAGTCAGGTACTAGAGATCCTGCAAAAGGAGGACAAATACGCTGCCAATGACGACAAACAGCACCAAGCCAGACATAATCTTGGTGATCATAGTGAACAGCTTCTTCTGGGTGTTGAATAGTAGCTTCCTTAGAATGGATGCACCATCCAAATTGAATGCAGGCACACTATTCATCAAGGCCAATGCCAATGAAAATGTAGCCGTATAGCTGTTGTGTGTTAAATATGTGTAGCATAACATAAACAAGGCCTTCTACGCCTACCTGGTAAGCAAATTGAACTGATGTGGTAATTGTTTGGGCAAATGTGGGTATTTGGGGTACAAATTGCTCACTTGAACTATGTAACATAACATGTTATATAAACAAACAAACCAAAATACATGGATACAGCATTTACCACTGTCTAGCACATCTCTCAGCGCGCCTTCATAGATGGATGTAATGAGCTCCTGGCCGTCATTTTCGGTATAGATGCGCACTCGCTGGCCGTACATGGATGGTGTAACAGGTATGACACAAGTATTGTTACCCAAGCAATCCCCATCCAACTGGCAGCGCATAGTCGTGTAAGAGGCTAATGTTTGCAATGTATTCAAACATTCTCCTTGTATCACTTCTATATCGCCCAGAGATACATTCTGAAAGCAGGATATCGTGGTATCCGAGGAGTTTCCAAAAGGCAGATCGCTGGCAAATGTACAGCAAGATGTATCACTGGATGTTGTAGCACCCATCAGGGCGCAGAATCCTTGCGCGGGTGTAGTGGCAAAATCTCGGTTCCAGAACGATCTCCAGTCATCTGTGCCATGTAGAAGATGGACATCATCCAATTGAAATATGCGTGCTCCAGGCTTGAGATGTGCAGCCAGTGGCGAGCTTGCATGAATGTTCACCACACTGACTCCATCTGATAACATTTGCCACCCCAAATGGCACCAAATCCATCGAATGGCCACCCTGTTCAGCATCTTGCAAATTCCAAACAAGACCACATTATGCCAATTACCAGCACAAACTATCTGTAGTTTCTGCCACACGTCTAGCATGCCCAAATCAGCTTCTGCAATAGATATAAATGCGCCAGGATAGATGTAACTAAAGAAGAGACCAGCATGACAGAGACGGAGATTATGCACACCAGCACATAGCCCATGGCCCAGCTCATGAACCATCGCTCCTACAAGCAGAGCGACAAAATAATAGTGAAGATGGTTGATGGGTAATGTCAGTCCAGGTATCATAGGAAGTAATGTACTGTGCTCGTTATGCAATAACAAGCGAAAGTTTCGTTTCTCTAAATGTACCCAGCTCTTGATCAAATGGCTGTGAGCATACATGATGGAGAGTATCTCACAGCCGGATCGAATCACGATACAGGTGCCTACAAGCATGGTACACAGAGTGACACAGGTGCCTAATTGAAACCAAGCATGCCAAAAATTTGGTGCAAATGTATGTGTAACACGGACGAAATCGTTGTTGAAGACGGATGTGCTCCAACTGATGTTGAATGGCCTTGAATGAAACCGGTGTAAAGGAGGAGCAGCGTAATTTGTACTGTTGCTTGATTTCTATAAACCCTGGATGAGTCAGCAATGACCTCCTTTTATCGTTCCATCATCCAGATTACCGTGCACAGCTTTTGCGTCATGTGAAATGCAGCATGTATTACTAGCCACATGCCTACGTATTGCAATATCACCTTGACAATGTCCATTTATCTTACAAGAAATGTTAATCTATGCAGCTTTTAGTATGGAAAGAGTGGAAAAAGAAAATGTTTCATGACAACCATCTTTCAGCGTTTCACAAGCCACCTTTGAAATACCTTTTGGCGTTGCCAGATGGATGTGTCAGCAAGGATTTGATAATCAAGTGAGCGCTTTTACGAGCCTTTCATCTGCGCATTGATGTTAAATCGAAATATCGAACGTCCATTTCCAATAACATACAAGCTGCCCGTTGCGTAGCCTCTCAATGGGCTGAATGCAAGAGAAGACTCTAGCCTCAGAAGTGCATTGACATTACGACACCATACTCAATACCCCCCCCCAAACAATGAATCCAAGAAGAACTCCTCCAAACGAACCGACCCCAAGCCATGAAGCTTTGGCTTTGTTCATAATTCTTCGAGTCTTACAAAACTTGCGCTATACACACTAGACTTCTTGGTATTGATTCAGCTGCAAACAGTCAGCATGGGCAAGCTCTTCTGTGTGTATGCTATAGATGTGCCCCTAGTTTGACCACAGATATCGATAATGAACACTAGACTTTCTAGTCAAGAGTGCACTTCATACAGCAAAATCTGGCTGCATTGAGCCGTATTTTCTCTTGCTAGAAGCCGTTTTACACTGCCAGAATAGCACCAAACAATTGCTCTCATCCAGCACTTACTTTCTGACACCTTTGCTCAACTTTTTTGGGACCAAAAAAAAACATCGTCAAAAACCGACCAAAAAGCATGAGGTACCCCCTCATGGTTTCCATTGAAAATCAAACGATCGCGTTTTTTTACCTCAAAAATGAAGACTTTTCCTATAGTATATATTGAATCAAAATGTTTCTCTCGATCTGTAGTACCTCCTGAAACATCTTTTATGAGAATTTGATATGTAAAATATCGACGTTTTGACCAGAAACCTTTTTTCATATTTTCATAAGTTGCTCAATAAGTTTGTTCAAAACCTCTATGTCTACTGACACCATTGGATGCGCCTTGAAAAGTACTCTTAGAAAGCTTAAGGGAATATAAGGCAGTTTGAACAACTTACATAGTCGAATCCCATAAAATAGATCAATGGAGTCGATTTTAATTAGAATCTGTCCAATCTGAACCAAAAAGTGCATCGGAGATTCAACCAAGTTTGGCAGCTGTTGGCGAGATGTGTGTGCCTTTCTCATCGTAAAAGTGAATGATGCTTTCTAAAGCTAATAAGAAGCAGATTGTCAACTGAAATGTGCTATAGCCTAGTTTAACTCCTTTATATTACAACTTTTGTATATATGACAGGTAATTATTGCAAATTGTACAGCCTAATGCAAATCTTCCTTCGATTTGCAAGGTGGATTTATGATGCGGTCAGTTGTCATTACTACTGATTTGAATCTTAAATATCGACTGCCCTTGTCAAAGATGGATCGAAGAGCATACAGCCAATGGAATATGAAATTTGACAAGATTTAGCCATCAAAACTGTGTTTATCCAAGAACACGCAAATCTCAGCTTAGATCCTCTGGATATAACGCAGAATTCAGGCACACTTTTTATCTCTTTCCAGAGCACGGACGTTTCAATTTTAATTACTGTGATTATTATTATAAATTGTATTATATGGTTACGATTGCTTCTTGTTTGATAATGTTGTTGCTGTGGTTGCTATGCTTGACAGTGTTGCAGGCTGCTGTTTTTTTGCAGCAGCATCGCCGATTTCCATTGAGGTTAATGCAGCATCCAAACTTGTCATGCTTGTTGGGCGACTCAATTGCTTCCTCTCTGTAGGGCTTGCAGGTGCTGCAACACTGCTATTATTACTCAATCGATGTTGTTGCTGGTGATGACTGTATTCCAGCAATTCGGCTTGTGATAGTCGGACGGACAATTTAGATGCAGAGGAGGGTGATCGATTGCCATTGTTTGTATTTGAAATGTAAGATCGGATTGATGCTGCACGAGAGGGAGCTCGAGGGAAGTTGGATATGTGATGTTCAGCCAAAAACTGTTCCAAAAAATCGACAATCAGTGGCTCTTTCATGGCGGATAATTTGTATTCTTCAAAAGACTGTTTTGGACGCTGTTAGTATAGCTGTTGTACATGACAGAATATACCATTTCACACTACCAATCGCCCATCGTTGTCGACATCAAAATCCCTAAACATGTGCTCAATCATTTCCTTGATCTCGGTAGTTCGATTTTCCTTTGAAAAGGTGCCCGACTGTGACAAATTTGATTTAGCATTCGGGTGCCTCTTTTTTTTTTTCCCTTTTGACTACTATTTTTTTTTTTACCAATTTCAACATAACTCTTTCAAGCTCTGTATTTGTCAAGTAGCCATCCTTGTTGACATCGTATAATTTGAACGACACTGCATTGAAACATGCGTTTAAAACCGCTGATTTTCCCACACACACTTAATATGAATACATTACATGTTAACTTTTCATCTGGACTGCCCTTCATGAACACGCTAAGACCGTCAACAAATTCGCTGAAATCAATCGCCTTATTATCATCCACATCGAACGCTGAATATAGTTGCTCGAGAAAGGCATCATCATTGGAAGACACTGATGGGACGTATTTCTTTACAGTCTATTCAACAGAGCACACAATCAATATCATGCTTTCACCCGGAACACAATAGATGCCTACCTCTTTGAATACCTGCTGTGTTATGTTGGCATTGTTCGCATGGATGGTAGCGTCCACCTTGTGTCGGAGATCATGAATCTCTTTTTTCGTAACTGCTCATGGTTGTTTGTTATCAGGGGTTCAATAAGCTCAAAACCAACTTACAGTGCGTCTTCTTGGATAGTATGTTGTTCTCTTGACGTTCTTTGCTCCTCGCTTGACCCATCTCAATTGTTGAATATAGCGTTGAAAGAAAAAAAACAGGTATAGCAGTATAAAAATAGAATATTTAAAAGAAAAAGAAGGGAAAAAAGGTAATTTCATGGCAATTATAATCTCCCTCATTGCTTTGCTACACAAAATGTGTGATGCTGAACGCCCATTTAGGATTTGAATCCCCTTCCAGGCTGTAAATTGTTCTGAAGAGCAGCTATAAACATCTTCAGACAGCATTTGGCATAAATGCAAGATACAAGGGCCTCTCATATAGCCGTTTATCTAGCTCATCTATCAATAAACAGTTTAGCAAAAGGATAAAGAGAAGAGACTCTTTTCTGCTGAGCATCGCCATTTCAGGTTTTTTTTTTTTTTTTTTTTTTTTTTTTACGGACGTTCTAGGTCCTTCAGATTTTCAGGCACCAATGAAAATCTTTGCTGGATGCCATGATTGAGAGTGTTTGATGGGTGTCTATTGACATGGATTCGCATGTGCCTGATAAACCTGATGGATGAGCTTTCAAAAGACATGAAAAATAATAGCGCACATTATCCGAAACGAATAACGTAAACTCATCATCTGTATTGACGCCATTAGACATGGCCACTTTAAGCATCGAGCTTACAAGCAATGTCTGAGTTCCTGGATCAAATGCCACTGTTATACTCAAGGAGACCGGTGACCTTGTTCAATCATTCCTTTTATCATTATCAGCGCTCAAACTCATTCAAATGACGTTATCGTGTGCCAAACTGCCCAAAGAAGTTTTGCATCAAATATTTACATTGCTGAAAATAGACAAAAAGACATTACTACAGCTACAATTGCCTTGTAAAGAATGGGCTCCAGTCGCTAAAGAGATATTCTACAAATCAATCAACGTATTCAAACATGCTCGTATAGCAGGCTCTTTGAAGAGGGCATTGCAACATCAAACATTTCGAGTTTAGTACTACTGCATTATCTGCCAACACGAATCTGTCGTCCATTGTGAGCTACTGCCCCAACCTAAGGTCTATTAAACAATCAACCGCCGGGACTAGATACAACTACTATCCCGAGCTATTGACTCTGCGCCATTAAGGCCATTTACAGCACCTGGAGCAAGTCGATGCACTGTTACTTTGCCTCAATGCTGAAGCTGTCAATGCAGATTACGTCCAATTGATGCTCGCATCAAAAGAATTTATTACAGAACTGTCTCTCTGTAACTACTCCTCTGATCAATCCTCTACTTTTGCTCTGACTGAACATCTCTCGCTATTTGGCCGTTTAAATCAAGTAAAACTTGTCTCAATAACTGAAATTACAATTCATCAAATGAGCACAGTATTAGATAATAGCCACCCATATCAGAAGATTGTGGTGAAACCACTGCTTTCTGTTGAAGATCAAGACATTACCGAGAGAAATTCCTGTACTGGTATTCGCACCCTACCCCAAGTAAAAGTAGCTGATTTACAGGCCCATTCATTCTCGTTAAAGGACATTTGACTGATCAAGCACATTCTGCCTCAGTTGGATAAGTTATATATATATATATATATATATATATATATATATATATACAAACAAAGATCAACATCGGAAAACTGGTCATATCGACTGACTTGATGTTTGCATTGCTCGAGAATGCAATCAATTACTTTCATGTGGACCAATTTGGCGTGATGCTTGATTCATCTAAAGATAGCGAACATCATGGCTCTTTTTATTTCGACAACGAGCATGCTAGCGAATGTTAAACAAGTGACAACAGCCTTTTGCCTGCATTTATTCAAGGTCATCGCCAGGAAAGTACAGCCGTTAAGCGTCGTACTAAACAGCCTTGGCGTTGAAAACGACCGAGAAGATAACGAAATTCTTGGTGGTTGCGCCGACTACATCCTCAATCATTGCAGAAGTCTCAAAGAACTGGAGCTGTGCCATCTAAGTCTGTCATCATCCGACGACTTCCCAGAAGGCGACGAATTGTTTATGGATGATTTGCTCGTATATGAGTGCTCAATGTCCCACACTTTTCTGATGGTAGATAAAATGATTCTTTATAGAGACTATATCCTAACCCGGAGACGTGGATTTGATATGCCAAATACTGTCGTTGAGACCCTTCACTTATTTGACATTGCCACAGGTTGCGTATTGAAGATTCAGGCTGGCTTGGGCAAAACTTATCGCTATCGCTATGGTTATGATTATGCAGTTGATGAAAAGTATGAAAAGCTGACAAAAGCTGACAAAAGCTGAATACAAGCAGCTGAAACTGTTTTCTCATTTTGAAGAATCGCCCATAATAATCAAAATCGACGCCTTGCGTGTCTGTAAAATCTTGTGTTGGCCCAGCGACACACATCTCAATCTCTTATAAAATAGTCTAGAAGAGTAACGTGTGCCATTTGTATATGAAAAAATGTATCTCGTTAACCGAATGTACTACTCTGTTCCTGAGATGACCCAAAGCCCAAATCCAAAGGACGACCATGCTTTAAATGTGTTTATGTGAGACTTTTTTTTTGATTACCTGTGATAAGTATAGCTGCAAATTTGAGACAGCACCAATCTTGATTTTGTTTGTTTTTACACAGTGCTGCTTGATACTCAAGGATTAGAAATTCGATAAGAGAGATATCTGGCATGTGAGTTCCTAACGATACTGAAATTGTTTTAATGTGCACTATCATATGAACATCAGAACCTGCACTCGTGTATACATATGATAATGATACTATGCTACAGTTTCGAGCATCGCCTCAACTTATGACAAATAGTTGCTACGATACCTGCAAATGACATGGCACATTGAAAGCGTGATGTCTGCCACATATATTGTTGCCATCCATAATTGTGATTTTCAGAAACAGGTGTGATTATCAAATCAAAGATATCACAGTTGAAACATTTCTCTAAGGTTGACACTCGGGAATATATAAGCGACCATAGAACTGCAAATGATCTATGGTAGTTGGTTCGTCTTGAACATTGAAACTGATCTTGGCAAGTGAACGAATTCAAGTCTACAACAAAATCATAATGCCATCAATTGAGGCAAAGACTTGATGTGGTCACTTCATGTTCATAATGGCATATGAAATGTTTTCCTAAAATTTAATCCGGTGTACTTATTTTTGGCGCTGGTGACGTTTGGACATGTAATCACAAACAAATGCTAAGCTTAACCTTAATTGAGACGTTTTTGCTGCAATCTCATTGATTCAAAAAAACATGACCTGCGACATTTCAAGGTGTTGAATACTACATTGATTGATTGCACATGGGTGGCTCATCATTGCAGCCTATTGGGATTTACGTACTTAAATTTGTCTATCAGATCAGCAATCAATTCCAGTCTTTGTGTAAGTATCGTTTAGTATACTATCCATTCTGGAGACACCCCAGCCTATACAATATCCTAGCGTCACTTTCAATCAACTAAAATGCCATCATATTTACAAATTTGTAAAAGATGGATTAAAGTTATACTGCCGGCTCTAGATTAAAAAAGACATCAAGAAAGGTGTGGAGTAAATCACAAGTATTAGTAAGATAGGCTCAATTGGATGTGGGCTATTCTGGGAGCGATGCTATCTAAGGAAACGACTATGAACGAATTCGTTGGAGTAAATCAGAGTCTTGTGATTGGCTGACCCAAAACCTGAATCCAGGTAAGAGTCATAATGGAGGCCATTTTCGTCCGAGTAGTTCCTATTCATTTATGTTGATTTCGACAAAAAGTAATGCAATTTTTCTTTGAATCTTTTCGTATTTAGACTCTTTCTAATATATGAATGGCAACCTTTTACATATGACCTGCCAAGGTTTCATAATGAGTAGCCATGAGAGAAAAAGATCCAGGTTTCGAAAAGGGAATCATCGAGAAATTTCGGGCATCACTCCGCATAAAATTAAAATTTCGGAGAGATGGCTTCCCTGAATGTTCTAAATTTCGAAAACGGCATATATATATATATATATAAACAAGTGAATCAGTCTGTCTCAGTCTCCATCTCTTCTCTCTATTCATATCAAACCCTACTCTTTATTTATCAATCAAACAAAATGCTTAGATCAGTTACGACTCATCAATTCTTAAAGACTGCTGCATCTCCTTTGGTCATGTCTCGCAATGTATTACCTGCTGCTGCTATTTCCATTGCCCGTAGATCAATCTCGACATCCATGGTCCATCGTCAAGCAAGCAGAAACGAGAAAATGTCCGATGTAATTGGCTCCATGCCTAAAGATGTCTTTCGTGAGGTGATTGAGTCAAGACCTATTCCAATGCGTGAAGAATTCCTCGAGGGTCAAAAGCTCACCACTGAAAGTCTTGAACAGATTGATTTTGGTAAAGGAAAGCACTTCAAGCCTCGTACAATGGGCGATAAGGCTGCCTATTACCTCGTCAAGGCCCTGCGTACTTTGCCTGACACATATTTTGGCAACAATCACTACATGCGTTCTGTAATGCTAGAAACGTAAGTTTTTAATGATTTTCTCGGTAGATTTGCTCCTTTACTAACCCGTTTTTTCTGCAAAGTGTGGCCGCTGTTCCTGGAATGGTAGGTGCCATGCTCAGACATATGAAGTCTCTTCGTAGCTTGAAGGATGACAATGGTTGGATCTCTCATTTGCTTCATGAAGCTGAAAATGAGCGTTTTCACTTGTTCCTTTGGTTGGAGTGTCTCAAGCCTTCCTCTTTCCAACGTTTGTTGGTATTAGGTGTCCAAGGTGTATTCTTTAATGCCTACTTTACATTGTATCTCTTCAGTCCCAAGACTGCCCATCGTATGTGTGGTTATCTCGAGGAGGAAGCTGTCATTTCCTACACACATTTTCTCGAAGATATTGACGCTGGAAAGATCCCCAATGGTCCTGCACCTCAAGTAGCCATCGATTACTACAATTTACATCCTAATGCCACAGTGAGAGACACTGTTCTCGCTGTTAGAGCTGATGAGGCTGTCCATCGTGATGCAAACCACTTTTTGTCTGACCGTATTGCTCTCAAGAAAGAGGATCTTCTTTCAGAAGTGAAAGAAGAGCGCGATAAGAATATGGCTCATCGTGGAACTGGTTCCTCTTCATTTGCTTAAATATTTATTATCAAACCGTTATTTATACACCATTCTTAATCATTCGCATTGTCCAAATCAGAAATAGTTAATAGTAATTTCTTTGTAAATAAAGCATGAGCTGCCCAATCATAAACTATCACACATTGCTCCTATATATTTTTAAGCACTTTTCATCTTTTTGTAAAGTGGTAGCCCTTGACGATTCATAATCCCTTTAAAGCAACTATCATTATATATACAAGCTACAGAACTGCATTTCCAGTAAACTGCAGCTACCAAAGATGTGATTTATGCCGTGTAAATAAACTCTGTAAAGCAATACATAACCAAATTTAACAGCTTTCAAGCCTTCATATCTTGACATGTAGACCTTTCTGAGCCACCGGAATAACGCCAAGCAATTGCACTTGAGTAGTAGTAACTTCCTGACACATTTGCCCAACTTTTTGAAGACCCAAAAAACATGACCAAAAATTGACCAAAAAGCATGAGGGGTACCTCATGGAAGATCAAGAACGAGCTCCTTCAACTACATGCCCAAACTGAAATTCACAAGCAATTGTAATTCTCTGATCACAATTGTCATCTATCATCTGTTCCTGTCATCTATCGCTTTATCCTAAATATAATTGAATATCATATCAATTGCGCCCGCCTCTTGGTAGTGCCCTAGGGACCTACTTACACGGAGCAATCAATAAAAACAATTTTAAAAAAAAAAGTACCTCATGGTTTTCTTCGAAAATCAAACGATCGTGTTTTTCACCTTGAAAATGAAGACTTTTATTATAGTATACGAGCCTTTCAGCACTTCGGGTGGTTTCCTGACCTACGCTTCGCTTCGGTGGAAACCAACCTACGTTCAAACGGCTCGCGCTGCCGCGGGCCTTTGGCTAATATCCCAATATTAATATAGCTAAAATGTTAGAAGAAGAACCCTGATTGTTGATTGATATATAATCACTAATCATATGAGTGTTTATGCTTCGTATGGTTCTCACCGAAGCGTAGCGAAGGTAGAGAACCAACCTGCACAGCGACAGCTCGAGCTACCGGTTACCCTTGTGTATCTTATCATAATACTACTACGTTCAAGCTGACCCTCTACTTACACATGAAAACCCTTTATAATATCTGTGGATCTGACTCTTATCTGATGCTCTACATCCATATACACGTATCTACTTCATATACGGGCAAGTAGCATACTGGTATTTCCACTTTTTAGTCCTTAGTATCCATAATACGGGGGGGGGGGGTTGGAGTGGATATAACAAATCATCTCACACAGACACACGTATGTTATTAGATTGCTATAGCGTATCGTACTCAAATAGCAGTGTTGAGGCCCTATCAACGACAAAACCAGATAGGCTGGGAATTAGAGATTGTATTGGATACTTCAGTAGCTATAACCTGTCTTGATTGGAGCATGCATGGTGAGTTTGCTGTACAGCGCTATAGGCAGAAGATGTATGTGGGACTTATTCACACTGGGATATAAATGTAGACATATTGCTGAGTGCAGGAAAAGAGATCAAACTATGGAAATACGACGATAGCGATTCCGAATGGAAAACCATGTGCAGCAAACTACCAGCTTCGGATGTGATACTGGCTAAATTTGAGCCAAAATCCAACGTATTTGCGACATTGGGCAAGGTTTGTAGGCATACACTGCAAACATACACACCCAGACAATCTCATCCATCCTTCTATCCCTAGTATGATCGCATAGTGACCATATGGTATCCCACCGAGGATGATCACGATGCGTCTGCAGCAACAAGAACAGTGGACTACAATTTCACGCTCATTTCGCACCCTAAATATGTCACGCACTTTGTTTGGAGACGATTACCAGGCAGCAATGACCGAGAAAACGATTGCACCTTATTCAACATGGCACGCGATGGCATTGGTCGATTTTGGAGTCCTACTGATGTACAGCAACCTCATTTCTTGTACATGTGTGCAGTGATTGATTCCAATCAGTCTTTGGTCACCAGCAAAGTAGAAGAGGACAATCACCACCACCATAGCGCTCAAGGAGAAGAAGAAGAAGAAGAAGAGGAGGAGGAGGAGGAGCAGGACGATTTTTCACCTATTCATTATATCGGTTGTGATGAACTAGCCAGTGCCGTTCACGCCAGATTCAGGTCCCATTCCAAACACGAGCGCTTTGATCAACGCGTGGACCGCATCCGAGACAGAGTGCGAGATACCCATGACTTGCTGTTTCGTATACAGGCAGATGGATCACTTACATTTTGGGGTGTGCAGCATCTGAATTCAGTGCCTCGTCGAATTCCAAGAGTGTTTGTAGTGCTGCGTGTGGACAAGGCCATTGATCCGTTGGATGTTATCTACTTCTTAAATCCGACACACATTTTGCATGATTATTCACATATTCAGTCAGCATGTAAGTTGAAAGAGCTTGTTTGGGCGTGCCGTCATACTGAAAGATATACAGCCACAATCAAACCCATCGAGTTGTCGTTGGTGGCCAGAAATCTGCACGGACAAGTGCGCTGTTACAGTCTCAATTTGATTGATTTCCTCGATTCAACTTCATTTTCATCCAGACTGCACTTGAAATACACATGGTTGGGCCATCAGCACTCCATCTCAAAACTGTATCAAACACAAAAGAACCGATTTTGCACAGTGGGTGTCGATGGACAGATCAATGTGTGGAAATATGAGCTGAGAGAGGTATTTTATTAACTGATGAAGTATTGCCCTGAGAGTGCTACTCACAACATGCGTTAGACATGTGGCAAAATGACGACTCAGTTGCAACTGGGCTGTTCATTGTTTGTTGAATCCAAGCAACTCTTGGCTGTACCTGTGGATAAAGGTAGAGATCATCTCTGTTATAACCAAGGAGAAGAGCACTAAAAAAAAATCAACATTAGATTAAATTTTTAGCAGTGTATGATGGACATCACGTCAAGCTGTACGAGTTTGATAAACAAAATTGCCATTTATACCATTTCATCACATGCGAGACGGAAGCTGCTTTGGATCTATCATCATTACATGTATACAATATGGAGGAAGCAGATTCAGGAGAGAAATCATTTTTGCTGATAGGTGTATCCACCACACTGAGACAAATCAGTACCTGGCATTTGACCCGCAACCATCTGCAACACATGGATATCGCATTTCGAGGTACACAGACTATGCCTTGGACAGTGGATCCCAATGTAGTGGGATCAGCCAGTCAATGGGCAACCAACACGGCTTCGAAACTATTCCACAAAATGGCGTTACAGAAGAAGCCTGTATTGATCGTATCATTGGGACCAGAGATCATTTTTTATGGCATCAACACCGACGCAACCAACATTGAATGGAATGCTTTGTTCAGCATGGATACTTCCAGCAGTAGTCGTATACATCAAATCAAGTGTGCGCCAGGCACAGTGGCATTGGTGACTGGTCAAGATCACAAAACCTTGTCTATTTGGATCGAAATACGATCAGGCGTAGCACCCAGCTGTGTCAAGACATTTGAGTTTGATGAGCCTGTGCGTGATATTGCTTGGAATGTTGCTTCAGATGCTCAGCTTATCCTAGCTATTGCATTTCCCAAGAGTGTCGGTATCTTTGGGCAAAAGAGAGCATCGAACAATGCAAACAATGATGATATCTGGGCTTGGTATACTACATTCAAGGTGGGTACGTGAGTAGACTTTGTTGTAGATATGAAAGAGTGTTGCTTACTTGTTGGAATAGCCCGGAGGATATCACTGCGCTGGCTTGGGTTGATTGCGGTGTATTGACAGTGGCAGCAGGAAACCAGCTTAGATGTTATTTGAAATGGCTGATTGACGATGATACGATATCCAAAGGTAATGAAGTGAATAGGTACTGTGTTGTCTCTCTACTGACTTGCGGCTTTAGCTGTTCGAGTGCATGGAGATAGTCAGGTGGAGCCCATGTCCAGTATATTTGACATTTCTTATGAAATGAACGGCCCTTTGCCCTTTTACCATCCAGATCATCTTATGCATTACATCATGTGGGGCAAAATGGATCTGGTACACAGTGTCTTGGTCTCTCTGTACACTTTCTTTAAACAGTTTGTCGATGATGAGGACAATAGCATCAACGAATTTCCTCCAGTGTCCTTTTCCAAGATGTTGAAGCTTCAAAATGTATGTTATAGGCATAGCATATACCTCGCATTTGGGCGCTAATCATGTTGAATATAGGGCGAGTCCAAGCAGGGTGCCAAGCAAGAGTACAATGGGTTGTTTGAGGACGATGATGACGCAGACGATGCTAACACAATGTATGTATAAGTATTCGCATCATGTATTGTTTCTCTTTTGCTTTCTTCCTTGTTATTGATTTACCATACCACTAGACAAAACGAGGACGATGACACTGTTCGAGCATTGACATCAAGTGAAGCCAAGAACCTGGCTCACTACCTCAAGGTGAAAGTGTTGCCTGGATTGAACGAAGGTGAGAGAATTCACTTGATTGCTATGGTGGATACCATTGTTGAAGTAAGCTGACCTTGTGCCTCTCCATTAACACAGCGACTAACGCTACACAGATCACCAACCAAGGCGACTCACTGGATGAGAATGGTGCTCGATTTACGGCACTACTAGAAAATCACTTTCATCTAAACAAATCACTGCCACCAGAACAACGACAGATGCAATTGGAATCAAGGGATTATGTATGGACATTGCACAGTCAATCGCAGGATCTACTGTTGGAAAGATGTATTCGACTCTGTGACAATACACTGGTTTGGCAAGATGCTCGCAATTTGGGTCTGTTTATATGGCTGCAAAAGATTGATGTCGTGGTAAGTGATTCAGTAGGCGCATTGCTTCGTATACTCACTCTCAATGTGCTGGCAGAGAGACCAAATGGCCACCATTGCAAGAAATATATACTTGTCAAAATCCGCTGAAGCAAGAGATCCAGTAGACTGCACACTGTACTACCTGGCACTACGTAAAAAGAATCTCATCGAGGGTTTGTGGAAGACAACTTCGTCTCACAAGGACAAGCAGCCATGAAAAAGTTCCTGGCAAATGATTTCACGGATCCACGATGGCAGAGAGCAGCGTCAAAGAATGCGTTTGCACTATTGGGAAAGCAACGATTTAGTAGGTGTATATCAACAAACCAGTAGATGTACAACGTTAACACATCGATAGAATACGCCGCTGCCTTCTTTTTGTTGGCAGACAAACTGAAGGATGCCGTCAATGTCATCCTTAAAAACGTCAAAGACTTTCATCTCGCCATCGCCATCTGTCGTGTGTATGAAGGAGATCATAGTCCTCTGTTACGAGACATCCTAGAGAATTCCGTGATCCCCATGGCGATAGAAAACAACGATCGCTGGCTGGTCAGTATGGCTTACTGGTTGCTAAACAGACACAAGGATGCAGTGCGTGCCATGGTAGTGCCATTGACCCAGTTCACTGACAAGGACATGGATACAACAGGCGCAGATTCGGCAGCAGTAGTGCATGATCCTAATGCCTTTATTCTGTACCACCATCTGAAAAAGAATCTGACTCATAACCAAGCAACTCCCTACAAATTGAAGGCAATGAGAGTATCATTTGGTTCAGTTCTTACCCGTGATGGCAACGCAGGACTACAAATAAGATTACATTTAGTAGATGCTGCTTGATTCATCAGCATTGCTTCTTCTCTTACCTCGAGTACGGCATGTATTTTGAAAAGAAAATAGGGGGGCAAATGTTTCGAAACAAGGTGACACGAGCATATAAAAACTTCTGTGCTGGAAATAGAGTTCATTGCAAGTAAACAACAGTGTCAATTGATAATGGGTTGCCATACCAGCATATGGTGAATCTCCCTCTTTCTTCATTTCGTATATTACCATGGTTGCTGCGACATTGTTGATCAATTTCCCAGAAGAAATTTGGGAGCAAATTTGCTCCTTGAATTTTCAAGACAGATTTCAGTTGGCAATGACAAGCAAAAAGTCTTACGATATTGTGAAAATGATCAGAAGCGATATTTACCTAGCTGTTGACCTGAACGACCAGCGCCAAAGCAGCTTCCTTGTGCATCAGGTTGAACATTTACAGATTTCCAATCCTTCAGTCTATTTTCATGACCTTTATAAGGTTCTGACACAATTTCGATTTGTTAATCACCTTGATCTTACCCTTTTGGATCAGGAAAACCTCAACAGCGGTCGATTTTTGTCTTGCATTGATCAAACAAGACGCTCGTATAAAATAACTGTCAACCCAGATTATTTCAAGAAGCTCAGGATAGAAGTTGATTTTAAAAAGAACAAAAGTGTTGAATTAATCGAGTAAGCGAGAAACATTGCATACATTTTGAAATCCTCCGTTAATTTTCTTTGAATTAGATCAAAAAAGAGAAGAAATGAGGAAGAAGATGGCCGAGGCAAAGGTTTAGACCGTCGTGCCAGAGAGGTTTCACCAGTCAGTGAGATTATGGCTCCTTTGACAACCAGCCTGCTAATGTACGAGAGAAAAACAGCATATAAAAACGCTTGGTATGAGTTGAAGATATATTTTAAGAATTACGAATTGCTTATTACCGGTGCTGTTTGCGGGAGATTTGACAACGATCAACATGAGTGTTTCTTAGGAAGTTCAAGGGCTCCAGTCACCCTCATGCAACAAACACACTGGCTAATTATCGCACCGCAGACCGCCGTTCCTTGCGAGAGAGATGCTCGTTTATTGCAAAGTTTTCGCAATACAGCCAGCACCAACAATTGGACATTCAAGTCTCAAAACTTTGTGAAAAAAGGGATTTCACACCGAGCATCCTCTTACTTTTCACGAAAACACAAACAGAGTTGTAGATTATTTCAGCTTGGCGTCATACATTCTGTATTGTGGTTCAAGAGGTGTCATTAATCATTCCCAAGTACAGAAATGCAGATAAATGGCTGAGACGATGGAAGTTTGGAAAGATCTGGGTTTGTCACAAAAGCCAAAGTAATTTATAAACTACAACTTCTTTCAAAGTAATTATACTAATCAACTACCATATATATTAGTTATAATGCAGCAATACTGGAAGCAACCAAGCAAAGCACGAATATTGGCCAATTCAAAAACTGGATGCTGCAATTCACTTACGGCGATGAAGAGAGAGATGCCACCAACAATGAATTAACATTACTGCACAAGAATTTCTTGTATCAGAAATTACGAGCTATCAATGACAAAAGAATGAAGCTGATCAAGTAGACAGTTGCCATTTGCTTATCTTTGAGGTAGAGCAATTTGTTAGTTGAGTTGCTACGACTGTATTTTTATCTTTATAGTTGTACTATTCTTTCTATGTATAAATCAAAATATATTTCCTAGTCTGAATCATTGACATTTATTGCTCATCGTATATAGTGGCAAAAAACGTATCCATATCTTTGGCAATATATAATGGTTGTCTTTTATGAAGCAAGTTGAGGTCTCGACGAAATCATTTTAGATTTATTGTCATGCGTAATAGAATATTGCATCATCTGCTGCTGCAATTATGAAGCCTGCAGCTGATCCGCTACTGAGCGATCTCAAAGCGATTTAGCCCCCGCTCTGAGGTTGAAGCGGCAACGACATTCGTGATTGAATCGACTTAAATCGACATCGTTTCTCCTATTTTGGTAAATTACACGCAGTTAACCTAATTTACCAAACCAACTCTCTTATGCTTTCAGGTGAAGCTTTTAAAGGCGAATCGAATGGTGCTATTTGTTTTGAACTTTTTTTTACCAAAAGTAATGCGTACTTTACAAAAGTTTGGAAAGGTGTTTTTGGAGAAAATGCCGAGTTTTTGCATACACATCTCTTTTAAAACCAATTTGGTACGCTGCACACGACTTGTAGAAGTAGTTTAATATTAGGAACACCATATACAAAAATGCCGTTTTTGATGTGAAAAATGCGATCAAGTAAAATCGATGGATTTTCCCTTGGTATTACTCATCTAAAATCTCGAAATTTCGACTCTATTTTTTTGGACAAAAAAATTTGAGATAATGCATCAAATAGTTACTACTAGTCGAGAGTAATCGATTGGTGTTATTCCGGATGTCTAAAACGGCCTGTAAAGGGTGGTATTTGGGATCAAAAATACCCACATTTTGCCTTGTTTTGCTATATAAAAGAGGAGCAAGGGACAAAATGCATATGATGTCAAACTAAAAATGCATTTTTTTCATTTATACAGGCTTGTAGCATCTTTTGAAACCTACATAGTCAATCGAAAGTAGATTTTACAATGTATTTTGCCCAGTGAGTTGAAGTGAAATGCCTGTTGGGCAGTAAAATGCCTTCATTCCATCCCACTCTTGGTCAGAAGGCATGCATACATAAAAAAAAATGGCAGATTCAAGCACTATCAGCAAGCCTATCATCCAACAGCTCAAACGTTACAAGCCTCGGCTGATTCTAAATGAAGCGATTCACTGAAAAAGACATCAACATTTGATCAAGTGATATGCAGTCTACAGATGTACGATCGAAAAAGCAGTTGTCAGGGTAGAGATGTGCTTCATTAAACGGCCCGGCCACAGCAACAGTGATAACGAACTATAACTAATCAGCGTGCTTTAGGGCTCAAGATTTTTGTCTAATGCCTGCTGGGAGCACGAGCAGTGGACTTTTTGATAGCAGTGTAAGCAAAAAGGATGCTGAAGGAGATGCCTCCTCTCTTCGTCCTGGCTTGGATATAACCTTCCTTTTACTAACTACTAATTGGTTGTTTTAAATCTACTTGATATAGCAAAATTTTATTATATCTGATTTAAAATGTCTTTGGCGAGAGCCCACAGGGCGACACCGACATCGAGCGTAGTGAGATGGATCGGCTAGTTACCTCCATATTAAGATCGGTATTGGGTTTGCTAGCCAACCACCAAAATCAACTAAAACTCCGAACGCCATTTTTCTTCTCGAAATGGTTATCTTTCGATTCCATTGATCTATTTTATGGGATTCCATGCCCCCTCTCATTTCCCAAAACAGTTACCAAAACTTCCAGAAATTCCTTCTTTTCGAACACAGCCCTTCTCGTCAAGATCATTCCATCTATCCGGATCTCTCTGCTTACCAGGTTTTCGCCTGCATGCTACAAACTATATGGTATCACCACTACCAGTTTACATTCCAGGACAAACCTTTCCTGCCATCAATTTTACTCTCATCACTTCGTAGCTCATTAGATACCTTACATTTCCAAGAAACTTTAGATCAGTCTTCATAATTAGTCCCCCCAATATATATCCAGTCTTTTTTTTCCTCTCCCATCTAATAGGCGTACGTAAAAGGACTTTAGATAAAGCAATACAATTGCCCTACAAAAAAAAATATTTTATGGGATTCGACTATGTAAGTTGTTCAAACTGCCTTATATTCCCTTAAGCTTTCTAAGAGTACTTTTCAAGGCGCATCCAATGGTGTCAGTAGACATAGAGGTTTTGAACAAACTTATTGAGCAACTTATGAAAATATGAAAAAAAGGTTTCTGGTCAAAACGTCGATATTTTACATATCAAATTCTCATAAAAGATGTTTCAGGAGGTACTACAGATCGAGAGAAACATTTTGATTCAATATATACTATAGGAAAAGTCTTCATTTTTCAGGTAAAAAAACGCGATCGTTTGATTTTCAATGGAAACCATGAGGGGGTACCTCATGCTTTTTGGTCGGTTTTTGACGATGTTTTTTTTTGGTCCCCAAAAAGTTGAGCAAAGGTGTCAGAAAGTAAGTGCTGGATGAGAGCAATTGTTTGGTGCTATTCTGGCAATGTAAAACGGCTTCTAGCAAGAGAAAATACGGCTCAATGCAGCCAGATTTTGCTGTATGAAGCGCACTCTTGACTAGAAAGTCTAGTGTTCATTATCGATACCTGTGGTCAAACTAGGGGCACATCTATAGCATACACACAGAAGAGCTTGCCCATGCTGACTGTTTGCAGCTGAATCAATACCAAGAACTCTAATGCATAGCCCAAACCTTGTGAGACCCGAGAAATTATGAACAACGCCAAAAATTTAATTTAAGGTTACTTGAGAAGCATAAAAAACCAATGCGCAAAATGATACGGAGCAAATCAACATCTTTTTTCCTTTTTTTTTTTTTTTTTTTTACTTCTTTTCTCATCTCTTATCTCTGTCTATCTTTATGAACTATGTATATAGTGCAAGAAAGCGCTGAAAATGCTCTTCTCCCTGCTGAAATCTTGACAGAAATCTTCAAAAAGTTGTCGAATGAGACACTGTTTACTTGTTTAAGTGTCTGCAAGACTTGGTTTCATCCAGCAGGTCAGGTGTACTATCGACAGTTGCGCATAGGCGACAATATCAAAAGGAGCGCAGACATCAAGAAAATAGTAGAGTACATTTCCAAGTTCCCAGATCTATTGATAGGCGACAAGGTGAGAACCATGCAGATCGAAGGGCAGCGTCAAATAGGGGGCCGCATCATTTCAGGAACATCAACACCAACTCCATCATCTAAAGAAGAGCTACAAGCACTATTGCAAATGTGTCCCCATCTACAAGAGTTGGCATTCAGCATCAATTCAGTTTATTGGAAGTATGTCTACGAAATGGATCCTCACATTACCCACATCATACGACCTAGGAGGCTTTTCACAGTAGGAAAGCTGCGATGCTACGAAGAAGAGTACTTTTACAAGGTGGCGCATCAATTTAGATCATCCATCAGCGAGCTAGAGATCTATTGCTCCTGTGATGCATCTATACATGATGGCTTTGGTAGCCTTTATTCTTATCTGGCAGACTTTCCCTTGATGAAATCATTATCCATCAAGAGCGGTAGTCAGCGTTACATGGTTTACTTGGATCAGTTACTGAACTCGTGCAAGCGATTGAGACAGCTCAACTTTCAATTAGACCATCCCTTCTTTGAACGACAGCCTTACAGCGGTCAACAATCATGGTCAGAATACCCATCTTTGCAGGAGCTCGATATATACCAGTCTACTTTCAACGCACAGCAGCTACAGTACATTATCTATCGCTTCAAAAATCTCAAAAACTTTACTTTGAGGATGAATCAAATCGATATCCACCAGAGAAAGCTATGGAAAAATGAACAAGACAAACACTTGAAGTCAGCAATGCAGTTTTTCAAAAGTGATTTTATGGCGTTCCTTGCTCATCTCAACCAACTGCATTTGCATTTCAATATTCATGGACGGTCTTACGTCGAGTACTTGATGGAGCACTTTTATCTGCCCTCATTGTACAGTGGCAAACACAGCTCAGCCTGGATCGAGGCTTCCTTCGAGGTGAATCATGGCAGAACAGAGAGAACACAAATTGAGATACAAAAAGGTGCACAAAAGCAAACGGTCAACTATACATTTGTAAGGGATTTTTCAGTGGCAGACCCTACAATGGATGAAGATCTGCAGGTAGAGTCAACTGAACATTTGCCTTACCTGACACACCTTGAATCCTACGGAAAGCATCTCCAACGTCTCCACATCACCACTACGTCAAAAGCAAAGCACAGAGAGGCAGCTGATCTTGATCTTGTCCTTTGTCTCTGTCCTAATCTTCAGGAGCTAACCCTCATTGTGGAGATCTCTCCTGGAGCATATTTTTCGCCGGATGTTTCTCTGATGAATCATCAACATCCGCCGTCGCATTGCTGGAATTATAACCCCAGATCGGCTTTGAACTCCAAACTAGCCGCATTAACAGTGAAAGGGATTACTATTACAAGAGAACTTTTACGAGCGATTGCTAGAAACCATCCGAGACTAAAAAACCTCTGCTTCGTCAACTGCTTGTCAGAATCAATCATTGAAAATGATCCATTAGCTCAAAGCAGCCTTTCATTTCACATGTACGATCTATCCAATTTGCATCTCGAATCACTGGTTTTCGACATTTTCGCTCATCGATATGGCAAGAAGCTTGTTGTACCGATGGTTTGCATTGCAATTGAAAGCGAGGATAAATCATGCAATTACTACCTTGCCAAACAACAAAAAGATCCAGTTACAGACGAATTGTTCAATAGCATCTCAACCGCAATGTATAAACAACTGATCACCGACAAGGAAGCTATACTGACAGTGCTATGGTTTAAAGTAAAAGCATTGGACAACTTGGAATTGCAAGCTGGAAGAAATCAATCATTGATCAAGAAGATCCAGCCGAGATAGTTGGCTCATGTTGCAAGGATCAATGCTAGGCTTCTCAAGGGCATCGACTGACATCCAATGAATGCTGATATGCCCTATGGTTGTGCTTCAATGAATAAACAACAAATTGAATATATTAAAACGTCCTCTCTCGTAACAACATGTCAACAAAAGACGCTTGCTTATAGGAACATTTACTCTGGAAGAGGCTAGAGACACAACTTCAACTACCAAGCCTGGGTTTCAATGTTACCACCTATTTCAAAAAAATTTGCCAAAACACATGAGGGTTCATGAAAGAACAGCCTGTTCATCTTTTTCTCTACTTTAATATCACTAGGCGTTGTATTTTCTTGAAACGCCCCCAAAACACATATTAGCTCAGTTTTTTGACACTACACTAGTTGAATTATACAGAAAATGTCCTATGGATGGAACAGAGATTCTAATTGTAAATGTTGATATTCATCATCACCGTTGACAAAATACTAACATGGCTTGCTTGAATTGCGCATGTTGATTGATTAGCTGCTCCACAGCAATCAGCAGCAGACCTTGCCAGTTCTTTCTTAAACTCTGTAGGTCAAGAGCTTCACGGTGCTTCTAGCGAAACCCCTTACGGTGGTGGCCACGAAACTCAAGGTAAAATTCATTCACTATCAAATCCACCACAAGACAAAGCCTCTGACAAAAAGCTCTCGTTTTCTTGTCTAGGTCGTTACGGCGAAGAGATGGGGTATCATGGAGGAAATGACGACTACCGCAGCAACAGAAGAGAAGGTGGCGGAGGTGGAGATATGGACAGAGGAAACAGAGATGGACGTCATAGCAGAGACCGTTACCATGATAGATCGCGCGACAACCGAGACAGTAGACGCAGAAGATCCAGAGATAGACGTGAGCGCTCACCTCGCGACCGTCACCATGGCAGAAGCAACAGAGATGATAGAGATTATCGCAGCAGCAGACGTAGAAGAAGCCCTAGTCCTCGTCGTTCAAGCAGAAGACGTAGCCCTAGTTCTCGTCGACGTGATGATGAAAATGTCATTCCATTGAGTAAAAGAGAAAAGAAGCTTCACAACTGGGATATGGCTCCTGCCGGCATGGAAGGCATGTCAGCTGAACAAGTCAAATCGACTGGTCTCTTTCCTTTACCTGGTCAAGTAGTTGGCACTCGTACCCCTCAATCCTTCCAACCTCCTCCTCCTTCAGACCATATGATGCACGATGGATCTCGTATTCGCGTCACTCAGGGTGCTGCTGGCCCTGTTGCCTTGAATGCTACGTTAGCTAGACAAGCCAAGAGACTCTATGTTGGACAAATTCCCTTTGGCATCGATGAAAAGCCCATGGCTGATTTTTTCAACGAGACAATGGAGAAGTTACACTTGGCAGATACAACACCTGTTTTGGCTGTCCAAATCAATCATGACAAAAACTACGCATTTGTTGAATTTCAAACACCTGAACAGGCAACTTCTGCCATGGCATTTGACGGCATCATGTTCCAAGGACAACAACTCAAGATTCGCAGACCCAAAGATTACCAAGCACCTGTTGATGGAGAATATGGCGATCTGTCAAATCAATTGCCTGGATTAGTGTCTACCAACGTGCCCGACACACCCAACAAGATCTTTATTGGTGGTCTCCCTGTATATTTGAATGACGATCAGGTTGTCGAGTTATTAAAATCATTTGGTGAACTGCGTGCCTTCAATCTAGTCAAGGACCCAGTAACTGGAGCCAACAAAGGGTTTGCTTTCTGTGAGTATGCGGACCCTAGTGTCACAGATTTGGCCTGCCAAGGTTTGAACAATATGGAGTTGGGCGATCGTAAATTGGTGGTTCAACGTGCTAGCGTCGGCGCCAAGCATGGCTTGCTCCCTACTGAATATGCAACTGGTCAATTACCTCTTACTGTTGCGGACTATTTACCCATCTCAAGTGCCAAGGAAGAGGAGGCTACTCGTGTGTTGCAATTGATGAATATGGTGACACCCGATGAATTAGAGGATGATGAGGAATACAAAGGTTGGACGCTTGAATTGTGCATAGTTGGAATTGTTTGCTAATATGGATTGATAGATATTTGGGATGATATTGCAGAAGAGTGTTCCAAGTTTGGCACCATTATCGATATGAAGATTCCTCGACCAAGCAAGAGTGGACCTGTTCCTGGATGTGGTTTGGTAAGCATTTAGCACTGAAGATGGCCCAGATTTGATTATTGATGCTTCTGTACAGATCTTTGTCAGATATGAAGATTCTCAACAAACACTAGCAGCCTTGCGTTCGCTTGCAGGCCGTAAATTTGCAGATAGAACTGTCGTAGCCACCTTTATTGACGAGGAAAATTACTTGAGTGATAACTTTTAATTGAACGCTGTTTCTTATAATATATACATATAAACATTTTCGTGGTTTTCTGTCTGTTACGCTGCCTCTCGCTTTTTATTCTACTCACATATGTCGTAGTCCAATTGTTTTTCATGTCATTTTTCTCTTTCAAATATTATACTTGTACATGTCTAATTTTTAATTTTTTTTTTTTTTTTTTTTTTTTATCTATCGATTGGGTCGACTTTTACTAGCTGGTAGGTCATGCCATTTACTTTTGACTTTATGCGCAAATACAAGTAGTGTTTTCTTAGGATCACCGGCAATGCCGAGCTACATCAAATAATGTTGACATTTGGCTCACATAATAGCAGTGATTGATGCTGAAATACTCTGCAGGTGTGACATACCGTTCAACATGCTATCAAGGTAAGAAACAAAACGAACACTACGATTGAATTGAATTGTATTTTGCTAATGGGATATACCTATTGTGCTTTAGACATATAGCAAGAAAGGTCCATTTATATACCTCCTGACGTTCCTAAATTTGAGACTGATTTTGCCAGATCAACTTTTCCAGTGAAATTTGACTTTTGTAGGCAGTTCATTTATATAAAGCGACAAAATCTCTGTCTATGATACTGTATACTCGCAGCGTCAAGATATCTACCTATGTATGCCATAAAATAGCATCTCAAAATTAGATTTGATTCAACCAAACACATGGGAACAGTGATAAACATGTGTATCAACATTGAAGAGGATTTTATGGAATCAACATCACATCCAGAGCTTGCCAAATAGTCATTAGAATAAGCCTTGGATGCGGCATAAATTATGAGTCAAATCTAGAAGAACTATTGCTTGATTTAACATTTTCTGCTCAAGTTTTAAACTCTGCACATCCGATCTGCTCCTTTCATTGACTTCACGCAGCACAGCCATATAAGGTTTGCGTCCCTTTTGACATTCATGAACCCCGCAAATGGTCGGAACAGCTCTCATTGGATTAGGAAAAAGAAAGGAAAACTTTTTTTCCATGATAGCCACATCCAAGTTCAGCAACATCTCTGCAAAGAGGGCCAATATTTGAGAGCCATGCCTGTCAAATGCCTTATGATATACCAACATACGTAACAAAAAGAGACCAAACAGCATGTTATCAAGCATACTGATGAGCGTACCTGAAATCAAAGTCGAGATAAATTACAAAAATCAACTGGGTTTGGTAGGGATCCCTCTAGCTTTTTATTGTGACAAGCTTAAAGCATCCATAGAATTGGAGTAAAAAAAAAAAAAAAAAAAAAAAGGAAAGAGGTCTTGATCAACTAAAATCTTTTTCACCCTGGTATCTTTCTTTTTTTTTCCCATTTCATCTCTCAACTTTATATATAACAGCCATGTTGCGTAAAGTTCTGATTCCTTCTGCCATCAAGCTGTCTGGTCCTCGTGCCTTTACTTCTTTGACAAGAAGCATTGCTGCTACCAGAGTCACTCCTAATGCCGGTAAGTTTACATGTTCATGCCCCTCATCATTATGCTCATGCCATGTGTCGTTTTCATCCAGTTGGCTCTCTCCTCAGATCTCAAGCTCTTCGTCCTCAACTATTCAGCTCTCTCAAGATCTCTCCTTATGCTTTCCTCCACACACAATCCACTGCTCCTAATTCTGCTGTAGCCGAGCTCATCAAGGACGAAGTCATCGAAAACGACACTCACATTGAACCCATTTCCGAACAAAAGAAGCGATTTGATTCCATTGAAGCCATTCATCCCAACACACAAAAGGCAATCCGTCAGGTATTCAAGTACGAAGAAATGTCAGCAGTGCAAGATGCTGTTCTCTCCAAACTACCCAACAAGAATGACATGTTTGTCAAAGCAAAGACAGGTACCGGCAAAACACTTGCTTTTTTGACAGCTGCTATTGAAACAGCCATTGAGGGTCAATCCCCTCAAGATTTCAAGCACTTCCAAGGCACCTCCATCATGGTGATCTCTCCTACCCGTGAGCTCGCTAACCAGATTGCTGATGAAGCCCAAAAACTCGTAAGTGCGTATCCTTTCAAGGTACATTGTATGGTGGGCGGTGATTCCAAGAGACGTCAAATCCTCAATTTGGAGCGTCGTCGCTGCGATATCGTGGTTGCTACACCTGGTCGTCTGCAAGACATGCTTTCCTCAGTGCACAATTTCAAAAAGATGTGTCAAAATCTCAAGGTGCTTGTCCTGGATGAAGCAGATCAGCTGTTGGATATGGGCTTCAAGGCTGAATTGCAACGCATTTTGAACCAAATTCCCGAGAAGCGTCAAACTATGCTCTACTCTGCCACCATTTCGCAAGAAATTCGTGAAAATTTGGGCAAATTCGCTTTATCACCCAACTATGATTTGATTGATACCGTGGGCAAGGACGATGTCAACACCAATATTCATGTCAAGCAATCTGCTGTGATTGCTCCATATCAAAACCAGTGTGCACTGATCCGCGATTGTCTTGAAACACACGAAGCTGCTCAAAAGGGCAAGGTCATTGTCTTTTTACCTACGACCAAGGCTACCATGGTCTACGCCAATATCTTCAAGCGTCTGATGCCTGATCGTATGGTCTATGAAATTCACTCCAAGAAGGGCCAAGATCAACGTTCTCGCATTGCTGACAAGTTCCGTAAATCCAAGGACAGCAGCATCCTCTTCACATCCGATGTCTCTGCCCGTGGTGTCGATTATCCTGGCGTGTCTCTCGTTCTCCAAGTAGGTGTTCCTTCTTCTCGCGAGCAATATATCCATCGTCTCGGCCGTACTGGTCGCGCTGGCCGTGAAGGTGAAGGTATCATCATGTTGGCACCTTTTGAAAAGGCATTTTTGGACAAGGAAGTCTCTGATCTCCCTATTGAAAACATTGAGGCTCCCGCTCTCACTCAAGAGGAGATTGACGAAACAAATGAAATCGCTCTCAAGTCTATCAACAACATGGATGAGGATATGGTGAGAGAGGTCTATACTGCCTATTTGGGCTATTACTCTGGAAGAATGCCCATGCTGGGTCAACGTCGTTCTGCAGCCTTGACTGAAGCCAACAAATTTATTGAAGGTCTTGGTGTGACAAACATCCCTCATTTGAGCCCTCGTTTCTTGTCTCAACTTGGTTTGAGCGAAGGTAATAGTAGCCGTAACAATAACCGTGGTGGCAGTGGTTATAGTCGTGGTGGCAGCAGTCGTGGCGGTGGTTTCAATCGTGATAATGATCGTGGATTTAGCCGTGGCAACAATTTCCGTGATTTCAAGAGTTTTGATCGCGACAGCAATGATCGTGGCAGTTTCAACCGTCGTGATAGCTACAACAGCAGCAGTAGACGTTTTGAAGATCGTGATAGTGGCTACAAGAGCCGTGATGATGGCTTCAAGTCTCGCGATAGTGGCTTCAGACGTCGTGATAGTGGTTTCAAGAGCCGTGATGATGGCTTCAAGTCTCGCGATAACTTTGAACGTCGCTCAAACTTTAAGCGTCGCGAGGATTATTAAGTAACTCATGCACTGCAACTGCTGTCATAGCAACAACAACAACATTTATATCTAGAAATCTGTAAATAATCTTTCCATTTCCCGTTTATCAAATATGTTATACTATCAATAAAATCCTTAGAATCATTACTCATTGGTATTCATGTGTCCACACTGAGCTTTTTATTCAAGCTGCTCATTTGATGGTCTCCTATCCTTAGCTTGAAAAGCCTCTTATTATAAGCAACATCCCCAAGTGACCTCTTTAAATGTTAATGGGCCACCATTGACTGCAACTCCTTATACAATAACCAGTGAATCCTGCTTAGGAGTGGATCAATCCTATACTTTTCACTTGAGGAGTTTTTCCACTTTTAGTCTTATGACGAATGATATGGCTTCACGACGACCTATAAACAAGAGACAAGCTTTCCAATCGCACTACATTGAACAACCGATAGAGTAGGTAATATACTTTGGGTACCGAGAATCATACCACCATTATTATTTCTTTCGTTTCGACTACATTTACAAACAAGATGAATGATAGCGTATCCATACTGGTAGCCGTATTTCTCATTCTGATAGCCCTACGTTGGATGCTGGGTAATGCTCAACATGTACACATTTCACTTGCCATGACTCATAGTATGTTTAGGTGGCAACAACCCGAATAATCAACAGCAACAAGGTCAAAGACGCACAACAACAGGCACCAGAAGAATGCAGCATCGTGTCACTCCTCAAATGGTATAGACAGCATGGCTCTCTTTTGTAATGACAAGGTAATTGACCCTCTTTTCTCCACGTATGTATATAGATTGAAATGGTGCGTGCCATGTTTCCCGATATCCCTACTGCTGCCATCGTGGCCGACCTTCAAAGAACAGGATCTGTAGAGACAACAGTTGATAATGCACTCCGTGATGGAGGTCTCCCTCTTGTAAGTTGATTGATGCTATGGATCGCGCGATCACATCCTATTCACACATATACTCTGTTAGCCATCTCCAATGCCATCGCAGCAAGGCTCACCCAACTCCTACGCAACGAACACCTCATCCACTGCCTCCAGTAGTCGCAAATCACCTAGTCATCCCAATTTAGTCCAGAGATACAAGATTGATGTGCAACAAGATACAGATCAAGAGCCACCCAAGGTCTGGGAGGCCAGTCCAGACAAGCGACAAGAGATGCTGAGAAAACGCAAAGAATTCATGGTGCTTCAAGCCAGAAAGTAATGGTTTTAACAAAAGCATGTCGAGCTTACATTAACGATTACTTTTTTTTTAAAAAAAAAGGAAATTGATGGAGCAACAGCAAAAGAAGAAGCAGGAATCCGCTGTGGAGCAAGGATCAAGTAGTGCAGCAGCAGGAGCAACGTCTAGTAGCATACCAGTGGCATCCACTGCAGTGGCAGTAAACCAAGAAGAAACTGAAGAGGCAAAGACGTTTGAGGATATGTCTGTCGATGAATTAAACACACTTTCCCCTGAGCAACGCAGAGATCACATGCTGCAAGCTTTGCAAAAACGAACCAGCAGTTCCTAATGATCTTGATTTCTATATATACACACACACACACACACACAACAAAGGGAAGGATGGGCCCTGACTTTTAATAAAGCGATAAAATTATAAATACAATCCTTTTCCTTCTCGCTCTCTTGTTTGGAATTCAAATATATATAACTCAAAGTTTCCTTTCAAAACCTACAACAACAAAAAAAAAACTAGAGCAAGGAATCAAACAGCTCCTTCTATCTCTCAAACATGTTACCACGTAGGCAAATGTCTCCTAGTGTTCAAAAGTCTGATCTACATCAGCCAAAAGCGAAAAACCAGCCTCAGGGTCAGGTATGTCTTTACGTGGTTTTTTTTTTTTTTTTTTTTTTTTTTTTTTCCCTTCGAGATGAGGAAACTCCATTGCGAAAAATTGGCTTACTAAAGAGAAAACGTGTTGCTCTATCATTAGCTTGCTGCCTTGTTACATGGCAAGTTGGATTACGATGATCTCTTTGTATCTCAAGGCGACCCTAGCAGCAGCAGCAGCAGTAGCAATAACAATGTGGCATCCTCCCTGTTTCCAGACGACCTTCGCTCCAACAGTGCTCCCCCTACTCAATTGCTCAATGCTCGTCGTAGCAATAACATGAACGACGCCGCCTCCATGGACCCTACCGAGCAACTAAAGTATACGCAAGATGTCAATAACCAGCCGTGGCAATTATGGCAGAATAATGAAGAAGGTAATGTTCCAACTTGGACTCGACTCGAGCAGCAGCGTATTGATACATACACGCGTGTAAAATTTAGATTATATTCAACAGGATCCGCGAAGCAATAGCACTGGATTCAACGCTTATACTGGTAGACACACACCCACAAAGCAACAAGAGGACACACTGGCTAGTCGTCGTCAGAGAAATCTGGTTGACTTGATTCAACAGGTAAGACAACATGGTAGAGTTACTGCAACTGGATATACTCAACACGACAAAACTAGGACTTTCCTCGTACGCCCTCGCCTTTATTTGCGCTTCAACAGCAAGCGAGACAGAGACACGCTGCCGCTGCTGCTGCCGCTGCTGCTGGATTCACGTTTGAGGACCCCACCCAGGATTTAGATGCCATACAAAAGCAATATAGAGACCAATTAAGCGCTCTCGAATACGACGATATGGTAATGAGGCGTCAATCAGATGAAGCCAATACCTTGATCTCTCCTCCTCTGCGCAATAAATTCGTCAGTACGCCACCTGCCCGCTCCAATTCAACGCCTCCAGGAAGATACAATGAGATGGATCGCCAGACGGAATTGATGATGAACTCATTTAGTGGATTCGGCTTGAATGAGGATGTAAGTTAAAGTCGTTGTTGTGTGGCTCTCAAGAAGCACGAAGCTCTAACCAAAAGGTTATAGAATGATTACAATCTGCTATCCAACCCCCTTTACTTGCAGCAATTGCAACAACAGCAGAGTGCCTCTAGATTTCAGCAGCATCATCAAGGCCAATCAAGCCCCTATGGCGGTGGAAGCCCTTATTACGGTAACGCTCAACTTCATAATATCCCTCAGCAATCTTACAGTCCAGCTTTGGAATTGTCAGGTGGTTTGGATGGCTCAGATGGTTTATTAGGTAACGATGCCATGTATGGTCGTTGGAGTCAAGGTGATGTCGCTTATCGCAGACAGCAACAACAAGGTAAGCCTCTCCAACAAAAAATCCAAGCCCATCTTTATTCACCAATACATGTAGCTGCTGCTGCTGCTTTAGGCCACAATATGACAGGTCCCCTCACTGCACCTGCTGGTATTGATGCTGCTGGCTTCCCAGAAAATACGCTTCCCGGAGCCACTGACAAGAAATTGCGTGCCCTGCAAATGCAACAGCAGCAATTGCTCATCCAACAACAACAGCAGCAATTGCTGGCAGCCAGACAACAACTCTTGCTGCAACAGCAGATTCAGCAACAACAGCAACAGCAACAACACCAAGGATTTGGACATGGTAACAACAACCATCATCTGCAATCCAGATCCAGAGGAAGCCACCATCACGACAACGATGGACGTCAAATGCATCACAGCCATCATCAGCAACAGCAACAGCAACAAGCATCGTCATCCACGCAAGACATGACTCTCAACATGCGCAGTCCTTTATTAGAAGAATTCAGAAACTCCAAGAATAAAAAGTACGAGCTCAAAGACATCGAAGGCCATATTGTGGAATTCAGTGGTGATCAGCATGGATCTCGCTTCATACAGCAAAAATTGGAGACAGCCAATAGCGATGAAAAGCAAATGGTGTTTGAAGAAGTGCTTCCCAACGCCCTACAGTTGATGACAGACGTCTTTGGTAATTATGTGTTGCAAAAATTCTTTGAACATGGCAACCAAATGCAAAAAACCATCTTGGCCAAGCAAATGGAAGGCCATGTCTTGTCATTGTCGCTTCAAATGTACGGGTGTCGTGTTGTCCAAAAGGCCTTAGAGCATGTCTTGACGGAACAGCAAGCCACGTTGGTCAAGGAGTTGGATGGATGTGTGCTTAAATGCATCAAGGATCAAAACGGCAACCACGTCATCCAAAAGGCGATTGAACGTGTCCCTGCACAACACATTCAGTTCATCATTGACGCTTTCCATGGCCAGGTCTATAACTTAGCTACACATCCTTATGGTTGTCGTGTCATTCAACGCATGTTTGAACATTGTACCGAAGACCAAACGGTAAGAATAGTAAGCACAACCCTTTCGCCTAGTGTTTGGTAGTATGTTAACAGTTGAATTAGGGCCCTCTGTTGGATGAGTTGCATCGATGCACTGGTCAACTTGTACAAGATCAATACGGTAATTATGTGATTCAGCACATTTTGGAGCGCGGAAGAGCAGAAGACAAGTCACTGGTGATTGACAAGATTCGTGGTCAAGTGCTTCAGTTGAGTAAGCACAAGTTTGCTAGCAATGTGGTTGAGAAATGTGTCGATTATGGATCAAAACGAGATCGTCAGTTGTTGATTGAGGAAGTGCTTCAACCTAGACCTGATGGGTAAGCTCTACACCAGCGGTTGATTTCCGTATGTTCTAAACTCTACTGTAGAACCCTGCCCCTTGTTACCATGATGAAGGATCAATACGCAAATTATGTCATTCAAAAGATGTTGGACGTTGTTGACGATGATCAACGAGAATTGCTAGTCAACAAGATCAAACCTCATCTACAATCACTGAAAAAGTATACCTACGGAAAACATCTCATTCAGAGTAAGTGCGCTTTTAAAGCTTGGTTTTGAACGATGTCTACTGACACCATTGCTGCTTATATAGAAGTAGAAAAGTTATTACCTCTCATCAACAATGGTCAGTTGGATCTCAATGAGGAAGAGCAACAACACCATCATTTAGAGAATCATACAGACATGAATCCAACAGCTGAAGACATGATGCACCACCATCACCACCACCACGCCATTGCTTCAGACAACTTCATGGATGGAAGATTGAATTAAAAAAAAATCAAATTGATTTTGTTATACTACTACTACACAAAAAAATGTATATAAACTGTACTGCGAGGAAAGGGTAGGCCTCATTCAACACTATACATCAAACAACACTAAAAAAAAACGCCAAAAAAAAACATGGATAGATGATGGCAGCTTTCCTTTCTTCTTTATTATATTCACCTGTACATTATTCATTTTGTACATGTAAAGACTCCCCCTTTTTTTTCACAGATATTTTCCATATACGATATTTTCTCTTTTTATTTCTTCTTTTTCTTGACAAAAAGATCAAGATATACATATTTTTTTTACCTTGAAAAACATCAAATGACAAATATATATACTTATACAATCCATAACTCTCTAGAGAGGTTACGTGATTTGATGATCTGGATGTTGCAATCCACAAACTTGGTGATGTGGTGAATATTGGTACTACTGTAACGGGATACATTTTCGATCAGTTTAGAAAATTAAATGTGGTTTCTTTTTTAATGCTGGTGCTTGCTGATACATAAGATGACTGCATAGCAACGTTTATCTAACACCCCCTACAGATACGTTATCAGATGGGTCACATAAGGCAATCATTTTATTGAGATACTGCATTCATTTGGTATGCCCATTTGCTAATAATCCTATGTAGCTTTAAATAAAGCAAGAAACAATACCAGTGGTTTGCTACGTTGTGAGTTGAATTTGGACTAATGGGTGTATAGCAATCATATTATATTAAGCCTGGTGTCCGAATCCAGCAACGCTTGTTTGTATGGTGTATGGTACATAGCACTATTTTTAAGCTATTATCGCAAAAAACAAAGCTGAAGTGAATTGGAAAAAAAGACATGGATGATGAACCCTGTCGAATTACATCAAACCATGGAAGGATACGAACAAATAGAAGTTTGTCTATAATGCGTTCTACAAGCTAATTCATATCTATACAATCAAAAAGTTTCAAACAAAGCTTCTGTGAACGTCAAACCATAAGCCTACTTGAATGTATATTAATGTGGCTACATCATAACATCCGTCGTTATTTATTTGCATGCAAATTTTAATGAACTCTTCAAGAATCGAACGCTTACACTTTGGATTGGTAAAAAAAAAAATCAAAAAAACCAACATTTTCAAACATTGGAAATGCATACTTCGTGAGTTAATCGACATTAAAGACGCTATTTTTAAGCGGGAGAATATGCTTACTCTAGCTTTGAAAACCTGTTATTCTTAAACAAAGCAAGCTACAGCCGTCTAGTCTTGACAGCAAGATTCCTCAATACGTCTAGTATCTATTGGAAACTTGAAACCAGCAAGTTGATATGGTCCTTTTCGTACGCTCCGATTTTTAAAATGCTTGGTCAAATGCATGCTGGTGCGGTGTGTTTAGGATATAGATCATCTCTGAGAGGCAAATGTATTAAGCGTTGTATATTACATAAGAGGATCTGCGAATGAGCAGAAATGCATAGTAGAAGTGAGAGGTCTTTATTCAAGCAGCACGAAGGAACATGAGTGATGCCATCAAATGGCTAATCTATATCCTGGTTCCTAGAGAGTGGTAGCCTATGGCCTTTCGTCCCTGGATTTGGGTTTCAATTCCGACAAATGTTCTTCCGTTAAAGCTACTAGGAAGAACATTCTATCCTGGATCATATTTGCTGTTTATCCTTGACTGGTGGTTCATGAGGCGTTATGCAGCACATTCTCGTTAACTGGTTCAAGGCTTATACAATTATCCCGCATTTAAGATCAAGGTCCTATTGCTGCGGCACTGTCAAATAACTATAAACACATTCGAGATTTACATTAGTTTTAACCCTCATTCAATCTTGAAATAAAATGATAAATATATTCAGTTTTAATTATATTTCTTCTCTCTATATTATTCTTAACGCATTTTTTTTCTCGCTAAATTTGGCTGTACGAACATACTACTTTCAAAGCTCTGATGTAAATAGTCTAAGACTTGATTGTGGATGGTGGCGTAAATCTTATGACAAAAGATACTTTTATCCTGTGAAATCGTTGATATGAAGCAAAAGTTAGCAACCCATTACATTGAGACATGTTGGAAAATACTGATAAACAACGCATGCTTGGCGGCGGGGCATCT
Source organism: Mucor velutinosus (assembly GCF_035048745.1). NCBI lineage: Eukaryota > Fungi > Mucoromycota > Mucoromycetes > Mucorales > Mucoraceae > Mucor > Mucor velutinosus. Next base: position 1,974,548 of record NW_027041905.1, on the reverse strand, counting down.
GTTATTAAGTCCTCCTGGTCCTTAAAGTAGTATTGCATTATCGTACTTGTATATGGGCTTTCTCCAACCACATAATATCAAGTTTAAAGGACACTCACTCACATGCCACAGTTTAATGCATGTTAGATCAATTGATTGCACCTTATTTTATAGTTTTAAACAAAGGACGACATAAATTGGATCTATTTGATACTCTTTTTATTACAAATACAAAATTATAATACATGACAGATCAATAGGAAATCAACCAGTTGTAGCCCATCGTTGTTTCAACCCCTGAGCCAATCAGATTGCTTGAAAACTCCGCTGACCTAAAAAAAATTTGCGAGGGTTTCCCTCTGTTTTGATGTGAGGCAAAATTTTAAGCGCCGCTATAATAGCAATATAGCCGCTGCTATCATCAAACTTCCCCCAGGTGCTAGAGCATGCCTTACTTACACCACCTAGCTTTAGATTCTGGCGTTGAGGCTCTCAATCATCACTAAAGTAAGTAGTGATAACCAAGTGGAGACAGCCTATCTACCTCCTAGCCTCCGATAGAGTCTTGTTGAGCTTCAGGGATAGGCACATCCACACAACGTAAAAAAGGTATGCTTCAAAGAAACACAAAGATAATAAAGGAAAGAATAAAAGAATATACTACTATAGGAGTATAGTAGTACTTGGGCAAAAAATGGATACTCACACAAAGTGATTCAAAGAAATGTATAACAAGTACACCATCAGAGATGCTCAAAAGAGCTCGTTGTTGCAACAAAATTGCATACATGAGCAAAGTGCATGGTAATAGTCGAATGTAAAGTAACGCAAACACACAAAACTGCAAAAGCAATGGTGGTATAAGTTTGCACTGCAACATAATGACTAACGTTGTCTCATGTGAAGCCACAAAGGCAACGCAACCAGCGAAAGAAGAAGAAAGCGCAACAAAGTAAATATTATGATAAAATGCATTATCACGAGAAAGGAAGCAATAATACAAACGTTCAAAGAGGTTTTATATCATTCCAACCAGAAGAAAGAAGATACTTACCACTTACCACCACCACAGATAGACCAGAGGATACGCAATCACCAGATATAAACCAGAGAAAAAGCATGCACCAGACACAGTACACCAGAGAAGACCATATTAGCAACAGCAGCAGCAACACCAGCACCATGGAAAAATCAGAGAACAAACGACACCAGAGACCAGACAAAGACCAAACAACAAGCAACACTAGCAGAGACCAGACAAAGACCAAAAAGTAGACAGCAGAAAAGGAATGGCAGCAGCACCCACGTCAAACAGGCAAAAAAATTATCAAAACCTAACAAACAAATTCAGTTAGTACTGATTCTACGTCTTCCAGTGCTCGTTTATCGAATGGTACCTACTATATCCCTCTTCAAAGAAGCAGTGTCAAGTTCTTTTAGCAATACAAGGCAGTGTGATCAGAAGTTGGAGTGTTATTATCATTCGAACGGTTTCCAAACCAACATGGTTCGATACTAAACGCGTTTTGCAAAAGGAAAAAAAAAACGGTGATATGGAAAAATGAGAGGGCGCCCTATCCAACGTCACGGCTAGTAAATTTGGCCTCAGTCTTCTGCCACAGCAGCTGTCGCTGCGGCAATCAAATTTGGATTTGTGCAGCTGTCATTTTTGTGCTCAAATTTGACTTGATCTGACATCCTTTAAACGTTTTTGCTAGATTTGACTATGAAAACTGTCATTGTTATACTTTACTTTCTATTGCGTTTATAAAGAGTCATTAAAGGCGCATCGAATGATGCTGGTTACATTTAGTTTTTAGACTGAAAATAATGAGCAATTTTCAAAAATATGAAAACAGGTTTTCTGTGAATATGTCAAAATTTAGCATATACAAGCCTCATAGAAGGGGTTTCCGCTGTTGCATTCCATCTTTACGATCAATTTGATTTGATATGTATCATAAGAAAAGTCTTCGTTTTTTAGGTGAAAAACACGATTGTTTGATTTTCAAGAGTTTTCCCTTGCTAATACTCATGGAAATATGATGATTTTCATGAATTTGCAACGACTCAAAAAAAATTGAGATAAAGCATCAGGAAGTAAAGCGTGGTCAAGAGGCGGCATGTGATGCTATTCCAAGCGCTCAAAACGCTTTGTGGCATGAGTTATTCGTTCTTGAATATGGCTGGATTTGAACAGAATTCGACCTAAAACGAAGGGGGTAGTCGGTTGCATTGCCAGAAGAGTAAGTCAATTACGCTTGCGGAATACATCCACTATGATCTGCATTATTTCGACAATTTATCCAGTTATCAGATTTAGATATAAACTATATGTGCACTGGATTAGATATACAATACAGATTTATACTATAAGAAGATATGATCTTCAGATACTACGTTAATACTATAAGATCCATACTATATAAGATATAGGCTATAGATGGCATCACAGACATGGATGGCGCTATAGACTTATACTTGTATTCCGACATTGACTACGGATGTTTGCCATATCTGGATAGGCACCAAGATTAATGCAATATGAGCTTGTTGCTTCAGATGTGCACTTTATGATCCACGCTATAAGACACATGCCTATATCCGTGATACTAGCTACAGATACTTTATGTACTACAGACTCGTGCTATATATGAGACATGCTACAGACATGACATATATCCAGATACATGCTAAAGATGTATGCTCAGCGATATACACTCAGATATGTACTGTTGATATAGACTAAGGAGATTGTACCTATCGGATACATGCTACTAGATCGATATTATTTATCCTTATAGAAAGAATAGATCAGAATACTTCGGATGAGAGTCTAATTATTCATCCAGACAAAGCTAAATCATGATTAGCTTGCTGGAGTTGTCTTTTAGCATGATTAGACATTAGTATGATCGACATTCAAGCGGGACAGTTCATGAAACTTCTGGTTCAGCCGACAGGTTTCTGCTTTTGATTAAATGCTTCAAGACGACTTTCTTACAAGACGCAGTTGCGATGATGGACGTAATACCTGAACATCCTATTTGGAGGCACGAAATTTTCAGAAACCCACTCTTTCTAGAATTTCAAAAATATAAAGCTTTTTTTTTTCAATATGAAAACTGTGTGTCTGATGTTTTTGCTTTGTTTATAGAAAAGCAAAAGCTCACGTTAAAGAAAATGAAGTGCCCCATTCATTAATTATTGAAAGATTTGCTCCTGAAGTACAAGAGCAGCTTTCCTGTATCAACCGAAGTATAGCAAATACAATGCGAGAATTGAATGAACGTCAAAAGAAGTCGGATGAAATCCAGCAGCAAATGCAAAAAGTGTTTGACAATATAGTCACCGGAAAGCAGCAACTGCAACTGTCTTTTAGGATAAACCAAGGGAACCAAGCATTAGCGACAACAGGCGCTGTCGCAAATACCTCTGCCTTGCCAAGATCAGAAGATGTATCGCAATCAAAACAATTTTCGGAAGAAGCCCAACAAAGCCCACCACCACCAGATTATAACAACACCAGAGTTGCAACTATTCACTACGGCCCAACTGATGTTCTCATGAGAACATCGAGGTGCTCATATAAGAATCTATTTTATGTTCTCATTCGAGAGCATCGATGTTCCCAAAAAGTGGAAAATGCTCTCATATGGGAACATCGGCGTTCCTAAAGATCTATTATAAGTCGGCCGATGTTCTCATAAGAACATCCGAGATGTTCCCATATGAGCACATCCATGTTCTTAAATAAGAGCAAATGTAGCTGTTTATGAGCGCATCGATGTTCTCAAATCAAAATATCGATGTTCTTAAATGAGCAAATCCATGTTCTCAAATGAGAACATTCATGATCGCGCATGAACCTATCGATGAGCTGAAATGGGATCATTGAAGGTCTGAATCAGCTTAAATATTGGTAGCTTTTATTGGCCCATAATTCGTGGTTTAAATATTGGCAGCTTTCATTGGCTCAGAAATTGTGGTTTAAATATTTATACATTTATTATTGGTTAATTTTAATGGGTAAACGAAGGCTACGTGCCAAAAACGTGCAATAGTAAAGCCTTGTAGTGGTAATGGTCATGCTGTAAGCTATAGTAGAGTCAAAGATAATTGAGAATAATAGCCTGGATCAGTATGAACTGTTTCGTGTTTCCCAATATTATCAGTTTTTAGGGCAATATAAAAGTGATGTTTCCAGGCGAGATCCAGAGAGAGCATAGAATGAAAAGGTTGAAGCCATCAACAGTGTTCCATGTAGAGCAACGAATTGTACAAAAGCCAGCATAATATCAAAGATGTGCATGTACCTATCAGCAAAGATGTGAACTGAATCAAGTTAGTAAAGCGTTCCAGCAAAGGCGTAATGACTACAATACCTCTTTCACAAGACAGATAGAAAGTACAGCACACCACCAGGCAGCGACTCATTGGGAGCAGACATTCTTGAAAAGAAAACATCGAACGAATGTTAATGCGTCTTATGCTGTCAGAAGAATCAGATGTATAGACCGCATCATTCAACTATGAAGCATCTGCCATTGTTCACTGGATGCAAAAGGGGATCCATAAAGTATGCAAGAGATGTGCTCAGTTATCAAGCCAAACCCGCCAGACCCACTCGACGCTGGCACTAGTTAACTTATCAGGTGAGTAACGACTGATTTTTCCTGATGATGCAGCAAAAGATGACTTACTACTTGAACAGTGATAGCAAGAAAGCAGATAAATGGAACCAGCAGGATGGAGGGAAACGGTTAACCAAATGGCATACTTGCGACATCGAAATTGACCTGGCAAAGTCGCCTTTACATTTCTACAAGATATTTGTTAGCTTTTATATGGCAAGAAGCATTGGACATACCATAAATTTGTTGTCTCGAAAGGGTGTAAATGAAGATTCCATCCTGGATACTAAGGCAGGGATATGAAGCTTCCCACGGCGCACATTTGAAATGGTATTCCTTCTTCAATGGCATTGAAACCTAGCCTCCACCTTTAAAGCCATGGACGGTAAATGCTGCCTCTTCTTCTTGCTGCTACAGAGTACATGTCTCTTATGCTGATAGAATTAAAGTGAAAATAGATGAAAAATGAAGAAAAAAGAGAAACAAAGGCACTTTTTTCTCAAGGGATGACCTAAATATACAAAGTTTCGATCTAAAAATATAGAAACACGCTCTAATCATGGACAGTATCAGACTGATGTAACCAAATCAAGTAACTTTTTAAGCTGAAGTGACCTATCAAATGTGATTTTAAATGTGGCATCGCAGCTAATCCATCATCTCAAATCCCAATAGAGCAAGGCAGCATCAAATGTACAAAAGCAAAGTAATTTTATTTTGGATGAAATATACAAGATCTCACAAACGCACACACCATTACATATTGCTAGTAGTACTAAGGTTGTCATCATCCTCAGCATTACCAACACCGGCAGTTTGAGCAAGCTGGGCAATATCACTGTCTCCAACAATTGCTGATTCAGTCTCCTAAAAGCATTTGAAATGTTTCCAATACTTAGATGTTAGCCATGGCCAAAACAAATAATAGGAGCTACTTACCAGAAGATGGCTTCTTGCCTCATTTTCTTGCAAAGACACATTGGCAGCAGCATTGGCAGCATTGGCAACATTGGCAGCAGCATCAGCAGCAGCAGCAGCAGCAGCAGCTCGGTTTCTGCTTGCTCTATTTGCTTTGAAGGCCTGGGAGAGCAACAACCTGGCACACCACTGCTTCTTGCAGAGACAAATCATGAGATTGTCCCGTTGCAGGGCCTGCTCCTCCAGTGCCAGGCTGTAATATACCTGTTCATCCTGCACATGGTCCAGGGCATTCCAATGCGAGATATTCGGATGCATCACCAGTATAGCCTCCAAGACCCTCTTTGCTGTGCGGTGGAGCTTCTCCCTGCGCGATTTGAGCTGCCCTGGTGTCAAATCGGGTACAGATGCCCCATTGCATAGTTTGTGTAGATGCTGGAGCATTGCGTTGTATCTCTCCACAGGAGAAGCTCTGGCCCTGCCGGTAGGGTTTGCTTCAATTACCCGAGGACCTCTTCTGTTGCTGTTTGATAGTACCTGGCTTCTGTAAGTGGGATCCAGGATGCTTCTTGTTGCCAAATCGCTGCCTGCGTCTTCCAATGGCGACATGAATTGCTGTCGAAATCCATCATTCAAGACGTTCAGTTGTACGCCTTGTTGGCTGATTTCGGATCTCATTGCCATCATTTCTTGCAAGAGTCTTGCGGTGAAGTCAATGCTGGCAGCGTTGTTGTTGTTGTTGTTGTTGTTGTTCATGGTTCGCGCTGATAATAAAAATTTAGTAAGCAAAGAAAAGATATGTTCAGAGTTGTGTTTTACCGTATATCTCGTTGCGCACACACCACCACGTTGTTGAACGTCATTCGGTTCACAGGCTTCATGCAAGTAATGCTGACCTCATTGTACGCCCATAGTATAAGCATATGTGCACAGTGAATACCACTCGATTTGACATGATGTTGAAAGTGAAATGACGTAGAGGTAGCCTGAGGCGACATATCACATCATAGGAAACACGTTCCTTACTTGATCTTGGACTTTGAGTTACCAAACGTTATATGCAAGACTACGTATCACTTGCTTGTAAACGATGATAAACGCATTTGTTGGCGAGCGCAAATAAAACTTGAATTAGTATATAAAGCTGCCACTTGAAATTTGTTTTTACTTGCCTATTTTTCTTGGTTTCTCCAAACATGTCATTCTCAATCCGTATATCACGAGAAACAGAGCCATCCTTCTGTACAAATTGCTATACCAGCTTTGACAGTGCCCGTGCTCTACGCAACCATCGCCGAAACTGTCGTGCTCCCATTTTGAATGAAGATCAAGATGTTGAAATGGAAGAGCAACCTCCAGTGGAAACAACGCTGATACAGCCACAATCTCCCCCCAGTGCGCTAGTCACAGCCAATTCAGATCATGCAAACCAGCTGCATGATGATGATGCCATGAGTGATATTGAAGAAATGATTCCTGCTGCTGACGATGCTGATTACGACTACGCAGACTTTGAACAGACGCCGGGTGCTGCTGATCTGCTGCCTATTGTCGATAATAATGGTAAGGAATTGCAGCGCTAAAGTAGATGTATATACTCACAATAGCGGATTCCACACATGCGATAACAGGAGACAATCCAGAAGAAGCAGGGCTTGAATTTGATTTGCTAAATGTCAAATACAAGACAGTTGGAGTAGTCGACCCAGATGCAGAAGATCAGGCTTGCTTCTACGATTGCAGATCCCTCGAAGACATCAACCAAAATACATATACAACCACAGAACTGGTTTCGATTGAGCTGTATGATATCGTCAATGATTTTGCTATACCACGGGATGCATACAGAAAGTTGGTCAGGTTGATGAACACTGTTTTGAGAGATACAGAAAAAATTAGTCGAGGTAATTCGCATTGCAATGACATGTCATTTATACAATAACTCACCAGCTTCCGATCCTCCCCCTCCCATGAACTGATAGAAAGCAATCCGGAGATCATGCATGGCCCTCGTGTGCAAAGCATGCTTCAGCGCCAATCATCGTTGACATCCCATGAATATGATGTGTGTATCAATGGCTGCAAGCTGTACGCATTGGAAGTAGACGACGAGGAGACAATTTGTAATATTTGTTCCCATGAAAGATACGATGCACGGGGAGATCATCGAGCCCTGTCAACAATGAAAGTCATGTCAATTGGAGACATCGTATCACGATTAGTTGCGAATCCAATAACGAGAGAGGAGCTTCGGTACCGACATGCCTACGACAACAGAGACCTTGAAGAGAATCCATCCGATGTTATCATTGCTGACGTATTTGACGGCGCCACGTACAAGTCCATCAAGAATACGCATTTCACAAATGACCTGGATATCGCAGTTGCGATCATGAATGATGGCTTTGTAGTTGAAAAGAGAGGTGATCGGCTATTCACAATTATTCATCTGATGGTGTTCAATTACGATCCACACAAGCGTTACAAGGAGGAGTACACGCACGAGCTTTGTATCTTTCCAGGAAAAAAGAAGCCCAAATCATTTGACTCGTTCATTTCCATCATCTTGGCAGAGCTCCAGTGGCTTTCTACGTATGGAATGGTAGTCGAAACAAATGATGCTGGGCCAATTCGTTTGAAGGTTCATCCTCTAATTTGTGGTGGTGATACTCCAGGTAAATATCCTAATTGATAAAGCAATTAATCAGCATCCACAATGGCTAACATGAAATTGATTTACCTACCTGCTTTATTCTAGCCGTGTTTGACTGGAGCAAGTGTGCTCATCATGCATCTGAGTATGGCTGTCGTTGGTGTCTTTCGCGTGGTATGCACCCTGATAATCGCAGCCATGGGATGTACTTTCCAAATGCTGGAAGCATGCGTACGAATGAAGATTACGAGAGGGCTGAGTCCAACCTTGGATTCAACGGTGTCAGCCTTTTCAATCAGCTATCGTCATGCATTGCACCCCAATGCTTTGGATTCGAAGAAATGCATACATTAGCACGAGGTGTTGGTTCAGAACTCTTCGAGATGCTCACTGTCGACCTGTCTCCGAACAACACAAAGTTCTTCTACACATATCCAGATGGTGAATTGGAGCGAGAAAATTATCCATTTTTCATTCCAAAGCAACGGCTGTTTGAGATTGGCAAAGCAATTGAGGACACAAGATCACATATACCAGTTGCATTTGATGGAAGCTTTTTGAATCTGGTGGAGAAGCTACGAGGCACCCGCAGTGTTGACTATCTTGATAATTTGCTGGTAAGATCAGATCCACTGTAATCTGCAAACGTACACATGTAAGGCGTGAATTAGGATCTGATTATTCTGATTTGAAATAGACCATCATACCTACTCTCTTTGTCCCAGAATTAGCCAGTCCACAGGCTAGGAAAGCAATCATGAAGCTGGTTAGAGGCGTCTGTCTTGCATTGCAATGGGAGTTCACTGAGGCTAGGTTGGCAGAGATTGATGAATGCATTGACTTCTTCATTGACTACTGCAAAGCTCAGAGAGATGCCATGTGCTTGTCACTTTCGGTCTTCCGTCCCGTAATGCATCAGCTTACACACGTAGTGTGGATGATAAGAGAAATGGGGCCAATTGTAGCCTACTCCTCACGAAGTCAAGAACGGTTAGTCATCTATACATGCTATGTTTATCACACACATCCAGCTACTTACATAACAACATCATCCATTTTACAGAAGCATTGGAAAGTTTGGTGATTTGATAACTGGCAAGTCAAGGACAGGCAAGCAATCTTCCAACTTGATTGAAATTGTTGCAATCAGAAACCAGCTGAAAAGGATCTTCGACTCAAATGAGTTCCTCCAAGGCATTCGACCGCAGCCATATGCATCCACCACATACCTCAATCATCCAGAATCTCTAACAAGCTCACAGTTGTGGGAACCTGATCAAGAAGAGACAAATTTGGATCATCATTTTGGCTTCGATGGTACTGATCGTGCTGAACTCCATGGTGTTCCAATTGCAAGATTCAAGCGTGCTTTGTCGAAATACTATTGCAGGATATTCTCTCTTCAAAGGCTGAACAGTCCATTGTCAATGACGATCAAGGTTGCCCATCGTGCTCTAATCGGTTCTACTGTCATAGGATCAGAAATATACAGAGAGAAGATGCATGAGTTTCGTAGAAGCAACCATCTGGTCATGTTTAGGTCAACTCACCTCAATCGACTTAACCACCCTGTCTCCTGTTGGTTTGTTTCGCGAGTGATATTCTTTTTCCAACATGTCTATGATGGGTCGACCTACTTTTTGGCTTTCGTTGAAACCATGAAAAATCATGGTGTTGCTTCTCACGACAGGTCTGTCCCTTTTGTTCGTATGAATGAGCCTGTCGAACAACAAATTGCAAGAAGGGTGCCGAGAGTGATTGATCCCAAGTATGCTGTCATTTCTATTGACGATGTTGAGATGCAAGTGGGATTGGTGAAATCTTTGGATAACGACTTGCACTTTAGCGTCATTGCAAACTACCATGCGTTTGAACAAGATATGTCGATCGATGCTGGCGATATTCGCAACCTTTAACGAGGATTGAAATCGCAACATACAGATTTTTTGCTTTCGCGTAAAACTATCCACTTAAGGCTACTACGAAATAAAAGATAATACATTTATCAATACAATACATAGCTACATTCATTAATCACACTTGTATACCTCTTACAGCTTTGTTGTCCATGAAGGCATGCGCAAAATAATTATAATAAAAGAAAAGGATCCGCATCACTGGCCATCAAAGCATTTTGAGAAAAGCATAATTAACCCAGCAAGGTTAACGTCCAACGAAGAAAAAACGAGTTTGCTCGGATTCGAACTGGCGACCTTCAGTTTGTTAGTCAGGAATATTACCACTTTGACATAGCGACTCAAAGTAACCAGAAACTCGGGTCACGTGATTTTTTCTCCTGATTTGTTTCAAATTGAGCAAGTTTGGAGGCTTCTAACTTCGTAGATAATGATGCTACGAATTGGCGTTCGGTACGAAAAATAAACAAAAGAACTCAAAAAGTCTGACCATACCATTTAAAAGCGCATATCTGATAACTATCTTTACAGTGTAAAGCCAAATGTTCTGATATGGGAACATCGAGGTGCTCACGAGAACATCGATGTTCCCAAAAGAGCGCATCGATGTTCTGTGAGAACATCAGTTGGGCCGTAGTGATTTCACTTCCATACAATCAAGAAGGTGTACCGTTATACAAAATGAGTCGACAAGTGACAACTGTGTGTGATCTTTGGGACAAGTGGACAATAAGTCGAGATGGATTCTGGTCTGTTCAAGAATTAGAAGACAAGTGGGGCGCTAAATGGAGAAAAGACGACAGAAAATGGTTCAATATCCGTAAAAAAATCATTGATTCCGTTGAAGACCTTCAGCTGGATCTTGGTCTCTCCCCCGCTTCTACTGTAAGCGCCTTACAAAAGGTGTTCAACACTCGCCACTGGTCTTTGGATAGCTTGGGCACAGAGCTCCAAAAAGGCGCTTTTTTTCCTTGCGAAGAAACAAAAAGAAGAAAATTACAACACTTTTAGTTGAGCCTCTTTTACCATCAATAGTTGCATTTTCATTAATAAATATCTTTTTTTTTCCTGTGGATTTTGTAAAAATCGCTTAAAATGTGTTATGTAAATCTGGGTCTCAGAATAGCAGGGAACCACAAATCGCACACACTACTGAGAGTTGGTAAATAATCCTTGATATTTATACTAGTTAAAAGGTTACAAACAAAGTCTGGGTGTACCTGACAAAAGTTTTGAGCTACATACACTAGATCTGTGAGAATTTCTCAAAAAAACTCTCCGGCGGGGAATTGAACCCCGGTCTCCCGCGTGACAGGCGGGGATACTCACCACTATACTACCGAAGAGAGACGTTAGTCGAACAGCGCGCGATATTAATCGTTCCTTTTTATACTTTTTCGCAAAATCAGTTTTTCCCATCAACTCTTTAATTACTCATCAAGATTCCCCCAAAACAGAAATCTCGTGTCAGTGCCAAGGCTTCTGAACCTTCTATTGCTTCCCGTACTACAGTTACACCTGCTAAGCAATTAATTTTCATTAATTCTGTGCACAGTAACACTACTTTGTCCTCTGGTTCCACTACTTCGTGTCCAAGTGCCACTGCTTTGCCTAACGTTACTAGTTCTAACCTCACTTCTGTTACTCCTGGTCCTACCCCCACGGTTTCGCAATCGAAACGTCCATTTGTGCCTTCCCCAACTTCCTCTTTCGGTGAAATGCCCCAAAAACGGATTTTGACTAAAAAGGGCGTGATCTCTTCTCCCACGGTTGTCAATGCCAATGTCAATGCTCCCCCTGAGGTGATCCCTGCTTCTCGTATCACTCGAATTCCGATTCCCAAGGGTTCTAAGGTTCCCATTAATGCCGAAAAAGCTTTGCCACAACCAAATGCTGCTATTCCTGCTACTAATACCACTACTGATCCGTTGATCAATACTACTGCTGTCTCTTCTAACACTGCTACTACTACTATTATTGATCTTCCTTCTGATACTTCTACCGTTGCTTCTTCAACTACTTCTCTTGCTGACTGGGCAATCGATTTTCAGGTTCAATTGCGAGCTATGAATACTCGATTTGCTGCTTATGAAAATCGGTTGAATGAAGTTGAACGTCTTACGGCTGAGAATGCTCAGCTGAAATTTGCTCTGTCTGACGCACATCAGTTGATCGCAACACTTCAGGAGGAGGTGAAGCGACTTAACAACGTCTCTGTAGATGCCGTTATGTCTGATGTGTCTGGTGTCTCTGCCTCTGGTATTTCTGGTGATTCTGGTGACTCTAATGACTCTGGTGTATCTGATGGTGCTGCTGGTGCTGCTGCCTCTGGTAACTCTGGTGCTTCTGGTGTCTCTGGTGTCTCTGGTGTCCCTGGTGTCTCTGGTGTCCCTGGTGTCTCTGGTAACTCTGGTGTCTCTGGTGTCTCTGGTGCTGCATTTGGTGTCTCTTCTGGTTCATTCTTTGCTGGTAACTCTTCTGTTTCCAAGTATGCTTCTCTTCCTGCTACAGCAGCTGCTTCTTCCACTCGTGTTGCCTCCACTACTCCTACTCCTACCTATAACTTTTTGGCAGCTGCTAAAAAAGGTAAGAATAGCAAGCAAAAATCCAAGTCAAAGCCTTCCCCTCAAAAGGTTGAGGCTGCCGCCCGCTTCTTTTCTGACTATCCTGAGCAATATGAGCAAGGCTATCGATACATCTACTTTCGTAGTCGTCATCGTAAGTCTTACAAGGCTGTTCGTGAACAATTGCATACGTTGAAAGTCCAAAACTGGCGTGTTTTGGATATCCACTACCCTGCTCCCAAGGCTGTTGCCCTTTTGGTCCATCATGAATATGCCAAGGAGCTACTTGATACTCTTGCCAAAGCTAAGGTCCTCCCCATTGATGCTTTTGATCCTCGTGATCCAACAATTCTGGAGGATCCTCGTCTTGTTTCCCTTACTGAAGCTGAGCGTGTGGAGAAGGCTATCCAGGTTCATCAGGGTCGTATTCTGCGTGGTCTTCAATACTTGTACCAGCATGCTGGTCGTCGTCCTATTTCGATTGCTGTTGCTACTGACTTTTTCCACAAGAAATGGATCTCTAATGATCAATTGCGTGAGTTCAAGTCTAATGGTTCTTTTACGATTAATGGTGTGGTGTCTGGTGATTCTGTTTCTGGTGATTCTGGCTCTGGTTCTGATGGCTCTGGTTCTGGTGGTGACTCTGGTGCTGGTGGTGACTCTGGTGCTGGTGGTGTCTTTGAGACGGATAATGAGAATGTTACCATGACTGATGCTGCTAATGATACTGGTTCAACTGTTTCTGCTTCCCTTCCTGGTGGTGATAAACCAGAGGCACCTCAGTAATGAGTGACTCTCGCGATATCACTATAACCATCTGGAATGCTAATTGTCTTGATCGCATGACAATTAATACTGTTACCCAATCCCTTCCTTTGTCCTCTCTCATCTTTATAACCGAAACATGGCTTCTTCCTCCTCTCCATCTCCCTACTTCGTGGCAGCAATTCCATACCTATGGTTTGCCTGTCCCCAACATGCGTTGTGGTCAAATGGGAATCTCGTTGCTGGTCAATCCTGATTTTCCTTACCCTGTTACGCATATTCCTTCTGTCTCTCCTTATGTATTATCCTGTCAGGTTGCATCCACTTTGATTCACTGTGTCTATTTGCCTCCTACTGCTTCTTTTTCTGACTCTGATGCACTAGCTGTACTCCGTGATCTGCCTCTCCATCCTAGTCCCTCCCAAACAAACACAATCATATGTGGTGATCTCAATGCTCGCCATGCTCGTTTATTGGGTGATACTAAGACTACTACTAGAGGTACTCTTCTATATGAGTGGCTGCTTGATACTGGTCTCTATTGTTGGAATGCTTCTTTTGCTTTTGGTGAGCCTACACTTGTCAAACAACGTCGTCGTCGTATTGTCCATCACGATGATGCGAATGTGTCGTCAAGTGCTAGTGCTTCTGGTGTTGTTGGTGCTCCTGTTGGTGTCCCTGATGGTGCTGCTGGTGGTTCTGGTGTCGTCTCTGGTGTTGTCTCTGGTGGTGGCTCTTTTGATGACTCTGGTGGTAGTGGTGTTCTTGGTGCTTCTGGTGTCTCTGGTCGTGGTCCTGGTATTGGTGTCTCCCTCGATGGTGGTGCTGTGTCTGGTGTTACGGCTGATAATTCTGATCTGCTCTCTGATTCTAGTGATGATAGTGACTGTACGGATGATGGTGAACCTGTGAATGATCCAATGTCATACATCTCCTACGCTGCTGGTAGTATCATTGACTTGTTCATTGGTACCCATGGCCTCTTGCATCCTTCCTTGATCGTACACTCTAATATGAGTATCAACTCTGATCATCATCCTGTGTCGCTGTCCTTTGCCTTTGATTCTCCCCCTCCTGTTCGTGTGGATCACCCGCGGTGGATGTGGAATCTATCAAAGTTGGAGGACCCAAGTTGCTCCTATGCTCCTCTGTTTGCAAATCGTATTGCTCCCTTTCACGATGACCTGGTGTCTCTGTTGCCCTCTACTGCCTGTCCTGACTTTGATGCATTAGGTAATACTCTCACTGATTGTATTCATTCGTCCTTGACAGAGTCTGTGGGTCGTCGCTTACCAAAGCCTCCTGGTAATGCCTGGTTTTGGACCTCTGATTTGCAAGCTGCCTTTGACCTTCGTGAGCATCTCCATACCCGCTGGCTTCGTTCTCCTAACCCCTTCGAACAATGTAAACGCTGGGGTGAATATCTTGCTGCTAAGAAGGCATTCCAAAAGGCTATTCGTCGTCGGCGTCGTCAAAGCTGGAAACAGTTTTGTACCAAGATGGCTACACAGCCTTTAGGTGATACTACTGGTACGCTCAAGCGGATTATCCGTGGTCGTAGTCTCAGTGCTCCTTTCTCCCACCCTGAAGGTCCTGTTGCTGCTGCTTCTAATATGGCCCAACACCTTCGTGGTATCTATGCTGGTGATTCCCTGCTTCCAAACCGGCCTAATGCTCCTCCTACTCCTCTTGTGCCTCATTCTGTGGATGAATGTCCGTTTGATGCCGATGATGTTGACTACTACTTAAGAAAGCGTTTGGCCAGGCGGCGTGCTCCTGGTGGGAACCATATCCGTGCGGAAATGCTCCTTCCCATCCGTGAATCTCTGGTGCCTGTACTTTACCTGTTGTTTCAGCTGTGCTGGCGTTGGTCTCGTACTCCTGCTTCTTGGCGATTAGCACAGGTGGTGCCAATTTACAAGAAGGGTGATCCTCTTGATCCTGGTAATCATAGACCCATCTCTTTGACTTCTGTGTTTCGAAAGTTGTTGGAACGATGCCTCTATGATCCTTTGGTGTCTTCTGCTCCTGCGTTGGATGTGGTGCAAGGTGGTTTTCGTGAGCGTCGTGGTGCTCCTGATCAGGCGCTCTGTCTACATGAACTCTGTCTTCACCATACTCTTGATTATGGTTCTCCTCCTGTTTTGGCTTTTCTGGATATCAAATCTGTATACGATACGGTTGACAGAGCTGTCATTTGGCGTGCTCTCGAAACGTATGTATCAGATGCGATGCTTGGTCTCCTTCAGCATTTGTTTGATGAAGTGTCTGTTCAGGTCTTGGTGTCTGGTGCTGTTTCTGATGGTTTTTGGCCTGGTACTGGTGTGTTGCAGGGCTCCATTTTGAGTCCTTTTCTTTACTCCGTGTACATCAACTCTCTGCCTGCGGTGTTGCGTGCTCCATTTAGCCCTCGGGTGGTGGAGCGTCCTCCTCGTTTGTATAACGGTCTTTGGATCAATAGTTTGATGTATGCTGATGATGTGGTGCTAATTGGAACTGCCGAGTCTATGCCTTTGTTACTTGCTCGTGTGGAAGCACTACGGCCCAACTGATGTTCTCATGAGAACATCGAGGTGCTCATATAAGAATCTATTTTATGTTCTCATTCGAGAGCATCGATGTTCCCAAAAAGTGGAAAATGCTCTCATATGGGAACATCGGCGTTCCTAAAGATCTATTATAAGTCGGCCGATGTTCTCATAAGAACATCCGAGATGTTCCCATATGAGCACATCCATGTTCTTAAATAAGAGCAAATGTAGCTGTTTATGAGCGCATCGATGTTCTCAAATCAAAATATCGATGTTCTTAAATGAGCAAATCCATGTTCTCAAATGAGAACATTCATGATCGCGCATGAACCTATCGATGAGCTGAAATGGGATCATTGAAGGTCTGAATCAGCTTAAATATTGGTAGCTTTTATTGGCCCATAATTCGTGGTTTAAATATTGGCAGCTTTCATTGGCTCAGAAATTGTGGTTTAAATATTTATACATTTATTATTGGTTAATTTTAATGGGTAAACGAAGGCTACGTGCCAAAAACGTGCAATAGTAAAGCCTTGTAGTGGTAATGGTCATGCTGTAGGCTATAGTAGAGTCAAAGATAATTGAGAATAATAGCCTGGATCAGTATGAACTGTTTCGTGTTTCCCAATATTATCAGTTTTTAGGGCAATATAAAAGTGATGTTTCCAGGCGAGATCCAGAGAGAGCATAGAATGAAAAGGTTGAAGCCATCAACAGTGTTCCATGTAGAGCAACGAATTGTACAAAAGCCAGCATAATATCAAAGATGTGCATGTACCTATCAGCAAAGATGTGAACTGAATCAAGTTAGTAAAGCGTTCCAGCAAAGGCGTGATGACTACAATACCTCTTTCACAAGACAGATAGAAAGTACAGCACACCACCAGGCAGCGACTCATTGGGAGCAGACATTCTTGAAAAGAAAACATCGAACGAATGTTAATGCGTCTTATGCCGTCAGAAGTATCAGATGTATAGACCGCATCATTCAACTATGAAGCATCTGCCATTGTTCACTGGATGCAAAAGGGGATCCATAAAGTATGCAAGAGATGTGCTCAGTTATCAAGCCAAACCCGCCAGACCCACTCGACGCTGGCACTAGTTAACTTATCAGGTGAGTAACGACTGATTTTTCCTGATGATGCAGCAAAAGATGACTTACTACTTGAACAGTGATAGCAAGAAAGCAGATAAATGGAACCAGCAGGATGGAGGGAAACGGTTAACCAAATGGCATACTTGCGACATCGAAATTGACCTGGCAAAGTCGCCTTTACATTTCTACAAGATATTTGTTAGCTTTTATATGGCAAGAAGCATTGGACATACCATAAATTTGTTGTTTCGAAAGGATGTAAATGAAGATTCCATCCTGGATACTATGGCAGGGATATGAAGCTTCCCACGGCGCACATTTGAAATGGTATTCCTTCTTCAATGGCATTGAAACCTAGCCTCCACCTTTAAAGCCATGGACGGTAAATGCTGCCTCTTCTTCTTGCTGCTACAGAGCACATGTCTCTTATGCTGATAGAATTAAAGTGAAAATAGATGAAAAATGAAGAAAAAAGAGAAACAAAAGCACTTTTTTCTCAAGGGATGACCTAAATATACAAAGTTTCGATCTAAAAATATAGAAACACGCTCTAATCATGCACAGTATCAGACTGATGTAACCAAATCAAGTAACTTTTTAAGCTGAAGTGACCTATCAAATGTGATTTTAAATGTGGCATCGCAGCTAATCCATCATCTCAAATCCCAATAGAGCAAGGCAGCATCAAATGTACAAAAGCAAAGTAATTTTATTTTGGATGAAATATACAAGATCTCACAAACGCACACACCATTACATATTGCTAGTAGTACTAAGGTTGTCATCATCCTCAGCATTACCAACACCGGCAGTTTGAGCAAGCTGGGCAATATCACTGTCTCCAACAATTGCTGATTCAGTCTCCTAAAAGCATTTGAAATGTTTCCAATACTTAGATGTTAGCCATGGCCAAAACAAATAATAGGAGCTACTTACCAGAAGATGGCTTCTTGCCTCGTTTTCTTGCAAAGACACATTGGCAGCAGCATTGGCAGCATTGGCAACATTGGCAGCAGCATCAGCAGCAGCATCAGCAGCAGCAGCTCGGTTTCTGCTTGCTCTATTTGCTTTGAAGGCCTGGGAGAGCAACAACCTGGCACACCACTGCTTCTTGCAGAGACAAATCATGAGATTGTCCCGTTGCAGGGCCTGCTCCTCCAGTGCCAGGCTGTAATATACCTGTTCATCCTGCACATGGTCCAGGGCATTCCAATGCGAGATATTCGGATGCATCACCAGTATAGCCTCCAAGACCCTCTTTGCTGTGCGGTGGAGCTTCTCCCTGCGCGATTTGAGCTGCCCTGGTGTCAAATCGGGTACAGATGCCCCATTGCATAGTTTGTGTAGATGCTGGAGCATTGCGTTGTATCTCTCCACAGGAGAAGCTCTGGCCCTGCCGGTAGGGTTTGCTTCAATTACCCGAGGACCTCTTCTGTTGCTGTTTGATAGTACCTGGCTTCTGTAAGTGGGATCCAGGATGCTTCTTGTTGCCAAATCGCTGCCTGCGTCTTCCAATGGCGACATGAATTGCTGTCGAAATCCATCATTCAAGACGTTCAGTTGTACGCCTTGTTGGCTGATTTCGGATCTCATTGCCATCATTTCTTGCAAGAGTCTTGCGGTGAAGTCAATACTGGCAGCGTTGTTGTTGTTGTTGTTGTTGTTGTTGTTGTTGTTGTTATTGTTCATGGTTCGCGCTGATAATAAAAGTTTAGTAAGCAAAGAAAAGATATGTTCAGAGTTGTGTTGTACCGTATATCTCGTTGCGCACACACCACCACGTTGTTGAACGTCATTCGGTTCACAGGCTTCATGCAAGTAATGCTGACCTCATTGTACGCCCATAGTATAAGCATATGTGCACAGTGAATACCACTCGATTTGACATGATGTTGAAAGTGAAATGACGTAGAAGTAGCCTGAGGCGACATATCACATCATAGGAAACACGTTCCTTACTTGATCTTGGACTTTGAGTTACCAAACGTTATATGCAAGACTACGTATCACTTGCTTGTAAACGATGATAAACGCATTTGTTGGCGAGCGCAAATAAAACTTGAATTAGTATATAAAGCTGCCACTTGAAATTTGTTTTTACTTGCCTATTTTTCTTGGTTTCTCCAAACATGTCATTCTCAATCCGTATATCACGAGAAACAGAGCCATCCTTCTGTACAAATTGCTATACCAGCTTTGACAGTGCCCGTGCTCTACGCAACCATCGCCGAAACTGTCGTGCTCCCATTTTGAATGAAGATCAAGATGTTGAAATGGAAGAGCAACCTCCAGTGGAAACAACGCTGATACAGCCACAATCTCCCCCCAGTGCGCTAGTCACAGCCAATTCAGATCATGCAAACCAGCTGCATGATGATGATGCCATGAGTGATATTGAAGAAATGATTCCTGCTGCTGACGATGCTGATTATGACTACGCAGGCTTTGAACAGACGCCGGGTGCTGCTGATCTGCTGCCTATTGTCGATAATAATGGTAAGGAATTGCAGCGCTAAAGTAGATGTATATACTCACAATAGCGGATTCCACACATGCGATAACAGGAGACAATCCAGAAGAACCAGGGCTTGAATTTGATTTGCTAAATGTCAAATACAAGACAGTTGGAGTAGTCGACCCAGATGCAGAAGATCAGGCTTGCTTCTACGATTGCAGATCCCTCGAAGACATCAACCAAAATACATATACAACCACAGAACTGGTTTCGATTGAGCTGTATGATATCGTCAATGATTTTGCTATACCACGGGATGCATACAGAAAGTTGGTCAGGTTGATGAACACTGTTTTGAGAGATACAGAAAAAATTAGTCGAGGTAATTCGCATTGCAATGACATGTCATTTATACAATAACTCACCAGCTTCCGATCCTCCCCCCATGAACTGATAGAAAGCAATCCGGAGATCATGCATGGCCCTCGTGTGCAAAGCATGCTTCAGCGCCAATCATCGTTGACATCCCATGAATATGATGTGTGTATCAATGGCTGCAAGCTGTACGCATTGGAAGTAGACGACGAGGAGACAATTTGTAATATTTGTTCCCATGAAAGATACGATGCACGGGGAGATCATCGAGCCCTGTCAACAATGAAAGTCATGTCAATTGGAGACATCGTATCACGATTAGTTGCGAATCCAATAACGAGAGAGGAGCTTCGGTACCGACATGCCTACGACAACAGAGACCTTGAAGAGAATCCATCCGATGTTATCATTGCTGACGTATTTGACGGCGCCACGTACAAGTCCATCAAGAATACGCATTTCACAAATGACCTGGATATCGCAGTTGCGATCATGAATGATGGCTTTGTAGTTGAAAAGAGAGGTGATCGGCTATTCACAATTATTCATCTGATGGTGTTCAATTACGATCCACACAAGCGTTACAAGGAGGAGTACACGCACGAGCTTTGTATCTTTCCAGGAAAAAAGAAGCCCAAATCATTTGACTCGTTCATTTCCATCATCTTGGCAGAGCTCCAGTGGCTTTCTACGTATGGAATGGTAGTCGAAACAAATGATGCTGGGCCAATTCGTTTGAAGGTTCATCCTCTAATTTGTGGTGGTGATACTCCAGGTAAATATCCTGATTGATAAAGCAACTAATCAGCATCCACAATGGCTAACATGAAATTGATTTACCTACCTGCTTTATTCTAGCCGTGTTTGACTGGAGCAAGTGTGCTCATCATGCATCTGAGTATGGCTGTCGTTGGTGTCTTTCGCGTGGTATGCACCCTGATAATCGCAGCCATGGGATGTACTTTCCAAATGCTGGAAGCATGCGTACGAATGAAGATTACGAGAGGGCTGAGTCCAACCTTGGATTCAACGGTGTCAGCCTTTTCAATCAGCTATCGTCATGCATTGCACCCCAATGCTTTGGATTCGAAGAAATGCATACATTAGCACGAGGTGTTGGTTCAGAACTCTTCGAGATGCTCACTGTCGACCTGTCTCCGAACAACACAAAGTTCTTCTACACATATCCAGATGGTGAATTGGAGCGAGAAAATTATCCATTTTTCATTCCAAAGCAACGGCTGTTCGAGATTGGCAAAGCAATTGAGGACACAAGATCATATATACCAGTTGCATTTGATGGAAGCTTTTTGAATCTGGTGGAGAAGCTACGAGGCACCCGCAGTGTTGACTATCTTGATAATTTGCTGGTAAGATCAGATCCACTGTAATCTGCAAACGTACACATGTAAGGCGTGAATTAGGATCTGATTATTCTGATTTGAAATAGACCATCATACCTACTCTCTTTGTCCCAGAATTAGCCAGTCCACAGGCTAGGAAAGCAATCATGAAGCTGGTTAGAGGCGTCTGTCTTGCATTGCAATGGGAGTTCACTGAGTCTAGGTTGGCAGAGATTGATGAATGCATTGACTTCTTCATTGACTACTGCAAAGCTCAGAGAGATGCCATGTGCTTGTCACTTTCGGTCTTCCGTCCCGTAATGCATCAGCTTACACATGTAGTGTGGATGATAAGAGAAATGGGGCCAATTGTAGCCTACTCCTCACGAAGTCAAGAACGGTTAGTCATCTATACATGCTATGTTTATCACACACATCCAGTTACTTACATAACAACATCATCCATTTTACAGAAGCATTGGAAAGTTTGGTGATTTGATAACTGGCAAGTCAAGGACAGGCAAGCAATCTTCCAACTTGATTGAAATTGTTGCAATCAGAAACCAGCTGAAAAGGATCTTCGACTCAAATGAGTTCCTCCAAGGCATTCGACCGCAGCCATATGCATCCACCACATACCTCAATCATCCAGAATCTCTAACAAGCTCACAGTTGTGGGAACCTGATCAAGAAGAGACAAATTTGGATCATCATTTTGGCTTCGATGGTACTGATCGTGCTGAACTCCATGGTGTTCCAATTGCAAGATTCAAGCGTGCTTTGTCGAAATACTATTGTAGGATATTCTCTCTTCAAAGGCTGAACAACAGTCCATTGTCAATGACGATCAAGGTTGCCCATCGTGCTCTAATCGGTTCTACTGTCATAGGATCAGAAATATACAGAGAGAAGATGCATGAGTTTCGTAGAAGCAACCATCTGGTCATGTTTAGGTCAACTCACCTCAATCGACTTAACCACCCTGTCTCCTGTTGGTTTGTTTCGCGAGTGATATTCTTTTTCCAACATGTCTATGATGGGTCGACCTACTTTTTGGCTTTCGTTGAAACCATGAAAAATCATGGTGTTGCTTCTCACGACAGGTCTGTCCCTTTTGTTCGTATGAATGAGCCTGTCGAACAACAAATTGCAAGAAGGGTGCCGAGAGTGATTGATCCCAAGTATGCTGTCATTTCTATTGACGATGTTGAGATGCAAGTGGGATTGGTGAAATCTTTGGATAACGACTTGCACTTTAGCGTCATTGCAAACTACCATGCGTTTGAACAAGATATGTCGATCGATGCTGGCGATATTCGCAACCTTTAACGAGGATTGAAATCGCAACATACAGATTTTTTTTTTTGCTTTCGCGTAAAACTACCCACTTGAGGCTACGAAATAAAAGATAATACATTTGTCAATACAATACATAGCTACATTCATTAATCATACTTGTATACCTCTTACAGCTTTGTTGTCCATGAAGGCATGCGCAAAATAATTATAAAAAAAAATAATAAAAGAAAAGGATCCGCATCACTGACCATCAAAGCATTTTGAGAAAAGCATAATTAACCCAGCAAGGTTAACGTCCAACGAAGAAAAAACGAGTTTGCTCGGATTCGAACTGGCGACCTTCAGTTTGTTAGTCAGGAATATTACCACTTTGACATAACGACTCAAAGTAACCAGAAACTCGGGTCACGTGATTTTTTCTCCTGATTTGTTTCAAATTGAGCAAGTTTGGAGGCTTCTAACTTCGTAGATAATGATGCTACGAATTGGCGTTCGGTACGAAAAATAAACAAAAGAACTCAAAAAGTCTGACCATACCATTTAAAAGCGCATATCTGATAACTATCTTCACAGTGTAAAGCCAAATGTTCTGATATGGGAACATCGAGGTGCTCACGAGAACATCGATGTTCCCAAAAGAGCGCATCGATGTTCTGTGAGAACATCAGTTGGGCCGTAGTGAAGCTCATTCTGTGTCTCTGGGTTATCGGTGGAACCCTCTAAAATCTGTCGTCCTCAATGCTGGTGTTGGTGGTGGTGCTACTGGTGTCTCTCCTGGTCTTGGTGCTGGTGTTTCTCTGTCTCTCTATGGTCAAGCTATACCTACTGCTCACTCTTTTACCTACCTTGGTTTGCCGTTCAATGTGAAGGGTAGCTTGGACACCGATCTCTTATTGACTAGAAATAGTCAATCAGCGTTAGGTGCTATGCGTGGTTTGCAATCTCTTGGCCTTCATTCTGCTGGTTTCTCCAAGCTCTTATCTGCTAAACTGTATGCGGCCTTTATTCGGCCCAAACTTGAGTTTGGTCTGTCTATTTCCTGGTTCTTGAAACGTCATTTAAAGCTTTTGGAAAAAGCTCAAAATCAGTGTCTTTGTCTGGCCTTTGGTGGCCATCGTGTTGTATTCACACATATAACTGTTCCTGAATCATAATGTCGTAGATTGAATTGAGCAATAAACTATGCACATATGGAGCATATGTAAATAAGCTGTTCAACATGTAAACGATAATCATGATATTCACATAAGCTAAGTTTCGATAAGCTATTCTCTATATGTCAAAAGATAGCAGATAAGGAATGTAAGTAATTAACGTTGCCAAGAGCTACTAAAGATATTTAGACTGATCATCTATATCTGAAATAATTACCATTTAGCATAAGTGAGGATTGACACTAAAACTTAGCATGAGAACACCATTCTAGACGGGTGTGTAAGCAATCCATAAATCATACATATAAATAGCAGTAGACATTCACCCTTCCCTTTTCTCTCCATCTGATTTTACTGAAAATAAAAAGACATATCCATTCTCACGTATTTCAGACAGTTACAACACATCGTACCTCTTCCGTCGTGGTTTTTCGACATTTAACCAATCTTCCAACTATGGAGGAACGTGTTGATATTCTGACTAGTAAAATGCTCTGGCGGGTGCATACGCAACTGCCTGGTGATACTCTTCTTATGGTTTTGGCTCCCTCTCTTGTGTCCTTCAAGCATCGTTTGAACAAGTTGGCCGTCAAAAATCCAATCTGGGATCCTACTTTTGCTGGTGGTGGTGCTGATAATTCTCTTGCTTTGGATCGTCGTGGTCTTGCTGACAAGATCAAGGTGTATCGTCTTGATTCCCTCCAATGTCGGTTACATCCTGCTCCTCCTGTTTCTCCTCCTGTTCTCCTCTCTGCTTGTCGTCCTTCACTCATGGTGGATCCCATCCTGTATCTTCCAATGTCTGTGTTTGACCGTAGTCGTATTCTCCGTTGGCGCATGGGATGGCTACCTGCTAGGCCAGTTCCATGTCGCTGTGGTGCTCCTCACGCTAGCCGCAACCATCTGCTAGAGTGTCTTGGTGTTGCTTCAAAGCTTTTGTTTACTGATGATCCTCTTGGTGCTGATTATTTGCCCAATCCTCTGGACTTTTGGCTCAATCGACTACCTCGTATGCAACCTTCTGCCTCTAAACTCGTGTCGTCTCGCTCCTTTTGGTCTGTTCGCTGGCCTGTCATGCTCCAAATCTTTTTGGATATTGACATGATCTGTCATCCTGATGCTGAATTTACTGGTAAAGCTCTGGACTCGTCTGGTTCTGCCTTTCTCGACTGGTTGACCCCGGTTTCCTCAATTACCTCTGTTTCGGGTACGCCTCCTATCTCTTCCTCAGATAGTGCTGGTATTACTGTCGCTATTCCACATCTTTTGTCTCACTAAGATGCTGTTTCTCTGCTGTCCTTTTCCAACTGTTTTCGTTTGCCTTTTTTTGAACCAAGGATTTAATCTTTAAATTTTTTGTTATTTTTTTTATATTCTCTTTCCGAATTCATTTCCAGCTATCATCATTTTGATCCGCACTATAATGAGCACTTTGCCCTACAGGGACGCAGCTCCAATATTATATCCTTTCAATAAACATTTCAACTATACTACCGAAGATACTGCTTCTGTTACGATGGTAAAAGGATTTTGTGGTGGTGCTGATTTTAAGATGCGGTATCCGAACTCTGAGCCTATTAGAGTGCTGTTCCTGGACTGGTGTTCAAATCGATTATTCTTACATTTTTTTATTTTGACATATATACTTGAATCTATACAACACATTTGAAATAAATCGAACTTTTCTTACGTTTAAATCTTTTGGGTACATAACTTTATATATACATTTAATCGCTGAGATACTGTCTACATCAAGGTTATTGCAACACATCAGCAACTTAAACAGCTTTAATTACTTGGTTTTTGTCTCGGGATCAACTATTACTGCAAGATTTTCCACACATTTCGCTACACATTTCACAAAACCAGCACCGCAGAGTATCAGTTGGAGGTCGCGCCGAGACACTTTTTGTTTGTAATCGATATGTCAAGAACTTGATTTCAACAGAGGATTTATTTAACAAAACGATTATCTTGAAGTAAGTGAGAATAAGATATACAAGATAATCTACAACTGGAAAAGATGGAGGGGAAAAGGACATGATATTTATACTTGACAAGAGGTGCGGACATAAGTGCTGAGACATGGATATAGCATGGATAAACGTAATGATTCGTAATCTGAAACATGAGTCATAATTACATAATTATGACATTGGCTTGATACTTGACGTTGATACGTACTTGACATGATAAGGTTGCATAAAGCTTGGCATGACATAATGATTACTAATGATGACTAATTGATTACTAATGGTTATCAATTAGTACTCCTAAATCCTGAACACCGAGATGACATAAGCATAACGTAGACATAACACTTGGACTGCATGGTTCTAGATCCAGGTACCAGATCGAAGCTTGGTTCATGACACGATAACTGATAGAGATTACTGAAAAACAATACACTGCCGTGCCAATCTATAGAAATAGCGTAGTATACAGTTGATTTTGGAGTATCTAACATACTTGATACATTTTTGGTTATTTGGATTATTTAAATTTTATCGTGCTTTGGGCATTGTTCTTAGGGGACCACATCTCTGCACACCGTTGGAACATTTATAGAAGACATTTTGTCTTGAGTATCTAAAGGAGCTGATACATTTTATTGGATTTATTTTGATAGCAGTTGATACTGTCGAAGATCTCGAAAACATATCATCTCTATTTGGAATTTGCATAATATCGCTAGCAGTAGCTGATACTCTCGTTGGTATTATCAAATTCATTTTGTAAATTGCGGTATTGGTGCAATCTTATTCTATTTTTAATTCTTATCTTTGTGGCATACACGAGGGTACACATTTTTGCAGCTATTTTGTGGCATACACGAGGCTACACATTTTATATTTCATCTGTATAGTACTACTCGAAAAAACATCGAAAGGTACAATTTTTTTTTATTTAAAGCGACTCATTTCGAAAGGGAAGCAAGAAATCATCATCGGAAGCAAGCAATCATGGGCGAATCAAGCAAAAGTGCAAGTATCAATAATCTTATTCCAAGCAACGGGATGCGGTTTATAGCAAGTCCTAGTGATTTCAATGGTCGAGATTCTAATGAGGGTGAACGTTGGCTTATCAAGTTGAACTAGATCCTGAAGGTGAACAAGGTGGAAGATATTGAAACTATCATGGCCATAACTGGAAGTTATCTGAAGGGAAGAGCCTTGGACTGGTGGTATTCTATCCAAGAGGAAGTGAAGTCTTTCCAGCAATTTGAGGATTTGTTCAAGAAGAAATTCATGAAGGTGATCTATGAGAAGGCGTGGAGAGAGTTGAAGGCTGTGCAACAACAGGAGGGTGAAGATGTTGAGGGAATCAGCAATCGGCTCAGGCAATTGTTCAGAGATGCAGGTGTAACAGACGGTGGTACCAAGAAGGCTATTTTTGTGGCATCAGTTCTTCCAAGTATTGGCTATGAAATGGAAAAAGTCTTGGCTACTAGGAAAAAGATTACATTTGAAGATTTGGTGGATGAAGCTGCTGAGCACAAGGCGTTGGTGTTGAAGTATGACAAGAAAAAGGAAGTGGTGATTTACAACAACAATGGTGCATAGAAGAAAGTGGTGTCATTTGATTTGGATAACAACAGCATGATGAACAGCAACAAGGATTATCTCAGTGAGGGCTCCTCTATCAGCTCGGTGTTGTCTGACTTGGTGAATGAGATGAGGGCACTCAAGATCAGTTGTGTGGAACAGAAGGAATTGATTCAGCAACAGCAACACATCATTGCACAACATAACCTGGTTATACAACAACAAGGTGATGGAGGAAATGGCAATCACTATCAACAACGTAGCAACTTCCAGCAACAGCAGCAACCAAGACTATTTAATGATTCATGTTACAACTGTGGCGAGTATGGGCATATTGCTCGAGTGTGTCCAGTTCCACCAAGAAAAAGACAGCAACCAGGTTTCCGTGGTAGTGGCATTGCTGGTCCTAATCAGCTGGGTAACACCAATCAAACGGACAACAATGAGGGAAACAATGGTAACAAGGAGAATTCGGGAAAAGAGTTGGGCCGTCAGTAGAAGGAGTTGCTGCTGATGTCCATAAAAATACAAACAACTCAAATAGTGGGATCAATGTGGTAGAAATCAGGGGGATGGATAATGAAAGAAAACACTTGAAAAAAGACAAAAACAGTAGAAAACACAAAAAAACAAAAAGACACATCTCTTTCTGCTAATTTTATGGATCATAGAGAAATTGAGCTAGATGTGAATGCAGTCAAGAGAGGAAGAGGTGCCATGTCGGATGAGGGTGTTCAAGGTAATCCACGCAAGAGGGGCAAGGATAATGGTGATCCAGGTCCATCAACACTGGCTCATCGATCTCAACAGCAACAACCATCAGCAGTAGTAACTTCACAGCAACCAACCCACGAGGAAAACATAGTGTAATGAAATAGCCACCCAAACGCAACTTAATTGAAAACCAAAGTTCATCAAATAGCACTCATTCAAATTCATGCTATTTGGATCTATTAATGAAAGCGCGCAAATGTACATCAAAAAACCATTTAAAAATACTAAAGTAAAGATGCATGCTTATATCGCACATCGTGTGAATGAATCACTCCTGATCACAGTGTATTCAATCACACCCATGATGGTCGTAATAAGAGATGGTATCTTTATCCAAATAAAATCAAATCAATAACAAGCATATTCAAATATGACAACTATGCCCTGCTGCCTTAGTTGCACAATATCCCAGATAAAGGATGCCATACTTCAATAACAGACATCACACTTTAAACCATCAAGGTTACATTAAATCATGCTATGACGATAGCTCACCCAAGCCCATCAAGGTTACTCAAATCGACCCTTATGGCCAGTGCTCCTGCATTGATTAACACTTTAAATCAAGCATCAACAACATTTGCCAGATAACGCAATAGCAGCACCTATTGCTCTCTATCATCACTAATCCTACAAGCTAGATGCAAATGTATAAATACTCTTCTTTTTTTACTCAATTCCAGGATCTTCAGTTCATTTTATACACAAAATAAAATACAGTTGATTTCTATTGTATTTTACTATTGCTTTATTTTTTTTGTGAAATCTATTCAAACCTGATTTCACTGCAGTGATCACACGATTTGCGAGATAAGCGTGCATCTTTAGTATGTTTAAGTGGTTGTTGATGTACATTTGGGCGCTTTATTAATAGATTCAAATAGCACTCATCATGCTATTTGATGAATTTTGGTTTTCAATCAAGTTGCGTTTGGGTGGCTATTTCATTACATACGGTGTAATTTTCAGAATACTTCAGAATATTACTGTGGAATTTGAGGCTTGATAGACTAAAATTCACGGAAAAAAAAAGTTTAAAAAAAACAGTAATGTCAACTTGATAAAGGTATGTTTTATTATCAAACTGACAGGTGTAAAGTAAACTGAAGTCTCTCTACTGGCCAGGTAGATGATCCTTCTTATATACTATAACAATGGATAAAAGTTCTATTAATTAGATTAACAAATAAGTCAACTCAGATCAACTAATGTCTAATCATGCTAAAAGACAACTCCAGCAAGCTAATCATGATTTAGTTCTGTCTGGATGAATAATTAGACTCTCATCCGAAGTACCCTGATCTATCCTTTCTATAAGGATAATTAATGTCGATCTAGTAGCATGTATCCGATAGGTACAGTCTACTTGGTCTATATTAATAGTACATATCTGAGTGTATATCGCTAAGCATACATCTTTAGCATGTATCTGGATATATGGCATGTCTATAGCATATCGTATGCATGTCTATAGCATGTCTCATATATAGTACAGGTCTGTAGTACATAAAGTATCTCTAGCTAGTATCACGGATATAAGCATGTGTCTTATAGCGTGGATCATGAAGTGCACATCTGAAGCAACAAGCTCATATTGCATTAATCTTGGTGCCTATCCAGATATGGTAAACATCCGTAGTCAATGTCGGAATACAAGTATAAGTCTATAGTGCCATCCATGTCCGTGGTGTCATCTATAGCAGCCTAAATCTTATATAGTATGAATCTTATAGTACTAGCGTATCTGAAGTCCATATCTTCTTATAGTATAAATCTGTATTGTACATTTAATCCAGTGTACATACAGTTTATATCTAAATCTAGTAACTGGATGAACTGTCGGAATGCAAATCATAGTGGATGTATTCCGCAAGCGTAATTGACTTAATCTTCTGGCAATGCAACCGACTACCCCCTTCGTTTTAGGTCGAATTCTGTTCAAATCTAGTCATTTTCAAGCATGAATAACTCATGCCACAAAGCGTTTTGAGGGCTTGGATTAGTACCACACACCTCCTTTTGGCCACGCTTTACTTCCTGATGCTTTATCTCAAATTTCTTTGGGTCATTGCAAATCCATGAAAGTTCGCATATTTTTCATGTGTATTAGCAAGGGAAAATTCTTGAAAATCAAACGCTCGCGTTTTTCACCTAAAAAACGAAAACTTTTCTTATGATACATATCAAATCAAATTGATCGTAAAGATGGAATGCAACAGCGGAAACCCTTTCTATGAGGCTTATATATGCTAAATTTTGACATATTCACAGAAAACCTGTTTTCATATTTTTGAAAATTGCTCATTATTTTCAGTCTAAAAACTAAATGTAACCAGCATCATTCGATGCGCCTTTAATGACTCTTTATAAACGCAATAGAAAGTAAAGTATAACAATGACAATTTTCATAGTCAAATCTAGCAAAAACGTTTAAAGGATGTCAGATCAAGTCAAATTTGAGCACAAAAATGACAGCTGCACAAATCCAAATTTGATTGCCGCAGCGACAGCTGCTGTGGCAGAAGACTGAGGCCAAATTTACTAGCCGTGACGTTGGATAGGGCGCCCTCTCATTTTTCCATATCACCGTTTTTTTTTTTTCCTTTTGCAAAACGCGTTTAGTATCGAACCATGTTGGTTTGGAAACCGTTCGAATGATAATAACACTCCAACTTCTGATCACACTGCCTTGTATTGCTAAAAGAACTTGACACTGCTTCTTTGAAGAGGGATATAGTAGGTGCCATTCGATAAACGAGCACTGGAAGACGTAGAATCAGTACTAACTGAATTTGTTTGTTAGGTTTTGATAATGTTTTTGCCTGTTTGACGTGGGTGCTGCTGCCATTCCTTTTCTGCTGTCTACTTTTTGGTCTTTGTCTGGTCTCTGCTAGTGTTGCTTGTTGTTTGGTCTTTGTCTGGTCTCTGGTGTCGTTTTTTCTCTGATTTTTCCATGGTGCTGGTGTTGCTGCTGCTGTTGCTAATATGGTCTTCTCTGGTGTACTGTGTCTGGTGCATGCTTTTTCTCTGGTCTATATCTGGTGATTGCGTATCCTCTGGTCTATCTGTGGTGGTGGTAAGTGGTAAGTATCTTCTTTCTTCTGGTCGGAATGATATAAAACCTCTTTGAACGTTTGTATTATTGCTTCCTTTCTCGTGGTAATGCATTTTATCATAATATTTACTTTGTTGCGCTTTCTTCTTCTTTCGCTGGTTGCGTTGCCTTTGTGGCTTCACATGAGACAACGTTAGTCATTATGTTGCAGTGCAAACTTATACCACCATTGCTTTTGCAGTTTTGTGTGTTTGCGTTACTTTACATTCGACTATTACCATGCACTTTGCTCATGTATGCAATTTTGTTGCAACAACGAGCTCTTTTGAGCATCTCTGATGGTGTACTTGTTATACATTTCTTTGAATCACTTTGTGTGAGTATCCATTTTTTGCCCAAATACTACTATAGGAGTATAGTAGTATATTCTTTTATTCTTTCCTTTATTATTTTTGTGTTTCTTTGAGGCATACTTTTTTACGTTGTGTGGATGTGCCTATCCCTGAAGCTCAACAAAACTTTACCCGAGGCTAGGAGGTAGATAGGCTGTCTCCACTTGGTTATCACTACTTACTTTAGTGATGATTGAGAGCCTCAACGCCAGAATCTAAAGCTAGGTGGTGTAAGTAAGGCATGCTCTAGCACCTGAGGGAAATTTGATGATAGCAGCGGCTATATTGCTATTATAGCGGCGCTTAAAATTTTGCCTCACATCAAAACAGAGGGAAACCCTCGCAAATTTTTTTTAGGTCAGCGGAGTTTTCAAGCAATCTGATTGGCTCAGGGGTTGAAACAACGATGGGCTACAACTGGTTGATTTCCTATTGATCTGTCATGTATTATAATTTTGTATTTGTAATAAAAAGAGTATCAAATAGATCCAATTTATGTCGTCCTTTGTTTAAAACTATAAAATAAGGTGCAATCAATTGATCTAACATGCATTAAACTGTGGCATGTGAGTGAGTGTCCTTTAAACTTGATATTATGTGGTTGGAGGAAGCCCATATACAAGTACGATAATGCAATACTACTTTAAGGACCAGGAGGACTTAATAACAGATGCCCCGCCGCCAAACATGCGTTGTTTATCAGTATTTTCTAACATGTCTCAATGTAATGGGTTGCTAACTTTTGCTTCATATCAACGATTTCACAGGATAAAAGTATCTTTTGTCATAAGATTTACGCCACCATCCACAATCAAGTCTTAGACTATTTACATCAGAGCTTTGAAAGTAGTATGTTCGTACAGCCAAATTTAGCGAGAAAAAAAATGCGTTAAGAATAATATAGAGAGAAGAAATATAATTAAAACTGAATATATTTATCATTTTATTTCAAGATTGAATGAGGGTTAAAACTAATGTAAATCTCGAATGTGTTTATAGTTATTTGACAGTGCCGCAGCAATAGGACCTTGATCTTAAATGCGGGATAATTGTATAAGCCTTGAACCAGTTAACGAGAATGTGCTGCATAACACCTCATGAACCACCCGTGTTGTGCCAGAAGGGCTACAACTGTCTATAAAGATTAAGGTATTCTTGATGGGTAGATATGTCTGTGTTGTGCAACAACATGGACAAGTTTTGATAATTGAAGTGCATCTCAGCTATCTAAATACTGAGGTTCACCAGATGTGTTAAGCGTTGTACAAGATAAATTGCTACTTTGGCATTCAGAACTTAGTATAATAGAATAACTCTTGTCTTCATCAATAAATCTATAGTTTTTTTGTGTCTGATCTTATTCAAATAAGCCTTTTCTTGTTTTTATAATATCGAACATTTTTTATAAGCTACAAATAATAATCCTCTTATTCTTTGTGCTTAATAAGTATTAACGTAGTATCTGAAGATCATATCTTCTTGTAGTATAAATCTGTATTGTACATCTAATCCAGTGCACATATAGTTTATATCTAAATCTGGTGACTGGATGAACTGTCGGAATGCAGATCATAGTGGATGTATTCCACACCTTCCGTTGCGCCTCGCCCCATTCAAACTTGCTTGCCTTCTTCAATAATTTGGTGATTGGCTCTGCCTTACCAGCAAAATTGTCAATGAATCGCCTGTAATATCCAACATTGCCCAAGAATGATCTCACTTCGTCTTTGTCTCTTGGTTCCCGCATCTCCATCATCTTCTTGATATTGCTGTCCGTTGGTTGTAACCCCTCGCTGCCTACCTCATGACCCAGATACACCACGTTATCACAACTGAATTGACACTTGGCGAGCTTCAACTTCAAATTAGCCTTGTTACACGCATCAAATATCTTTTGCAAGTGCACCGCATGTTCAGAAGGGCTCCGACTATACACCACATAGTCATCGACGAAAGCATAGACGAATACACCCAAATACTCCTGCAGAATATTATTCATACAGCGCTGATAAGTGCTTGGACTTCCTTGTAAGCCCATGGCCATGACGTTGAAAGAAAAAACACCCATTTTCGTAACAAATCCACTGCGTTCAATTGAATTTTCATGTATAGGTATTTGCCATAATCCGAAAGCAGCATCTAGGACTGTGTAACATTGATATCCACCTATAGAATCTAGGATATCATCGATGTGGGGTAGAGGATAGCCATCCTTGACAGTTACAGCTTTCAACTTTTGAAAATTTACCACCAGACGCAGTTTTCCATCCTTCTTGGGCACAAAGAACACCGGCGAAGTATACTTACCCGAGCTTGGACGAATGATATCAAGCTCCAACAATGTTTTCAACTCTTCCTTCAAGCATTCCTCCTCATCAACGGTTAAGCGATACGGCTTGGATTGGATTGGCTCATCCGACGTAGTGATAATTTCGTGGTACACATTGTTCACTCGTCCCAGCCCAGCATATTCATAGAAAGTATTCAAGTTGCTCTTCACCACATCCTGCACCACACCTAGAACGTCCACAAGCACCTCCTCCAATGTAGCGTGATTCTTCTTGCTGGATTCCCCTTCACTATCCTGCAGAGACACGATGTCCTCATGGTATGAGTTCATCAGGCCTTGATTCCATGGATCACCATCGCCAGTAAAGTCAACACCATCACCAGAGAAGCCACCTTGATTTTGGTCCATCCTGAGAGATACTGTGTACACCGGCACCGTAGATACGTTATCATTGTCAGGACCCTCTTGTAGTAGTTCATCAGCATCCTTCATACATGCCACTTCAATAAAACATGTACCATTACCTGTTGGTATTATGATCAAATTTTCCTTTGAATCAATTTTAATACAGTGATTAGTAAACCATGTCCTGCCCAGAAGGCAAACGTCCTTGTCCCGAATGGAGTTGTCAACACAAAAATGCTCCTTCCTAAGCTTGTCACCAATACGCAATGGGACATTCTTTGCTACCAACGATGTCTCACTCAGAGCATCATTGAACCCAGTCAGAGCAAATCGCTTGTTCACCTTTTCCAACTGCAAACCCATTGTGTCAGCGAGTCGCCTACTCATCACAGATATCGCTGCTCCCGTATCAACAGTGGCAATCATCAAGGTGTTACTAATAGATACCATAGTGCGCATAGGCTGGCTACTCATCAGCTTCGTGAGATCAAACGGATAATCAATCACCGTATCCAGGTCATCCTCCTCATCAGATGAATAATCGTAGCTGCTATTGTCGATTCTCGATCCATCATTATCAGATAAATCCTCACTACTGTCACCGTAATAAGATGATCCATCCTCACTACCATCCTCCTGTTGTTGCGTCAACTCATTGATGATCACTGTGGTTCCACCATTCCTTGGCTTGGCTCGATAAATAGCTACTAAACTCTCTCTCAATCTACGGCTTGCATTCTTGTCCTTGGCCAAGTACTGCAAGATACTGACACCGGATTCCGAGGGTTGATTCAAAAGCTTCATAATGTCCGGTGGCATCACACGATTGGAGCTTAATGGCTTCTTCTCCCTAATCCGCTTAATAGCCTTGCTCAATGCTATGTGCAGTGAAATCAGGTTTGAATAGATTTCACAAAAAAAATAAAGCAATAGTAAAATACAATAGAAATCAACTGTATTTTATTTTGTGTATAAAATGAACTGAAGATCCTGGAATTGAGTAAAAAAAGAAGAGTATTTATACATTTGCATCTAGCTTGTAGGATTAGTGATGATAGAGAGCAATAGGTGCTGCTATTGCGTTATCTGGCAAATGTTGTTGATGCTTGATTTAAAGTGGTAATCAATGCAGGAGCACTGGCCATAAGGGTCGATTTGAGTAACCTTGATGGGCTTGGGTGAGCTATCGTCATAGCATGATTTAATGTAACCTTGATGGTTTAAAGTGTGATGTCTGTTATTGAAGTATGGCATCCTTTATCTGGGATATTGTGCAACTAAGGCAGCAGGGCATAGTTGTCATATTTGAATATGCTTGTTATTGATTTGATTTTATTTGGATAAAGATACCATCTCTTATTACGACCATCATGGGTGTGATTGAATACACTGTGATCAGGAGTGATTCATTCACACGATGTGCGATATAAGCATGCATCTTTACTTTAGTATTTTTAAATGGTTTTTTGATGTACATTTGCGCGCTTTCATTAATAGATCCAAATAGCATGAATTTGAATGAGTGCTATTTGATGAACTTTGGTTTTCAATTAAGTTGCGTTTGGGTGGCTATTTCATTACACTATGTTTTCCTCGTGGGTTGGTTGCTGTGAAGTTACTACTGCTGATGGTTGTTGCTGTTGAGATCGATGAGCCAGTGTTGATGGACCTGGATCACCATTATCCTTGCCCCTCTTGCGTGGATTACCTTGAACACCCTCATCCGACATGGCACCTCTTCCTCTCTTGACTGCATTCACATCTAGCTCAATTTCTCTATGATCCATAAAATTAGCAGAAAGAGATGTGTCTTTTTGTTTTTTTGTGTTTTCTACTGTTTTTGTCTTTTTTCAAGTGTTTTCTTTCATTATCCATCCCCCTGATTTCTACCACATTGATCCCACTATTTGATTTGTTTGTATTTTTATGGACATCAGCAGCAACTCCTTCTACTGACGGCCCAACTCTTTTCCCGAATTCTCCTTGTTACCATTGTTTCCCTCATTGTTGTCCGTTTGATTGGTGTTACCCAGCTGATTAGGACCAGCAATGCCACTACCACGGAAACCTGGTTGCTGTCTTTTTCTTGGTGGAACTGGACACACTCGAGCAATATGCCCATACTCGCCACAGTTGTAACATGAATCATTAAATAGTCTTGGTTGCTGCTGTTGCTGGAAGTTGCTACGTTGTTGATAGTGATTGCCATTTCCTCCATCACCTTGTTGTTGTATAACCAGGTTATGTTGTGCAATGATGTGTTGCTGTTGCTGAATCAATTCCTTCTGTTCCACACAACTGATCTTGAGTGCCCTCATCTCATTCACCAAGTCAGACAACACCGAGCTGATAGAGGAGCCCTCACTGAGATAATCCTTGTTGCTGTTCATCATGCTGTTGTTATCCAAATCAAATGACACCACTTTCTTCTATGCACCATTGTTGTTGTAAATCACCACTTCCTTTTTCTTGTCATACTTCAACACCAACGCCTTGTGCTCAGCAGCTTCATCCACCAAATCTTCAAATGTAATCTTTTTCCTAGTAGCCAAGACTTTTTCCATTTCATAGCCAATACTTGGAAGAACTGATGCCACAAAAATAGCCTTCTTGGTACCACCGTCTGTTACACCTGCATCTCTGAACAATTGCCTGAGCCGATTGCTGATTCCCTCAACATCTTCACCCTCCTGTTGTTGCACAGCCTTCAACTCTCTCCACGCCTTCTCATAGATCACCTTCATGAATTTCTTCTTGAACAAATCCTCAAATTGCTGGAAAGACTTCACTTCCTCTTGGATAGAATACCACCAGTCCAAGGCTCTTCCCTTCAGATAACTTCCAGTTATGGCCATGATAGTTTCAATATCTTCCACCTTGTTCACCTTCAGGATCTAGTTCAACTTGATAAGCCAACGTTCACCCTCATTAGAATCTCGACCATTGAAATCACTAGGACTTGCTATAAACCGCATCCCGTTGCTTGGAATAAGATTATTGATACTTGCACTTTTGCTTGATTCGCCCATGATTGCTTGCTTCCGATGATGATTTCTTGCTTCCCTTTCGAAATGAGTCGCTTTAAATAAAAAAAAATTGTACCTTTCGATGTTTTTTCGAGTAGTACTATACAGATGAAATATAAAATGTGTAGCCTCGTGTATGCCACAAAATAGCTGCAAAAATGTGTACCCTCGTGTATGCCACAAAGATAAGAATTAAAAATAGAATAAGATTGCACCAATACCGCAATTTACAAAATGAATTTGATAATACCAACGAGAGTATCAGCTACTGCTAGCGATATTATGCAAATTCCAAATAGAGATGATATGTTTTCGAGATCTTCGACAGTATCAACTGCTATCAAAATAAATCCAATAAAATGTATCAGCTCCTTTAGATACTCAAGACAAAATGTCTTCTATAAATGTTCCAACGGTGTGCAGAGATGTGGTCCCCTAAGAACAATGCCCAAAGCACGATAAAATTTAAATAATCCAAATAACCAAAAATGTATCAAGTATGTTAGATACTCCAAAATCAACTGTATACTACGCTATTTCTATAGATTGGCACGGCAGTGTATTGTTTTTCAGTAATCTCTATCAGTTATCGTGTCATGAACCAAGCTTCGATCTGGTACCTGGATCTAGAACCATGCAGTCCAAGTGTTATGTCTACGTTATGCTTATGTCATCTCGGTGTTCAGGATTTAGGAGTACTAATTGATAACCATTAGTAATCAATTAGTCATCATTAGTAATCATTATGTCATGCCAAGCTTTATGCAACCTTATCATGTCAAGTACGTATCAACGTCAAGTATCAAGCCAATGTCATAATTATGTAATTATGACTCATGTTTCAGATTACGAATCATTACGTTTATCCATGCTATATCCATGTCTCAGCACTTATGTCCGCACCTCTTGTCAAGTATAAATATCATGTCCTTTTCCCCTCCATCTTTTCCAGTTGTAGATTATCTTGTATATCTTATTCTCACTTACTTCAAGATAATCGTTTTGTTAAATAAATCCTCTGTTGAAATCAAGTTCTTGACATATCGATTACAAACAAAAAGTGTCTCGGCGCGACCTCCAACTGATACTCTGCGGTGCTGGTTTTGTGAAATGTGTAGCGAAATGTGTGGAAAATCTTGCAGTAATAGTTGATCCCGAGACAAAAACCAAGTAATTAAAGCTGTTTAAGTTGCTGATGTGTTGCAATAACCTTGATGTAGACAGTATCTCAGCGATTAAATGTATATATAAAGTTATGTACCCAAAAGATTTAAACGTAAGAAAAGTTCGATTTATTTCAAATGTGTTGTATAGATTCAAGTATATATGTCAAAATAAAAAAATGTAAGAATAATCGATTTGAACACCAGTCCAGGAACAGCACTCTAATAGGCTCAGAGTTCGGATACCGCATCTTAAAATCAGCACCACCACAAAATCCTTTTACCATCGTAACAGAAGCAGTATCTTCGGTAGTATAGTTGAAATGTTTATTGAAAGGATATAATATTGGAGCTGCGTCCCTGTAGGGCAAAGTGCTCATTATAGTGCGGATCAAAATGATGATAGCTGGAAATGAATTCGGAAAGAGAATATAAAAAAAATAACAAAAAATTTAAAGATTAAATCCTTGGTTCAAAAAAAGGCAAACGAAAACAGTTGGAAAAGGACAGCAGAGAAACAGCATCTTAGTGAGACAAAAGATGTGGAATAGCGACAGTAATACCAGCACTATCTGAGGAAGAGATAGGAGGCGTACCCGAAACAGAGGTAGTTGAGGAAACCGGGGTCAACCAGTCGAGAAAGGCAGAACCAGACGAGTCCAGAGCTTTACCAGTAAATTCAGCATCAGGATGACAGATCATGTCAATATCCAAAAAGATTTGGAGCATGACAGGCCAGCGAACAGACCAAAAGGAGCGAGACGACACGAGTTTAGAGGCAGAAGGTTGCATACGAGGTAGTCGATTGAGCCAAAAGTCCAGAGGATTGGGCAAATAATCAGCACCAAGAGGATCATCAGTAAACAAAAGCTTTGAAGCAACACCAAGACACTCTAGCAGATGGTTGCGGCTAGCGTGAGGAGCACCACAGCGACATGGAACTGGCCTAGCAGGTAGCCATCCCATGCGCCAACGGAGAATACGACTACGGTCAAACACAGACATTGGAAGATACAGGATGGGATCCACCATGAGTGAAGGACGACAAGCAGAGAGGAGAACAGGAGGAGAAACAGGAGGAGCAGGATGTAACCGACATTGGAGGGAATCAAGACGATACACCTTGATCTTGTCAGCAAGACCACGACGATCCAAAGCAAGAGAATTATCAGCACCACCACCAGCAAAAGTAGGATCCCAGATTGGATTTTTGACGGCCAACTTGTTCAAACGATGCTTGAAGGACACAAGAGAGGGAGCCAAAACCATAAGAAGAGTATCACCAGGCAATTGCGTATGCACCCGCCAGAGCATTTTACTAGTCAGAATATCAACACGTTCCTCCATAGTTGGAAGATTGGTTAAATGTCGAAAAACCACGACGGAAGAGGTACGATGGCCACCAAAGGCCAGACGAAGACACTGATTTTGAGCTTTTTCCAAAAGCTTTAAATGGCGTTTCAAGAACCAGGAAATAGACAGACCAAACTCAAGTTTGGGCCGAATAAAGGCCGCATACAGTTTAGCAGATAGGAGCTTGGAGAAACCAGCAGAATGAAGGCCAAGAGATTGCAAACCACGCATAGCACCTAACGCTGATTGACTATTTCTAGTCAATAAGAGATCGGTGTCCAGGCTACCCTTCACATTGAACGGCAAACCAAGGTAGGTAAAAGAGTGAGCAGTAGGTATAGCTTGACCATAGAGAGACAGAGAAACACCAGCACCAAGACCAGGAGAGACACCAGTAGCACCACCACCAACACCAGCATTGAGGACGACAGATTTCAGAGGGTTCCACCGATAACCCAGAGACACAGAATGAGCTTCCACACGAGCAAGTAACAAAGGCATAGACTCGGCAGTTCCAATTAGCACCACATCATCAGCATACATCAAACTATTGATCCAAAGACCGTTATACAAACGAGGAGGACGCTCCACCACCCGAGGGTTAAATGGAGCACGCAACACCGCAGGCAGAGAGTTGATGTACACGGAGTAAAGAAAAGGACTCAAAATGGAGCCTTGCAACACACCAGTACCAGGCCAAAAACCATCAGAAACAGCACCAGACACCAAGACCTGAACAGACACTTCATCAAACAAATGCTGAAGGAGACCAAGCATCGCATCTGATACATACGTTTCGAGAGCACGCCAAATGACAGCTCTGTCAACCGTATCGTATGCAGATTTGATATCCAGAAAAGCCAAAACAGGAGGAGAACCATAATCAAGAGTATGGTGAAGACAGAGTTCATGTAGACAGAGCGCCTGATCAGGAGCACCACGACGCTCACGAAAACCACCTTGCACCACATCCAACGCAGGAGCAGAAGACACCAAAGGATCATAGAGGCATCGTTCCAACAACTTTCGAAACACAGAAGTCAAAGAGATGGGTCTATGATTACCAGGATCAAGAGGATCACCCTTCTTGTAAATTGGCACCACCTGTGCTAATCGCCAAGAAGCAGGAGTACGAGACCAACGCCAGCACAGCTGAAACAACAGGTAAAGTACAGGCACCAGAGATTCACGGATGGGAAGGAGCATTTCCGCACGGATATGGTTCCCACCAGGAGCACGCCGCCTGGCCAAACGCTTTCTTAAGTAGTAGTCAACATCTCTTCGGTAGTATAGTGGTGAGTATCCCCGCCTGTCACGCGGGAGACCGGGGTTCAATTCCCCGCCGGAGAGTTTTTTTTTGAGAAATTCTCACAGATCTAGTGTATGTAGCTCAAAACTTTTGTCAGGTACACCCAGACTTTGTTTGTAACCTTTTAACTAGTATAAATATCAAGGATTATTTACCAACTCTCAGTAGTGGGTGCGATTTGTGGTTCCCTGCTATTCTGAGACCCAGATTTACATAACACATTTTAAGCGATTTTTACAAAATCCACAGGAAAAAAAAAGATATTTATTAATGAAAATGCAACTATTGATGGTAAAAGAGGCTCAACTAAAAGTGTTGTAATTTTCTTCTTTTTGTTTCTTCGCAAGGAAAAAAAGCGCCTTTTTGGAGCTCTGTGCCCAAGCTATCCAAAGACCAGTGGCGAGTGTTGAACACCTTTTGTAAGGCGCTTACAGTAGAAGCGGGGGAGAGACCAAGATCCAGCTGAAGGTCTTCAACGGAATCAATGATTTTTTTACGGATATTGAACCATTTTCTGTCGTCTTTTCTCCATTTAGCGCCCCACTTGTCTTCTAATTCTTGAACAGACCAGAATCCATCTCGACTTATTGTCCACTTGTCCCAAAGATCACACACAGTTGTCACTTGTCGACTCATTTTGTATAACGGTACACCTTCTTGATTGTATGGAAGTGAAATAGTTGCAACTCTGGTGTTGTTATAATCTGGTGGTGGTGGGCTTTGTTGGGCTTCTTCCGAAAATTGTTTTGATTGCGATACATCTTCTGATCTTGGCAAGGCAGAGGTATTTGCGACAGCGCCTGTTGTCGCTAATGCTTGGTTCCCTTGGTTTATCCTAAAAGACAGTTGCAGTTGCTGCTTTCCGGTGACTATATTGTCAAACACTTTTTGCATTTGCTGCTGGATTTCATCCGACTTCTTTTGACGTTCATTCAATTCTCGCATTGTATTTGCTATACTTCGGTTGATACAGGAAAGCTGCTCTTGTACTTCAGGAGCAAATCTTTCAATAATTAATGAATGGGGCACTTCATTTTCTTTAACGTGAGCTTTTGCTTTTCTATAAACAAAGCAAAAACATCAGACACACAGTTTTCATATTGAAAAAAAAAAGCTTTATATTTTTGAAATTCTAGAAAGAGTGGGTTTCTGAAAATTTCGTGCCTCCAAATAGGATGTTCAGGTATTACGTCCATCATCGCAACTGCGTCTTGTAAGAAAGTCGTCTTGAAGCATTTAATCAAAAGCAGAAACCTGTCGGCTGAACCAGAAGTTTCATGAACTGTCCCGCTTGAATGTCGATCATACTAATGTCTAATCATGCTAAAAGACAACTCCAGCAAGCTAATCATGATTTAGCTTTGTCTGGATGAATAATTAGACTCTCATCCGAAGTATTCTGATCTATTCTTTCTATAAGGATAAATAATATCGATCTAGTAGCATGTATCCGATAGGTACAATCTCCTTAGTCTATATCAACAGTACATATCTGAGTGTATATCGCTGAGCATACATCTTTAGCATGTATCTGGATATATGTCATGTCTGTAGCATGTCTCATATATAGCACGAGTCTGTAGTACATAAAGTATCTGTAGCTAGTATCACGGATATAGGCATGTGTCTTATAGCGTGGATCATAAAGTGCACATCTGAAGCAACAAGCTCATATTGCATTAATCTTGGTGCCTATCCAGATATGGCAAACATCCGTAGTCAATGTCGGAATACAAGTATAAGTCTATAGCGCCATCCATGTCTGTGATGCCATCTATAGCCTATATCTTATATAGTATGGATCTTATAGTATTAACGTAGTATCTGAAGATCATATCTTCTTATAGTATAAATCTGTATTGTATATCTAATCCAGTGCACATATAGTTTATATCTAAATCTGATAACTGGATAAATTGTCGGAATAATGCAGATCATAGTGGATGTATTCCGCAAGCGTAATTGACTTACTCTTCTGGCAATGCAACCGACTACCCCCTTCGTTTTAGGTCGAATTCTGTTCAAATCCAGCCATATTCAAGAACGAATAACTCATGCCACAAAGCGTTTTGAGCGCTTGGAATAGCATCACATGCCTCCTCTTGACCACGCTTTACTTTTTGATGCTTTATCTCAATTTTTTTTGAGTCGTTGCAAATTCATGAAAATCATCATATTTCCATGAGTATTAGCAAGGGAAAACTTTTGAAAATCAAACAATCGTGTTTTTCACCCCAAAAATGAAGACTTTTTCTATGACACATATTAGATCAAATTGATCGTAAAGAAGAAATGCAACATTGGAAACTCTTTCTATGAGACTTTTATATGCTAAATTTCGATATATTCACAGAAAACCTGTTTTCATATTTTTGCAAATTGCTCATTATTTTCGGTGTAAAAGCTAAAAGTAATTAGCACCATTTGATGCGGCTTTTTTAGTTCTCTAGAAATGTATTAGAAAGTTTGGTGTTATAACGACAGTTTTCGTAGTCAAATTTAGAAAAAACGATTAAAGGATGTGAGGTCAAGTCAAGTTTGAACACGAAAATGCCACTGCACAATTTCAAATTAAATTGCCGCAATTACCGTTGCTACGGTATAAGACTGAGACTAAATCTACAGGTCGTGACGTCGGATATGATGCCCTCTCGTTTTTCCATGTCCCCGTTTTTCACCCTTTTTGCAAAACGTGTTTTAGTGTCAAACCATGGTTGATTTAGAAACCATTTGATTGATAATAACACTGTAGCTTCTGATATCACTACCTTGTACCGTTGGAAGGACTTGATACTGCTTCTCTAAAGTGGAATATGTTAGGTACCATTCGGTAACGAGCACTGGAAGGTGTAGAACTAACACTAATTGAATTTGTTTATTAGGTTTAGATGATTCTTTTTGTTTGCTTGATGTGGGTGCTGCTGCCAGTACTTCTCTGCTATCTCTGCTGTCTGCTTCTTTGGTTTATCGTGTCTAGTGGTTGCTTCTTTGGTCTTTGTCTGATCTCTGCTGTCGTTTATTTTTCGGTTTTTTTATGGTGCTGGTGTTGCTGCTGCTGCTGCTGCCAATCTGGTCGTTTCTGGTCTGTCTCCGGTGATTGCCTGTACTCTTCTGATCTATCTGTGGCTGTGGTAAGTGGTCAGTATTTTCTTTCTTCTGGTCGCAATGATATAAAACTTCTTTGAACGCTTATATTATTGCTTCCTTTCTCGTGATAATGCATTCATAATGTTTGCCTTGTTGCGCTTTTTTTTTCTTTTCTTTTGTTGGTAGTGTTTCCTCTGTAGCTTTACATGAAACAACATTAGTCATTATGTTGTATCGCAAACTCATAATACCACTGCTGCTTTCGCAGTTGTGCGTATCTGTGCCATGCTGCTTTATATCCGACTGTTACTACCATGCGCGTTGCTCATGTATGTATTTTTCTTCTTGCAGCAGCAACGAGCTTTTTTGAACATCGTTGATGTTATGTTTGTTATGTTTTTCTTTGACTTGCTTCATGTAAGTGTCTCTTTTTTGCTTACATACTACTATACTCCTATAGTATTGTAGCATGCTCTTTTCTTCATTCTTTTATTATTATTATGTTTCTTTGAATGAAGCATACCATTTTTTTTACGTTGTGTGGATGTGCCTATCCCTGAAGCTCAACAAGACATTATCCGAGGCTAGGAGGTAGATAGGCCGCCTCCACTTGGTTATCACTACTTACTTTAGTGATGATTGAGGGTCTCAATACCTGAATTTAAAGCTAGGTGGTGTAAGTAAGGCATGCTCTAGCACCTGAGGGAAATTTGATGGTAGCAGCGGCTATAATGCTATTGTAGCGGCGCTTAAAATTTTGCCTCACATCAAAACAGGGGGAAACCCTCGCAAAATTTTTTTTAGGTCAGCGGAGTTTT
The DNA here is from genome assembly GCF_035048745.1 of Mucor velutinosus. Classification (NCBI taxonomy): domain Eukaryota; kingdom Fungi; phylum Mucoromycota; class Mucoromycetes; order Mucorales; family Mucoraceae; genus Mucor; species Mucor velutinosus. The sequence goes on along the minus strand of NW_027041905.1, from coordinate 1,929,646 downwards.
CAAGCAATCTGATTGGCTAAGAGATGGAAACAACGAAGGGTTACAACTAGTTGATTTCTTATTGATCTGTCATTTATCATGCTATAGTTTCTCTAATAATAAAAGGGTCTCCAAATAGTTAAAATTTAAATTCTTGTTTATTCAAAAGTATGATAAGATGCAATCATTTGATCTAGAGTCTATCAAACAGTTCTATAAGAGTAATGTTCTTTAAGTTTATTATGAGGTGTGGGGGGAGGGGGAGAAAGTTATTATGTAGTAATAATGGGTACTACAGTAGTATACTAAGTACTGCCAGACACTCCTGGTACAAAACACTCCACCAAATATGCACTCTCTGCTTATCATTGATTCCCAACATGCTTTAATTTCATGTATTGCTATCTTCCAGCCTCGTTTCAAATTCTGAATGTACAACAGTGATTCCAATTTCAACGTTAGGGTCATCCAGAATTAAGTTTTAAAATATTGTGTTATAGCTCTGAAAGTAACACGTTCCTCATCAAGCCACATTTCGCGAGGAGAGAAACGACGGTGTGATTATTAGATACTAGAATGAATGAGCTGTTGTTGTTGTTGTTGTTGTTGTTGTAGAAATTCAAACTAGAGACATTTTGAACAAAGGTCTATGTATAAAAGCTATTGAAAGCAGTTAATTTCAAGTGATTACGGGCCATAGATCAATGAAGTAGGCGTTGGAAAAGATTATAGTGAGAACGGTTTGGTAATATTTTGCTTTAATGTGGTTTGGCAAAGGTTTGAAGCTGTGCTGCGCATATCAGCAAAAGGAGGAAATTGCTTTTTCTGGCCCTATGTTAATGCTAGAGATTTCAAAACAAAACAAAACAAAATGATTATGGTATATGCCCACTTTGAGGGATTGCTAATGATATAAACGGATTTTTTAGTCGCTGCATTGGTCGTCAAATGATTGAGTAAAGTGTAAAGTAATAACTAATAAATTATTACAAAAAACCAGTGTTTCGACGTTTCGACACTAGTATCCTTACAACTGCCAATTCATCCAGGCTTCATTTCTACTAGTTAAATGTTTCTTTCATGTGTTTGCTCTACAAAATGAGACCTATTGTGATGCATTCTTTCAAAAATGGAGTTTGCCATGGCAAAAATACGTCTTTCTTTAATAACAACAGTACAGAAGAGTCCATAGGGCGCTCAAGTCTATCAAATAAATCCAGGGCGTATATTGACTAATGTTGGCGCACAACAGAAAACTTATATGCACCACTACTAAAGCAAAAAAAAAAAAAAAAAAAAAAAAAAAAAAGCGTTTGAGTGATTGATTTTGGCTAATTTGCCTTTTCGGCAGTGTAGCTCCGAGAAACCATTCCAACCCGATTTTAATATAGTCTGTGGCTGTCGTCTTTTGTATCATAGGAATTAAATGTTGCGATGATTTTTCACTTTGTTAGATCATATACCTCCTTGTTAGCAATTGCACTCGGCATTCTCTACAAATATCATCATGGTGCAAGGTGTTGGCCGTATGCTTAATTTCAAATTGTGCAAGTTCCTCTACTTTCAATCTCTTGGGTGCAACACATTGCGTTGAATACATCAAAGGGGATCTTCGTTTCTCAATATCCAACCTGTGGTGCCCCGAGACACATATAGCTAATGCGGTTATGGCCAGCATTGAAGCTGATGATAGACGCTTATTGTCAGTTACGTTATACGGGAACACAGATCGTTTATAGCAAAAATGAATGTTAGAAACCGCCATGTATGCGAAAACATTGCTGATTAAAAGCTCCTGCTGTCTAAGACGAAAGATGTATAGAACACGAAAGCAACCCACTGCTAGACAATGATATGAACCCAAGAAGAATGGTATATATGAAACATATTGGAGGTATATTAGTAATCTTGGTAGCTCTCCTGCCTACAAGCTTATACCTAGAATCCTCAGCGAGTGGTTCAGACGATATCCAAGATTTGACATATTATGATTTGCGAAGGATAGCATTGCAGTGTTCAAAGATCAAGAAAGGGCTGCTTCACTTCCAAATCGGATGTATCTCCTTTTGATGTTGGAGCTAAAATGTGTAAATGACGTTTGAAGGTGCAAATTATATCCAAATCCAGAGGGAATCAGCTTCATAAAATGTATGGTGAATGAGAATCGCTCGTATTGGCAGAACTAGCAAAAAGCATGATCAGATTATCTATCCATTCATAGTGGATTAACTGATAGTAGGCATAAACGGCATCTTTATTCAGTTTCTAATCCGCTTAAAAAAATCGACCATTTTAGTCAAAACAATTTAATTAGAAAAGCAAAGCTATAAAAGTTTTTTCGCTCTTTATCTTTTTCTCCCCCCCCTTTTCTTTACCATAAACTGAAATAATGACAGATAACACCCAGGAACCTAAATTTGAAATTCGTAAATTTCTTTAGCTCCTTTCCCATAATGCCTGAAAAGAGTGAAATTAACAAACTGTTAGATATTCCTGATGTGATTGCTCATCGCGGTTTCTCTGCTGAAAATCCAGAAAATACACTTATTTCATATAAAAATGCAGTGAAAGCTGGAACCACAGCATTGGAAGGAGGTTTGTTCAAGTTGACAAGGTGGGATAACTAGCACAACTAATGGCTTTGTTTTGACAGATATTCGCTTGAGTAAAGATAATGAGATTGTCATGATGCATGATTTGACAATGAACAGAACATCTACTGGCTTGGGCCCTGTTCGGGAGCAAAATTGGCATGGCTACATTGATGGTATTACTACAAAAACAGAGCCTCCTCAACCTATTCCTCGATTCAACGATGTGCTTGATTACCTTATTCAACCAGAGGTTAGTGAGGACAAAAAGGGACTTTATATGATTGTCGATATCAAGGTAAAACCTCATGATAACGTTTATTTGGTTTTTTGTAATACATTCTCACATGTGCTGTTGTCTATCCTAGTTTGATAATCCCATTGAAATTCTGGATGTCCTCAAGCAATTACTGGACACTTATACAGACACATACCCTCAACTATTTGATCGGTTAATCATTGGCATATGGAATGTGGAGTTCTTGAAAAAGGCCAAGGAACTGTTTTCCAAATTTAAGCTTTGTTTCATTGGACTGTCTGTCACTGCTGCTCGTGCACATTTCATTGATAACGTGGACTTTCTCAGTTTACCCTTTGCCGCTCTCGCTGGACAAGATGGCCAATCAATCATTAGAGAGGCTCACACAAGACAAAAGCGTGTGTTTACATGGACAATCAATGACCCTGAACAAATGAAGACTTGTGTTCTATGGCAGGTGGATGGCGTAATTGGCGACAATGTTACTGTCATGCTGGAAAATGTTCATCGTGCACCCAAATCATTGACCAGTATGAGAGAATATCAAGAGTTTGCAGCATCAGATACCTACTTGGCCTCCAAACGTAGACGTGCTTACTACTATCTCATAACGAAGGCTATGCAATTAGCAAGTTGGAAGTTTATTGGTGTTTAAAAATAAGAGACCTCTCTCTATATATTTATATAAAATCTCGATGTTGATAATGGCTCTGATAATAATGATGTTGCTTTGCTTGTGTTGTATCGTCGTGATGCTGCTTGCTCTTGGCAGATTTGCTGTTGTAGCTGCTTGGGTAGAATGTGATTTTGGCTCTATAAAACTGCAAGAGTTGCTTTGCTAATAATCGCATTTGCGCAGGCGTGAACGTCAGATACTGATCTTGCTTGCAAATAAGATCTACTGGGTTCGGATTGTCGTATTTCTCTTGTTGCGAAATGTTTCTTTTTCTCTTCAGAATGATGTTTCCTGAGTAATCTGTGATAGGAAACCGCTCGTTATAGTCAGTTTCCGACAGTATCACTGAATTCTGTGGTGGGCCCAGCATTCTCAAGCACTGTTCTGTAGTGCTTAAATCTCCTGAGTGCAGCAGGTTTGTGAATATGGCTTGATATGTTTTGGAAGAGCGAAGGTAACATTTATGCGGGACACTGGAGGCGATGATACTATTGTAAATCTTCTTTGCAAATAAACGCTGTTGCTGGATCAACAGCTTTCTCTTCTTTTCGTTAAATGGAGGCATTGGGCCTACAAGCTTCTTTCCATGATTGCTATCTCTTTCCAGTAATTCAAGGAATCTACCAGGATTGGAACAGATGACTGCATGAATAAGAGACCAACCCCGAATAAACGAATTGTCCTTTTGATAAGCGTCAATAAAGTGCTCCAATATCATCAGTCGTATTCTCTCGGGCACTTTGAGAATGTTGTGAAACGCAAACAGCAGTAAGGCGCCTGTGTGGTTGCCATGGCCGAATTTAAAGCGGTTATTCAGGTAGCTTATCACATTGAATGAACTCAGACTTTGTTGAACTGCTCTACATGTTTGAGAGTATTGAATGTAGGTTTCGAATGGTAAGTATGCTGATATAAGCAAGGTTACTTCTGTTGGTAGCTTGTCCATACTGTACAAGGTAAAGAGAGAGAGAGAGAGACCAAAGGAAAGAAGATGAAAAAAAAAAGAGAGGGAAAAAGAGAGGTGCTCCAACCAAGTCATTTTTGGATAGGTTAGGTTTTTTATTAGGGGTAGTGTGTGTATGTATAGATAATTCTCAAATCAACTTGTATTTCATTCCAAGGCTGTGTAAACTCTCATACTCTTGCATGTGTTCCTGGCGCTGATTGTTGATAATAGACAGGTGCACAGTGTTGAGGAGATCCTGTTCTTTGCTGGGCAGATGTGGTAGAATTTCATCCAAGATCACGGGCACAAATTTGCCTGTAACATACAAAGGTAATTGAAACACTTTTTGGAATATCAACAAAGACACGAGGTGAAGCATTTGCGGTACAGTTTGTGCAGAGATGGGTAACTGCTGCAACTGATGATGGAGCTGCTTGTTGGTGATTTCATTTGCAGTCTTCTTGATCTGTTCAGAACTTAATGGTAACTGACCACGGAACAGGTGCTGCTTGTCTTTGATCAGGATAGATGTAATGAATTGATCCAGCTTCTTCTTTTTTAGCATCTCCTCAATTTCAACTACGTATGTGTTGTCGTATTTATGGTCGTTTTCTCTGATAAAGTAAGAGATAACACATCGCTGCTGCTTGGCATCCACAATGCTCTGGTTTTCGATATCCTCCAATTTAATGCACAGGGATGTCGATTGATTCACTTCTGCCTTGTTGTAAGACTGATCCAAAACCAGGTAGATAACCAGATGAAAGAGAAACTCGGTGCATCGGTTCTTTAAGATGTATTTCTCCAGGCTCTTTTGTGCAGCAGCATCTTGAAACAGCTTCTTTGCTTGATCGTTAAAGTAAATGGACTGTCTGAGGCTCTCAAGCTTCTTGAGTGCGCGAGTCTTTTGCTCTAAAATCCACGCATCGCCAGACACAATGGCTTCTGTCTCGATATACGGTGTCTGCAAAATGTCTGAGAACTGTGTCAACATGGCGCTTCTTGAGAATGGGAGCAGTCTCTCAGCAATGGTGTGGGGACAGCCAAGACTCTCGAACGCTTTGATGATCTAACAGTGGCATTAGTCTTGAGATCTTGCATTATACATCTTACGTACATCGTTGTCACTCAAATGTATGCTGTTGCCGGCATAGTTTTTGCTCAATTTCTGCTTCAATGTGCGAGAGAGATTCCTCAGATAGTTGTCTGATTCAGCAATCAGTTTCTGCACATAGGCCGCATTGACCACGTAGCCTCCGTCCAAGTCAATCAGTTTGATGGTGCTGCTAATCTCGGACAGTATTATATCAACCACCTTGTTCACATCTTCAAATGTCAATATAGCAGGCAGCAAATCCTGAATGAGCACACGTCAAGGTTAGCATTTCCCTGCTCCTTTCTTTGACAGCAGCCTTACATTCACATCACAGTATTCCAGAATGCTCTCTATTATGGATTTCGCCTTGTCCTTTACCGTCGTTTTGATAAAGCATGAATTCAAAGTCAAAAACGAGTCTTTATCATAGCTGTCTGCAATCAAATCTGCAGGACTCGAAAACGTATACAAATTCTCAATGCTATTGTAACCTAAAGAATGTGGTGAGGAATTGTTCTCAGCTTGCCAGAGGGTGGTAGGCTAAACTTACTAATGCAATCATTGGATTCAAATATGGATTTGATCAAGGACAATTGTCTTTTCTTGAAGCTACTAGGCTCAAAAATCGCGCGGTTTCTCTTTCCACGGAGTGACCCCAGATCAAAGCTCGGATTCTTGACAATTTGCTCCAAAAGCACTATAGTTGTATGAGCAACATATCACACACACCGTCAACCCGTCATTCCTTACTATAAAACATGTCTTCCTGGATATCTTGAGACTTTTGGAGTTTGAACATAGAATAGGATCTGTCCAGAGACACATCAGGTTAGCCCACTCCATTCTCAGAGACAATGCTATGAGAACCTCTTACTCTTCAAATGATTTCAGCGCATCCAAAATCTTCTTTTGGCAGCCATCCATGTATGTCTTTGTGAAAATGACATCGGGGATCTGCGAACATCGACTGTATTGTCCATCTGCTGTCATCGTATCGTCCAAGATCTACAATTGCATTATCGGTTACTGACGTTGATTAGCCACTGCTCTTCCACGTACTGATTTCAACAAGCTGTACGGTAGCTTCATCTGTTGCGTTTGTGCAATGATGGATAGGGACCCAGATACATCCATTTTCGATTTCAAATCTTTTTTGATACCATCGACACAATCCCTGTATGTCGCCCATCTTAATCCGAATGTACACAACCATCTTTGTGTGCTTGATCTTACTGAGTCAATATCAAATCATCGCAGACTGCCCATCGTTTGTCGGCGGATATGTGCTGAATCACTCGCTTCACGTTGTATTGCTCGATACAGAGGTGCTCTGCTAGTTTCTCGACATTGATTTTGCCTGTGCGTAGTCCATTTGTCAGTATTCAAGTGTGCAGCGCAGATAGACACACACTTGCCATTCTTCTCGACGAGTTCTGAAATGCACGTTTCTATGTACTGATCATTGCAGTAGTACTCGCCATCTAATGTCTTTGTAATGCCGTTGATGAAGCCCTTTTCCAGACCCTGTTGTATGAACTGGACAAATAAACTAGCAGGAATTGCTGTCATTTGTTCAAGATGAGATAAAGAAATGCACTGCCACGCATGCACACAACATTTTATTCGGCCATTCATAACAGTATGTGACTCCAAACAGCGTAACCTGCAAATCTCGATTCAGTAACAGATAGACGGTTGGATTGCCATACAGTGGATATGGCTCTTACGGATCGAAAAAAAAAAGAGCCATCATTGTTACAAGAGACCATCAGTGGCAATTCACAGTGTCTGAAAGATCCCTAGAAATCAGATGCATTGATGAATGTTCACCCTGTATTTGTATACATATCGCATTGAAAAAACTAAAGTGAAAAACACAACAAAAATTCCGAGCTTTTTCCAATACCACTATGTGTATATGTGCATGTAAAAAACTTGACACCCCCTCCCTCATATTTCAGCCATTCTTTCTTCTTTCTTCTCTCTTTTACTTCTACCTGAATCATGTCCAACATGTCGTTTACAAGACTAAAGCAAAAGCCGCTCATATTGATTACAAGCATATTAGCTCTGGTAGGTACCGCATGGCACAGCGGATTGCAATTGATCTAAGGACAAGCTGTTGTAGTGTGGCTGGATCATAGCATTTGGTGGTGCGTGCATGCTCAAAGTGCTAAATGGTGCATGGTGGGTCATGATATATCAACTCTGCATTACGCTGGGACATTGGATGGTGTTCATGTCAGGCACAGTGCCACAGTACAGAATGGCTGTAAGTGATTGCTTCTACAGAATATGTGTGCAGACATCGTAGTCGATACTGAAATAGCTGAGGGCTGTGCAGATGATGGCATTTTTAGCTTCCAGTATCCCACTATTGACGATTCAAGTGGATTATGTGATCCAATACACTAAATCCAACATACCAAAGATCCCAGCCACAGCCTATGTGTCTGGATACATCATCTTGCTGACAGTGCAGTACATGTGGATTCTTGTGCTGGGTAGTGATAAATCGACCTTTTTTGGCAGACTGGGCCATGTAGAGCAAGCACCACTATCACATCACCACCAAGAGCACGCAGCACAAGGCTTTGAACCAGAATTTTACTCTGAAAAGCTAAACAATGAATCTAAACAATCGCAGCCCAACAGTGCCACATTAAACAGAGCTCTTTGTGCGTAATGATGCTACAGTGTTGCTGTAAATACCATGACTAATATAGATGGAATCTAGATCCTCTCAATTCTACCACTTCGGTAAATACCATTGCAGCCATCCAAAAACCTTCTTTGGGCCCCATTGAGTACACAGAAAAGGTGCAAGCACTTCATGCATGTAGGTACTATTGGCCATGACATAGTGCATAGTGTTGACTGTATTGTGTTTGCAGACAATGCCAGTGCGCAGGATCCAAACGAACTGAGCTTTGAAAAGGGGGAAATACTAGAGATTGTGGATAGAAAGGGCAATTGGTGGCAAGCACGCAAAAACAATGGTGCCATTGGCATCATTCCTAGCAACTATGTAAGTATATCTATATATATGTGTGTGTGTGATTCAAAAATAGGGTGTACTTGCAAACTGATATGACATAAACATAGTTTGCTCAACATTGAAAAAACCGACTAGTTGGTATACGAATATCACCACGTGTTTTAATTTAATAAAATAAAGAACCATATCAAATGGAACAAAATCAAGTTTATTAAGACATCCTATTAAGCTATCCAGATAGGCTTTGAATGAGGAGTGTTGTAGAATATGGGCGTAGCGGTTGCAGCCATCACCTCAGGTCGCGTAAACAAGGCTCTATTTGAAGTGGTGGATGGTGTAAAGTCAGGAAATGAAACATAGGTCTTTTCAAACACGGAATCTAAAGTGCTGCTCACGGAGCTTGTTGTTGTTATTGATTGACCACAAAAAGAATCTGCTGAATAGATGGAGCTGGGTGCGTATCGAAAGTGGTCTTCTTCGTCGTCATCTTGTGTGTCTTGAGCCGAGTGCAGCGGTAGCGATGGTGATTGCTTAAGCGAACTGCTGTAGTAACCATATGTGCTGGATGAGGATTGAAATTGGGATACAATGTGCTGGATGAATTGGCGAATGACGGGTGCTTGAAGATTGAACATGGTATAGGCAAAGGACTGGAGTGTAGTTGAATGAGAGTAAGGGGGTGACGGGAATATGGCTTGATGAGAGAAAGAAAGAGAGCGTATTTATATAGTCGATTGTGGTTTTGTAGGCTTTTATACATATCGAGTAACAGGGCAGATGCTCATGTGGATCCATGTGGCAAATGATACGGTATGCGTTTATTGTGATTTACACATGGCAGTGTTATTTTTACATGTGTGATTTATTTGATAAGCAAGGGATGAATGAAACTGTAGCAGCGTGTCTTTTTTTTTTTGGTTTTGTAGTAATTGTAAGTAAAGTGGTATCGATAATAAATATATATATAAATCTAGAGTAGGTGGTGGTGATGGTGATGGTGTTTTTGTAATGGAGAATTATATATACTTAAAAAGCCTTCTTACTTAATTGTAATGACATGTTGGAAGCAACATCTAGCGTCTTTAATACTTCCATTGTGCCCTTCCAGAAACCAGTGTCATGGTAGTAAATGTCATACTTTTGACAGAGAGCCTTGACCATGGGCTTGACCTTGGGAAGATTATGGCGAGGCATGTTAGGGAAGACCTGGATAGACAAGACGAGTTAAATTAAATGGATGCGTTTTGTTTGTGTTTACACTTACATGGTGTTCAATTTGATAATTCAAACCGCCCATAAACCAATCACCCAAAGGAGTGAGAGTAACATCACGACCTGTCACTACTTGGATCTCAAAGAACTCCATAGTTTCGGCCTTTTCCTCGCTGATCACTGGCATACCGTTGTGGTTCAAAGCGAATACCAGAGCCAAAGTGTAGCCGGTAGTAGCTTGACTTACCAGGAAGAAGAGAACCATGTTGTAGAAACTGCTGTTCCATGCAATTGTGCAGTAGGTGAAGATGATCCAATGAGAGATCAAACAGGCACGCTCATAGAGGTTGAGTTTAGCGGATTTGTTGATAGCACCCTGGTTGAATGAGTAGATAAGAGATTGCAATGCCCAAGAGAAACGAGCGAAGCCAAGCACAAAGAAGTAATAACGTGTTTGATAAGGCAAGACACTCTCGGCAATGAAACGGGATAACATGGTGGGCTCTTCATCTAATGATCCATAGTAGGCGGCTGATGCATATTCATCCCACAACAAAACTGGTGCGGTATCGATATCGGGATCTTGGCCATGAACGTTGGTGCTGGCATGATGGGTGTTGTGCTTGTTCTTCCACCTAGCTCATTTTGTCAGCTCTCTCAATTCCCCCATTCACACAGAACAACTTACCATGACAAGGAGAAACCCTGACAAAAGTTACCAAGGAAAATGACCAAGACATCATTGATGGAACGGTCCTCAAAGCATTGATGATGACCAAAATCGTGAGCCAACCAACCACATTGCTGCCAAAAAATACCAACAATAAAGGCAGAGGCAACAACAGCCAATGTAGATGTGCGACCATAGGCGTACAAAAGAGCAAGACCAGCTGCACAAAGACCCAATGTAGACAAAACCTTGTATGCGTAAAAGAGCTTACTGGAATGGAAATAACCTTCCTTTCTAAGTTTATCACGGAGATCACGCATTTCAGTGGCAAAATTGGCAGAGTTTTCAGACTTTTTATCGACAGGCTTGGTATCAGGTTCCAGATCGCCGGCATAGTAATTGGCCAATACTTCGTAGGCTGAATCAGGATGCATAGCGTGGAAGACATCTATATGGTGGCCCTGGTTAGTCATTCATAAAAAATTTTCTAATCGCTTTCAATCTACTTGCCTGATGCATCTTTTCCCACATGAGTCAAAAGGACAGCGGCTCCACCAGGATGGTCCTCGACGAATTCTGTTACATCGTACAGCTTATTATCAATGACAATGTACTTTTTGGCGTCTGAATCGCCATCCTTTACAGCCTGGTTGATCTTTTCAAACTCTTTTCTAGTGAAGATTTGGGGCTCTGGTAACACAATGGGGAGGAAATGAAGAGTAAGATAGACAGCCAAACATTGGGGGATCCAAACAGAGAAACCCTTTTTTTTTTTTTTTTTTTTTTTTACCTGATGTAGTCATTTTAATTCACTGCTTTGCTTATCAAATGTAACCTCGACTTAATTGATCCCAAATCAAATCAAGACAGGAGAGAGAGAGAGAGAGAGAGAGAGAGAGAAGAGAAAAAGGAGAAAAAAGAAGCTTTTTATAGAAATCTAAAAAATAAAAAATTTATACAATCTACAAGGTAGCACACACACAAATGCGGGGTGTGTGTTCTGTTGGTTCTCATTAATTTGTTTTAGTGCAATCTCTTTTGGTTGGCTGATTTCAGGTACAATCGTGTTGATGCTGATTGGAAAAGTGTGGTCATATCCAATCATGGATGGACATAGCGTTTTATTTTAGTAGCTTAATTTCTTTTAGTGCGTTATCTGGTTTTTTTTACCGTGTTGATCTGAACATAGGTCGATTGCTTAGAGATTCATGGCATAAAGGGGGGGATCACATGTGCGCTCTACATTTTCACATGCCATCAAGGACACTTAGCAACATCCTCCAGAGGATTTCTGATTTTCATCAGGAGATTGAGAAACAAGGATGGTTTGTCCTCCGGTTGGCTTGATTGCATTATTGGACGTTTCCAATGCCTTGTTGGATACAATGCGATAGATTTCTATTTCGACGCATATGATTAATTTCATTTTATCAATGCGTATTAGAATTATAAAATTTACCAGTTAAATTTCTTTGAAAGGAAAGCTCTACATTGGTTGCATCCAGGGCTGATGTCTCGATGAATGATAATCCATTTTCGGCTGTTGTTCATGCATATGATGTAGGGATGGAAACCATTAGTCATCTGAATAATGATGCTTCACCACTCTCGATATTTACTTGCAAATTGTTTGGCCTCTTCTGTGGGCACTGCTCTCAAATGTCTCAAATCACTCTTGTTGCCGACAAGCATAATCACAATGTTGGCATCGGCGTGATCTCGAAGCTCCTTCAGCCAACGACTCACACTTTCAAAGGTAGAATGCTTGGAGATGTCGTATACCAACAGAGCACCCACTGCACCGCGGTAATACCTATGGGCTATTCCGTTAGATGACATGTAAATTGGCCCTTCCATTATACAACATACGCGCTGGTGATGGCTCTGTAACGTTCTTGACCGGCTGATGGAAATGGAAAAAGTGATTTATAACTGTGTAACTCACTCCTTTAAATCTTCCTTGTCATATTAAAACATACCTGTATCCCATATTTGAGCCTTTATCACCTTGTTGTCCACCTCTACACTCCTGGTAGCAAATTCTACGCCGATAGTACTTTTCGACTCGAGATTAAACTCATTTCGAGTAAATCTCCCCAAAAGATTGGTCTTACCAACACTGCTATCACCAATCAAAACCACTAGTAATGTGGAAAACAATGTCGGTTGCTTTGAGTACTTGATATCGCACCATCCTCTCTGTCCTCGGCTTACCTTTGAATAAGTAGTCATAGTCGTCATCTCTTCTGCTCATTTTTTCTTGTAATATGTGTACAAGTCGAGTGGTAGTATACTAAAGATGAAAAAAAAAAAAAAAAAGAGAGAGAGAGAGAAAAAAGAGAAATCAAAATGTAAATAAGGTTCTTCTTTAATGTATACAAGCGGAGCAGTGAATCTTGTATGCGTACAAGGTACACATTGTTCTATTAGCATTTATGGATTCGATCCCGGGATGATATTATAACGGCTCCCGTGTAAGGTACCTTGCACACATACAGAGAGGCAAAGTAGATCATCCTTTATAAACAGACATAAACATCAACTGAATCTTGTGAGTGCATGTACATACACAAAAAAAAAAAAAAAAAAAAAGTCAGCTTGATCTGCTGCATTCGTTTCACATTAAACATATAATCAGATTCTCTATCAGGTAATACCAGTGCGTTGTTGTCTTTTTGTTGTACTCAGAGACTATTGTGTTATCTGCTCCAAGAAAAATGCAGCAGGTTTTGTACCCTGTCGATGGGGAATTTGCTGTTTATTCCAACGCAGTTCCTGGCCTTCGTTTACCCCAGCCCGGCAAGATTTTGTACGTAGATATAACCATCAGGTAGCAAATCATCCCATGCTGATTTGCTTTCTTGAACACTAAGCATATAAAACTTGTGATAAAGCTACATTAAACGAGAGCAGTATAAACCAATAGATCACCGTTTGGCTTGGATAACGTTCGATAACTTTCTCTATTGCCATAATCCTGTTATCATATACGAGCCTTTCGACATTTTGGGTAGTTTCCTGACCTACGCTTCGCTTCGGTGAGAACCAACTTGCGCAGCGGCAGCTCATGCTACCGATTGCCCTCGCTCATCTTACCAAAATACTACTATTATCATTATAACCCTCCACCTACACATAAACGCCCTTTATCTTATTTGTGGATCTGATTCTTATGTGATGCTCTACATCCATATACACGTAGCTATTTCATATACGGGCAAGTATCATACAGTTATTATCCCTTTTTAAGTCAAGAGTGTGCCTACTACAGCAAAATCTGGGCGCATTTGAGCTGTGTTTTCTCGCGTTCAAGGCCGTTTTAGATTGTCAGAATAGTACCAAACAATTGCTCTCATCTGTCAGTTACTATTTGACACCTTTGCTCAACTTTTTGGGGACCAAAAAAACATGGCCAAAAATCGACCAAAAAGCATGAGGTACCCCTCATGGTTTTCATTGAAAATTAAACGATCGTTTTTTTGGCCTTGATAATGAAAAAGTTTACTATGGTATATATTAGATCAAAATGCTTCTATCGATACAACACATTCCCTGAAATCATCTTTGTGGGACCCTGATATGTAAAATTTCGACTTTTTGGCCAAAAACCTCTTTTCATATTTTCTGCAGTTGTTCAATAAGTTTATTCAAAACATCTACCTTACTTGGTGCCATTGGATGCGCCTTAAAAAGCACTCTAAGAAAGCTTAAGGAGGCATAGGATGAGCATCATATTTTATATAGTCGAATCTGGCAAAATAGTTCAATCGAGTTGAAAACCATTAAGATTTGGCCAATCTGGAACAGACATGAAACGGAGTTTTCATCTGTTTTTTTGGTGGCTGCTGACTGGCGAGATCATTGTCTTTCTCAGCATGAAAGTAATGGATAGCAATCCCAATCTCTGGCAGCAGTCCCTCAGAGAAATCCAAGTAAAAGCAAGCAAAGCGGTTGACAGCTATAAATGCATCTCTTTTTGCTTGCACCTCACCATAGCGACAATTGTTTAATCATGCCTGTAAAGCAAAGCAACTTTGCGCCGATCATTCATGGCAATCCAGATGGGTCAATAATCAAACGAGTAGATCACAGCATACGCAAAAACCTACACTCGGCTCTTGTATTATTCTCAATAGCTGCTTTGCTGACAATGTCTCTAGTATACTCCTTCTTGCCAGACACATCACCATCCAAACAGTTTCACAATGCCATCTCTTTTTCAACATTAGAAGCTGGCCGTGCCAAATGTGAAGCCATCCAGACTCGCCAAAAGAAGGGAGCCAATTTGCCTAGCAAAGATCGTTCGTACAATCCCCGTGCTGATCCTACCCAGGAACCTATCCTCTTGAAAAATGCAGTCGTTTGGGATGGCCAAGGACAAGTGCTGGAAAATGTGGATGTTTATATTGAGAATGGTGTTATTCGGCAAGTGGAAAAGGGTATCCAAGTGGATGGCACTCAAGGCGTGAAAGTGATAGATGTTGCTGGACACATTGTCAGTCCTGGTTTAGTAGATATGCACAGGTATATATACTCATACTGCTGCTATGAGCATTGACTCATCTGTGCCTAGTCATATAGGTGTCGATGGCTGGCCACGATATACCTCCTCTATAGATGCCAATGAGATGCCAAACCCTATTACGCCCTACGTACGTATACTCGATGGATTCAATCCCTCCGATAACGCTATTCGCATTGTTGCCTCTGGTGGCATCACATCAGTCTTAGCTTTGCCTGGGTCTGCCAATGTCATTGGTGGTGAAGCTTATGCCTTCAAGCTGCGTCCTCGATCTACTGTCAGTAACGAGGATATGCTTGTGCAAGCCAACAACACTGAGGATACAGAGTGGCGTTGGATGAAGATGGCGTGTGGTGAGAATCCCAAGGTAATAGACCCATAAGATTTTATTGCAGCATGTCACTGACGTGAATACAGCGCATCTATGGCAGTCTTTTACACATGCAACCCTCTACACGTCTCGGCATGGCGTATATGCTGCGCAAGGAGCTAACCAAGGCCCAAGCGCTCATGCGCCAACAAGATGACTGGTGTCATAATGCTCAGCATGGTCGGGTGGACACGGTGTTTCCGGAAGACATCGATTTGGAATCATTGGTTGCACTCTTACGAGGCCAGGTTTTGCTCAATATTCATTGCTATGAAACTTACGATATCGAAGCCTTAATCCGCCATTCACTGGAATTCAACTTTACCATCAGTGCTTTCCATCATGCCTTGGACGCCTATCGTGTCCCAGAAATTCTGCGTCGTGCCACAAATAACATCACCATTGCTACCTTTGCTGACAATTGGGGATACACCAAAGAGACGTACCAATCGATCCCTGAAGCTCCCAAAATTTTGTATGAGGCAGGTGTTCCTTTAGCACTCAAGAGTGATCATCCTGTTCTCAATTCACAGCGCTTGATGTTTGAGGCAGCTAAAGCCACGCATTACGGCTTGCCTCCACAAGAAGCCCTCAGAGCTGTTACGTCTACTCCTGCTAATGCCATGGGCTTGGGTCATCGTATCGGGTCTCTCAAAGTTGGATATGACGCAGATATTGTCATCTGGGATTGTGAGCCTCTTGCCTTGGCTGCTGTGCCTTTGCAGGTGCTTGTGGATGGTGTACCTCTGTTTGATGAGCGTCCCATTGAACCTGCTGAGAATGCTCAACAGGCTACTAAAAAGCATAGCGTGCAAACAGTGCCAAAGAGAATGGATAGGGCTAAAAGCTTTGTGCTGAAAAATGCTGGATACTCATTCCTGAATAACACACTTGTCAAGGGACCTTTGAATCTGGTTGTTGAGAATGGCACCATTATATGCACTGGCTCTCACTGTGCATCCACTTCAACAGACATGCTGGTGTATGACCTTCAAGGTGGGTATGTTCTCCCTGGATTCGTCGGTGTAGGATCTAGCCTTGGATTGATTGAGATGTTCTTTGAGCCCATGACGGGTGATGGAAATGCGCCTGCTATCCGAAACGATAACCCCAAGGACCTCCTTCGAGCTGTCGATGGCATTAAGCTTGGTACACATCAATTAGAAGCAGCTTATAAAGGAGGCATCCTGTCTGTAATCACTGCTCCTATGTCTAAAAACATTGTCATTGGTGTTTCTGCTGCTTTCAAGACACATGCCGAGTCTCGTAAGTCAAGGATGCCACTGATGAGTATTCATGCTAATTCCATTATTGATAGTGCTGCATAAAGGTGCTCTGTTATCCAAGGCTGTTGCACTTCATATGCAAATTGGCCATGAATTCAAATCTGACAGCTTTCCTACAGTCTCCAGTCAAATTAATTACATTCGTCAACTGTTGACAGACAACATGGCAAACAACAATTATTATGGCCAAGCTGCCAGAGGTGAAATTCCTACTATCATTACGACTCATAACAAGGATGAAATTGCCTCTCTTGTTACACTCAAGAGAGAAGATCTCCCCAAGGCTCGTATTGTAATTCACGGCGGCACCGAGTCCTATCTCGTTGCTCAATTCCTAAAGGAAGCAGACATCCCAGTGGTGCTCAGTCCCGTCTTGTGCACACCCATCAACTTTGATTCTATTCATTGCTTGACAGGCGCGCCATTAACGAACGGTACAGCAGCACATGTGCTCCACAAACATGGCGTCAAGATTGCAGTAGGCATTCCTGACAACAGCTACTCTCGTAATCTGATTTGGGAAGCTGGATGGCTAGCTGCATCATCCCCTTCCTCTGCTGAATTAGATAGCGGTCTAATTAGTGAAGAAGACTCTATCAGGTTCATCACGACCAATGTGCAAGACATTTATGGCCTTGCTACTGCTGTGGATCCAAACGAGTTTGTTGTGTACTCTGGAAATCCATTAGAAATGACCAGCCGACTGATGCTGATCAATACAAATGAGGGACTTTATATAGTGTAGACCATGTCAGTGAAGGATATATAGTGATTCATTACATTTGTTTGTCATAAGACTGAAGATCCAAGATCGAATAAAGAGAGACGATGTATGCTGCAGAGTATGAAGTGTAAGCAAAACTAGAGATATGGCTTTTCTCATCAAACGAACATATTTGTATGCAAAAAGCCAAGCTTATTTTTCTTTCGATCCATGCTTTAAAACGCAACAAGCATATGCAGCTATTCAATATTAGGTACCGGACAAGGCTCACAAAGCCTTTGTTCTCATTTACAAGCGTGCTGATAAGATCTTGAGTGTAAAATAACAACACGTCTAAAGTTATATCAACAAAAGTGCTTATATTCGACTTGACTCTCAAATCAGATTGGAGCTGATTGTTGGTGAAGATAGGCATTGTTAGGTATGAAATTCCCAGAAAAATCAAAAAAAAATTATTCAAACGAAGCGGTAGTCCTCTCAGATGCATGATTCCCTCTTTAACTAGTACACCAACAACTATCATTGCCATCATCAGAAAGGCATTTCGGTCAGCCAGCAGCGCCAACGTTGATTCAAGCTCAGAATATTTTTTCCTGTTTTAGATTGGTCGTATTTTGTCTTTTTTTCGACTCGATTGAACTATTTTGCCAGATTCGACTATATAAAATATGATGCTCATCCTATGCCTCCTTAAGCTTTCTTAGAATGCTTTTTAAGGCGTATCCAATGGCACCAAGTAAGGTAGATGTTTTGAATAAACTTATTGAACAACTGCAGAAAATATGAAAAGAGGTTTTTGGCCAAAAAGTTGAAATTTTACATATCAAAGTTCCACAAAGATGCTTTCAGAGGTTACGTTAGATCGATAGAAACATTTTGATCTAATATATACCATAACAAAGTCTTCATTATCAAGGTCAGAAATGCGATCATTTGATTTTCGATGAAAACCATGAGGTACCCTTCATGGTTTTTGATGAATTTTTGACAATCTCAAGAAAGTTGAGCAAACGTGGCAGGAAGCTAGTGCTAGTTGAAAGCAGCTGTTCGGTGCTATCCTGGCGGGCCGAAAACGGCTTCTATCCTGAGAAATCATTGCCTAAATGCATACAAATTTAGCTGTCTTTTGCATACTTTTGAGTAATAATAGGCATTACAAGTGTGCTACAACCTGCTCGGATTTGATTTGTTTTCATTGATACAAACATAGAGCATCGTAGCAGAGTTAAATCCACAGATATTTTTATTCTCATGCGGTAGTGCAACGTTCAGAAGTGAAAATTCAGTACGTATTGGTGGGATTAAGCAGAAGAGCACATCTGATGAGCAGGTGATACGCTTTTCAATGTGTAGTAGGGGTTCATAAATCTTATGTAGCTCACAATAAGCGCCAATTCATCATTCTGCCATAACTAGAAAATCAATGCAATATCAGCCCTATTTATTGCCAACATTATTAAGCTCTCTATCTAAAGTTTCACCAGCATTGCTCCAATTGCCAATAGACCAGTCAGTAACATTTCCAGAAAACTTTTCTTTGGTAATCTCTTCGCCTGAGAGCTTGAGAGATCCAACTAATGAGCCTGTTATTAAAGGAATTAATATCACAGTATCGGTAGCCTTGCCATCTGTACCTTACCTCCAATCCATCCTCGCACATTATTCATGAATATGCGCCCTGCTCCCTTTTCTTCTGGATTATCAATGAACTTTACGGATTTATGCAAACGCAGTAAAGATCCATAGCGTCTCTTTTCGTAATCCAAGGGATCTCTCATGATTCGCAGCAATTCTTGCTTCATTCTTGACTGAAATCCAGGCAAAAGTGAAGTGCCACCGATGAACAGCATGGACGATATTAAAGGTTTACGCAGATCAGGTTGCAGTTTCAGCAGCGAATCTAAAATACATTGTGCTACGCTAGGTTCATCCTCATCACCCTCAAATAACACTTCCACTGCTCTTTCACGAATCCAACCGGGCAATAAGAGTGTAGCTCGAGTGCCATCTTTCAAGGTGATGGGATAATACAAATCAGTCGCACTACTAAAATTCTTGTAAGCTTCTAATAATGAAGATGGATCTTGGTGCTGTTGTTGTCCAATCATCAGTGGCGAACAGAAAATAACTCGAGTTTTGATATCTTCTAGTAATTCAGGTGTCAGGATGTTGTCAGGTATATTATTATGGGGTGCAAGTGATAAGTGTAAGTTGGAAGGGGGAATGAAGCGCCCATGTTCAAATAAAAGGTCTTTAAGTCGCTTTGTCACTGCTTTGCCGGCTAATGGTGTTGTGGATATATATGGGATCAAGGGTCGTGAGACGTAGATCTATAGTGTTTTTGTTAGTTTAAATGCATAGCGAGATCAGACTATGAAAACTCACAGGCAGTACACTGGTTTCTAAATTGCCGACATCGATAATGAGGCCGGTGGTGATGCCAGTAGTCATCAGTGCCATAAGGTGAATAGGCACAAAGGATATGGAAGGCACTTGGAAGTAGTCAAATAGTAGCTTAGCAATCATCTGCTTCAGAATGACTGGTGCAAGAGGCGATTCACATATTATCACTTTACGTGATTTGGGGTCAGTCAATAGTAATCTACAAGCAATGTCAGTACCTGGCAATCATTATCTTCAGGTATCTTGTTACCGAAAATAAATGTCATGGAGCAGCTTCTTGAGACGTTCTTCAATGTTGTTCAGGTTGCCTTTGGCCATGATGTCGAGGCTATAAAGTTCGTTCAACTTGGAACATCTATTAGCTCTTCAGTGCATGCTGATGCTTTGCAGGCTCTACCTCTTTATGAACTCTCATTACTTCGCCATCACCATCTCTTAATTTGCCCAAATAAGACCATGTTGGCACGAGATGTCTAGGTGAAGACTCACCTGAAAAACCACACTTGATGTACAGCGAGCCAATGTCCAAAACCACTCTATCTTCTGTTCCGTAAATGGAATGTCTACGAGTAAAATTATGAAAGGAAGATGTTGAAGAGTAGTTGGAAAGATAGTTTGATGAAAGAGGTTCTGAAGATACTGAGGTTGTGGTCATGATTAGAGAAAGGGGGTTGAGAGCAATATGAAATAAATTTTGTGCTTGTATTCTAGTGGTTTCAATTACAGAATGTCGATGAAAAGGTCTTGCGTTATTAGGCATCAAATCCTGCTGCTGATCTGTTTTGTTCAGCATCTCGCTGTAGAATATACAGCTCCAAAACTGACCAAACATGTTGTCTGAGTATGTTTATATATAAAATTGTGCCTGCCCTGAACGATCTTTCCATGTTGGATGAATTGAAGCCTCGCATGTCAATAAACATGTATCTATCACTATACATTCTAAGTTTGATTCAAACTTGCCATTAAGATTCAACTCTCAAGAAAATTGGAAATGCTCTGGTCGTATGAGCACATGCATTTTTTTTCGCTTACTGGAACTCCTCAGAACCATGGATGGCAGTATAAACAAATGGAATTCGCCCAATTATGATGCTCCAACACAAAAATGAATAACCGCATGTTGAAGGCTACAATGCTTTCTTAATTAACTCTTGGCTTTTTTGTCTTGCTTTTTTACTTGTCAACCTTTTGAAAAAGTATTCTTCTTCTTAGCTATTTATTAGAAAGGATGCGTGGAAAAATAACATGGCTACTCATTGTCACTTGGGCATTGTTAGCTGCTCTCGTGTCAGCAGCCAAAGATTATTATGACATATTAGACGTTCCTCGCGACGCGCAAAAAGCACAAATCAAGCGACATTTCAAGAAATTATCCAGAGTCTATCATCCAGACAAGAATGATGGCGATGAGGCAGCGTCGCAGAAATTCATGGAAATTGCTAATGGTACGTCCATCCATTTGACTGATGCGGGTATAGGTATTCATTGGGATGTGTGTAGCTTATGAGGTCTTGATGGACGATGAAAAGAGATCCATTTATGATCGCTACGGAGAAGAGGGATTGAAGCAGAATGGAGGTCAAGGAAGAGGCGGAGGAGGAGGATTCCATGATGCATTTGACATCTTTTCTCACTTCTTTGGTGGTGGAAGGCAGCATCAAGGGCACCAAGAAAAGAGAGGACCTGATGTTCTCATTCCATTCCAAGTGACATTAGAGGACCTGTACAACGGAGCAGACATTCAATTAGACGTATCCAAGCAAGTGCTATGCGACCATTGCCATGGCAGTGGCGCACGCAAACCAGAGGACATCCATACATGCGATCAATGCGAGGGCCGTGGTATGATCATCAAACGAGCACAAGTAGGGCCTGGCATGTTTCAGCAGTTCCAGCAGGCCTGTCATAAATGCGACGGTAAAGGCAAGGTCATTGATCATGTGTGCCCTGTGTGTGCTGGCAAAAAGGTGCGCAGAGGCAACGAAGACTATTCACTGCACATTGAAAGGGGAATGCAAGACGGACAACGCATTATTCTGGATGAAGAGTCAGATGAATATCCTGAAACGATTCCTGGCAATATTATATTTGAAGTGAGGACAGCACCACACGCAACATTTGAGAGGCGGGGCGACCATTTGTATACCAAGCAATACATTACACTGATTGAAGCGCTCGTGGGTTTCAAAAAGACAGTGGCACAGTTGGATAATTCTATCATTGAGCTTGTAAGAGAAGGTGTCACACAGTATGGCTTTGTGCAAACAATCAAAGGTCAAGGGATGCCACATCAAGACAATCACTCTCAGCATGGTGATCTGTTTGTGGAGTATCAAGTTATGTTTCCCAAAGAGATAGACCCGGAGACCATTGAATGTAAGTGCGAGATCCAAGTGAATAGCATTTAAACTGATCATCGTTGAATAGACTTGAAAAAGGACACACATCTCACTAGTGAAAACCAACCTCATTTAATTCATCAAGAACTGTAAACACAATAGAGAAAATGAAATCATTGAATTTTCGTCAGTTTGTGCTAGACAACTTTATCAGCTGTATAGTGCACACAAAAAGCACATAAAAAACAAACAATAGCCTTAATAAAGCACCTTTCACGAGATCGTTTTGTGAATCATAAATTCCCTTTCTTTCTATACTACTTGCAAATGACTCTATACAAGGTGCCTCTTTTTCTTTCTATACATTACATATGGATCCATATCATCTCCACTACAACAGCCAGCCTCCACTACCAACAGCAGCAGCAGCATTGCCGTTGACACCCCATCCACTTACAGCATCTTATCATCCCGCACAGCACTCGTACCCTGGCATGAATCCTTATGGTGTATCTCCTTATGCACCAATGTCAAGCGAATGTAAGTAAATAAGGAACCAAGGATAAAGAGAACAAAGAATATTGCATTAAACCCCTGTCTCTGAATGCAGACATGCCAATGCCACACCATCAGCAACAACTGTACATGACTCCACCACAGGTACATCCGCAGTTGATAGGTGGCGCTGCTGCACCGCATTACTATGTCGAAGAGAATTCGCTATGGTCAAGGTAAGTTTTTTCATCAGAGAGCGTAGTGGCGAATACCAATCGAATGGCACACAGCTTCTTGGAAACTTGTTGCTGCTGCTTTGGCCATGGCCCTCCACAGACTCCTTTCGAGGCAATGCATAGACAAGAA
This sequence comes from Mucor velutinosus, assembly GCF_035048745.1. Taxonomy (NCBI): domain Eukaryota; kingdom Fungi; phylum Mucoromycota; class Mucoromycetes; order Mucorales; family Mucoraceae; genus Mucor; species Mucor velutinosus. The sequence continues at coordinate 1,906,711 of NW_027041905.1, read as the reverse complement.
ATGGAAAGAAGGCGTATGATAGCCAAGGAAGAGAAATATAGAAGATCACAGTATGAAAAGGCATTACGACAAGAGAACCATCGCTTATCACTGGTGCAATCTGCCAAAGTATCGAGTGATCAAGCGAAAACTACAGCTACACAAGCAAACACTGCTGCTAATGCTGCTAGTAACAGCAATTAAGCTACAATATGATATAAGGAGAGAGTGTTGTAAACAGGAAAGCTATTTTAACTACTTGTAAATATATATATATATATGTATAGTCTAGTAGGCTGACAGCAAGAACAATGAAATGTCTAAATAGAGTAGTTCTGTATTTTCGCCCTGAACATGTATGTGCACTATCCCCCCTCTTCCCCTTTATCCATCATCTTTTCAAAGCTGTCATATAGCACTATACACCTCCAAGATATGAACGACAATGAATATATAGAAATTGCGTATAAATACAGGCTGCTGCTTTCTGCTTTTTTTTTCCAATGTCCTTTATAAAAATCACATTGTTTCTATGATCACTCCAGCTGAAGCAAATCCTAATGTCAATGAGGCTGCGCCCTCTCCAGTAGGATTCAAAAACGTTCCGTCTGTCGAGTCACCTGTAGAGCTTAAATTAGATGGTCAGATACCCTCTTGGGTCAATGGTGTCATGTATCGATCAGGTAAGTTTCTCATTCTGTCTATCACTGTTATAGAATACTCATCACACACCATAGGATCGGGCCGATACAATGTGCTTTTAGACAATGGTGATACATTCCACATTGGACATCCATTTGACGGTCTTGCCATGTTACATCGCTTTGAAATCAACAGTGAAACGCAGTCAGTAAAGTACAGTTCTCGACACACATCGCATGGCGTGGAACGCAGAATTGGTCAACGAGATCCTACGCTGCTGACGTTTGGCCCTGATCCATGCAAAACTATCTTTGGCCGTATTCAATCCGTTTATCACCACATCTCCAAGTTTGGTGCCAACGCCGCTCTTCAAGAAAATGATGCTGAATTCGACATGGTCAATGTGACAGTGACACCCAACTTTCCTCTGGGCGATGCTTTGGAGCAAGAAACGGGTGTCAAACGAGGTGAAGCTCTGGTAGTAAAGAGAGATGCCAATACCCTTCAAGTGGTAGATCCCGAATCCTTGAGTATGTATTCCATGTGGCAATGTGACATGTTTCAAACACTCATCATACCCTCTTGAAAAGAGCCCATCAAAATGTTCACCTATGCCCATGTCAGCAAGAAGCTACAAGGCCAACTGTGTGCCTCTCACCACCAATACGACGAAGAAACTGACGAATACATCAACTTCATGGTCAAGCTTGGTCCCTTTCCCACCTTCCAAACCTTCTCCCTGGGTCCGTATCTACCTTCTCCTCCTGGCGAGAAAGAAGCGATGCCTGCACCTGAACCTCGACTGCACCAACCCATCTGGCGTCATTTGGGTGCTTGGAAAACCATGGAAGCGCTGAAACCCTCTTATATTCACTCCTTTAGCATGACCAAAAACTACATCATCATCCCCAACTTCCCCTACTACTACTCTTTCGGAGGCCTGTCTGCCATTTACTACTCTTCTGCTTACCAGACATTTTATTGGGATGAAACAAGACACACGCTATTCCACGTTATTGACCGACACACTGGCCATCATGTTGCTACCTACGAAGCGGACCCTTGCTTTTCCTTCCATACTGCCAATGCCTGGGACGAAGATGTCGAGTTGCCTGGTGGCCGTAAAGAGCGTGTAATCTACATGGACTACTGCATGTATGAAAACACGGATATCGTGGATGCGAGCTTCGAATTGGGCAAGACACCCACTGGAAAATTGGATCTGGATCAGGTGCAGCCTGCTCGCTATGTATTTGACAAGAACACGGCTCACAAAGAGGAACATCAAATTGCACCATCTCAGTTTCGACGTTATCGTCTAGGACAAGTTCCTGTTGCTAAGCCTGGTGCTGATGCTTGGACACCTTCTTGGTCAAATGCCTTCTCCAAACTCACCCAATTCAACAAGCGTCGAGTCGCCTCGTATACCGTCATTGGCCATGATCTGGAGATGCCTCGTTTCAATCCTCGTTACAACATGAAACCATATCGTTTCTGTTGGGGTGTCTGCGAGTCTCGTCATGCGCCTCCGTATGCTTCTGGATCGGTTGTCAATGGTCTCATCAAGCTGGACTTGAACAATGTGTACTTGGGCCCGAATACTGATGAAGAAAGCTCTGCTAAAATCTGGGATGAACCTGGCTGTTCGTGTGCTGAACCCATCTTTATTCCCCATCCTAATGGCCAAGACGAAGATGAAGGCGTCGTCATGTCGATTGTCAACACCACACTGGAAGATGGCAGCGAATCGTGCTTTTTGCTCATTTTGGATGCTTGCTCCTTTATAGAAATTGCGAGAACCACCATTGGTGCTTTCAATGCAGTGACATTACACGGTAGTTTTGTGGATAAACATGGCAGAGGCATTGCCGTCAATTAATTTAATAAATCCTGTTGTTGCTGAATAAACGACTTTGTATACGATTCCCATTGATACCAAGTGAGCGCTTGAACCAGACAATCGCTCAGGTCGTCCTTTTTCTTTTCAGCTGCGTACATTTCCTTTAGTGTATCAGAGCAGGTAATCACTGTATCTGTGTCTAGCCAATGCTGCACCAAATAGGCGCCTGCCAACTTCTTTTGCGAATAGAGTGATTTCAGTTTACTCAATCTGTGGGGATCCTCGTCTATCATCTGCTGTATCTCGTCTTTCCAAGCGCGATTTATGTTTTGTCGTAGCACGGGTGTCATGTTTACCTGCCGGTTGATGCGATCAATGCCTTCGTAGAGTCCACTCCATAGAATGGCTTCAACACAGTTCACTCTGATGATACCTTCCGGTATGTTGTAAGACCCATTCGATCTGTTTCTCTGCTTTTCCACCAAAACACGATCAGCTACCTCTAAGCTTTGCATCACTCTGTCCTTGATAAACTGTCGTACAATAGGTGCCACCACAGACGGATGAAATGAGGGCAGATCCAAATCCACACGTGCCCAATCCAACACGGTTTTGTTTGCGTCCAGATGACAATAAGCGAGATTGCGATATCCCAAGTCAAATGATAGAATGGAGGAAGATGCAGGCGTGGGCGATGTAAAATGGGTTGTTAGGCGCTGCACAAGGTCACGCTTGTTGCCACTGGTCAAGACACCACATCCAGTTGCAATCTCTTTCAAATCAGCCACTCGTTTAGCTTGTAGTGATGTAGACAGTGCATGTGTGTTGATGCCACGCTTGAATAGTCGTAACATGAATTATGTAGCAAAGAGGAAAAAAGAGCTCTGTAGCTGAAATGCAAACCCTGAATCAGTTTAAATAACATTTGGGAATCACCGCAAGTAACACGATCACCCATGCGACAGCTCCAAGATCCACCATGAGTACATCCTAGTCTTCGATGCAATAATGTAGATTAAATTCAATGTAATGGTTGGTGAATAGTGCTTACTGTTATGGATAAAACAAGGTATTTTCAAAATTATAACAAGTAGGCGAACGGGGTTTTGAGTAATGAAAGTGATGCTTTCAATAGTGCGATGAGATGTTCGAGTTTAGTGTCGATAAGAGGGGAGAGGGGGGGGGGGGGAGATCAATGATATTAAACAAAAGCTATTGAACCGATGTGAAAAAGCGCTCAAGTTTTATAAAGTATTTGTATACTGTATAGAGCTTCTGGATACACCTCGTTTTCTGATAGTAGAATCGTCATTCCATTCGCTGATGTTGTTCTTGAGATGGCGACATAGAGCTGGACATGCGTAAATGCAGCACTTTTAACATCTGCAGCCACTTTTGAAAAATATTATCCTTGAGACTTGTTGATTATCGTTGCAAAAGTCACCTTCACAGGAAAAATGCCCAACAAAAGCAAAACACTGTATTCAGACTAAGCGATAGTTCTTTCAAGTTCATGGTCTCCATTTGATTAGTATCCCAATCATCACTGTCATCATCAGAAAAACCATTTTAGTCAGCCAGCAGCAGCAGTGCCACCCGCTGCTAAAATCGATTGAAACTCAGTTTGACTTTTCTGTTCAAGATTGGACAGATATTGTTTTTTATCGACTTCTTTAATCTATTTTGTGTTATTCGACTATACTAACTGTGATGATCACCCTACGCCTCCTAACACATTCTTGAAGTACTTTTCAAGGCGCTTCCAATGGTGCTAATTGTAATGAATACTTTGACTGAACTTATTGGGCAATTTAATAAAATTTGAAATGAGGATTTCAGCGAAAATAGCCATATTTTGCATATAATAGCCTCATAAAAGTAGTTTCAGAGGTTGCTTTGGGTCGAGAGAAACATTTTGGTTTAATATATACCATAGTAAAAGTCTTCATTTTCAAGGTGAAAAACGCGATCGTTTGATTTTCGAAGAAAACCATGAGGTACCCCTCATGCTTTTTGGTCGATTTTCGGCCATGTTTTTTTTAGTCTCCAAAAAATTGAGCAAAGGTGCCAGGAAGTTAATGTTACTCGAGCACAATTGTTTGGCATCATTCCGGTGGCTCAGAACGATCTGCGTGTCAAGATATGAAGGCTTGAAAACTGTCAAATTTGGCTGTGTTTTTGCTGTATAGCGTTTATTTACACAGCATGAATCACATCTTTGGTAGTTGTAAATTACTGGAAGGGTAGTTTTACAGCCTGTGCAACTTCTAAGTCGAACAGGAGGCACATTAGTTTTTTTTAAAGCTAATTCATGCAAATTTTGATGCGTTATGTTATTGGTGGTTAGCTTATTAATAGTAGGAATGAAAGGCTGAATTTACTGCTAAAACACTATGGTAGAAACCTCATATAAGTCAATGCTACCTAATGTTGGGTTAAGTGCTTGATTGTCATGGTTTTGCTCCTCCCATAAAGTTAATCTCAAGGGCTTGATGCAAACTATGATACGTTATGATTCTGGTGGAGGGACTAGGCCCTTCCCCGAAACTCCCTCCCCAATACCGGCTTCGCCGATGATATTTTCGAGTCTCTTTCACGCATATGTTGCAATAAAACGTTATATCTACACCTTCCCAGGTATTGACTTTTACTTTTGATTGATGCTTTCTCTTGTGTCTTCTGAAAGCGTTCTCATCTTCAAAAAAAGTATTGCACTTTTTACACCAAAGCAGCATCTTGATATTATTAAAGAAAAGTGCTATGACAGCATGTCAGACGCAGCTAAAGCAATCTTTGCATAATCTACCATGAACCAAATCTACATTTATGATTGATTGCCACTATGTTAAACACTTGAATCCAGTGCACTCAAGTGTATTGAGCTTAAATAGTAAGTGGTCATCAGAATAAAGAGTCTTGTTGTACACTACTGAGAATGTGCACACGGAGAAAATTGATTCAAGCATTTTGATTCATGTCCAAAAGCATAAGAGAAATCCGCGCTCACTATTTCACAAACCATGAACATCAATACACGACAAGATATTTCCAAATATATTTTGCTATGTATAAAATGAAGCTGTTCTTTTTATTGATTTTTTTTTTTCTTTTATGAAAACAAAACCTTCAAAAAATTAATGTGGGAGTATATAATGATAGAAAGAAAAAACTAAGAGAGAAAGAGAGAGATGTAGATGATACTATGGAGGGGGGAAAAGAGGGAAAGGAGGAGGGTGTATAATCAATTTACAATTCATCGTGATCTCTCAAAGGCTCATCATCAGAACCAGCAGAACCATCAGCATATAACTTGGTAGTGATAGGGTTAATGACAGATTCCAATTCTTCACGCTTCTCATCAAAGTCTTCCTTGAGAGCAGTAGGGTTCTCATCGATCCAAGCAAGCTTGTCCTTGATGGCATCTTCAATAGATTCCTTTTCATCAGCAGAGATCTTGGTAGCAAGAACACCATCTTCACCCAATTGACCCTTGACAGTGTAAATGTAGTTCTCCAGCTTGTTCTTGGCCTCAGTACGATCACGAACAGCCTTATCTTCCTCAGCGAATTCTTCAGCTTCTCTGACCATACGTTCAATGTCTTCTTCAGAGAGACGGCCCTTATCGTTGGTGATGGTGATGGATTCAGACTTGCCAGAGGCCTTATCAGCAGCACTGACCTTCAAGATACCGTTGGCATCAATTTCAAAGGTCACCTCGACTTGAGGAACACCACGAGGAGCAGGAGCAATACCAGTCAACTCAAACTTACCAAGAATGTTGTTGTCCTTGGTCAAGGCACGTTCACCTTCAAAGACTTGGATCAAGACAGTGGGTTGGTTATCAGCAGCAGTAGAGAAGATTTGAGACTTCTTGGTGGGGATAACAGTGTTACGGGGAATGAGCTTAGTCATGACACCACCAGTGGTCTCAATACCGAGAGTCAAAGGGTTGACATCCAACAACAAGACCTTGTCAGAGGACTCCTCACCAGAGAGAATACCACCTTGAACAGCAGCACCGAAAGCAACAGCCTCATCAGGGTTGATACCCTTGGAGGGCTTCTTACCGTTAAAGTAGTCTTCGAGGAGCTTTTGAACCTTGGGAATACGAGTAGAACCACCAACGAGAACAATTTCATCAACCTTATCCTTGGTGAAACCAGCATCCTTGATGACTTGTTCAACAGGTTTCAAAGTCTTACGGAACAAATCGTTGTTGAGTTCCTCAAACTTGGCACGAGTCAAAGTCTCGGAAAAGTCCTTGCCTTGGTAGAAGGATTCGATTTCAATACGAACAGACATTTGAGAAGAGAGAGCACGCTTGGCGTTTTCAACTTCACGCTTGAGCTTACTCATGGTCTTGAGGTCCTTGGTAATATCTTCGCCATCGTTCTTCTTCTTCCAGAGCTTGACAAAGTGATCAATGACGCGAGCATCGAAATCTTCACCACCCAAGTGGGTATCACCAGCAGTAGCCAAGACCTCAAAGATACCATCATCAATAGACAAGAGAGAGACATCAAAGGTACCACCACCCAAATCATAGACGAGGACGTTCTTCTCACCTTCATTCTTGTCCAAACCGTAAGCAATAGCAGCGGCGGTGGGTTCATTGAGGATACGAATAATGTTAAGACCAGCAATAGTACCGGCATCCTTGGTAGCTTGACGTTGGGCATCATTGAAGTAGGCGGGGACGGTAACAACGGCATGAGTAACAGGCTTGCCGAGGTAGGCTTCAGCAGTTTCCTTCATCTTGGTCAAGACCATACCAGAGATTTCCTCAGGAGTAAAGACCTTGTCTTCGTTCTTGACAGCAACCTTGATGTTGGGAGCGCCGTTCTTGTTGACAATGCTGAAGGGGAAGTGCTTCATGTCTTGCTTGACCTCCTTGTCGTTAAAACGACGACCAATAAGACGCTTAGCATCAAAGACAGTACGTTCAGGGTTAGCAGAGAATTGGTTCTTGGCGGCATCACCGATCAAACGTTCATCATCAGTGAAGGCGACATAGGAAGGGGTAATACGATGACCTTGGTCATTGGCAATAATTTCAACACGACCGTTCTTTTGAACAGCAACACAAGAGTAGGTAGTACCCAAATCGATACCAATCACTACAAAATAACGCGTATCAGTCAACCCGTGTCTCAATCCCAATTGTCCTGAATATGTATACATTACCTGTGCCATAGGCTTCTTTATCTTCAGCAGCAGCTTGAACAGCAAAGGTGCTGACAAACAGCGCAAGAATAACGGCGAAAAGGGCCAGTAATGAGGCCTTATTTTGCATCTTTATAATATTATAACTTGACGTTGAAGAGAAGAAGAGGAAGATGAGGGAGTTGGATGTATTTATATAGGAAATGAAGAAATTGAAAGACGTCCATGTATCATGTCTTGATTGGCTTAAACTCGATTTAATTTAGTGGACCGAACATGTTGGCTTGTTCATCTACATAAATCTAGGTGAATTTTGGTCGAATCAGGATTGCCCATGTCAAATTTGCACAAAGCTAAATAAGCGGGGATCAACTCCAATGTATTTGTGTGAATGACATCAAGGGAGAAGGAGAGATAAAGTAAGAAAGGTAGACTACGCTAAGACTCAATGGGTCTAAGCATCGTCTTTCATCAAGACATTCCAATCTTCAAGAAGATTCCAGATCAAACATATGTCCCTATGGCAATGGATGCCAATGTGCTTGCTTGCTTCTACAACTTTCCAAACAGTCACTGGCCATAAGCATCCATCTACGTTGTCGAATATGTGTTGCTGGATCAGATCATTGCTACGGATTCATTACGCAAACCAATCTGATTTGACAGCAGCATCCACCAGGGCAATGGCTTTGTTGCCTGGATACGATGATGATGAGTAATGGGTCACTTGCGCCACACACACACACATCCTGATGGCATGTCAAAGCACCACTTGTAATTGCAATTTATTCGGGTCACCAATTCATGCCTCTCTTTGTCATCCGTCGTGTGTATGTGAGTTGGACGCGTTGAAACCCAGGAGATACAGTGTGCTACAAAGTAGATCATCATGGCTCACTATGCTTGTGGCACCATCTCTTCTCTCTGATATAAATGTTTATTGTACAGCATTAAATAAGGATTAAGTATGTATATATATATAAATGCAAAAAATGGTTTATATAAAGGGAATCTCGTCTAGATCCAAATCATCCATTTCAGACGCATACAGATCATCTTCATTGTCTTCTTGCGGCTGCTGCTTCTCCTTCTCTTTCTGCTTTTCCTCAGCTAATGGCTTCTTGCTCAGGTTCAGATCACTATGACTTACTACTCGTCGAGAGAATACACCACCAATGACCTTGCTCATGATACTTGAAGATGACCTTGCTCGGGTGGTAGGTTGCGGTGGTGCTATGCTATTATCGGGCTCGATGGTGGATGGTTTGTAATCATCTGGCAGTGATCTAGGCGACGCTAAATTGATTGAGTCTGCATCATCATCGTCATCAGATAGCACTTTGCTGTGGGCTGCTGCTTCGATCGTCAGATCAGGGGCACTATTGTGCGATGACAGTGTCTTGGCTAGTGATGGTTGTGGGAGTAAGGATGGTTTCTTGACAAGTGCTGCCTTTTTAGTGGTGATGGAACTCGAGGAAGACCTGGATGTGAAGCTACGCAAGATGCCGCGCTTAGGCTCTGGTTCAAATGCAACCACTGATTCTTTGGGGAGACTTGTTGGATCTGGCTTGATGGGCTTTGGCTTGGGCGATGTCGGTAGAGGTCCTTCTTCTTCCAACTCTGGTATATTGATTTCAGGCATAGGAGGCTTCCAGAAATTGTAATCGCTGTATTCCTCTTGAATAGTCTTGTCAATGGGTGGAAATATCTGATCTACCAGGTCATTCAGATGAACATACGATGATTTAAACCCTGTCACAAGCTCCAGTTTGACATCGCCCTGTGCATCAATGGTGAAAATCCTCGAGGACGGCACGTTGACACTACGATATGAGATGGCATCTGTGATACGGTTACCAAAACCAGCGTAAAAGGGGTCTCGTCCGCCAAATAATCGCTGAATATCACGTAAACAAGCCATTTTGAACATTTCTGGCTTTCTCATAATCACCTCACGATGCAGAGAAGTGAACAAGCGATCAGGCGACATGATAACAGGCCCATCTGGAAGCTGATAATTGCCTTGAAGCACTTTTTTGAGGTAGTCTCTGGTGTAATCTGCTTGTCCAATGGCTCTACTGGTGAGGTACATAAAGTGGTATCCATTGTTGGCAATGTCCGTGTACAGTTGAGCTACGCCAGCATGTGTCCAGTCCTTGCCAATCATGGTCATGAGATGGCCCATGGTATCTGACTTGGTGATGGTGCCGTCAATGTCTGATATTACCACTTGAATATCGTAGTCCCAAAAGAACACTTTGGCGACGCATGTAGCAGTGCCTTGATACGCTGAACTAACAGAGAAACTGATGGTATTGACACCTTTTTTGAGGTTCAAATTCCTCAACTGTTCAGATGTGAGACGAAGCGTTTTGGCATAGTTTTTACGTTTGGTGAAAAAGGGACCATCGTCATGGGTGTGATCTGGGCTCCAGCCTACAGATGTGGTCTTGGTGGTGGTTGTGAATGTTGTTTGCTCGCCTGTAAATGGTGCATTTTGCTGGCTATTTGCGTCTGGCACTTGCTGATCATGTTCACTGCTGCCAATGTCTCCCTTCTCGAGCGTTCCAAGTGTAGGTACTGGATCTGCGGACGATGAGCGACTCAACCACTGTCTCCAACCAACACCATACGAATACGACTCTCGATTATCCGACACCTTGTTGCTGGATGTGTCCTCCTTTTCCAATGGTTTCTTGAATATCAGCAACGAGGTAAACAATGGGCTGTTTCTTACAGCAGCAAAATAATGGTTCCTGTAACGAAACACAAGTCGAGGATCGTTCAGAATGCTTGGGTTGTGCACAAAGGCATCGTAGCTCACTTGCTGGTTATTGAAGAGCAGGGCATTTTCATCTTGATCGTAGCCGAATGCCGAAAACCCACACAAACTCATCTCTATACGGTAGGTTTGGCCAGATTTCAGCTGCACTGTTTCATTTTCATTTTGGAGCTCCTTGACCAATGTCGTGGATTCCTCCTGTTCCTTGGACTCGTTAGTAGCATGGGATTTGCCCCAGCCCCAAGATGCATTATGTTCGGCTTCTGTGCTTGTATCAGGTTGTTCAGTCAATAAATGTGCTGTCTTTTGTGATTCTGTAGTAGGAACCTCCTGCTGCTGCTGTGCTGATACACCTTCCTCCTCCTCCTCCTGCTCCTCCTCTTCCTCTTCCTCTTCCTCTTCCTGCTGGCCCTTTTGTTGCGTTTTGTAACCAGAGATATCTAGTACAATCGACTCCTTCTCCCCTGAGCCATCGTTTGTCTTTTTCGAGATATTTTCTGCCGGTAGTTTCAAGTCTTGTTCTGCCGTGTGAGTGACATCCATCCACAAAGAGTTGATATCTCCATCGACCGGTCTCACAATGAATCTCTCTTTCGCTATAGTTGTAGTGGTGATAGCCTCAGGGGTCACTCGCTCCAATAAGGTTGACCCATCGTCCATCGCGTACAAATTGTTCTCGGGCTTAGGCTGATGTGTATCCTCCATCGTATGCTGGAACGGGTCCATTTTGGTGACCACCTTGTCCATCTGCTCCTCAATGATCATCTTGGGCGACTGCAATTCAGCTGGTATCTTCTTGTCGTGGTCGTTGTTGGCATCGTCGTCTTCAAAGGTATCTTTGGTCTGCTCAGAGGCATCTACAAAGGGTTTATTGCGTTAAATACCTCAGGGCATGATCATCCTATTACTTGGCATTACCTTTTTCGTCCTTGTGCTCGCTAATGTCCAGGAAGGGAGGTTCCTTCAATACGAGAGTTTCGTCAATACGGCAACCACAGTATAACTTTAGCCAAATGTTTGGGGCCCTTACCTCAACATCGGACCTATTTTCTGCTAATGCTTGCAAAATGGGAGATGTCTGAAATTCTTCGGGAACTTCATGGTCTGTTTCGAAGACAAAGAAGGCCTCTCCAGCTTCACCCACTTTCATTAGGTAAGGCACTTTATCCCCATTGACACTGATTTCCACCTAATGAGAGCATATGATCAGTTATACATGCCATATTCACACATGTAGCAAAACCCCAAATGATGGATACTACCACACTCCGACATTTGCATTGACATAATTGCCCTCTCACTCCTTCATTTTCTCCCCCTCCCCAAATTCTGTCATCTCGTCCGTAGCTGTAGTAATAGAATCCTTACCTTCTTTTCCTGAGGCAGCAAAACAGACAGCTTGCCAAACCGCACATGAAAGGGAGAGCTCGCAAGTTCGCCATCTTCTTGCTCGACCACGATAATGTCAATGGCACCCGATAATGTTGCAGGATTTATTTCGTTGTAAAAGTTATTCAACGATGTGATGAGACTACCGATTCTTCCGACATAATCCATAGTGTTGTGTCAATATGTGTATGTATGTATGGTTTGATGCGATACGAGGTATTATTTATTATTTGTATTTTGGTTTTTGCGTTACAATGATATAAGAGGAGAAGAAGAAGAAAAAAAAAAGAGAGAGGGAAAAGCATTAGTCCAAAGCTGACCACATTACGAAATGCTGCTTGAGGGACATTGAAACTCCCTTGCTAGGCATCAGCAAGAGATGGATCCAATTCAATAGGAGAAGATACCTTGGCCAGAGAGCAGAGTGGATCAATCAGTTTGAGCTCGTCTTTGATGGCATTGCGTGCTAGCAGATCAAGCTCCTTGGTGATCATTGCCACAATTTTCTAGCATACACAGAGGTTGGTCATTGCACATGCTGAAACAAGCCCTTTCTGTCACTCACCTTGAACTTTCCATCGCATTTGAGCACCAACTCAAAGTAAGCTTGTGTGCAAATAGGCCCTTCAGTACCCACAAGCAGCTTGTAATACGCCTCTACCATGATATCGATCAATGTAAAAAATGTTTCAAAGTAATCCATCTCAAATGGCTGTGATAGAGCGGTTAATATCCAGTGCATGAGATCCAGTTGATATCATACATACAATGTGTGGAATGATCAAATAGCCGTAGTCGCCTGTATTGTCCAATGCACTCTCGTCTTTGGATTTGGCTTTTCGAAAGATGTTTTTCTATGATTGATGTCGCATAAGCATCCATATCGACAGCTAAAAGAATAGATCAATTACCATTTTTTGCTTGGAATCATCGCTGGTATGTCGCTCGAATTCAGTCATGATCTGGCTCAGTGCTTTGATGTAATCCACTGGGTTGGTGATATCCAAAATGGCACCTAAAGATAAGCCTAAAGCGTAAAAGTGGTTTGTTCTGATACACACATACAGCTAGATGAGTGCCTATCTCTTTCAAATGCTTCTGCTTGTCTATAGTCACCTCTTGATCATCTTTGAGTTGGGGTACATGCTTGTCAAATTGTCTCTGGTTAGTAAAATTGTGTTGAACCAGTGTGTAGTGCCTTCGTGTGCTTTTCGAATGTATTTGATTGTGGCCACTCGCTTCGAAACGAGTTCTGCCAGATATTCATATAAGCCAGGATGCAGCTGATTGTTGGCATTGTTGACAGAGGGCGGGTATAAAGGTGAAGATGTTGCCATTTTGTATTGTAATTTAACAAGTTATAAAAGATTGTGTTTCTTCTCATTGCCTCTGCTCTCCTCTCTCTCTCTCTCTCTCTCTCTTTGACTCTTTCGCTCGCCCTCTTATTTGCCTCTCCCCCTTAATCCCTCCGCACCACAGAGAGATCGCATCTGATATTACAGGAGTCACACCAACTAAATTGCAATAGGATTGGGGTTCGTTTAAAGCATCATGCTGGCTTGCATTGCTCATGGAATAAGCTATGAATACATAAAATCCACCTCTCTCATTTAATTCTCGGTGAGAATACAAACAACTTCAATCCGTCTAATTGCGATCCAATTCATTGAAATGAGGCTTTTAATGTTGCATGGAATCAGGAAACCAGAAAGAGTATCCATGACAATGCAATCACTGAAAGCAGTGCAACGGACAAATGATCATCCTCGCTTGTTCCGCTATCTTTTGCTGAATGGTATCATTTTGCTTCTCATGATAACCCAGTATATCTCTAGAACATTTGGCTCTTTTAAAAATATGCAATATTCAGGTACGACATGCTAAATTTGTAAGATCAGCACGAGTCCTTGTCTTTCGTATATGGCATTCTACTTGATCAATCGTGTGTGTGTGTGTGCTTGTATGTTCTTATTGCTACCTGAATAGTAGTTTGTAACAGTCATTGATGCTCGATCCTCTTGCTTGTTTGGGGCCCATATTTCTCACAGTGTTGCTTTTGACAAGGCAATCTATGTACATGGCTTCCTATTTACCGTCATGATGGAATCTCCAGAATTAAGGTTGAATCTAGAGAACTATAATATAATGCATCAAATCATATGCTGTGCAATGTTGAAGCACGCATAGCTATCTATGCAATTGAGCTCCATTGACTGATGGAAATTCTAAAAATACCATATCGTCTTGTGTAAGCACCATTGCAATGCATTCATACTCTGATGCAATGGCGTTTGTTCCCTCCTGTCTGCCTTGTGAGTCATTGACCAAAGCCATTGCGCATGAAAAGCAGACGCTAACTGCATGATGAGAAGCGCAATGGCTATAAATGCTGCAGGTTCAGGGCCATGCTGTCATTGAAAGCCCAATGAAGATGAAACTTCATTGTACATAGACAGTCCACTCAAAAACGATCGGTTTTCGCCATTATTGGAAGTTTGCTCCATATATATAATGTGATCCAACAGTATAGGATCGACCGAGAATATTGTATTTAATGAATTCATGTAGCACAAGCATTTATATATTTTACACGAGTACAGAGGATCTTACTAAACTAGGATTTTCTTCCTAAACTCGGTTTAAGGCATACCAAACAAAGAGTCTTCTACCATGTGTAATCAGTTGTATAGGTTAGTGCCACCTTGACAGCTCTTTCATATATAAACATCTTGATTTTCCTGTATCAGATTGTCATCATAAACAATTTTTTTTCTTGCTTGCTGCTTATCCATCAGTAGTAGTAGTAATACCCCCATAACAATCCTTTTTCGTCTTCTCTCTTTCTCTCTTTAATACTCACTTTCCTTTCCTTAAATGAAAAAGAACTCATTCTCCATCTTCCCTATCGTAGTGGCAGGTGTCTGTTTGGCTGTCTTTGTTATGACAGCTGAGGCTGTCAAGATCTCTCACCCCAAGTACATCAAGGGCTCCTCCAACACTGTTCCTGGACGTTACATTATCAGCTTCTCTGGTCAACAACAAAATTCAGGTACACTTTTCACACAATCTTTCACCGAAGAATTCAAGAGTGCCGATTTGAAGGTCAAGGAAAACTTCAAGCACGATTTCTTCAACGGTATCTCTGTCGACATTGATACTTCTAATGAGGAAATTCACACTGCTGCCCTCAAGTCTCTCCTCGATAGATCTGACGTTGAAGCTATCTACCCTGTCAGAACCATCGAGCGTCCCAAGGTCACTCTTGGCGGTAAGGGCTCCAAGAAGGCCCCCTCAGTTTTGCCTCACGCCTTGACTCAAGTTGATAAAGTCCACTCTGAGCTCAAGAACAAGGGTAAGGGTATCTTTGTTGGCGTTCTCGATACAGGTAACATCATTAAATGTTGGATGACATATACACATAAATATTGACATGAAAATCTTTGTTTGTTGCATACAGGTGTTGATTACTTGCATCCTGCTTTGGGCGGAGGCTTTGGTAAAGGTTTCAAGGTCATCAAAGGTTATGATTTGGTCGGTGATGCTTACACTGGTTTGAACGCTCCCAAGCCTGACAGCGACCCTCTCGATGCCTGTGGTGCTGCTTCTGGAGCTTCAGGTAAGAGTCCAATTGTGTCATAGAGAGTGCCTTTCATCTCATCTTCTATACTTTGCATAGGCCACGGTACTCATGTCTCTGGTATCATTGCTGGTTATGACAAGTCTACTGTGAGTATCATATATAAGATGCGTACGAGAATATCTACTAAACAAATGCTCTAGAACTTTACTGGCGTTGCTCCTGAAGCTAACCTCGGTATGTGGCGTGTGTTTGGCTGTAAGGGTAGTGTCACCAACGATATCGTCATCAAGGCTCTTTTGATGGCTTACGATGCTGGTGTTGATGTGATTAACTTGAGTTTGGGTGAAACCAACTCTTGGTCCATCACTACCGATGCTGAGGCTGATGTTGTCAACAAGATTGTCAAGAAGGGTGTCAGTGGTAAGTAGAGAATGACGCTGGCGTGATAACAGATAACTGATAAGAACCCTCATTTAGTTGTCATCTCTGCTGGTAACTCTGGTGCTGAAGGTATCTACACTGTCGGTCAACCCAGTACTGCTATCAATGCCTTCTCTGTTGCCTCTGTTGAGAACGGTTACTACGTTTCCAAGGACCTCAAGGCCACTGGTGTTGATCATGATATTCTCTACACTGCTGCCAACGATGATTCCAAGCTCGCTAACGGCCCCATTGTTTATGGTGACAAGTCTGGTGCCAATACTGGTGAAGCTTGTACTGCTGGCTCAATTGATTCTGCTGTCAGTGGCAAGATTGCTCTCATCCAAAGAGGTAGTTGTGCCTTTGCTGATAAGGTCAACAATGCTGCTTCTGCTGGTGCCATTGGTGTCATCATCTATAACAATGCTGCTGGATCTATCTCTCCCTCTGTTCCAGGTGTCACTATCCCCGTCCTCTCCATCTCCAACGCTGATGGTAAGGCTCTCTTGGCTGCTATCAAGGCTGGTACTGTCACTCTTACCTTCAACAAGAAGGGCTCTCTTCAACCCATTGAAAACGCCAAGACTGTCTCTACTTTCTCCTCTACTGGTGCCTCTGCTGAACTCAACTTCAAGCCTAACATTGCTGGTATCGGTGGCAACGTCTACTCCACTTTGCCTCGTTATCTCGATAGCTACGGTGTCATGTCTGGTACCAGTATGGCTGCTCCTTACGTTGCTGGCTCCGTTGCCTTGTACTTGAACGCCCACAAGAAGGAGAAGAAGCCCATTGCTTACATCAACGAACAATTCCAAAACTACGCTTACTCCACTAACGTATACCAATCTTCCAAGCTTGATAACCCCATCCGTCAAGGTGCTGGTCTTGTTCAAGTCTATGACACCATCACCCAAAAGACCCACATCTCTCCTGCTCAAATCAGTTTCAACGACACTGCCACCACCAAATATAGAACTCAAACCATCACTGTCACCAACCACGGTTCCACGACCATTCAATATGAAGTTGTTAACGATGTTGCCACTGGTGTTGCTCCTTATGATGTCAAGGCCTCTGGTTACACTCCTCTTGAACCCGCCGGTAACACTGTCGCTGCTGCCAAGTTGCGTTTCTCCAAGAAGACTTTCAAGCTTGCTCCTGGCAAGTCTCAAAAGATCAAGGTTACTGTTACTCCTCCCAAGACCAACCCCAAGGACCATATCTTCTATGGAGGTTTTATTCACATCAAGTCCAAGCAACAAAGCAAGGGTAAGGACCTCAAGGTCCCTTACTTTGGTGTTGTTGGTAAGCAAAAGGAATTGCCTATCTTTGATACTGGTTTCCCTACTATCATTGACCAAAAGAGCAAAGAATATGGCCAAAAGGACACTTTCACTTTTGATCGCTCAGTTGCTAACTCTGCTCCCATCTCCGTTTTGCGTTTGTTGACTCCCTCTCCTAAAATCAACGCTGAACTCTTGGATGCCAAGACCAACAAGGTCCTTGGTCAATTCGTCACTGGTCTTAATTATGTTGGCCGTAACTTCCTCACTGGTGATCAAGTCTACACTCAAATTGCTTGGGATGGTACTTATGTCCCTGCCTCCATCTCTCATGCTCCCCTTCCTATCGCTGCTGTTGAAGGTACCTACAAGTTCCGTTTCACTGCTTTGAAGCTTCTCGGTAACCCCAAGGAGAAGAAGGATTGGGAATCTTGGACTTCTGGTCCTATTGTTGTCAAGAACTAATCTTGTTTAATGCGACAGCTTTTGATAACTGCTCATTTCTTTATATTTACTAAATATTCATTGCTTGCAGCGAGAAATGTACAAGTACAATTTAAATGTAAAATAAATTTAATCTTAATATTATAACGTCTTTGGTTTTTCGAGGTTTTCAGAAAAATATCAAGTTCTCCCTGGTCGCAGCATTCAGAAAGGGCGCGCCTGTAGCAATTGTCAGCGACAACAATGATGTACCGAATTGCAACAGCAAGGCTTCAAAAAAATATCATGGCTAACAATACTATTATATAATTTGCCACTTATTTTCCACTGACTTAATAAGCATCTATTACTGCCTTCATGATTAGAAGGGCATTGAGTTTGTTAGCTGGCCTCACAGCATCTGCCAAAATTAGTTCAAACTCAGGCTCGTGTTCAGCTTTAGATTGGCCAAATTTTGTGTTTTTTCGAATCGATTGAACTATTTTGTGAAATTCGACTATATAAAGTCTGATAATTATCCCATGTATAAGCTTTTTTTGGCGCCCGTGGTGGTAGGGCGAAGTGGTTAAGCATCCAACATGCCATCTGGATGATCCCGGTTCAAATCTCAATGAATGAATTTTTGGTGATTATTTTGACATAGTACTGATGTCCTCGTTTGGTGTTTTGTGCTCTTATCCAGTATCCATATTTTGACGATTCGCATGATTGTATTGGCTCTAGGTGCCGCACCTGATTAGTAGTAGATTTCTCTCCCAACTTAGTTCATTATATATCTTATTCCCCATCATATCAGACATTGGGTCCACCAACAGTCTTTTCTTTCCCTCAGTATGACATTTTAAGGACTTTAAATAAAACCTGGAGCTCGACTCCCCTACAAAAAAAAATGTATAAGCTTTTTTGGAGTGCTTTTCAAGGCGCATCCAATGGTACCAAATAAGATAGATGTTTTGAATAAACTTATTGAGTAATTTACAAAAATATGAAAAGAGGTTTCTGACCAAAAAGTCGAAATTTCACATATCAAAGTTCCACAAAGGCGATTTTCAGGGGTTACGTTAGATCGATAGAAACATTTTGATTTAATACACTCTGTAAGTTGTGTACTGAAGCACCTGAAGATGAATACCATCTGGTCGTCGGCTGTGACATGAAATCCCTCTTCTGGTTTGAGGTCATCTCCCACCTCGGTCTTTCCGATCTGTTCCCTACGGACAATGCCATCTGGATTGGTCTCTCTACCCTTCACGACCAGGAAAAAAATCCTCTAGATATTTCCATCTTGGAACTTCTTGGAGCTGCTTTCTCTTCTCTATGGCAGCATCATTGGAGCTGTTCTCTTGATGGTAAATCATGGCGTACTCAGATAGTTTTCTCCTCTTTTCTCGCCGATCACTTCAAATTGATTTCTTCTTTCTTAGGCGATATGTAAGCAACCTCATGGTCCCGTACTGTCGTTTTCTTTATTCTCAATAAAAGACACTTTTAAATACAAAAAAAATTGATTTAATACATATCATAGTGAAAGTCTTCATTATCAAGGTGAAAAACGCGATCGTTTGATTTTCGATGAAAACCATGAGGGGTACCTCATGCTTTTTGGTCGAATTTTGGCCATATTTTGGCTATATTTTTTTGGTCCCCAAAAAGTTGAGCAAAAGTGGCAATAAGTAACTGCCAGCTGAGAGCAATTGTTTGATGCAATCCTGACGAACTAAAACGGCTTCCAACGCGAGAAAACACAGCTCAAATGCATCCATATTTTGCTGTATCAGGGACACTAAGGACTAAAAGGGGAGCTATCAGAATGCTGCTTGCCCGTATATGAAATAGCTACCTGCATACGGATGTAGAGCATCACATAAGACTCAGATCCACAGATAATATGAAGGGTTTTCATATGTAAGTGGAGGGTCAAAATGAAGTGGCAGTATTTTGATAAGATATGCAGGGGCAATCGGTAGCGCGAGCTGCCGCTTCGCAGGTTGCTTCTCATCGAAGCGAAGCGTAGGTAAAAAGCCGTCGAAAGCGTAGACATACTCGTACTATGTAAAGCACATATGTTTTTTGTGATTGCTAGATGTTTGCGGTGTATAGCTAGAAACAATTCCAGGTACATTTCACGTGCGTTACAGAAAGTTCATCCAATGCATGTTTTATTAGAGAAGTTGTTTGAGATTTATCGCATTATACCCTTAAAGTTACATGATCTGAATATCTGTATTGCGTATAAATAATGAGTGAAATTCTTGAGACCCGGACATCAAGATGGAATAGTTGAAGTTGGGTTCTGTGAATCATTGTGTTTGTCAACGAAAACAACAGAAGTTTGCTCTATTCTGTTTAATAAAGCTTTCATCTCATATATTGTATGTATATTTGTATTGTAAATGCCTCTTTATAGCGATAGCCTTGAATAACGATATGCATTTGATTAAAGGTGTACAACGCACCGTCTTAAAATATGTGCATTTACTTCAATTATGGCTCTATGATGGCTTTTTATTCTGACTAATAAAGGCCAATACACACACTTTGCGTGGGATTTCGGCTCTGACCATAGGAATTTTGATGCACTTAAGCTGTATCACACGATTTGCAGAAGCTATTCATCCGTCATGTGAAAGCATTCAGTGTTGAGGAAGAGCATACGACGGTATTATTTAGTATCCAGTAGTTGATTACAAGTTTATATTAAAAGTAACACAAGTGTCATACAATCAAAAGACTCCCAAAGAATAACGTTTCAATCTTGAAGCAAAACTCAAGTACCGAGGACTGAATTCAGGAAAAATGCGGTATGATTTTGTACAGTTTGGTTCCTCAACTTGTCTTTGTGCTTAGATAATCTTCGTACCACTCACCGGTTATCAGGGTTTTCTTGAATATAGATGGAAGAACGTCGATTTGGGATATATGATATTGAATGTGGATAATGATATCAGACTTACCAGTCATGATTGCACACATTTGTAACAAATTACCTCCAGAGAAGTACAGTGTATAAGTCTGGATGCAACATTGCGATTACAGTACAACGAATGTCATCAGCGTTCTTCGTTAATGCAAGCTTCGCCATGTTCCTTGCATTGTAATCTAAGCTTGAACTATGGAGAACACGATTTCAAGCTGTTAATAGCTGGATAATAGGAGTGTAGTGGTGTAGGCGGGTCAAGTATTATAATGTACATCATGTGGTATGTTTCGTGCTGTATATCATTATTGTATACATTGAATGATTGCATAATCATTACAAATGCTGGAAACATGTACCAAAATGCTTCAAATATTAAAAGCACGGATAGGGAGGACTGGATTAAATTGAATTTTACAGCAACCAGATATATCATAAAGTCATTTGACACAAGGGGCTCAACAGAGTACGACAACCGTGGAAAGATGGATGTTAAAATAGATCATTTTACCATTGTACCTGATTATCATACAAGTATTTATTTAGCGCGAGGCAGCGTACGGTAAAAAAAAAGGAATGATTCATCCAACTTTCTCATCTCAATATACATCTGGCTCGTTACATCTTACGTGTTACAATTAAAAGTGTCAGGGTTCCGCCGAATGATCTTGAAACTCTAACCAAGTGTTTAGCTCGATAAGATACCATTGTTCAAGATGACTAAAGAAAAGAAAAAAGGAGTTTTTATTCATTATGTTTACAAAAGTAGGATAAAGGGTAAGAAATGCCTTCTCAGAAGGGTAAGAATAGTGATTTGTTAAAAGAAAAGAAACTTGTTACAGGGCAGATTTAAGCTGTTCCGTTGGATTTGGCCAATGCAGCCTTGTGTGCCATCATGGCAATCATAGCAGCACCAAATCCAGAGCCATCTCTAGCCAAAGAGAATTTGATGTGCTTGGTAGCCTCATCGCCAAAGAGCTCCTCAAGTGCCTTTACCATGTGCTTTTCGAAATGAGGGAAGAATTCGTAAACAGAGCCATCAATGGCAACAACAGAATCAGCATCTAATCCGCCCGTGTGAGCCAAGACACCGGCAACACCACAAGCAGCCAGACGAGCAGCACGACGACCCACTGCCTTACAGATTGCTTGAACCACTTGACGATCGCCCAAGGTAGTCGAGGGAATGAGGAGTGTTTCTTCCAAGATATGACGCACTTGGACAAGATCAGATGAATCATCATCAACAATGGTTGACATGTACGAGGTTTCGAAGCCCCATTGCTTGTTGAGATCAGGTGAAGACAGGCCATTGAACAGAACGTGATGGTCGACATATTGAAGAATGGCATTGCGAGCGATTTCACCCAGATACATACCAGACATCATCTTTTCAAACAGCTGTTCACGAGGATTGATGGACTCACGGTCGAGTTTATTGTCGTAGATGGTGAGTGGTAATACACGACGCTCACGATCAAAAGCCCCCCATTCCATGTTGACGACCATTTCTTCAAACACTTGCTCTCCTCCCTTCCATTTTTTGATATTTTTGAGTTTCTCATAGTATGCTATATGATATAGATTGTGCGTGAGTAAATTGGATTTGGGAGAAAAAGGGTAAAATTTACCAGCATTGGTTCCTGTGCCAAGGATGATACCCATGGACGTATCAGGACGACGATAAGCATTGGCCATCAGCGTGCCCACAGTGTCATTTACAAGCTATATGTGAAAAGCAAAACAGTGGTGAGACCTTCCATCAGCTGTATATGATCTATCTCCATCTCGTTTCATAGTGTGATCCTCCCCCCCCCAAACCCATTCAGAATTCCCGTTTGAGCCCCCTTGTACACATGAGCACACACGCACACACTGGGAAAAGTTGGATAACAGAGGGGCAGGGGCAAAAAAAAAAAAGAAAGAGGGAAAAAACGTTTTCTACTTACAGCAGCGATATTCACATGAATATTTTTGCGAAGGAAGGAGTCTTGCAACATGACGACGACATCCTTGTTGATGGCACCAGAGCAGCTGAATCCCTTTGTCCAATGCATCAAAGTGCCTCTGTTGATGTCAGTTTGGTTGACAGCAAAGGAAAAGGTGAAGCCCAATTGAAGATGCTCTGTAGAATGAGCACGGTCATCACCATATTCAGACACAAAGTTATCGACACAATCAGCAATGAAATCACAGAGGCGACGCATTTCTCCCGTCTTGAGCTCTTCTGCTACCACATATTTCTGTTGATGCACTGAAAACTGACCATCACCCTTCAATTCAAATTCACATACACGAAGATTCGTTCCACCTAAATCCAAAGCGAGGTACTTGCCCTTCTCATCGCCAGTGGGACGGCCTGTGACAAAACTGGGGATCATGGGCACTGTTAAAGGAAACGTTTAGTTTTGCCATTTGGTTCCATCACATTTGCATTATATACTTGTGGCGCCCTCATGATCTAAACCCTTTTGCATCTCTTCCATGAATTGCTTGACAATAGTACGTGCTTTCTCGGTTGTTACATTAAATTGATGATGAATCTCATTGACAGCCTGCTGTTGGTCCTCAGTACCGTTGATTTGAGGCACAGGATGTTTTACACCGGTTTTGCGAGATAGAAATGCGCTAATCATTTTTGTTTACAATGAGGCAAAGAAAGAAGAAAGAGAAGAGAGAAGAGAGAAGAGAGAAGAGAGAGAGTGTGTGGAAGTGTGGATACAAACCTGGTTTATTTTATATACACTTTTTTCTGGGATAACCTCTTTTTGGTATGGTGTATGAAGGTGATGAAATCTTACACTCGCTTTCTATCTCTCTCTCTCTCTCTCTCTCTCTCTCTCTCTTTCTTTCTCTCTCTCTCTCTCGGGGGGGGGGGGGTTTGTACCTTTTGGTGTTACCAAACAACTTGAATTTACAATGCTGTGATTGAATCAAATGTCATCAGCAGATAAGATGCTTTAGTTGTTTTGAGCATCAGTTGCCTAGTGATACTAGATGAAGTATTGATAGAGGCAGGGCAATACATTTACATATCATTAGAAACAATTTTTTTGATAGGCATTGTGAGAAAATTCAAGTGTCAATCAGATGGATATAGTAAAGGTCTTGTACCCTACGTAATTATATCATAGCACTCGAATTCCAAAAACAAACATCGACCCAAATAGATATTCATAATGGCAAGGTCGATACCTCCTTCACATATACCATTCTTTGCATGAAAATAGTAAGGAATTCGGAAATTGAAGTTTCTCTTTCTTCCTGACTCATCCTTTGAGAAAAACACAGTTTAGATGCTCTAGCCCTGTATAGCCGACAGCTCAGAAAGAGCCCTTTTCACTGTATGTATGTGAGCTGTCAGGATCTAATCGCTCGAGGTTCTTTATCTGCCCTGATAATGTATTGAGGCATCCCCAAATCAAGAAATAGGGAAATTTTTTAATCGAATGCCATCAAATCAGCATCAAATTTGAGCTTTTATTAGATAAACCAAACCAAAAGACATTTAGATTTGCATCATCCCAGCTACATGTCAAAGTCTGCGTTATCTGGACGATCCACTGATGCCAAAAAATTTCAAGCCATTAGTAATTTACGGCTTCCATCAAGTTCCGTCAATTTCCTTTGCCTTACAAATAGACATTGTGGCTTATTGGATTAGCTTAAATATTTTGGGATCGTTTTTTTCTTGGAGTACCACTTTTTTGCATACATTTTGATCATCGCATACAAGATAGAATGGCATTCCAACAAGCAGAAATAGCTACACTTCTCAGTAGCAAGCTGAAGTTGGACAACAACAACGACAAACTCACAGCTATCGTATCTGACATCCAACAAGGTCGTTATGCCAATGTTATAAAAAACAGCATTGTATTCAACAACTGTCAACAAGACTCGGAGATGCTGAAGGAGGATGGCAACATTCAAAACTGGGTCGACAGCAAACTTGCCAGTATTTCATTGGAAAACGAATTGGATCGCTTCGAAGTCCTTGCCACTGGTATCGCATGTCTCAACACATTTGTGCAGATCAATTGGACTGGCCCTATTCCCTCCTTCTCAGTATCAGAGCTGTTTTTCGGTCAAAAGGAGGACATTTGCGAAATCAGAATGCATGGAGCCTGTCTCAAATCCCTTTCTGTCGATAGTGAAGAAGTGTATCACCTCACTCAGCAGCTTGGGTTCTTGACTATTGCCCGTGCTTTATTATATGCTGTCCGTAACACCACGCTGACAGGCTCATTCTGGGCCATGCGCTCAGTCTTTATCCAACAGCAATTATTAGACGAATTCACGGGCTCACTTCAGTCTGAATTGATGGAATTGGCCAAGGAAAGTGCTGAAAGAGTACAATCTGCCGCCATTGTGGAGGCTGAATCCAAGGAGGCTCTCAAAATCCGTCATGAACTCGAGGTCGCATTGATTTACAGTTATTTTGGACAAGATAAAGAGGCTTTGGAAAAGATGGAGTCAGCACAAAAGGAATCCGGATTCACTTGGTCTTTAACCGGTTCGCTGGGTCGTCGTACCAAGTTTCAGTCATTCGATGTATCCCAGCTCGTCGTTTTAGCAGAGAGTAGAAAGAAGGACAACACAATTGACGAAGAAGGCACGGAGGAAGCTGCTCGACCAGAAACTTTGGATTTGAACGATGACACTATTCTGGAGCGCATTCAATTTACTGAAAACGAAAAGAACACAGATGAAAACAGCAAACGTCATGGCAATCTCAATGTCATTGATCAATGCTTATTGCTTGCCTTCTGTCTCAATGTCAAGAACACCAACCCTGATCACGGCATCACTGCTGAACAAATGGTGCCTTATGTCACTCGTGTGCTCGAAAATGCCAACAACTGGATGGTACATACCATGGGTTTGCTTTTGCGTTCTCGTCTGGAGGCTAACAAAGGACGTACCGTGGAGCGTTCAGCACTCCAACTGCAAGCATTGGTGGATCAAATCAAGGTGGAGGATTCTGGTGTAGAGGAGCGTCTTGCTTATTTCTATGATCTTTTGTTGCCCAGCAAGTGGGAGATGGAGCGTGAGCTGGCTCGCCGTTTTGTGTCTCTTGGTGTAGTTCGTTCTGCTGTCGAGATCTTTGAGCGCCTTGAAATGTGGGAAGATGTGATCTCTTGCTATCAAATGATGGAACAACCCCAAAAGGCAAAAGATGTGTTGAAGCGCTTGATGGAGGAGAACCCCAATTCTCCTAAATACTGGTGCATCTTGGGCGATCTTGAAGCTGAACCTGAGCACTGGCGCAAGTCTTGGGAAATGTCAAATCACAGATACGCTCGTGCCATGCGTAGTTTGGGCTCTTATGAATACAAGCGTGAAAACTATGAATCTGCAATTGATTGCTACCAAAAAGCTCTCAGCATCAATCCTCTGTTTGAGGGCTCCTGGTATATCCTTGGTTGTGCTGCTATGTTTACAGAGAACTGGGAAGTTGGATCTCGCGCTTTCCAACGTGTTGTTGCATTGGATGACGATCAACCTGAAGCTTGGAACAACCTGGCTAGTATTTACATCAAGATGGATAGAAAGACAGACGCTTATTTGGCTTTGAAGCATGCTACCAAGGTCAAGTTTGATTCCTGGAAAATGTGGCAAAACTTGTTGTTTGTGTCTATTGACGTGGGTCAATTTGCAGATGCTATTTTCGCTATGCAACGTGTAGTTGAGCTCCGTTGGGATAAGGTGCGTGATGAAGCTGTTGATATTGGCGTATTGCGTATGATTGTAGAAAGTGTGATTCAAAACTGGAAAGATCCCCATGATCGTGATGGTGCCCGTCTCTCACAACATGTACAAAGGTTATTGGAAGATGTCATTTTAAGCCGTATCACCAACTCGCCTGAAATTTGGATGATCTGTGCCAAGTTTTACTTGTGGCAAGGCCGTTACGTGGACGCACTTGAAACCTCTGTCAAGGCCTATCGATCTGTAATGCACAACCCTCGCATCGAAACCGAACAAAGCGTGTTTGAAGATGTTGCCATTGTTGCTCTTGAGACTGTGGACATGTATGAAAACTTGGGTGATAAACAACAAGATGGTGCTCCCATTTGTGCTGACTGGCGTTATCAATCTCGCCTTATCCTCAAGAGTTTGATGGGTAAAGTGAGAGATATTTTCGATGATACCAAAACCTATGAGCAATTGCAAGAGCGCATGAACGATTTAAAAAATGCATAGTTTACATTAGACCTCTCCTATTTATCCCTAATTACTACTACCTTGTATTTTTTTTTCCTTTTTTTCTCTATATAAACCACTTATAATTGTTATCAATATTGATATTAAAGCAATAATAAAAAGCATTTAGAATACATCAATTAATTGCTTAAAGCCGAACTAAGCATTTGCGCGATTTTAACAATTTAGAAAGGCATTAACATACTGTTGATGCTAGCTCAAGGGAGACACGCAACATTTTGCTTTCAAACGTCAACCATGTTACTAGAACTCTTTAGCGCTTCATCAAGACTATTTGATATACTATTCCAACGAAAGAGGGTTAAGTGGCCATGCAGATGAATGATATTCATTACATTTTGTAAAAAAAAAAACCTACGCACACCACTTTTTATAAAAGTGGAAAAAAATATAGCAGCAGTCCGTTTCGATCAGACGACCTCAGGGTTATGAGCCCTGCGCGCTTCCTGCTGCGCCATGCTGCTTGTTATGTCTTTGTCAGATGCTAATACGTAGAGATAGTATATGCAATCTGAGATCTGATCGAGATATAAATGGAAGTAGATATAGAGAGTGTGCAGGAAGATGTTATAGCCTTTTAGTTGAATGGATAAAAAGGTGCTTTATTAATATTAGATTTGAACATTGATTTTATCCAATATAGTTTGTGTAATGTTGTGCGCTATCCAAGTTAATCGCTGTTTAATGTTCCTGGTAGCTGGCGCTCTAGGTTTAAACCTGCGCTTCTTATTCTTGTTTGTGTTTAGTCTGTCAATGATATCCTGCAGATCTAAATCACTGTCAGAATACCCTTCAACCCTGACATCACCCCCCTTCGAGACAAATGTTCGACCCTGAACATCACTTGAACTTGATGAACCAGTGGCAGTGTTTGGCATATGAGAAGAGAGATCGACGATTTTTGCAGGTTGGGTGGTCTCATTTTGCGTGTGGATCTTTGGAATGGCAGGAGTTTTGAAGACAAAAGTACTTTTTGGTGGCCCAGGACGAGAAGTAAGTGCAATGGGAGTTTGGTTTGTAGCAGCAGGAGGGAAAAAATTCACAGTAGTAGTGGAATCAGGTTCTGGAGTAGCTTGAATAACGGAAGGTGGGCTGGCAGGAGAAACAACATGAGGTTCATTTCGAAGACCTGGCACCATTTCTGTGTTTTCTGGCTCTGATACACGCTCATCCAGTTCAAGATCTGTATCAACACTGACTGTTTCATTGATTATTGCTGCATCACCACTACTTATATTCGATACTGTAGACTGAGATGACAAATAAGACGATTCTGTAGAAGGAGATGGTGGTGGAGACATGGTATGTGGTGGGGATAGTGTTGGTGGTTGATCTGTGTCTTCAATATCGCTATCAGTAGATGACAAAAAGTCGTATCCATCCATGATTTGACCCAATCCACGTTCGTTGTCCTCTGTTTCATCCATCACACTACTCCCATGTAGAGAGCTATCCTCATCTGATATTTGTTGTGTAAGTATGTGATGATATTGAGAGTGAGTTGGCGGTTTATTAGTGGTAGTAGGTTGTGTAGTGGAGCTGTTGTTTGGCGTGCTCTGATCAGAAATTGGCATGTCGATAAAATCATCTTGAGGTTGATTTAGACTTGGGTTTGATGAGAAAATCGAAGGTGATGGTGAAGAGGAAGTAGCAGTGGTACCATTGGGGTCAGTGGAACTAGTATTTGAGGCCATACGAAGAGAATCGGCTTCACGAACAGCACGACGACTAGTAGTAGGATCATACCATGGCTCCCTGGGTTTGTCACCTTTCGCTGCTTTCAATCTGTCCACATGTACTAACGATTGTAATGGTTCACCAGCAATAGTTTCCAGTTGATAAGTACCAAAATCAGGGAACACCTTTGTCACAATGTAGGGTCCTTTGTAGCGAGGTTCTAGGCCAAATTTGCCTTCATGAGTCAGCATAACCATATCACCCATTTCGAAGTGCGTGGGTTTAATCTTGGCATCCCAACGCTTCTTGTCCGCTTCGCTCATGGCTTTCAAACGAAATTCAGCAGCAGCACGATGTTGACCAAGTAGTTCTAGTTCACGCGAGGTTAGGTCAGCTACCGTTCGTTTGTCCAACAGCATTTCCTTGGTGATATAGGGTCTCAAAACATCTCCAGGCAGTCTAGGTTCACGTCCATACACCAAGTAATAAGGGGAAAAGCCTGTTGTTGAGTGCACTCGAATTCGACTTGCCCACAAAGCCGCATTCACAAAGTCATCCCAGCGATGAATAGCACCATTGACATTGTGGAATTTGAGGCTTTACAGACTAAAATTCACGGAAAAAAAAGAATAAAAAAACAGTAAAGTCAACTTGATAAAGGTATATTTTATTATCAAACTGACAGGTGTCAAGTAAACTGAAGTCTCTCTACTGGCCAGGTAGATGATCCTTCTTATATACTATAACAATGGATAAAAGTTCTATTAATTAGATTGACAAATAAGTCAACTCAGATCAACTAATGTCTAATCATGCTAAAAGACAACCCCAGCAAGCTAATCATGATTTAGCTCTGTCTGGATGAATAATTAGACTCTCATCCGAAGTACCCTGATCTATCCTTTCCATAAGGATAATTAATATCGATCTAGTAGCATGTATCCGATAGGTACAGTCTTCTTAGTCTATATTAATAGTACATATCTGAGTGTATATCGCTAAGCATACATCTTTAGCATGTATCTGGATATATGGCATGTCTATAGCATATCGTATGCATGTCTATAGCATGTCTCATATATAGTACAAGTCTGTAGTACATAAAGTATCTGTAGCTAGTATCACGGATATAAGCATGTGTCTTATAGCGTGGATCATGAAGTGCACATCTGAAGCAACAAGCTCATATTGCATTAATCTTGGTGCCTATCCAGATATGGTAAACATCCGTAGTCAATGTCGGAATACAAGTATAAGTCTATAGTGCCATCCATGTCCGTGGTGCCATCTATAGCCTATATCTTATATAGTATGAATCTTATAGTACTAGCGTATCTGAAGTCCATATCTTCTCATGATCATAGTATAAATCGATATCGTACATCTAATCCAGTGTACATACAGTTTATATCTAAATCTGGTAACTGGATGAACTGTCGGAATGCAGATCATAGTGGATGTATTCCACAGACATACTTACGAAGCATTTGCTTGATCACGCCATTGTATCGCTCTACCTTGGAGTTGGTGCGCGGGTGAAATGCCGAGGTGAGCTTGTGATTTATTCCAACACGTTTGGTGTAAGCTGTTACAAGACCACTAGTAAAATTGGCACCTCGATCCGTCACAATTTCAGAGGGACAACCAAATCGCATGACAATCTCCTCATAGATAAAATCCGCTACCGCTTCCATAGATGCTACTGGTACTGATCTTGCAATAGGCCAGTTTGTGAGGTAATCCACAGCCGTCAACAACCATTTGTTTCCGTTTCCAGTTGTAGGCAATTCACCCACAAAATCCAAATGCCAACGATCAAAAGCTTGAGGTATTTGCAGAGGATGCATGACATCTGCAGTGAAATCAGGTTTAAATAGATTTCACAAAAAAAATAAAGCAAAGGTAAAATACAATAGAAATCAACTGTATTTTATTTTGTGTATAAAATGAACTGAAGATCCTGGAATTGAGTAAAAAAAAGAAGAGTATTTATACATTTGCATCTGGCTTGTAGGATTAGTGATGATAGAGCGCAATAGGTGCTGCTATTGCGATATCTGGCAAATGTTGTTGATGTTTGATTTAAAGTGGTAATCAATGCAGGAGCACTGGCCATAAGGGTCGATTTGAGTAACCTTGATGGGCTTGGGTGAGCTATCGTCATAGCATGATTTAATGTAACCTTGATGGTTTAAAGTGTGATGTTTGTTATTGAAGCATGGAATCCTTTATCTGGGATATTGTGCAACTATGGCAGCAGGGCATAGTTGTCATATTTGAATATGCTTGTTATTGATTTAATTCTATTTGGATAAAGATACCATCACCTATTACTACCATCATGAGTTTAGTTGAATATACTATGATCGGGAGTGATTCATTCACACGATGTGCGATATAAGCATGCATCTTTACTTTAGTATTTTTAAATGGGTTTTTTGATGTACATTTGAGCGCTTTCATTAATAGATCCAAATAGCATGAATTTGAATGAGTGCTATTTGATGAACTTTGGTTTTCAATTAAGTTGCGTTTGGGTGGCTATTTCATTACATTGCCCCCAGCCAAACTTTTTGTGGGGAAAAAGTTGACAGAGATATGAATTTAGACGACCAAAAGTGATTTGATTGGAACATGTAGAAGGAAGGAAGACATAGATATAAGCAAGAGCAGAGAAACAAGTGCCGAAGGCAGTGGAGGAAGGAAAGCTGGAAGCTACTAATGTTTGCGGCGAGTGTTTTCGCGGCTTGTGTGATCAGTGCCTGCTTTTCGCTTGTTACCAGCCTGTTTTGAGGGGCGTTTGTTTGTAGGTAGTGGTGCATGTCTTTGATGTTGCAGTTCCTTGTTGAGCTTGACCTTTTCCCAGTATTTTTTGATTGGAATGGGAGAGGAGAACAGATCAGCTGTAATGTATTCATTTTCACGTTCAGAATAACCAGCCCATTTAACTAGGTATTCGATCTCATCATCATCGCGGTAGCGATGATCGCGAATGTCCTCAACTTCAAAGATTTCGTCTTCAATGGTAGTTTCATCAATGTTGACAGGTTTGAGTTCAGAAGGAGTATATTCACGATGCATGAGAGAATTGGTTTCGTCTTTTAGAATGTAATTGCCAGCTTGGGTACGCTTGACAACGAAATATGGGCCAGCATAGAGAGGCGCGAGTTTGGATGAACGACCTTCTTCAAGGCGGACCATGACAGGAGAGTCAAAGGCTAGTTCAGGTAGGATGTATCGACGTTTATCCATACGCTTATTGTATTCCTCAGCAAGCCGTTGTGTACGCTCTTGGAGAGCAGGAAACACGATGGTATTCATGTGTTCGATACGCTGTTGGAGCTCTTGAATGGATAGTGCAGGACGTCCATTGAGGTTGAGTTTATTTGGATTGGGATTGACGTTAACTTGACGAGCAAACATGAGACTGAATGGGGTACTGGCAGTACGCTCTTTGACTTTCATGTTGAGTGCAAGTTGGACGATGGGTACGCGATCATCCCAGTTATGCGTGTCATTACCACACATTTTGCGTAGCGTATGCTCGAATTGTTTGATAGCGTTCTCAGCACTACCATTGGATTGTTTGTAGTAAGGAAGAGAATGTCGCTGCTTGATGCCAAGCGTTTTTGTGAAGTGATCCATGAGATTGGATTTAAATTCCTTGCCGTTGTCAGCTTGTTGGATGCTAACAGCAACACCATAGTCACCATAGATGGATAGTATGGCTTGAGCGACTGTAGCGCCATTTTTGTTAGGAATTGGACGAGCTATAATGTAGCGAGTACAGAGATCAATCACAACCAGCACATAAACATTTCCCTTATCGGTGATCGACATAGGACCTAAGATATCCATAGCAATGTGATCAAAGGCGTCAAAGCTGACGATGCTTTTAGCAGGGTTGAAACCTCGACGAGCGACGTTGTGCTTTGCACATTCAGGACATGCTTTAAGTATTTCCTTGCAATCAGCGTAGATGGTGTTCCAATGTAAACCCAAATACGTGTGGATATGTTGAACCACAGACTCAATGCCAAAATGGCCTATTTTATGTGCATCTTTGATGATTTGAGCCCGATCTGCTTCTGGAGGAGCAATGTAATCCGTTGTAGAATTCTGGAATTCTTTGCTATTTAGTTTCACAGCAAGTACGTTGAGATTGCGGTCCTGAGAATAGACTGTGCGTTGACGGTTTACTTCAATCTTTTTGTTGGTGTCCCTTTTGATCAGAATGAGCTTATGCAGTTTTCTCATCTGTCGATCATTTTCATCTTCCAGCCATTTGTCTTCATCAATTATTGGATATACCCTTGAGAGAGCATCACAGAGAACATTTTCAATGCCTTTCACATGTGAAATTGTGAAGTGAAATTCTCCCAAGATTTCCAAGTAGCTCTGGAGCGTACTGTTTAGTGAAGTAGATGTGAACATGTAGGTCAATGCCAAATGATCGGTCAGGACCTCGATATCATTATGACCCCACAGTAGCGATCTAAATTTGATGAATCCAAAGACAACAGCGGCACACTCTCTACGGTTTGTAGACCAGTTGCGCTCAGCTGAATTGAGAGATCTGCTAACAAATGCAATGTGCTTGATTCTACCCAGTTTATCCTTTTGATAAAGACAGGCAGCGATGCCATAGAGACTAGCATCGCATTGGAGGAACATTTTGTCGTCCAACACTGGAGCATGCAGTATTTGGTTTGAGAGCAGTATTTGCTTGATGGTATTGAACCGATCAGTATGCAATTGTGTCCAATTCTTTTTTACGTCACTGTCATTTCGAAGACTATCGATGGGCTCAGCAACCTTGGACAGCATGGGACAAAAGTTTCGCAGATGGGAAACGACACCCATAAGCGAGCGAACTTGTTTTGCAGTTTTGGGAATGGGCCATTCGTCTATGTCAGATAAACGACGCATATCAATCTTTTGTATGCCAGGTCCAACCACAAAGCCTAGTAAAAAGACTGATGTCTGGAACCATGAACATTTTTTCACATTGATGCGCAGGTTGACGGATGTCAAGCGATTAATGGCAAGATTGATAAGCTTGATGTGGCTTTTCTCACAGATACTATGCAGGACGCAGTCATCTATGTAGTGTTCGATGCCACCCCATACTTTGGTTGGATCAACTTGGGAAGGATCCATGTTCTTTTCCATTTCGAATTTCAGTTCGTCGGATAAACCAGTGAATAAAATTGACATGCATTTTACGAACAGAGAGCTCATAAATTTTAGGCCAAAAGGGGCCCTACACCATCTGTAAAAAATGCCATTATGCGAGAATATAAGGGCGTTGCGAGATGCTTCATGCACACCATACGAATAGTATGCTTGGTGTAAGTCAATTTTACTTATTACGCGTGCGCTAGAAGACACTCGTTCAAAGATTTCGTGAATCTTGGGAACCGCATAATTTTCATGGTAATTGTCATCAATGGACGCATTGATGCGACGGAGATCACAACACACTCTCAATTTGGTGGGTTGATCGTTCTCATCCTTCTTTGTCACCGTAATCAGAGGTGAATGGAACACTGATGAGGGTTTGCAGCGTTCAACAATCTTATTTTGAAGCCATTCTTTGATTTGTTTGTCAATCTCGGCATGCGAGTTGATGGATAATGGATACTGGCGAATGAAGCAATCCTTGGGATTGGATATAGGAACATGCACTACACTTTCAGGCATGGAACATACTGCGTCAGCAGGGATGTTCTTGTTGGCATTCAGAGATTGTTCGATCTGTTGTAGAAGGATGTGACGTTCCTGAGAAGTACCATAATCAGCATTTTCTGGATTATAGACGTTTTCAGTGTCATAGTTTATATTCTTGAATTGAGCAATTTCGTTTTCGGTGTCAGGAAAGCAATGAGCTACTCCACTAAGATAGATGTTGAGGCGAGGCAAGATGTCGACTCCTAGGAGTACATCAAACTCTTCAGCCATGGAATCATTGAAGTCAATGATTTCAAAGGAATGTTCAAATGTGATTCCATTCATATAAGTTACTTTGATGGGTTCGGTGCTTCCAATGCGTTCAGCTTTAGATGCACTACCATCTTTGTTCATGCTCAAAAAGGTTAAATAACCACCCAATGCTTTGATATTTTTGATAGTAGAGAATTTTTTATTCAAAACGGATTTGTTAATGATGCTAACATCTGAACCAGGATCCACCTTTCCGATGATTCTAATGTTATTGAGAAGCAATGGTGTTATTAAATTGAAAGTGTTTTTGTTTGATGTGGAAGACTTACATTCTTTGTCTTCCATAGCCTCGCGGAAGAGGTCACTTTCGCTGGACCCGGAGTCCTTTTGCTTTCCTTTGCCATTACGGGAATGACGCTTTTGTTTCTGACTACTGGAGCCAGTCGTATAGGGTCGATGACCACTATTTTCTCTTCTCACGCTCAACACCTTGAACGAACCCTTCATAGCTTGGTACTCAGGGCAAGAGTGACCGTGGAACCAAGTTTTGCCACACCACTTGCAGAAAGTGTTTCCGCTGGCCTTCTTGGGTACGTTTGCCTTTTCAACTACACGTCTTGATGAAGAACCACCTTTGTTCAGACGACAGTCCTTCTCGTGATGTCTGGCCTGAGAGCCTCCATGGTTTGAGCAGTAGTAACGAGGAGCAGAAGAAGAAGCAGCAGCAGAGGAAGAGAATCCAGATGAACCGGATGAGGATGACGAAGCGCGAGAACCACCATGTCGCTTTGCGTTGACAAACGAAACAGGACACTTTTGACTGTTGAGGACGTTCATGGCACAGGTGACAATCTGACTGGCGGTGAAGTTAGAACACCCAGGGAAGTGAACACCGAGAACAGCGTTGATTTGGATCTGCCATTCATTGGGGAAGCCGAGCAAGAATGTATCGCCAAGAGTGGTATCTTCAGATGAGTAGCCTGCCTCCATCATAGCCCGAGCGAAACGGTTGTAGTACTCCTCCGTAGTTTCTCCAGATCGCATGGTAGCGGTTTGAACTTCACGACGAGCATCCAAGCGTAGAGCAGCATTACTGAACTTGGAAGTGAATTTTTCCTTAGCCATGGACCACGACTTTGCTGTCAGCAGGTCTTGATTCAACCAGAGATCAAGGTCGTATGGAATCGTGAGTGGAATGTATCGCCGCCATACATTTTCGACAGCCTTGCCTGAAGACGAAATTACCTTCTCAAAGGAGCGCAGAAAATGATGAATCGAATCATAGGAGATTTCGTTGGGAAAGTACTTGGTGGCATGCGAACGAAGTTGGAATTTAGGTAGGTCTTGCTTGGACAATGAGATGCCCTCATTGTCACCAGTGAGTGATGCGGTGACATTAGATTCGGATAGCTTGGCTGAGTGTTTGACAGTGGAGATCAGACGATTCAGGTCCTCGATCTTGGATCGCATATCTTCAATATGCTTTTGGCCGTGCTCATTGTTCATATCAGTTCCCTCGACCATGTCCAGCAACAGACGTACAAACGAATCCCGACGCCAGACCAATTTCTTGATGGAATTCAACGTGCTAGAACCAGCAGCAGAGGAGGATGCATTACCTGATGAACATGATGTCGACGCAGACAAATGAGAAGTAACTTGAGATGAGGATTCACCACCATCATTGGGAGCATGGTTAGCCAAAGCAGGAACAGGAGAGGATCGAAATGGCATAGCATCCATCATGGCAATATCCTCTTGATGGTTTGAAGGTTGAAGTTGTTGTCCGACATCAGTACCTTGATCCAAGTGGATGGCCTGGACTTGCTGCCTAGTGTGCTCAATGGTATCGTCACCAGGTTGACGTTGAGCAGGAGAACCTTGAGCAGAGGGGACAGAAGGAGAGCCAGAGTTGTTGGTATTGTCAGACATTGTGATAAGGTTTGTTTAATAAAATATAGTTTGAATATTGTAAAAAATGCAGTGAAATCAGGTTTAAATAGATTTCACAAAAAAAATAAAGCAAAGGTAAAATACAATAGAAATCAACTGTATTTTATTTTGTGTATAAAATGAACTGAAGATCCTGGAATTGAGTAAAAAAAAGAAGAGTATTTATACATTTGCATCTGGCTTGTAGGATTAGTGATGATAGAGCGCAATAGGTGCTGCTATTGCGATATCTGGCAAATGTTGTTGATGTTTGATTTAAAGTGGTAATCAATGCAGGAGCACTGGCCATAAGGGTCGATTTGAGTAACCTTGATGGGCTTGGGTGAGCTATCGTCATAGCATGATTTAATGTAACCTTGATGGTTTAAAGTGTGATGTTTGTTATTGAAGCATGGAATCCTTTATCTGGGATATTGTGCAACTATGGCAGCAGGGCATAGTTGTCATATTTGAATATGCTTGTTATTGATTTAATTCTATTTGGATAAAGATACCATTACTTATTACGACCATCATGGGTGTGATTGAATACACTGTGATCAGGAGTGATTCATTCACACGATGTGCGATATAAGCATGCATCTTTACTTTAGTATTTTTAAATGGGTTTTTTGATGTACATTTGAGCGCTTTCATTAATAGATCCAAATAGCATGAATTTGAATGAGTGCTATTTGATGAACTTTGGTTTTCAATTAAGTTGCGTTTGGGTGGCTATTTCATTACAACATCTTGATGAACCTGATCACGGCGACTATTCAGCTGACAAGCAGTACAAGTTTTCAGCCAGTCTTGAATATCCTTTCGCAAACCTGGCCACCAGTACCTTTCAGTGAACATTTTTAGCATAGTCTTGATACCAGCATGGCCAAAAGCTTCATGATACTTGAAAACCAAATCAGCACGATCCGAGAACGGAATAAATTTGACTTGCTTTATGCTTCCATCCTCCATCTTGACTAGTCGATACACTGTTCTTTGGCGTACCACAAACTGATCCTCCTCCTTTTCCATGCGTTTTCGCAATGCATCTGATTTCATTTTTTCGTAGTTCTTGTCGACATACAGAATAGGCCAATCAGTCTTGATAGTATCAGACAACTGATCCCAAGCAGCATATAAGTATTCAGGTGCCAACGAAGGTATATTCTCTCCATTTTCCACAAGTAAATCTGGTTTTCTTGAGAGAGCATCCGCCACTTCGTTGTCTTTTCCAGCTTTGTACTCGATATTTGGCGAGAATGCCTCATAATCTGCAATCCAACGAACAAGACGAGGTGTTGGGTTCAGTTGAGACTTGAAGTAGATCAGAGGCTTGTGATCACTATACACAGTATAACCACCTTGACAACCGTCCACAAAACATCGCCATGTTCTCAAAGCATGGATGATAGCAATTAGTTCACGTTCCTGGGCAGGCAATTTTTGTTCAGCTTGAGATAATTTCTTGGATTCATACGCAATTGGCAACCAAGTAGAAGAATCAGGATCCTCCTGTAAAAGCACGGCGCCTACTCCAAAGTCACTTGCATCGGTTTCAATGCGGTATGGCTTGCTCATATCAGGTAGTTTCAATAAAGGAGATGATGTTAGCATTTGTTTGATAGCTTTGAAACTAACTTCACATTGATCATTCCAGACAATAGCACGTTTCTTAGCACCATTACCATGAGTCAATTCAGTAAGAGGAGCAGCCACAGAAGAGAAGTTCGGGCAGAAACGGCGATAATGCTGTGCTAATCCAACAAATTGACGCACCTCTTGCACATTAGTAGGTCTTGGCCAGTCTTGGATAGCTTTCACTTTCGATGACGATGGTAAAATACCATTCGCGGAGACCTTGAAACCCAGAAATTCTAGCTCACGCTTACCGAATTCACATTTCTTCAAGTTGACAATGAGCCCTTCCTTTTCAAAGATGGAGAGTACTTGACGAACATGCTTGATATGGTCTTCTAATGTCTTGCTAAAGATGCAACAGTCGTCCAAGTAAACCAAAGCGAATCTGTCAATGCAATCTTTTAAAACTCCGTTCATCCAAGTTTGGTAACTGGGTGGAGAATTTGAAAGTCCGAAAGGCAGCACGAGCCATTCCCATTTACCATATCGGGTATTAAATCCAGTAAGTGGGATATCAGAGTCTTTTAGCCTAATTTGGTGGTAGCCGGAACGAAGATCCAGGCAAGTGAACCACGAAGCGCCTTGCAAACGATCCAGGCATTCATCAATGCGAGGCAAAGGGGTAGAGTTGCGAATAGTGACCTTGTTCAGAGCGCGGTAGTCAATGCACATTCGCATTTCACCATTTTTCTTCTTGACGAATAATACCGGAGCACCCCATGGTGACGACGATGGTCGAATGAGGCCCAGAGATTGCAGTTCGGTCAGTTGACGCTGCAATTCATCAAGTTCAGCTGGACTCATACGAAAAGGAGGTCTGTTGATGGGATTGACACCTTCAGGAACGTTGATCACATGTGAGAAATTTTGTCTGTTGGGTGGTAGGCCAGGTAATTTGTCTTGAAAAACCGTTGGAAAATCCTTCATCAGTTGATCTGTCCATACCACATTCTCTTGAGTAATTCCAGTACTTGCGCCATCCTTCTCTCCTTGATCCATCATGTACAAGAAACATGCATTTGTGCCTTCCTCCTTCAACATTTTCTCTGCTTGAAGATGAGATACCAAGTAATTTAATTCAGGCGGTTGTTGAGTTGGTGTGCTTGACACACAGGAAGACGACGTGGGTGAGATAGTGGTTTTACCAGGACCACAACAAGACAAGGTCCACGTATCATCAAACCAATCTGCAACAGGCTTGTGTTCCTTGAGCCAGGATCTACCAAGAATGACATCGAACTTTGTATCAAAGACGAATGCTGACATTGGGCTTGTATGACCTTGCAAATTCAAATCGTAGACAATCTTTTCATTAATAGGAGATACATTGCCACCTGCAGTTTCAACCTCTCTTCCATGGATCACGCTACGATGGCCTTCAATCATGTTTGCAATTCTACCTGAGATGTAGTTTTCACTAGCACCATTGTCAATTAGGCACTTGACTTTGACTACACCCAGAGAATGGTTGAGTCTGACGGTTGCTCCATACAAAGGTAGAGTTGAGGTATTTGCTGCATTCAATAAATTTGTCAGGTACACAGAGTCAGTGGTGAGGTCAATGGTGGTTGACGTATCCAAATCTTGAATGATAGGAGACAATTCCACAGGACGACGAGTATTTGAGTTCGCAACGACAGGGTTTAAATTCACCACTGGATTGTTGTCTGGCACAGGTACAGAGACATTATCCGGGGTAGTAACAGGCACAGAAGCCAAAGCAGGAGAAGACGCAACAGAGGAATCCATCATGGCAATGACTTGATTCAATTCATCCATCTGTGCGTTTCTTTTCTCAACCGCAATTTTATCACACAGGGACAACAGGTAAGAGGAACCACTAGCTTTATTACTACTTTGACATTGGTTGCAATCACAACCATGGTTATCCTCTTCTCTGTATTCAACATCCAAAATACAGTTCAAAACACCAACATTCTTGAAAAGCTTGCGTCTAGTGTCCAGATCCAACTTGTCAAATGCATGCATAATTTCAGTGGCACGGGAGAGGCAATTCTTGGTGGTATGTCCAACTTTCTTGCAGTGAAAACATGTGAGGCTGGGATCATACCTATTACGGCCGCGATTATTGTTGTTTCTCCTGTTGTTATTTCTGTTTCTGTTGTTGTTGTTGCTGTAGCTGTTACTGTTGTTGTCGTTGTTACGATGCATGATGGCATCTAGGTCCATAGGCTGTACATCACCGTTGTTGTTATTGTATCTAGTGTTTGTCTGAACACCAGCACTGATCTCCGGATGGTGGGCGAATTCATGAGCCAGAGCATCAGAGAACAGCTTCTCCAACGTACGTGATTCAATAGGCATGGCGCGAATTTTGGCAATCAATTCCTTGTCCTTTAAACCTCTCATGAAACGATCACATTGCTCACGTTCACTAATATCCTTGATGGGAATGACAGCATCCATAAAACGATCCACATAATCCCGAATTGAACTGGTTTGGCGAATGGTGACCAAAACATCACGGGCCAAATCTTGATCGTTGGTGGGACGGAAATTGCTAATCAAAATGTCCTTCAGCTCCATCCACGTTGTAGGTGTGGTAAGATTACTGTCGGGATCTTCATAATGGGCAACAATAGTGGCAGCACGTCCAGATAGCAAAGAAGAGGCAAAATTGTAGGTGCGTTCTTCATTCCAGCTGTTGTGCAGCTTTTGTTTGTCAATCAAACGAGTCCAGGCATCAATTTCACTTGCATTGCGAGTGCCACTGTATGTAGGTGGTGTTGGCAACTTGACAGCAGGTGCTTGATTTTGTGCCTGAATGAAGGCAGTCATCATGTTGGTGAGCATGTGTTGGTTTTGTTCCATGAATTGAACATAGTTGGGTGGTATTTGTTGTTGTTGATTGTCTTCAGCCATGTTGTTTTAATAAAATGTGGTGAGAGAGACCAGAGAGAGTGTTGACTCGAGATTTGTGTGTTTGTTTTGATAGTTGGATTATTATTTGGGATCTCCGAGTTCGTGGAATAGGAATCAACAGCGAACGAGATGGGGTAGGTAGTGTTCACAGAGAGGAACTATGAACAACTGTAGTAAAGAGGGTTGACTATTATGATTCAGTAAATGCAAAGATCTAATATAGATGTTTCGATCTTTCCCTTTAATGAATACTTAGCCGGCGTGCCTTGATGATCGACTTTTGTTTACTATCTGTTATAGGCGACAAATAGAAAAAAAGGATTTAAAAAATAACAGAAGTTGCTACCAATTGTCAGATGCTAATACGTAGAGATAGTATATGCAATCTGAGATCTGATCGAGATATAAATGGAAGTAGATATAGAGAGTGTGCAGGAAGATGTTATAGCCTTTTAGTTGAATGGATAAAAAGGTGCTTTATTAATATTAGATTTGAACATTGATTTTATCCAATATAGTTTGTGTAATGTTGTGCGCTATCCAAGTTAATCGCTGTTTAATGTTCCTGGTAGCTGGCGCTCTAGGTTTAAACCTGCGCTTCTTATTCTTGTTTGTGTTTAGTCTGTCAATGATATCCTGCAGATCTAAATCACTGTCAGAATACCCTTCAACCCTGACATCTTGATAAGCTTGTTGTTTCTTATGGTTTGTTAATTTTACTTGTGCTCTCTGGTCACTTGCGTAGCTAGGTTCACTACAAAAGTATGTATAGGCATCATTCTGAGAATGTTGAGTTACAGTAATTCGAGATGAGGGAGGATGATCAATACAAGGCAAATAGCTGGTGCAGGCAAATCAATGAAGGTTTATTCAAGTATGGATGTGGAATCATCAAGAACATACGACATGATTGCATCAGTATTTGGTGGATGTATTTGAGATTATTATTATCAACCTATCTTCAATTAGAGGAATTCATGTGAAATGTGTGGGGATAGTTTAGGTCCACGCATGGAGATTACCAGTATACACATTTTATGACACCAACAGCATCACATAAGGAAAACAATGTAAAACCACCAAACTTATAATTAGCAACACATTTAAATGGCTCTCATCTTCTCAACAATTTGGCCTTATCTATCAAACATTAATATTTATACAAATCAAACAAGCAATCACTTCAAAAATCAATACTCACCCCCCAACAAAACCAAGCACTAACTGAAAAACAAGATAAGCAACACATGGATCAAGACTCTCACGCCAAACTAAACACTTGGCAACGCATGTCAAGATGAATCATTATTCCCACATCCACATCGACACTGGAATAAACAACATGCGAAGAGATTTCATGGGCAACCTTTGGAATTGAACAAGAAGCAATGAAGTTACAACGATACAGGAATTGGAAAGCTATAAATAATCTTGAAGTTTTGAATAAATGAACATATCATCTTTACTAAGAAATACT
The DNA here is from genome assembly GCF_035048745.1 of Mucor velutinosus. Taxonomy (NCBI): domain Eukaryota; kingdom Fungi; phylum Mucoromycota; class Mucoromycetes; order Mucorales; family Mucoraceae; genus Mucor; species Mucor velutinosus. The sequence goes on along the minus strand of NW_027041905.1, from coordinate 1,864,491 downwards.
TTATTTCGAACACCCTTCAAAGTCTTTTCTCTATCGCTAAATCTACATTTGACACATCAATTTTTGGTACCTGTTATTGTAAGTTGGTTCTTTCAGTCGGCCAAGGTGCCACAATTGAACAGAGGTTAGTTGGTTGTTATCTCCCAGGTTTATTGATCTGAACCTACTCATCTGCTCCCTCATTTTGCTACCTCAACAACGTACTGGTTTATCAGTCTTTGCCAGATGCTTATATATAAAGATAGTATATGCAATCTGAGATCTGATCGAAATATATAAGGAGATAGATATGAAGAGTGTGCAGGAAGATGTTATAGCCTTTTAGTTGAATGGATAAAAAGGTGCCTTTATTACTATTAGATTTGGATATTGGTTTTATCCAATATAGTTTGTGTAATGTTGTGTGCTATCCAGGTTAATCGCTGTTTGATGTTCCTGGTAGCTGGCGCTCTAGGTTTAAACCTGCGCTTCTTATTCTTGTTTGTGATTAGCCTGTCAATTATATCCTGCAGATCTAAATCAGTCAGAATACCCTTCAACCCTGACAGTCTAGACATTGTATATTTAATTTTTGAACACTAGGCAACTATAATTTTTCCACTGCAAATTTTTGAAATATTACCCTATATTACCCTAGGGGTAATTTACGAATATTCTTTTTGCAGGTAGATGATAAGTTTTTGAAGAGCTCTGTAGATTGAGAAACAGATGCTTTTGAAAAATTTAAACTTGAGCTATTCTTTAAATGATATATAATTACTGTTGAATACTCTTGTACCGGAAGGGCTACAGTGTCTATAAAGGTTAAGGTATTCTTGATGGGTAGATATGTCTGTGTTGTGCAACAACATGGACAAGCTATGATAATTGAAGTGCATCTCAGCTATCTAAATGCTGAGGTTCACCAGATGTGATAAGCGCTGTACGATAAATTGCTACTTTGGCATTTAGAACTTAGTATAAATAGAAAAAATAACTCTTGTTTTCATCAATAAATTTTTAGTTTTTTGTGTCTGATCTTATTCAAATAAGTCTTTTCTTGTTTTTATAATATTGAACATTTTCATAAGCTACAAACTATAGTCCTTTTATTCTTTGTGCTTAACAATCTCCTTGTAAGACTAGTGATGATAAGAGAGCGATAGATGCTATTATTGCGATATCTGGCAAATGTTGTTGATGTTTGATTTAACGTAGTAACCAATGCAAGATTGCTGTCCATAAAGGTCGCTTAGAGTAATGTTGATGGGCTTGGATGAGCTATCGTCATAACATGGTTTAATACAGCCTCGGCAGTTTAAAGTGTGATGTTTGTTATTGAAGTATGGAACCCTTTATCTGGAGTATTGTGCAACTATTATGGCAGCAGAACATAGTTATCATATTTGAATATGCTTGTTATTGATTTGATTTTATTTGGATAAAGACACCATCACTTATTACGACCATCATGGGTGGTGTGATTGAATACACTGTGATCAGGAGTGATTCATTCACACGATGTGCGATATAAGCGTGCATCTTTACTTTAGTATGTTTAAATGGTTTTTTGATGTACATTTGGGCGCTTTCATTAATAATAGATCCAAATAGCATAAATTTGAATGAGTGCTATTTGTTGAATTTTGGTTATCAATTAAGTTGCATTTGGGTGGCTATTTCATTACAGGTAAGACACATGCTTATAACAGTGATACTAGATACAGCTACATTATGTTCTACAAACTTGTAATACTATCCTGAAACCAAAATATGTTGTAGAATAATGATATAGGGTCAGCTTCTAACTAAGTACCTGGTATTGAAAACGCCTGTTTCATGATATAATCGACATTGGAGATGCTATTTTTAAGCGGAGGAATATGCATGCATTAAATTGGAACACTTATTATAATCGAGCAAAGCAAGTTACAACTGTCTAGTCTTAAAAGTAAGATTCTTCAACATGTCAAGTATCTACTGATAACTTGAAACCAGCATGTTAATATGGCCCTTTTTGTACGCTCCGATTTTTAAAATGCTTGGTCAAATTCACCCTTGTGTCGTGCACACATGCAGAAGGCCAACGGAGCTTCAATTTCTATTGTTTTGAATGATGATCCATGGGATTCCGAAATCTATCGACCTTAAAAGTACGCGTTTCTTGATAGTAAACACCCCTTCAAACTTATATAAAACTTGTAAAGAATTCAAAGGAAAATACAATGGTATCCATATCAAGTCTCTGGTGTACATTTTTTACTTGATATTTAATGAGATACATTTTGCCATCTTTTGACTGTTTTCTAAAGATTAATCAGTATCTGTCATCAAAACATTTTGTTGAGCATTACTAAACATTGTAGACTAAGGAATTTCCTGTTGAATGAGCTATTGCTTGAAGCTCTGGTATGACTCTATCATGAAATATTAACAATATTGTCCTGACCAAAAAAAGGTCACCCAATTTTTTGCTTGCTATCACAGGCAGATTTTGAAGGAAAATCCATGATTTTGCATGATACCCTTTTTTGACCATATCTCGACAAGTACTCACTCAATTCGCACAAAACAAAAACCATTCAATAGCTCTATGTTATATCCATTATGATATAATGGTTTTAAGTACCAGATATACATTCCCTTCATAAATTTGCTCAAAATCATATATTTTACGAGCTACAAGCAGGGGATATTCAACTTTTTATTTATTTATCTATAATAACCATACCATCGTATAGAGAATTGAAAAAGAAACAGAAGCCACTAAGCTTGAAGCTCTCGTTCACTTAGTAAAATCCTGCGGTATGACCCTTTGAGTATTATTTTACAGATGACAGGCTTAAGGCGAGCTTCTAATGAAACCGCATGTAAAGGAATGGCTACACTCATAAAAAAAGCGCATCTGTCATTTCGCAGCTCGGCTCGACTCAAAAGTTAGTCTTTTAATTGTCGTCAATGGGCTTGCACTGATTATCTCCACTCTGAAAGAAAAACTACGCTGGTCAATGTGGTATATACCCCATGAGATGTTCAACTTACTGTTCTCTTTTCCTTTTTCTCTTCCCTAAATTCTCTTCAGGTTTGGTGCAATGTAATGGCGTAACAGTAACAATATAAGAGCTTGTTGAACAGGTTGACGAAAATCTTGCTGTTGTTCCATACATTATCAAAGTTTGTGGGGGGGGGGTATATCTGTAGAGCAATTTTTATGACAGAGGTTTCAAGGTCTAGCTGCCAATTTTCGCGAAGTATATCGGGTTTATTGTTAGAGATTGAGAGCTGATACCCTTTGGCCCAGAGTAGGTGGAGTGAATCGGCTGCATGTGCTTCAAATTATTTGACTTTTTTTAAAAGTATGTTGAAGTTTGCGCACTATTTTGAAAGAGAACTTGTATAAGCTTACTTTTCTTAACATGAAGCTCTTTATGAATCAAGTTGCTGTTATGGAAGCTTTGAACGCAGGCCATTGTCAATATACTTTCTTTGTTGAAAATCAAAATCAATTTCAGTACTTGCAAGCCAAGTGAAACTACACAATATGAGGCCCGTTCTAGAGTTGTTGAGGGAGCACTTACTAAAGAGTCTTTGATAATAGCTGATAAATTTATGCGAAGGATGTCTTATGTGGAAGGCAAATTAACAGGGCTGGCGTCGACGGATTACGCTTTCTGTTTCTTTTGAGAACGCATAATGAGCTGAGCAGTGCAGATGAGAACAGAAAAAATTGAAGAAAAAGAAGCAGGCTTGTGGTATATCGAGTGATTTTTGAATAAACCAACAGTTGATCAAGCTAGGGATAACTCAATGCAATCAGTGAATATTAACTAGCCATGAGCTTGGCTTGACTTGCCATTTGAAAGACATTAATCTCATTAAACATATCATTTTTGAAAGAAAGCTGTCATAATTTTGATATAGTATTATATAATATTGTATGATGGTTTCGTATTATTGCTGCCGAGAATGCTTATCCATCATGTCCTTACCTCTTGATTTTCGGATAGTGTGGAGATTGTATTGTTCTTATTCGTTAAATACCTAATCTAATGCTGCAATTTTTTTTTTACAATTGTCGTATTTGTGTAAAGCTATTTTCCATCAGTAGTTAAGCCCGTTGTATGAGCTGAACACTTTTGACGCAGCGAAAAGCCTTCAACTACAATTTCTGGCAACGCATACTGCTTGTGTATAAACAGACTGAACCCGATCAAAGCGGTTTGTAGAGGGGCTTTCGATTACATCACTCACCTTTTAGGCCTAATACGCTTCAATATATCAAACATAGTACTTCTAAAGCCTATTAATTTCTTAGCAATTGTACAAGGAATCAATAGCACTTGAAACAAGCTGTGATCATTACGGTTAGGTATTGTTAAACACTACATAAAGGCACGATTTGAGATATGGTGATTTCTGTTGGTTGTTTTTTCAAGTACAAAATGTGTGCTCCCTGTTCATTCTAAACTTTTTTATTTACTATGAGCTCCACTGCAGTATTTCGTGGAATGAGGGGTCTAGGAAACGTGAATATGACAAAATCCATTGGCATTACTTGAGATGCAGCATTTACTAGACCCAATGCAGTGAAACATGAGACACTATGAACGCAATTCTCGGTGATAAAAGCTTCTTATTATTATAAACAAATATCCCTATTGCTGCCTACCCCTGGGCTTCACTTGATTGAGTACATGGTCATGAAGGAACATTGACAGATCAGTGCGATTTTCCAGATCTTTGGCACTAATGCTATTGTATGCCGACACTAAATACAACGAGTAGCCCAAGAAGGGATAAATTTAATTTCTGTACATGTCGAGCAAACTCATTCTTGAGCACCTGATCAAATTAGTCTCGCTTTCTCTGTACAAATATGTAGTAGCTATTGTTTGTTTAGGCAGAAACAGACAAGGACGGTACCTGATTCTGCTTTTGTCCAACATTTTATTCTCATGGCAACATAATAGGCTTGCATTGAGTAACCGCCGTACTCCGAGATGCTTATAAACACATGGTTTTTTCCAACATGATAAGTTTTCTCTTTCTTTCTCTCGCTTTTACTACATTTCTCAACATAAATGACCGAGGCAGAGCCTGCTTTTGATAGCCATGCTGTGACAACCATGGACACATACCGTCCGTCCTTCTTAATGGACAGCAGCAAAGATGCCATGGTCACATCGACGTCCATCGCTGATCACATCAACTACCAGCTATCACAAATCGATGCCTCCTACACTACTAACAGCACCAGCAACGGAGACTCGGCCGCCATCACAACATTCATGAATAATCATACTGCTAATCAGGATCTAATCGACAGATCTAATACAAACCAAGTAGAGCATGTATTGGAATGGTCGCCCAATAAGCGTTACTGTAGATTAAATACCTTGCTCGGTAAAGGTGCGTTCAAAGTAGTGTATAAAGCCATGGATCGTGAAGAAGGCTATGAAGTAGCTTGGAATGTGTTACATGTAAGGTTTCGCTCTTTCTGGTACAGAATGGATACTTACAACTTTGACATATATACATGTGTAGATTGGACATGATAATAATAAGGATGTTAGACATGAGATTGAAATTTTGAAATCAGTGCGCCATCCAAACATTATTGCGTTTCATGATGCCTGGCTCAGCGAAAACCGCACTGAATTTATCTTTGTTACCGAGCTGATGACCTCTGGAACGTTGAGAGAGTATATCCGTAAACTGAGCTTACCCAACCCCAAGATTGTGAAACGTTGGAGTCGTCAAATTTTGAAAGGTTTAGCCTACTTGCATGGACACAATCCGCCCATTATTCACAGAGATATCAAATGCGATAACATCTTTATTAACGGCGCGCATGGCGAAATCAAGATTGGCGATTTAGGCACAGCTGAAAATATGTGGCTCGGTGACAAAAAATATACACTGATTGGCACTCCTGAATTTATGGCTCCTGAAATGTATGAAGAGGAAGGCTACAATGAAAAAGTGGATCTGTATGCTTTCGGCATGTGTTTGATCGAAATGACAACGGGCGAATATCCGTATGCGGAATGTACAAATACAGCACAAATCTACAAGAAAGTGTGTCAGGTTTGTATTTTGCTATTTGTCCATGCTTGAACTTGTTTTTGACTGGCAAAAAATAGCACATTAAACCAGATTCTCTGGCCAAGATTCAGAACCAACAAGTACTGGAAGTCATCAATAGCTGTTTGTCCACAAATGAAAACGAAAGGTATTTACAAATATTTAGCTCCTCAATCTTGCGCTAAAACCACGTGGTTGTTGCACTGTAGGCTATCTGCACAAGAGTTGCTTGAATGCTCTTTTCTGGCAGTCGAGCCCGATGTTGTCATACTTGAAAATGATCCTTCGCATACTATTGTCACATTGCAAGTTGTCTTCAAGGGCTCTGACAAGTTAAGTGTCAAGTTTGAGTTTAATACGGTAAGTGCTATGGCATGCATGCATGAAGGACGTCTTGCTTATGTAGTACAACTCAACCCACTAGCAAGAAGACACAGCGGAGGAAGTAGTTGCTGAAATGGTAGATAGGAAATCCGATTGCATAGCTTATCTGTGTATAAACTCTTTGCTTTCCTATGCAGATTGAGGAGCAAGTGTTGCCAGAGAGATACCAGCAATGGATCACAAACGAAATCAATCGCATATTACGGGATATTGAGAAGGAAGAGGAACCAGATACTGAGAAACTGCGAAATCAGGACAACACACAACAGGCAGTTTGGAGACGAGAGAACGATATATGCTCAGAGCTGGAGAAATCGAAATTAGAATTAGCAGCGCTGATGGATAGAGTCGTTGATCAAGAAAAGAAATGTGAATATTTAAAGCAACAGGCTGTTATCGCAGAAGAAAAGGAGAAGCAAGCCTTGCTCGAGTTGGAGAAAGCAGCTGCATGCATAGCAGCAAGACTACAATCTCATAGCAGCGAGGATTCCATCTTTTCAGATGAAAGCGAGAGCTCCTGTTGTGAAGATTATCCTTCTCAAGATGTATTGCACATGAGCAAAGTGGCTCAAAAGGGTATGGCAAGAGCTTTTGCATCCCATACAAGCCTGGCTGACTGACAGTTTTTCTTCATGCAGAATACTTTGATGATGCCAATGTGGATGAATTCGTGTACGATACAGCCAAAGCAACCAATCGTGACCCATCAAAAGCAGAAGAGTGGATTCGTAAGCTCAAAGACCAAGATATTATGACAGTAGGTGATTTAAAAGAGCTACTGGATGAAGATTGGTCTAGCATTGGGCTTACGGTCTTTGCTATAAGAGCATTGAAGAACATGCTGCATAATCGAGGCAATAGCATGGACCAACATGACCCCTTAGTATAACATTGTACATTTATATACCACCACACTTTGCTTATTACTTTTATTATATACCATACTTCACATCTGATGGTGTGTGTGTGTGCCTGGGTTTCGATTTTTCTACCTCTTGGTATTTGGTAGTTCATAGAGAAATGTGTTTGTTCGTTATTGAAGGTCGTTTTGCCCGAGCTTTTCAATAACATGCCAATAATTAGTGCTTTGGTTAGTTCGTTAAGAGCGATACGAAAGCCTTGATAGCATAAAATCTTTAAGACAACGTTGCAATGGAACAGCTTCTAATAGTTTGAGATTTGAAGTGTGATGCAAATCAAATAAGTTACAAAACAAAACAGACATTGATAAAATGTACACCAGTATACCTTATAGAGTAGTTGGAAAGTCGTGTCGCACCTTTTTTTATGCTATCTAGTAGATGACAGACGGACAAATACTACATGCAACCAGTAGCATTGTTGACCTTGCTACTGGCAGCATAGACTTGAGACGACTTTGAGAGGAAGGAAAATGGAAGGATGGAAGAGCACAACTACCAACTGCTTTCGTATAATAGTTGACGTTTTATAAATAGTAGTGCATATCCAACTATACAAAGATATGTGAGGCATATTATTGTTTTATTTATTGATTGAATTAAACTAGAGATTACGTGGCATGGTATATTACATTAAACTAAAGGCTTTACTCGTACTCTTTAAGCTCTTCGTCCTCTTTCTTTTGATCCTCAAGGATCTTTTCTTCAGCACGTCTTTCCAGCTCTTTACTCATCCACAGCTTGACATCTAATCTGTAGGTGGTTTTGGTCTTGAAGAAACCCTCCTTCTTTTTAGAAACCAAAGTATATCCATGTCTCTTGACTAAAATTTCACCCAACTTGGATTGAAGTTCGTCTACATCAGCGTAAAGATACTCAATTTGGTGAGCATGAGCCCAGAAAGCAACTCTCTTCAAGAGCACTGTAGATAATCCATGGTTTTGGCACTCCAATTTGACAGCCAAACGACGCACACTTGCTTCATTAGGCTTATGAGCCTCGAACAATACCTTTTCCTTAGCCTCGTTCTTGCTATTCACATCAGCTGGGGAAATGCTCTTGAATTTAAAGTACAAATCTCTAGCAACATCAAAGACACCAACCAAAGTAAGACGGATCAGATCATCAGCTCTAGCCATGATCATTGCAGTTTTCTTCCATTCAGCTTGATGGATCTCAGGAGCATCAACTGCACGAGGACGCTCAGAGGCACGCACGTAGACTGAGCTTTTGGCGGATTTGTCGATAACGGGCTTGGGTGTGTGATCCATACCGATACAGCCCACAACCTCATCATTCAACGTCAACACCCAAAAGTTACCTTTGCGCACATCGCCTGGAGCACCACGGTAATACACATCAGGTTCCTTCAAATCATTCTCGATGCCTTCCACAACACGGTTGGTAATGTCGAATTTGTCAGTATACCACAGCAACCCAATCAGCCCACCGCCGAAAACAACCAATGTCACCAAGATCTGAATACCTATCAGTAAATTCTTGGACCAGCCTAGTTTGCCAATAGTTGCAGGGATCACTGTTACCAGGTAAGCGTAGATAGCTATCCAAATACCGAGAACGATGGGTGATTTGACTCGGATGCGCACAGCTTGAGGAACAAGGTTGTAATATGTAGAGTAGAATAGATACTGCACGAATTTTTTATCAGTGTCTGCGAAATAAGGTCGCAATGCAATGTTTGCTTTAGGTTTTGGCTCTGTCGATGTCTTTTTGGGGTCGATGGTGCCGACTGTAATGTTGGTCATGGCTGTATAGAATGTATGAAACAGAGAATGAACCAGTTGAAAGAGTGTCAGCAAAGCTAATTTATACTAAAGTTTAAAAAGATTTTAAATAAAGCACGTGTAGTTTTCATTGGCTGCATTACTGGTATCCGTGGGCTTGATGATTGGAGATGCTTTGCTCACGTTGAACTCAAATGGCTGCTTTTTTTCGATTTGGGAAATGGAGCATCCATTGGCCCTCTATTGCAGATCTTTCCACTTGATTTAACCGAATGATTCAGTGCTTTTACAGCAGCCTTCTTGATGTTCATTCATGGCCACTTTGACCAGATACAATGTCCGCGTGCTTAGTTTGTAAATTGTGGCTAGTTTTAATGAAGGCATAGCAGAAATGACTGAAGAAATTGCCATCATCAAGAAATTTGAAAATGTCAGTATATATTAGTTGTATTGTATGGACTTGTTATTGGCGACAGATAGGTGGGTCAAAATTCAGGAACAAGCTATTGTGCCTTGACAGGGATTACATGTATTTCAACTCCCCTTAATTTAATATGAATGCCTGATACTAACTCACATAGAGACCAGCGCAGACATGATTTGCATAATGATAAACCATTTCCATAAGAATTGAGTTGTCTTTCAAAGCTATATCATCTCGTGCATTCATTATAGCAATTATTATTATCAAATGATATTCATTTTGCGCAGTAAAACCTATCCAATATGCTTTAGTTCAGCGAAGATCTTGAGCTTTAGACATCTTCAAGTATATGTCGCTTCCAAGGCTATGCTCATAAATGTGCATTATAACCATCTGCAATTGATGAATTCGGCAAGAGCAAGCTGACCGGCTGGTCTAGCATATGCCTTACATTCCATCTTTCTAATACACATGCAATAGCATCTTTACTTGATATAGTGTGCGCTACTGACAATTGCCATTTTCTATCATTGAAAGGTCTTTTTAGGCTGTTTGTAATGTTGATCGTGTATAGGAAGAAAGACAAAAGAAGACGTTGAGCAAGTTCCGAATAGTTTATAATGGCCTAATAATTACGAGGCGGCTGGTTAATCGCGATTGTACGTATACCGAGTTGAGGGATTTGAGCGAGAAATGCGTCTTGCACATTTAGAAATGTCTCGACTGAAAATAGCCAGATTACACAACATGAATGGGCTGACAAATCGCATTCCTGCCGTTCAAGACTGCCATTCAAATCAGTCCTTATACCTCTAATTCAGGCTCGAATGGTCCAGAATTTACTTGCCATACTTCTAGACGCCATCTCGCAATAAACAATAGTCAGAGATCGGACAAGAGGAGCCAAGATGGTTGGTTTTGGCTTATATCTCTGCATTTAGACATTTGTGCTGTAGAACCATTATTATCGACCAGGAAACCAATGGTATGTAGTGTAGAAAGGCTTGATTTAGTATGTAAAGAGCTTGAATACAGTGCAAATAAACTTCATGTGAAACACAGGTTTAAGAAGCTGCTTCTCCCTCTCTCTGTGTGTGTGAACACGTCCAAGGAAATGGGATTCATGTTAACCATGATACATCAAACCATCTGTCATGTATACGCAATGACCCTTACCTTTTTTAACAAGGAACGAAATATAACACTGTTACAACAATCTGTTATAGCTGTTTGGTTGAACACCACATGAGAGTCTAAATCAAATAGACTCTTTGCGTTGGTCCACGTGTAAAATCTTGTGTGCTGAAGAGGACATCTTCAGCTTGTAACAAATGTTTGTACACCACACTTCATTGTAGTCGAGTCTGTGTCTTTGCTCTTATCAGCAAAATCCCTCTGCAATGTTTCTTGTATCTTGCATGTTTGTTGTTGGATATACAGCATCGCCTCTAATATGTAGAAAATACCCTTTATAGGATGTAAAGTGTATACCATTTTAACCTATAATTTCCAATTCTAACTCTTTTTCGTGCAACAGAAGGATCAAGGATGTTACGTATGTAAAGCAAGACAAATAGCGTAATCAGATTATCTAATGGAAACTGTTAGATTGTTTGCCATCGTAACCTTTGCCTCTAACAGTAAGGGTACGATGCCATCAAAAGTTGATCTGTACGATAAATGTCTGTGAGGTGAGTCGACTCAATTTATGCCATTGGTACTGTGCGTTTGTCTTTTTCCAGCATGTAGGTATAATTAGATGAAATAAACAAACCGACATACGGAAAATTCGAGTAATCTCCTATTACTAAATCAGGGCCACTGCAGTACAAGTTTAATAGGTCGATTCCAAACTTTCAACAAGGTGTTACAAGCATAAGGGTAGTACTGTGATCATTGCATCCAATGATAATGATGCCAATTCAACATGTGCATATTCAATCGATTTGAATGGTGGATTCAAGTTGAACAGTTGAATACCCGAACTACCCTTTGGGCTGATTTGGTTTATCTTTTGTCAAAGAAGCTTTATTAGATGGAGGGATGGAGCCTCCAAATAGCTAGCAATGGCTCTATTTGAAGGACTGACAGCAGAAGCTCTATTTGTGCGCATGACTGCAAGGAAGATCAGATAGATCAAGACGCAATTAACCTTGTAATTTGACATTTAAAAAACTAGGCACGAGAGATCACCTGTGCAGATGTTATAAACTCAACGCAGTTGACTGAGATTCAGAAGCGCGGTGCTTTGGTAATTGCTACTAAAGAGAGGTACCACAATCAGAGTCTCAGTGCGTACATATAAAAGAAGGCTCAATGCGAGCCTAGGTTTCTTCCTTTTTCTTTCTCAATTCATACTTGTAAGAAAAAATATGTACTCTCCCAAGATCATAGTACCTTCAGCACCCCATCATGATGGCAAGTCAGACTACTTCTCGCCCACAAGCGTTAGTACCAACCACTATCATCAGCAATTGAACATTGAATCCATTCGCCAGCATTCACTGCAAGACGCCATACGCTTGGCTTCTCAGGTCAATATGAAGCATGATGCCAATGGTTGTTACGGCTGTGATCTAGCTGCAGGCTACTACATGACTGCATTGAAGTATGCTCGGGAATCAGAACCTATCCAATGCAACAGTGATCTGTTTGATTTAGCTTTACAAATGACAAATTTGGTGCTTTCTCACAGAGAAACAAACAGGTACCAGTACCTTCATTGGTTTGACTTGATTACTGCAGAGCTTTGGGAATTTGCCAAACAACTCAAGGAGGAATCATATGAATGTGATGTCCATGTTCCAGTAATGACAACTCTGGGTAAAAGAGGCTCTATCGATTCATTGGCAAGCGATATAAGCGGCAGCAGTAATCATGACGATGAAAACTATCGCAGGGCAATTCGCATTACTATCTACAACTGTCGTGCTTTGGTGTGCGAGCAATCTAATGAGGTCAATCAGGCAATCATCTATTACCGCAAATGCGCCTCTGTGCGACCTACTCCTTTTGAACCACAACAACACTTGCAACAGACTGCATTGGCTACAATGCAACGCCTAATGGAAGCATCGAGACCGTTGATAAAACATAAAAATACCTTTTCGTCTACATCTACCTTTGATTCATCTTCCTCGTCTTCGACCACTTCTTCGGTTTCCTCATCTAACCCTCATACAGTTACTTGCTCCAATTGCGGCATTGAAAAGCTAGTGATGCCTGTGTGTGCTCGTTGTAAATCACAGCCTTACTGTAGCGTGAAATGTGTCAAGGCCCACAAGTCAGCCCATGAAGCCACTTGCCAATCATCCCATTAGATTCCCCTCCCCTAGTCCACTAAAATAATTCTTACTTACTGTGTATATTCTATCTATCTTGTTTCAATAAAAAAAATGCATGCCTTACATCAAATAAGAAATAATAAAGTTCAATTCATTTGTATCAGGACCTTTTGGTGGGAATGCTGAGAGATAAAAAAAAAAGGGGCTAATTCTACCATTGCATCATGGCCTTTTAGCTTGTTCAAATCAAGACAAATCCGTTGTGTATTGTGTTACACTGATCTGCACTGATTTTGATTGACACAGAAAAAGCCTATAACTAAGTGTCAAAGCCGGCTGTATGATTAAGCGCATGTGCACGAGATTGCATGAACATTCATTCTCTATTCATTGACTTTAGCGTCTGATAAGCGTACGAACATAATAAAAGCCTCTTTTTTTTATTAATTTGTTGAATCAATGTTGTATACAGGTGCGAGAGTAGTAAATGTGGAATACAAATGGGTAAGAACTACTCTATCATTTTAAACAAAATATTTATAATTTTTCGAAATCTATCATTGCAGTGCTTTAAGCCTTGTAACCAAGTTCCTTCAACGAGTCAGTCAAAGTTTCAACAACCTTGTCAATGTGATGACGCTCAGGCTCAGTGACAGAGATACCCATATGGCCAATTCTAAAGTACTTGCCAGCTAAACCGTTCAAGATACCACCAGCAATTTGGACACCCTTGGCAGCAAGAGCAGGAACCAATTGAGGAATCTCGATACCCTCAGGCAACCAGACAGCGGTCATACCGTTAGCAGAGCACTCTTCGCATTGAGCAACAGTCTTCAAGCCCAAATCACGGATAGTTTGTCTGAACTTGGAGGAGACCTCACGGTGCTTTTCGAAACGAACTTCCATAGGTTGGCTGGTGATGGCTTTGAGAGAAGCGTGAAGAGCATAGATCAATTGAACAGCAGGAGTAGCAAAGTATGCGGGCTTGCGAGACTCATAAGCTTCCATAACTATGACACATATCCGTTAGATGTCAATGTCTCCCCACATCAATCACGTTATAAATACTTACTAGGCAACCACTTGTTCCAGTTGGAATAGTAGGAGATGATAGGAGTGGTTCTGGACTTGTAGACCTCGATGGCTTGAGGGGAAGCAACAACGACAGAGAGACCAGGAGGGACACCCAAACCCTTTTGAGAGCCGGAGATGACAATATCCAACTGCCATTCATCGAAGCGGATCTCTTCGGAGCCAACGGAGCAAACACCATCAACAATAACCAAAGTCTCAGGGGAGATGGACTTGACAGTTTGAGCAATGGCCTTGATGTCAGACAAGACACCAGTGCTACAAAAGACATGAGTGTTTTGCCATCAATGCTGCTATCACATGCACACTTACGAGGTATCAACATGAGTGACAGTAACCATCTTGTACTTCTTTTCAGACAAAGCTTGCTTCAAGGCATCATTGGAGGGACGAGAACCAACGTCAGCACGGAGTGTGGTGATCTTAGCGCCATAGACTTCCAAACTGTAAAAATCATGATTATTAATAATAAAGTTCACGCAACTCACACGCTTCCCCCCCCCCTCACACACACACATCTTCACACATTCAAACTTACCATTCAGAAAAGTGATCACCAAAGTAACCAGTGTTCAAGGCCAACACCTCATCACCTTGTTCCAGCAAGTTGACCATCATATCCCAACCCAAGGTACAAGAACCAGAAACGATGAAAGGTTGAGCCTTCTCGGACAAGACAACTTTACGGACCATTTCAATGGATTCGCCAAAGATGGGAACAAAGTTGGGATCAACATGAGAGGTAGCAGGGGTACTCATGGCAGCGAGGACATCTTCGTGGAACTCGATGGGACCTTTTGATCATATTAGTCTCATTTTGCTTGCCAGACCACTTGCTGTAATCAGCACTTACCAGGAATCATACAAAGTTTGTGAGGAGTCATTTCTTTAATAGTTCGGAATAAAGAAGGAAAAGAGTAATGGAAAAAGACAGTGGAAGAAATCAATAGAAATACCCACTTGATGCACTTGGCGGCGAGTATCATGTGACAAGTTCTTGATGGTTGGGTGAATAGGATGAAGGAAGAGAGATAACGATGATGCTAAAATGAACTTCCACCCCTCTCAATCCCCTACTTTTTAACTGAAAGTTCTTTACACGACCAATGAAATGTACCTTGATTAGATCATGGATGGTATATTTACAAATGTTGAGTTGCCGCTATAAAAACTAGTGTGGGGCTGCATTTTATACCCCCCCCCCTCTTATCTGAGTGGTTTAAACGTTAGGCCGACTAAAATTCAGAGGGGAGGGCTGGATACTTTCAGATGTAGCACGTTGAGCTCTTGAGCATTCCACTAGACATCTTCACTATATACTGGAAAACTATGTTTTTAAAAAATAGACAAAACAACCACATTCTTTCAAATATAATCCTAAAGAATTGAGAGCTGGACAAAGGTAAACAAAACCACCGGAGAAGCCGACAATGGGGAGGGGGTTTGGGGAGGGGGGAATTTACCGTAGCGAAGCAAAGGTGCAAAATCTATGACAACTAAGCATTTAATCCAACACTTGGTAGCATTGATCTATTTGAGGGCTTGATCGCAGCGAAGCGAAGGTGCAAAGCCATAGTATTCAAGCAGCAAATTCGGTTTCTTATTTTCATTATTATCAAGCTTATCAGCAACAAAATACATCAAAATTTGCATGAATTAGCTTTACCAAAATCAATATGCCTTCTATTCAAATTAGAAGTTGTACAGGCTGCCGAATTGCCCTTCCAGAAGACTTCAGCTATTAAAGATGTGATTCATGTCGTGTAAATAAAAGTCATAAAGCAAAAATACAGCCAAATTTGACAGCTTTCAAGCCTTCATCTCCTGACACGCAGATCTTTCTGAGTCACCGGAATGATGCCAAACAACTGTACTTGAGTAGTAGTAACTCCCTGACACCTTTGCTCAACTTTTTGGGTCAAAAAAAAACATGGCCAAAAATCGACCAAAAAGCATGAGGGGTACCTCATGAAAAACATCAAAAATCAGATGATTGCGTTTTTGATCCCAAAAATGAAGACTTTACTAAGGCATGTATTAGATCAAAATGCTTCTCTCGACTCAAGGCAGCCCCTAAAGTTACTCTCATGAGATTTTCATATGCAGAATTTCGACATTTTGACCAAAAATCTCATTTCGTATTTTCAAGAATTGCTCAATAAGTTTATTCAAAACATGTTTTATAAATAACACGGCTGGATGCGCCTCAAAAAGCACCCCAAGAATGCTCAAGCAAGTATGGGATGTTTATCCCACTTTATATAATCGAATCTGAAAATAGATTAAAGAAGTCGAAAAGAGAAAAAATTTGGCCAATCTAAAACAGACATCAACCTGAGATTCAATTCATTTGTGTAGCGGCTGGTGATCCATGATGACAGAAATTGATGTTTACAACGCTGATAATAAGAAGAGCGGATCCGAATTGAAAGGTACTAAAGCTTACCCAAGCAGCTTTATTGCAATTTTCCTACATGGTAATACCAGCCAGTGGGCTTACCTAAAATGTGTGTATAGTGAAGCTTAATCTCTTATTTCAGGGATATGAAGATTGCTATTATAGCTGTCAATGTATTTCGTCACTGAATGATGAAATAACTTACCCTGTATATTAAAAAAAACGGGCCGAAATAGCAGACGACACTATTTGTATTTAATACTCTGTATAATCGCAACACAAGTAATATAATAAACAAGTGAAAGAATCCAGAGAGTTCTTGATACATGTATAGTTTACACGTATTAATTCATACAAGCCTTTAATTCTTTTTATTAATACAAATAAATTCAATTTAAAACAGAGTAGAATAGTGGTTACTTCATTTGCTTTATAAAAGAATGACTGTTGATTGTTTTGTTATATGATTATTGTTCGGGTGAAGATTCTTTGACAACCTCTTCATCACTATCATTATTGGTAATCTCGTCATTAACTCCTTGGCTATCACTATCGCTCTCGTCCCCTTCATCACTATCTTCTTCAAATTCTTCGTTATCGCTCTCTTCATCACTGTCTTCTTCAGATTCTTCGTCATCGCTCTCTTCATCATTTGAATCCCAAGTTACATCGCTCAACCATTCCTTCATTATCGTTTCTTTCTTTTTCTTTGTTTCCTTTAAGATTCTGTCCATGCTTGATTCGTTTTCAGTCTGTCCATCGTTAAACTTTGTCTCCAAGCTGTTCACCATTTCCTTAAAAAATAAATAAACAACGGATTAAATATTTCATTTGACAGTATAAGCCCTCGTACTTGCATTTACCTCAATCAGAGTAAGACCATTGATCAAAGATTCGAGCTCTCCTGATTTCAACTGTTCTGATGTTCGGGGAAATTTGAACGAATGTAGATCCTCCATGGCGTATTTTTTCTTTTCAATTAAACGCAAAGAAGACACCTTCGCTTCTAGCCCCATGACTTGAACAATAGGCATATGCACATTGATAATATCTTCTTCTGATATATATTTTAATGATTCGAGAAATGTGTTTAAATGGCACTTTGTAGTGAGTACCGATTTAAGTCTGTCAGCGTAAAGTTTTGCCTTTGTTGCCTTTCTAGCTATTTCTCCTGTCGCGCCATCTACAACCATTTCATCTTCCCTCAAGATCAGAACCCGAAGGTCCAATTTGAACCGCAGACCCATATTTTTACAAGTATTGCTCATTGTATCTCCCCTAAAAGGTGAAACAAAAGATAAGGTAAGCTAAAGAATAGAGGTTAACGCATTTGATTTTGCAACTCACCAATGTAAGATAATGTGTCTACATTGGCCAAGATATGATTCAAAGATGTAACCCCAAAATTTAACTTGCAAATCAAATTCGGAGTATCGCTTCAAGTTTTCATTTGAAAACATCCAGGGCCTTTCAACGTGTGTTCGAAGTCTACAAAAATTAAGAGGCATTAGTAGTCATATACAAATCAATAGTTTGCTAATTAGACTTACACAAACAAGTAGATTCTGTTAACAACATGTTCAACAGATGTGCTGGGCTTGTAGTTTTCACAAGAATTCAATACGACTTTCAGATTTCCTGAATTAACGATCTATGAAAAAGAAAGTTGCAATCATCAGCACGCTAATATACTGCAAGCTTTCCTTGTTTACCCTTTTGAATTTGATTGAAAGTGTTTTTATGTTATTATTCTCATAAGCAGGAGCATTCTTCTTTTTGTGTAATCTTTTGACCTGGACTTTGGCGAGGCCATCAATGTGAGAACCAGGTGTTGAAATTGAAATATCTGTCACTTGATTCTTTGCTAAGCTGTTGTATTTAAAAAGTCAGAAGATTTAATGATATTAACAATGTACTTACTTTTGAAAATACGTCTCCTTCTTTGAAATGGTTTTTTTCTTCTTTCTAGTTGTAGATTGCTTAAGAAACACAAGATTAGATGTCATGTTTACATAGAACAATTAATAATACTAGTCATTACTTCAATTCCTTCTGCCTAACAGCAAAATGTTAATTTGTTTAGAATCAATTATCTAATTTTCAACGTAATTGAATTTACTTCGTTTCGTAGACGTCTGATAGTTTGGCGGTCAACAGCAGCTTGCAAAAGTAATTTATCCTTCGTAACCGAAGACAGCTCTTCGAAAATACGCCTGGATCGTTTAGACATTGAGTTATTTGAGGGGATGAAAAGATTGCATTACTCCCTATTACACGATCCTCTCTATAGCCTCAAAAATGACAAAAGCAAAAATAAAATCAGGTCACAATATCCTCAAAATAATTCATTTTTTCTTTGAGCAGTAGTTTGGTTCTTCTGTTACTCATTGTTGTGTGAATGCACTTGTGAGCTGCTTTCGGTCATCATACGTTTGAACTGGCTTACAAGTAGCCTGGCTACAGCGCTATGACACGTTTTGTGGAAGGCATTCACGCAACAATGTTAGGTATCTCTTGAATCAAGTACAATGCACAAGCAGATAACACAAAGTATGATGAGCTTTGTGCGAACATGGGTAGCCCTATGCCTTCTTTGAGGACTAAGTTGGTCTGCTTAGTGCTTTGTAAGAAAGCCTTTTACACTGCAATATCAGGTCCAGTAACACATTTATATCCATACTATCTATTTATGCTGGCATTAACCTCTCTCTCTCTCTCTCTCTCTCTCTCTCTCTTTCTTCTTAGAGACCTCTTTGATTGCGTTGCTACTCACTGTTGCGTGAATGCACTTGTGAGCTGCTTTCGGTCATCATACGTTTGAACTGGCTTACAAGTAGCCTGGCTACAGCGCTATGACACGTTTTGTGGAAGGCATTCACGCAACAATGTTAGGTATCTCTTGAATCAAGTACAATGCACAAGCAGATAACACAAAGTATGATGAGCTTTGTGCGAACATGGGTAGCCCTATGCCTTCTTTGAGGACTAAGTTGGTCTGCTTAGTGCTTTGTAAGAAAGCCTTTTACACTGCAATATCAGGTCCAGTAACACATTTATATCCATACTATCTATTTATGCTGGCATTAACCTCTCTCTCTCTCTCTCTCTCTCTCTCTTTCTTTCTTCTTAGAGACCTCTTTGATTGCGTTGCTACTCACTGTTGCGTGAATGCACTTGTGAGCTGCTTTCGGTCATCATACGTTTGAACTGGCTTACAAGTAGCCTGGCTACAGCGCTATGACACGTTTTGTGGAAGGCATTCACGCAACAATGTTAGGTATCTCTTGAATCAAGTACAATGCACAAGCAGATAACACAAAGTATGATGAGCTTTGTGCGAACATGGGTAGCCCTATGCCTTCTTTGAGGACTAAGTTGGTCTGCTTAGTGCTTTGTAAGAAAGCCTTTTACACTGCAATATCAGGTCCAGTAACACATTTATATCCATACTATCTATTTATGCTGGCATTAACCTCTCTCTCTCTCTCTCTCTCTCTCTCTCTTTCTTTCTTCTTAGAGACCTCTTTGATTGCGTTGCTACTCACTGTTGCGTGAATGCACTTGTGAGCTGCTTTCGGTCATCATACGTTTGAACTGGCTTACAAGTAGCCTGGCTACAGCGCTATGACACGTTTTGTGGAAGGCATTCACGCAACAATGTTAGGTATCTCTTGAATCAAGTACAATGCACAAGCAGATAACACAAAGTATGATGAGCTTTGTGCGAACATGGGTAGCCCTATGCCTTCTTTGAGGACTAAGTTGGTCTGCTTAGTGCTTTGTAAGAAAGCCTTTTACACTGCAATATCAGGTCCAGTAACACATTTATATCCATACTATCTATTTATGCTGGCATTAACCTCTCTCTCTCTCTCTCTCTCTCTCTCTCTCTTTCTTCTTAGAGACCTCTTTGATTGCGTTGCTACTCACTGTTGCGTGCAAACTCACTGGACAGTACATGGGATTTTTGCGAAAACGATGAATTAAACAGATCGGAAAGCTGGGATGAAGGAATGCTACGTTACCACTAATTCGCACTGCAAATGACTCGAGATGGGACCAACCGAGGTATTAAACCAGATAAAGTCCGTTACATTTGTAAACCTTTATTAAGCACGTTTACAGAGTCTTTGTAAATGTCTTTGAGTGGAACCTCCATAATAAATTTTATTTTCAACAGAGTAAATTTTTGATATCTACAGAAGTTGTTATGTGTGGTTGCGATTTGATTTACTTGAAGGCGTTCTTTGATTTAGTCAATTAAGCGATCATGATAAATTAAGCAAGTGACATTTATGAGATAGGCTACCTCATCATTATTCCCTGATTTATCCTTAGCCTCTCCAAGCTCTAGCATTATTACGACAAATGCTCGTACTGGTTTATCAGGCTCTTCAAACACCTTTCTATCTTAAACTGTTGTATACACGCTTTGACTGTGGATATGTATTCTAACAATGAACAATCACAGATTTTTAGATAAATCCGATAAGATCAATTAATAATATGCAATAGAGTGGCTATTTTATTACTAAAATGGATCACTGATACCACCAGTATTCTCGAATCCTATTTTCTTACACAAATTATCTTTATCATTATGAGCCTTTCGACACTTCGGGTAGTTTCCTGACCTACGCTCAAACGGCTCGCGCTGCCGCGGGCCTTTGGCTAATATCGCAAAATTAACAAAGCTATAATGTTAGAAGAGCCTTGATTGTTAATTGATATGAAATCACTAATCATATGAGAGTTTATGCTTCGGATGGCTCTGTACCTTCGGTGAAAAACAACCTGCGCAGCCGCAGTTCGCGCTACTGATTTACTTTGGGTATCTTATCAAAACACAGCTACTTTTATGTTTACCCTCATGAAATCCCTTCATATTGTTTGTGGATCTGATTCTTATGTGATACTCTACATCCAGATTCATATAGTCACTTCATATATGGGCAAGCAGCATACTGGTATTTCCTCTTTTCAGTCCTTAGCGTCCCTGATACAGCAAAACCTGAGTACATTTGAAATGTGTTTTCTTGCGTTTAAGACCGTTTTAGATGGTCAGAATAGCACCAAACAATTGCTCTCATCTGTCAGTTACTTGTTGGTGACACCTTTGCTCAACTTTTTGGGTCAAAAAAAACATGGCCAAAAATCGACCAAAAAGCATGAGGTACCCCTCATGGTTTTCATCGAAAATCAAATGATCGCGTTTTTCACCTTGAAAATAAAGACTTTTACTATGGCATATATTAAATCAAAATGTTTCTCTCGATCCAAAGCAACCTCTGAAACCACTTTTATGAAGCTTTCATATGCAAAATACGGCTATTTTCGCTAAAAGTCTCATTTCATATTTTATTAAATTGCTCTATAAGTTTAGTCAAAACACCTATTACAATTAACACCATTGAAAGCGTCTTGGAAAGTACTTCAAGAATGTATTAGGAAGCGTAGGGTAATCATCACAATTTACATAGTCGAATATCACAAAATAAAATAAAGAAGTCGAGAAAACACAAAATCTGTCCAATCTTGAACAGAAAAAATAAACTGAGTTTTAATCAATTTTAGCAAGCGGCACTGCTGCTGGCTGGCCCAAATGCCTTTCTGATAATGACAATGATGATTGCGATGCTGATTAAATGGGTATCATGGAACTGAAAGGGCAATTACTTAACCCAAATACTTTCTTGGGGGGTTTTCATTATAAACGCGCCTTTTGCAATGACAATATTTGAAAAAAGTCGCTGTAGATCTTACACAAGTTCTGTATTTACACGTAGCCAGCTTTATGTCGCCAGCTCAAGAGCAACACCAGCGAATGGTATGACAATTTTACTACCAAAAAATGTGGCACAAACGAAGAATGTAGTACTATGCAAATGCTGCATAAAGCTTGAACTCTCTTTCACATCGTTTCAATAATAGCTTCCGTTGATACCAGTGTATAAGCAAAGGGAGGAGGATACAGGGAGAAATGCCTCCCCCTTCCTGACTCTGATATTATCTTTTCTTTTTTTATTACTGAGAGATTGTCTAAAATCTACTTAATAAATAGCAGGCTTTTATTGTCTCTAATTTGAAATGCCTTCGGCAAGAGCCCGCAGGGCGACGCCGTCATCGAGTGTAGCGAGATTGATCGGCCAATATATATATATATATATATATATATATATATACAAGCATAGATTTGCAGAAAGTGCATAGGAATACATACTATTACTAAGCAGTGATATGTTGGCAATAGTTCAGAGCTGGGATGGCATAGGAGAAGGAGATGCTGTTTCATGTTCATGTAAGGTTCATATATGCCAGGTTCAAATGAATGTTGAATACAAGAAAGCTACTCTGCTTGTCCCAGCTACATAATGAACAAGATACTAGATGGAGTCTTTATAAACATTGTCACATATGTTTCTTGGTACATTAGTGTGAATGCTAGCCATTGATTGCTGTAAGAAATAGCCTCCTCTTCAAATTAGTCTAGTCATAGCTGCTAATTGTCAGATTTGCATTGCCTCGTCAATGGCGTCAAATCTCCAGCTAGTATGATCGCGTGAAACTTATAGTTGAACCTCTCAGTCCAAAGTCTTTAAACAAATTTAGAAGCTATAGGTCCAGCTTCGTACAGTATAATTTTATCACTCAAGACTATCTAATAGACCCAAATTGTCTTGCAAATCATGGTATCCTACTAATGTAAATAAATTTCGCTTTTCAGTATCTCGTTAGTAAGACTAGAAGGTCTATAAACGTTCTGCAACTGCGGACCTAATTCTTCTACGATATTGCACGTCTGTAACAGCGGAAGCAAATCATATTTAAGCCGTTAGTATTCTTGTATTGCCTTTTACTAGTCAAAAACAGGCACAACGGAGCATGATTTGAACGTATTAGAGCCCTGTTTTCTCGTGTTACAAGCCGTTTTAGACTGCCAGAATAGCATCAAACAATTTCTTTCATGTAGTACTTACTTATTGACACGTTCACCCAACTTTTTTGCGATCGCCAAAATTTCGACCAAAAAGCATGAGGGGTACCTCATGAAAAACATCAAAAATCAGATGATTGCGTTTTTGATCCCAAAAATGAAGACTTTACTAAGGCATGTATTAGATCAAAATGCTTCTCTCGACTCAAGGCAGCCCCTAAAGTTACTCTCATGAGATTTTCATATGCAGAATTTCGACATTTTGACCAAAAATCTCATTTCGTATTTTCAAGAATTGCTCAATAAGTTTATTCAAAACATGTTTTATAAATAACACGGCTGGATGCGCCTCAAAAAGCACCCCAAGAATGCTCAAGCAAGTATGGGATGTTTATCCCACTTTATATAATCGAATCTGAAAATAGATTAAAGAAGTCGAAAAGAGAAAAAATTTGGCCAATCTAAAACAGACATCAACCTGAGATTCAATTCATTTGTGTAGCGGCTGGTGATCCATGATGACAGAAATTGATGTTTACAACGCTGATAATAAGAAGAGCGGATCCGAATTGAAAGGTACTAAAGCTTACCCAAGCAGCTTTATTGCAATTTTCCTACATGGTAATACCAGCCAGTGGGCTTACCTAAAATGTGTGTATAGTGAAGCTTAATCTCTTATTTCAGGGATATGAAGATTGCTATTATAGCTGTCAATGTATTTCGTCACTGAATGATGAAATAACTTACCCTGTATATTAAAAAAAAACGGGCCGAAATAGCAGACAACACTATTTAGAAATATGTGGGGTTGTGTCGAACTTTCTTCTTAAGCTTATGGCAGGCTAAAATTCTCTCCAGAATCATCATTAATGAAACTAGCCGATTTTATCACCTATTAAATGCATGTCACTTGAAGCACTTATATATTTTACAGTTGATGTGACAAACTGTTTTATTTGTAAAGGTACTAGCTCACCTGCAAACCCATCAAAGCCTTTTGCAGAGACAATGATTTACATGAAGAGAGGTTTGATTCGACCAACTCTCGGTATTAGTTTCTACATCGGACTGCAAGAGTATTTGGTTGAAAGTTGAGCATCCAATGAGGAAATTGCCACTACATCATGAAACTCTTGCATATAAAGAGCTCTCATTTCCATCTCTCCTGTTGTAATCAAGCATACAATAAACAATGATTGTAGACTGAGCTAAACCAATTCTTCAGTTGGCAGGGTCTCGTATGGCTGAGATCTACCGGGACATCATTGAGGATAAGCGTACTGCCATTGCAAGCAACGGTTACGTAAACACAACTGAAGACAACAAAAAAGATCTTTGCATCTTGATGATTGAAGCTGAGTCTTCTTCAGGCGGAAAACTTACGAACAAAGAAATGATGGTGAGGCAGCATCATTATCGGTTTAGCATAGTACTCGATATGCCACACTTAGAATGATTTGCTCGCGTTCATCCTCGCTGATGATGACACTACGGCAAACGCTCTGTGCTCGGCGCTGTACTTTTTGGCGGTACATCAGGTAGGCTGGCTGCGGCTTGTTATCTCAAATGAGAGACATTGGTCCTATTAGTGTACTTAGGACATGTAAAAACTGCGCGAGGAAGCAATTGCATGGCTTGGTGATGGCGCTAATGTTTGCCCAACTGTGGAACAAACAAAAGAAATGCCGTACGTCAACATGGTCATTAGAGAGGTAAGCAGCCCACTGTCGAATCACAAGCACACTAAACATCCAACGAATTTTATACATATGTAGACATTGCGAATTATGGGGTCCTGCGGTTCAAGTCAACCTCGTATTGCTACAGAAGACACTCAACTTGGCGCCTACTTTATTTCCAAGGGCACAATTGTCACTGTAGACATTGTTAGTCTTCAGCATGATGCAGGCATTTGAGAGAATCCCTACACCTTCGATCCAGAGCGCTTTAGTCAAGAGAATGAAAACAACACAAAACGCAATGGGGTTGGATCCCCTTTGGAAGCGACCAGAGATAAAAAGGCCCACAAATGTTAACTTGTTAACATGCTGATCAATCGCTTTCGAGTAGACAGTGTATAGGTATCAACATGAGGCTAACTGAGCAGCGAGTTCTATTATCCATGATGGCCAAGAAATTTCAATGGAGCTTACCAAAGGATTCCATGCATCAGGGCGGCATGTTTGCTGAAGGCATTGATGTCATGGTCCCAAGGACCTTATGCTTGAATTCAAAAAGAGGTATTGAAATGGCACTGTACTTCAAGAATTAGCATACAAGATCACAGGCCGAAAAATGCAAAGGGTATATTTCACATTACACTGTAGAAATAAACATGATTGGAAACATGAACTTGTTACACTAAAATCTTAAAGCGTGGGAGGCCATATATAAGCATATTCGGTTCTTTAAAGCATCCAGAATATTATTACCATCCTCTTTCCTTTCTACACATCTCTTTTCAAAAGCAAATACACTTGAGCATGCCTGTGTATTCAACTGCCAGTCTCAAATTATACTCTGGAAACGAGGACCAGCTTGTCAAAGTCTCTAATGACCTCTGGAAGAGTTTAGTGCCTGTCAACCATACTCAAGGTAATCGATCCATGATATGCCTGAACCCCGTGTTTTTTTTTCTTAGTGCATTGTAGTAGATTTCATCACTGTATCTGTATCTGTGCCCAGTTTGGCAGCGCATTCACCTGTCTCTGAGAGTGCAAAGTCCTCTTTTTCCTCCTTTATAGCACACTGCAAGCCTACTCAACAAGGGGTAAATAGTATGAATAAGCATATTTAAAGCGCAAGCTCTTGACAGGACGTCAATAGGAAGGAAAGAATGTAGTGTATGCTAGTAGTCAATTGATTAAGGCTGTCTATGGGCAAGATGCGTTATATCGTTTGGATGAGGAAGGCGATGAGGAAGATGGTGAAAACGAGGATAGCCGCGATGAAAAGGACGAAAATTCTTCTACCTGTCTCGTTGAGATAAAACCTGTAGAGCTGATTGAGCTGGATGAACTGATTGTCGGCGCTTTGAATCAGCATTCATATGAGTTTGCACAGAAAGGTAGTTAGATGGGAAAAATGACATTGCAAAGGAATGGCTCTATTAACGTATGTGTATTATAGACCAAGAAGCTTTGATCCAATTATTTGTCAAGGAGCCCAAGTCAATCATTCGTAGCTCAGGACAATATCACTTCGACAATGGATTATCATATGAAGTCTTAATGACAAATCCTGTGCAACAAGGTTATATATTCGCCAGTGATCGCACCAGAGTTTTGACCGTTGACATGTCTGATACCGCAATTGCAACTTCATCGGAAGCATCTTCGACCATCACTTCAGTTTCCTCAGTCTTCCACATGCTCAATTCGTCCGCAACACCCAACATTGCTGAGCCCAAAGAGTTCAACGTCAAAATTTTGCAGAAAAAGTGGCCTGAATCTCGCTTATGTCCTTCTCCTAACAGCGCCAACGACGACGAAAGCCGTGTTTATGTGGATGTGAGTGATCTAGCACAGTGTGGTGTGTTTAGCGGTGAATGGGTGCTCGTCAGTGGAAATGATCCCAAAAAGTCAAGGCTTTGTAGAGTGTTTGGCGTAGATGATTTTGCAGGCGCTCAGTAAGTTAAACTGTGCTCAAGAGTGATCAAGTTCTGATTAGTATGTAGAAGCAACATTTATCTTCCTCCAGTGCTGTACTTTAACCTCAATTTACCTCTCCCTCCTGCTCCCATCGACGACGTCAAAGTAACAATCACAAAGGTCAACTCGCCTCCAGCTGATGGACCACCTATCGCCCAAGCTGTCAGCATCGCTCGCATTGCCTCACCTGCCTCTATGGACAAAGCACTTCAATCTGCCTTTTTGGAATCTTTAAAGCAATGGTTTGAAGCCAAAGAGCGTATCGTTTGTAAGGGAGATGTGATTGCTATTTGCTTGAATGAAGACAATGCTCGTTTAAAGCCTCAAGACGATGATTTAAATGCTCAAGAAGTGTACATCAAACCAACTACATTAGCCTACTTCAAGGTCACTCGACTCGATCAAGGTGAAAATACGGATTCAGCTGTCCATCCCTCTTATTTTGGTTCTGGACGTCGTATTGTGCCCAGCAAAACACAGATGATTCAAACAGGCGTTGAATACTCTCGTGTGCCTGCGGGACCCATCTCTCACTACTATGATTTTTCCAAAAAATTGCCACTGAACAGATCTAAATCACCAGCATACAACCAACTGCATGAGCTTGTTTCGTCATCACTTCATCCCCTCGGCCGTGATTTTGAGCTGTCCTGCAATGCCTTGTTTCATGGCCCAAGAGGTGGAGGAAAAGCAACCTTGGTCAAGGAAGTCGTTGAAGATCTCGGTGTTCATTTGTTTGAGTTTTCAGTGTATGATATTGTATCAGACACCGATGCTAAAACAGAAGTTCATTTGAAAGCAAAGTTTGATAAGGCGGCTGCTCTTGCTCCTTGTGTGGTTTTATTGAGACACATGGAAGGATTAGCAAAGAAAAGTGCTGTGGTAGAGTCTGGTCAAGGTGAGTGATTTATACACAAGCCACTGTAATATGCTTTCAGCTAACATTCACATCTGCAGAACCATTACTGGCAACTGTTCTTCAAGAGTGCATCCAAAACGTAAATGCCGCTCACGCAACCACTGGTTACCCTGTCATGGTGATCGCCACTACAGGCGATATTGATGCCTTGCCCTCCAGTGTATTATCTTGCTTCAGACATGAAATCTCAATCAACGCTCCTGACGAAAAGGCTCGTATGCAAATATTGACCAACTTGCTTCATGACAGTCCATTAGCACCTGATATCTCACTCTCCAATTTGGCTACTCAAACAGCTGCTTTGGTAGCAAAGGATCTGGTTGATTTGGTTGCTAGAGCTGGTGTGTTGTCGCTTCAACGTATTGACCGCTCAATGTAAGCTTACATAGTGCTATTTGCATAGTCAATAGTACTAACTCTATTTGTATAGTCATCGTAAAGCAGAGGACACTGAAGAAGAAAGCTCCTCTGCAGCAGCTCCAGATGCTAGTGCAATTACCACGCAAGATATCCAAGCTGCAGGTATTGTGCTAACTGCTGCTGATTTCGACTCTGCACTAGGCGAAGCTAGAGCAAGCTATTCCGATTCTATCGGTGCACCAAAGGTAATAGGAGGAACATTGTGAATCAAAACCACACGCATTAACACTTGCACATTAGATTCCCTCCGTAACCTGGGACGACGTTGGTGGCATGGCTCATGTCAAGGACGATATTCTTGATACGATTCAGCTGCCATTAGAGCATCCAGAATTATTCGGCGCTGGTCTCAAGAAACGTAGTGGTATCCTGTTGTACGGCCCTCCTGGTACTGGCAAAACATTGCTTGCCAAGGCAATTGCTACCTCTTGCTCTCTCAACTTTTTCTCTGTCAAGGGTCCTGAACTCTTGAACATGTATATTGGTGAATCAGAAGCTAATGTGCGTCGTGTATTTCAACGTGCCCGTGATGCTAAACCATGTGTCATCTTCTTTGATGAATTGGATTCGGTTGCTCCCAAGCGTGGTGAGAAAGGAGACTCTGGCGGTGTCATGGATCGTATCGTTAGTCAGCTGCTGGCTGAACTGGATGGCATGGGTGAGGGTGGTGAAGAAGCCGGTGCTGGAGATGTGTTTGTTATTGGCGCTACCAACAGACCTGATCTATTGGATCCTGCTTTATTGCGTCCAGGAAGGTAAGATAAGCTTCTTTTTTTTTGCAACTTCCTGATCTGACACATCTTATCTATAGATTTGATAAGCTGCTTTACCTTGGTGTGAGTCAAGATCACGAATCTCAATTAAGAATCATCGAAGCCTTGACAAGAAAGTATGTTGTGTTGCTCATACGCCCCTGTATTTTATACTCACATGAAAACACTATAGATTCCGTCTCCATCCTGATTTGGATCTTCGTAGAGTAGCAGAACGCTGTCCCTTCCACTACACTGGTGCTGATTTCTATGCGCTCTGCTCGGATGCAATGTTGAAGGCCATGACTCGTGTCGCAGATTCCATTGAGACCAAGGTTCAAAAATTGAATGAAGACAAGAGGCCTGACCTCCCAAGCCCATTGACAGCACAGTACTATCTGTCTCATTTAGTCACACCAGATGAAATTGTCGTACAAGCAGAAGAAATCGATTTTGTGAAGGCATTAGAAGAACTTATTCCCAGTGTTTCCGCCACAGAACTTGCACATTACTCGAAAGTGAGAGAGAAGTTTGAAAAAGTGGAAGATAACGATGATGAAATCAAGGACGAAGACGCACAGGACGCTGCTGCTGTGGAAGCTGAAATTGAACGTGCACTTTTAGAAGCTAAAAGAAAGGAAGAGGAAGATCGTGTAAAGACGGCACCTATGAAGAGCAGAAAAGGCAAAGGGAAACAAAGAGCTGAATAATGAGTGACACTGCGATTGTTAAAATAGTAAATATCCACCATAAATTGTATTTTTAGAATAAACAGTGATAGATCAAGATTAGTCGACGATTTTCCGTGATAGCAACAATGCTCTGAATTGATACTTTAAAATTCTGTTACAGCCTTACCAAGCGGTATTCATTTATACAGATACGTGTTGGCTCTTTATCAATTCGCAATGAAACGGTACTTGTTTTGGTAGCAAACCGTCTTTTGAAAACGCAGCCAGATTAATCACTATGGATCTCTTCAGAAACCATGACAAAGCACAGTAACAAGTAGTGTCTAGAAACTATTGCACCCTTAATCAAAACGCAATCCTTTGCCACTGACTATCAGTGCATGATACTTATGTATATTGCTGATTACATTTTTGTTACTACGATTACAAAATAAATTTAGATTCTGCAATGGCTGTAGCGTCTGCGATGATTCATGGTTCCATCTTGCTTACACCACAAGAGAATCTAAATCTTGTCAGCTGGTAAAGTCTTAGACGCACAGAGGAAAAACTGACATTTTCAGAATTTGCATTTCTGATAAAAAAAAAACAATTATATAACTAATCAGTTGCGAACTTATTGAGACCTAAGCTACAGCTTTATGAGAAAATGTTAACAGGAGATCCTTCCATTATGATAAGCTGAACAAACAGAATTTTCGCTTTATGCAGTCTTACTGAGAATAATAAGTTACAACTTAACAATCCATGTCCTTAATAAAAGCCCTCCTTTTTCAAAAAGGCTTATTCTGCTACGTAAAATCCATTAACTTAGTACAAGAAAAGAATCCAACCAAGCAATCATTTTCCAATCTGTTTTGCTTTACTACTTTTCATACGTAAATAACACCTCCTTCGTTTGCAATTTTACAATCCTAAAATACACAATCGCATCCGAAAAAGGAAAGGCTACAAGATATTTTCGAACTCCAGTTTCGAAGTTTTTGTTAGTTTTGAAACCCCGCTTTTGCCCTCTAAACGATGGTGCAAACCAAATTTGCGTAGGTAGCATGGTTGTTGAGAAAAGGGAGATTATATAAAATAGTTAATTTTGAATAGATGCTGCTAGTAAAACTTTTTAAATTACTATATGAATGTGGGATGTATGTGTAATGAAAGTTGTAGAGGGTACTTTGGTTGAATAGGGCATGTTTGATGTGGGTTTATTGAGGGCGATGTCAATGAGTAATGACGGAAGACGTTCAAAATGACCGATTTTCAAAGAGCCATACCGCTAGATTTTACTAAGTGAACGAGAGCCAGAAGGGCTACAACTGTCTATAAAGATTAAGGTATTCTTGATGGGTAGATATGTCTGTGTTGTGCAACAACATGGACAAGCTATGATAATTGAAGTGCATCTCAGCTATCTAAATGCTGAGGTTCACCAGATGTGATAAGCGTTGTACAAGATAAATTGCTACTTTGGCATTCAGAACTTAGTATAAATAGAATAACTCTTGTCTTCATCAATAAATCTTTAGCTTTTGTGTTTGATCTTATTCAAATAAGTCTTTTCTTGTTTTTGTAATATTGAACATTTTTTATAAGCTACAAATTATAATAATCCATTTATCCTTTGTGCTTAACATTCTTATATGAAGCTCATCACTCAAAGTTGGGTTATTTCGATAGTCATCTATTTCTTAGCATCAAACCCATTCAATTTAAAGTATAGCTACACCAGCGTTTTTCTCGATACAAATTGCTACAGAATTATGCTACTTTCAAAACTCAAGGAGTATTAATACTTCAAAGTCTGATTTTGGATAATACAAACCCTGAAATCGGAAACAGTTATTCGAAAACACTTTTATACATCCAAAATGTAATAGTATGGGGTAAAAGATAGCAAACCATGACACTGAGACATGTTGGGAATCAATCATACACGACGACGTATGCTTCGCAAGGCATATCGCATTGGGAGGACTTGGTACCTAGTGTACTGCTCTAGCTATATGACTTTTCTCACATAGTGAATTTATTAAAGAATATTCCTCGCATAAAACTGTGCGATAGATGTCAGATCGAATAATTGCATCTTGTCTTACTTTTGAATAAAGAACTTAAATTGTATCTATTTAGATACCCCTTTTATTACAAACACAACACTATTATAAATGAAAGATCAATAGGAAATCAACTAGTTGTAACCCTTTGCTACTTCAACCTCTGAGCCAATCAGATTGCTTGAAAACTCCGCTGACCTAAAAAAAATTTGCGAGGGTTTCCCTCTGTTTTGATGTGAGGCAAAATTTTAAGCGCCGCTAGGTATACCAAATCTAGCCCTGTGCTATCATTAAACTTTCCCCAGATGCTAGAGCATGCCTTACTTACACCACCTAGCTTTAGATTCTGGCGTTGAGACCCTCAATCATCACTAAAGTAAGTAGCGATAACCAAGTGGAGGCAGCCTATCCAACTCCTAGCCTCGGATAATGTCTTGTTGAGCTTCAGTGATAGGCACATCCACTACAACGTAATAAAGAGGTATGCTTCAAAAGAAACATAATAATAATAAAAGAAAGAAGAAAAGAACATACTACTATACTTCTATAGTAGTATGTGTAGGCAAAAAAAAAAAAAAAAAAAAAAAGAGACGTTCACACAAAGCGAGTCAAAGAAACGCATAACAAACACCACATCAAAGATGTTCAAAAAAGCTTCTTGTTGCTGTTGCAATATAAATGCATACATGAGCAACGTGCATGGTAGTAATAGTCGGATGTAAAGCAACATGGCACAAATACGCACAACTGCAGAAGCAACAGTGGTATTATAAGTTTGCAATGCAATGTAATGACTAATGTTGTTTCATGTAAGGCTACAGAGGAAACACTACCAAAAAAAGAAAAAGAAGTAAGCGCAACAAGGCAAACATGATGAATGCATTATCACGATAAAGCAGGCAATAACACAAACGTTCAAAGAAGTATCATATTATTGTCACCAGAAGAAAAAAAATACTTACCACTTACCACAGCTAGAGATAGACCAGAAGATACACAATCACCGGATATAGACCACAGAACGAGCATACAACAAAGACAGTAGATTAGGAGCGACCAGCAACAACAACATCAGCAGTAATACCAGCACCATAATAGAAAGACCAAAAAACGAATGACACCAGAGAGCGAGCAAGCACCAAAGACAGTAGACCAGGAAAGACCAAATTAGCAGCAGCAACACCAGCAGCAACACCAGCAGCAACACTATAGAAAACCGAAGAACGAGCGACACCAGAGACCAGCAGGCAAAGACTAAAGAAGCAGCCACTAGACATGATAAACCAAAGAAGCAGGCAGTAGAGATAGCAGAGTAATGGCAGCAGCACCCACGCCAAGTAGGCAAAAGAGTTATCAAAACCTAATAAACAAATACAGTTAGTGTTAATTCTACGCCTTCCAGTGCTCATTATCGAATAATACTTAATATATTTCACTCCAAAGAAGCAGTATCAAGTCTTTCTAACAGTACAAGACAGTGTTATCAGAAGCTAGAGTGTTATTACCAATCAAACGGTTTCCAAAACCACCATGATTTAATGCTAAACGCGATTTGCAAAAAGGGTAAAAAAACGAGGGCATGGAAAAATGAGAGGGTACCCTATCCGACGTCACGACCAGTAGATTTAGTCTCAGTCTTGTGCCGTATCAGCCTTAATCGCGGCAATTTAATTTGAAATTGTGCAGTGATATTTTCGTGTTCAAACTTGACTTGATCTCACATCCTTTAAACGCTTTTGTTAAATTTGACTATGAAAACTGTCGTTATCACACCCAACCTTCTAATACATGTCTAGAGGGCTAAAGAAGCCGCATCAAATGATGCTGATTACATCTAGCTTTTAGACCGAAAATAATGAGCAATTTCCAAAAATATGAAAACAGATTTTCTGTGAATATGTTAAAATTTAGCGTATGAAGATCTCATAAAAAGAGTTTTCAATGTTGCGTTTCATCTTTACGATCAATTTGATCTAATATGTATCATAGAAAAAGGCTCCATTTTTGGGGTGAAAAACGCGATCATTTGATTTTCTAGAATTTTCCCTTGCTGATGCTCATGGAAAAATGATGATTTTCATGAATTTGCAACGACCCAAAAAAATTGAGATAAGACATCAGGAAGTAAAGTGTGGCCAAGAGGAGGCGTGTGGTGCTATTCCAAACGCTCAAAACGCTTTGTGGCATGAGTTACTCGTACTTGAAAATGGCTAGATTTGAACAGAATTCGACCTAAAACGACAGCGTAGTGGGTTGCGTTACCAGAAGAGTAAGTTACGGTTCTGTCTGATAAGCCAGATGTTCTGTATTGTACATTATGAAATCTCTAGTATCAATCCAAGACGTGGAAAGGCTGTCTGCCCTTCGTGGTGAGATGCACACTGTGGAATACATCCACTATGATCTGCATTCCGACAGTTCATCCAGTTACCAGATTTAGATATAAACTGTATGTACGCTGGATTAGATGTACGATATCGATTTATACTATAAGAAGATATGGACTTCAGATACGCTAGTACTATAAGATTCATACTATATAAGATATAGGCTATAGATGGCACCACGGACATGGATGGCACTATAGACTTATACTTGTATTCCGACATTGACTACGGATGTTTACCATATCTGGATAGGCACCAAGATTAATGCAATATGAGCTTGTTGCTTCAGATGTGCACTTCATGATCCACGCTATAAGACACATGCTTATATCCGTGATACTAGCTACAGATACTTTATGTACTACAGACTTGTACTATATATGAGACATGCTATAGACATGCATACGATATGCTATAGACATGCCATATATCCGGATACATGCTAAAGAAGTATGCTCATCAGCGATATACACTCAGATATGTACTATTGATATAGACTAAGGAGACTGTACCTATCGGATACATGCTACTAGATTGATATTAATTATCCTTATAGAAAGGATAGATCAGGGTACTTCGGATGAGAGTCTAATTATTCATCCAGACAGAGCTAAATCATGATTAGCTTGCTGGAGTTGTCTTATAGCATGATTAGACATTAGTTGATCTGAGTTGACTTATTTGTTAATACAATTAATAGAACTTTTATCAATTGTTATAGTATATAAGAAGGATCATCTACCTGGCCAGTAGAGAGACTTGAGTTTACTTTACACCTGTCAGTTTGATAATAAAATATACCTTTATCAAGTTGACTTCATTGTTTTTCATTCTTTTTTTCCGTGAACTTTAGTCTTATAAAGCCTCAAATTCCACACACTAAGCATTAGTTAAGCTCTATTTCTTTGTTAACTTTATTTATTACATTTATCTGACAAGGCGACGAAATATAGGAATTGCGGGTATAGCTCAGTTTTAATAACGGTTTTTTATTTATTTACAATTGTAGTCAACTGCGGAATCGGTATGATCATATGTTGCAAGACTAACAGTGATTCGGCGGGAAAAAGCATGTTTAAATTAAAGGTTGAGGAGAGCTGCTACAGGGAGGGGACCAGTAATGAAAACTGGCATCAAAACCCACCAAAGAGGAGAAACAGAAGGAAGAATGGCAATGGCCGCGCCGCAAGACGGGGAGACGAACAGGACTCAAGGTAGAAACCGGCCAGACGCACCGCAGCACACCTAAACGTGCAAGCGCAAATACCGAGTAACATGCCAGGTTAGAAAGGCGGAAAATATGGATGCGAAGGTGGGATTCGAACCCACGACCTCTCGGCATACTCACTGCTTCCGCATGAAGCTCTAACCAAGTGAGCCATTCAAACATCCATGCGGGTATAGCTCAGTTTAAAGATTGTTTTTATTTATATACAATGTTTTATAATTGGGCACTCGGTATGAGCATATGCCATAAAACTAGTAACTATATAGACTAAGGAAAGAAAACCTCAACAGAGACAACGGAAAAGATGAGGAAAAAAGTTTGAGATGGCAGTAAAAGAGCAGAAGACTACTTGTAGTGGCACGATTGATCTTGAGGGATGAACCAACGGATGGGAACTTTGATTTGACTTACCACCGAGGCACCGCACAAAGAAAACAATCGGCCAAACGTTCATCTCAGTTAGCCATGAGAGGGAGGATAGAACCACAATGATCCGGGATCAGGATCAGGGGCGATAGTAGCCAAAGGGGGGACCAGACAGTCGATTGCATGAAGCAAGGATAGTAACGCAGACCAGTATACTGGAGGACCAGCAGAACCACTTATAGGCAGCATGTTCAGGGCATTGTCAATGACATGTACACCAGGAGGAGCAGCAGGCAGAGCATCCCACAGATCACGATCCAAAGCACGACATTGAGGGAAGTGATTTCGAGAGATGAAAGATCCATCCATGCAGGGACATTCCTCACGCATGTTTGCAAAACGACCAAGACGCCAACGAACCAAACGACTACGAGCAGATCGACCAATAGGTAAGTACAGTATGGGATCAGGGCGAGAGACAGAAGGACGGCACGCACGAAGCAGAACATGTTTACCAGTAGTAGTAGCAGCAGCCAGTTGTTGGTCCACCTGATCTTGCCAGAAGTCAGAGAAGTGAGCCTTGAGACCAGCAAATGAAGGGACAGGGTTAGGCAGAGATCTATACAAACTGTTTTCACAGACGTACCGATCCAGTCGAGTGTACGACAGAGCACCACGCAGAACCACCACAAGACTATCCTCAGGTAGAGTAGCAGAACGAAGAGCATACCTAGTTGCCAAGACATTATACCGATGTTTCATTGAAGGGAGACAGGTAATGTGCTTAGCAACGTTGAACCAGGAACCACCCACGAACATACCAACCAGCCGGTTTTGGAGCTTGTCAAGGGCCTCAAAGGTACGATAGTCAAGATGAGATATAGCGAGGCCATACTCAATCTTGGGTCTAACGAAAGCCTTGTACAGACGAGAACAGAGCAGCAGAGAGAAACCATTACGGTTGACACCAACAGAGTTCAGCAAAGCCATAACCTTGACAGCACCAGCGGACCGCAGAGACAAGATACTAGGAGCATGTAGCCCTTTATATCGAAATGGCATACCAAGATACACAAACTCATCTACCACCGGCAGCGGCTCATTGTAGAGAGTAAGACGAGCATCAGAGAGGTCAGCAGGAGAACCGAGCACAGCACATTTAGATGGCTTCCACCTATAACCAAGACAGACAGAGTGTTCAGCAGCAAGATCCAACATAGACTGGACACCAGACAAAGACCCAAAGATAGCAACATCATCGGCAAAGAGCAAGCTATTGATGGCAATAGGACGACTAGCACCAGGAGGACTGACCATCGTAGCACCAGTATCAACAGAACGCAAAAGATTCGGTAAGGAGTTGATATACAACGAATACAAATGAGGACTGAGTACACCAGTAACAGGAGAGAAAGCAGCAGAGGTATGATTAGCAATCAAGACTGAGACTGAGACATCGTCAAACATGTTCATCAAAAGACCCAGAACAGGACGAGGAAGTGTAGAACCAGACAGGGCTTGCCATATAACCCTACGATCGACAGTATCATAAGCTGACTTGATATCCAAGAAAGCCACCACAGGATAGCGACGGTGAGTCAGAAAGTAATCATGCATCAAGTCATGCAAGCAGAGGGCTTGATCCAGAGGACTACGTTGAGGGCGGAAACCACCTTGGGCAATGTCAAGGGCAGGAGAATGGGCATCCAGCTCAGGCATGAGAGAGAACTCAAACAGTTTGCGCACAACAGAAGTCAGAGAAATAGGCCTATAGTTGGCGGGATCAGAAGCATCACCTTTCTTGAAAATGGGAAAGACTTGGGCTTGGCGCCAGAGAGCAGGAGTATAAGACCATTGATAGCAGAGGTGAAACAGCAGAGAGAGCACTGGGGCAATTTCTGAGGTCAGAGCTTTTAACATCTCAGCCTTGATATGGTCAGGACCAGGAGCTTTGTGAGTCGGCAGACGTTTAATACACAGTACCAAGGTATCAGTATCAAACAAAGACATGTCCGCAGGGAGACAGAAAGGCAAGTCAGAGACCATAGGAGTGACAGGAGCAGGACGAGAAGCAGTATTTAACAGAGCACCTTCGTAGACCGTAGCCAAATGAGAGCCCATAGTAGCAACAGAAGCAGCAGGACCATCTGGGTGACTGTACGTAGGTGAAGACTCTTTATTGCGCTTGATGCGTTTTATAGCAGCAGTAGCTTTTGAGAAGTCTCTTTCCAGAGCACCACAGAACTTATGCCAGGACTTGCGCTTAGCAGACTGTACCAGAGAGCGAAAACGGCGATGAGCTTGCTTGTATAAGACCCAACAATCAATCTTAGTATACCCAAGGGCATACCGCCATCGACTGTAGAGACGATCCCGTTCAGTAGCCGCGTCTTAGATTTCTTGCGTCCAGTATTTCTTCCAATGGCCAGGACGGCCAGACTTCACACCTATTGAGCTATCCAAACATTCATACAAACATTGGTTCAAAGAACCGTTGAGTGCATCAATGTCGGGACGAGTACCAGGAGGAGCAGACACCAAACCAGAGAGAGTAACAACCAGAGGAGCAACAGAAGATCGAAAGGATTCACGGAGTAGGCCCAAAGGCCTCTCTTTCGTCAATTTCGAGAGCTTCCATTGCCGCCTAGGAGCCAGAACAGAATCACCAGGAGCCACAGTGTCATCAAGAGGTGGCACATACTCGAAAGTAAGTGACATCAATCGATGGTCAGAACCAAGAGACAGATCAGACTCAACCACCAGTTGAGGGTTCACCAAAGCAACATCACCAATATTTGTCAGAAACAGATCGATAATACTACTCAATTCTTGCTGCTGCCGAAAAGAAGAGTAAGTCTTAACACCAAAAGCCAAAGACGCATTAAGCACAGATAAGCAATGTTCGTCAAACCAAGGTTTGAGAGCATTACCACGAGCATTAGAGATAGCATCACCAGTGAGAGGACCCAACCGAGCATTGAAATCACCGCAGAGAATAGTATCCCTAGTCATAGGTAATGAGCTGAGGGCCGAGAGCACCTTATCAGAGGATAAGGGTGGAGGAAAGTAAACACAATGAACCGTTACGGTGCCAACCTTGAGAGACAGAGTGTGCGGATTGTATGAAGGGAGTTGGAAGACCGTAAAGGGGCAAGAAGGAGAGACAAAAGCAGTGATACCACCAGAACCACGGTTGAAAGCACCAGGTACTTTTGAACCATACAAGTGATATTGAGACCAGTCAATCGGATAGGAACCAGAAGTGAGCCAAGTTTCAGTGACAAACAGAACATGAGTATCAACAATATGAGAAATAACATCATGAACTGTTGTTTGACGAAGACCATTCGCATTCCAAAGAGAGAGAGAGACAAAAACCGGGGGGACAGACACATTATTCAAATTACCAGACCATGATTCATTGTTAAGAGACATTAGATCTCCATTTCAGAATCAGTAGAAGTATCACGGCGACGCTTGAACAAGAAAGCAGCCTTTTTAGGGTCTTTTTCCTTTAGTCGGTCCATAGCACCAGCAACAGCCTCGTCCAGTTCGGCTTGACCTATCCATCCAAGATCCAGGAACCAACGGCCAACACTACTCACATTAAGTGGGCGGATATGGGACAAAGCATCTACGCTGCGAGCATTGACCATCTCAGCAATAAGATCCATTCGATCGTGTTCAGAGTAGGCATCGTACTTTGGGTCGGCAATATTAGCAGGATTCAACGGGTCAAAATCCTCCAATATTTCCGATTCACTTGCACGGAGCAGAGCCAAGAATTCAGCAACATATTGGGTATGTAGGAGAATACCAATAGCTTCGGAGGCAGGGAAGTTGATGTCGAGGATACGAGACGTATCCACCCCAATGGCCTTGAGAGTGCGTCGAATTTCAGAGCGTAAGATCTTACCAGATCTACCAATATATACATATTGATATCCTTGGGGACCCTTAGCAGCAGACGTTTTGAAGAGACGACCAGCAGCCAACTTTCTCTTAGTAGCTTTAGTTGGATCAGGGCGATGTGCAGCCTTCTTAGCTATAGCAGAATAGCTAATAGTACCAGAATCAGTGGTGGCAGTAGCAGAGGTGGTGGATCCAGATGCCCCTTTGATGGGGGTGCTTGTAACAGAATCCTGTGACGTGGCTCGCAATTTTTCAATGACCAGATCCTTGTCGTGTAAAATTTTTTTCAAGGCTTGGTTTTCCTTTTCCAAAGCATCGAGACGAGCCAAAATACCATCATGTTGATTAACACGTTCAGAGAGAGAGGCAAGTTGTTGTTGTAACTGTTGCATGATAACAGTAACCTGATTCATATCAGTTGGGTGTTGAAACTCGGGCATATTGCTGATTATTTTTTTAGAAATTGTTGACGATCCAAAAAAATATGAGGGAGATGTTAAATAAACCTGAAACTATAACACAATAGACAGAGACTAAAGGCAAGTATACTGGTATAGTTTTGGAGTTGATTGAGTTGCTGATTGTTGGGAAAATAGCGTTTTTCGTGATTCTAAGGAGACTTTTTACGGAGAGGGTGGCAAAAAGTGATGAAAAACGGAAAGAGATGCGGGTATAGCTCAGTTTAAGATTGGTTTTTATTTATATGAAATTTAGTGGGCACTCGATGTGAGCATAGCCTAACTTCAAGAACAAATATAGAGCAAGTAACTAAAAAAAATCCTCCAGAGCACTTTCAAAGGGACAAAAAATGCAGTGACAAGAGTATAGGACATGGAGACTAGTGGTGCTCACATTGAGGATCTCGAGGGACAACCAACGGATGGGAACTTTGATAATGACTTACCACCGAGGAGCCGCACGTAGAAAACAACAATGGAACATGTTCATCCCTGTCAGATCAACCAGTACTGGAGTACCAAAGAGACGCTGGATCTGGATCCGGAGCAATGACAGCCAGAGGATGCACAAGGCAATCGATAGCATACAGGAGGTTCAGTAGAGCAGGCCAGAAATCAGGAGGACCGGCAGAGGCATTAGTGGACAAGCAATTAAGAGCATGGTCAATACGGTGCACACCAGGTGGAGCAGGCGGCAAGGCATCGATCAAGGCAGGATCAAGAGCACGACAGTACATAAAGTGATCACGAGAGATGTAGACACCTGCAGGTGACATACAGGGACACTCCTCACGCATGTTAGTAAAGCGGCCAAGACGCCAGCGGACCAAACGACTACGGGCAATACGACCAAGAGGCAGATAGAGTATGGGATCAGGCCTTGTGGTATCAGGACGACAAGCACGAAGCAAAGTATGACGACCAGTGACAGTAGCAGCAGAGAGTTGGAGATTAACCTGATCTTGCCAATAAGCAGCAAAGGTAGTACGCAAGCCAGCAGAAGAAGGAACAGGGTCAGGCAGCGACTGATACAGAGGGTTTTCACATATAAAACGATCCAACCTTGTATAGTGCAAATGGGCACGAAGCAGAACCAGCAGACAATCGTCAGGCAGAGTATCAGCACACAGAGCAAAACGGGTAGCCAGGACATTGTAGCGGTGTTTGATACTGGGAAGACAGGTAATGTGCTTGGCGACATTGACCCAAGTACTACCCACAAACATGCCAACAAGTCGGTTTTGCAGAGTATCCAGAGCAGTAAAATCACGAGCAGAGAGATGCGAGATGGCCAGACCGTATTCAAGCTTAGGACGAATAAATGTCCTGTACAAGCGAGAGGAGAGCAGCAAAGAGAAACCATTGCGGTTGACACCAACAGAGTTTAACAGAGCCATGGTCTTGACAGCACCAGCAGAACGCAGAGACAGAATACCAGGAGCATGCAGGCCTTTGTATCGGAATGGCATACCAAGGTATGTAAATTCGTCAACGACAGGCAGGGCTTCATTGTATAGTACAAGAGGAGAACCAGCAAGAGCAGCAGCAGTACCAAGCACAGCGCATTTGGAAGGCTTCCACCTATATCCAAGAGAGACAGAATGACCAGCAGCAAGATCCAACATACGCTGAACCTCAGACTTTGAACCAAAGACAGCCACATCATCAGCGAACAGGAGACTATTGATAGCAATAGGAGCATCAGCACCAGGCACAGGCAGCATAGTAGCACCAGTAGCACCAGAACGCAAAAGACTTGGTAAAGAGTTGATATACAACGAGTACAAGTGAGGACTGAGCACTGAGCCTTGCAGAACACCAGTGACAGGAGAGAAGGCAGTCGAGTTGTGATTAGCAATCAAGACAGAGACAGACACATCATCAAACATGTTGATCAACAGACCCAGAACAGCACGAGGAAGACTAGAACCAGCCAAAGCAGACCAGATAACACGACGATCGACTGTGTCATATGCTGACTTGATATCCAAGAAAGCGACAACAGGACGACGACGGTGCGCAACAAAGTAATCATGCATCAAGTCATGCAAGCAGAGGGCTTGATCCAGAGGACTACGTTGAGGGCGGAAACCACCTTGGGCAATGTCAAGGGCAGGAGAATGGGCATCCAGCTCAGGCATGAGAGAGAACTCAAACAGTTTGCGCACAACAGAAGTCAGAGAAATAGGCCTATAGTTGGCGGGATCAGAAGCATCACCTTTCTTGAAGATGGGGAAGACTTGGGCATGACGCCAGAGAGCAGGAGTATACGACCATTGGTAACACAGAGTGAACAACAGAGACAACACCGGAGCAATCTCAGAGACCAAGGACTTGAGCATCTCAGCTTTAATATGATCTGGACCAGGAGCTTTATGTGTTGGGAGCCGCTGAATGTGAGATACAAGAGTATCAACATCGAACAGTGACAAATCCACAGGCACACAAAAAGGCAGAACAGAGTCAAAAGTGGGGGGAGCAGCAGGACGAGTAGCAGTGGCAAGCAGAGAGCCATCATACACCGAAGCGAGATGAGAACCCATAGCAGTGACAGAAGCAGCAGGACCGTCGGGATGACTGTAGGTAGCAGAAGACTCTTTGTTACGCTTGATGCGCTTGATAGCAGCAGTAGCTTTTGAGAAATCCTTTTCTAGAATACCACAGAACTGTTTCCAGGACCTTCGCTTTGCAGCTTGCACCAGGGAGCGAAACTTGCGATGCGCAATTTTGTATAAGGACCATTTTTCAACTTTGACAATACCAAAGGCATGCCTCCATTGACTATAAGAGTGATCACGTACAGTAGCAGCATCCTGAATTTCTTGCGTCCAGTACTTCTTCCAATGGCCAGGACGACCAGATTTCACACCAATAGAACTATCCAGAGATTCATACAAACATTGGTTCAAAGAACCGTTGAGTGCATCAATGTCGGGACGAACACCAGGAGGAGCAGACACCAAACCAGAAAGAGTACCAACCAGAGGAGCAACAGAAGATCGAAAGGATTCACGGAGTAAGCCCAAAGGCTTCTCTTTCGTCAATTTCGAGAGCTTCCATTGACGCCGAGGAGCCAGAACAGAATCACCAGGAGCCACAGTGTCATCGAGAGGTGGCACATACCCGAAAGTAAGTGACATCAATCGATGGTCAGAACCAAGAGACAGATCAGACTCAACCACCAGTTGAGGATTCACCAAAGCAACATCACCAATATTTGTCAAAAACAAATCAATGATACTACTCAATTCTTGTTGCTGCCGAAAAGAAGAGTACGTCGTAACACCAAAAGCCAAAGACGCATTGAGTACAGACAAGCAGTGTTCATCAAACCAAGGTTTGAGAGCATTACCACGAGCATTAGAGATAGCATCACCAGTGAGAGAACCCAACCGAGCATTGAAATCGCCACATAGAATAGTATCCCTAGTCATAGGTAATGAACTAAGGGCCGAGAGCACCTTATCAGATGATAAGGGTGGAGGTAAGTATACACAATGGACCGTAAGGGAGCCAACCTTAAGGGACAAAGTATGCGGATTATAGGATGGGAGTTGATAGACAGAGTAAGGACAGGAAGGAGAGACAAAAGCAGTAATACCACCAGAACCACGGTTGAAGGCACCAGGTACTTTCGAACCGTAAAGATGGTATTGGGACCAATCTGTAGGAAAAGAGCCAGAAGT
Organism: Mucor velutinosus; assembly: GCF_035048745.1. Classification (NCBI taxonomy): domain Eukaryota; kingdom Fungi; phylum Mucoromycota; class Mucoromycetes; order Mucorales; family Mucoraceae; genus Mucor; species Mucor velutinosus. Next base: position 1,820,726 of record NW_027041905.1, on the reverse strand, counting down.
TAGCCAGGTTTCAGTAACCAGCAAGACATGAGTATCCAGGACATGAGAGAGAACATCGTGAATCACTGATTGACGAAGACCATTGGCATTCCAAAGAGAGAGAGAGACAAATAAGGAGTGGACAGGGTTATCATTTTGGGTATACAGTATCGAGGACTCAGTGGTGGAACACATTATTGTTCCATAGCAGAATCTTCATTGGCAGAGTCAGCATTAATCTTGCGACGGAACAAGAAGTTAGCCCTCTTGGGTTCCTTCTTTGCAAAGCGTTGAATGGCATCACCAACAGAAACAGAAAGGTCTTCGTCACAAATCCAGCCTTGCTCAACAAAGTACTTACCAACACCACTGACATTCAGAGGACGTAGGAAAGCTAAGGTTTGCAGACACCGAGCAGCAGTAAATTCCATGATCAAAGCAGTACGTTGATCCAGAGTCAAAGAGTCATACTTAGGATCAGCTATGTTAGCAGGGTCCAAAGGGTCAAAGTCGAAGAAGAATTCAGCCTCACAAGCCTTCAAAAGTGCAGTAAAATCCTGAACATATTGCACATGCACCAGGATGCCAATAACATCGGATGCTGGGAAACAGATGTCAAGCACACGACCCAAATCAACGCCGGCTTTGCGCAAGAGAGAGCGAACTTCAGAGCGTGCAATCTTCTTAGATCTACCAATATAAACATATTGGTAACCTTGAGGACCTTTACGAGCAGCAGTTGTAAAGGCGCGACCAATAGCAAGACGCTTCTTAGCTTGCTTAGCTTCAGTAGCAGGATCAGGAAGAGTAGCAGCAGCCTTTGCGACATTTGCATAGCTAGGTGATTTAGTAGCCTTAGTATTCATAGAGCCAGTAGTAGTTTTGAGGGTTGACCCCTCTACCGCCGTGGGCCGACTCGAACCAGAGGGGACCACGTGACCGGAGACTGCACCCTGCAATTTTTGAATTGCAAGGTCCTTGTCCTGTAAAAGTTTTTTCAACTCTGAATTCTCTTTTTCCAGAGTATCTAAACGAGCAAGAAGACCATCATGTTCGTTGACGCGAGCAGTAACCGAGGTAAGTTGTTCTTGGAGCTGATTAAGAATCATTTGAAGCTGATTCATATCCATACCCTGTAGATTGGTGGCCATGACGGAGAATATTTTTTTATAAATTTGAAAATTTTTAAAAAAATATCAAGGAGATGTTCGACAAATTTGAAACTATAACACAATAAACTGTTACCAAAGGCAAGCAAAGTTGTGTAATTTCGAGTTGTTGGAGTTGGTAGTTATCGAGGAAATACGTTTTTTCTAGTCTGGAACAACTTTTTTCCGAAAACGGTGGCAAAAAGTGTTGAAAAACGGAAAGAGATGCGGGTATAGCTCAGTTTAATATTGGATTTTATTTATTTACAATTGTAGTCAACTGCGGAATCGGTATGATCATATGTTGCAAGACTAACAGTGATTCGGCGGGAAAAAGCATGTTTAAAATTAAAGGTTGAGGGAAGCTGCTAAAGGGAGGGGACCAATAAAGTAAACGGCATCAAAACCCACCAGGGAGGAGGAGAAACAGAGGGAGGAATGGCAATGGCCGCGCCGCAAGACGGGGGAGACGAACAGGACTCAAGGTAGAAACCGGCCAGACGCACCGCAGCACACCTAAACGTGCAAGCACAAATACCGAGTAACATGCCAGGTTAGAAAGGCGGAAAATATGGATGCGAAGGTGGGATTCGAACCCACGACCTCTCGGCATACTCACTGCTTCCGCATGAAGTTCTAACCAAGTGAGCCATTCAAGCATCCATGCGGGTATAGCTCAGCTGGGAGAGCGTTAGACTGAAGATCTAAAGGTCAGGTGTTCGATCCACTTTAGCCGCATAATTTTTTTTTGCAGAGCTACGAACTGTAGTGTATATAGACGCTGATATGTTACAAAGCGAATTCGCAACTATCTCGTCTTTCTCTTTTGCTATTACTTTCTCTCAAATCACTTGTCTAGTCTATACAAATCAATATTGAAACAACCAGAATTATACTGCTGTGAATAGAGATATGGCTATTGAGTAGACTTTGGCAAATGTATATAAAAGAATAGAATTGAGATAAAAGATGATTTTTATTATTTTGCAAATTGATTTGATATTTCTACTAATTATAAGGTTACACACAAAGTCTGTGTGTACCTGACACTACCATGCAACACATCAGCACGAACTATGGGCATTATTTCTTAAATTAATCTCTAGAGGCACCTATTTATGATCAGCAATGCAGATATCAACATATATTACTACCTTGGAATCAGTTATAGTACACTCGGATGATCATACAGACATCCTATTTTCAACATTAACCTTCTCTTTAGCAAGGATCTATAGACAGACATTAAATTAGTATGAATAGCATATTACGTTAGGACATGTAAATAAAATCATCTATTTTTTTTTAATCAAAATCTTTATATCAATCTTTATATTACTTTACAATTCTTAACACTTCACAATATAGCTCTGTTAAATATCTCAAATTAGCTTTGATAGATCCCTTGAATAGATATTTCATTCTGAAATCTTTGTATGTATTTCTTTTCCTCTTTTCTTTTATACTTCCTTTATACCAGTTGAACAACTATAAACCTGATGCTCATTTGATAGCTAGAACTGCTTTGGCTAATTAACTATTACCTTTCAAACTTTTTCATTGAAACTATACACATCGCTCGCTACTCGCTTGTAACATTAGGATAGCTAGAATCTACAGCTATCGACAATGAACCCAACGAAGCTGACAGGTTTGCGTTAACAGCAAATGTTTCAGGAAGGCAGCGCCATCATAGAAGACAAAAAGGGCTTTTATGAGCACAAAGCTCAACTAATGCGCTTGTTTTGAGAGTTAATGGCATCCAGTGAGGCAGGCAATAAAAGCAATAGACGAGGCTAGCATAGCAACACAGTCAAATCTATGAGGGAAAATGCTAGCAAACCTACAGAGGATGAATCTAATTTGCACTGTGTGCGGAAATCACTTGAAAAAAAAAAGTTTTGTCAAAAATATCAAGAGAAATCTCGATAGACACGCTGACAGAATTGTGGTATATCTTACCTTGGATGAGGCCAAAGAGACAATCGCAAATTACTTTATGAATCGCTTTGGTGTGGAATGGAATTCGAGTGAGATTGATGAATTAATAGAGGAGAAAGTAACGAGTAAATCAAGCAAGCAGTAGCATTTCTTATACACTATTCATTTATTTCTTTAGCTCTCTATACAAAATTTACTAGCATTTAATCTATTTTTTTTAATATATAGTTGTTTCAATTTCTTATGTAATTAACAAAATGATTGCTTTTTGGTATTCAAATGAAGATTATACTTCAAAGCCTGCAATGAGGCGACCCCTTTTTATGCTTAATAGTTTTGATAACCATCGAAAGTAAGAAAGACTACTCGCCTCAGTAGAGTTCGCTATCATTGCGAAAGACTACTCGCCTCAGTAGAGTTCGCTATCATTGCTGATGTCAACTAACTGGATATGCGACACTTCTTCCAGCACAGTAGCCATTAGCGGTGATAGATCAGCCATGAAAAGCTCAATATACAGCTCACGCAACTCGTACTATCCTCAAACAGGCCAACTTGTGTGGAAAACATGTATTTATTGAAATATAATAGTTTCGTTCTGTAACCTGCTACTACTAAACGAAAAGCGTGCGTAATTGTGAATCTTTCTCTTCTACAATGCTCCACGTTTACATCAATGCGAGCAACTCATATAAGCATACAGCATGTTAACATTACCTCTAACTACTCAAAAGAATGCAAAACACAGCTAAACACTGATGCATTTGAGTAGTGATTTCTCGCTTTGGACGCCGTTTTAAACAGCCAAAATAACACCAAATAGCTGCTCTCACCTATAAATTACTCCCTGATACCTTTGCCCAACTTTTTTGTGGTCGCCAAACTTCGACCAAAAGCCATGAGGTATACTCCATGATTTTCAATGAGAATCAAGCAATCGCGCTTTTCACCTGAAAATCGAAGATTTCTATTATGGCATACGAATGTGTTTTTGCCTCGGATGGCTCTCTACCTTCGCTTCGGTGAGTACCAACCTGCGCAGCGGCAGCTCGCGCTGTCGATTGCCCTTGTTCATCTTATCAAAATACTCCTACTTTATTTTGACCCTCCACTTACACATGAAAACCCTTCATATTATCTGTAGATATTATTATGTAATGCTCTACATCCATATACACGTAGCTATTTCATATACGGGCAAGTATCTCACAGTTATTATCCCTTTTTAGTCAAGAGTGTGCCTAATACAGCAAAATCTCAATACCTTTGAGCTGCGTTTTCTTGCGTTCAAGGCCGTTTTGGATCATCAGAATAGTACCAAACAGTTACTATCATCTGGCAGTTACTTTCTGACACGTTTGCTCAACTTTTTGAAGACCCAAAAACATGGTTGAAATTCGACCAAAAATCATGAGGTGCCCCTCATGGTTTTCATTAAAAATCAAACGATCGCATTTTTCACCTTGAAAATGAAGACTTTTACTATGGTATGTATTGAATCAAAGTGTTTCTCTCGATTCAAAGCAACTTCTGAAACCACTCAAATGAGGCTTTCATATGCAAAATTTCGACTTTCGGCCAGAAACCTCTTTTCATATTTCCGTAAATTGCTCAATAGGTTTATTCAAAACACCTACCTTACTTGGTACCATAGGATGCGCCTTGAAAAGCACTCCAAGAAAGCTTAAGGAAGCATGGTATGATAATCATATTTTTATAGTCGAATCTGGCAAAACAGTTGAATCAAGTCGAAAAATTATCAGAATCTGACCAATCTAGAGTAGACTCAAAGCCTGAATTTAAATTAATTTTGGCGGCTGGTGGGGCCGGCTGGCAAACTCAATGCCCTTTTAATCATGAAGGCAATACAGTAATAGACACTTTTGAAGCGTATGGAAAGCAGGTGGCAAACTACATAGCACTGTTGTTAAACATGCCATTTTCCTTGAATTTTATATTCAATAACGGCAGTCTACCAAAATACTTATCTTTTTTGAGATTTTGAAAATGTCTAAAACTTATTAATTTATGAGCCTTTCGACTCTTTGGGGTAGTTTCTTGACCTACACTTCGCTTTTGTGGAAGCCAAACTACGTTCAGGCGGCTAGTTATAGCATATGTTAAATAAAAACGTTTTTCTCGATCCAAACTAACCTTTGTAATTTGGTATGTAAGATTTTATATGGAAAATCTCGACTTTCTTGCCAAAAACCTCATTTTATATTTTCTAACGTTGCTCAATAAGTTTATTTGAAACATATATTACGTTTGACATCATTGAATGCGCCCTAAAAAGCTCCCCAGAAAAAACATTGGGAAGTATGGTTTGATCGTCGCAATTTGCATTGTCGAATCTGGCAAAATAGGTCCTGTTTTTTAAAAATTCTGTTTACTGATTGCGCCGCGTACACAAAGAGTGATAGGTCAGTGTGAAGAAGCGTGTGCAATCATGATAAGTAATATGTATAAGAAATATAAAGATAAAGCATAGAGAAGCACTAAGCTATACTATACTATACAAATACTACTATATAAATATACTACAGGAAGGAATGGCACTGATCCTCATCAATGGTCTGACGAACATTGTTTCGGATGCTAGCCAATATGGCTGTTTGGTCAATGGGAACCTTGTCGTAGATAAAATGCATATGTGCCAGCCATAGCTGTGAGAGTGTAGTAATGAGGATTCTGTATGGCTTGATTCCTTAGAGTTGGCAATCCAAACATTGGAAAACCCAGAGACAGAAGAACGTCTTTGAACTCTTGGATTGTAGTCGTTGGCCAGAGAAATTCAAAAATGGCATTCTGCCATATTTTTCTTTTTGGATGGACAATGAAAAGGGGGATGGCTAGGGGAATCTTTTACAGACAGACAGGTAGGACACAAAGGTGGTTCGAAAACTGTGGGCATGCTACCTTGTAAGGCGAAATAGGTCGAACTAAATCCAAACAGCACAGAAATCAACAAATTAGGACAGCATGCCGAGCAGAGCTTTAATCGAGTTTGGCTGGCAAAATGGGTCACGAAGATAAATAATGCTTTTGAAAGCTGATAAAGAGGATATTGCAACTTGAAAAGCAACGCAACTTTGGCTGCATACTGCCTATTAATTTCTTTTGTGCAGCGTTATATTGGGTAGCTTTTAACCTTTGCAAATTGCTCATCCAACTGCGAAATGCAAAATCGCCACCATACTCAGAAAGACATTTGCTAATTCGAGTGTAAACCTCAATTTTGATTACGACGGTTGAATTGTATTGCATTTGATCTTGGATCATGAATCAAGGCATGGCCTAACTCGTCTTGTGGAGCCTCGGTTTGTTACAATGATGGAGAATGTCATTTTTTAAATTAGTTTACGAGTACTAAGAAACCATACATTCATCCTTTTAGCTACCAGCCGAGCTTCAATCGATAGTTAGTAAATACACTCGCTGTTCGTTATCTGCTTTGCGTCCAAGTATAAGTTTGGCTGCTGAGACAAAGGAATTACTTTGGCAGATTGTGTGATCAAATCAAGTCAATTCAGGACTTGCATCGCTTAAACCTTACTACGTAAACCATATTTCATGATATCCTATTTCCGATCCATAAGAAACAAGGTAATTGATGCTGTAACCAATCCTTGGTAGGAAATCAAATGTTATTACAAATATAAAGCAAGGAACCCAAGATAGTTACACCACTTTCGATGTGATACGGTTTCCTTTCAGCTGGTTTAATTGTGAAAGAAAATCCTTTAATCATGCTAAATTATCCTAAATTTTTCGAAATCACTCAAGATAGATGCAGCTCTTTTTCGTTTGTATAAGAATCAATATTTCCAAATACAATCTAGTAGAAGGTCAGGAAGACAGACATAAATTTCTTTTTCGAAATTTATCATGGAGCCCCGTAGTACAGATATGAGAAGATTTCGCTGTGGTGTTGGTGTTGATTTGTTCTTTTTGGGAGTGCCCCGGGTCAATCAACTTGTTTGATCTGCATTCTCATGCGGGAGCAAATTTCGTGTTATTGGGTCCATAGCACTGATTGACGGTGTTGTTTACTTTATAAACATGTCCAACAATTGACATAGTCCATTCCAGTAGGTTTGGATATCGGGTTTGTACTAGCATCTCCCATTAGATGATGCAACATTAAATTTTAAACGGGCACAACGAGCTTCTTTAAGGATGTTCCGTTTTGGACAGCGCCGTTGATGTCGAGGAACAAAGATCTATTGGAGATTGAGATAATTTCGCTGCAACTGTTTGGTCGCATCTCTATGTGTATAAAAGGGACAAGTTTTGGCCTGATTCTTCTCTCATTCTCCACTTATTCTACCTTGTTAATACAACACTTGCTCACAAAATGGCTATTTTCCGTAACTCTTTGATTGCTACTGCTTTGACCTTGTTGTTCTCTGCCTCTACACACGCTCATGTCACTCTGAATCCCAAGTTTGCTGAACCTGGTCAAAACCTCACTACTGCTTTCCACGTTCCTCATGGCTGTAATGGATCTGCTACCACTGGCATTACGGTTACTGTGCCTGATGCTATCACTGTTCTCACTCCTGAACAAGTCAACAATTGGGTAAGTCAATATGTTAAGAGGTTGTGATGACCGGCATTGTACTTACAGTCCATACTTAGACATTAACTACTACTTATCGTGATGAATCAAACACCACAGTTAGCACCATTACTTGGAATAATGGCTACTTGGATCCTAAGGGTGCCATTGATTTCCCCATGACCTTGTCTCTTCCTAACTCTGACTTGAGCTCTCAGCCAAATGTTACTTTGTACTTCCCTGTTGTGCAAACTTGGTAAGTAAAAACTCACTCTAGTTCATGGTGGATAGTAACTAATTCATAATCCATCTAGTCAAGTTGGAACTGCCAACTGGACAGCTCTTGGTAATGACCATGAGGGTGAGCCTGCTCCTACCATTGTCATTGTCAAAAATGCTACCCAAGCTGCTGCTGATGCCATCGCCATCAAGGCCAACGCTACCGCCTCTGCCTCTGCCTCTGCAAGCGCTAGTGGTGCTGCTGCTACTCAGACTGGCTCTGCTGCTAGCAGTATCTATGCTGGTATCTTGCCTTTTGCTGCTGCTATTGGTGCCCTTGCCGTTGCTCTCTAAATTCCTTTTAATACTTACTAGCTATCGCTTCCATATCAACTTAATCTTATGTAATATACTCAAAATAAACAATGGCAGTCGTAAAACACTGAATTTGAAATAGAAATATACTTTGTTGCAAGATGAGAGCATTTCACTTTTTCTTCTTTGCTTTCGAAAAGATACGATTTCTCATGGAGAATCCTCATGAACAACAACAGATCGCTTTGCTGAGCAGAATTATAGCCAACGTAGTAAGTTGAAATGCGCTTAAATGGCCCGTAAATGTTGCTAATGAAATGAGGCATTGTAGAGCAAGCTGAACAAATCAATGGAAGACATGAACACCAAACTTGAGGTAGATACAGCGTTGCTTTGACCGAGTTCTTGTACTGACATGTAGCCTAGAGCATAAACAAAGACAACAGTGACATTGTATTAATCTCTGACATGTGGAGTGCTTACAATGGATCAGTTCGTATTCACATTGACGATGCCAAAGAAGAAGCGAGAAGCAAGAAATAAAGCGTATACCCCCCAATGAATATCTTAGTCACATCCATCAATAAACAACAGCGTCTTTTTCTTTCAACTGTCTCGACTAGGTTTCATCATGAGTGAAGAAAGTGTGATTGACACCATCATGGACGATTTGCTCATGGAAGAAAGTCGACTTGAACAGGACCTTTCGACTTCTGAAGACGAGAACAATGAAATGGTGGATGCTGAAACTCAAGCCAAGCGAAACTGGGTCATGCTTATGCGCCATCAGTTTTCTGTTCGTGCTGAATTTCCTTCCACTAAAACGATACTCAAGGCAAACGGAAGATTAAACCAAGAGTAAGTTGGCTTCGTCTGAACAGACAAGCAAAAGGATGCTAATCCAGTTTAGATACTTTCGACCTAACGCAGATACACATCAAAAGAAGGAACACATATGGACAGTTGCTGAGAGAGACCTCTTGATTCAGGGCATTCAAAAGTATGGCATTGGCAACTGGAATGACATTCGCAAAGAGCTATTGAATGAATGGGTACAAATGAATAGCAATACAGTTGCATTCAATGAGATTAAGGCCATACTTTTCTGTAGACATCCAACGATTTGAGGCTGAAATGTGTTCGGCTAATTGGACGCCAAAATCTACAATTGTATAAAGATTGGAAGGGTAATGCAGACGAAATACAACGCGAATACGAGAACAACAAACGAATTGGAACAAAATACGGCGCTTGGAAGCAAAGCGTGCTTGTCTATGATGATGGTGGCAAAGTAGAAGAGGAATTAGTGGCGTATCATCAAAAGTAGGATGGTTCATAAGAATAAGCCACTCTTTGTATTGGCTTGTTTGTTGACGAAAAAATCTACATGTCGTTATTCTTCTTTCAATACATATCACTACTCTCACTCTTTACATAATAAAAAATAAAAAAAAACACACCATGGATGCCAGCATAGCCAGCGTACCAGCACCTACACTCAAAAGAAGTATATCTTCTTCGGACGACATACTACTACAAGAGAACAAAAAGCGTCCTCGCGCTGATAATCTTCTCACGGAACTGTCTGACATCTTGGTAGAAATAAAGGCGACTCCATCGTCTGGAGAGATTTCTGCTGATTTACTCAACTCGCTTCGATTACTCATGCTACAAATCGAGAGCTTGGCTGCTGACGAGACCAACATTGAAGCAAAAACCCTCAAAGATGAAAGCGACAATTGCTTGGAGTTATGGTTCCAGGAATTGGTTGCACAATGTGAAGCAGATGGAGAGGAGTTGATATTGGAGCCAGAGGAATACAATGCTGTCAGCGATAATGAAGATGAAGAAGATACCATTGCTCTTGCACTGGCATTACAGGACGAGGAGGATTACTGCAAAGAGTTTGAAAAGGGGCAGATTTGCATTAAAAAAAAAGAAGAAGAGGACGACGAAGAGGTGGAGGTCGATATTCTGTAGATCGTATACATGACAGACTCGCAAATGCTCATAAACTGCAACCAACTCACCCAAAAGGACGTTTGATTACACAGAACTGACGGTGATGATATTCATGGCAATCAAAGGCAATGTAAATACTTCAATAAAATGATATCAGACGGAAGCATCGAGTTGAAATGCTTTCGGCTCATACAATGAATTATGTCGAGCTTGCTGAAGACTCACTCCATCTTGAGACTTGATATTCTGGCTGTGTTGTTGCAGATTACTATGTATGCCTGTTAGATTCAACCTTCTTTATATATATATATATATATATACAATGATAAAAAAAAAAGTATAGATTTTAATGACGATGCGATGTAGAATATATGAATGTAGTATAAGGGAGAAACAACTGAATTAGAAGCTCTCGAGTGTCATTTGTTTTGCTACATCTGTGTTCTCGACCATAACTAGGAACTCCTCAAAGCTAATCTTTCCATCACCATCCTTGTCAGCTTCCATAATGGTTTTATCGACAATTTGCTGCAATTGGTTATCCTTCAGATTACTTCCAACCATCATTTTGAGCACGAGGAATAGTTCACCGTTTGAAATAAATCCATCTCTGTCCATATCATACACCTTGAAGGCAACTATTCAATTTGCATCGAGAAACTGTAAGTAAACATCTCTAGTGATATCGATGTATAAGTCTCCTCTTACATTCCAGCTTTTCTCTCTTATTACCGCGAGCACTGAATGCGCTCAAGCCTTTGATGAATTCATGGAAATCAACATCCCCTCCGCCGTCCTCATCGAAAATGGCAATCATACGAGAGGCCAAAGGATTGTTGGCGATTTGTGGGATGGAGAGAAACTCGTCCTTATCGATAGAGCCAGAGTTATCCTTATCCAGCTTCATGAAACGCTTGTACAGACGTTGAATTTCTTCTGCAGAGACTAGAGTCATGTCGTTAGATTTGTTACCATTGAAACCCGAAAAATCACATACAGTTAGACGAGTTGACCATATCCTCGAGTTGTGAACCAGATTGACCCATATTGATAAATGTTATTCGAGTAAAAATGATGCAAGTATAAAAGAAGAAGAAGAAACAAAAAAAAAAAAAAAAAAAAAATCAAACGAAAGGTGCAAAGCGAAAAAATAAATTTATAGCCGCGTGAGTTTCTCATTTCAACATGTTGTGTTGAGCACAAGGTGAATCAATAGTACAAGCGGTTATTGAATGGACAGCCATGTTTCTTATAAGCGTCAAAAAGGTCTCATATTTGAAAACAACAATCTTTATATTTTGCTGAATAATTATAATGTACAAGAATATCAAATTAATGATGGAAAAGTCTCAAGTTGGTGTGAACAAGAACCATATCATTGGTATCAGCAGCGGCAATAACGACATTATCTTGAACAGATCCAGAAGCAGCAGCAATGTACTTGACGCCTGAACGATGAGCACGGTAAATGTTATCGGAGAAGGGGAAGAAAGCATCAGAGGACACAACAGTATCCTTCAATTGGCTCATCCATTCTTTGCGTTCTTCAGCGGTAAGAAGTTCAGGAACTGTGTTGAAGTTGGCTTCCCAAGCTTCACGTTCGACACCCTATCATAACAGACATTAAATACACTGACCCCGCCATCTCTTGTTTGATTGCAATATACATACCTCACCAGTTTGGTTAGTGACAAAGAGATCAATGGCATTGGACTTGTCAGCACGCTTGGTGCCCTTCTTAAAGTCGAAAGCAAGGACCTTGGGATGGTGGCGCAACCACCAGTTATCAGCCTTGTCACCGGCAAGACGAGTACAGTGAATACGAGATTGTTGGCCAGCACCAAGACCGATAACCATACCATTCTTGGCATAACAGACAGAGTTGGATTGGGTGTACTTGAGGGCAATAGTGGCGACAATCAAATCATCAACAGCCTCCTTGGGCAACTATATATCGCATACACACAGCAATCAGCACATGTTCCATCAATATAATCTAGCCAACTTACGTTCTTGTTCTTGGTAACAACGTTGGTGAAGAGAGAAGCATCAATCTTGAAGTTGTTTCTCTTTTGCTCCAAATACAAACCATAGACTTGTCTAATTTCTTGTTGCTCGGGCTCGTAGCTAGGGTCCATCTTGAGGACACAGTACTTGCCAGCCTTCTTGGCCTTGAGGATATCAAGAGCCTCTTGATCATAATCAGGAGCAATGACACCATCAGACACTTCACGAGAGATGATCTTTGCAGTAGCAACATCCACCTTGTCAGAAAGAGCAATGAAATCACCGAAAGAAGACATGCGATCAGCGCCACGGGCACGAGCATAAGCGCTGGCAAGAGGAGTCAAAGGCACCTTCAAATCGTCAACTTGATAGACCTTCTTGTCAGTGTCGTTCAAGGGGAGGCCAATGGCAGCACCAGCGGGAGATACGTGCTTGAAAGAAGCAGCAGCAGGAATGCCAGTAGCTTCCTTCAACTCCTTGACCAAAGCCCAAGAGTTCAAGGCATCCAAAAAGTTGATATAACCGGGAGAACCGCTCAAGACCTCAACGGGCAAGTTACCATCCTTGACAAAGATTTGAGCAGGAGCCTGGTGAGGGTTAGCACCATAACGAAGAGGCATCATAGCTTGGTTCTTGGCGTATTGGTGACGGAAGTAGTCAGAGATGGCAGTGTCATAATCAGCAGTTTGGTTGAATGCCTTCAAAGCCAAAAGGTTGCGAGTCTCTTGAGTGATCTCACCGCCCTTGAGTTCAGCAATGATCTTGGAGTAATCGGAAGGATCAGAGACGATAGAGACACGAGCATGGTTCTTGGCAGCAGCGCGCAACAAGGTAACACCTCCAATATCGACTTCTTCAACAGCTTGAGGAATGGTGACATCGGGCTTAGCAATGGTTTCCTTGAAAGGGTAAAGGTTGCAGACAACAATGTCGATCTTTTCAATGTGTTGCTCAGCAAGATCCTTCTCGTCGCTTTCAATGTTACGAGCCAAAATACCTGGTGACATGTTGGCGTCAGATCAGACTCGAGATGTTTACACGAAAACTACTTACCACCGTGGACAGCAGGATGCAAAGTCTTGACACGGCCACCCAACATCTCAGGAGCCTTGGTAATTTCAGAGACATCACTATGTAGATCCATCAGCATGCCATCATCCCAAATCTCTACATTTCCTCTTGACAATGCACTTACCCAATGGGAATGCCAGCCTCACGGACAAGCTTAGCAGTGCCACCTGAACCGAGCAAACGCACATTGAGCGCGTGGAGATCCTTGGCGAAATCTAACAAGCCTGTCTTATCGTAGACAGAGAGGATAGCTATTCAAATGTCATGTTAACAACATGCCAAAGTTCCCGAAAAGAAGCACATCAATTACCAATCTTTTGAGACATTTTCAAAGTAGGAATGAAGGGTGAAGAGCAGAAGAGAGATGGGATTCAGAAGCCTTGCTTGAACCTATTTAAGCTTCTGGCAAATCAATAGATGTTCCATGCAAAAAAGTGACTGGCTAGATGTTGGTCATATCAGTTGTGAAAAAACTAATAGAGAGATGTTTTCCCAAAAGTAGATGCATTAGATCCTCACTCGGACACATGGCCAATGGTAACCCTTGAATGAAACGATTTTAAGATTTATTGACAGCATGCCAAAAAAGATATATTAGCTACATGATTGCGTATGTGTGTGTGTAAGGGGGAGGGAGGGGGTGATTTCAAAGGGGCTTAAGGGGGGAAAGAAAGAAAAAAAAAAAAAGTTGAATGAATAGGGGGGTATTGGATACATGACAGTAAAGTCTCATTATAATTTTCTTAAACTCTGTGTGTGCGATTTGAACAAAAAAGAAAAAAAAAAGGCGTTCCTGGGTGTGTAAATGAAAAAATAGGGATGAGGCGAGCTTCTAATGTGAATATTTACTGGTAGATCCATTTGCGACATCCAGGTGCTTCACAATGGCAAGCGTATCGAGCAGCACCCTTATTTCGTTCATCGTTGGAGACATCTGTTCTGCCATTGTAATCAAAGCAGAGCTCTTCATTCTTGTGGATATCCCGTTTAGCAAAGAAGGCCAATCGATGCATTTGGTTGTCAGCACTGTCGTAAAAGACTGCAAATACCTCGAGATTGGGTGAGCATGAATGGTTGAAGAATCGACTCACGTTGCCCAGAGCATACGAGTCAATCACATATTTTGTTGGTAATTCAGATTGAGCAAAATCCATGTCAAATAGATAACTGCAGCCCAATTGATCATAGACCACACCTCTGCTATCGCCTTCCTCGACTGTAATCACCTCGCCAATGTATTCTTCAATAAATGTGCCTTTGGGAATGTCTTGTAAGCTTCGAACACCCCATCCCTTGCCCTTGGTTTTGTACACTTGTAGTGGAATCTTTCGTCCTCGCTGAACCACTCTATTTTTGCAACGAGCTCCACATTCACAGGATTGATTACACTCATAAATGGCCGTTCCCTGGTTGATGATTAATCTACCGTCATCACCGTACGCTGATACATCATGGCAAGCGTCTATGCAGTCCGAGAAACGACTGCAGTCGCATCCAGTCAGGAAATCAGAATCAGGAGGCTGCACTGGTGATGTGTACTTTAACTGGTCAATGTAGATGAAATTGGCAGGCGATTCCTCGTCAATTTCGTTGATGATTGACACCTTTGTCTTGAGATTTCCCACAGTATATGTATTGGCGTTTTTTTGGTTGGATGTACGGACGATGGGGAACTTGTTCTGTTCAGAAAATGAGCATTGCAAATCCCTCTCCTCGTCATATGCGACTCACCTTTACAGATCCTTTGACAGTCTTTATGGTTTGTTCAAAGATGTCCATCGTATCTTTCAACACCTTTTCCTTTCTGCTCTTCATCTGAAAATAACAAAGTATGAAAAAAAGCAGATGAAATGATGCAGACAACATTCGCTTACCTTTACAGGCTTGGCTACCACGACTGAGTTCGTTTCGCTTTCCAGAGATGCCCTGCTTCTCTTTTTGCTCGTTTTGAGAGGATGAGGCGGATTGAGAATTAACTTGGTTGTGGTCTTTTTGGATGAGGAAATTTTGGATGCAATGGCTTTGGTGTTATTGGTGCTAGTGGTTGTGGTAGTAGCGGCTGTCTTTGTGGAAGTGACAAATGCTTTGACGGCACTGGCTGCAGGCGCCTTTGTTGTAGTATATAGATTTGTGTCGGGGTCATAGGAATTCATCAACAACAGCTTCTTTTCCAGACTGTCCAAATCAAAGCTTTTAATGAGGTGCTTCTCTCTTCGGTAAGTGTTGTAAAAGTCCTTGATGGCCTGCTCAGAATACACATTGTGCTCCTGCTCCCATGTATTTTCATTCAAAGCATAGCCATCCCATTCTACGAGATAGTATCTAGTTCCATTCTACCCCGATTTCATCACGTTAATTGCCCGTAAGGAAAAATAAAACTCACATTCTGTCCATCGTCTATACCTGTTTCTTGGTACCAGCAATACGTGAAACCTAAAGTGATCAAGTTTTTTTTTTTTTTTTTACCAAATGATCAATGGATGAACCTACACCCTAACAACCCATACTTACAACAAACTCGTCCGCAGCTAGTCCGTTCGTTACACTGCTATCGTTACTCATGATGCGCTCTCCCTTGATGTATATTTTGTGGTTTTTTTTCTTGTAAAATTTTTGCCAATTTACTATTCAATTGAACAAAGAAGAAGGAGGGAGGAGGAACTGCAATCAAAATGTTTAGCTAATAAAAAATGCGAAAAAACACCACTTTTTCACCAGTCACCAGGAGATGAGACGAGACAAGAGGAGCTCTATTTCTCATCAATTACGCCCTGCTTGATATAGCCAAGTATCGATATTTACATGTGTGGGATATGTTCAAAGTTTATTTAATGGGTGTGTATAGAAATCAATTCAAAATGAAATCAAGTTTTGCTTTTTGACTATTCTTTCGTTTGGGAGGAGACACGGGAGAAGAACTACTTGGTTGAATTGTATTTTGCTGCGGTGGTTGTGGATGAGGTGGTTGAGGATATGGCTGTTGGCGATGCATAGACTGCTGCTGCTGCTGCTGGTAAGAGTGAGCAACCGGTTGCTCATTGCGGCGATAACAATACATGTGGGCTGGATGCTGCTGCTGTGATGGCGGCGGTGGTGTTGGCGCTTGTGGTCGTTGATGTTGATATTGACCATAATACGATGGATGACATGGCTGCTGTTGTTGTTGTTGATTTTGAGGTGGCAAGTGATGGTATGGTGTTGGTACAGCTTGATTATTATAAGGAGAATATGATTCTTGTGAAGGTGCAATGTGTGAAGATGGAGATTGGGATCGCGGTGGTGGTGTTGGTGTGTGGTTTTCATATTTTACATTATTATTAACACTATTGTTACTGCTACTATTTTTCCATGTACGCTGCTGCTGATGTTGATATTGCGCTGTAATGGCTGGTTGACTATTACTCTCACTTCGAATGATCAGCACATGGTTTTTGTTCATTTGTTGTGGCGATTGTCTGCCTTCAGCATGGAAATTAATAAATTGAACAGGCTGTGGTTGATGAGGCTGCTGTTGTTGCTGTTGTTGCAGTGATTGGAATTGCTGATGATGTACCTGTTGTTGCAACGGCTGATGTGGAGCTTGGGGTTGTGATTGTGATTGTGGTTGCTGATGTATGGGCGAACTTTTCTTGTTTTGCTGCAAGATATTTGAGAAATCATAAGCCCTTTTACTAGGCGTTGGCTCAACGGATGTTGTCAAGAGATTGTGTATGCTGGACGATGATTTGGCTTTTTTCGGCGTTTGCATGATGGTTTCTTTTGGTAATTGTGGTATAGATTTTGATCGACGACTATCTTCAACCTTGTTCAATTCTGGTAAGGCAGTTGGAGCTGCTGCTGCTGTTGTCTCAGGCATTGCTGCAATGACAGGTGCGGATAATGTACGTGCAGAGTGAGTATTTACAGCAGCCGGAATCTTGCTTATTTTGGCTGATGATGAAGGCGGCAATTGCAAATCGGGAGCAGCCTTTTCTTCCACGAGCGAGGTCTTTCTAGAGCGAGATTCCTCTGATTTCATTTGTTTTGACACCCGTTGTTTTGGTAATGCTATCGGTTGCTGCTGTGCCTGCCGTGAAGGGTGCTGGTGTTCATTGTTGTTATTTGCAAAGTGTGGCTCCACATCTACTTTTTCAGTTTTGACATTGACAGGTAACGAAGGCGAAGATATTGAGTTGGTTGAAGCAGAGGCTAATGCCGAAGGTTGCTGTGGTTCTTCTTCTGCCAGTGATTTTAATCTTTTCCTATCCACAGGCTCGTCCTCTTTGACTTCGACTGACTCTTTTAATGGTGTTGTTACTGATGGAGTCGATGATTTTCTCTTCATGGGCGTAGGCGGCTCCTCTGAAATCGAGTTGCTTCTGCTTGAACTGTCGTGACTTTCACGAAAGTAGCCGCTGGATGCTGATGGAAATCCAGGGGATTGAAGCACTGATGAAGAGGTGGGTGTACTGGACATGGAAGCAGTGGGTGTTATTTGTGTTGTTAAGGTCAAGTTACCGGGAGCCTTTGATGGTAATGGCGGCATAGGTAATCCCTTTTCTCTCGCTTTCCAGGCAGCTCGTACCCTGTCCATACATGCTAATAATTGCTCTTTTGTAACGCCATCTTGAATACTATTTAGAATCTTCTTCACCACTTGCTCATCATTTGCTGTGCTCTTATCGTCTCGGAACCGCACAAATCTTTGAAATAATGACCGTCAACCTACATCTATACCCTGATTCCCATTTGAATGCTTACCTCCAGCCACCTTTTCTTACAGTGGGTGCATATCCCTGCTCAATTATTGTCACTTCACATTGAGGATCATATCTATGCAGTTTATCAGATGCGATGCCCCTATTTTTTTTTCTTCTTGCTTATCAAATTGCATCTTACCTAAATTCGGCTATTCGTCCATCAGGTAGTTGATTTTTCCATCTACAAAAAAACGTCAATCTTCGCTCTAGTTTCATTCCAATCAAGACCTTACTGTGTAGCTAATGCTGGTTCAGGCTGGAAATGATCATAGAATTTGTATGTCACGCCGTTCGATAACACTTCAATCGAATAAATGGGTTTGTGTTCTTTGCTCCATCTTGCTGCAATTCTAAAGTCCACTGTATTCAACTCTGGTGGCTTCCACTTTAATCTATCAATCATTGCTTTAGAAACAAAGATCCTGTATCTCATACTCGTTCAAAACCTACAATTTTTCACATGTGCCTGGTGTGTACGGGCATTTGACAGGCGTCCATATAATTCCATCACTTTTATGCTTCAATTTGGGTATTTGTTCAAACACGAGATGCAATCCATATGATCTTTCCATCTTTTTCAGTTCAATTCTGTGTGTAAAATGCAATGTCAATCAGCATTGTTCCTGGCTTGTGTGTAGAGGCAACTTACGTGAAGGGTGGTAACTTTGCTGGGTCAATTTGTGTACGCATTCGAGCGTTGAATGGCTGTATGATATCTTGTTGTAACATCTGTGCATCTCTGTGAGTCTGCTGCTTTAACGCCATGTGCACTGTTACTTACCCCAAGTCGAGAGCTGAATGACCTTTGTATGATGGTAGACCCATTGACCACCATCAAATCAAATATAAGGTATCTCCATGTTTTCTACAAAAAAAAACACACATACACACACATAACCATCAGTCCAACATGTGGATAAATAGAGGTCTGCTCTTTGTACCTTGTTTGCATCAATGTCCAAGACTAGTTCACCGTCCATCAAGGTATCTTTCAAGAATTCGTTCTCTCGTCCCCTGACAGGAAACAATAAATTTGGTACATAATACCAATGTTTATTTCGATCAAACTAGCATGAATCATGATTAGAAACACATTTTTCATGAATGTCTGCCATACTATACCAGAAATGAAGCAGGTCCCTTGGGCGAGTGAAGAAAGAAGAGCAAGTATCGTACACCGTCTGATTTCTCACAGACAAAATAGTCCTCACGTTCAATGTCAATCAAATGTCTCGATTCAAAGCTTACAGGTTGCGATCCGGGAAAGCTACTGTAAAGTGTTTATACAATATACAACGAGTGGCACATGCAAAACATACCTATCGTTTTGACTATTTAGCAATTCTTTAAGCCTTAGCTGCAGTACTTTACTGTAAGTTGGGTCAACGCGTTTTCCAATAAACTCTGGAATTTGCAGCGATTCTGTTGCCTGCATCCTTGGCGATTTTGATTAATTGATTTTATAAGCTGCAACAGGCGAGTATCTATCGTCTCTTTTTCAATAAGTCGGATTCGTACAAACGTTGTTGCAGTTTGCTGAATGTGCAGATCGTCCAAGAGACAAAGGTAGGAAGAGTGAGGGGAGGTAAAGAAAAAGAGAAGAAGGGGGAATTGAGCAAGGATTTTGGTCTGAGATCTTCTTTTTTTTTTTTATGTATATTTATATATAAACAAGGTATATAACAACGTTTTTCTTGTTCGTTTTTCAAATCAACTTTCTTGTTTATACGAAAATCAAAATGAAAACCAAGAAAGATTAAGAAAAGTAAAGGCCAAGAAAGAGAGAAAAAAAAAAAAAGTGTACAAAAGGAAAAAAGGTGCATCCCTTTCATTTTTTTTAGTGCGCCACTTTCAAAACGCAGTGTTTTCCCTTTATTTTTTTTCAATCTCTTTCCTTGGTGCATGGTGACGTGTGAAAGGGACAATGATTGTATTGTTTGTGAATGTCTTATAATGCCTGAAGCAGTTTTTAATAGTGCAGTCAAGCATTAAGTAGATGTAGATGTGCTAAACGTTCATTTTCATATTAAAGATCATCTAACTTGCACGTAAGGATGATTGAAAGCCCTCGATTTTTTCTTTCACCAAGCTCAGGCATCGTGATTTTCTGCATATGAAATGTTTGCCAGGTACATTGGCCAGTTTATGCCGAGAGCTATTATGTCTGGAAATAGAAAGAAAACGCTACGCTTCATGTGTATTTACAAGGTTTACTGCGCTTGACTTTGAATGGTATGAAATGATGAATAATCAAGTGGTTGCCATGTGCGTTAATGGTCTGCTACCATCATCAGGTATCAATTGTAAGCAATGCAAGAAGAATTAGCTACAAAGTCGGCTTGTATTAATTGTAAGTTAGATGCAAAGCGAAAACAAAAGTCTTTATAATATTGTTATTTTCTACCCGATGTAGACTTTGAAATGAAGATTCAAGCACTATCATTTCGTAAACTTACTTAATAAATAAGCTATCTCGTTGTTGTCTGCTTTTGTCTTGCTATCTGTCAAGCCCTGCTGTTTAGCTCGAATGTATAGCATTAAGGCACTGAGGTTTACAATAAATGAAAATTACATCAAAAGCCAAAGAGAGTACCCAAGCAAAGATGCAGCCCTTCCAATATGCAATTCCATCATTTACCTTCACGATCTGGCTTGCCAGCTACCAAAAGCAGTTAAATCATCGCTTTTGGTGTTTGTCTGATTCGTTGATTTATGATCAATTTTCGACTTGATTGAACTATTTTGCAACAATCGACCATGTAAATTGTAATAAACATTCCATACTTCCTTAAGCTTTCATGGCTCTTTCCAGTAAAAAACCAGAAACCACCTGGTACACCAGTACCTGGTCAAAAAAGTTATGCTGCCGCAGCCAAATCTCGCATTATCACCACATCACTCTCTCTCATGCATGGAGAGGTTGTTCCTGCCAGCAATGGTACGCCTACCGCATCTACAACCACTTCAACAAACAGCAAAATTAAGACTCGAATTTGTAGAAATGCTCGAACAGACAATGGTTATCTTCTTGACATTTCCAAGATCCCTAACAAGACTGAACAGCAGCATCTGCAGACCATCGATCAACAGTACAAAGCATCCAATTTCTTTGGCATCAAGTTTTTGGGCAAGAATGTTCAAAGATACATCGAAGTCTATCCCAACAACGAGATTGTCGATCGCTTCGTAACCGAAGGTATTCTCTACGAATCTGAACAGTCAAAGATTCGACTCTTCCCGTGCAAAGCAATCGGTGGAGAAGGCAAGCTCATCCAACTTTCTCTTACGGATATTCCATTCCTTCCTCAAGCTCAATTGTTGGAAGAACTGTCTAAGGCTCTAGGAATTTTTGAAAAAACTTTAGACCTCGGTCTGAATTACGAGCAGTCCATGGGTTGGTTCATGGGTACTGGCTATGCTATTCTTCAGCAATTACCCGGTGTCAACTATCCAGCCCTGCATCACAGCATTACTTGGAAGACCGTCTCTGAGGCTGAAGAATTTTGCCATGCAACCTTCCCGGACATGGCCACTTGGTGTCGCTACTGCCACGAAGAGGGCCACACGAAGTTTGAATGTCCCAAGGCATTGGCCCGCATTATATGTTACAATTGTGATAACGCTGGTCATCGTCAAGATACTTGCCATAAACCCAAGAAAGGATCCTCGGATCGTGAATTCAAGAAGGCTCGAATGATCCCATCTACCACCTCTTCTGCGGAAGCTGACAAGTCCAAGTGGGCGCCAAGCAATATCCAGAACTCGGATGCGGGTACGCCACAACCCCAGGGACAGCGACAGCAGCACCAGAACCAGTAACTCGGCACTACGTCAAGTGATCAGACCACCACAGTAACTCGGACAATTTTGAAGCCAGAATTCACGGTAGAGAAGCAGGCAGGTTCCACAGATCAAATTAACACCCCAGAGGTCAAGCCTATGTCTGAGGACGAGGATACTGACGATGATGACTACATGCCATCAGCAAGCGAACCCGAGAACGAGGCGGAACTGATGAGCGATATTGAAGCGACTGACGACGAAGTCGCCAACCTCCAGCGTGAACAGGAGGAACATCCAGCACACATGACTTTTGACAATGGTGATAGCAACACCAACGACAACACCACGGTAGCTTCTCCCGCAAATTATAATGATTCTACGGCTCGCCACCAAAAATTGTTATAACTATGCCGAAGAACATCCAATTCAAATACGCTTCACTGAACTCCAACAGTCTAGTGAAAGTAGGCCATCCACAAACACAATCATCATACTTCCGCCACATTCGATTTTAACAGTTCAACATAATATCATTCCAAGAAACTCACGCTACTGATACTACTATTACTACAATTGAATTACAACTACAAGCTACACAATATTTATGGACATACTATTGCGGTATTGCCTCTTTCTCTTCAGATTTTATACTGACCAAGATTGCTACTAGTCACCTATATGATTCTGATAGATACATGCTTTGCAAGGTTCATCGCCCTCACAACTTTTATGAGCCTTTTTACATACTCAACTTATATGCACCAGCAACTTCTGACAATCGCCCTCGACAGGAATTCTTTGAGTCAATCTACAACCTGCTCTCAACCCTTTCTGAGACCATCGAGCTCGAACGACTACTGATATCAGGGGACTTCAATTACGATTATGTGCGGGACATCACCAATGCCACTCGTATTGTCAAAACATCGCTGAATTGGTTGAGTTATTTAGATCAGCACTTCCACAACTACTTGATCCTTAACGACATGAATTCGGTGCCAACTTATCAACATGCCTTATCCACCCTCGATTTTATATACGCTGGACATGCACTACGACACTTGCTGAGCGATGCGAACGTTGGATTTATTCCTCCCTCTTGGTCGGATCATGCCATCCTTGAAGTTACTCTCAAACTTGGAAAATCCAAACTGGGCCCAGAACTTTGGAGAGGCAATCCATGTTACGCTAACAACCCAGCATTCAGAAAACAACTGGAAGAGAAAATCAACACAGCCATGGATACAATGGACGTGGATATGACACCGCAGGAACAGTGGGAACGCATCAAATTGGTGACTAGAAAGGCTATCCAAAAGTTTGGAGTGAAACATGTGAACTGGCGTAGGATGAGTATCAAGCATTTGGAACGCAAACGGAATCGACTATTGAGATCCAAGCCTCCCAAAGCTACTCTCCGCATTCTACTGCCAAGGATTGACTCTATGCTACAGATATTACAACAAGAACTGGTGTATATTGCTGCACTCAAGGCTGGGGACACTTGGCTTGAGAAAGGGGAGAAATCCGCTGGGTACTTGAAGCGACTACATCAAAAACGAACATCTCAACAGTACATGGCTTCATTACAAGCCCCCGACTCCTACAGAGATCGAGGCGATGGTGGACCAAGTGCTGAGGTCCCTCAAGTGGTGGTGAACAATGACGTTGTTACCGGTGGCTCGTCAACAGATGCGGCTCAAGGCGATCTGGGTGATACTGCAGTGGCTCACGGTGATACTGGTGATGCTGGTGACGCTGGTGACGCTGGTGACTCTGGTGATACTGGTGATACTGGTGGTGCTGGTGGTACTGGTGGTGCAGACGATATTGGTGTCGAGCAAGACGAAACGAGGCTATCTCTGATGGACTGAGTACTGACTCCTCTGACACTGATTTCGAATCAGATCGTGATGAGGTGGGTCAGATAGGCACAGAGACTTCGGTTGAGCGGCCTTGGATATCTGGCAATATTGAAGATATGAAATCGTTCGCTTGGCATTTTTATACCGACCTATACAAAGCAGATCACGTAGAGCCTAGTGACATTGAGGCATATTTGGACACAGTGACATTTGAGAAAGTGCTGACCGTTGATGAACAGCAATCATTGATAGATCCCATTACTCTGGATGAACTGTTGCAGCAGGCAAATCGTTCAACGAAGGCCACAGCTCCTGGTAGTGATGGTCTGGCCTACCCTTTTCTATCGCTCCTATTTCAAATGACCCGTTTGAAAGAGCTTGTCCTTCGGCTGTACAATGATGCTCTCAAGGGTATCTTTCTCTCTTCCTGGCATGATCTGCGTATTCGTCTACTACCCAAGAAGGGCCTACTTGCGTTGCTCAAAAATTGGCGCCCAATCTGTCTCCTGGGATGTGATGGTAAGGTCTTTACCAGACTTCTTGCTCATCGCATGGCTCCAATTCTTGGGCGGATCATTAACCCATTCCAATCTGGTTTCCTGCAACAAAGGTTCATCTGTGACAATGGCCTAGCGTTATCGATGGTCTTGGAAGAGGCTCGGGCCTTCCATCACAAGGGTGCTGGTATCCTACTTGATCAGGAAAAAGCCTATGATCGGGTGAATGCTGACTATCTGTGTGCTGTTCTTCGTCGTCTTGGGTTTCCCGCCAGCTTTGTGTCATGTGTCAAATCATTGTTCTTTGGCAATAGCATGTACATCAATGTTAATGGTTACTTCACCTCAGCCGTCAAGCAGGAAGGGGGTATCCGTCAAGACGATCCTCTGTACCCTCTTCTTTTCGATGTGGCACTGGAACCTTTCCTATTATCCATCCTGCAAGACACTTGTTTCCATGGTTTTAAGGCAAGCAATGGTGCATCTGCGGATATGGTCTCTTCTCGTGACCCACCAGCTGTCAAATGCCTTGCGTACGCTGATGATGTCTGTGTCCTTCTACGAGACGAACTGGATCTGTATCGCCTCCAACTACACATGGCTAACTATGCAGCCGTCTCCAATGCCAAGTTCAATGAAGACAAGTCAGAAGCCTTCTCTCTGTCTGGTTGTCGCTCTTCGGCGTGGGTGCGAGCCTTTGAAGACATGAACGTTCATACATACCACCACCAAGGCTCCATCACGGCTTTTCGATATCTTGGTTTGTATTTTGCTTACAACCATGCTCAACATGCTCAAACAGAAGAGATGTTACTCAACTCAGTCAGAACTCAATGTCAGATCTACGGACAACGACAACTGTCTCTCCTGGGTAGAGTCACCATCGTCAATAGCCTCATTCTGTCCAAGGTGTGGTATAGTCTGCGCATGCTGAAGCCTACCAAACGGTTTGTAGAGAACGTAAAGTCATGTGTTTATCAATTTGTCTGGAAGAAGAAGCGGCCATTACTACGCAAAGAACTCATATTTCTACCCAAGTCCAGAGGTGGTCTTGCTGTTCTCAACCCTTCTCTTCAACAATTGATCCTCCAAAAACGCTGGCTCAATTACCTCGTTGAACCGCAGAAATGTCCGTCCTTCCTGCGTCCCTTCATGCTCTATCACGTATCACTGCTACCGGCGTCATCAGAGTTTCCTTACTTGGCCTTCGTAGATGCTGAATACTGCAAGTCCTCCCTGATACACAAGGATCTTTCTATTTGGCATTCTATCTTCGCCATGTATGACTATTTTGATTTCAGTGGACTTCAACAAGTGGATTTTCTTCCGGTCCAGACCATCCTGCAATTGCCTTTGCATAAGCTTCTCATAGACCTCAGCGATGATCACTGGCTCCGGCGTCATCCCAAACAAGTTCCTGATCTTTGATAGCCAACAACAACGGCTGCGTCTTCGTGTTGCTTCTGAATATTCGAGCTACCCGTTTCTTTGTGCCTCGCTCTATCAAGATATTCTCATGCTCAAAACCGTCAAACTGGTTCCTGGTGTGTGGCCTCACATTCTGCAGCCTCCTTCCACCTCCACCTTAGATTGGACGAGCTTTGATTTCTTCAGCAAATTGGGCACTAAAGACCTATGAACTCAGTACCATCCCGTAACCTTTCGTCAGCAGCAACAACAGTCGATTCCGTCGGACCATCGCTTCAACAATTCAATGGTCAAGACATTATGGTCAGAACCTGCTCATCCAGCGGCAAGAACGGTCCTCTATCGGGCACTGTCGAAATGCATCCCTCATAAATCACACCTGTACACAATTGGCACTGTGGAAAACTCTATCTGTCCCTTTTGTGCCCTAGGCATCGATACGTTGCGACATTTCCTCGTTGACTGTCCCGTCAAGTGGCACCTATGGCAATCTGTGATCTCACAATACTACGCCAAATATCCTTTGACTTCCTAGATCATATATGGCACAGTGCGGTATCTACATCTTCCTCGCTTTATAAAAGATCGATCCAAGTATATCGCCGTCATATCTACTACCTTATGGCAAATGTGGAATCTGTATTGGCTTCACGGTTCACAAAACCCTGTACCACTCTCCACCGCCTCCATAGAACACTTTTCCTCCAGGGCAGCCTGTCTAATTGATAGACTGCTACCTACTACAACATAATTAATATTAGATGCTCATTCCGTTGCTCGAGGTCCACCACTCCGCGATGTGTCCCTCATAAAATAATATTTGAATAAAATAAAATATTAACTACAAAAAAAAAAAAACCCCCCTCACCCAATGAAGCTAATTATAATATGTGTTTTGAAAAAAGTTATTGAGGAATGTTGCAAAATATGAAATAACGTTTTTGGCCAAAATGTAGAAATTCTGCATATCAAAGTCTCGCAAAAGTAGTTCCAGGGGTTGCTCTGAATCGAGAGAAGCAATTTGATCTAATACATATCATAGTAAAAGTATTCATTTTTGGAGTCAAAAACGCGATCGTTTAATTTTCGATAAAAACCATGAGGTACCCCTCATAGTTTTTGGCCATGTTTTCTTGTTTCCAAAAAAATTGAGCGAAGGTATCAGGAATCAAGTGCTACTTGAAAGCAAGTGTTTGGCGCTATTCCGGCAGTCTAAAACTGCCTCTAACGCGAGAAAACACGACTCAAGCGTAATCAAAATTTGCTGTAATTCGTACAGTTTTGAGCAGTAAGAGGTATTGCTAGCGTGCTGTCAATCTGTAAATAAGTTATTTCCATTTACTCGAATGCGGGGTATCCTACTAGAACCAAATTATAGCTACAAGCCGTTTACAGATAGTTCCCAGGCAAAACTGAAAAGCTAAAAAGCAAATTTACAGAGAGAACTGAGTTGTTTGAAGGGTACTATCACAAAATATCATCATACGCTAGATGAACAGCGTTGAGAAGTCGGTTAAAACCAAGTGCTCAATGTTATGATAGTAGTAGAATGATATAACAAAACGTGATAAGATATCCAAGTCAATCAAAATGTATTGCTTTGGGATGTGCGCGGTAACGTGAGTAACAAAAGTGCATCTGTAACTTCAAGTTCTATCATGTAAAGCTTAACTCTTCTCATTTCTGTGCCTACTACACTGACAATCGAGCATTTGTACCCGGACTTGCAATATTTCAACATTTGAAGGGAGACAGACAAGTCGCGAGATGCAAAAAAAAAAAAAACCCAACATTGACAATTTCTTCTTCATCATTGCCATGAAGCCTTTTGGTACTGAACTGGTTATTGGCTTATTGGCCATAGGTCTCAACTATGGTGCTACATTCAAACTTCCTGCTACCTCTTTATTGAAAGATCCTGTTCAAACTTTATCCACTACAGTGCCCGTACTTTTTGTTGGACATATATTACTCGTTTTATTTGCTCACATATTACGAGGAACTACAAACAAAGCGTTGGTAAGTACGCTCAACAGATGCTTG
Source organism: Mucor velutinosus (assembly GCF_035048745.1). Classification (NCBI taxonomy): domain Eukaryota; kingdom Fungi; phylum Mucoromycota; class Mucoromycetes; order Mucorales; family Mucoraceae; genus Mucor; species Mucor velutinosus. The sequence goes on along the minus strand of NW_027041905.1, from coordinate 1,793,168 downwards.
TGCTCTTGATAAACTAAATTTATTGTTGTAGAAATCAGTTGGATACAGTATACTAGCCACAGCTACAGCAACTGGTGTATTGCATGTTTTAACAGTATTGTTTGGTGCACCCTTGATAGAGTAAAGTCTACAGCCTGCATACACATGTACCATCGTTAAAATGACACAACTCGTTGTTTTTGTAGGAAGATACCAAATACCTTTTTATTTGCAGCATATCTTTCCATTCTAACCGTTATGCCATGCTATGAGTCCTTTCAGGAGACAGCCTGGATTAAGGTCTTTTTACAGCACAGGTAAACAAATACAGGGTGTCTAAACATCACATGTATAGCTAAACAGGCAGTATCCTCATAGTCCAACCACCACATCCGAGATTTATGCATATGCTCAAGCTATTTGCGCACTTTCAGGTGCATGGATCGGCGCCATTGTTTTACCTTTGGATTGGGATAGAGAATGGCAAGCATGGCCAATTTCATGCGTTATTTCAACTTATGTGGGTCATTCAGTCGGTGTTTTAGCTGCGTTTGTTTGGGCATCACTAAAGCTGATGTTTGGTAAAAAGAAGAGCGAATAAATAGTGTATATGTATAGTAGAAGCATTTATGTTTTCGATGAATAATAGTGAAAGGGCGAGAGAGACAGGTTTACAAATGTACAAGGTTAAAGAATCAATGATTTACAGGGATTTTCAGGACGAAGAGGCATTATTCTCCTCGGCGGGTGGCTGTTCGTAGATGGATCGGGAAGGCATAGTCATGTTTTTATCAATGAATATACCACCAAGAGCGTTGATCCACGTTTTACGCTTTTCCATGGCATACACTGTATTTTCTGATAAAACTGCCTTGGGGCCTGCTGATTTTCGCTTCTTGGACTTTTGAGGACGCTATCATGAATTTAAATCAGTTTCTATTGCATGCGCGTATATATGCTTCAAGCGCACTTACAAATCGCTTCAGGTAGCCAGTTTCAACTTGCGTATCTAAAGTATCCAGTACTTGGCGATATTGTTCAAATTGCAATTGACAATCGACCACCTCCAGCAATCTCTTCTTGTGGTATTCGTTTGTCTTTATCTGTTCCTTGAGCTCACGTCCCAATGTGCGCAGTTCTGCACAGATCTCATCGTCCTCTTTTGCATTCCAATCAATCTATACAACATGTTGAGCAAGATGCACGTAACAGCAAGAGTCGACTACACGGACGTACATCCTCATCTCCAAACAAACCAGCATAACGAAGTTCTCTCTTCAGTCTTTCTTCAAATCCTACAATGTCCTCAGTTGGATCCGGAGTCAGTTGGGTTACAGTTCTAGCATTGTATTTCTTCTCTAGAGCGTCCGCCAATACATCACTTTCTCGTCCTGTGTCATCGGGCCCATTCGCTTCCTCATTGTCATCCTCATCACTATGCGGAATCTCCTCTGGGAGCAAGTTCTCCTTAACCAAGCTTGAAATTAATCGATCTGTCAGAGAGCTACTGTTCATATCATGTCGAGAGTCGGCAGACATTGTGTGTTGTAAATGCTTGAGCTTGCTCTCTGATGTATGGAGTCCCAATGCTTGATCTTCTTCAGCCCATTTTTCCACATAATGCTGTCCCAGTGGTGGGATCAGATAAGGTTTACATTGATCTGATTTCTGCATTAGATATTCTCGGTCTTCTTCTGTCAGATTGCGGAAATACGGTTCTAATGTGGTCCAGAATGTGGTTATGGGTATCTGATCTTTTGGTTTCACTCGCACAAAGTCAACTTCTTCCAAAGGCTGTGATTTCTGCTTGGCATTGTGAGATTTGCTGTGTTTACTGTCTGCGTGATTGCCCCTTGCCGAAGACGATTTCTTGATCTTTTTGACATCTGCTCGTTGTTTTGACGGTGGAGGCGATTCGCTTTGTGATATCAATGGTGCTGCATTATCCACTTTCTTCAATTTGATGTTGACATGCGGCGATTCCTCAGAGCTCTCAGTTTCTTCTCTACGTCTTCTTCTTCTGATGATTTCAAGCGCACTATTCAACAATGTGAGTGGTTATCATCATCAAGTCAGGCATGTCAAAACGTACGCTTGTCTGCTAAGTTCAGGTTTTGGTATATTAGAAGAAGAGTGAAGCATCTCCAAATCGTCATCTGTTCATTGTCAGCCCATTATATGCAAATTGCAGCCCATTCGCCATGCATACCTGTCTCTTGTTTTACTCTCATTTTTTCCATTGCAGCAACACCTTTACCAGCTGAAGCAACATTCGAATTTGCTAAACAGACATTAATCTAGCCAGCCTCACATTGCAGTTTGTATCTACTTACCTCCATCGCGAACTTGGACACCTCTCTCTAAGATGAGTTGATCCTTCTTCATGTCTTTCATTCGGGATTGTGTTGAATACAGCATTGATTCCAGTTCTGCTTTCATACTAAGTAATTGCGTTGTATCGGGAATACTTTCATCTTGCTGTGAGCTGCTGTGAGAAGACGAGGTAGGCTTTAATTGTTTAATGATGGCATTGGAAGCATCTGACAGGTGTTTTGGTGGGTCGTATTGACGCGTCAAGTCAGTGTTCATGATTGTGTATTTCTTGTGATTAGTTGTATGAGTTGTATATTTGACGAAAAATGTCCATAAATTAGTGAATTAGGAGTATTTATAAGGACTCTTATGAGAGAAGTCAAGATTAAATGATAGACAAACTTCCCTCTCTCTGTTATGTGCGAGTTGGAGCAGTGTTTTCTTGATCTTTTTTCTTTCCTTGGTATAGAAAATAGTAAATAATGCTAAATCTATCACCGTTGATAAAATGAATGTAGTAGCCTTTTGCTTATGGCAAGCCGTATCAATAGTAAAGAGCGTCACATAAAAAAACTCCAAGAAACCATCAAAATGTTGGAAAAAAAGCCATTTAAATCAGATAATCCCTTTCTCATTTAAACATTTATCAATGGTTGCTGTAACGAAGAATGGTTCAAAAGCTGATATTGGTGGTGTAGTTGATACTATCAACAAGAGAGTCTCTGGTAAGCAATGTTGCTAGGATTGTTTTACGGGTTTATTGATCCAAATGTCTAGGCAAGAATTGGAAGATCCAAAAGACAGCAACTGCTCGTAATCAACAACCTAAACAACTTCGCAAGAACTGGGATCAACGTTCAAAGGAACGTGCAAGAAACGATGCCACCAAGTCTTTGGAAAAGCAATTGAAGGCTGAGAAGCAAGCTGAGAAAGATGTACGTAGATGGGAAATGCCATGTTAAATGAGATTTGATAAGAAGCTGATTGTCCATTGTAGGCTAAACGTGCCGTCAGTTTGGAGCGTAAAAAGCTGCGAGAGGAGCAAGAGAGAATGGAGGCATTGGCAGCCAAGATGTCAGCCAAGCGTCTCGAGAGATTGAAGAGAAGAGAAGCCAGAAAGAAGGCCCGAGTTTAGATGCTATTTTGTGAATACCAGCAGCAAATCGATTGTAATATAATAAAGCTAATTGAACAACTACTAGAAGAGAATGCAGGAGCCCTTGATTCTTTGTTGCATTGCAGTGTCATGTTTCACGAATGTCAATTTTGAATCTTGCAGTACTTGTTGGTTTGTTGTTGTTGGTCTGTTGTTTACACACAAAGAATACAACGACATGCATAGAAAAACAAACGAAACGAGAGCAAGAGTGTGCAATCGTCTTTGGCGTCATTATCCATATCTCTTTATAGCTTTGAAATATAGCTTTTCTTCTTCTTTTCTTTCTTTTTTATATAGCTCTTTTTTTTTTATTAAGCTTCTTACCCCTCTTTTTCTTGTCTTACCCCAATACCTTCCTTAATCAACCAATCCTTTTTGAAAGCATGGCTAAAGATCAAAGCATGAATTATCTGGACTACACTCTGACCGATTACGTGATACCTCAGCAGCAACAGCAACAGCGTCAGCCATCATTGAATGTAGATTTCAAAGCTGAACTCTCCTTGATGTATCCACAGCAGCAGCAACAACAGCCTCAGCAACAATCGGATCAAATACCAAATTACGCCAACATTTTGTTGCCTCAGTCGCCCGATACATTTCAGTGTGATGACAACAACTCGTATTGTACCTCACCTTCATCCATCTTGTCCACAGCCTCAAATCATCTTCAACAACAATTTCCATCGCCTTCTCCATCTCCCTATCAACACGCGTCTGAGAGTAATGCTAGTTTAACCAATGTAGTTGCCATGGATACGGTCTCCATGGATACCAACAACTTTTATCATTCATTTCTGCCTTTTAATACACCTGTTGAAAGCAGTTGCACCAATGTTGATGACTTTATTATGACTCACACTAGTTATAACGGCAACAACAATAGCAACAACAACGACAACAGTAGTAAAAAGAGAAAGTTTGATAAAGTAGAGAAAGATGACAAGCTGAACAACTCAGAGATCAAGAGACAGATACATATTCAATCCGAGCAAAAGAGGAGAGCACAGATCAAAGATGGATTCGAAGACCTTCGAAATGAACTTCCCAGTTGTTTGAATAAGAAGATGAGCAAAGTTGCACTTTTGCACAGAACAGTTCAACATATTCAACATTTGAAAAATACGCAGATGACAATACTAGCAGAGCTTGAAAGGCTAGTAGGCGAAAACGACCAGTTGAGAAAGTAAGCTCTGAAAGAAGGAAGCATGTGTATATATGGATTAATTGTTAATTTACTTGCTGTGTGATAGATTTCAAGAAAATGTACTCCAAAAGCAACAACAGTCGATGTTCTCTACATCTAGTAGTTGATTTACTACATAACCTTTCTTTTCCTCCTTCTTTTTTCGCCCATTCCATTCATTTTCGTTTATATATACATCACACACACACACACACACACACACACACACACACTCACAATTTTTTTTACCATATGTCTCTTATCTGTTTTCTTTTTGTATATGCCATTTTTCTTTATTTACAACAGACTTTTTATTTATCACAATACATATTTATATACACACATATATGTACATATACACAGGCTTTTCTTTGTGATAGTTCTTTTATTGGTGATTTTTGTATATATGTAATTGCGAAGTGAGTAAAATAGGGGGATGTGCGTTTTTTTGAGCGACAGAGAGCGAGAAAATGATAATTAAACAAATATATATATATATATAGGAGAGAGGAACAAGAAAAAAAAGGGAGACGAACAGAGAGAGCGTTTATTCATAGACACCACCTAATACATCCGTTTGTGCTAGTGCCAACAACATGGGATCATCGAAATACTTGTTTATGCTGACATCTTCGGAAAGACCCTTTCTTCTTCTAGTCTTGACCATGAAATCTCTTGCTAAATGTTGAGCGGGACTTGCTTCAAGAGGGCGAAGCACAATACTTGTGTCTAATGGATCTCCAGGTACAATCTGCCAATGATCAAAGATTTGTTGGCAGAAGGCTTGACCTTCGGTATGTGTTCTAAGATCTGTTTCAAAACCACAGGAGTCAATCACGGGGATATATGCCTTGACAGTATATAATGGCGATCCAGGCTTGGGAATGTCTTGAGTGACGTGGCCTCTGTGAGCATTGTTTGTTTTGATATTAGACAATATGTTATATATGTATAAATAACTTGTTTACCTTCGTCGTTGTAAAACTGCATAAACTGCAGATACACAATCAGCCGGGGCTTGAATCTCAACATAGTATACAGGCTCCATCAAACGAGGGGTTGCCTAATGCTCAAATATGAGTAAAGTGCACACTATCAAACAGTAGATCAAACTTACAGTCAAGAAGGATGAGTAGCAAACACGACGAGCAGTAGGAATGATTTGACCACCGCCTCTATAAATAGGCTCATTTGCTAATACAGCATCTAGGATTTTGAATTTAACATTACGAATAGCTAATCATAAAAGAAAATGTTAGTATGAGCGACAGTCATCTTGAATCCATACCAGGAACTCACGTTCATCACAGAGGGGACCTTCTCTTGTACCCCATTGGAAGCCTTGGCGAATAGAGTCTTTGACAGAAAATAACAGTTTTTTATCCACTTCAGATGGCAATGTATCGTCCATTAAGAGATTGGGGCCCATATCATCAGGACCAAATGCCCAAACTGATCTTGATGCGAGAACATCCCAGCCATGTTTTGTTTCCAGATGGCTGCCTAATTTACTCTTGGGCCAGCGGATGCTGATATCTCCATTCTCGATTTCTTCTGCAAGCTCTTTTTCAAGCGGTTCAGCAATGAATGTCAGCTTGTTCCTATCAAGATGGTTTAGTATATGCGTGCCATCTCCATCAAAGGGGGGTATCTTACTTCTTGTTTGGTGTTTCAGCAAAGCATTTTAATGCAGAAGTCTCCACAACAGTTTCACAGAATCTTACAACAGGATCGGATACCTTGAGTTCAATTTCTGCGTACATGCGACGAAGATCATGCAACACGCAATCCAAATACAGCTCGCCTGTGCCCAATACAATGTGCTCGCCAGATTCCTCAACTTTGGTAGTGACGATGGGATAGCTCTTGTTGATTTTGCGAAGGCCGTCCAACATCTTAGGCAGCTCTGATGGGTTGACAGGCTCGATGGCCACCTTGAGTGTAGCTGCTGTAGGGAATCGCAGTGGTTTGAAAATGTATGCATCCTCTTTGGACTTTTGATCGACAATGGTAGCTGTTTTCATGATGGAGCTATCCACACCACCTAGCAACACCCAACCACCAGCAGGCACGCCCTCTACTTGGACACGGTATCTTGACTCAAAAATCCATGTGTTTTCTACTTTCTGCATTGTCATATCTTCCTCGTCGTCAATTGAATATCCCTCTCCCAACACACGCACGATTTGTCCAGCCTTGATGCTTCCGCTGAACACTCTGCCAAACGCGTGGAATTCTGTGCTCTGCTCGTTGTTAAATAGCTTGGTCACTTGCATCATGAGTGGTCCCTCAGCATCACACTTGACCATTGACTGAACAGTTGCCGAATCAATAGGCCCAGTGTAGAAACGTTCAACTTTGTGCATGGCATTTTCGACAGGAGAAGGAATGTGCTTTGCAACCATATCCACAAAGGAGCCGGCAAGACCAAAGAATTGTGTCAGCACCATATGAAGGAGAGGCTTCACATTCAGCTCGTAATCCTTTGCTTTCAGATAGATGCTGAGAGAGCGTAATGTCTTTTTGAGCTCGTTGGTGTCTTCGCCCAGGACCTGAGCATAGATCTTGTACAAGGGTTCCAAAATGAAATGTACAAATGTACGTTTGCTGGCTCCATTCTGTGATTTGCGGTTGAAAGAGCCCTTTTCAGGGTTAAAGTAAATGTCGCCCCATAGACGCTTTGCAAATTCATTTTCGTCGAAATCAGCTTCGTATGAATCAGCGTAAAGTTTCGAGAATGACTTGAGCGAAAAGATCCAGCCTGTTTGACTGGAGGCAAAGCAAACGTTACCTGATTCGGGTGACAGACGGATGTGGTTTCCGCCAGGCACAGAGCTGCAGAACACATGTTAGAAGAGCTACACTTGTTAAATAGCTACCACACAACAGAGTCAACCTACCGAATCACAGTATTCACCTCTTCAATGGTATGGCGCAATTTGTAATAAGCATCGGCAGGTGGCAATTTCAACTCCAAGATCAAACGGTCGACTTTGTTGATGACCAATGTCATAGCGAGGCCCTCACGAACACAGTGCTTGATCACTTGCTCCGTATTCACCATGACGCCTTCCACTACATCAACGACAATAACGACGCCATCTGCTAAGCGTGTTGCTGCGACGACTTCGTCAATGAAATTCGTGTGGCCAGGTGTATCCAAAATGTTGAGCAAATATGATTTTTCCTTAATGTCCTGCATCACAAGAGTAACAGGCATACTTTTGATGGACACGCCACGCTCTCTTTCTAAAATATGTGTATCGGTATAGCGTTCAGGTTGATCGACATTGATTGGAATATCGTGTGTTTCTGAAATGAGCATGTCTACAAATGAAGTTTTGCCATGGTGAAGATGGCCAACAACTGCAATGTTTCTGATCAAGTCTGGATGGTTCATCAAATCTGACATGTATCTATTCAACGCATACGGTAAGTAACTGATGTGGGTTGGTGAGGTATATGATTAAGTAGACGTACTCTTTACTGTAGTAAGTTTCTGGCAGATCAGTCTCGGTGACATTGAACTTTCTCACTTGGATAGGTGCGATGATGGGTTCGGATAATGGCTGTGTATCTTCTTCCTGTACCATGGTCTCTACATCCTCGCCATACACTTCTTCAGCAGAGGGATAATACTTTTTCTCTTCGTGTAATACAATCTGATTAGCAGGAATATCTAATTAAGCATGTACGCGTAGAATAGATGAGTAAAACGAGTGCGCGTTCGCTATGTACACTGTAGATTATACCATCAATTTGCATCATGGCGCTTTCATCGACCTGCTCCTCTTCCTGTTGCTGGTCTTCTTGAGCAATGCCGACTTCATCATCATAGGCGTCTTGCTCCTCCTCTTGCTCCTCCATCAAATCCTCATCATCATCTTCGAGGTCAGGGCCGAGGTAGTTACCAAACTCGTCATAAAGTGAGTCGTCCATTATTAATTATCCCAAAAAGATCGCGTAAAGCAAGGTCTATTGAAAGGGGGTCAATAAAAGAAAAAGGGTATGGAAAGAATTTTTTGACAAAAAGCACCAAACTGGCTTTTCTTCGCAAGCCCACGTCATATGTGACTATACAAACAGGCAAACTTCCATGTCAAAATGTCATGAAATCATGCTCAAAACCAAGCAATGATCTGCAGGGAACTCAGGAATCAAAGGCTTTGGTAAGAACCGCCTGCCAACGTACTCAATTGCTTGAGAAAACATGCACTCTATTACTAAAATCGCAAGCAATCCAGGCTGCCGTGCATCGTTCATCACAGCTCAAATGCTCCGCGAAAACCCAGATGCCTGCCCTCCTCCTCACGAATGGCAGCACGACATCCCACTCAATATTGAATTGATCAATGGTGTCAGCATTGGCTGCTCTTCACACTGTACTTGCTGGATCCACATTATTTGCTAAAAAGCAAAGGCGGTAATGATTACTAAATATGAACATTGGATGCAAGTGGCCAGGCATTGCTTGCTGAAAAGAGTTGCTTTGCATCATGTCAATTTTATGAGTGAAACAGCTGGCTTTGATAGATTACTACTGGTAGCTGGGTTGAGGCATTGATTTACGAGACCACACTCAATCTGCTCTCCTATGAATCGATAGCTAATTTAATCTATAATTTTGATATGGAAAGAATGTCATCATCAATAAATGAAAACCGAGGTGCATGTTCAAAAATGTAGACTAAATGAATGAATGATGTTGATTTACCCAGAATATTAGCATATCGAATCAGATTCATGATCGTTGGCACCAAATAGGAAGGTGGAGATAGCTTCAAAGTAAACATCTTTGTGTACCTGTTCAAGCTGAATCATTACTGCGTTTGATTGACTGTGATGGTACCTTTTTTTTTTTTTTTTTTTTTGGCTGTAAATGGCGAGAGGGGTACAAGGAGAGGGGCTCATCTCTACATGTATCATGATTAAGGAGTGTTTTCTCAAAAAGAGAGAGCATCTCACTAGCTTCTTGGTGGTGGTGATGATGATGCTGCTGATGATATCACTTGTGGATATTTATATAAATGTACTGTTTTTATATGTACAACGTTCGTATTCCCTCAATTGTCAGCATTGCGCGTGTTCACACACTTTTTAATAAGAATTGATCATTTTTCTTTATTTCGTCTCTCTTTTTCCCCTTTTCCGTTTTCTTTCCAACTGTTTTAGAATAAAGGAGGGTTTATTGAAATAAGAAAAACTCACCAGCACATTGTTTTCTTTTCCCATTACTCTCTTTTCTTCTGTTTTTTCTCCAGCATATACCAATATACACATCCAAACATTCAAACATGGAGAAATCGGTGTTGAACAATTCCATGATAAAAGAGGAAGCCTCTGCCAACAGTGCCAAATTGAGCAGCAACAACGGCAGCAGCATGAAGCCACCAGTGTATCTCAACAACCCTCGACCCCACTTGAAGAGGCCGTTGGAATCCAATGCCTTCCCACCCAGCCATCCATTAGCCGGCCTATCATTACCACAATTACCAACACCATATCAACAGCAACAGGCTGCTCGCTTACACTTTTATCACACTCGCCCACCTGCCTACGTTGAAAAACCAAGCTTTGGTCTCAAAGATTTTGAATTACAAGATACCTTGGGTAAGGCTATTTAAAAAAAAAAAAGGATAAACAACTCCTGAAATTATAACTTACATATTTATTTAAGGCACTGGTACTTTTGGTAGAGTTTATTTATCCAAATTTGTACCTTCAAGTAAATATTATGCCATGAAAGTGCTTAAAAAGTCAGAAGTGGTGCGATTAAAGCAAGTGGAACATTTGCTGTCTGAAAAGCAAATCCTGTCATCGGTCCGGTTTCCCTTCATTGTAGATCTGTAAGGCATTTGTGACATAAGGCATGTTTGGTGTATTGATTTGATTTATATAGCTTTTGCACCTTTCAGGATGAATCAAATTTATACATGTTACTCGAATACGTGGTGGGCGGAGAGCTGTTTACCCATTTGCGAAGAGCCGGACGATTTACAAATGACATGACAAGATTCTATGCATCTGAAATTGTGCTGGCAATAGAGTATCTACACTCAAAGGACATCATTTATCGTGATTTGAAGCCAGAGAATTTGCTGATTGATCATCAGGGCCATATCAAAATTACTGATTTTGGCTTTGCAAAAAAAGTGGTTGACAGGTAGGCTACATCCACAATACCGCTTGCCGTATGGAATACTAACATGCACGTATAGAACATGGACATTGTGTGGTACCCCAGAATACTTGGCTCCTGAAATCATTCAAAGCAAAGGACATGGTAAAGCTGTTGATTGGTGGGCCTTGGGCATTCTTATCTTTGAAATGTTGGCAGGGTAAGTACTCGGTGTGGGCGGATCTATATGTGGCCATCATATTCAACATATATTTTAGTTATCCTCCTTTTTTTGACGACAATTCTTTCGGCATCTATGAGAAGATTTTGATGGGGAAAGTTCAATTCACTGCTCATTTCGACCCATTGGCAAAAGACCTTTTGAAGCGGCTATTAGTGAGCGATAGGACGAAACGATTAGGCAATCTCAAGGTACGATGAAGACTACATTGGCTGTACCTTGTGCTCATCCTTTTTTATTAGGGAGGATCAGAAGATGTGAAAAGACACAAATGGTTTAGAGGTGTTGATTGGGTTGGGCTATTGGACAAAAATGTGCGGGTAAGTGTATATTTACAATGATTGTCTATTTGTGAATCTAATATGTGGATCCAGGCACCGATTGTTCCACATTATCCTCATCCTGGAGATACAAGCAACTTTGAAAAATACCCTGAACAGCTTGATACCAATCATGATAATGCAAATGGTGAAGATCCCTTCAAGGATTTGTTTGTGGGCTTTTCATAATCACCAAAATTATATATCAAATGTATGTAAATTCATCATGGCAACAACAAAACCAGATAAAAAAAAATACACATATTGCAGAGCATTAATAACATCTACTCATGAAACAACAACAAAATTCACCACAAATCTTCTACTCCCCTCTTCCGCAAAGAGACATGATTGTATTCCCTTTTTTTTACCTCTTTCTCTTTCCATACCCGCATATATATCTTGCTTTATAAAATTACTACTACTATATACTATATTCTAAATAAATGGAACAGAAGCATAGCAGCAGCAATAAGCATAGCCTCATAATAAACATTAGTTGGACACAAGGAGTAAATTTATAGATTGAAATGGCAACACAATAACAACGAATACTATCAAGATAATCAACTCCTTGAATGAACTATTATTGTGCAACAATGACAGGAAGGGGGAGGTATCTGTGTGCATGTATTAGCTCTTCAGATGATGCAAATTATCGTAGCTCGTGATGTGTAATATATTTAGCTAATTTTTTTCGACAATAACAAATCAGCAAGGCATTAGATGTGTACCTGTATCAAGTATAAAAATCACCAGCCGGTCAATCTCACTACGCTCAATGACGGCGTCGCTCTGCGGACTCTCGCCAAAGACATTTCAAACCAGAGAAAATAAAAATCTGGCATATCAAGTAAATTTTAAACAACCAATTAATAGTTTTAAAAAAAAGGATATATCATAGTCAGGAGAGCGAGTCATCCATCGCTGATGTTGCTCTTGAGATGGCAGCATAAAACTGATCATCGGTAAATACAGGACTTACCATAAGATCTACAGCGACTTTTTTTTTAGAGTGTCACTGCAAAAGACATCTTTATTATAGAAAAAAAACTCACATGCTAAAATAGAAAAAGTATTCAAGCTAAGCAATTGTTCTTTAAGTTCATGATCCTCATTTAATCAGCATCGCAATCATCATTGTTATCATCATTGTCATCATCCGAAAGGCATTTGGGCCAGCCAGCAGTAGTGCCGCCCGCCAAAATTGGTTCAAACTCAGCTTATTTTCTTCTGTTCAAGATTGGGCAGATATTGTTCTTTTTCGACTTCTTTAATCTATTTTGGGATATCCGACTATATAAATTGTAATGATCACCCTACGCTTCCTAATACATTCTTGAAGCACTTTTCAAGGCGCTTCCAATGGTGCTAATTGTTATAAATGTTTTGACTGAAATTATTGAGCAATTTAATAAAGTTTGAAATGAGGTTTTTTTAGCGAAAATAGCCATATTTTGCATATGAAAACCTCATAAAAGTGGTTTCAGATGTTGCTTTGGGTCGAGAGAAACATTTTGATTTGATATCATAACATAATAAATGTTCAGTACTTTTGCACTTTACAATCCTAATATGGAACCTGAGTTTCAAGGCATCTATCAGACCTGGCTCATATGAGAATAATGATTTTACAATCAATCAACAAAAACCACTGTAATTTCTACCCTCTTTCCTCTGCTCAGTGCTGTCAATGTTTTATTTGAGCGACGTCTCAGAGCCTCAGAGATTTCATTACTTACTGCAGACATTTTATGCAACCCATGCATTGTCAATGTCCAGACTAACGTTATTAAATATAGAATGCAATAAAATATCATTATGAACGATATAGAAGGCAATAAAATATCATCATAAACGATAGTGCTATGACCTGCCATCTACTTTCTATACGCTTCAAGGGCATTTACTACTGTATTGCCTTATGAAAAGGGCATGAGTTTTCCAGCTGGCCCTACCAGCCAAAATTAATTCAAACCCAGAATCATAGTCTGTTCCAGATTGGACATATTTTGATAATTTTGGACTCGATCGAGCTATTTTTGCAGATTCGACTAAGTGAAGTATGATAATCACCCCATGCTTCCTTAAGCTTTCCTGGAGTACTTTTCAAGGCGCTTCCAATGGTACTAAGTAAAATAGATGTTTTGAATTCACTTATTGAATGATTTGTAAAAATATGAAAAGAGATTTATGGCCAAAATGTCGAAATTTTACATATCAAAGTCCCACAAAGATAATTTCAGAGGTTGCTTTGGATTGATAGAAACATTTTGATTCAAGATATACCATAGTAAAAGTCTCCATTATCAAGATGAAAAATGCGGTCGTTTGATTTTCGATGAAAACCATGAGGGATACCTCATGCTTTTTGGTCGATTTTTGACCATGTTTTTTTGGTCCCCAAAAAGTCGAGCAAAAGTGTCAGAAAGTAACTGCCATATGAAAGCAACCATTTGGGGCTATTCTGACGATCTAAAACGGCCTTGAACGCAAGAAAATTCAGCTCAAATGCATTCATACATTGCTGTATTAGGGACACTAAGGACTAAAAAGTGGGAATACCAGTATGCTGCTTGCCCGTATATGAAGTAGCTACGTGTATATGGATGTAGAACATCACATAAGAATCAGATCCACAGATAATATGAAGGGTTACTATGTGTAAGTGGAGGGTCAAAATGAAAGTAGCAGTATTTTGATAAAATACGCAAGAGCAATCAGTAGCACGAGCTGCCGCTGCGCAGGTTGGTTCTCTACCTTTGCTACGCTTCGGTGAGAACCATCCGAAGCATAAACACTCATACGATTAGTGATTACATATCAATCAACAATCAGGGTTCCTCTTCTAACATTTTAGCTATATTAATTTTGGGATGTTAGCCAAAGGCCCGCGGCAGCGCGAGCCGTTTGAACGTAGGTTGGTTTCCACCGAAGCGAAGCGTAGGTCAGGAAACCACCCGAAGTGCTGAAAGGCTCGTATACCATAGTAAAATTCTTCGTTTTCAAGGTGAAAAATGCGATCGTTTGATTTTTGATGAAAACCATGAGGTACCCCTCATGGTTTTTGATCGATTTTTGGTCATGTTCTTTGGGTCTTCAAAAAGTTGAGCAAAGGTGTCAGGAAGTTACTACTACTCGAGTACAATTGTTTGGCGTTATTCCGGTGGCTCAGAAAGGTCTACATGTCAATATATGAAGGCTTGAAAGTTGTCAAATTTGGTTATGTTTTTGCTGTATAGCTTTTATTTACACGGCATGAATCACATCTTTAGTAGCTGTAATCTTCTGGAAGAGTAATTCTGCAGCCTGTACAATTCCTTATTTGAATAGAAGGCATATTGATTTCGGTAAAGCTAATTTATGCAAATTTTGATGCGATATGTTGCTGGTAAGCTTATTAACAATGGAAATGAAAACCCGAATCTGCTGCTTGAATACTATATGGTTTTGCACCTTCGCTTCACAACAATCAAGCCCTCGTATAGATCAGTGCTATCAAATGCTGGATTGGATACCTAGTTGTCATAGGTTTTCACCTTTGCTTCGCTGCGATCAAGTCCTCATATAGGTCAATGTTACCAAATATTGAATCAGATGCGCTATGTTCTTGGTGGATGGGCTTACCACCTCCTCCAAATCCCCTCCTCAATACCGGCTTCATTCACCTTGTACAGTCTTCACTATATATACTGTAAAACACTCAAAATTTTAAAGAATTGTGTGCCGTACAAGGTGAATAAATCCGCCAACAAAGTCTGCAATCAGGAGAGTGTTTGGGGGAAGAACATAACGCGTCTAATTCGACACTTGATAGCATTAGTTTATAGAGAGGTTTTACCGTAGCGAAGCAAAGGTGCAAACCTATGACAACTAGGTATCCAATCCAGCATTTGATAGCACTGATCTATACGAGGGCTTGATTGTTGTGAAGCGAAGGTGCAAAACCATATAGTATTCAAGCAGCAGATTCGGGTTTTCATTTCCATTGTTAATAAGCTTACCAGCAACATATCGCATCAAAATTTGCATAAATTAGCTTTACCGAAATCAATATGCCTTCTATTCAAATAAGGAATTGTACAGGCTGCAGAATTACTCTTCCAGAAGATTACAGCTACTAAAGATGTGATTCATGCCGTGTAAATAAAAGCTATACAGCAAAAACATAACCAAATTTGACAACTTTCAAGCCTTCATATATTGACATGTAGACCTTTCTGAGCTACCGGAATAACGCCAAACAATTGTACTCGAGTAGTAGTAACTTCCTGACACCTTTGCTCAACTTTTTGAAGACCCAAAGAACATGACCAAAAATCGATCAAAAACCATGAGGGGTACCTCATGGTTTTCATCAAAAATCAAACGATCGCATTTTTCACCTTGAAAACGAAGAATTTTACTATGGTATATATCAAATCAAAATGTTTCTCTCGACCCAAAGCAACATCTGAAACCACTTTTATGAGGTTTTCATATGCAAAATATGGCTATTTTCGCTAAAAAAACCTCATTTCAAACTTTATTAAATTGCTCAATAATTTCAGTCAAAACATTTATAACAATTAGCACCATTGGAAGCGCCTTGAAAAGTGCTTCAAGAATGTATTAGGAAGCGTAGGGTGATCATTACAATTTATATAGTCGGATATCCCAAAATAGATTTTTTTTTTTTTTTTTTAAATTGTGTTTATTGATTGAGCCGCGTACACTAAGAGTAATAGGTCAGAGTGAAGAGGCGGGTGCAATTGAGAAATGAAAAAAATATAAATATAAATGGAAACTAAACTAAACTAACAAAAGGAACTATCTAACTATCTAAATTACAAGAGGGAATGGATTTGATCTTCATCCACTGTCTGTCGGACAGTGGAGTGGATATGTACCAGAATCGCCTCAGGGACAAAGATAGTGCCGTCAAAAACAAAGCGCATATGGGCTAGCCATATTTGAGACAGGGTGATGAGTAGGATTCTGTATGGATGGATGCCTTTGACTTGGGAGTACCAGATATCTGAAAAGTCCAGGGACAGAAGAGCCTCTTTGATGTCAGTGATGGACGTGGTGGGCCATAGGAACTCAAAAATGACGCCTTGCCATACCTTTTCTTTGGATGGACAGTCAAAGAGCAGGTGGCTGGCAGTTTCATTGGGAGACAAGCAGACAGGACAATTGTGGGACTCGAAAAATGCAGGCATCATGTAGTGTAATCTGCTTCTAGAAGGGATACAGCCTGCGATGAATCGGTATATCACATTACGTTGAATGTAGGTAAGAGACAGGGACCAAAAGAATTTCCAATTAGCAGCAGAGACATTTTGCAAGACCAAGGGCTGTTCCACCGACGACAGTACAGACAGACGAAATGTTTTGGCGGAAGCCTGAGCGTTTCTAAGAGATTGGCCATCGTGCAGACAAAATTGATCCACCAGCGGCGCAAAAGAGACTCCAGGATCTACTACAGGGGCTGGATTACACACTGGGAGGAAGTAGGGCTGGAATTTAAGAGTGCCAGATGCGAGGCCTCTGAACACTGTTGAAGGAGCTCTCTTCCACCTGAGGAGGGAAGGGTCACGAGTGTCTCTCCAATGTACAAAGTTAAGCCGGGCATCGTACTGAAATACATCAGAAACCATCATCTCTTTGACTTTAAGAGGAACAACCAGTGAGGAGGATGGAGGAACATAGAAAGCCGCCTGTAATGGAAGAGCCATGGCAGTTGCAGAATTGATCGGTGCCGCATCAAACAACTTAGGAAGATAGTCAACTGTACGATATAACATATCGACAGTTCCCGTGCGTTGCTTTTTCAACCCCTTAGTACGACGAGCAGAGGGAAATAGCAGCGGGATTTGATGGTGGGGGTAACCATTAACATTGCGAATGTGGTAGCTTAAGAGGTACGACACAGGATGGGAATCTATGACATCTTGATCTTGAACCAGTAATGGGTGGAGCCAACGAAAATACAAAGCTGAAGCTTGTATTTGGATGTCTACAACACCGAGACCACCTTTGTCCTTTGGTAGAGTCCACACCTTCCAAGGGATGACGGGGAAGATGTTTCTTCTCAAGAACTGAATAGCCAGAGAACGCAGCTGCTTGAAGTCAGCTTGAGTCAAAGGCGTAACACGCAGGATGTACCATAGCTTGGAGAGCAAAAGAGAGTTCAGCACTGTAGCCTTTCCAACGACCGACAGGGAGCGACCAGAATGAATCTGGATGGCAGTTTTGATCTTTGTTACCAAAGCACCCATAAAGTGAACTCGCTGAATCCTACTTTGGACGAGAGGAAATCCCAGATAGGTCAACGGTTCATCGTCCTCAACAGAATGGAGATGTGTGATACCCATTTGTGATAATGGACCATCCCACATATCCCATGTATCCCGACCAGACACTGAAAAGGCTTCCACCTTGGCATTATTGAACTTGGCGTTGGAGGCAGCACAGTAACGAGCCATATGGAGCTGTAACCGAGTCAAATCATTGGAGTCATGGATAAACACCAAAGCGTCATCAGCATAGCACAGGAGTTTTGTTCGTGCAGTACCCATCAAGTAGCCTTGAAATTGGCGATCATGCAGGATTGCAAGCAGAAAAGGTTCAAATGCCAAGTTGTACAGTACAGGAGAGAGAGGATCCCCCTGCTTCAAGCCTCGAAGTTTCGCCACTTCAGTTGACAGATGGCCATTGATGTTGATACGTATGAGGTTGTCACCCATCAACTTGGAGATACACTTGATAATAGGGCGAGGAAACCCAAATTTCCCCAATACCTTCCTCAAATATTCCAAGTTCACCCGATCGTATGCCTTTTCTTGATCCAGAAGAAGACCGATGTCATAATCCAAAGTGTTAAAGGAAGGATCATTTTCCTGTTGTTCAGCGATGGACCATTTCCGTTGAGCATCTTCCATTAGGAGCTGGCAGATCATTCCATTTTCAGCAATGAATCGACCAGGAATAAACCCAAGCTGATGTCGGCTGATCAAGTTGGAAGAGACTTCCATGATTCGACGGTTGATATTGCGAGTGAAGAGCTTGTAGTCTGAATTAGCCAGAGACAGAGGACGGTAGTTCTTCATTTCAGCTGGATCGCCTTTCTTGTAAAGCAGACACATGACGGATTCGTTCCAAGATGGCGGGAACTTACCCTTCTTTAAAGCTTCATTGTAGACTAATTGGATGAGATCATGGAACGGTGGAAATTTCATTACCAAGTACAGGATTTCATAAGGTAATCCATCAGGTCCAGGACTACTCAAACGACGAGTCTGCTTGCTATCGGTCAAGAGTTCCTCCACATCAATCGGCATCATCAATGATTCCTGCTGCTCGCTGTTGAGCTTCAAATGACCTGGGATGTTGCGAATTATAACACTGAGGGAGGTTGAATCCAGAGCCTCCGGTGTGAACAGTGAGGTGTAAAAGTTGGTAGCAATGTTGGAGATGCTAGGTTGATCTTGACATAGATCGCCAGTTGTAGGGTTCCTGAGTTCCACAATTGAACGACGATTTTCTCGAGACACCACAGAGCGCTTCAGGAAGCCTGGAGATTTCTCACCATGTTCCCGCCAAAATTTTCCTGCCTTCAAGATCTCTATTTCTGCAAGAGAGTGCTGGAGAGATTGAATCTGTTGATTAACCGTGTCCAAGCCTTGAAACACCAAGCCTCTTGTCTTCTTATGCCGCATCATCTTGTTTCTCTTTGATAGCAGTCGGTGTAGCTGTTGTTTCCGCCAGTTCAAATCCTCCATTTGATACTGTTTGATAAACATCTTTACTTCGGCTTTGATCCAATCCCATTGTTGTTGGGGAGTGGAGAAACGCTTGATTTCTGCCAGACGCGCCTCACTATCAATGAGGAATTCTGCCAATGCCTTCCTAAATGTTTTGTTGCAAGCCAAGAACGGATTTGCCTTCCAGTTACCAGGGCCACGGCCATTCGCATCTTGATATCGAAAAGAGAATCCCAAGAGTTCATGGTCGGTCCAGGCAGGAGACAGATACTGCTGGTTGGTGCTAGTGACTAGATGATGGGCGTTTGAACTACAAAAGATGTAATCCAGAATCCCTGAATTGCTTCCACTATGCCATGTGTTGTGTTTGTCTTCCCCAAAAACGTCAATAAAGTAATCATCGAGTAGATCGGTCCATTCTACTGGTGCACTGGTGAGGGTGCCATCGACTCGACGATCCTTGTACTGGTAGTTGAAGTCTCCCATGATAAAGACGGTGTTTGTTGTAGTAGTAATAGTTTCTTTGACAATTTGTGTGCCAATGAGTTCTGAATAGAACGCTGATCGGTCGGTGTGAGCGGACGCACGACCGTAAATATTAAGTATTGTTGCTATTGGTGGTGAATTGGGTGAATTTTCCAGGTCTCGAGTAAGATGAAGGGAAGCCAAGATAAATCGACCCCCATCAATGCCTTCTGAGATGTGTTTGAGTGAGTAATGAGTGTTGAGGGAAATGATGCCGCAATGTTGAGTCCAAAGACTCGACTTGCAAGTAAATTGAGTGTTGAGTATGTCTATAAATGTGTTGTCTGTTGCATGTGTTTCTTGAAGCACTAAGATGTCATATCCTAATGTTCGAAGATATCTAATAAATTGTTGTCTTTTTTTGGTGTTATCTGTTTTTTTTAGGCCACGGCAATTGAGGGTGGCTATTTTCACTGTATTTTGCTGATTAATCATATTAATGTTGGGGAGGTGAAGGAGGGCCTGTCAAGCCGAGTTGATGTCCAGTCTCTACTTCATTAGATGCAGCTTGTTGTTTGGCAGAACTAACATCATCCGCGCCATTAAATTTACCGATCTTCTTCGCAGGGCGTTCAGGGCGCTCCTCTCGTTCATTAGCAGAATGGGTAGAAGAGTCGTACATGATAATATCATTGGAAGCCCCTTTCCCATCGACTTCTTTAACTTGGAGTTTTGGAAGATCATCCATTTGAACATCTCTATCAACTACCTGCTTTCTAGCACCTGTTTGACTATCAGCGTCACCTTGAGTGCTACCTTGCTGGGTAGCAGTAGTTCGATTATCGGAATCACCTTGGGAACCACCAGATGCAACATCCTGGCCTTTTCCTTGGGCATTACCTTTGTTTCCAACTGGAGCACCACCAGGAGTTACTTTGGAGCCACCCTGAGTACCCTTTTTACCCTCTTTGGCCACCTGAGAGCCCTTTCGGGGTTTGGCAGGAGTGTTTTCCACCGCACGGACCTTGTTTGGGCTGTCATTGCGACTGCAGTTCTTCACCACATGTCCAGTTTCATTGCAATGATGGCAGCGGACCCACTTCTTGTAGTCAGGACAATCAGCCCGACAGTGTTCAGAGCTCTGACAATTACGACAGAAAGCCGGCATTTGATCCCATTGGAGTAAAACTTTTCTTTGATCCGAAGCTGTCAAATCCCAGACAATGACACGACTGAGTTTCTCCAAATGGCGATGACCAGGGCAAGATTTCCCAACGGGATGTAACTCTTGACATTCATAACCAGGGCTGGAAGGAACCGTTAGATTAAGTGTAGCATAACCTTCTCCTTGATAGATCCCATCAGTTCTCGAGATGCCGTGATCCAAGACATCCCCGAACGCAGAAAGTCGGGCAGCCATTTCCTCCTTCAACTGAAGGGCCGGCAAGAAAGGAAGATTCTCCAGGGTCAGTTTCACAATCGTAGCATCAGCATGGTACGAGGCAAACCCTTTCACAAAGGTGCCATCCTCTAGAGTGATACCTTCTTCAATGAGAGTCTTACGACCTTCGCTGTTGGGCAGCCACATGGTTTCCAAGAAGGCATGGTTGAGGTAGTGTCGAGGTTGTTTCCGGTATCCAAGAAATTCTTCATACATGTCTTCAGCATTAGAGGCTTCGTTGAATTGAAGAAGAGCCTTGTTCAAGAGATTGCGATCCTTGATAGGTGTCAGATCGATGAAGACGGAATCCTGTTCCACGCCTTTGAGGAATGGACGGATAACCGCCTGAGGAGGTGGCGAAGTATCCCCATTGATGGCCTGTTGCGAGGCCTCTGCTTCCGTTACAGGTCGTTTGACGATAGTGGGATTGAAAGAGACGATGGATTGTTGTTGTCTGTTGTTCCCTTTGCGGCGTGAGTTAACCACATGAGTCCACAACAGTGGAGCCGCAGTGTCAGCTTGCGAGGAACGTTGATGTACTTGACTAGTGTCTGACATGCGAAAAGGGATGACAAAGTAAAATAGATTACAGAATAGGACAAAATAGATTAAAGAAGTCGAAAAAGAACAATATCTGCCCAATCTTGAACAGAAGAAAATAAGCTGAGTTTGAACCAATTTTGGCGGGCGGCACTACTGCTGGCTGGCCCAAATGCCTTTCGGATGATGACAATGATGATAACAATGATGATTGCGATGCTGATTAAATGAGGATCATGAACTTAAAGAACAATTGCTTAGCTTGAATACTTTTTCTATTTTAGCATGTGAGTTTTTTTTCTATAATAAAGATGTCTTTTGCAGTGACACTCTAAAAAAAAAAAAAAAAAAAAAACGTTGTAGATCTTGATTATTTACTCTGGCCAGCTTTATGTCGCCATCTCAAGAGCAACATCTGCGAATGGTATGACTATTCTATTACCAAAAAATGCAGTGTATCAATGCTGCATAAATCTTGAACTCTCTTTCATATCGCCTCGATAATAGCTTTCGTTTGATATCAGTGTATAAGCAAAGAGGATTGCAGGGGGGGGGGGGGGATAACTTCCAACACCTCTTCCTGACTCTGACATGACCTTTTTTAATTATCTCTGATTTAAAATGTCTTCGGTGATTGCCCTCAGGACGACACTGTCATCGAGCGCAGCGTGGTAGATCGGCTAGTACAGTGCCATCATAACACGATAAATTTATGGTCCCTAGACACTTTTAAAGCCTCACAAAGGAAAGAAATAGATCTTATAAGTATTTTGGCTTATAGACGTTATTAATTATAAAATTTTAAAGGGAAATAGCATGGCTAGAGGCAGTACTATGTAATTTGCCACCTACTTTCCATTAGCTTCAGAAGTATCTGTTAGTGCCTTCATGATTCGAATGGCATTGGGTGTGTTAGTTGGCCTCACCAGCCGCCAAAATTCATTTCAATTCATATTTTTTGAAATTGCTCAGTAGATTTATTCAAAAAATCCCTTTTAGTTGTTACCACTGGATGCGTCTCAAAAAGTACGTTAAAAAAGCTTAAGAAAGCCTAGAGGGATCATCACAATTTACATAGTCGATTCTTCCAAAATAGTTCAATCAAGTCGAAATTAATCAAAATCCAACCAACCTCGAACGAATAAAAATAACATATCGGAGTTGTGAATATTCCTGGCTGGCGAAGCTGACTAGGAGATGTCAAAACCTTTCTGCTGACAGCTAAAATTACATGAATGCAAATCATAATTTAGATGCGGTTTACTAGATTTATTTTTTAATAGCTACAAAATGGAGAGAATGAACAAAATAATGACATGGGGAGGGGTAGAAAAAGCGGAATAATATAATTTATACATGTTCTATCGACTGAAAGGTTTATTTCTTCTTTGGAGATGCTTTGCCCTTTCCCTTGAAGATGGGCTTGCCCTTCATCTTGTTGTAACCACCTAAACCAGATGTTGATTCCAGAGTATTTGATTTAGCAAAGCGCCCCTTCTTTCCACCAGAACCGTATTTAAGATCCTTGTTGATTCTCTTTTGACTCTTGACAGGTGCACTCTTTTTATCAGTCTTTGCACGCTTGGTATCGGCTTTCTCCAAAGCAATATCAAAATCGTCATTTAATGTTAAATCTTCGCCATCCTTTCTCTCTGTGAACGGTATCAATAAATACTATATTCGAGAGCATCATGCCACATGTTTCTAACTTACTTCTCTTGAGTAACTTGATCTTGTCAAGCATCTCTGACTTTTGCTTTTGTCTTTCCAATTGTTTCTCCACTTGGACCTTCTTACCAAACTTCTTCAATTGACGTTGACGCTTGGCATCCTCAGAAGCCTTGAGTGATGCGCTTTCATCCAATAACTTTTGACGGATCTTGGCCATGTGTTCATCACTCTTCAACATTTCAGCGAAATAATCTTCAGGTCTGGAAAATTCGGCACCGGCTTTTTTTACAAGTTCTCTGCCTAATTTAGCAGCTTCGAGGGCTTGTTGATAGAAGGCTAATTCACGTTGCATGTCGTTTTGCACATCCTCAACAACAACAGGCTTAGAGGAGGTGATTGCCATGGTTTCGATCCAAGGTAAATTCTTCAATTTAAAAGCTTCAGTGATACGGATCATGGCAGCCTAAATACGCATTGTGTCAATGTCACTCAGATCAAGGCTGTCCCAATGCAACCTCTTACCTCATCGTTGATTTTAGCCCTGATGGGACGAGGTTCCTGCTCTACTGCCTCATCGTCTTCATCCCCACTTATGGCTTCTTCTTCTTCTTCGACTTGGCTATTCTCTTCTTCTTCTTCTTGATCTTGTTCTTCAATGGCAACAGCTTCAGGGATTTCTTCGTCGCTGCTTTCTTCGGCAGCTTCAATTTTCTCGACAGTAGGAGCGTTGTTCTTCTTGTTTGCCTTCTTAGCAAGTCTATCAGTTTTGCGAGACATTTTGGACGAGAAAATAGAGTTATCAAACGAGAAAAAAAATATTATCCTTCATTGAAACTTGAATGATGAAAAGAAAAAGCAGGAAACATTGTCACGAAGCCTCACTAAAAGCCACTACCAATATACCTCTCTCAACGCAATTTCATGCCCCTTCAAGCACAAATGAAGCACACTATGAGTTTAACTGAATTAACAAACGAATTATCAAAAAGCTTTGATGCTTGCTTGGAGGCCATCCTCGCAGACCCCCAACAAAAAGAAGACGATGCAGAAAGTATGATGTACTGTTTGGAGATGATGTGCCGCTCAACTCATTATTATTTCAGGTCTAAACACATACTTAGCTGCCTTAAAGATCTCATTTCTGCAAATAGAGAACCAGCTTAGAGACATACGCCTAAAAGCGTTAGGTAGCAAAGAACTATCGGTGACAGAGGTATGGCACTGGATGTGGTGATTACATTGCATGTACTGACGCATCATAGTCCAATAAATTGCTTAAACGGGATATCGAGATCAAGAAGAATACAATTGATAAATACGTGACAAGGATAGAGAGTTGGGAAAAGGAGCTACCCGTCCTGAAAGAAAACAGCGAGAAGGCAGTGGCGATTCGAACAGATGGCCATGATTTTGATTCAGACATTGTGCTGCCAGAAGAGACAACGACAACAACTGAAGCAGCAGCAGCAGCAGCAGCAGCTAGCAATGGAAATGCGGATGAAGACGACGAAGACGAAGATGTAGAATTTGAAGAAGTCTAATGGGTTTTTATTATACACGAATCCTGTACATTTATAAACTTTGATACATATTTTCGAGATTTATGCGGTTTCCTCTTGCTGATGGTCAGTCTGATTTGCAGTGGTATCCTCTGTAGCCTCTTCCTCTTCCTCCTCTTCCTCCTCTATCTTTTCCTCATCGCCATGTTGATTAATAAATGTACTTTCTTTCAATTTTCGTTCGGGGATAATCTCCATGAAAGCCTTCTCCCAATCACGACAATCAAGCCATTTCACCATGATTTCAAACACTTGGTTCACAGTCAAGACCTTTCTAGACGCCAAACGGATATAATCACCAATAGGCAATTGAGCAGTTTTGATGCCTTGACTTGCTGCCTTGTCGTTACATAGATTCTGCTCTGAGATGTGAGCACAAGCGCATTCGAAATTACAGGTCCTACTACATGTCAACTTGCCTTGTGTCGGTTTTTATCCACAATACCTCCAATAATGTATGTTTTACCCTCTTCCAACTCATGCGCTACATTCTCTGAATCAGCTGAAAGATAGATCAAATCTTCTTTGTTGAATCTATTCAGGTAGGGCTCTGAGGTCACTTGAAAATTCTTCCAGTTTTCCCATGAAGGCGCCTTGGCGTCCAATTGTTTCTTTAACGGTTCATCCAACGAGGTCAATGCCATTTGCATAGACTCCTTCTCAGCACGCACATTAGCACTGTAACAACGGACAATCTGTTGGCGCATAGAACTGATCTCCTTGTCGTTCATGTAGCTTGAAAATGAACAATCAAGAATGACACCGACTTTACCGACTGACATGTGCTTTGCTTTGGGTCTCTTGGGTAGAGGTTCTACAGCACCGTCTCTCTCCAATTGACGTCTTTCGGCTCTCTTTCTTTTGAACTTCTCTCGCTTGCCCTTGGTACGCTCTGATTTTGTCTCCTCCCATATTTCATCTCGTAGAATCTTCTTGATGGCATTTTTGCTGAGACCTTGGAATTTGGGATCAGTGATGTCGTACTGCTTTCCTTGATAAGTTCGGATGTTTCCCTTTGCTTCAGTTGCTTTTTCTGAGGCAACAGGGGAGTCTTTGTGTTCTTCTGCTGCTGCTGACATGATGAATGTATTGACAGCAGTAAAAAAAAAAAAAAAAAAAAAAAAAAAATATTTTCACATTTATGAAACTTTGAATTTAACGTTACACCGCTTGCCCGGGACAATTTAGAAATCATAGCAAGGCACAAAATGGAGAATCAACGGACGGGAGTCATTTCAAATGGATGCAAGCTCTGCATTTATAGCATCATAATAGTGCATGCTGGCATTTTAGACCCTTAGTAGATTCATCAGTAGCCAGGTAGCCTACAATCCTGGCTTGCTAACTGGCTGAATGAGTGGCACTGTCTCTAGTGTGGCAATGGCATCAGGCGGGTGTGTATCCCTCTGTTACAAGTATATAGTCGTTTGTTGTGTTGGCCCTGTGTACTCTTATTTTCTCTCAAAATAAACCAGCAGCTCAGCATTTTCATAATTTTCCTTGAATTCTATTTCTTGGCTTCTTTTCTCTCTCTTTCTTCTCCCAACAATGGCCACAGTTGGGTTTAATGCTTTATGGCTTTTATGTGTAATTTTACTACTCATTGCCTTCTTTTTAGCGATAAGAAGGCGTAGACTTGCAGCTCGTGCAGAAGGTATTGCCTCACATCATGTAAATAAATCAGCATTTAAGTGTTCAACCTATCTAAAATAGATCGAAACAATCAACTGAACGCAACCACATTTATACGGCATACAGGACAAGAAGTACGTATACACATGCCGTCCCATCTACACCCCTGCAACATGCCAGCAGCAGCAACGAACAACTCAACTGCCAACGCTCCGTATACGCCCATCCATACGGATGGCATTCAACCGCCACCACCTACATTTGATCCTCATGAAGATCAGCCCCCACCATCGTATCAAGACTTTAACAAAGACGTTAGAATTCAATCCTCCAGCAACAGTAACAACAATACAAATCCCCCTTAAATACACAAACACCATATTCCCCTTTCAACTTATTTATTCGAGTGTATTCATGTTTACTTATGCTGCTTTGATATGAGACAACAGATCCTCTTGTATATCCTCCTCCTCCTCCTCCTCCTCATCAACCACCTCCACTTCTTCGTCTTGCTGCTCCATTTCTCTGTTCATAAGTGCATCTAATAAAACTCTTCTTTCTGTCTTCATTCTCTTCAGTTTCTTTTGTGTGATTTCGTATTCGTCTTGAAGCATCTCATTCTCCCGTAGTATGTAGGCAAGTTGTGCTTTGGCAAGTCGATATTGGCTGTATGCGGTTCCCCGGTTTAAATCTTTTTTCAATGTACTTGTGGGGGCTGTGGCCACGTTGGATGCTTGTTCGGATAACTTGATGTCTTGGTGCTTTGAGTACCATTCATCCTGCACCTTATGCCGCTTATTTTTGGACAACATATCTAGTGAGGGTGTCGCCATTCGCTTGTTGTTTGTATTGATGTTGCCATCGTTGGTCTTTTTCTGCTTGTTGTTGAGTGGTGGTATGGTCGATAGCGATGATGATGGAGTATGGTTAGAGGAGATTGTTGTTGCGGCAGCAGATGCGGCAGTGGGAGTATTTAAAAGAGGTATGATATTGGCTGAATGTGCTGGCTTGATGAGTTTCTTTGTAACGCCTTCTCCATGCTCTGCTTTTTTGTGTCTCGTCAAGGCATCCATTCTACCAAACCTTTGAATTTGTGGGTATTAGTTCATTTCATTATTAGTATAAAATCAATGCAAAATGCGTTACGTTTGTCCACAATCGGGTGCTTTGCATTCAAATGGCTTTTCTCCTGTGTGTATCCTCAAATGCATGATCAGGGC
This sequence comes from Mucor velutinosus, assembly GCF_035048745.1. NCBI lineage: Eukaryota > Fungi > Mucoromycota > Mucoromycetes > Mucorales > Mucoraceae > Mucor > Mucor velutinosus. The sequence continues at coordinate 1,765,579 of NW_027041905.1, read as the reverse complement.
AAATCTATTGTGACATTTAGCTCCCTGTCTAGAGCAATTGTCCCAGTCGCAAGAGTAGCCTCCCTTTTTCCAACCGATGTGATCTTCAGACAGATGGTCAGCGAGTGTCGTATGATTGGAAAAGACCTTGAGACATTGGTTCCAACGACACACTAACTGAGAGTCTTCTGTTGTTCTGGCTTCATGATGCTGATCGTGGTCTGCTATATCGTGGTGATGAGGAACAGGTAGAAATGGTGTTGTTTGTCGAAACGATTGTAAATGTGGATGTTCCGCCATCAAATGTAATAGTGTATTTCAAATGATTGAATGCAGAAAAGAAAAAGAGAAAGAGAACAAGAAGAAGAAAAAAAAAAAAAAGAGAGAATCGGGGAAGAGATATAAAATGAAAAGGGTCCTACTGCTGCTGCTGCTGCTGCTGCTGCTGATATGAATGATGATGATGCTGCTCCTCTTCTTTTGCTGCTTGGTTACACCTTTCTGCCCTTATGATTTAGACATCCAGGAAGGCAACTTGCTCGGGCAATCCAGCATCTCACATAGTCACAAACAGTCCGGATATTGAAAATTTTCTTTTTATTTGAAAGCTTTCCTGATTGCTGTTTGATCAGGAAATAGACATTTTTTTTTTTTTCAATAAAACTTGAATCGTTTCATCGTTTGGACATTATGGAGGCCAAGCTGGATAGAATCAGAAAACAAGCCAACTCCAAGTTGGCAAATCAGAAACTGGTAACGTCTTTTTTTTTCTCTTTGTGTAAACATTGGAGAAAGATTCCTGCATTTACTAAATCGACATGTCAAATGTTTAGTATGGTCAAACATTGGTCGCTATTGAAGAGGTACATGTTAAGTCATCGACTGATAAATTTGAATCGTTCTGACCAAACATGTGATAAATTTAGACTATTCGTGAGCAAGGAGAAGAGCTCTCACCCACCGCTTACTTTGGTGCTATGGTAAATGTCAATTGAAAATTTTTTAGATGACCAGCAACATGGGGGGGGGGGATCAATGTCTATTGTCATGGTGATGATGATGCAGATAGCTAACATTGCTTATGCTTAGATGACTACATTGCAATCATCTCAAGGATCCACTGAATTGGTTGGTGCTTTGCTTTATTTGTTGGATGAAGTTTTCCCTTTGTATGCAAATGTCTTTATGATCTACTACTGAAGATTTGATTAACCCCATTTCATAGCCTCCCTCACTCTGTGCTTAGATCAAAGTTTGCTGATATCATCGCCATCATTGAAAATGTATTTGAACAACACAAGGACGAGCAGCCCATTGTTCGCTCCATCATTGGTTGTCTTCAAGAGCTTTTAGCTGCTCAAGATGCTCCCAACTGGTCTATGCCTGTCACCAAGAAAGCATTCCAACAATTGCTCATTTTGAGTGCTAATGCTTCTCCCAAGGTAAAAATTCTGACACTAGACGTATGTAAACAGCAGAACTGACGAGAGTGGACAATGTAGGCCCGCAAGAGAGCTCAAGATGCCGTTCGCAATGTCTTGTCTAGACCACCTCCTCCTACTGCTATTCACCCTGCTGCCGACATGACATCTGAATTCATCCTCAGAGTGTTGCATGAGACCTCCAAATCCGACCAACACGCCGCTCAGCAAATGCTCGCTTTGCTTCAAACTATTGTGCCTTACTGGCCACCTCATGTAAGTAACTGATGATTTTGGAATGGGCTGAAGACTGATTTGGATACAGAAATTCTCAACTTTATGTCAAACTTTGCTCCAACTTCCTAAATTCAACAATATTTTCCTCACCAAAGCAGCCTTCGATGTGTTTGAAGCCCTCTTCGATGCTCAGGAAACTGATATGGATACCGAGAAATTTGCTGGATTGATTCGTGTAAGGGTTCTGATGACAGTGAGATGATCTGGAAAAGCGCCATTGACACTAATTTGATGAATAGGCTATTTGCGAATTGAAGCCTGCTGCTGTTGATGAACGCCTCTTGCCTACTTGGCTTTTGATCATTGGCAAAGCTTTCCCCTCTTACGCCAAGTGAGTCTTTTTTTTTATGGCAGTTATCATCTAAGTGATATCTAATTGAATGCGTAGATTAAACCCTGCTCAATGTGCCAACGATCTCGCTACTGTTTTTGCATTGATCTTCAACGATTTCCAACAAGATTCCAGATGTCATCGTCAAATTGCCAACTGTCTCAGCACCTTGATCGAATATTGTGTTACAGATGACATGGTTGAACAAGCAAGCGCTGGCCAAGCTAATGGCCTTTTAGAAATGATCGGTTTATTGGAGAATGGTCTTGGTGTTCATTTCCAAGCTGCCTGGGTACATGTCATGACGGTGCAACAAGCCATGTTTAACAAGCTCAACCACTATGCTGCTCCTTTGATGAACGGTTGTTTAGCATTGCTGGGTGAACTCCGTCTTTCTCCTTCTGAAGCCTACAAGGAACAACTCGACAAGACGCTTGGTGTTGCCATCTCCACCATGGGTCCTCAATTCTTTTTGCAAATCCTTCCTCTCAACTTGGAAAGCCCTACTTCCTCAAATCAAGTAGGTCGTGCCTTTTTGCTTCCCTTGCTCAAGACATATACTACCAACACAACCCTCTCTTACTTTGTCAATGTGCTGATTCCTCTGGGTGATAGACTCGCTCAAAAGGGAGAAGCTGCTGCTGCTCGTGAATTGGAAATGCAAGCCAAGGTCTACGAAACATTAGTCAACCAAATCTGGAGTTTAGCTCCTGGCTTTTGTGATTTGCCTGTTGATTTAATGCGTGCCTTCAATGACACTGTTGCTGAACGCTTCAGTTCTCTGCTCTATACTCAGCCTGATTTGCGTCCCACCATTGCTCAAGCCTTGCAGCTCTTGATTGAAAAGAACCAAGCTCTTGTCAAGTCCTCTGCGGACGATGCTCATCTGTTGAAGGCTTATGGTTTGACCAAGGCTCAAGCTAGCCAAAACTTGGAATTCATGAGTAAATTCGCCGTCAACTATCTTGCCGTCTTTTTCAACGTCTTTAGTCAAATCGCCCCTGCTTTCCGTGGTTTCATGGCTGAAGTCATCAAGTCTTACTTGACTGTTACTACAGCTGAAGATATCAATACCACCTTCAAGAAGGTGCTTGGCATGCTTTCTCAAGCATTAGAGTCCAATGAAACTGTCATCAACGATCCCTCCATGCCTCCTCCCATGTCTCATACCATGTTGGATCTTGCTATCATCATGATTCCTTTCTTGGACCTCGAGTCAGCTCAACTCTTGTACAACGGTACATTGCAATCTCTCTTATCAAAGGAGAGTGACCCTACTTTGCAAAAGAAGGGCTACAAGGTGCTTAACCATCTCATGCGCTGCGATAACGGTCGCCAGGTAGTTGCTCAGCATATCGAGGAATTACAAAACCACTTATTGGAAGCCACTGGTAGCTGCACTGGTTCCGCCAAGAAGGATCGTATCAAGACTCTAAAGGAAGTCGTTGAACTTCTGCCTGCTACTGACCTCCACTTTATTCCCGCTATTCTCTCTGAAGTTGTGTTAGCTTCCAAGGACAACAACGAGAAGACGCGTAACTTTGCTTTTGATTTACTGGTCAGCATGGGTAACAAGATGAAGGCCGGTGGTATTGTCAAGAACAGCCGTCTTGAAGGCTTTGATGAGTCTTTCCCTGATGCCAATGCTACTTTGGGCGAGTTCTTTACTATGCTTACCGCTGGTTTAGCTGGTACCACTGCCCACATGATTGGCGCTACTGTGGGTGCTTTATCTCGTGTCTTTTTCGAGTTCAAGGATGAGTTGCCCGTCGAGTTGGCCTCCGAATTATTACAAACGATCAACGTGCTTGCTGCTTCCAACAACCGTGAAATTGTCAAGGCTGCTGTTGGCTATGTCAAGGTCTGTATTGTTGTGCTTGACATTGGTATTTTGCAACCTCAACTGGGCGACATTGTTCGTTCTCTGCTCAAATGTCAACACCAACACAAGAGTCACTTCAAGGTCAAAATTAGACATTTGTTTGAAAGATTGATCCGTCGCTTTGGATATGAGCCTGTCGCTGCTTTGATGCCTGAGGATGATAAAAAGATGATTGTCAATATCCAGAAGCGTCGTTTGAGAGCCAAGAGAAGAAAGAACGCCAATGCTGCTGATGATGATAGCGACAACGATGAAGATGTCTCTGCCCGTGCTTCTGCCAAGAAGGGTGCCTTCCAAGATGCTTATGAAGAGGTCTTGTACGGCTCAGAAAGTGAAATTGACGATGAAGGCTCTGAGGATGAGACACTCAAGACTGTCAAAGCTGCTGCCACTGCGCTCAAGCAACAAAAGAAAAAGAAGCAGGCTGTTTCCAATGCATTCATTCGTGAAGATGGTGAGGATGGACCTCTTGATTTCTTGGATCGTTCTGCTCTGGGCCGTATCTCATCCAACAAACCTCAACAACGCAAGATCAAGAGCAACAAGAACGCCTTTGCTGAAGGCGATGATGGTCGTCTTGTCATTAATGAGCCTACACCACAACAAGAAGCTGAAGAGGAAGCCGAAGAAGCTGGTGAAGATTATTACATGCAACACATGACAAATCCTGATGGCTTTACTCGTGATAAGAGAAACAGAATCAAGTTCAAGAAGGGCAAGGATGCTGTGGATGATGCTATGGAGGTGGATGATGGTGAAGAAGGAGCCAAGAAGCCAAAGAGACCCGTCAAGAAGTTTGAAAAAATTGGTAAAGAATTTAGATCAAAGGTAAGTTGAATCTGGATCAAGTGGTGTATCAGGATAGCTCACATGTTATTACAGAGAGCTGGTGGCGATGTCAAGCGTAAGGGCCAAATGGATCCTTTCAGTTATGTTCCTTTGAACAAGGTCATCAAGAAGAAGGGAAGACGTGACACCAAGATTACTTATACTGGTCGTGTCAAAAAGTAGGATTGTAGTAGTAATAGCAGTAGTAAATATCAAGAATATTCCATATAGATGTAAATAAACACATATTTTTTTTTTAATTCATGATCATGCTTTCTTTTGCTGAAGATTTCGTATTTCATTCAGGGTCTTGTGCTTTTCCAATGTCATTTTCAATTTCTCCAATATCAGGGATTTGAAATGCAACACTGTCAATAATTCCTCTACCAATTTCAAATCACGGAATCCTAGAGATCATGCAATGCATTGGTAAATCACAACGCCACTTTGATAATCTGAGTTTACCTTGCTCTGCCTTCTCTACATATTCAAGAATCAGATGTTCGGTTTCTGGTAAGAGATCAGGTTAGTTTAGTTTAGTTTTTTTTTTCTTGCATTCAATTTCTCTCTGAGCAAAAACTTACGAAACATGCATTGCGCATCTAATGCCTTTGCATATGTCAAATAAAGGTCAGACTCCAAATGTTTCGACTTCATAATGAGCACTTTTGGAAAGATGCTCTCCAACATGAAGATTGACTTTTCCACAACGACAGATTGATTCAGGCGTAGATAGGCTTCAGCCAATTTGATAGTGGCTCTGTAGTAGTTTTTGGCATCAAATGAGCTTTTAGCTACTTTGATGGCTTGTGTCAAGAGAGGAATGGCCGTGGATGGTGTACTTAGTTTCTATTTTGGCCATTAGCGCGCTTGACGACGAAAATCATTTAATGGCTTACCAGATGGATAGTTGCTTGCAGAATCAGATTATCACCTAATTGAGATGTTCTGTCCGTCTTCTGAATGAAATCATGTACTTCATCAAGTATCAGTAAAGCTCTTTCAAACTCCTTTTTCAGCATAAGTTGATAGGCATGATCATGACAGGCGATAAAGTATTCTTCTGAATCCGGTGGTATGGTAAGTTGCAATAGGTCGTTTTGATGTTCAATCAGGTTGAATTTTCTAGCAATCGCTACAGTTTTAGCAAAATTGTATACATTCAACTCATTGACAATTTACCTCTTGCGTTCCATCTGTCGGGCAATGCGTGCTTTTGTCTGTCTCCAACCCATCAGAAAATCACTTTCGCTCTGATACCTCTTTGTAAATAAATCAAGCACATTAATAGCTTGGTCCAAGTTTCCCGATGCTTGCAACTGTAATGAATAGTCTTTTATATTAGTTACATGCAGTGGTCTTTATTGATGAACACTTGCCATATTAGCTTCGGTGATGATGGTCTTTTCAATGTCATCCAGTGATTTGTCGTTTGATGCATTTGCTAGGTCCAAATATGATTTTGCCAAGACGCTGTTGCCTGAAAATGAGCTCATGTTAATTATTGCTTCCATTGGAGTTTGGCATACAGTGATTACCATATCGATGCCATGTCAAAGACGTTGTCAGGAATTGAGCACGGTCCATGTGTTGTATGTCGTTCATGATGATGTGAATCAGACTCTTGTAGAGTAGTTCAAACACGTAACGGCATGGTTCTCCCTAATTGAAATGTATGGTTCATCGACAAATTGAATCAGAATGTACTCAAATACTCACAGTTCGTAGTAGATTGCGGGCTCTAGTCAGTGTTTTAAGATTGTTTAGATAGTCATCTGTATAGGAACTAAACTCATTGAATGGATGGTTCTTTCGACAGACTTCAATCCAGCTAGTACAAAAGTCAGCTCTGGCTATATTGAACATATACGAATGGCATCCTTACAACTGAACTTCTTGTAAACAAAGTTCGTCCTTGTTAGATCTAGCTGAAGATAGCGCATCATTCAAAGCCTGTTTGTATCATAAGTAAGTGCTAATGTGTATCAACTAATGCAAAAATAACCCACCGACAGTGCATTGAAAGAGTGTCCAAATTTATATTCCATGATACCCAAATGAAGCAGTGCATACTGTACGTTTCTATACAGATATCAGCAGCTAGAGAGACAAAAAGCCGTATACGCATGATACTTACACTCCTTTATCCAAGCTCATATCAATGGACAAATGCAAATGAGACAATGACTGAATGTACTCCTTGGTTCTGGTATAATTAAGGTATCTTACTTGTCGCAGGATATTGATGGGAGGCACTTGTTTCTCGAATTTATCGAGATAGGTGTGCAATACAGACGGACTAATGTTAGTTGTGCCTGTGCGTTCAATGGTCTCTGCTTGGTATCTCAAGAAGGCTGCTACATTGTAATCAGATATCCAGTGTGTAGTGATGTCTTGATTTGCAAACTCAGTGTCTCCTGCCACTCCATCGAGAAACTGTTGATATGCTTGAAAGATGTGTTGTAGCTGATCAAATGGAAGTGTCGCATACTCGATCCTGCATTTCCTCACAAACAGGCCCATCACACTTGATTTATCCTGTTACCATCATTTTTAGGGTTCCACGACTAGAGACAGCGTGATGGTTCATCATTTACCAGTTTCAATTTATCGTGTTCGTCCTGGAAAATGAATTAATGGGATATTCATGCAAATCATTGTTTCTTTCCTTGTACCTCTGGCTCAGAGTCTAAGAGTGGCTTCAGGGCTGTGTAGGTTGAGTCGACATCAGTAAGCATGGAAGGAGCATTTAACTGGCATTGTCCATACCATTCATAAATACATTCAAAAGATGCTGTGTCCGGATGGCTGTCAGCTAGTCCAAACGTCAGAATCAAACCAACATGGCATTTGTAGTAGACATGTACCTCATTTTCAAGAAACTGTAGTGTTGTCTCAATAACTTGGCGGTCATCACTCCAGTTTGATATTTCTGAGAAAATGTCCTTCTTTGATGGTTCAGAGCAAGTCTTTCTGATGTTCTCCTCGTTCTACGACAAACTAGTATAAATAGTGACATTTCAGATGGGTTGCTGTTTGATTTACCAGAATGCTCTTTGTGATGTAGATGGCAAGCTTCGGCAGCAATGAATCGTGTATACTGAATTTACAAAAGTTGTCAATCAAGACCAGTAATGCTATCCTGTACGGTGTAATGAATCCTACTTGAAGCATGATGTTGAAAAAAAAAAAAAAAAAAAAAAAAAAAAAAAGAAAGGACAAATATAAAGAAAGTCCATTCGCGTGGTAAAAAGCATTACCCACTGCAGACCCGGACAAGCAAAGCACGAGTCGGGAAACGCGATCAAAAGGTTTGGATTAACCTTCAAGTTTCTTAGTAAGGCAAGTGGATGCATAATAATGAAGGCAAATGCATGTTCATTTATATAATTGATTTGATTTGGGGTTAGGGGATATATTTGGGTGCTATTTACAGAGAATGAAATTACATTGTTTACTATGATACACATTGAGGGCATGATCCAAAGTCGTCGTTCTTGTAGAGTCCATGTTCTTGACAATGTGAACTGCAGCGAGTGCAATAATCTTGAGGGTCGCTCGTCAGACTACGATTGCAGCCAGGGCAACTGATTCTACAAGCATCACAGGCCCATCCCTTGGTCAGCGCCACACCACAACCACAACGGGTCTCTGAACCATCAAATTGATCATAGTCTTCATCGTCATTCTCGACAATTTCTTCGTTCAGCAGGCCCTTTACTTGATCGATATCATCTGTAGTAGCTGCCACACAGTAAGCAGAATGTTGCATGATGGCCTGTTTGATGTCTTGATGTGTGTTGTCATGTAGGATTGGAAGTGCTGGCGAGCTTTTTCTACGTGTCATTTTTGAGAAAGAAGAAGAAGAGCAAGAAGGAGCGTTGTTTACACAACGATTATAATGAATTGATAAAAGCGAATTAAATAAAAAGTTACACATGATTTTTAGGATTAGATTGAAGAAAAAAGAAAGGGCTTCTATGCTTCTTGATTCCATTTTTGAGTGCTCTTTATATAGAATGGGAAAGTCTGTCTGTCCTGATTTTACATCTTGTACTGTAAAACCAGTTTTTTTTTATACCTGTGGTTTCATATACTATTGTAGAAACCGAGGCTTGCTGTGTCTCGTTTTTGAAAGAGCAAGCAAGTTTCTAATGAAACATTTAGCCTTTCAGTCAGTCAATGAGTGAGTCAGTCGCAACGGCAGTAGGCGTATGTCAAGCTTCTTGTCGTAGTAGAGAGATAAAATCGCGCAGAACATGACATTCACTGTAGACATTCGAATCAGGATCATCATCGTGCCATGTTCCGATTGAAATCATTACAGAAAAAAGAAGTTTCTGATAATCTGTAAAAGACGATGATTTATGATGGAAGTCTATACGACTACAGAATAAAGTGGACATATTTAGTACAGAGTTGATTTTTTTTTTCGCGAATTTTGAATAGAAACTTCATGCAAGCGTGTTCTGGATTTATGAAGCCATGTACATCAATTTGGGGGGGGGGGGGAAACTGATGAGCGTCTGTCTCTAAATCAATTAGCAATTTCCTATACGAGGAAATGTTTACATTTGCTATTTATTCATGTCGCTGATGAATGAAACAAATTTGATGTTTTTCATTACATGCATACACATTCAAGATGTCAGTCAGCAGAGAACGAACCACGTTTCCAAGGGGGTTTTTTCCAGAGTGCTTTGAACATTGCTTTGAAAAAAGTGGAATGTTTATTTTCATGATTACAAGATTTGGTATACTTGATAGAAAGTTTCATATTTTACTAGTTCAGTTAGATGCACTATTCTTGCTCCTTTTTGTCTACGGGTATGATTTGGAAATGACGAAGACCAAGCTTAGATTTTCCATTCTGTTCTATCATTAGCTTGGTTTATCTGCGTCTTACAATGGTGCCTGAGTCTCAATACACCTTTCAGTGTTATCCGGCCAAGACCAAATGTCTTTGGCCACGACAAAACGAAAACCATGGCGTTGTTACTGCAGCGTGTATAATTTGTTTATCCTGTTATAAGATATATAATGTGTATATATACATGCTTAGAACAATCGTACGAAACATTTCATTTTAAATTTCAAATATGATACATTTTTATCGGTTCGGAGAGGCTGTTTACATTGCTTATGTGGCGGATACTAGAACACAGAGACTGTAACCGGATTTTTACTGATTTATGGTATCCAGGGAACAAATTGACGAGCAGCCGTTAGTTTATCATCAATTCAGGATTATACACATCCAGGTTGACTTTTCATTCGTGTGGGGATCACAACTAGTTGAAGCACTTTCAACATGATTCAAGGTGACACCATCCTTAAATGATGCCCACCTCACACTGACTTTGCGTGTAACCCATGCTATCACTACGCCATAATACAAGGTCGTTGTGTGTGTGTAATCTGCGTGCACTGATTTGAAAACACAATGTTGTGTGTCATTGTCTATACGTTAAAAACCATGCGGCCGACACGCGGATGTAGTCATCTTGATCTTCTTCAGGAACGCTATAAAAGAGAACCTGATTTCAGATTTTTTTCTTGTTCTCTTTACCTCTTATATCCCCACAAATGACTGATTCAATTACATTTCCTTCTGCCTCCAACATGTCTAAATTATCAGCATGTCCTACAACTAAATTACCTCAAGCTACAGACTGGATTTTCCAAGACTTCTTCAATACCATGTTGAATGGGGATGACTTGTTGACACCATCCATTCACATTGCAGAGTTGTTTCCTCAAGAAAAGTTGACAGAGGCTACATTCAACCTGTTACAAAGCACATTTTCTGACGACTGCTACGAAGCATGGCATGATAACAATCAAAGTTGTACCACCATGACAGATGACCACATCTCTTTGCCCGATCTTGAAGACCCCGCTAAGAATAGTTCTTGCTCTATCATGAATAGTAGTGATGACGAAGATGAAGACGAAGACGAAGAAGTACAAGACTTGGACATGTTAGACAATCATATTCATGGTGTCACCTTTCAATCGGACTTGCTCCAACTCTCCAATGTTGCCCCGGTCCTGATCGAATCAACTATATCATCATGTACAACAATGTCATCGGTATCGTTCCGTCAATCCATGGATACAGCAAATGTCAGCATAAATCAAACACTGACAAAGAGAAAGTCAAATTCATCATTCAGTTCCTTCAAGTCGTTTATGAGTGTATTCCACATTCCCAAGAAATCTAAGCTGGATCATGACTACTCCTCCATGTCGGTGCCTTCAATGTCTGTTCCGCTTCCTGCTCCTGCTCCTGCTACGACTATGATGGTGCTCAGCGGTCAGCAAAGGAAGCCTTCCTCCGCTTCTTCCTCATTCTCGAAAAGATTCTTGAGATACTTTAAGCGTCGCTCCTAAAGTAACTGTACCCCCATTTATACCTGTATATAGTTTCTCTCTGGCAGAGAATCCCCCCTCCCTCTTCTTATTTGACTTTTTACGTAATTTGCAACAATATAAAAGAATATTTGATATAACAACTTAATAATATACCTGTCTTTGTTTCGTTGCGATGAATGAATGAAGCATCATTATTACAAAATACTTGAGAAGCTGCTTAAACTATGTTCCATTTAGCCATATTTGGCCAAGGTAACTTCCATGACTGAGGGTTTTATCTCTGCAATTGAGCAAGTTAATTGAATGAAGAGGTGTTGAAAGCAGTGATAGTAAGAGCCATGCGGCTTTATACAGATGTTTGTAATCTTCCCATGAGTCCGTGCTCGTTTAATGCTCAAGGAAAAATGTCACATAACAATGCCAAGCATTGAAGGCGTTATGTGATGAGGTGTTTAAGCTGGGATTTTTGGATGTCGCCATAAGCGGCTTAAGCTTCGAGCATCTCCCCAGTACGTATTTCATTCAAAAAGATGCAAGAGAATAGCTACAATATCTTCAAGTAAACGGTACACTCCAGATCATTGGCTTTTGTCTCATTGGCCAAGATATAGACCAAGTACGTATTATCACCAGTAATAATGTGCGCATTGTCGTGATTTGGTCATTGTTGCTGCTACGTATAAACATCTCGTGAGCCAAGTAAGCGGTGAGAAACTGTGAATTCACATCATTTTTTGGAAAGTCAAACGAAAAAGACAGTTACGTAACTGAACAATGTTACCTCATCATTAATGATCATGTAGATATCACAATATTTCGATAATTCTTGAGCCAGTGCGCACGAATACGCACTTTTATACGAGACACATGTAGGGATTGAAAGAGTCAAGTTTAGAACATGATTCGGAAATGAACAGTTACGAACAAAGAGTCATCATACAATCGCTCAAAACATAAACGTCTCCTTGGTTATTAACGTGTTCCCACATTAATCTGCAAAGACTTCTTACTAGAGCCTATGGTCGTTTTTGAGTAATCATCCATCGCATTCGAAATACATGATGACAAATAAGAAAATCATTTTCCATCCAGAAAGCTTCATTGATACAACATCTTCAACGTTCTCATTTCGGGCATGTAATGGAAATCATCGTGCAACATTCAGAAACATAGCTGAAATCCGCATATCTCATTAAGCAATGCTCTAGACCTTGCAATCTAGAGTTAATTCGACATTTGCAACAATTAGAGAGGAGCCCCTTAAATCCAAATGTATTGTCTAAACAAAGGCATAGCTATGTACAGAGAACAACAAAACAGCATGTCACCCTCATGGTTAAACACAATGTCGCACGAAATTAACCAACTTGTGTTGTTGCGTTTGTTCCACAGGCAGCGCAAACGATCGACTAACACCTCATATTAAAGCTAAATTGCAGTGAACTCCTATTCCATTCAACATGCATACAGCATGAACACCAGTTTCAATTAACAATCAGATCGTAAATGTGTTTCTTGACAACAAAGCATTCTTCCTTTGTAAGAGAGACACACTTGTATTTCGAATACAAAATGTCACCGTATAAATAATAAGATATTTTTCTGATGGAGCTCTCAAAAAAAAAAAAAAGAACAACCACCATGTGCAAGTTCACAGAACCAATACCTGTTTTGTTAGACTCATGGAATGCAATCGAACACAAGCCATTATGTCTCAGGCTAATCTCCAAAAAGTTTAAAATTGAGATTGTTTCAGCTCTTTGTGATCCCCAACAAGATGTCAAATCAATGCTCATTGCAAGAGCTTTAGCAATCTATACATGCTTAAAGAGACGCGATGATTGCTGTGGCCTGTATTTATGTACTAGCTGATTGATCTCGCTCTGCGGACTCTTGCCGAAGACACTTCGAATCAGGGACAGTATATCAAGTAGATTTTAAACAATTAATAGTAAGATAAAGATTATGTCAGACTCAGGAGGGAGTGAGGGAGGTATCCACCTACACACCCCTTTGCTTATACACTGATATCAAACGAAAGAGTGATGTGAAAGAGAATTCAAGTTTTAGGCGGTATTGATAGACCACATTTTCTGGTAATAGAATTGCCATACCATTCACTGCTGTTGCTCTTGAAATGGTGACATAAAAATGGCCAGCGTAATCTTCTTCTACAGCGATTTCTTTTTTGAGAGAGTGTGTCATTGCAAAAGACATCTTTATAGAAAAAAAACTCACATGCTAAAACAGAACAAGTATTCAAGCTAAGCAATTGTTCTTTAAGTTCATGATCCTCATTTAATCAGCATCGCAATCATCATTGTTATCATCATTGCCATCATCCGAAAGGCATTTGGGCCAGCCAGCAGCAGTGCCGCCCGCCAAAATTGGTTCAAGCTCAGCTTATTTTCTTCTGTTCAAGATTGGGCAGATATTGTCCTTTTTCGACTTCTTTAATCTATTTTGGGATATCCGACTATATAAATTGTAATGATCACCCTACGCTTCCTAATACATTCTTGAAGCACTTTTCAAGGCGTTTCCAATGGTGCTAATTGTTATAAATGTTTTGACTGAAATTATTGAGCAATTTAATACAATTTGAAATGAGGTTTTTAGCGAAAATAGCCATATTTTGCATATGAAAACCTCATAAAAGTGGTTTCAGAGGTTGCATTGGATCGATAGAAACATTTTAATTAAATATACACCATAGTAAAAGTCTTCATTTTTGAGGTGAAAAACGCGATTGTTTGATTTTCAATGAAAACCATGAGGGGTACCTCATGCTTTTTGGTCGAATTTTGACAATGTTTTTTTTAATCCCCAAAAAGTTGAGCAAAGGTGTCAGGAAGTTACTGCTACTCGAGTACAATTGTTTGGCGTTATTCCGGTGGCTCAGAAAGGCCTACATGCCAAGATATAGAGGCTTGAAAGCTGTCAAATTTGGTTATGTTTTTGTTGTATAGCTTTTATTTACACGGCATGAATCACATCTTTGGTAGCTGTAAATTACTGGAAGGGTAGTTTTACAGCCTGTGCAACTTCTAAGTCGAACAGGAGGCACATTAGTTTTTTTAAAGCTAATTCATGCAGATTTTGATGCGTTATGTTGTTGGTGGTTAGCTTATTAATAGTAGGAATGAAAGGCTGAAGTTGCTGCTTAAATACTACGGTCTTGTATCTTCGTTTCGCTATAGTAAAATGATTATTATTAGGACCAAAGCTAAAAAATATTAGATTGGATGTTTGATTGTTCTGGTTTTGCACCTTTGCTTTGTTTGGTAAACCCCCCCCCCCCCTGATAGGCCGATGTTACTAAATGTTAAATTAGATGCGTTTCGTTCCTGGAAGAGGCTATTGAACTGTGATTGATAGATTCACTAACATTATCAATCAGATGCTCAAATCGTTGCCACCCAGCCCACGGTCTTCTACAAGGCACCTTCTACAGATTGCGGAGTCGTACTTTGTCTGCATGTCTTTACATGATTCCAAATATTGACATCTGTCCGTGCTGGTCAAAGCATCCCCCGCAGTTTCGCCGCCATCAAGAAGAAATGATCCAATAATCCAGCCTCAAAGGTTATCGCTCTTCGCCCAAAGGATATACCGAGGGTAATGTCAATGTGGACTTGATGTAAATATCATGTTACTAATAGCACGTTTTACAATCAATTTTTCAAAACTCCATATAATTTTGAAATAAAAAGGTAGTAGTTACTTCATTGTTAAAGACTGAGGTATTGCAAGTACTGTTTGACCAAATAGTAATCTTGGATCATGATATACAGCCTTCATGTAGTCTGTCGGATGTCATCTTGTGTTTTGATGTATATGCAATACATTGCCTTTTGTTGCAAACCAGTCTTATGCAAAGATCTTGGCATTCATATACATACTTTTTATAGCAATTGTCGTTCCTAGCTGACATGCAATGAATGGTACTAATGGGGTCACTTTTCAACCTTGAAATAAATGTGTATATTGAGATAGTCAAGGAAAAGGTGTCTTTAGAGCTCATTTAGCTTGTCCAGTAGCACATACTTGGATGCATATGCAGTGGTCTTTCTAGCTGATACGCATGCAATTCTTGTCACAAATGACTAAATCCATCTGTGTGCACTGCGTTGCATGGTTGATGTTAAAACATCTGTATGCTGAATAGCAAGATGGAATAGTGCCACGATTGGTCCTGTTATTGAGCCTCAATGTAACAAGTTGTTGCACATTATCGAAAACTTGTTAGTAGCCTCAACCATTCACCTTATGGCCAATAGCTACTTTGTTGCAGAGAAGGCGGAAGAGGGTTGCTTTGTAGAACCTATTTCATATAAAGCCTCAAAGTCGTACTATGTCCTGCTCTCATCCCAGACGATTCGCAGCTGTGCATAGAGCGAAACGATAATATACACTCTAAAGTGAAGCTTTGGAGTTGGATCAAAACCTTATATCCCATGTAATTTTGAGTAAGGTTAGTAGCACAGACTGATAACCAATGAATATCAATGAGGTAGCGTGTACCTAATATCGATGTCGAAATCTGTTTGGATCACATATATATGTATCCCGGATTTTGCTTACATATTTGAATAAAGGAGGCTAAATGAATCATTTGTATGCTCCTCTACCATGAGTGGTACCTGATTTATGAATCATGTCTCTCGCTATATGTGGACCAATACTTTGGAAATTCCACTTTCCTTTTATGATGATAAAGCAAAATGAAGTGATCAATGTTATCAATCGACTTGATGGCCTAAAGAGCTCCTCTTTAAAAAAATGTACCAAAGACGATGGCTGTTAGTCATTCAGGACTATATACTCAGCTGTTACGCAGCATTAATTATAAAGAACACTCATTATAGGGAGAACAAGACAAACATAGAGCTATTAAGGGGAATAATATACGAGTGTTTATTTGAAAATAAATGCAATCTAAACTTTACTTGCAACACAACGTTCGCTGAGCAACTTTATACTATTACGTTCATGTGCTGCTTGTCTACAGCTCATCAAATTTTCACAAACATGATCTTCTGGTAATCTGTGTCGAGAGCAGAACTTGTGTTGACAGTATCTACAATCACCAATAATCTTGACCACTTTATCAGAACAACTTGAGTATGCACATCTACTCTTCTTTCTTGGTGCAGGCTTCTCGTCACTTGCTGTTGTTGTTGATGAAGAATCACCTGACATGTTTCCTCCACCACGAAGACGTAATACTAAGTGTAAAGTGGACTCCTTTTGGATATTGTAATCTGACAAAGAACGACCATCCTCTAATTGCTTGCCGGCGAAAATCAGACGTTGCTGATCTGGTGGGATACCTTCCTTATCTTGAATCTTTTGCTTGACGTTGTCGATGGAATCGGATGATTCTACCTCTAATGTAATTGTCTTGCCAGTGAGGGTCTTGACAAAGATTTGCATACCACCTCTTAAACGAAGCACCAAATGGAGGGTGGATTCCTTCTGAATGTTGTAGTCGGAAAGAGAGCGACCGTCTTCTAATTGCTTGCCAGCGAAAATCAAACGTTGTTGATCTGGTGGGATACCCTCCTTATCTTGGATCTTTTGCTTGACGTTGTCGATGGAATCGGATGATTCTACTTCCAAGGTGATTGTTTTACCAGTGAGTGTCTTAACGAAGATTTGCATGTTTGTTTGTTTGAATATAGTTATTTTTTCAGGAAAAAAAAAATTAGAGAAAAGGAATCTGACGAGCAGAAAAATCAGCATTATTTATACCAAAAACTTGCACAAGGAAAATGATGTTATTCATCCTTCTGCAAATACCAATCAACTTGCTCATTTTCGAAACATTCCCTTATTAGGACGGCATTGGAAGTGACCAGAAGGATTGTATTTTCAATCATCCCCTTTGGCTCTTCCGCAATTATCCTCAACGTTCTAATCATAGTCTTAACATATATAGTAAATGTCCTTACGTTAATTGACAAATAAGATTGATTCATTGTGTTCATTAATAATTGCAAAGCATATCCATGTGGTGATATCATTGACGTCTTTGAACGAAATTTCGTTGTAACCCATCACACATTTTTCTCTTTTTCCATGCGATATTTTTTATGCAAGCGTAGCTTTGAGAGAAAAGAAATCTTAAATGCACAATGTTAGAAAAATGGAAAATTGTACCAGGAAAAAAAAAAAAAAAAATCAGAAATTCCAGTTTTATTATTTTGATTGATTTAAGCAATGAGCTCAACAACACCGCCAGCTTCCTTGATCTTCTTCTCAGCGAGGCGAGAGACGAAACGGGTGCGAACGATGACGGGTTGAGAGATGGTGCCCTTGGCCAAAACCTTACCGTAACCCTATTGATTTGGAGCACATTAGTTTATGACAAATGTCAGAACATTACCATTGAATTACTCACCTTTTGGAGGGCATCGATGACAGGGACCTTCTCGGTGTTCTTGTATTGCTCACGAACACCTTCACCGGCGAGAGTCCAGATTTGATCAAGGTTGACAACAGGACGCCAGTTGACGTTGTTTTTCAAGTGGAATTGACGCATACCGACCTTACCAAAGTAACCAGGATGGTATTTATCCATGTTGATACGGTGATGGTGTTGACCACCAGCAAGACCACGACCACCAGGATGCTTTCTGTGCTTGCCGACACGACCGTGACCGGCTGAGACGTGTCCACGCTTCTTTCTGTTGTGATGAAGTCTGGTAGGCTACATGGAGTTCATAATCAGTGTCAATTGGTATTAAACAAACTGCCAGATCCTCAAGTAAAAGATGAAGAGAGAATGGATAGACGTGAAAGCAGCAAAAGATGTCGAATTTGTCATGATGTTCATGGCCTATTTCGAATGATTTGACTGAATAACGTTGAATATTCATAGAACGAAGAGTGAAATAGAGTTTTCTGGAATCCATCGCAAAATCCATCCATTTAATTCAACATCTGTTAATCCATCGAACAATTCATCCATCCGCATCTTTTACTCTTTTTTCGATTCCATTCTACTCATTGTGTCTACTTGAAGTCTGGTATGGATGCGAGGAACTCACCATTTCAGTAAAAGAGGAGGAACTATCAATTTGCTTGGTCTCTCATTGATTTTGTCTTTCTCGCTCCTAATCAGATCCCTATATCCCCCTCCCACTCTCCTACTGCTAGCAGCTAAAAATATCCCCGGGCCATTTGGGTCCGCACCGTAAACTATACTCGCTTTTATTGAATTAATAGCTTCAAATCAATATTCAACTTGTCTTTACACACATCTTGATAGCGTTTAAAATGGGCTAGTGTCGTTTCTTTTTCAGGCTTTTGAATAGCAAAAGACGTCAATGCTATTAATCCTTTTTGGCCCGACCTATCGTGGAAATATATCACTGACAACATGGTTGATATTTCCTTTTCAGTGTTAGGTAGATGGCCTGGATAATCTAAAATAGTAGCCATGCTCTCTTCTGTCACTTCTGTATCCGTTGTTGCTGTTGCTGTGTTAGACATGATGAATGCTAGTTCTGGCAATGTACTCTGCTTGGTTTGATAGATGAATATACAGCCACTCAAAGCTGATTCGGGTGTCACGGCATGCTGAATGATGTGATAGTCCAGTGTTTTTTCCTTCATTGCGTAAAGCACTGGTTCTACTACAGTCTCGAGGTAGAGTTTGTTGATTGTCTCATCACAGAACTCGACTAGCACTGCTGGTTTCAATCCGAGTAGTGCGAAACCAAACTCACCATACAATAGCATGTCTTCTGGTTTTAGATCTCCAGCAAATGTGATATGCTGGATGGTCTTTTGGTCCAAGTTTTTCCAGAATTGCTGTTCTAATAGTGCGAAATACTCGAATGCTTGCTTCACTTCCATGATATGCTTGGTTACTAAGGAAAGAGATGTTGCAATCAAAGAATGGCAGCATTTGATGACTATCTTTGTGACGATGATGAAGTTTAGGTAGTATGCTGATGCTCAGCACAGAAAGTGTCGACAGAAATTATCCAAGGCACACGCATGCAATTGGCCATGCTACACCGCGCTAAACATCTTCGCATGTATAGCGTTCTTGAAGGAACATTTAGGATAGCCTTGCTAAGATTGCACTTTACAAACGTTGCCGCAACCTTCTGGAAACCGAAGAAGGGCTATGGATGAAAGAGTCAAAGTTTTCCTCGTACAAATATTAAACGAATCGTCTAGAATCTTGCATGCATTTTAATTTTGGAATCTGCAAGATGAAGCCGGGAGTCTGTCAAATGTTTTATTAATAGCATGTTATACGTTAAAAGATTTTCCAAGTTTCCACAGATGATGGTCTGAGCCGATAGCCCCTAATCGGAAGGCCTTTCATTTGAAATGCAGCATTGTAGAACGGACAGAAAGGGCCAAGTATAAATACATATTTTTCTCCCTTCACTTCTGCTGCGCCTGCTGATGTGATTTTGCGTATTTATGAGTCCAAATAAGATACCAGTTCTAGAAAATTTAGAGAACAGAGAGGGGTACAGTAGCATTGTCCCGGCAAATCCATACATCAGCTAGATCTAACCTTATCCAAACATGTAAAAGCTTCTTTGATATGCCCGTCGATACCAGTGCTGATCTCATTGTATCAGAGGGAGCAGACTCGAAAACACATTCTGATCAACAGCCTCGTGCTCATCAACAAACCAGTCGACAAACGAATTCTCAAGGCGAAACGAGCATCACCTTAAACAGCAGCTCATGCAGTAGCGACAGTTTGAGTGAAGATGAAGTCCATCTAAGTAAGAAGACGTCTTATTTTCCAAAACATTTGGGACATACGCTGTTCACCTCACCAGAAAGATACCAATCCAAGACTAACCATGATGATAAGACTCATCCAGAAGCGCCAAGTGAAACAAAGACAGAGAGGATTATAGGACGCATTCAAAAAAGAGCCCCTGGGCGCATCATACGGCGAATTCTGAAATGTACCATAGCTTACTTTATATCCACATTGTTCAGCACGATTGATCCTTTAGCAAAGGCATTGGGCCAAGCCCCGTTCATTGTATGTTCGGGTTGTCTTTTAAGTCATCCTGGCCGAACTGTTGGGGCACAACTGGATGCCACAATCACATCAGCATTGGGAGCAGGGTTAGCTATTGTCTATGGCTTGGCTGGTATTGCTGCTGCAACGTCGTATAATGCCCAGCATCCTAACTCGTATGCTGGAAATGGTATCAATTGCTTGTTTCTCGTTGTGGGTGTATTTGCTGCTCAGTTGATACGTCAAAAATTCTCCAAATTGCACTTTTTCTCATTGCAATTTATGGTCGTCTTGCTCTTTTCCATGACAGCGGGTGTAGGCTATAAATCGGTGCCGTTGAGGCTCTCGAGCGAGTTTGGATTGCCCTTTCTGATCGGTGCTTTCGTGTCTCTATTTGTAAATGTAATATTCTGGCCAGAAACTGCTGTTGATGGCCTTGGTATGTTGATGTTTCTTTGGCAGTTCACTTGACAGATAACTCACTCTGCATTCGACAGGTCGAACGCTGAATCAGACACTCTATGATACCAAAGATATGCTGAACATGATTACAAACCAGTTTTTCCTTAATCCAAAGTCTGAAAGAGTTTCTGAACTAGCTGTAGATACACTGGCCGAGAAGATGAGGGAGGGCATGATGAAAGTCAATACAGCATATAAAGAAGCCAAATACGAAGTATCTTACGCCTACTCTTGCTCTTCAGACTTAAACCCAATAAGGCAATCTCTCAATATCGTTACAAAACACCTCAGCATTCTTGGTAGAAGCCTCAAATCAGAACAAGTGCTATTTGAACGCAATTTTTCATCAGAGGATGAATCTAGTCGACACAGCAATATACCCCAAAGTGATGAAAAGGACAGCGAGATGGAGACACGCCCTACTTCTGGACCGGAAACTTCAAAAGAGACTGATATAGGTAAGGCGGCTTTCACAGCTGCCAATTCTTATATGCAAAGTGGTAGCTACCATAGTCCATATAGCCAGCACTTGAATGATCAGCACAGCAGTAAGGATATACATCAGAAAAGTGTGCAATTCGAACCGGATAGTAAACAGCCATCTAATTCAAGAGGGAAAACAGGCCATGAAGATGAATTCCACCCTAATGAGCCAATGGATTGGCCAGATCAAAGAAAGAGCTTACCAGCATCATTGAGGTCAGTTTTCTCCACCTCACAACCTGGCACTCCCAAAGGTGAAAGCAAATCCTCAACGCACAATCCTCATCAACAGCAACCGCAAGAGAGTCTTTTTAAAGAAGACGAAATGTCAGATTATAATCAACACACTGTGCGCTCTGTGAGATCCTTTCTTAACCTCAATCGACTGTCAGGAACGCTGCCGAAGCCTCCTCAGAGACCCGACAGACATATCAGCGCAGACGATCGACAAGTGTTGGTGACTTATTTGGAAAAGCTGAGAGACCCTCTACTTTCACTTGCAGTGGAATGTGGTGCTGTGCTTGATTGTATTCGAGATAGCTTGTGCGAACAGCTTGACATGTCCAACAATAGTGATGCAAGTATTCGACACACAAGCTTCTGTGCTTATTTGCTTCATACGTTGCAAATCAAAACGGTGCACACGGAAGACTATCAGAACTTTTTAGACAAGAGGAAACGCAATGCTTCATTTCTGTGCAACTGCTCGGATACGTTGCGTTTACGTATTCAGCAATTCGATCAGTGCGAAAAGGAGCGCATGCAAGCTCTGTACAAAGTCAATCTATCGCATATGCGTGGAGAACGGCTAGATATGGGTATTCGTGATGAGCTATTCTTGGTCTTTTTCTTTATATTCACCATGCGGGAAGTGGCGAGCAGTTTGGAGCAGATGGCTACCGAAATGAGAAAGCTGCAAGAAAAGACACAAGCACAAATGAAGAAGGACAACAAATACAAGAAGAAGAAGACGCTTTACATGCCACAGGTCACCACTCAAACATGGAAAAAATGGTTTTACTCTAATAGCTACCAGGAAGTCCAGGACCACGGTGGATACTCATTTGGCTATTTGCAGCACAATATGCTTACAAGTGTTGGTCAGAGAGATTTGGAAGAGGAGTACAAGCTATCCCAAATATCCACCAACAGAAACAACAGTAATATGGCAGCTGTTGATACAGCAGATGATATATCTGTCACTAGTTTCAATAATGCCAGTGTATCCTACGAGTCAACAGCTAAGCCGAGAGGAAGTATCAAGAAGCAAATGGCGGATGATGCTATCATATTGACAGAATTAGAAGCGGGGCCTCGGCAATCTGCAAACGAACATTCAACTAAGCCGCCCCCCTTACTGAGGTTAAGATATCGTCTATGGCTGATACTGAGATACCTCCAAAACTATGAATTCAAATTTGCTCTCAAGTTGTCTGCCGCTGTAGGTATTTTAACAATTCCAGCTTGGCTACCAGATTATCAGCCTTGGTTCGCTGCCATTCGAGGTCAATGGGCTGCATTAACGGTAAGCGATTGCTCTGACATTTGATTCACATTTCTCTAATATCATGTGTTCTTATAGGTTATCTCTGTTATGGGTCCAACAAGGTAATATTTGAATATGGAATTGTCGACTCATTTTGCTGATTATTGCTCAAACAGTGGTGGCACTTTGTCAGCTGGCCTTTGGAGATTGGCGTCCACCATTATTGGTGCGTTTGCAGCCTGGGCAGTACTGGAAATAGACGGTGGAAGTGGGGTGCTACTCTCTGGGTTCGCTGTAGTCTTGGGTAAGTATCGCCCAGTCGATCAGTTATTACAAGTCAATAACATACTATAGCTTTGCCATTCTTTTACATTCATTTCTCGACGTCTTACAGCAAAGTAGCAATCATCACATTGGTCACGTACATGATCATTGCCCTGAGCCAATATGTAACGCCATCTTATCCTGAACAAGTTTCAAGCATGGTTTGGTAATATGTGCACTCAAAATGCCTTTCAAGCAGCTAACTTTATCGTAAACTCAGGCAACGAACACTAACATTAATCATCGGTCTCTTTGCTGCATTGATACTTAATTGGATGGTTTGGCCATTCATAGCTCGTGTGGCCATCCGCAAGACACTGGCCAGCGCCATTGGGGATCTGGGTGATTACTTTTCTTATGTCATGGGGACTTTTCTGTACCATAAAGAAGGTTTATTTCCTACGCAAGATGAGTTCAAGGAAGCTGAAAGGATGGAACGCAAACTGGAGAAGATGCTGAATACATGCAACGTACTACTCGAACTCACGGACCATGAACCGAGATTGAAGGGCCCATTTCCAAAAGAATTTTACCGAGAAATGCTTATTTCTGCACATAACTTGCTAGATAGGATGATGAGCCTGAGAATCATTCTGATGAAAATGTCGCCTAGTGTCAAGAAAGATGTCAGAGGTTTGGACATTTATCATTATCGAAGAGACATGGTGAGTTAATTGCAGTATGCAATTAGGTATACACAGTGTTGATTATTCAATCACCCTTAGGTAGCATCCATTTTGTTACATTTCTATACGCTATCTGCCTCGCTGAAAGCAAAGATACCATTACCGTCATTCATGCCATCAGCTCGCGCTGCAAGATCACGGGTTTTACGACACAGACGTCAAGAAGACCGGCCAGAAAAGCTGCTTCGTTATCGAAATCTGACTTGGTTTGCCATGGGATGTTCCACTGAAGAGATCATTAATGAATTAGAGCATTTGACAGATCTGGTGAGATTCATCGTGGGTGATTCCAAATTCACCTTTAAAGCAAGACGCTTGGAGAGAAAAGAAACCATTCGCAAGAAAGCTATTTGATTGCTCATGTTCTCTTCTCGATCACTGAGATTCAATAGCACCCCCTTCCTACCAAGTTTTTGTTGCGTGCAGGCAAAATAAAGCAGACGACTTTTTCTTTTCCCTTTCAATCATAATTCATCTAAAAATGGCAGATACTCCTAGCTCAAGATTTGGCGAGCTGCCCACATTAGAACTGCCTTCTTTCTTGGAGTTCTTGAAGCTAAAGAACTTTCCATTGAAAGTGTATCCTTCAGTGTATGAGCCTCCTCGACCTACAAAGGACACCTTGTTCATCTACGGCCCTGGTTATAGAAATAACCAAGCGAGTTTTGATGTCGACTGCCTTGTCATTCAGGTAAGTGAATTGGCTGCATTACTGGGCAAAAATTAACACGATCTATGCTGTTAGATGTATCTCAAATTCTGTGGCATTGATTTCCAAGTGAACAACATCAACGAGCCAGCTGCTTCGCCTTCAGGTAAGATTGTTGTAGTGCATTTTGGATTGCTTTTTGATGCGAATCAAAACACAGGCAAATTACCCTTCTTAGCCACAGTATCCGGCTCCATTTACAATGATCAAGAAACTGTCAACTGGGTCAAGGAAACAAGGGTAATACTTTTCACTAAAGAAGCTGTCAACTGAAGCTGATCCATTTATTCTTGATGCAGAATTTGGAAAAGCATTTATCAAACGACAAAGACAGAGAACAAGCCAAAGCATTTGTAACACTTGTCGAGACAAAACTCAAAGCAGCATTGGTAAAAAAAAAAAAAAAAAAAAAGGGACATATTGGTGGTGTACAGCGTAGAACTGAAAGTAATCATTGCAATGGATTGTAGTTATTTTCCATGTGGTTAGAGCCATTGAACGCCAATCAAACGACATATAAATCTTACTATGGACATACACCTACTCCCGTCAACATGATAGTGTCCTACAAGAAGCAAAAAGAAATTGTTCAGAGTTTGTTGACGGATCGTGACATTTTGGTCAGAGAGGAGGTAAGACGGATTCATGTTGGGTGAGAATTTGGGACTAACGTAGGGGAATGTGGGTAGATCTATCAAGACGCTGCGCAAACATTAGAGGCTCTTTCAGTAAAGTTGGGTGATCAGCCTTACTTTTTCGGATCAAGGTAAGATTTCGAACACAATGAGGAATAGAACGCAGGATACTGAATCGATTCGACTATGCAGTGAACCAACATACATTGATGCCGTTATTTTCTCCTATCTTCACTCCATTCTAAGCATGCCAAAGATTGTGGATGGTGATTTTCCTGAGGAAGAAAGAAAGCAAGCTGCAACATTGAGTAAACTAGCCCGTAAGCATGAAAATTTGGTGAAATATGCAAAGGCCATCTATGAAAGTTGGTTGAAATAAACGATTGTTCGCAGAGTATCATAAAGAAATGCTTACTGCTTACATGCCATGTTGAAATGCTGCAAATCATGAATAGAAAATTGCGATTACATATATTTTGGTGTTGAGCCAGGCTGGCTGGTGTTGTCAGATATGAAAATGATCAACAAAAGCAAAAAAAAAAAAAAAAAAGAAAAAAAAAGTATTCAGACCAAGCAATAGCCCTTCCAGGTTCATGACCCCATTTAATCAGCATCTCAATCACCATTGTCATCATCAGAAAGGCATTTTGATCAGCCAGCAGCAGCGACGCCCGCCGCCAGAATGGATTCAAATGCCGTCAATTTTCCCTGCTTAAGATTGGCCAGATTTTGCCTTTTTTTCAACTTCTTTAAACGATTTTGTGAGATTCGACTATATAAACTGTGATGATTCTTCCACCCTTCATTAAGCTACGCCCCTGGTGGTAGGGCGAAGTGGTAGAACTCCCGTATGCCAACGGGAGGATTCCGGTTCAGATCCTGGTGAACGCAAGTTGTTTGATTTTTTTGACGTATTACTGATGTCCTCGTTTGGTGTTTTGTACTCTTATCCATGATCTATATTTTGACAATTTCCGCAAGACTGTACTGGCTCTAGGAGTCGCACCTTATTAGTAGTAGATCTCTTTCCCAACTTAATTCAAAAATATCTTATTCCCCTTCATTGCAGACATTGGGTCCACCAACAGTCTTTTCTATCCCTCAGTATGACATTTAAAGGACTTTAAATAAAACCTGGAGCTCGTCTCCCCTACAAAAAAAAAAAAAAAAAAATGCTTCCTTAAGCTCTCCTGGAGTACTTTTCAAGGTGCATCCAATGGTACTAAGTAAAATAGATGATTTGAATAAACTTATCAAATGATTTATGAAAATATGAAAAGAGGTTTCTGGCTAAAATGTCGAAATTTTACATATCAAAGTCCCACAAAGATAATTTCAGAGGTTGCTTTGGATCGATAGAAACATTTTGATTCAAGATATACCATAGTAAAATCTCCATTTTCAAGGTGAAAAACGCGATCGTTTGATTTTTGATGAAAACCATGAGGCACCCCTCATGGTTTTCGGTCGATTTTTGGCCATGATTTTTTTTTTTTGGCCTAAAAAGTCGAGCAAAGGTATCAGCAAGCTACTACTACTCCAGTACAATTGTTTGGCACCATTCCGGTGGCTCAAAAAGGTCTACATGTCAAGATATGTAGGCTTGAAAGCTGTCAAATTTGGTTATGTTTTTGTTGTATAGCTTTTATTTACACAGCATAAATCACATCTTCATGGTATCTATTTACATGTTGATAAAGTTCATTTACATATGCCCCATATTTGCATAGCTTATTATTGTATTCAAACTACGGTATTGGTGATTCAGGTACATCTACATGTGTGTGGAGTGAACTAGACTAGATTCCAATCATAAAAAAGATCCAAAAGAAATGTCATCTCAGTCAAGCCATGCTACTATCAGCATATAAGCATATATAATAATAGTATTAGCATGATGGTAGCAAGGGTAAAATACTCTAAAGACAAGAGACGACAGATACTGAAGTAAATGCCAAAGGCATTGTGATGTGTTGTTACATAAATAAACCTAAAAAAAAATGCATGTTCAACAATAAGAGCTATTCTTTACGCATGATGATCCACAAACCATATATTGAAATAATACCGCTCTTGATCCATCAGATCACAACTAAATAACAATGATAGAGAAAATAATGGAATTATTGGCAGCTACTAAGAAGCTGCTGCCAGATAAGAGATATAAACCAAGCAATATGAATAGAAACGTAGAATATACATTTTATGGTACCTTATCCTAATTTTTAATGAAGAAAGATTTTGACAGTATTTTATCTGCTTTTTTAATCCCTTTTTACTGCAGTGTAAATACAACATGTTTCCCAAAACCGAGTCCATCAATCTATGGCTCGTAATCACTTGTAGTTAACAGCTTGCAATAGGTTTTGTACATAATAGTAGGCATTTGTTCGAAATTATCTTATTTCGAATATCATCAGTTTCTGAACAACAACCCACCATCATCCAAATACAGTACTAATATTGTCCTCGCTATGCTGCTATAAGAACAATGCTACCTTCAGAGCTCTTCTAGCATCAACATTTTAAAACTTGATATTGGATGGCCCAAACCTCAAAATTAGAAACAGTTTTGTACATCCAAAATGTAGTATGGGGTAAAAGGCAGCAACCCGTAAAACTGAAACATGTTGGGTGCCAGAAGGGCTACAATTGTCTATAAAGATTAAGGTATTCTTGATGGGTAGATACGTCTGTTTTGTGCAACAACATGGACAAGCTATGATAATTGATATGCATCTCAGCTATCTAAATGCTGAGGTTCACCAGATGCGATAAGCGTTGTACAAGATAAATTGCTACTTTGGCATTCAGAATTTAGTATAAATAGAATAACTCTTGTCTTCATCAATAAATGTTTAGTTTTTGTGTCTGATCTTATTCAAATAAGTCTTTTCTTGTTTCTGTAATATTGAACATTTTTTATAAGCTACAAATTATAATCCATTTATTCTTTGTGCTTAATATTCTTATATGAAGCTCATCACTCAAAGTTGGGTTATTTCCATAATCATCTATTTCTTAGCATCAAACCCATCCAATTTAAAGTATAGCTACACCAGCGTTTTTCTCGTTACAAATTGCTACAGAATTATGCTACTTTCAGAACGCAAGGAGTATTAATACTTCAAAGTCTGATTTTGGATAATACAAACCCTGAAATCGGAAACAGTTATTCGAAAACACTTTTATACATCCAAAATGTAATAGTATGGGGTAAAAGATAGCAAATCATACACGACGACGTATGCTTCGCAAGGCATATCGCATTGGGAGGACTTGGTACCTAGTGTACTGCTCTAGCTATATGACTTTTCTCACATAGTGACCTTATTAAAGAATATTCCTCGCATAAAACTGTGCGATAGATGTCAGATCGAATAATTGCATTTTGTCTTACTTTTGAATAAAGAAGAACTTAAATTGTATCTATTTAGATACCCTTTTATTACAAACACAACACTATTATAAATGAAAGATCAATAGGAAATCAACTAGTTGTAACCCTTTGTCACTTCAACCTCTGAGCCAATCAGATTGCTTGAAAACTCCGCTGACCTAAAAAAAATTTTGCGAGGGTTTCCCTCTGTTTTGATGTGAGGCAAAATTTTAAGCGCCGCTAGGTATACCAAATCTAGCCCTGTGCTATCATTAAACTTTCCCCAGATGCTAGAGCATGCCTTACTTACACCACCTAGCTTTAGATTCTGGCGTTGAGACCCTCAATCATCACTAAAGTAAGTAGCGATAACCAAGTGGAGACAGCCTATCTACCTCCTAGCCTCGGATAATGTCTTGTTGAGCTTCAGTGATAGGCACATCCACCACAACATAATAAAGAGGTATGCTTCAAAAGAAACATAATAATAATAAAAGAAAGAAGAAAAGAACATACTACTATACTTCTATAGTAGTATATGTCGGCAAAAAAAAAAAAAAAAAAAAAAGACGCTCACACGAAGCGAGTCAAAGAAACGCATAACAAACACCACATCAAAGATGTTCAAAAAAGCTTCTTATTGCTGTTGCAATATAAATGCATACATGAGCAACGTGCATGGTAGTAATAGTCAGATGTAAAGCAACATGGCACAAATACGCACAACTGCAAAAGCAACAGTGGTATTATAAGTTTGCAATGCAATGTAATGACTAATGTTGTTTCATGTAAAGCTACAGAGGAAACACTACCAAAAAAAGAAAAAGAAGTAAGCGCAACAAGGCAAACATGATGAATGCATTATCACGATAAAGCAAGCAATAACACAAACGTTCAAAGAAGTATCATATTATTGTCACCAGAAGAAAAAAATACTTACCACTTACCACAGCTAGAGATAGACCAGAAGATACACAATCACCGGATATAGACCACAGAACGAGCATACAACAAAGAGAGTAGACCAGGAGCGACCAGATTAGCAGTAGCAACAACATCAGCAGTAATACCAGCACCATAATAGAAAGACCAAAAAACGAGTGACACCAGAGAACGAGCAAGCACCAAAGACAGTAGACCAGGAAAGACCAAATTCGCAGCAGCAACACCAGCAGCAACACCAGCAGCAACAACATCAACACTATAGAAAACCGAAGAACGAGCGACACCAGAGACCAGCAGGCAAAGACTAAAGAAGCAGCCACTAGACACGATAAACCAAAGAAGCAGGCAGTAGAGATAGCAGAGTAATGGCAGCAGCACCCACGCCAAGTAGGCAAAAGAGTCATCAAAACCTAATAAACAAATACAGTTAGTGTTAATTCTACGCCTTCCAGTGCTCATTATCGAATAATACTTAATATATTTCACTTCAAAGAAGCAGTATCAAGTCTTCCTAACAGTACAACAGTGTTGTCAGAAGCTAGACTGTTATTACCAATCAAACGGTTTCCAAAACCACCATGATTTAATGCTAAACGCGATTTGCAAAAAGGGTAAAAAAACGAGGGCATGGAAAAATAAGAGGGTACCCTAGCCGACGTCACGACCAGTAGATTTAGTCTCAGTCTTGTGCCGTAGCAGCCTTAATCGCGGCAATTTAATTTGAAATTGTGCAGTGGTATTTTCGTGTTCAAACTTGACTTGATCTTATATCCTTTAAACGCTTTTGTTAAATTTGACTATGAAAACTGTCGTTATCACACCCAACCTTCTAATACATGTCTAGAAGGCTAAAGAAGCCGCATCAAATGATGCTGATTACATCTAGCTTTTAGACCGAAAATAATGAGCAATTTCCAAAAATATGAAAACAGATTTTCTGTGAATATGTTAAAATTTAGCGTATGAAAGTCTCATAAAAAGAGTTTTCAATGTTGCGTTTCATCTTTACGATCAATTTGATCTAATATGTATCATAGAAAAAGTCTTCATTTTTGGGGTGAAAAACGCGATCATTTGATTTTTAAGAATTTTCCCTTGCTAATGCTCGTGGAAAAATGATGATTTTCATGGATTTGCAATGACCCAAAAAAAAATTGAGATAAGGCATCAGGAAGTAAAGCGTGGCCAAAAGGAGGCGTGTGGTGCTACTCCAAACGCTCAAAACGCTTTGGGGCATGAGTTATTCGTGTGGAATTTGAGGCTTTACAGACTAAACTTCACAGAAAAAAAGAATGAAAAAACAGTAAAGTCAACTTGATAAAGGTATGTTTTATTATCAAACTGACAGGTGTAAAGTAAACTGGAGTCTCTCTACTGACCAGGCAGGTAATCCTTCTTATATACTATAACAATGGATAAAAGTTCTATTAATTAGATTGACAAATAAGTCAACTCAGATCAACTAATGTCTAATCATGCTAAAAGACAACTCCAGCAAGCTAATCATGATCTAGCTTTGTCTGGATGAATAATTAGACTCTCATCCGAAGTATTCTGATCTATTCTTTCTATAAGAATAATTAATATCGATCTAGTAGCATGTATCCGATAGGTACAGTCTTCTTAGTCTATATCAATAGTACATATCTGAGTGTATATCGCTGAGCATACATCTTTAGCATGTATCTGGATATATGGCATGTCTGTAACATGTCTCATATATAGTACAAGTCTGTAGTACATAAAGTATCTGTAGCTAGTATCACGGATATAAGCATGTTGTGTCTTATAGCGTGGATCATGAAGTGCACATCTGAAGCAACAAGCTCATATTGCATTAATCTTGGTGCCTATCCAGATATGGTAAACATCTGTAGTCAATGTCGGAATACAAGTATAAGTCTATAGCGCCATCCATGTCCGTGGTGCCATCTATAGCCTATATCTTATATAGTATGAATCTTATAGTACTAGCGTATCTGAAGTCCATATTATCTTCTTATAGTATAAATCTGTATTGTACATCTAATCCAGTGCACATATAGTTTATATCTAAATCTGATAACTGGATAAACTGTCGAAATAATGCAGATCATAGTGGATGTATTTTGCAAGCGAAATGGACTTACTCTTCTGGCAATGCAACAGACTACCCCCTTCGTTTTAGGTCGAATTCTGTTCAAATCTAGTCATTTTCAAGCGCGAATAACTCATGCCACAAAACGTTTTGAGGGCTTGGATTAGTACCACACGCCTCCTTTTGGCCACGCTTTACTTCCTGATGCTTTATCTCAAATTTCTTTGGGTCATTGCAAATCCATGAAAATCATCATTTTTCCACGAGCATTAGCAAGGGAAAATTCTTAAAAATCAAATGATCGCGTTTTTCACCCCAAAAATGAAGACTTTTTCTATGATACATATTAGATCAAATTGATCGTAAAGATGAAACGCAACATTGAAAACTCTTTTTATGAGACTTTCATACGCTAAATTTCGACATATTCACAGAAAACCTGTTTTCATATTTTTGAAAATTGTTCATTATTTTTAGTCTAAAAACTAAATGTAACCAGCATCATTCGATGCGCCTTTAATGACTCTTTATAAACGCAATAGAAAGTAGTAAAGTATAACAATGACAATTTTCATAGTCAAATTTAGCAAAAACGTTTAAAGGATGTCAGATCAAGTCAAATTTGAACAACACAAAAATGACAACTGCACAAATCCAAATTTGAGTGCCGCAGTGACAGCTGCTGTGGCAGAAGACTGAGGCCAAATTTACTAGCCGTGACGTCGGATAGGGCGCCCTCTCATTTTTCCATATCCCCGTTTTTTTTCCTTTTGCAAAACGCGTTTAGTATCAAACCATGTTGGTTTGGAAACCGTTCGAATGATAATAACACTCCAACTTTTGATCACACTGCCTTGTATTGCTAAAAGAACTTGACACTGCTTTTTTGAAGAGGGATATAGTAGGTACCATTCGATAAACGAGCACTGGAAGACGTAGAATCAGTACTAATTGAATTTGTTTGTTAGGTTTTGATAATTTTTTTGCCTGTTTGACATGGGTGCTGCTGCCATTCCTTTTCTGCTGTCTCTGCTGTCTACTTTTTGGTCT
This sequence comes from Mucor velutinosus, assembly GCF_035048745.1. Taxonomy (NCBI): domain Eukaryota; kingdom Fungi; phylum Mucoromycota; class Mucoromycetes; order Mucorales; family Mucoraceae; genus Mucor; species Mucor velutinosus. The sequence continues at coordinate 1,733,223 of NW_027041905.1, read as the reverse complement.
TTGTCTGGTCTCTGCTGGTGTTGCTTGTTGTTTGGTCTTTGTCTGGTCTCTGGTGTCGTTTGTTCTCTGGTTTTTCCATGGTGCTGGTGTTGCTGCTGCTGTTGCTAATATGGTCTTCTCTGGTGTACTGTGTCTGGTGCATGCTTTTTCTCTGGTCTATATCTGGTGATTGCGTATCCTCTGGTCTATCTGTGGTGGTGGTAAGTGGTAAGTATCTTCTTTCTTCTGGTCGGAATGATATAAAACCTCTTTTTTGAACGTTTGTATTATTGCTTCCTTTCTCGTGATAATGCATTTTATCATGATATTTACTTTGTTGCGCTTTCTTCTTCTTTCGCTGGTTACGTTGCCTCTGTGGCTTCACATGAGACAACGTTAGTCATTATGTTGCAGTGCAAACTTATACCACCATTGCTTTTGCAGTTTTGTGTGTTTGCGTTACTTTACATTCGACTATTACCATGCACTTTGCTCATGTTTGCAATTTTGTTGCAACAACGAGCTCTTTTGAGCATCTCTGATGCTGTACTTGTTATACTTTTCTTTGAATCATTTTGTGTGAGTATCCATTTTTTGCCAAAGTACTACTATACTCTTATAGTAGTAGTATGTTCTTTTATGCTTTCTTTTATTATTATTATGTTTCTTTTGAAGCATACCTCTTTATTACGTTGTGGTGGATGTGCCTATCACTGAAGCTCAACAAGACATTATCCGAGGCTAGGAGGTAGATAGGCTGTCTCCACTTGGTTATCGCTACTTACTTTAGTGATGATTGAGGGTCTCAACGCCAGAATCTAAAGCTAGGTGGTGTAAGTAAGGCATGCTCTAGCATCTGGGGAAAGTTTAATGATAGCACAGGGCTAGATTTGGTATACCTAGCGGCGCTTAAAATTTTGCCTCACATCAAAACAGAGGGAAACCCTCGCAAAATTTTTTTTAGGTCAGCGGAGTTTTCAAGCAATCTGATTGGCTCAGAGGTTGAAGTGACAAAGGGTTACAACTAGTTGATTTCCTATTGATCTTTCATTTATAATAGTGTTGTGTTTGTAATAAAAGGGTATCTAAATAGATACAATTTAAGTTCTTCTTTATTCAAAAGTAAGACAAAATGCAATTATTCGATCTGACATCTATCGCACAGTTTTATGCGAGGAATATTCTTTAATAAGGTCACTATGTGAGAAAAGTCATATAGCTAGAGCAGTACACTAGGTACCAAGTCCTCCCAATGCGATATGCCTTGCGAAGCATACGTCGTCGTGTATGGTTTGCTATCTTTTACCCCATACTATTACATTTTGGATGTATAAAAGTGTTTTCGAATTGTAATGAAATAGCCACCCAAACGCAACTTAATTGAAAACCAAAGTTCATCAAATAGCACTCATTCAAATTCATGCTATTTGGATCTATTAATGAAAGCGCTCAAATGTACATCAAAAAACCATTTAAAAATACTAAAGTAAAGATACACGCTTATATCGCACATCGTGTGAATGAATCACTCCTGATCACAGTGTATTCAATCACACCCATGATGGTCGTAATAAGTGATGGTATCTTTATCCAAATAGAATCAAATCAATAACAAGCATATTCAAATATGACAACTATGCCCTGCTGCCATAGTTGCACAATATCCCAGATAAAGGATTCCATACTTCAATAACAAACATCACACTTTAAACCATCAAGGTTACATTAAATCATGCTATGACGATAGCTCACCCAGGCCCATCAAGGTTACTCAAATCGACCCTTATGGCCAGTGCTCTTGCATTGATTACCACTTTAAATCAAACATCAACAACATTTGCCAGATACCGCAATAGCAGCACCTATTGCTCTCTATCATCACTAATCCTACAAGCTAGATGCAAATGTACAAATACTCTTCTTTTTTTACTCAATTCCAGGATCTTCAGTTCATTTTATACACAAAATAAAATACAGTTGATTTCTATTGTATTTTACCTTTATTTTTTTTGTGAAATCTATTTAAACCTGATTTCACTGCACGAATAACTGTTTCCGATTTCAGGGTTTGTATTATCCAAAATCAGACTTTGAAGTATTAATACTCCTTGCGTTCTGAAAGTAGCATAATTCTGTAGCAATTTGTAACGAGAAAAACGCTGGTGTAGCTATACTTTAAATTGGATGGGTTTGATGCTAAGAAATAGATGATTATCGGAATAACCCAACTTTGAGTGATGAGCTTCATATAAGAACTACTTGTTAATTATTACGATCCATTAACAGTAATAGATCAATAGATGAAGTGGTGTTAGGAAACGTTGTATTATTGAAAACCGCTTGGCAATGTCTTGCTTTACTGTAGTGCCTCAACAGTTTAAAGCTGCTGGGCTGCGCTTTTCACAAAAAAGGGGGAGCAGCCATTTGCGGCAAAAATACTTTTTTTAATAACACAACGAAAACATTCAAGTGGTGCTCAAGTCTATAAAATAAATCAAGGGCTTTGTATGATTAATAGCAATGCACAAGTAGAATTTTATATGCTCCACTGTAGCAAAAGTTAGCCCTGTTGAGTGGTCGTTTTTCGACAACAGTTTGTTGACAGTGGCTGGCCTATTAAGTGCTGTAGATGCATGAAAACAACTGATGCTACAGATTTGAGTAAGGCCTCAAACAATAGGTTATTTTTTGGGCTACACTACGAATAATGCAACAGATAAGTTGGTACAGGTCTGGTATGTAATAATTCATCTTAAATATGTTTCAATCCGCATAATTGAAACATTACTAGTACCATCATAATACATATTTATATACGATAATCTTGCTTTTTGACAGGTATTGAACATTGGTAAAAATATATGTCAATACTACTTCCTAAACATCTATTACAATAAACTTACCACTTAATCGTACTACTCCTTGTTCAATAATATTTACGTAATATTATAAAATCATAACATAATACATTTATAGGCTCCAGACACTTTTACAATCCTAATATGGAGAAAACTGAGCAGCCAGGCATTTTTCAAGCATGGTTCGTATACGATTAGAGACTATATATTAAATTACTATCAATCAACAACCAAATTTCTTCTATTATTAATTTTGCAATATTAGCCAAAGGTCCGCGGCAGCGCGAGGCGCCTGAATGTAGGTTGGTTTCCACCAAAATAAAGAGAAGACCAGGAAACCAACCGAAGAGTCAAAAGGCTCATCGTAACATAATGGATTTATGGCCCCCAAACACTTTCAAAGCCACAAAAAGGAAAGATGTTGATTTAGCAAGTATTTTGATAGACTTACGTTATTAAATATAGAATGCAAGAAAACAGCATGGTTAACGATAGTGCTATATAATTTGACACCTACTGTCCATACGCTTCAAAAACATCTATTACTGCCAGCCGGCTCCACCAGCCGCCAAAATTAATCTCAACTCACACTCTTTGTCTATTCTAGATTGGCGAGATTCTGACACATTTTCGACTTGATTGAACTATTTTAACAGATTCGACTATGTAAGATCTGATAATCACCCCATGCTTCCTTAAGCTTTCCTGGAGTACTTTTCAAGGCGCTTCCAATGGTACCAAGTTATATAGATGTCTTGAATACACTTATTGAATGATTTGTAAAAATATGAAAAGAGGTTTCTGGCCAAAATGTCGAAATTTTACATATCAAATTCCCACAAAGATGATTTCAGAGGTTGCTTTGGATTGATAGAAACATTTTGATTCAAGATATACCATAGTAAAAGTCTTCATTATCAAGGTGAAAAATGCGATCGTTTGATTTTCGATGAAAACCATGAGGGGTACCTCATGCTTTTTAGTCGATTTTTGACCATGTTTTTTTGGTTCCCAAAAAGTCGAGCAAAAGTGTCAGAAAGTAACTGCCAGATGAGAGCAACCATTTGGGACTATTCTGACAATCTAAAACGGCCTTGAACGCAAGAAAATGCAGCTCAAATGCACTCATATTTTGCTGTATTAGGGACACTAAGGACTAAAAAGTGGGAATACCAGTATGCTGCTTGCCTGTATATGAAGTATCTACATGTGTACGGATGTGGAACATTGCATAAGAGTTAGATTCTCAGATAATAAGGAGGGGTCTCATGTGTAAGTGGAGGATTTAAATGAAAGTAGCAGTGTTTTGATAAGATGCGCGAGGGCAATCGGTAGTGCAAGTTGCTGCTGCGCAGGTTGGTTCTCACCGAAGCGAAGCGAAGGTAGAGAGCTATCCGAAGCATAAACACTCGTATGTAATAATGAGCTGTTATATCAGGCTATGCAGCTCGTTGGGGATGGATGGTACGCTATGAACATTCGTCTTTATTACCGTCTCTTACTAAACTAAGAAAAAAAGTTCGCGTGTATAACCTGCTGCTTACGGATGTATGAACAGAAGAACATCTACAGATATAGTTACAAAGGCATACTTTTACATATGATTAATAGAAAAATCTAAATTGATTCTATCAAAATACATCGTGTTAGTCTTCTGGCAAGTATCAACAGGTAAAGATGTACGTGGGATACTTGCAGTTTCATTTGGATGTTTATCGCGATGACAATTCTCTCTGTAGAGCAAGTAACCAGTCAGAGTAGATAGCATCGCTGAAACAAGTGCAGTAATCAAATTAAATATCATTCCAAATGCTACACAACAAAATTAGTTTAGTATATTGAATGAACGCGATCAATCCTAATTCATGCATACCATATCTAGGTGCATCTTGCGATCGAAACAGATACGCAGCAACTATACTACCAACATTGCCTACCATAAGTACAGAGGCTACAGCAACAGCTCTCACATTCAGATCGTGGTAATTGATGGCCGACCAACCTATGGCGGCAGCAGCTACATTCGATATGAATTAGAACCGTTGCGCGCAATATAATCTATATTGAGCGATATACCTTGCATACCCATCCCCGCAGGAATCAAAAACAGAGTACTATATAAAGCTACACATTGAGAATTAGTATCGCTTATTAATGCGAGTAGGTGCCTTGGCAGTTACCCCATCTATTTGTAAGAACCAACAGGCAAGTGTAGCCAATAGCGATAGTAATGGACCCAACTACTAGTAATGGTGATCGACGATTATATCGACCAGCCAAGTATCCTCCAGACAGCACACCCAATGTAGCAATTGCACACGGTGGGGCAGTTAACAATTGAGAAGTTTTGGGATCGAAGCCAAATCCTAAAGTAGAAGCTAAGTCTATGATGGCATCTACACACTCACTCACTGGATTCCTACCATCAATTAGTGTTGGTGCAAAGACAGTAATACTGGTAACATTGATGGAATTCAGCAAAAATACAAATGCAAACGCCCAAGTCTTCCAATCCATGAACACATCTTTGAACGTTTGGATGGATATAGCATTATGGATTGTATCTGCTTGTTGATGGATCATCATTCTGTTTGCTTGTAGCACTTTTTGTTCGGTTGACAGCCATTTCACGTTTTGCAGATCATCGAATAAAAAGAAGTAAGACACAATAGCCAAGACTATCGTAGGCACTCCTTCAACGATAAACAGATATTGCCAATCATGTAAACCGTTTCTGCCATCCAAATAAGACATTCCGTAGGTCAATGGTCCCGAAAGTAAGCCTGACAGTGTGGCCATGGTCAATAGTATGCTAACGCGCAGACTGAACTCTTGAGGATTGTATACTTTGGATAGCAGAAACATGATTCCGGGAATGTAGCCACTTTCAGCTGCTCTACCATCACGGAACAGAAACGATGAAAAATAAGGGGGGTTTGATGAATCATAAAGAGTTAGGTATAATAGAGGTGGTTAGGTATTCAGTGGCCATGTACATATAATCATTATAATGAAAAATAGATTACCCTAATATTAATCGTGCTATCAACAACCCCGTGAAATTAGTGACAAAGGCTGTCAGAAGCGTTGCAATTCCCCAAACCAGCATGATGAATGATAGCCACATTGCAGCGTTTGTTCTTTTCAATACAACATTTGAGGGCACTTCAAATATAATCTGTTGCCGTTCATTCATGCATTAAGATAGGATTAGAACACATACATATATGAAAATCTATAAATACATCATCATCTTCTTACATAAGTAATAAAGAATGCTGATATAGCTGTGCTCAATTCATATGCGGTCATCTACGTTATGAGTGTTAGAGCAATATACGCCTGGCAACCCGATAGATTCTCTACAAACCTCAAGATCCGTCTGAAGACCGGCCAAGCTACAGATGAATTGTACATAGTCAGACGCTCTTTATCTGACAATAATAAATTGAATTACATACGTTGCATTTCCAATGTTTGCACGATCGAGAAAATCAGCAAAATAAAACAAGCAAAACAAAGGCATGATTCTGATGTCTAGTGTTCTGACTAATTTCTTTTCATCTTGTGAGTTGATATGCTGAACGTCTTTTGTCTCTGCAAATGAAGTGCTGCTATTCTCAAGTGATACACATGAAAACCCAGAGTCAAATTCCATGCGGGATTTCTCCTTGGCATTGCTAGCTTCCAGATCGAGATAGCCTTCATCCTTGTCAGTGGAAACTTTGGTTTCCTCGCTGTCAGTGTTCATAGATGGTGGAGATGCGTGATTCATCTTTTGCTTAGAGAAAGAGTCTGGATTGAAAGGACAATCATTTTGAAAGCACAGTTTTATATATGAAAAAAGCGCTTAAATCAACTCCTTATTAACTCACGTATAAAGATATTAGGCTTTTGTTTTCTGCATAACCTCCCCAATCTTCGAGAAACATAATCATTGTTGGACCCCTTTTAAGATGCTCTTTCGACATTTTTTGTACTGATATCAATTTTTAGTATTTTTTAATAGCATTCAGTGATGAGATGAACAACTCGAGTATCGTGCTTTTTTTTTATTGACTTTTTTAAATGTTATTTTTAACAGAGGGGATCAATTGATAATCAATCTGTTTTGCAAGCAAGAGGTGATTGCATATTTGGATAGATTTCTCCTTGGTTCAGGGCAAGAACTGGGTGGTCAAGACTTAATCCGGATGATTCAATGGCCCGAAGGCCTACTTTCTTTAGTGGCTTTCGATTAAGAAATTTATCACATCCAACGACTGTCAATCTTGAGCGTGAAGCGAAATAGTGACCGGCGCAAAAGAAAATTTTTTACCTCAATCCAAAGCATTTAAAGCAAAATTTTCCAACAACAAGACAGCTTTCTTTTTTTTTTTATTAACAACTGATCTAAAAGGCAAGTGTTTCATTTATTATCTTCAAAAAGAGGGAAAGGAAGGGAATCGTTGCGGAGAAGAGAACATCATGATCCCGAATGATTCGTGTGGAAAGAAACGATAATGGAATTCCTCGTATCTGAGCATTCATTTCTTTCAATTTCCTTCTTTTTGGATATTTGGTTATTTTTGACATGTATTAACCTATTTACACTTTATAGACATCTTGAACGATGAGTGAATAATACCCTGTTTCGCTGTCTCGAGTGGTTTTTATTAAACGTAAGTTGATTTATTTTGTTTAACATATTGCTCAAGAAGAAGATGACGAAATGCATCCACATTTCTGAAAATAACTGAAAGATTGGATATAATATACATGCACCACCATCTGATTCTTCTTGATCAATATGCTATACTATATCTTCTTTTCGCATCAACTAATCGCGTTCATATCACAGTGTCTTTAATCATTCTTGATTGAAATCGGGTCTTTCCTCATTTTACTTGATATTTTTGGTCCTATCTGTGTACGCTAAAGGTAATTGTCATTGCAATTCGATGAATAACGCCTGTTGTATGATCAAAGTCATATGGATATGATGAAACTAAAGTACAAACGTCAGTTCTGCTTCTGATTAGCTGTGACGACAATGACTATATCGCTTCCTGACGTATACTTTTTTCATACAACATTGCGATTACTTTTGTATTTTTAAGCAAGCAGTTTATTAATCATACATTTTTCTATTACAGTTTCCATCTAATTTTCTTTACTGAAAAAGGAGGCTTAGCTGCACTGATTGTGTATGGTAAGTTTTTTCTTTATTTTCATGAAGCAAAATAAGTGTCTTTTACAAGGATGAGAATAAGTTATATCCATTCTATGATACGAGGCCCACATCTTTTCGACACCAGGGCAAGAAGGACGCTTTTCCTTGAGTTCTTCGAGGTTAAGAACAGTTCTTGTTTCTACCGTTGAGGGATGGGGACATTTCTTTCGAAATTTTGGAAGCTCATTGATTGCACAATGAGTGGACGATCTTTAGAAGTCTTGTCTTTCCGTGGTTTCTAGGATTTTAATAAACTTGCTGATTATATTCACTTATTTTGTTTCTATTTTATTTTGTTGTAATGCATTTCACTGACTTGTATTTCTTACAGTTGTATGTTTGTATTTGTATTGTGAATAAATAACTTTGACTATAACGCTTTTGTATTCTTGAGTGAATTATTTTTCATATGTCGGAGTTAAGCTGTCAAATCTGTCTTTCCAAAAATGGTATTGTTTATTTTGTTCCTGCATAGCCTTGTATCGACCTTATTGCACTATCAAATCATTGTATGTAACTCAAGTATCTACGCATTGCATGCTGATACCAAATTGAATTGCTCGATTATGATTCTGTCTTGGTGGAGGTGGCCAGCTGCTCCCAACAAGTGTGCTGAATTAAAGCTCTCTTCATATACCCATTAGCGAGAGGGCTCTCCATATCCAAATTTTCTGATGGGACATTCGCTCTATGGCCAAAACGAAGTCAATTAAGTAGCGAAAGGACCAACATACTTGCCATTGTAAGATCAGAAACAATAGCTATATCCTTGAATACACTCATTTCATTAGAATGATCTATTCAGCGAATTATCAAATGCAATCTGTGGCTTTTTTTTAATGGACTTCAAATCCTTCTAGCATTAAATAGCAATTTTTCTTTTGCTCAAATCACAATCTCGAAGTACATTCCTCGCATAAATTATACAATGGCAAAGCAAGCATCAGGTATACTCAATGAACCATTTTATCAATAGACGAGTCAGTACAATTAATCGTTGTGTTAGACAGCAAAAAGGCAGCTGCCAAGAAGGAAATTCCTGCCAAGAATGCCGGTGTCAAAAAATCAACAGTAAATAAGAAGGGCAAAAGTGTGTCCAGTGGTGCTGATGAAATCGACGATATTTTCAGTAAAAAGAAGATTACTGATGCTTCTGAAATTGACGATATTTTTAATACCAAATCAATCAAGGGAGAAGCTGCTGAAAAGGAGCCTACCTTGTCAAAGAGTGCCAAAAGAAAGGCAGCCAAGAAGTCTAAAGTATCCGAAAGCAAGGATGAGAATAAACAAGCCGACGACGAGGACGATGAAGAGGAGGAAGAACAAGAGGAATTAACAGAGGAACAATCTAAAAAGGTTGAGGAAGTTGTGTTTGCTGAATTGGCAGCTGTAAAGAGCAGTAATCCTTCAAAAAAACGTGCTGCTCCACCACCAGTCATTGATGATGCATTTGGTGATTCAAGAGGCATTAAAAAGACGAGTAAGCATCAGAACAGAGAAGCAAAATAGACAATGCTCTAACTTTATTACTCTAGATCGCACAACAGAAGATGGCTATCCTCTTTACGATGTCAAGGATCTGAACATTGGTGGTGGTTTAGATACACCAGATTGCCCCTTTGATTGTCAATGCTGTAAGTTACTTTTAAAGAGTGGTAGTATATGTACAACTGTATTTATTTTTTATAATTTTGTAGGTTTTTAGCTAATCTACAGTACAGAGATATAATAAACGCAGTATATTGAATATAGAATTTAAAATGCTTCCCAAACAGTGACACTGTAAGCTACTTCCATTCGTCTTCTTACAAATGCTGGTATCGATTGATTCAACCACATTTGTCTAATTTGTTCGTATCGCTTCACATTTAAATATTGAGGGGCACCACGCTTGAAAAAAATGTCTGCTTCACCATGACTATCCAAATAAGGTGCATTCATGATACTTCCCCCATTGTCATGCAACAGCAATAAGAAGCAATCTTTGATCATGATAAAGATACCAATTTCACCACCACAGCTACATAACCAAGGACATGCATCAGATTTCTAAACTATTTCAATATACACAACTGTAACTTACCTCTTCATATGTATGTTGCATTCTCCTTTGCTATCTTCAGTGCAACAGAAACGACGAGCGCAAACAAAAGTACCACAAATCAGACAGATGGCAGAATGCTCTGGCACTGTTTTACACTTTCTGCAGACACGTTTTGAGCTTTCATCCAGTAACTGATCCAATCTGTAAGGAAGGTGAGCCATTCTGTATTGCGTTGGTAAGTGGAGCGATATGTTGGGTGATTCATGCGTAACGTAGTCTTGGCACCAGCCATTGATCAGATCTTGTTCAAAGGGTTGCAAGTCAAACACGGTATCCAGGGCAGGCAATCTCAGTATATCCAACAGGTTGTCAAACTCACTCTTTTCTTCCATGTCGTCCAATGGATTCTGAGGTATAAAGCCATGATGCACAACCATAAACATAAGCGATTTACGCAAAAACGGAAGGACAAAGGTGCGCACAATAGCGACCAGTGCACCGGGATTGATACGTTGGAAGAAGGCGTCAATGGATGCTTGAGGTACCTTCAAGAGTCCAAGCACGTAGTTGGCAAACTGATGGACTCCTTCGGCACCAGTGAATTGCTGCTTTTCTGCATTGAGTGTCTGCAAGAGTCCGCTGATGTGAGCATCCTTGATCACCTTCTCACCGTCCAAAACACTACGGACAATCACAACGATGGTCTTGGCCAGTTCAGCAAGGTACATTGAGCGCAATAAATGATGGACCTCAACAGAAGGTGCTTCAGCAGTGGAGAAACTCAAGCGAACCAACGCTTTAAACGAGTCGTCTACCAGCAAGGGCTTCAAATGATCGGCTTCCACCATATCGTCTATCAGATGAGTGCTTGTGTTGGGAATGAACTGATTTAATGCTTGCAGTGCTAATCTCTCCTTTGTGAACCGGTCTTCTGCTGCCCATGGTGAATTCATCAAGTTTTGGATCAACAGGTTTGTCATGCCAAGTATCTTTAAAAGCGTCTGTGATGTGCTGGAGATGTCGTCAATGAAGGTGCCTGTATGCTCGACTGTGAGATCTCTGGCGCGAGTGCCTTCAGTGCCACGTTGAGCTAACTCAAAATCAGCAATTGTATAGGCATACATGTCTAGCAAGTTTTGGATCGAATTGGACAAAGTCCATCTTTCAGACTTGGGATTCAGGGTAACGTGCATCACCTTAATCAGTTGATTGTAAATGTGCTTCAGTTTATCTTGATCGCTGATCACCAAGTCAGGATCGTTGTTCACAAAAGGAGGTTCTTCATCAAACGCGCCGGGGAACTGCTTGAAGTTCTTCTTGAGATCAGTAGCTGCATCGTCGATGGCCTTTCTCAAATCGGCGTAAGGAGTCGAGGGCACCATCACACCTGGATACGCTTCTTTCTTGCCCTTCCACACAATAGGCACCAATACATTACCTAATGCTTTGCACAGAGGACAAAGGAATCGACTTTTGGGAGAAATGGACAAGGGGAAGATTCTACCACCAATCTCACCTAGGAACTGATTTTCCACAGATTGTTGATATGTATCAAAACACTCGGAATGCATGAGATGACCGCAAGACGAGATATCCAAGCCAGCAACATGAGCATCCGTAGGGAATCCACTGAAGAGAGGCGTCTTTTCAGAATTCTCGGGTCGCGGAGCCCAAGGATTCGCCTGTTGACTACTCTCCAAGACATCAGCCAAAACCTCCTTGTTGTTCAATGGTGACAGACGTTGAATGTTGGTCTGTTGAATAAGGCCAAGCATACCGTACAGTTTGGTGTCGTCCAGTTCTTCTTGACAGACGATACAATTGTCAGTAGGAAAGTGGCATTTGCGCACAATTTCGAGATCGTCTTCAGCGGCAAGTTCGCTACTGCCGACAGGCATGTCTTGATACGCTTCCTTGGTATCTTCTTCGACGTCCTCGTCTTCTTCAGTCTTGTATAGATCAGCATGTTGCTCCATAAACTTGGATTGTGCATTGGCAAACTGAGACATGATAGCCGCTTGTCTGGCTTTAGCAGCAGCCTTTTTGCGCTCATAATCAGAGACATTACCGCCTCCCGAGCGTTCCATTTCAGCCTTAGTTTCTCTTGACTTTCTCTCTTTCCAATCGCTGATGACTTCCTTGGCAGCAGCAGAACAGTGCACTTCCATTTTATCCACGATAAAGCCGAGACGTTTGTGTGCATGTGATAAATCGGCATCGTCCAAGCAGCGCAAGAGGATCAGCAGCAAGGAGGCGTGTATCTTTTCAATTTCATTGATTTGAATAGCGTACTCATCACTTTCGGCAAAGTCAATGAAATGTTTGGTGTTGGCTTCGTCAATAGCGACATCTGCTCTGTATTTGCCCTTGACGTTCATGGCAGCGAGTTCACTGGCTGAACTATTGGGATCTGTCACAGCAAGCATGCCGAGATAAAGTGCTTCATCCAGAATGGTGTCACTCTTGGACTCCTTGTGGAATTTAGACTCCCAAAGAGCATAGGCAATGATTTGACAGAGAACGTGTGAATGCAAAAACTTGCCCAAGTGTCTGAATGGACCCACGTCAATGCGCTTGCTGTGTGGTATCAACAAGAACTCTTCTTTATCGTTCAGTTTTTGGTCAGGATGCAGTTGGTTCCAGCGCTTCTTTAGTGCGTTTTGTGCTTCTTCGCGTTGATTACGAGTGTAATGCCAGAAATAAGGCTCAATTTCATCCACGTATTCAGGTTTGATCTCGTACAGTCCCTTGTCGTTTAAACCGTCGGGCGCCTTGAAGTTGGCAATGGTGTTGAGTTGGGTCTCAAAGGACTCGTGTTCTGAAAGACTTTCAGGCACAAGCTTCAGCAGTTCAGAGTAGGCCATGCTGGAGATACCCAGATACTGAATGATGGATTGACGCACGCGGTCTTCAATCTTTGTGCCTGAAGCATAGCCATGCTCTGTCGCACAGATGATGAGCAAGTTGAGAAAGTCTTCCACCATGTATACCATTTGGCTGGAGTCATAGCAGCTGTGCTTGTGGGACTTTCCTCTGAACCAGTCCATCAGCTGGAATCGATCCATCAATGTTAACAAGATTTGGTTGCTATCACAGACAGTGAGGCCCACTTGCAACAAGTAAATGTCGCAATCCAGCGTGCTTTCCCTAACATTGACATCCCTGTATGAATGAGCCTATTGTGGAATTGCTTAGAATGAGCTCTTTGAATGCTGCTGAAATCCTACTTACCTGATTTCTAATACTGTAGCCATTTCTGACCCAAACACCACAGTTGATCTGTGACAGCAGTGCAATGGTTCTGATAGGATACTCCAATACCATGAGGAACATGTCATGATCTTTACTGTCAAAGGCGTCGTTGACCATTTGCTTGAATCCTCCCAGCCAGCCGAGTTCATTCAGCACACCTTGATGCAAAAGAGACACATTCTCAAACAGCTCTGACAACAACCAATGGAAAGGATGGTGGAAAGAGACGGGACCGGAAGTGATGTCGTATTTCACAATCTCGTAGTTGCCAGTGTTCATTGTACCGACTTGATGGAACTCCTGCTCAGCCAAACTCTTGATGGCAATTCTTGTTTCAGGCAGCTCCGTCTCACCCACTTTACGAGGTACCAGGACAGGCTTCCACTCAGCAATCTCCTTCAGCACACGGTAAATGGATCGACAGAGGTTGCGAGAGGCTTCGGCCATGGTGATCTCACTCGACTCAAAACAGCCAGCAAACAGACGACACAGCTTGGACGTCTGCAGTGTCATGTTAAAGGCAGTGACCCAGGATTGCGACTCGAATTCCACGTGCATGTCGGATTTTCGTTTCAGGGCGTCCATTTCCTGAAACTGATACAGCATGTCCAGAAAGTGACGAAGATACAGTGGGTTCTTGGCAATCTCCACCTTGACTTGCTCAGCATTCATCACGTATCTCAAGTCAAAGATGGTGTAGGCATAGCGATGACGGCCAATGGCGCGTGAGGAGCAATCCACTTGAGCACGAGAGTATTCTTCAGGCAGGATCATGTGGATGTGATCTGTCAAGAAGAAGTTCTCTAGAATAGAGCACACAATGCCAAAGAACTTGTACTCTTTGACCAGCATGGATGCCACTGTAGGCACCGTCAAAAGTTGAACTGACAAGGTGCTAACCGAGTTTTCAGGTTCTCTGTCCTTGAAGAAGAAGGCATCGACGAGTTCCGGGTAATTGCGAGCAAATCGAGTGCCAAGTACAGGTCTGTACTGAAAGTTGGAGATGAAAGTGCCAATCAACAGATCCTTGATGCTAACACGGGCCGTCTTCCATAAACGCAGATCGAATTGCAGCAGATAATCCAAACGCAATTTACGTCTAAATTCCTTTTTCAATTGCGCATTGACAAGGCGTGCAGTGGCAATTTCTTCTTCTGTGGTGATGGCAGCAGTATTTGAGTTGGGAATGCGCAGGCTTTGAGTGATCTCTCGCTCCTCATTTTCTAGTTTTTCAGTGTGCTCAAGCCAAGCGTCCAGGTTCCAATCGATATCCAAAATATCTCGAGGCTTGTGCGTTTTGGAAGAAGAGCCGGATTTGGATTGAGAAGAGTTTGATAAGCGTCTGCGTTTAAGTACTTCGGCATTGCGACCTTGATTGCTGGAAGATAAGGAAGGTTGATTTGGTGCATCGCTCTGTCTCCTTCTGGACAACTGGCTGGGAGTAGGTTCCACATGATGTGATGATAGTGCTGCCTCTCTGCTGTTGGTATCGTCAGTTTCCATCATATCTTGAGGGCCGGATTCAGGCCGAGTGTGCGTATCGTTGTCCTGTTCAAGGGCAATGGAACCATCTGTATCATAGTATTCGTCTGAATCCTCATCCTCCTCTTCATCGTCATCGTCCTCCTCTTGGTCTTCGTTTTCTTCAGCTTGTAGACGGTTGAAAAAGTCGTCGAGTTGGTCTTCATCCAAGAGTACATCTTCTTCGTTGATTTCATCCATGTCTTCACCAAACAGCATGTCCTCGTCTTCATCGTCGTCGCCCATCGTCGCATCCGCGCCTTCCAAGTCAAATTCGTCATCTTCATCCTCTGCCATTCTCTCTCTTCTGTACCGGGTCGATAGTACGGCAAGCTCCGGACGAAGCGCCCAGTCTGCTGAGAATACCTCACAGATAATGTCACGAATAATGCAGTTGCCCCCATCCACATTGTTAAAAAACTTGTAACGACCACCTGTCAACTCTTTAAGCCAATCCAACAACAAGCCTGAAATCTCTTCGCGCACCGTTTTTTGAGAAGAGCAGATGGTTACGGCAAGGTTGATGGAACTGACAATTTCTGCGATACGAATCAACTCTGCTATATCTGACGACTCTTTGAGGATATGGCGGCCGTACACATCTACGCAATCTGCCGCGTGGGCTGCCTCATCTTTCGTGCATCCAAGTGCGTTCACAACGATATCAATAACATTATCAAACGAATGCTTTTCGTCATTCCACAGAATACAGGCGTATGTTTGGTTGGGTGCATCAATAGGTAGTCCTAGTGCTTCATGTGAGTCGATGCAGTCTTGCTTGATGGAGTCGACAGTGCCTACAGACACTACGTCCTCGGGTGAAGTAGCGAATGTCTCTAATATGTAGTCCAATACCACAGTGATGGTGTCGCGAACAGACTGCATGATGGCAGGAGGCACAGAGAAGAGTGGCTCCAATGCGTGCGTCGATGTGTCGGGTATAGTTGAGTCAGTATTGGGTGAATGGATAGCACAGACGAGAGGTATCTTCCATGCTTCTGGATCACCGCAATCACAGCAACCACCAGCGCCTCTGCTGATCCAAATTTTGACATCATGTCCATCATGGTTTGTTGAATGAAAGCATTTGGAGCACATAACACACGTGTCATCTAGCCCACAGTTTCTAGTAGAACATGACATGAGCCATCTTGTTATTGTCTCTGCCCACACACATAATCCATTTACCTGCAACGATAGACACTTTCGCCCTTTTTGAATAAATGACCGCATTGCTTTCCTCGTTGGCTTTCCCAATACTCTGGCTCATTATCATCACTCTTGCTAAAATTTTGCTGGTTTGGCAGTTGATCGTCTATATGGTCATCAGGTTCAGAGCCAAAGAGATTGTATTTTTCAAGCAATTGAGACAAATTATCACTATCAGAGAGACCCTCTTTGAAAAAGTATTTCTGCATCAGGTCAGCATCGTTGCTCCATAAGGACCGATAACAGTTGGTGAGGATTTGCTTCTCGGCGCCTCGATGCAATTTGCTCTTGTACATTAAAGGTGCCTCCGTCAGGAAAGTTTTCAGTTGTGCTGGAGTGATAGGCGATGTGCCTACATTGTCCCATGTTGAAGTAGTAGGCTGTGACATGTTGCCCTCGTTGTTCTCTCTTTGTGTATGTTGGATGAAAGAAAGAAAAAAAAAAGTATCGAATATAATAGGAAAAAAAAAAAGTGCTGGGTGTGTATGTTTATTGAATATTATGTTGTTGGTATCAATGTTTAGTGTGTGTGTATATAATATGCCATGTTTCCACCTTGAAAGCCAGATGATGGGGTCTATTTTACAAGAGAGAGGAAGCAGAAAGAAGTTTTTTCCATTGCTCCGTGTGACCTGATTTCCTCTTACTAGCACATCTCAATGGTACAATTATCGAGCAGAATGATCCAATGCTGACATAAAACATGGATAAAGCTGTCTAGTACAGCCAGGGAGAAGGCGAGATGTGTATGATTTGCTCGAAATATGAATTTGTCTCAGAGAAATATGGGTTGTCTTTGCGATTGATGTATTGCAGAAATATCATGCAAGAGAGACCGGATTTGGGCCAACGATATTCCCTGGATAATGCATTCTGCCCTCATGGAAGATGAGGCTTCTTTGGCTGATGCGATTTTCTCACAGAATTCGACGTTTCGCTTATAGAGTGGTAACGCCGAAAAGCCAAATTTCTCATCACCTGAAAATGGCGTTTCTAATTTGTATGGCACATTAGATAAAACGAGTGATAATGCATTGATAGCAAGAAATTTCACTGTGAATGTCGCCTTTTATTTTGACAGTTAATAGCAGATTAGCTACCAAATATACAGCTCATTTCGAGCTTGAGCATCGGCTTACAACTATCCGAGTTTGGCAAACATTGCATGAGCAATTGATATTTGTGAGAAATTGTCGCTGTTCCTGGATGTTTAACATTGCCTGAAGAGCTCTCTCGCCCTCTCTCTCTCTCTCTCCCTCAAGTGTCTATAGCGACCTCAATTACTCGTGTTGCTCAAAGATTTACATATCACAAGATGCTTGGAAGCAGAAAAGGCTGATTATTACGTGCTTTATTCTACAAATCAAAAAAATTAAAGCTTGGAGTATTTGGCGGGCTTCTTGGTGACAAAGGCTTGGATAGAAAGGGGAATATCCTACATTATGTAACGTCAATTCATCGGGTTTCAATAGCTTACAAAGCGTCAATACAAACCTCGGTATTCAACATGCCTTGATTCCAGGCAACGGTATAATTCAAACCTTCAGCAACAGAGTGATCGCGAGAGTAATTTAGCAAGTGCCTATTCCATAGCATGAGTAAGTGCATCATGAGTACATGTCGAATTGTATACATTACTTTGTGCCCAAAACGGCGACAGGAGATTTGGAGGCAATTAGCTTGGCGGTTTTGAATGCTTCAGCTACAAGCATTCACATGTTAGTTTGAGATCAATAATGTGATATTCAATAGATCATACCCAGGACAGCTTCATGGTTGTCAGCTACTTTACTGACAAATCCACACTCCAAAGCTTCAGGAGCATACATGCTAATAGCTGCTTTTAGTAATAGGTCTTGTATGAAATGCATCTACGACTTACTTGCGACCAGTGAAACAGAGCTCACGGACTAAACTGTTGTTGCCAATGATCTTGGGAAGACGTTGAAGAGATCCCACATCAGCAGCAAGTCCAACATCAACTTCCTTAACACAAAAGAAGGAGTCCTTTGCACAATAACGAATATCACATGCTGTGACCAAATCAACACCAGCACCGAAACAAGCGCTGTGAACAGCAGCAATGACAGGCTTGGAGCATTCTTCAATAGCAGTGAATGCAGCTTGGAAACCTTGAATGTGAGAGCGAATTCTCCAAGCAGCACGAGCAGGATCAGTGGTATCTTGGTTATTCAAGCTAGTTTCAGATACTAGAAGTGTCTGTTAATGCCTATCAATTCTAATTGATGCTTTTGTAAATATACTTTACAATCTAAACCAGCAGTAAACATGCGGCCAGAGCCAGAGACAACAACAGAGAATATATTGTTATCTACAGAAATGTCTTGAAATGCCTTTCTGACATCGGAAACGAGCCTAGATAGTGATGATATGAACGAATAAATTTATTTACTGCCCCCTAAAACGAATGAATCTATACTGACTGATCATTGAAAGCATTCAGCTTTTTAGGTCTGTGCAATTGAACGTGAGCTACACCTTCAGCAGACACCTCTACTTTGACAGTTTCGTATTGATATGGGGACATGGCTGTGTATATATATATTTCTGTTACGATGGATGAGAAGAGAAAGAAGGCAGATATAATGGAAAAATCAAAGCGAGCCTTTTATACTGTAAATGATCTTTGTCATGGATATCCCATTCACACACACACACACACACCACGCCCACATCCAAAGGGCTTGAATGTCCGAATAGACAGGGCATTTCACATGAAGAATTTGGCATGACTAAAACGAAAAACTATCGCCCGTGAGTATAATGCAAAGGACATGGTTTATTGATTAACGATGGCAGAGCCAGATTTAGTGAACAGCATATCTAAAGTAGCCATAGTCTCAATAAGGTCTTTTTGGAGCTGGATCTCTTGCTTGACTTTCACTGTTAAACGAGATAAAAGGTCATCAATGAGTGGAGATTGACCAAAGACACGAGTATAACAATCTACAAAGAAAAAAGGGGCATTGTCAATAAAGATTTACCGACGTTTAAGCGACAAACTTACCGATAACAGCTTCTGATACATCGACCAATAAGTTTGTAAATCTAGGATGATGGATATTTCTGATCAAGAAGCGCATTAAAGGCTCCAATGACACATCATCACGACCTGTAATCGCTTGCTTCAAGCCATCACGATGAATCAATTCTTGAAGCACTGCAGCGACGACAACGGGTGTTTGAATGCTGACTCGTAAAACTTCATCCAACGCATTCGAGTATTGGAACACCTTCATGAATTGATCGTATTTCTTCAATCTCTGTCTCTTTGTGTGCTCCACAACGAAATCGTCCTTGGCTGCCGTATTCGATTGTCCACGCATGAAATACTTGTAGGTGCCTGCTCGAATATAGTCCTGGTTTTGCTTCTTTATCGCCTTCTCAGATGATTTGATTTGGCGTTGACGAATGGATAATAGGCCATTTGACATACCGGCTGCGAGATGGGTATCATCAGGTGAAAGTCCAACACTTAGAATAGGTGCAGGATATTTGACACTGTGCACCACCTTGTAATCTTGCACATCGTAAATCTTGACATGCTGATCCAGTGAGCCGGTCACCAAACGAGATGCTGATCCATCAAAGCACATGCTGGTTACTGTCTTTTGATGATTGCCTAGTGTGTGCATGCATCGTCCACCACTTAATAAATCCCATACTTTGATCACTGGTCCACCAGATGAAATAACAGCGCCTCCGTTGGGGTAGATCAAAAGTGATTCGACAGGTGCTCCATGGTTCATTGTCATAACACTTTCGCTTTGTCTCATATCCCACAATTTCACTGTTTGATCGTAAGAGCCACTCACAAATAAGTTGGGGTTGTCCTGACTGACGACACCAGCTCTGACATAATCATCGTGTTCCTCAAATATGTTGACGCTCTCCCCAGATGGAATGTCCCAAATACGCACAGTTTTATCGTCTGATGCAGATAGAATGTTGGATTTGTTGGTTGAAAATTGCGTTACTTGTGTAGGTCTATCATCAATTGAGCGAGATCAGTATCTTACAATGCGTTTATCCGTAGAAACAAGCTTTGAGACTTACAAGTTGTGTGCTTTGAATGATCTCAAAATAGCACGAGATCCACCATCAAACATCTGAACAAGACCGGTAGCATCACCTGCAACGATCAACTTACCATCTTGACGAAAGCTACCTGAATAGGCGATGTCTTTGAATCGGGAAATGGTCTTTTTAGGTTGATGCGTTTTAGATGAGTAGATTTGTACACGAGTAGATGAGGTAACTGCAAAGTCGTATGGTGCAACTGGCGAAAAGAAAATGGAAGAAACGCTGGCGAACTCTTTAATAACAATGGGAGACTATCATACACAGTTTAGCATTGGACACATACAGGTAATCATACTGCACAATCTATATACCTTGAATCGCTTCCAATATTTGGCCTCGGCAGTGTTTTTCGAGCTGTGTACTTTGGCATACTTTTTAACAACAGTTTTCTGATAATCCATCTTGTGTGTTGTCTATGAGTTTGTGTGGGTTACTGTCAAAAGAGTACTGGAATCCAAGCAAAGTTACCATTTTTTTTTCTTTTAGCTTACGATAAAAGGTCACGAACACTTGAGTATCAACGCCACCTAGATTCATTCACAGGGCAGTCGAGGGAGTGCATTATGCAAGCAACCCTAATCATCATTTTATTGCTTTAGATGATTGTCTAGATGGTAGGCTAAAAAGACTATGAAGATCTGTAGCATATATGCAATTGTTTTACTTATAAAATCCCCATCAAATGTGCTGCGATTACTAGATCCACCCAAATGTGAACATTTAAATCTGTTTAAACCCTTCATCTACATTATGGCCACTTTCCGATTAATATAATGTATCTGTTGGGGGGGGGGGTGCTTACTTGCATTTAAAGTTACTACATTATATACCTGTTTATAGACAATGCTTGTGAAGCTTCTTTATTGATAAAAATCATGATGCAAGAATTTAAGTGAGTAAATCTACCATGCGTAGCTCAAAATCGCTCAAAAGTTGCATTGCCAAACTTTGCTGTTATGCTTGATCAACAGAGAAAGTATAAACTAACTGAAAACCTGAGAAATGTAAGTGCAGTTGTTGGCTTTTATTTGGGAAATATCTGTCGCTTACAGTGCTAATATTATCCACCGTAGATATACTCGCTTTTGCAACACAGTCTTAGAGAGACGCTCAATATTTGTAGGCCACACAAGACCTACCTTGTCTTCCCATTTGCTACATCAATTGATGTACATATACCAGTATAGTCATCTAAACAACTTTTAATATGGGATCAAGATTAATGATGCTTCTGTGAGCTTGTAAGCTAAACTTAGGTCGTCCTAAAGATGTGCTTCTGATTGACATGCACAAGGCATGCTTTCGCAAGAGTTTATACATGCTATAGATATCTCAATTTGAAAGCGCAGCAAATTTGCTTTATAGCAACTTGAACCATACAGGCAACGACATGATTAAACAAAACCCATCAATTTTGTATGTCTGTATGAAACAGTTAATTTATAATAAATAGAATTTCATAAGTTCCGGCCTTTAGGTGTAGTTGATCGGCGGTACATGTTCGTGTTGCTTAGATTATTGTTTTGAATCATATGAGACAGGTAGGTTGCTTTTTCACTTTGAAGAAGAGCATCCAGTTTAGCTTGAATTTCGGGATCCTCGCTATAATTTCTGCTCGTTCTTCTGGCTGGTATCATATTTTCTGCTGTTCCTTGAGCAGTTGGATGAGAAGGAGATACAATGAAGGCATGTGGCGGTACGGGAGGAGGCGATGGATGTGGCGATAGATATTGATTTGATGGTGGCACCTGAGATGTAGATGAAGACGGTTGCCAAGTGGCAGATCTCGTCAGCGTTGTAGAACTACTAGATGTAACATCTATCACATTGATTGCAGGAGAGAGCTGGCTTTGATAAAATGATTTATGCCTGTAATCGATCAATGTAGTTGCTTCTTCGCTTTCTCCTTCTTGATCCTCCTTGTTCAAGTATAAAGTATATAGATGACTTTGACGACGATCTGGTATCTGAACTTGTTGTTGTCGATGATAGCCAGCATTCAGTTCTGGAACACAAGAGGTAATCATGGCAGCAGATTTATCTGTTCGAGTGACACTAATATTATTGTTTCGTTTATATATGTTTTCTGTATCTGCATATGACTTGGCCTCATTTGTATCATCTGTTATCTCCAGTTTAGCATTTAAATACTTGCTTTTCATGCTAAGGCTGTGGTTCTCTGCAGAGGTTCTGCAATCTTTATGTCTGTCCGGTATATTGGCGCTTTGATTTTTTGAAGGGGAAGAGTTCTTACTGTCTGCGGCACCATTGCTGAGGATCCAGGATAAAAACGTTGATTTAGGTCGAGCCTTGTTTGCAACTGATGAATTCACCGATTTTCTCTCTTGTTCTCGTCGTTGATGCTGCTCCTGCGGTTGATGCATATCCAGTAATGATGGAGGAAGCGATTTGATTGTATACGATTGTTTGAGAAGCTGATGGTACGTGAAAAACCAAAAGAAATCTGTGGGAGAGATAAAAGGCGTACTTTGCTCAAAAGAAAGAGAAATTATATATAAAAGTCTAAATTATGAATATTTCATTATCGGTTACCTATAGCCCGTCTAAAAATAATTCAACAACTTATTAGCTGCTATGGTGGTTGTACACAAGTGCTTTATAGTGGCGGATAAAAGAATCAAACGCCTCAGATCAATACATTTTTGCGCTGCAATTTGAGTTACACTCTTGCTGTTGTGATCTGATTTACTACTGTGGTACTCATTGATCAACCCGTATTTATAGACATTCAAGAACACGGCTTAGCTGTGTCACACTTGTGATACAGAGAATATGCCAGCAAGAAGCAGAAGCTGGTAACGGATTCAGGAACAAGCATGTATGAACAGAAATGCGCGGATAAACCATGATCTTATTTTGACGTTTGAAGGCTTCTATGCGCCTTGACTACGTAAAAATACCTTTGGAATACAATGTGCACTATCATGCTGTCCAACAACTCTCAAGTTCAGCCTCTTGTTGTATTGCTTACACCATACGATGGTGCATCAGGTACTACCACTCAGTGGGAACAAGCACTCGTCGTTTCAGCATTCGGTCTTGAAAAGCTTCTAAATATACGATCTGTATTGCATACAAGTTAAGCTCAATATATTCTGTAATGCGCAATGCACTTTAGATATAGATGAGCACACGGATGCACATTACGGACATTCTAAAGTTACTGAGAGTTGCATTAAACAAAGTGCGCGTGCAGACTGACTGATCCGTATATTCAACGATGTCTGCAATGAGAAGACTCAGATATGCTACAGGTTTCAGATAAACTACCAAATGCTTAGCATGTGGCGTGTATTGCACAAATGTAACGGCCCTTGCAAATCTTTAAATAGATTACCGCATCAAAACTCTATACACCATATCCTGCGACTAAAAGCGGCGTTGAACGTTTGCCTTCATGTCAAGCATTCATTTTCAAGGCAGGGTGTCATTGCAGATATTCGATATGTTGAGACGTAACCTATCAAAATAGTAAGCTACAAGAGCGTCTTGCTATCAATGGCAACTTTTTCAGATGAAAAATACTGAAAAGGATACAGCATCTGTTTTTAGTATTGTTAGTTTATTTTGAATAGGGCAACAAGCTCATATTTCGAGCTCGAATGTGTAATTTGCAATAGTTTACCCAATTTTCATATACAAAAAATCCAAAAAGAATTAATAAAACAGTATAAACTGCACTAGCCAATCTATCTCGTTACGCTCTCGCCGAAGACATTTTAAATCAATATAATAAAAACCTGCTATAGAAGTAGGTTTTAAACAATCCATTATTAGTAAAAGAAAGGTTATATCAGAGCCAGGAGGAAAAGAGGCGGTATCTCCCTCAACACCCTTTTTGCTTACACTGATATCAAACGAAGTCTATTATTGAGACGATGTGAAAGAAGAATCAGGTTTTTGTGCAGCATTTGTAGACCACAATCTCCATTTTTTGATAGTAGAATTGTCATTGCCATTCTCTGCTACTGCTGCTCTTTAGATGGCGCATAGGGCTGGTCATGCGCAAATACAGAACTAGTGTAAGATATCCAGCGACTTTTTTTTGAGATATTGTCATTGCAAAAGACACCTTCGTGAGGCGAAAATTCCCTCGAAAAAGTATTTGGGCTAAGAAATTGCTCTTTCAATTCCATGGTCTCCATTTAATCAGTATCGCAATCATTATTGTCATCATCAGAAAGGCATTTGTTTTTTTTTAAGGAAGATTATTGTTTTATTGTTTAAAGTCCTATTAACGTACCCAAAGTGGGGAAGAGGATAGTAAGACTGGATATAAAGTGCTTTGCTATAGAAGTGAGTGAACGTTGTCTTGTGAATCTAAAGTATATAGTGCCCTGCCTATGCAGAGCATGACTTGGAGGGGTTCAAAATGAAAGGAGTCGAAGATGGATCTGTAGTGGCAGCTCCAAATTGCTTGAAGAATGCAAGAAAATACTTGGTACGTGGTGAGAGTGGGGTAGGGTGAAGATGTTGAGACTGTAAGGGGGGAGCGAAGGAGGAGAAGTTCTTGAAATTGCTCATAAGTGGGAGATTGCAGATCTGGGTCTATGTATGTGGAGAGTGCTTGGGACCAGACAGTGTATTTGATGGGACAGGAAAAGAGAAAGTGCGTTGTCGCTTCTATGTTGGTAGTTCTAGAAGGGCAGATCGTGCAATGAGGAGCGAATTTATCAGACATACGAAGGTGTAGGAGTTCTTTGGTGGCTATTTTGTTGAGGAGGATTCGGTACCAAGTATTACGTGCATTCAGAGCTATTTCGAGCTTCCAAAACTGACGCCATTGAGTAGAAGAAAGGATAGAACTAGGGGTAGGGGGAGAGGAAGAGGTTAGGAGGCATTTGAAGTATTTGATAGAAGTAACTTTAGTAGTTGGACGAATATTGTTGGGTTCTGGAGGTATAAGAAGAGTGGTGACAAAGGAGTGGAGAGCTGGAAATGAAGGAATGTTGGAATTTGGAAGGTTGTGAACCTCCAAGGCGTTGTGAGGTCGCGGTACTTTGGGGAGGAAGTTGTAAAGGACAAAGTTGTTGAGAAGTAGTTGGTTAGAGCAAAGTGGAGAGATAGTTTTGTTGATTGATGGGCCGTGTGGCAGAGCTTGGGGGAGATGATTGTATTCTAGGCAGAGTCGGTTGGGGTTGAAGATAAATATATCGGATCCTTTGAGCTGACGGATTGTTGGTTGGTTCTTGAGAACGTTGTGAGGGGGTTGAAAGAGGTGAGCTATTGGGTGGGTTGGTGGGAGATTGTGGACGAGGAGTTCCATCAGTGGTAGGTGAAGGCATGTGGACATGGTGGCATGGCTGAAATGGTAGTTGTGGGGGGATCGAATCTACGGCTCGTAGTAAGTTGACTATGGGACCAAAAAGGCGAGGAATGACCGGTCGACAATGGGGAAATAGGAATGGCCAATGATAGGAAGGATATTCGGCAGTGGAAAGAACAAAGTTGAGAGTGTATCTAAGGATGGGAATGGACGGCATAAGTGAAGGTGAGGCTTGTGGGGGGGGGGTGAATCAGGAAGTAGAGCCACCGCCATTGTAAGGCATTAGCTTGAGTGGCTGGATCGAGGAGTTTCAAGCCCCCTTGGTTGATGGGTTGGGTGAGGTGATCAAAAGCGAGGCGAGCGATTTTGGATCCGCGGTTGATGAAGGTGGCGGCGAGTTGCTGGAGCTGTTTGAGTTCAGGGGGTGAAAATGTAAAGAGGCGCATAACGTGCCAAAGTTTCGAATATAAGAGCGCATTGATGACGGTGACCCTACCTCGGTATGTTAATGCGCGGGCGGAGTGAAGCTGGCAATAGGCGCGAATCTTGGAGATGATGGAGAGGGCATAGGTTGCGCGTTGATTGGCACTTGAGCATATGGCGAATCCTAAGTAGGTGAGAGGTTCGGTAGCAGTGCGGTCGTGCCATGATGTGATACCCTGATCTTGTAGGAAAGAAATCCAGGGTGGGTGTGGTTTACCGGATAACGAGAGTGCTTGGGTTTTACTGTAGTTGAGAGATGCATTGGATGCGGCCATGTATTGGTTGATGATGTCTTGGAGGTGTTCAAATTCTGTGGGATTCCGGAGGACCACAAGAGTGTCGTCCGCGTATGCTAAAACTTTGATGGGAGGAGGGGCCAGAAAGACATTTGGGTCAGCCAGCAGCATCGCCGCCGCCAAAATCAATTAAAGCTCAGTTATTTTTTCTGCTCAAGATTGGATAGATTTCGTCTTTTTTCGACTTGATCGATATATTTTGAGAGATTCGACTATATAAATTGTGATGATCACCCAGTGCTTCCTAATACACTCTTGAAATACTTTTCAAGGCGCTTCTAATGGTGCCAAGTAAGATAAATGTTTTGAATAAACGTATTGAACAATTCATGAAAATATGAAAAGAGATTTCTGGCCAAAATGTCGAAATTCAACATATCAAGGTTCCACAAAGATGATTTCTAGGGTTACGTTAGATTGATAGATTCATTTTGATTCAAGATGTACCATAGTAAAAGTCTTCATTTTCAAGGTGAAAAATGCGATCATTTGATTTTCGATGAAAACCATGAGGGGTACCTTATGCTTTTTGGTCGAATTTTGCCCATGTTTTTTTGATCCCCAAAAAAGTTGAGCAAAGATGTCAGAAAGTAGTTGCCAGATGAGAGCAATTGTTTGGTACTATTCCGGTGGTCTAAAACGGCTTTCAACACGAGAAAACAAAACTCAAATACGTCCGAATTTCGCTGTGTTTGGCGTTCTGTTGGGTGATAAGAGGTAGTGTTGTTATGCAAGCTGTCCAGATATGAATCGTTTTCGTTGATACAGTTGTGGAATACTATAAATTAGTAAAATCCACGATCACAAGCAAATTTTTGAGATTCTTCATAGAAGTGAAAGGATGGCAATTGAACTTCTAGCATGTATTGGTAGGAATAAGCTGGTATACACTAATATTGTTATTACTGTAATACAATCCTTAGAAATACCGTTTGAATGAGTTTGTCTTCCCTGGTCAACCTACAAATCGTCATTTTAGCCATAGTAGGGCCTAAAAATACAAAACAAGTGAACAATAGCTGATGGCATGACGAGAATTGACTATTAGGAACACCTGATTAAAGACCAAGAGTTTGTTTGGCTGTGCAAGTGTCAATTCACATCAAAACAGCCATCGGATAGCCAACAGACCCGTCAATATCAATACATAGTCAACGTTAACATGTGAAATGATGCTCAGTTTATGCTGGAAAAATCCGGGAAACGCAATTCATATTATTAATGTGAATCACTGAAGATCAGGCTACGGAATTTTATCATATAATTCAACTCTCGTTTAACATACGAATGTGTATTTTACGTATTTTGTTGATGTGTCGCTGATTTGCAAGTCGGATACTTGAGAGAAACCAGGATTGTTGTCGTATCATGCTGTATGATACACGGTACCTGATTTTACAGAGATAAAAAAGCCACATTTGTCTTTCAAGGTTTGACATTAATGATACACAAGTACTCATGTTACAAGATTTGACATTTTCATATGATTTCTGGAGTCCAGTAACTAGATTTAATGATTTGTAATTTAAATGAGTGCATATCTGGTTACATATAGCAAGATTCGATTACTCTAGACAGAAAATGATCATCCGAGCAATCCTCAAGAGCTCATGTTCGTATCATGGAAATTCGAGAAACAGTTTTCAAAGTCTGCAAGGGTTATTATACTTTTGTTCTAGCTAATATTGCCTAAATCATTACTATAATTGCTCTTGATCATAATCACTGTTATGGATTTTCAGTCATTTCCATGTAGCCCTTGAAACTCAATGAAACAGCAAACGTAGATCTATAGGGGGGTTTTTTGGGCGCGCAACACTCAGCATGAATTGTGTGTCAAAATCACTCAAAGAGGAAGTAATTGTCCGTTTTGGCAACTCTCAGAACTTCAACGTGAACAAACAATTCCATTGAGATATGTCACTAACAACAGATATCCTTAAAAGTCAGTCAATCAAAGGAGAGGGCTAATCTATATATCAGCGTCTTGATTACGCTCGAGCCATAGTATAAATAGGGTTTTTAAGGTTCGTCGGCTTATCGAACGTTTTCAAATCTATATGGGCCATAGCACGTGAAGTTGCTGGATTCAGATAACCGATTAGACATTCATGATGCGCTATTTGTTATGAATGTCTCTACGATACGATGATGATTCCATTGAATAGGCTGCTTTTGTTGAATATGGTTAGTATTCTTGAATGATATAATATGTCCTAGTTAGAGGGTTTTCCAATTCGCTCATTTAAACTATACTGCATTTCGATCCGATTATCCCGCCGACGAGGTCTGGTTCTTTATCACATTCAACAGTTTTATATTTATAATGAAATTCGGCACCCTAAAATAACTCTTCAAACGTTCTGCAGTTGTGGACACTGTCTCCTAGAATAGCTCTGATTAAACAACGTAAGATGATTTCTCTTGAAAACCACAATCATTTTTCATTATTTATGACACATGAGCAATGAAAAGACATGATATCATGATGAGAGCTTTAGTACATGTTACACACTCAAGATGGAATGATGGAAGAAATTTTTTTACAGAATTGTGAAGAGTTAGAGATGGTGTACGATGTATACAGGTAGCATTGCGCAAGAGAGAAATCGATCAGTAGAAAATCCATTTTTCTAGGCATCAAGACAAACATTTCGTTGTGGACTAACATATAAAGAGTCTCTTTTGGCTGTGGAATTTTCCCCCAACAAAGGGTTCCCTTCTTTGTAAATCCATGTACCCTAGTCCATCCCTTGATTAGAAATCGGCGCTATCATATATCTAATATCTGACAATTACACATTGGAAGCCGATTTCATAATCACATTGTGATACTAGCATCGAAGATCTTTGTCAAGGACACGACCAGGAGGGGCAATATAACATCACTCTCTTGTTGGGGCTTTTCTGGTAATTTTCATGCTAAAAATAAAAGGTGTACATGAATACCTGGATTTCAAATCAACATCACAATGGATGCAATTGATGCCATGTCGATGTTATGATGAATTTTTTTTACGGTGTTATAATTCAACCGACGCGAGATGAGACATAGCCTGTCGTCTAGCTAAGGGCCCCTTTAGATCCGTCTCCACATTATTAATTCAAGGCAGCCTCGGTTAAAGACTAGAAGAAAAATTAATAATACAAGTGCTGCGATTGTTGTACACGTAAATATTTAATGATTTTGTGTAAGATTTCGCCCAAAAAAAAAAAAAAAAATCCAAACAGAGCAAAAATAGAAGCACCTTGCTTAGCAATGGAATTTTTCTCTGATGATACTGTTGAAGTCAATTGAATATCTTAAAAATAAAATCATCTCGGTCAAAGGATGGGCCATATTAGAAATCAAATTCTGCATTCATGCTACAAGATCTAAATCGTATCCAGTGCTATTTCAGATAGACAACCAAGCAATCGCTTGAAACTTTATTCATTTTCTGGGTAAATCCCAAGCATTTTCACTTTTGGGTCTGTTGCCACACCGCAGACTCGCGCTCAGAAACACTAGTAAAATGGAAGCGTACAGAAACAATATATGGTAAAAAGAAGCATGAATTTATTTTTATTAGCTAATAAAATGATGTATGAATTTACAAAAAGGAGAGATGATGGTATACGTTATAAATGAGAAAAATCGAGTGGTATAATTAAGTGGAGATGGTAGTTGAAGGATTAGATCATGTAGCCTTCCATTATATCTGTGCGAAGAATATCACGATTACCATCTCTATAGCGCACCATCCAGCGACCATCAGGCAACTTTACGTAGAAATTGGAGTAGGGAAATTCATTGCTTTTACAGTAAGTTGGACTGAATGGAGGAATCAGCATTGGAGCTGGTGCACTTCCTGTTTGATCGACTAATTGCTTGATGTGGCGCCTTGAGGTCAAAGAGGAATGGTCATCCAGGCCTTCAACCGTCTTTACTGATTCATCAGAGAGCGTGGAATTGCTGTAATTGCCTGTGGTTTGGCGAGAGAAATCACTGTGTCTTCTTCTCTTCGTGCTGCCCTTGCTCCTATTGCTGCATCTGCTGCTACGAGACGAGTGGAACAAATGGCCGATCTTTGACCAGAATGATTTGTGAGATTTGGCGGATGAATGTGATGAAGATGAGATGGATGTTTGTCGTGAAATATTTGAAATCATGTGTAAAAAGTAGAATTGATGTTATAACAAAATCAACATTTCAAAGTGGGTCCTTTGGATGGCCAAATGTGCCCGTATTTATATATTTTTGAACACGGATAAATATAGAATCTCGAGTCCAGCCAATCAACCCCATTGCAAACCGACACTTGAGACCATGCTTACAATTTCTATAAAGAAGAGCTCCGTCTAAAGCTATCTTTGAATAAGGTTTCGAAATTACAAATGTTAAATTTATTTTGGTAAAAAAAAAAAAAAAAAATTTATAATTTTTGCTTGGTTTCGATCGTCTGTACACTCTGGATGATGTCTCCAGGTTGGAAGTCATTGAACCCTTCAAATGACATACCACATTCTAAGCCTTTCTTGGCTTCCTGGATGTCTTTCTTGACCTGGCGAAGGGCATTGAGTTCACCTATAAAAGGAAATTTAATATGATGTATACATGGATGATAAGGCTTGCCATGTTATGTCTATCTTACCTTCCCAAATAGTCTCTTTATTACGTACTATTCTCACTCTACTATTTTTATGGATAACACCGTTTGTAACACGACATCCGGCAACTGGTTTTGTCTCTCTTCCCTTGGTATTGATATCAAAAACCTGTAATAATGCTGCCTCTCCTGTAACCTGTGTTGAGAGGATGGGTGGCAACATGTCGCTAAGCTGATCTTTTACTTCTTCCAAGAGTTTGTAGATGATAGAATATGATTTCACAGGGACTCCGATTTTGGCTGCCTCGGCTTGAATGCGTTTATCTGCTTTCACATTGAATCCTATAACTTGGCCATCACAAGCAGCGGCTAATTGAACATCGCTTTCCGAAATGTTGCCTACGCTGCTGTGAATGACCTTGACTCTGATCTGTTTGTTTTGCAGTCCTGCGAGACAATCAACAACTGCTTCCACTGTACCACTCACATCACCTGTCAAAACAAGTAAGGATCAGAAACTCCTTGACCCCCACGTGAGGTCATTCCACACTGTAATCTTACCTTTGACGACGGCACGAAGTTCCAGCATATCCTTCTGCGCATCTTCCTCCTTATTTTCTTCCTTGAGGCTGGCTTGTATAGCACTCAGTCTCTTTCCAAGCGACTCTGGCAGCACTTCACTGAGGCCCCTTTGATACATGTACATTTCCTTCTTGTATGCCTTTTCAGCCATCCTTTCTTGCTCCAATTGCTCTCGTTGATGTCTACGCTTATCATTGATAACTTGCAAATCACGGAGTTGCTGCTCCCTTTGATGTCGTGCAACACGATTATCCACAACAGTTTTGGCTAAGTTCTATTTATATATGCGTTAGTGCTGAATAGAAATGTGTGGGGCGAATTCGTAGGAATTGCGTACCTCATCCGTCGCAGTGAGCATTTCGTCGCCGGCGCTAGGAACATCCTTCCAACCGATTACTTTTACAGGCATGCCTGGAGTAGCTTCTTTGACCGGTTTGCCTTGATAATCTGTCATTGATCTCACTTTGCACCAGGTCTGACCAGCAACAACAACGGAGCCTGCCTTTAATGTGCCTTGTTGGACAAGAATGGTTGCAACGTTACCTCTGCCTTTTTCAATTTGGGATTCAATGACAACACCCTCTGCTGCACCAGGCGTTCTATCAGCTTTCAACTCCAGGATCTCTGACAATGTAACAATGGTCTCCTCCAGCTGATCTAGATTTTTGCCAGTAAGACCTGAAACCTCCACGCAAGGCACATCACCACCAATCTCCTCCAAATGAACATTGTAACGCGCTAGTTCCTGTTTCACTCGAGAGGTATCGACACCGGGTTTATCGCACTTATTAATAGCAACGACAATAGGTACATTAGCTGCATGCGCATGCTGAATTGCCTCTTGTGTTTGAGGCATTACTCCATCATCGGCTGCCACAACCAGTACCACTATGTCAGTAACCTGGGCGCCTCGTTGACGCATAGATGAGAACGCTGCGTGTCCCGGTGTGTCTAAAAAGGTAATTGTTTTTTGCGAGGGTAATTTAACTATGTACAGAACAGCTTAGTCATGGCTGCTTATGTTGTGCCCTTATCAATCTATACCAGAAAAAGCACCAATGTGCTGAGTAATGCCGCCTGCTTCGCCAGCTGCAACAGATGTCTTACGCAGTGTATCTAATAATGTGGTTTTGCCATGATCGACATGTCCCATAATTGTAACAATTGGGGGCCGGTCCACCAACAAGCTGGGATCAACGGGCGTTGATCTATTTGTGTGTTAGATATACTGTTTACGTCGATTTGTTTGTATATTCTCTTTTCATCTGCTTTTGTAACTTGCCTGGGAAATAGGTCAATGGATTGCCTTGAGTCGACGATAGGATTCATGTCCAACTGCATGGCAATAAGACTGGACTCATCAGCACTGAGCACTGAAAAAAAACGTGAATCATTAAGATCAGGCAAAACGTGCTTTGTTCATGCGGCATCTTACTTCTATCATGCGAGGTATTTCCCATCTCTAGTTCATCCATGGTTCTAATCAATTGCTCTGAGACAGTGTTACTCATATCATCCCAATCATGCAGACGTCAAATGCTCACCAATTCGGATACCCAGCACCTTTGACAGGTTGGCAACATTGATGATCTCGGGGATGTAGACATCTTTCATTTGGTTCATTTGTTCTTCCTTCTCCTTGGCCTTCTGCTTGGCTTTCCTCAATGCAATTTGTTGACGCTCCTTTTCCTCTTCCTTTGCTAAGGCTGTCAATTCCTCCTCTCGCTTCTTTCGCTCTCTCTTTTGTGCTTGAGTCTCTGCTTTCTTGAGTGGTGGCTTCGAGAACTTGTTGACATGACGTTCATGCATTTTGTAAGTCTCTCC
Source organism: Mucor velutinosus (assembly GCF_035048745.1). Classification (NCBI taxonomy): domain Eukaryota; kingdom Fungi; phylum Mucoromycota; class Mucoromycetes; order Mucorales; family Mucoraceae; genus Mucor; species Mucor velutinosus. Next base: position 1,699,983 of record NW_027041905.1, on the reverse strand, counting down.
TGCATGCTTTTCGCTGTGAAGGTCGATGGGTTTGCTCCAATCTCTCTTGGGTGCTACTCGTTTACCATCTACTGTGGTGGCGGTGGCAGTTGTGTTCTTTTTCTGTAAAGGACGACTCCAGTTCGTCTTGGCCAGGCCTTTGCTTGGTCTCTTTCCCCCTGGCGCTGTTGCTGCTGCTCCCGAGTTGGTGGACGGCATGCCTAGACCTCCTCCTCCTCTGACAGGTTTGCTTCTTTCTTCCTTGAATAAGCGGCTTGCTGTTTGGAAATACATGGGTCTGCCCATCCAGCTTCTCTCTTGTGTTGCTCTTCCATAGCTGAGCTTGCTCGATGGCTGGATCAGTAGCTGTAGAATCTTTCGACTGCTCATCGTTTATGAAAGTTTGAAAGAGTAATAATAATATTCGCCCCTTTCACTCTGCTGTTACATGGGCGTTTGAGCGTAGTTTTCTCCTATGAATCCAATATCCTGGGGAATGGACCTAGTCACTTTGTGACCGTATACATGCATTCTTTGACAGACATTACACCCTTCACAATCATTGATAGCTCAATATTTACCCTATTGGAACAGATGTATATCGAGAAATTAATGGTTTAGAGCGTTTCCACTGTTCTGGCATAGTTTTTTTTTGGCTTGAAGTTGCATGAAAATCGTGAGTAAATGTACGGAGATTCAGGAGAGACTTCCTGCCGGTGATCAAATACCAACTTGCATTTTAAATTGATTCAGCAAAGTGTAGCACTGAACATGATCGCAATGCGCAATCTGGGTTAGCAGCTCGTAGAGCAACCTCAGCTACAAGTTATGTTTGCCATTATCCAAGTTTCACCATTGTATTTAAAATGTTGTTAATAGAGCTGCCAAATCGGACTTGAATGAAATGGCAAAATGTCCAGTAACCAAATTTGACATTCTTTCCTGATTGCCAATAGTAGAAATTAACAAGCCTATCCTCTGAGCTCTCAGATAGAGATACCATCTATCTCATATGTCCAATACATCTAATAAAGGCTTCAAATTTGAATGACAACTGAATCACTGGCGTAGCCCGATGCTGATCTTCAGGTTTGATTTATTCGTCAAAAATACAAAACAATGTTTCATTGTGAACCGCATCATTAGTTTGTAAAATGTAGCAAGGCGCAAGTATTTAGTTTGCTGCATTTTGCTTCGGTTTAAACGGCAGGAATAAAGCAGTTTTTTTTTTTTTTTTTTTACTGCGAAATGTCAAACAGCAGAATAATTGATCAAAAGACAAACCGAATATCAAACTTGGTCTATTGAAAGATTTACGAAAGCCGGAAAAACTTTGCACTTCAATTTGAAGGATTCTGATAAAATAATATAGTTTAGTATTATTCAACAGCAATCTGGTAACTCTTCTGATCTACTTGAAACAGCGAGCAAACCTGAGCCCTGGTAATTTGTCAAACAGAATGTGTAGATATCAGTCAAGGTTAAACTATTTGAATGGATGTTTTGAATCATTTAGTCTAACATATTTCCAATAAAAGATGCTCAACTTTATAATTTTACTATGTTGAGGAGAGCCATGGCTTGCCGAATGTTCAAGAAATTTTGCAACGGGCCAGATTTAGCGGTTCATTTACTATTGTTTTTTTTTAACTTACCGAGGTTGATAGCATTATATGAAACCGTTTTTCCGCTGATCAAGATATCAAGAATGGCCGTGGCAAAGAAGGATAGATCATATACAGAGAGTTGGTATAGTTTAACCAGAGATTTAATGGGGCTAATGTTAGAATCTTCTCTTTCCATCATCTGGATCTGCAATTTGATGGGGCATGTGGTTCTAATTCTGAGTATCATGTCAACCGGATCTGCCTTCATAGTTAGACAACTATCTATATAGACTCAATTGAAAGGGGACAATCTCATTCTAGAGTAGTTCTTACATATCTTCATCTGATATAGTAATATATGCTTGACATGGCCATTTCATTTCTTTAATCCACGCTGATTGAGGCCAATGCAAAGCTACACAGTCACCTTCTCCGGTACACCAAGCGGTAAGAAGGTCATTGGAGGCTTGAAAAGAGCATTGAAAAAAGTTTACCTGCAATTATTTAACAAAACTTTGGTCCATCAAACTTGATAGATAATGATATACGATTTCAATATTCCATACCCCAATAAAAGCGATGCTACTGAATTACAACGCATAGAAAAGATATTAGATAGACTAGATTCTTGTAATATATTCATCTTGAAATGTTGCGAGTATACGAAGCTAATCTTGTTGTGAATATCATAGTTGAGAATAGAAGTACCATTGCGCTGAACTTGACAGTAGAAGGCAATCTATCGGACGTCAAGGTATAAGCATGCCCTTTTCTATGAAACTTGAACCATATCTAAGCATGTGAAATATAGTCAATTGAGCCAGTAGCATCTCAGAAATTCACAAATATGCAACAATTAACAAGAGCAACTCTAATGGTGGAAGACGTCAAACAAAATTACCAACTCGTAAGCAGCTTACAAACAACAACAAGTGTCTCATTGGAATTAACATGTTGAACTTAGGCTGCAAGTTCAGCGTATCCAAATATTGACATTTTAGCTGTACGTCCTACAAACTTCGATATTTGCAAACACGCTTGTCAGACGTACGAAGTTGATCTGATCTCGCTGGATTTGGCTAAATCGAAAGCTCTACCTGGATTTGTCGCAGCACAGATGGCTGTCAATCGTGGCATATTCTTTGAAGTGTGTTATTCACAATCATTCAGAGGTATGTTGCTTGTAGATGTTAATGGTGGCTATACTAAATTCATAATGCAGATCCAAACAAACGTTTTCTGTTCTTCAATAATGTTAAGAGATTAGTCGAGGTGACCAGAGGACATAACCTGATATTTTCAAGCGAGGCAATGCGAGCATTAGACATTAGAAGACCTGCTGACCTTAGAATTTTGTAAGTAATGAGCAGGCTTTCCACATTGTAATATCACTCATTTGCTCGATACAGAGGAAGTATGTTTGGGATGACACACGATCAAATAGAGGCCACCGTTACAGTGAATTATCCAAGATTATTGAAGAGAGCTGGTATGTTTATTGTGTGCATCCAATGAAACATTGACTAAACTTTTATGATACTTTTTAGAAACCAGAAGGCTCACTTACAATGCAACCATTGCCCTTGATAAATCAGAACTTTTTGCCGAAGCAGTGGCAAAAGACAATGCTTCTTCTTCTTTGCAGAAACGTAAAAACACAGATCAACCGCAATCTAAAAGAGCTGCTAAGCGTAACAAACAGCAACAGAATCAGAATAAATAGAATACTACAGCCTGTTTATAGTTTACAACGTGTACTTTTCATAGAGCTTTGCCTTTAATTAAAATTATAACTTTGCTTGGATCACATGATCTGTAACTCCAGCTGGCCTGTCAAGCACTTACATGAATTGAGGCAGATTCAATGTTATCGAACAAGCAATTATATGATAAAGTTACTGCAAAATGTCAAATACTCCACAGAATATATACATGACGCAAATACATATACTGTATAGTACAAGCCAATAACCTTGTTGAGGATCAGGCGAAAAATACTATACAATATTACTGTCGTAATAGACAGCTAGCGCATCACTTGGACGAGCTTTGCAAACAACCAAATCCAACCGTTGTCATGCTTGGTTGAGGGGACCAGTAAGATCACTCAATATTGGAATGTCAATCAAGTTTGCTGTGAATGTCAGATGATAGGGGTGGCTAACGTACCAACAACACATCATTTCATATAGACGCACTTTGGTCCGGCAGCACTTGTTTTGCCTGCCATTCTCTGTTTTTTGGCTAACGTACCAACAAAATAGCCTCTTTACTAGCCACACGTTTTTCCTTTTTCGGCCCTGACATGTCAACTAGATCTAACAATTTATTTGATCTCTTGTATAAGACAAATAGCTGATCGATCGTGCTAAGCTCGATGACGACTTCGCCTTGCGGGCTCTCGTCGAAGACATTGCAAATCAGAGATAATAAAAACCTGGCATAAAAGTAGATTTTCAACAATCAATTAATAATGAAAGAAAGGCTATAAAATCGGAGTCGGAAGGGGAGGTATTCAATCGCTGATGTTGCTCTTGGAATGGTGATATAAACTGGTCATGAGTAAATGCAAGGCTACTTGTGTAAGGTCTACAGCGACTTTTTGAGAGATTGTCATTGCAAAAGACATCTTTGTAGGGAAAAACTCTCAACAAAAGCGGAAAAAAGAAGTATTCGGGCTAAGTAATTGCCCTTTCAAATCCATGGTCTCCATATGGTCAGCATCGCAATCATCATTGTCATTATCATTGTCATTATCAGAAAGGCATTTGGATCAGCCAGCTGCAGTAATGCCCGCCAAAATTGATTCACACTCAGTTTGTTTTTTTCTGTTCAAGATTGGACAGATTTCGCTTTTTTCGACTTGACGGAACAGTTTTGTGATATTCGACTATATAAATTGTGATGATTAACCGATGCTTCCTAATACACACTTGAAGTACTTTTCAAGGAGATTCCAATGGTGTCAAGTAAAATAAATGTTTTGAATGAACTTATTGAGCAATTTGGTAAAATATGAAATGAGGTTTTTAGCGAAAATAGCCAGATTTTGAGTATGAAAACTTCATAAAAGTGGCTTCAGAGGTTGCTTTGGATTAAGAGAAACATTTTGATTCAATATATACCATAGTAAAAGTCTTCATTTTTGGGGTGAGAAATGCTATCGTTTATTTTTTAATGAAAATTATGAGGTGCCCCTTATGGTTTTTGGTCGATTTTTGGCCATGTTTTTTGGGTTCCCAAAAGGGTTGAGCAAAGGTGTCACGATGTTACTACTACTCAAGTACAATTGTTCGGCGTCATTCCAGTGGCTCAGAAAGGACTACATGTCAAGATATGAAGGCTTGAAAGCTATCAAATTTGGTTATGTTTTTGCTTTATAATAGCTTATATTTACGCAGCATAAAATAAATGTCATCTCAGTCAAGCCATGATACCATCAACATATAAACATCATAACATAATAAATGTTCAGTACTTTTGCACTTTACAATCCTAATATGGAACCTGAGTTTCAAGGCATCTATCTGTCCTGGCTCATATCATAACATAATAAAGGATTATTTACCAACTCTCAGTAGTGGGTGCCATTTGGGGTTCCCTGCTATTTTGGGACCCAGATTTACATAACACATTTTAAGCGATTTTTACAAAATCCACAGGAAAACAAAGATATTTATTAATGAAAATGCAACTATTGATGGTAAAAAAGGCTCAGCTAGAAGTGTTGCAATTTTCTTCTTTTCGTTTCTTCGTAAGGAAAAAAAGCGCCTTTTTGGAGCTCGGTGCCCAAGCGATCCAAAGACCAGTGGCGAGTGTTGAGCACCTTTTGTAGGGCGCCTACAGCAGAAGTGGGGGAGAGACCAAGATCCAGCTGAAGGTCTTCAACGGAATCAATGATTTTTTTACGGATATTGAACCATTTTCTGTCGTCTTTTCTCCATTTAGCGCCCCACTTGTCTTCTAATTCTTGAACAGACCAGAATCCATCTCGACCTATTGTCCACTCGTCCCAAAGATCACACACAGTTGTCACTTGTCGACTCATTTTGTATAACGGTACACCTTCTTGATTGTATGTAAGTGAAATAGTTGCAACTGCGGTGTTGTTGTAACCTGGTGGTGGTGGGCTTTGTTGAGATTCTTCCGAAAATTGTTTTGATTGCGATACATCTTCTGATCTTGGCAAGGCAGAGGTTTTTGCGACAGCGCCTGTTGTCGCTACTGCTCGGTTCCCTTGGTCCATTCTAAAAGACAGTTGCAGTTGCTGCTTTCCGGTGACTATATTGTCAAACACTTTTTGCATTTGCTGCTGGATTTCATCCGACTTCTTTTGACGTTCTTTCAATTCTCGCATTGTATTTGCTATACTTCGGTTGATGCTGGAAAGCTGCTCTTGTACTTCAGGCGCAAATCTTTCAATAATTAATGAATGGGGCACTTCATTTTCTTCAACGTGAGCTTTTGCTTTTCTATAAATAAAGCAAAAAGATCAGACACACAGTTTTCATTTTGAAAAAAAAAAAAGCTTTATACCTTTGAAATTCTAGAAAGAGTGGGTTTCTGATTAAATTTCAGGAACATAAGTACAAACTAAAAGCGAAAAAAAAAGTTCTTTCAGGTGTTAATTAACCAAAAGAATACATGTATTTTTTATGATAAGGCCTTGGATAACGCACATATCATTAGAATGTATTAAATCCTAATATTTTTTATGTAAATGTCAAATATACACACTTGGAACGAAAACTGGAACCCAAAGATCAATAACAATTGTTATTTGACAAAGTATTGGCTTATAACAAAAGTTATCACTCCAATCGGGTTCCAATTTTGCTGGGAACCCAACTTTTTTTTTGGAACCTCCAAAAAAAATAATAAATGTTCAGTACTTTTGCACTTTACAATCCTAATATGGAACCTGAGTTTCAAGGCATCTATCTGTCCTGGCTCATATCATAACATAATAAATGTTCAGTACTTTTGCACTTTACAATCCTAATATGGAACCTGAGTTTCAAGGCATCTATCAGACCTGGCTCATATGAGAATAATGATTTTACAATCAATCAACAAAAACCACTGTAATTTCTACGCTCTTTCCTCTGCTCAATGCTGTCAATGTTTTATTTGAGCGACGTCTCAGAGCCTCAGAGATTTCATTACTTACTGCAGACATTTTATGCAACCCATGCATTGTCAATGTCCAGACTAACGTTATTAAATATAGAATGCAACAAAATATCATTATGAACGATATAGAAGGCAATAAAATATCATTGTAAACGATAGTGCTATGACCTGCCACCTACTTTCTATACGCTTCAAGAGCATTTACTACTGTATTGCCTTATGAAAAGGGCATGAGTTTTCCAGCTGGCCCCACCAGCCAAAATTAATTCAAACCCAGAATTTTAGTCTGTTCCAGATTGGACAAACTTTAATGATTCTGGACTCGATCGAGCTATTTTTGCAGATTCGACTAAGTGAAGTATGATAATCACCCCATGCTTCCTTAAGCTTTCCTGGAGTACTTTTCAAGGCGCTTCCAATGGTACTAAGTAAAATAGATGTTTTGAATACACTTATTAAATGGTTTGTAAAAATATGAAAAGAGGTTTATGGCCAAAATGTCGAAATTTTACATACCAAAGTCCCACAAAGATAATTTCAGAGGTTGCTTTGGATTGATAGAAACATTTTGATTCAAGATATACCATAGTAAAAGTCTCCATTATCAAGATGAAAAATGCGATCGTTTGATTTTCGATGAAAACCATGAGGGATACCTCATGCTTTTTGGTCGATTTTTGACCATGTTTTTTTGGTCCCCAAAAAGTCGAGCAAAAGTGTCAGAAAGTAACTGCCAGATGAAAGCAACCATTTGGGGCTATTCTGACGATCTAAAACGGCCTTGAACGCAAGAAAATTCAGCTCAAATGCACTCATATTTTGCTGTATTAGGGACACTAAGGACTAAAAAGTGGGAATACCAGTATGCTGCTTGCCCGTATATGAAGTAGTTACGTGTATATGGATGTAGAACATCACATAAGAATCAGATCCACAGATAATATGAAGGGTTACTATGTGTAAGTGGAGGGTCAAAATGAAAGTAGCAGTATTTTGATAAAATACGCAAGAGAAATCAGTAGCACGAGCTGCCGCTGCGCAGGTTGGTTCTCTACCTTCGCTACGCTTCGGTGAGAACCATCCGAAGCATAAACACTCATATGATTAGTGATTATATATCAATCAACAATCAGGGTTCCTCTTCTAACATTTTAGCTATATTAATTTTGGGATATTAGCCAAAGGCCCGCGGCAGCGCGAGCCGTTTGAACGTAGGTTGGTTTCCACCGAAGCGAAGCGTAGGTCAGGAAACCACCCGAAGTGCTGAAAGGCTCGTAATATATAATAATAGTATTAGCACGATGATAGCGAGGGTTAAATGCTCTAAAAATAAGAGATGACAACATATTCTAAGGTAAATGTCAACGGTATTGTTGTAATAATGTGTTGTAATTAACATAAAGATACCTAAAAAAGATACATGCTCAATAATAAAGAGGTATTCTTTAGGCATGATTCAAAAACCATATATTGAAATACCATTCTTGTTGATCCATCAGATCAACAACAAAATAACCCAACAGTAATATGCTTTTTATTGCACATTATCCTAATTTCGAATAAAGAAGGTATTTTAAGAGTATTATTCTATCTGCTTTTTTCAAGCCTTTTTTACTGCATCAGGTATCAACCATTTCTCTTGAATTACGAGTGTATATCCAACATTGTGAATAATTGCCTTTAAGTCTAATTTTATTGCTAGACGTGGCATCTCTTCCGTTGTTGATAGTCATCAACAGTGTCCTGCTCACCTGATAAGCAATTCGTTCAATCTGAACTAGTTGTCAGATCCAAATTTGCATAATACCATTGACGCTCAAGTTATAAAACTACTGTTTCCGCGCATTTTCAAAAGAAAGATCTGAGCCTTAGAATTAGAATACAAGTGTCAATTATTTAGGTGTTGAGTTTCATACAATGCAGAACATCAGAGGCATCAGAAAGAGCTTTAATTTATTTACTTTTTCGTCAACACAACCTACTACTACGTCTTTTTTTGGTCAAATTTTGTCCAAATTTAGCCATTTTGAAGCACCAATAACTCATGCCTCAAAGCGTTGTGGACGCTTGGAATAAGGCCAAACGTTGCGCCTTGTCCACGCTTTACTTACTGATGCTTTATCTCAATTTTTTTGGGTCATCGCAAATCCATGAAAATCTTCATTTTTTCGTGTGTACTAGTAAGGGAGAATTCATAAAAATCAAATGATCGCGTTTTTCACCCCAGAAATGACAACTTTTCCTATGATACATATCGAACCAAACTGATCGTAAAGATGCAACGCAACACTGACAACTGTTTTTATGAGACTTGTATATGTTAGATCTTGACATATTCATCAAAAACCTGTTTTCATATTTTTGCAAATTGCTCATTATTTTCGGTCAGAAAGCTGAATGTAATTAACATCATTCGATGCAGCTTCTTTAGTCCTCTAAAGTTATATTAGAAAGTCGGGTGTTATAATGACAGTTTTCATAGTCGAATTTGGGAAAACCTTTAAAAGATGTAAGATCAAGTCAAGTTTGAACACGAACATACCACTGCACAATTTCAAATTAAATTGCCGCGATTAAGGCTGCAACGGCACAAGACTGAGACTAAATCTACTGGTCGTGACGTCGGATAGGGTACCCTCTTATTTTTCCATGCCCTCGTTTTTTTGCCCTTTTTGCAAATCGCGTTTAGCATTAAATCATGGTGGTTTTGGAAACCGTTTGATTGGTAATAACACTCTAGCTTCTGACAACACTGTTGTACTGTTAGGAAGACTTGATACTGCTTCTTTGAAGTGAAATATATTAAGTATTATTCGATAATGAGCACTGGAAGGCGTAGAATTAACACTAACTGTATTTGTTTATTAGGTTTTGATAACTCTTTTGCCTACTTGGCGTGGGTACTGCTGCCATTACTCTGCTATCTCTACTGCCTGCTTCTTTGGTTTATCATGTCTAGTGGCTGCTTCTTTAGTCTTTGCCTGCTGGTCTCTGGTGTCGCTTGTTCTTCGGTTTTCTATAGTGTTACTGCTGGTGTTGCTGCTGGTGTTGCTGCTGCTAATTTGGTCTTTCCTGGTCTACTGTCTTTGGTGCTTGCTCGCTCTCTGGTGTCACTCGTTTTTTGGTCTTTCTATTATGGTGCTGGTATTACTGCTGATGTTGTTGCTGCTGCTAATCTGGTCGCTCCTGGTCTACTCTCTTTGTTGTATGCTCGTTCTGTGGTCTATATCCGGTGATTGTGTATCTTCTGGTCTATCTGTAGCTGTGGTAAGTGGTAAGTATCTTTTTTCTTCTGGTGACAATAATATAATACTTCTTTGAACGTTTGTGTTATTGCTTGCTTTATCGTGATAATGCATTCATCATGTTTGCCTTGTTGCGCTTATTTCTTTTTCTTTTTTTGGTAGTGTTTCCTCTGTAGCTTTACATGAAACAACATTAGTCATTACATTGCATTGCAAGCTTATAATACCATTGCTGCTTTTGCAATTGTGCGTATTTATGCCATGTTGCTTTACATCCGACTATTACTACCATGCACGTTGCTCATGTATGCATTTATATTGCAACAGCAACAAGAAGCTTTTTTGAACATCTTTGATGTGGTGTTTGTTATGCGTTTCTTTGACTCGCTTCGTGTGAGCGTCTCTTTTTTTTTGCCTACATCTACTACTATAGAAGTATAGTAGTATGTTCTTTTCTTCTTTTTTTTATTATTATTATGTTTCTTTTGAAGCATACCTCTTTATTACGTTGTGGTGGATGTGCCTATCACTGAAGCTCAACAAGACATTATCCGAGGCTAGGAGGTGGATAGGCTGCCTCCACTTGGTTATCGCTACTTACTTTAGTGATGATTGAGGGTCTCAACGCCAGAATCTAAAGCTAGGTGGTGTAAGTAAGGCATGCTCTAGCATCTGGGGGAAGTTTAATGACAGCACAGGGCTAGATTTGGTATACCTAGCGGCGCTTAAAATTTTGCCTCACATCAAAACAGAGGGAAACCCTCGCAAAATTTTTTTCAGGTCAGCGGAGTTTTCAAGCAATCTGATTGGCTCAGGGTTGAAACAACGATGGGCTACAACTGGTTGATTTCCTATTGATCTGTCTTGTATTGTAATTTTGTATTTGTAATAAAAAGAGTATCAAATAGATCCAATTTAAGTTCTTCTTTATTCAAAAGTAAGACAAAATGCAATTATTCGATCTGACATCTATCGCACAGTTTTATGCGAGGAATATTCTTTAATAAATTCACTATGTGAGAAAAGTCATATAGCTAGAGCAGTACACTAGGTACCAAGTCCTCCCAATGCGATATGCCTTGCGAAGCATACGTCGTCGTGTATGATTGATTCCCAACATGTCTCAGTGTCATGGTTTGCTATCTTTTACCCCATACTATTACATTTTGGATGTATAAAAGTGTTTTCGAATAACTGTTTCCGATTTCAGGGTTTGTATTATCCAAAATCAGACTTTGAAGTATTAATACTCCTTGAGTTCTGAAAGTAGCATAATTCTGTAGCAATTTGTAACGAGAAAAACGCTGGTGTAGCTATACTTTAAATTGGATGGGTTTGAAGCTAAGAAATAGATGATTATCGAAATAACCCAACTTTGAGTGATGAGCTTCATATAAGAATGTTAAGCACAAAGAATAAATGGATTATAATTTGTAGCTTATAAAAAATGTTCAATATTACAGAAACAAGAAAAGACTTATTTGAATAAGATCAGACACAAAAACTAAAGATTTATTGATGAAGACAAGAGTTATTCTATTTATACTAAATTCTGAATGCCAAAGTAGCAATTTATCTTGTACAACGCTTATCACATCTGGTGAACCTCAGTATTTAGATAGCTGAGATGCACTTCACTTATCATAGCTTGTCCATGTTGTTGCACAACACAGACATATCTACCCATCAAGAAAACCTTAATCTTTATAGACAGTTGTAGCCCTTCTGGCACAACAATGTTGCTACACTGTAAACGTGGCTTGAGGAGAAAGTAAATGTAGCCTAAGATGCATGCTTATATGCAACATTGCGGTTGTTTGGCAAAGGTTTTAAGCCATAATAGTGTGCATCTCACCACGAAGGGCAGACAACCTGTGGAATACATCCACTATGATCTGCATTCCGACATTGACTACGGATGTTTGCCATATCTGGATAGGCACCATGATTAATGCAATATGAGCTTGTTGCTTCAGATGTGCACTTTATGATCCGCGCTATAAGAGACATGCTTATATCCGTGATACTAGCTACAGATACTTTATGTACTACAGACTTGTACTATATATGAGACATACTATATACATGCATACGATATGCTATAGATATGCCATATATCCAGATACATGCTAAAGATGTATGCTCAGCGATATACACTCAGATATGTACTATTGGTAAAGACTAAGGATACTGTACCTATCGGATACATGCTATTAGATTGATATTAATTATCGTTATAGAAAGGATAGATCAGGGTACTTTGGATGGGAGTCTAATTATTCGTCCAGGCAAAGCTAAATCACGTTTAGCTTGCTGGAGTTGTCTTTTAGCATGATTAGACATTAATTGATCTGAGTTGACTTATTTGTTAATCTAATTAATAGAACTTTTATCCATTGTTAGAGTATATAAGAGGGATCATCTACCTGGCCAGTAGAGAGACTTCAGTTTACTTTACACCTGTCAGTTTGATAATAAAGCATACTTTTATCAAGTTGACTTTACTGTTTTTTTTATTCTTTTTTTTCCGTGAATTTTAGTCTGTAAAGCCTCAAATTCCACAAATATAAATAGAGACGTAAAATATACATTTTATTGCACATTATCCTAATTTCGAATAAAGAAGGATTTTCACAGTATTCTACCTGCTTTTTTAACCCCTTTTTTACTGCAATGAGCTTGTTGCATCAGATGTCCACTTTATGATCCACACGGTAAGACACATGCTTATAACAGTGATATTAGATACAGCTACATTATGTATTACAAACTTGTAATACTATCCTGAAATCAAAATATGTTGTAGAATAATGATATAGGGTCAGCTCCTAACTAAGTACCTGGTATTGAAAATGCCTGTTTCATGAGATAATCGACATTGGAGATGCTATTTTTAAGCGGAGGAATATGCATGCATTAAATTGGAAGACTTATTATAATCGAGCAAAGCAAGCTACAACTGTCTAGTCTTAAAGGCAAGATTCTTCATCATGTCAAGTATCTATTGATAACTTAAAATCAACAAGAAGTTAATATGGCTCTTTTCGTACGCTCCGATTTTTAAAATGCTTGGTCAAATGCATACATGTGTAGTGTATACATGCGAAGGCTAAACGGAGCTTCAATTTATGTTGTTCTGAATGATGATTCGTGGGATTCCAAAATCTATCGACCTTAACATTACGCGTTTCTTGATAGTAAACACCCCTTCAAACTTATATGAAGCTTGTAAAGAATTTAAAGGAAAATACAATGGTATTTGTTTCAAGTCTCTGGTGTACATTGTTCACCTGGTATTTGATACGATTGTTTTTGCAATTTTTTTGACTGTTTTCTAAAGATTGATCTGTATCTGTCATCAAAACATTTTGTTAAGCATTACTAAACATTGTAGACCAAAAAATCTCCTATCGAATTAGCTATTACTGGAAGCTCTGGCATAATTCTATCGTGAAATATTGACAATATTGTCCTGACCAAAAAAAGGTCACCCAATTTTTCCCTTACACCCCACAAGCAGATTTTGAAGAAAAGTCGATGATTTTGCACGAAGCCCTTTTTTGGTCATATCTTGGTAAAAACGCACTATATTCAGATGCAATAAAAACCATTCAATAGCTCTACAGGAAATCTATTATTATGATAGAGTTTTAGCCCTAAGTGTACGCTCCCTTCATAATTTTCTTCAAAATTTTGTATTTTATGACCATCTGCTTGTTGGCGGAAATATCGTCAAACGTTTCCGAATAGAGTTATATTAGCTACGTAACTTGACAAAGAGCTCAAATGAACATCAAATGGTAGCTCACATTTAAGTGATGCTATATAGCTTGTAAACAATTAAGCTTGTTTTCTCTATGCTTTGGCCCTTAAAAAAACAGGGCGTGTGTATCAAATTTGCGCCACTGTAAACTCCAATTCGAGGGTTAAAAAACCGTTTTTTGATAGCAAGTGCTACATAAGGTTCCCGAGCGAGGTTTTATTCTGTAGAACAAACGCAGAAGATCGAATTTAATTGATAATATGAAGAAATCTGGTTGAGCTGGCAGTCGTACAGTTTATAGTAATGTCTAAATACTACTGTTTTTATATTGATTTACTCTACATCCTCGCTTAATTATTTGACAGTTAATGTAGCAATTGAAAACCCTTTATACGTTTAGCAACCCCTCAAAAGGGGCATATAATCTTCCTGATAAATAGTGTTCTTTACCACCAACATAGGGCGTAAAATAGCTGCTCTCTGCTTTTGGTAAAATGCGCAGCAAAGCTTAAAGTCTTTGGCAAAGCACAATGAAGCAAGATATCAGCAAACGGTATTGAATATAACGTTTCATGACATTGCAACCATAGATCCATTACTCGTAATTAACAAGTTCGCATATGAAGGCCATGGTTCACCATTGGCTTATTTGGAATAGCATCAATTTTTCACAGTTATCAGCGACCGCCCATTCAAATGAAATCTACTTGCACTGTCGTTTTTGTAGCAACATTTCGCTATGGCAACATGCTACTATCAGAGCCCTAGCTTCAATACGTCAAAACTCTATTTTGTAAGGCTCAAAACTCGACATTGAAAATCATTTTGTGCATTCAAGATCTGATGCAAGGTGTCAAGTAGCACAGTACAACATTAAACCTGAGTTGCATCTATATGAAGCGAAACTTTTTGATTATTGGAAAGTTAGGGTTGCCCAGTAGATGAGTTAAACGACTTTATACAAATGGCTTTATTGAGTGAAACAAAGCAAGCTACATTTATCTGCTCTTGAAAGGATACCTCATTAGCATATTAAGTATTCGTCGATAACTTGAAAGTAGCAATTTATTAAGGAGGTTATGGCATGCCGCGAAATCAACGTCAAGCCCACATTTGTATATTACATAAAACAACCCTAACTTCAATTACATACATCTCTGCCACCCTCACCCCATATTCGATCTCTTTGATGATAGCGATAATGAACGCCTGAGATTATGAAGCATTGGATGCTGAGCCATCAAATCAAACAGCAGTATCAATCAAAGGAGCGAACGACTACCGAGGATAACAGGAGCAAATGTCACGTATATACAGAAAAAATGACGCTGTATGGCGCAAAGACCATTACTGAAGTCTGATGCGCTGCAATTTTCCGCTCCCTTGAATAGGTTTTCGAATCCTGTTGACATTTACGTACAACACATCGAACTCATGCGAATCCAAAGTTTTACCATTTTCCAAAGTCATGAGCCGATAGAGAGCTCTATGATTAAGTCTATCGAGGAGAAGCTTTTGAACTGTGTACTCAGCAGCATGAATATGCCGTCGCGGGGCAATTGTGCGTACAAGCTCCAATTCTCCAATTCTCCAATCCAGAAATCGCTTTATACATCCAGGACCTGATATGAGGTAAAAAGTAGCACCCCGCAAACATTCCCTTGAGCAACAACAAGCCATTACAAATCAAATAGATAAAAAATCTTTTTGATTGCGAAAATTCATCCACGCCAAACACAAAGCCAAGAGATCTTGTCAAAAATAGACTGTATTAAGATATCCAAAGCCAAGATGAAAAAAACTAGCTTTATGATTCAGCTATGCTCATGAACATACCCAATTTTAACAAGTAATAAGACGAATGGAATATACTAAAGACGGTTCGGTTGCTTTTCAAATGGTTACCACTATAGACGGATATTACAAATTGCTAGGTTTGTTGAATGTTTTTTCATTCATTAGTTTTCATTCTTTCAATAGTATAATTTTTTTGACATAGCAAAGCTTTATAGCCATTTTGTAAGTTGACTCACTTGCAAGAAAACAGAATCATAGTTCACATTTCCTCATGCAAGCTTATCTATATTGTTTTTGTTGGATAAATCGAGGCGAAAAACGTACCCAATGTTCAACATCAAAAGGGTAAAATGTCATTCTAATGCGATATATTGGCAGGTTTGGTTATCTTATTTTGAATCAAAAGACTTGATTTGCACTGGGACATCTGAAATGTCAAATCCATGTGACTCTGATTGATTGTACTTGAAGAGCTCTTCCATTTTCAGCACTTTTCACTCATCTTTCTTTTTAATCGAACATCATACAATAGGTACAATGGCGAAAATAAAGCGAATGAGGACGGTGCCTCGTGCATCCAATATCTCACAGCCAAAAGTGTATGCCATCAATACTCCTCCTATCGAGCAAAATGCAGCAGCACGTCGAGCCCAAGAACAATTGAGAAAATTCTTGGATCGAGCACAATATGCAGAAGCTCGAGAATTGTTTTCAGAGATGATCAAGACTGCAGTATACCCTATCGAAGACATTTGGAAAGTAGGTCTACTCATCTCTTGTGATTTTCAATGCTTTTTCTAAACTAGTTGTTGTAGGTGGGTGTAGAGATTGTGAGCAAAACAACGCCGAATGACTTGACCGATTACCTCAAGGCAGTGTACATCGGATCTCCAGAAAAATTGGTATTCATAGATAGAAAGGCGAGATGCCGTTGCTTGTGTGCTCATATCATGTGTTTTTGTAGGCTCCAACGACTTTCAATGCTTATATCGATCAATTGATGATTAGCGAGAAGTGGGATCTAGCGTTTGAAGAAATGGAATTGTCAGTGTGTTTAAATCGAAGTTTATCTCACCAATGTAACTAAACCTATATTGGATCAACGTAGATTATACCCGCGACATGTATTCCACCATCCAATTCTACTGCGAAAGTTGGCGATCTGCGCTTACCATCAATGGGAGATTGCAAAGCAAAAGCTGCCAGAGACATACTTTCAAGATGACGAGCATGATGTGTACGATTTCAATGTAAGCACATATGAGAAAAGAGTAAGATCGGCAAACAAGTATCTCCCAGAAGCACACAAAGTATACAGCCTTGATGTTACAGTGTTGAATATGTACTTGACTGTAAGTGATCTTGCCCTTCCGAATCTAACAAATGTCTCACCCATGTATAGTTCCTGGATACAGTGAATGTTAGCAGCAAGAAAAGAGTGATCACAAAATCATTGCAAGCCTTGAGAGAAAATCCAGACTATTTTATGCTGTCGTAAGTTGCTGAACAAGTGTCTTCAATTGTATAGCAATATATAACAAAAATACATAGATATCTGCTTGAACTTAATCATGACGATCAATATTTCAAGAGTAAACCATTCATCCTGCACTTGTACGAGTGTAATCCATCCCTAAAACCCGATGAGAGACTCAAGCAATACCTTGTAAAGACATGCAGACGTATCAGTAAGTTGTGTTTCATTTGTTGTTTTCTAGTTGCTCATGTTTTGTAGAACATTTAAAAAAGCAAACTACCACCAAGATTGATGAATTGCTCAAACTCGAATCCAAAAGCCAAAGAATCTGCCGTATATTCATTGCACAATTAGAGAACAACAATACAGAAATTTGGTTCGTCAAGTTGATTGAAAAGAACATTTTTCAAAGAGCAATAAGGTGATTATGTAATACGGCTTTGGTAGAGATTTTGATACTAATTCGCTTCATCAGTCAGGAAATATGCGACATTTACCGATCGAGTCCAGCAGAGCAACTATTGAAAAGCTCGCATGACAAAGAATTAAAGGCGTTGGCAAAGGCAATCAACTTTGATATTGAGAAATACATGCAGCGAGCCATCAAGAACTTGCCAGACGAGAGCGACGAGGAGAAAGAAGACGATGGCAAGGAAGAGGTTGGCAATCAAGATGATATGATACTGGTACAAGGCGAGGCTCAAGACATGGAAAACTCTTGCGATACGGTCGGCTCGAGCGATTACAAAGAGGAAGCCTATATGGTTAGTGATGGCACTAAACAAAATGAGACCAACATGGAGGATATGAAAGAGCAAGATGTTGAGTTTCAACAAGACTACAAAGAAAAATCTGCGGATGCGCAAGAAGAAAGCGAAGAGGAACAGTATATACCCGCTCATACAGAGCTATCACTCTTCCAAAAGTATTTGCAACACCCATTATTCAATGATGACTAAGTCAACAAGTATTTAACATTGCATTTGTGCAAGTGTATATACAGTATATAAATTATGTGAATAAAAGTGAAAAAAACTGCTCCTATAAACTTGTGTGCGTTTCCTATAGATTTCTGTATGCCATCAACCATTGCGATGCCAACGTTATCGATAATCCCGCGGATCGAATATACAAAGTTTCATCGCATTAATGACGAAGATGACCAAAGAACAAACAAAATAAAGTTTGAAAAGCCCTGGTACAACGCTTTATTCGTAAGTCATATGTGCTTTATGAAACCCTTTTTTGTGGTTTCGACCCTTGAATTTAAGAATCTCCACCTTTTCATTCTCTGTCCATATCAGCTTTCAGTAAAAAAAAAAAAGTTGGATTAATGATGATAGATACCATGTGTCATGTCTTTTCATAGGTGCAATTACCCCCCGATTTCATTCTACCGAAAGGTATATATGATGTCTTGCTAGCCTCTGACCTTCATACGGCATAACACACTACTTACATAAACAGAAAGTCTCAAATGCCAAAATTTTCCCGTCTTCTCCAGTTAACTTTGGAAAACCCTACGCAGTAATCACCACCTCTTTCAAGTGTTTCCCGTTTGCATTGTTCCTGAATTAATATTAATTAAATGTTTATGTGTTGTTTGATCCATTGCAAAAGGTCTATGATAAAAACGAGAGTACCATGAGATAAAATATATGTGAGTATGGCTGTGAATTACTTGTTTAGTTGTATTTGTCTTGGATAAATATTTGTTTTTTGCCAAAACCCTGGGCCACTTGGTTTTAGGAAGCGTTTGAGGGGAGCGAGGGGTTAGTTTTTCTCTGTACCGTCGTCATATCTGTCTAGATGTATAGATAATTCATCCTTCCATGAATGACATCTATAATCATTGTAGCACAATAAATCAATCGGTTAAGCACATAGATTGAAGTCAACTCGATTGCAAAAAATCACGACAAGTTGGTTTATAATCATGTCACTGACATCAACAGAGGGACATACATCACCTCATATTTCCACATCTCTGCTAGCCTAAATATTTCACATACAAAGAGCGCGGAACGTACTCGGGACTACCCGTAAAGTGATGGGCCACGTTCAAACTGTCAAAATAGACTACGCTTCCTAATATAATAATTATATGTTTCACCAAATCAGGAAAAAGCTGAATGCATTGTAAGGCGTTTGAACGGGAAGAATGGTAAATTAAAAGCATTGGTAATCTGCCATAGAACAATAAGCATACCATATTACTCTCTTTAGGAAGAACAGTATAGTGTTTATCGAAATGCTGGCTCAACATGTCAAACGGAGTGTGCTGATTAAACACAATGTCGCGTTTCAACATTGGGCAAATGATTTTGCCATTGAGAAAAAGAACAAATGAGAGCACAAGATCGTATGACGATTTTCGATCAATTTGCCATGTTTAATTGTAATATAAGTAATAGCAGGCGTGATTGGCTGGAAAAACCCTTAAAAGCAACCTTCTCTGTAGTGGATTTGGAGGTGTCCAGCATTAACAACCAAGTGAAACCTGATACTGATGAAAAAAGCTGCGGACAGAGAACCAGATATGTACATACAGCGCTGCTACTTGTACATGTAGAAGCCATGTTTCCTTGGAGATGAATGTCTAATTCAAGATCCTCATCTTGTGTCCATGTTTGAGTTGGATTGCAAACCCCATTTGGATTCCAAGACAGATTGCCATGTCAACATGTAATAGCAAAGCACAAAGGAATACCTCCGCCAAACGGCACTTGAAGTGAAATCGGATAAGCTTCTCCTGATCATTTTGTATAAAAGAGGCGGGTAGCTTACTCTCAAGATTATCCAATTTTCTCCCGCCTCAATTACAAATCCTTCTTTTTTTTTTATATATTAAATCATGGAATCTCGAGATAAACTCAAACCCTTTGTGGTATTTTGTGTTGCCATTTCTGCACTTGGTGCTCTCAACAATGGTTTCAATACATCTGCTCTGAATATTCCAGCAAAATCTCTTACAAATTGTCCCGATGTACCATTTGGTACAGTGACATATTATCCCAACTCACCTTTGCCTCAATGTATCCCAATGTCCGATTGGATCTTGTAAGTTTTTACCTACCTTTAATGCGCTGAATTTATGCTAACATTGCCTTGATATAGGGGTACTGCTACTGGCATGTACGCTATCGGTGGTCTTTTAGGGGCTATGATTGCTGGTTGGATGGCTCAAAAGTATGGTCGTCGTGATTCGATGCTCATCATGAATACCACTTTTTTTATCGGTGCCATCTTGCTTTCTCTCTCTACTGAACCTGGTCAATTTGCTGTTGGCCGTATCTTTGTCGGTATCGGCTCTGGTTTCATGACGGTCGTGATTTCCATGTACATTGCTGAGGTATCCCCTTCTAAATACCGTGGTGCTCTCGGTTCTTTCCTCCAACTTTTCTTGACTATTGGTATCATTATCATTGAATGTATCGGTCTTGGTCTTTCCTCTGCTATCGGATGGCGTATCGTTGTTGTGATCACTGTAGGTCCTGCCATCATTCAAATGCTCTGTTTGCCTTTCTGTGCTCGTTCTCCCCGTTGGTTGATCTCTCAGAACCGTATTGATGAAGCTCGTGTTCAATTGATGCGTCTTCGTTATGGCGACGTCCAAGAAGAGTTTTCTGAAATGATCTTGTCTCTCACTAAAGGAGGTTCTGATGGTAACGACAAGAAGGCTGTTCCTGAAGCTGAACTCGGTGACAAGGACAGTTTCGATAATGCTCCCAACGAGGAATCCAACGACGCTTTTGAAGGTGAAGAATCCTTGTCTATTCGCGAAGTGTTCTCCAACCGTTGTTTGATGGTTTTGACCTTGAAGATGATGGTTGTTCACGCTTCCTCTCAATTAACTGGTATCAATGCTGTCATGTATTATTCTACCAACATTTTCGAAAACTCCTTTGGTGATGTTGCAAAGTACGTTACTATTGGTGTCTCTGGTCTTAACATTGTCATGACCATTGTGGGTCTCGGTTTGATTGATCGCTTGGGTCGTAAGATCTTGTTGGTTGTCTCTGCCTACGGTATGATGATTTGGTCTGTTCTCATGACCATTGGCTTGCGGTTCGACGTTTCTGCTCTTCAAGTGGTCTCTATCTATATCTTTGTCGCTTGTTATGCCGTTGGTCTTGGCATGATTCCCTTTGTTATCACTTCTGAAGTTTACCCTACCTATGCTGTCTCTGCTGCTTCATCTGTTGCATTGGCTATCAACTGGCTCTGTAACTTTATTATTGGTCTCGTTTTCCCTGCTCTTCAAACAGCTTGTGGTCCTTATGTTTTCTTGATTTTCACAGGTCTTTCTGCTTTGGCTGGTACTTTTATCCTCATCTTCATTCCTGAAACCAAGCAAAAGACTATCGATCAGCTTGGTCGTGAGCTTGGTTGGGCTGATATCGACTTGAATGATGTCCGTCGCAAGTAAATGCCTGATACTGCTTTGCACCTTTACCTCTTTGTACTATTAGTGTTTATATAATATTATTTTATCATACTTCTTTCTCTTTACATTCATTTTAGACTATTTCATTTATTGCAATATCATAAACTTACCATTTTTTTTAATCTCATAACTATTGTGCTGTCTTTGCTCATTTGCTAGTTTCAAATACATTCAACACAGCTTCAAATCAAAGTGAGATATGTTACTAGTCAGATCGTGCATCTCCTTTCATATAAAATCGAAAGATTAAGTGAGAGAAAGTTATACATGACTTTTATTTCTATTATACACACAGTTAGGCTCATCAATAATAATTTTCAGCAACTAAAGAGGGAATGACAGATGTGTGGATAATATAGATCTATTCAACAGTGTCCAAGGCCATTTTGAACATGGACAATAGTTTGTCTCTGTCTTCTAAACCAACACTGACACGGACTAAATGACGTGCCACACCAAATTGAGCAGCCCAATCCAACTCTGTGTAATGAGCAAGGATAGTGTAAGGACTACACAATGTAAAATTGGTACCAAGGGAGGGTCCTTTAGCACAGCTCAAGTTGTCGTAAAAAGTAGCAGCACTCTTCTCGTCTTTCAAAACCACAGAGAACAAACCTCCATATCCTGAATCTTCAGAATCAATCTTGACAGCGTCAAAATGGTTTCTGCATGTGAACTTTGGGTAAAAAACTTGCTCCACTATAGGGAGTGTAAAATTAACAACCATGTGCCTGTGGTTTTCCTACGCTGAGCCGCCCTTACCTTTGGGATGATCTATTAGAAAGTCGCACAAGGCTTCTGTATTGCGATTGATGGTTTTGGATCGTTCCTTGAATGTACGAGAATTACGCTCCAAAAAGACGGCATCCTCAGACCACACCAAATCCTCGTACTCTGCCTTCAAGATAGCCTTTAATAGTGTATAATACGCTCCGTTTGGATTCAAAATCATGCTAAAAAAAAGGATGGTGAGATGCCTGATTCCCGTCGATCTCTCAGGCCTAAACTCACCTTCCGCCCATGACATTGGAGTCGCCAGAAAACACCTTTGTCAAGCTACTCACGACCATATCAGCCCACTCGAGGACAGCGACATTGCAGAAATTACCAATGGTCTCATCAATGACGATCAAAAACTTGTATTCATCTGCCAGTCTGCGAAGACGCTTGATATCAGGAGACTTCAACAAGGGATTGGAGGGAAATTCGCAGAACAAACTCAAGATCTTTTCGCCTGATTTCAAAAGTGCCTCCAATTCATCCATGCTTTCATCCTCTCCCAGGCCATAAAAGTGACAGCCAGCGCCCCACTTTTGTAGAATCTTGAGGGTATCGGTATAAGGGAATCTATCAAACAGGTAACTTAGCTTTTGCTGCCAAACGAAAGCACTCATCGTAACAAATACTTACCCAAAGCACACGCTTTTGGCAGTGCTATCACCAATAAGCATAGCAGCTTGATGAGCATGATAAATAGCGCTCATGCCACAAGGGTACAAGTACACATCCTCCTCAGACAAACCTCGAATACCACGATCGCCCTTCAGCTGACGTTGCTCTTCCAAATCAGCGCACGATGTCTTGCTTTCCTTGTCACTGAACTCACTCTCTCCCTTCAAGACACCTGCAATACGTCTTCTCAAAGCAACTTTGGCATTGTTTGCGAATTTCACAGGTAAATTGCGGCCATAGCGTTCCTCCAAATAAGTGCTTTGCTCGACATGCTCTTCTTCCTTGTCTTGCCCGACTTTTGGGATCGATCGACTGCTGCTGTAATGGCTTCTGCTACGACTTCCCATAGTGATCTTGGGTCTGTACATGTCGTCCTTCTTGGAGGCCGTTTCCTCGGCAGACTTTTGCTGATTGTCGTCCATGATACGCAAGCAGTATTCAGCCATGCGAGAGGAAATAATGTCTCCAGAGTGCTGCCAGAACTGTTTGGCGATAGGGAATGCGTCTTGAGGGAATAGAACAATGTGAATAGGTACAGGCTGGAGCTCGTTGGAGGCATGGAGGGGTGCAATCTCGAACTCTGCAATACGAACGGTGCCGGTGGGTTCTTTGTAGTAACGTTTCATGAATGATCTACACTGCTCCGCTACTTTATGCGAAGGAAACAGCATGCTTGAATCGTTTTCCTTGCCAAACTTGGCTACGAGACGAGTGCATAGCTTTGAGAGAAGATGGTCAATGCGTCGTTTAGACATGCACATGTGTAGCTTACCTTTTGAATAAAGGGATGGATAAAGAATCGAGGATAGCCACATTCCATTTTGGCAGTGACAATTGGATTGCCTTCTTCGTAATAGATGTTGTCTTGCCATGTGGGAAACATGACAGACACAGCGTGAGGGGTGTGTGCTGGGATAGCAGCACCAACTTGAGTAGGGGGTTCCATTGTGATTTGATTAGTGAAAAAGAGAAAAAAAGAAGGAAACGAACGATCCCCGCATACTTTAATACTTGTCGAATGCAAACCATCAAATGAAACGAAAGGATCTCATCAATACAGCATTTAAACTCCCTAGATCTATCTTGTATTGCAGAGCAAAGAATGGCTCATTATTTAGCATTGTGTCACAAGAGCACAAATCCGAGAAAATTAGGGCTGGCCAGAGAGCAGCAGCAGGCACCATGTGCGACATTTGATATCAATAAAATATGCCCTCAACAGATCTTCTTTGATTTTGGCATTTGACAAGGAGATATCCCTGGAGCAAGCAGTTGTGATACAATCTCATTTGCACGGCCACGCTTTATTTGAATGCACTCAGCAAAGACCTTCTCAATTGCTTCCAAGCACCAATTGTCTCCAAGGAGTAGATGCCATTGCCAATGGAGAATCAGTCCAAGCATACTGCTCCTAGCAAGACTGGAAAGAAGCTTGTCTACCACTAGTTGCTCAACCCACAGCCAAATAGCAGGGAGGAGGAATTCAGTACTCTTATGACACACTTGGGTAATTATATTTTTTATTTACATGATTTGGATATAAAGAGACTATAGCTTATTTACGAGATCTTCCACCATTTGCTTGCATTCATCAGCACTAAGGTATTCAGAGTTTTGGATGGCATTGGAGATTAAGATTGTATTTTTCACTTCTTCCGAGTTGATCCATACACGGCCATTCATGCCAACTGCTGTTTCAAAGGGGAAATGTTCGCCCAAATAACTCAAAATCGGTGTGTTGGGGTTGAGCAATCTTTCAAGACTGTTAGTACAACACTCTTTATACACAGCAGCACACACATACACATACACACACACACACACACACACACTCTCTCTCTCTCTCTCTCTCTCTCTTTCTCTCTTACCTTCTACAGAGTCCCAGCGAACATTTAATCACAAATCCACCCACTAATTCACCAAATCCATCTGCTTTTCCAGTTCTGGGATTGACACATTCAAGCTCGGGCTCCATATCAGGATTTGCCATGGACACTCTGCAGTAGACAAGCGACTGTACATTCAAGTTGGGTTTGTTGCGCTTGGTAGCACCTTCAAATGCCATCATGGGCAGGACGGCTGAATGTGCTGTTCCAATGTCGACACGGAAATACTCTCCCATCTTGGCAATCACTGTGCCAACGACTGACTCTCCGGTGGATGCAATATACTACAGCGCTACTTTAGTATGTCCCTCTATATAGCGACAGGCTATACACGTACTCGTTTTTGATTACTCTCGATCCAGTATCTGTTTCCGACCTCCAAATGTTGCAAAATGCCTGCTTTCATGGCGACAATCTGATCACCTTCTTGTCTTAAGCCTGGACCCAAAACAATGGTAGATGCTTCATCTACATCAATGACATCTCCGGGTAAAACAATGCGTGGATCCACCTCCATGATTGCTGTATTATGCGTGTTGAAAGTAAGAGAGAAAGAATGCTTTCCAAAAAATTTTGTTGCCCATTTTAAATGGACTGGTTTTCTTGGGCTTTCATAATCTCCCAAACTGTTTCTTCATACTGCAAAACACAGCATGGACTTGATCTATCCAATGCATCGATGCTATCCACCAGCACCCAACTGGTATTCACTCTATGTTACTGCAGTTGTGGAACCTCATTTTTACCTGTACTCAAGCCGAAATCTGGTCATTGTACTCGCACTGGAGGATTTCAGGTACTGCAATTCGTTCACGGCGGCTGAAGATAGAGTGGATGTCATTGCAGCATACGGAAAGTACTGTTATACAGCAGCAGCAGCAGACAAGACGGTGCGGTTATGGGATTTCATGTCTGGGTCTCTGATTTCCACGCATAACGAGCACAGTGTAAGTATCTGGCAAGAGCCAAATAAGGGGATGTTGACGTTTATGCAAATGGTAGAAAGACATTACTTCACTAAAGATCATACGCCAAGGCAGTGTGGTCATATCTGGAGACAAGTCTGGCACGTTTGTATTAGCAGACGCTCAGCTGAAATCATGTAAATCGCACGACGCCAGCCTCACATCACCCATTACATGCATGGCAGCAACCCAAGTAGACGGCAGAGACTATCTCGCTGCAGGCTACGAAAATGGCATGGTGTTTATCTACGAAATCCATAATGATCTGTCGATGACCATTGCCAGCCAAATCATGGAAGACACAGACCCAGTACAGTCATTGGATTGGCAGCCGTCCCGTCATTCATCAGAATGGCCCTTGCTCGCATTCAGCACCAAACGAAAACCTCAGATTTTGTTGTGGAATAATGCAGCTCAATCCATCATATCCTCCATTCGACTGCCTCGCCCGCCATCGCAACCCACAGGGGGTCAAAAGTCTGCGGCTACCTGGGTGCAAGTGAGCTGGCAGCAAGACCACACACTGTATTTTACCAGCTACTTGGGTGCCATTGTCTGTGCTGATGTATCCAATCCGACGAGACCCATTGTCAACACGAAAAAGAGAATGGATAAGCATGCTCGGCAAGTGTTTGTTTTAAACTTTGCCAATCAAGGCAGTCAGATGATCAGTATTTCTATGGATGCACAGGTCATTAAATGGGATACGCAGCTTGGAAACGACGTACAGATCATCAAGACACAGACAAAGTACCCTTACTGTATGGATACGCCAGCTTGGGACAGTGGGCAGCTGGCTATTGCCATGGGAGAGAAGGAGATCAAGTACTGGAAGTTTTCTACCGCACAAGATGTCATTCAGCCTCAAACAGATCCCAATTACTATGCTGCTATGGTCATCTGGAGAGGTCTTCAGGGACGGATTCAGAAGGTAAGTTGCAGCAGATGTGTACCTGCTATGAGCTTACTGACTACAAGTAGATTCGAAGCCATCCTTCTGTAGAAGGAACAGCCGCTTATTCAAACGAGTTTGGGCACGTAGGATTGTGTGATTCTTTTGTAAAAAACAATGGCATTAAATTTCACAAGCACCATACACTCAACAGTGCGCCATTCATTGACTGGGGGCCCGACATGTGTGATGTACTGCAGAGAGAGGACATGCGACATCCATTGATTTCTTGCGGTGGAGATGGCACTGTGCACGTCTACGATATGAATAATGTCAAGACACCACCCGCCCTGTTATGCCAGGTGCTGGAAAGACTCAATCCTGCTTGGTTCAATAAGCTCAAAAGCATAGACTCGCATCGCCACTCGCTCAAAGTGGATTCAAAGCTGACGTGGATAGCATTTGGCCATACAAACGGCTTTATCGAAATCTACAATCTAAAGACACTTAAGCTGATATATACCTCAAATTACCAGCGTCAATGCGTCACAGCGCTTGATTGGAAGTGTACGTTGGGCTGATTCCTCGTAAAAATGATATGTTACTGAACAGCTGTATTATAGATGTTGGAGATAAGCTCTACCTTGCATCAGGAAGTCGCAGTGGCCAAATTGTAGTGTACGATGTATCGACTGTCAGCTTGGAAAGCGAACAAGGCAAGTGCGATACACTATGCGTAAAGGCATGCTTGCCTAACTGGTTGCTTGTGTAGATATCCCCATGTTGGGGCAACATGCTAATGTAATTGAATTCAATGGGCACAAAGAAACTGTGAACGACATCAAATGGAGCTCACATCCAGACAAAGCTCTTTTCGCCTCAGCGTCCGACGACAATTGCATTTACGTGTGGAATATTACTACCTCGAAGCCAATAGCTAAATTCAATGAACATCGAAGCCGTGTCTATACAGTGGAATGGAACCACATCGCCTTGGATTCCCTATTCAGCGGAGGACAAGATAAATTTATATACGAATGGAATTACAATGATTACCCTTACGACGAACGAAAGGACGATGAGCCAACAAAGTACCATAGAGAGAGATTTGCACTGGTCAAGAACAAAAAGAAGCGCAAGGAAGTATCCTCCTCCTCCTCCTCAACTACGGATATGTCTACCACCCCACCCGCAAAAAAGAAGACCAAGGCTCACACAAACCTACCGAGATCCATGCTGAATACTGCTCAGGCTTCCGAAGCCTCGACGAGTCGTCTCAAACGGGAACAATGCTGCTTGATCGTAGCCGACAAATTGCTGGGTGGAAAGGTAAAGGAAGCCGTCTTCAAGATTAAAGAAAGTTTGACACAAGAGCAACTTCAAAATGCCACTGTGCAAAAATATTTGACCGTGTGGGATGCTGATGATGGAACGCAGAAAGAGCCACATCAGAATATACATGAATTACTGTATGGCGATAAAAATGATATTCGACACTTGCTTGACCTGGAAGGTATGTTGCTTGCCATACGGCTATCTGTGAAATGTACAGCTAATATATTGCATAGTGGGTGCCTTGGACCGGGATGAGCAAAACATAGTTCAGCCGTGGTCTGCAGAGGTGGAGCAAAATGTCAAGAACAAGTTTGATATCAAGCTGGCTATGGATATCATGCGCTGCCATTTTACTGTATTTGATCAAGACACAACAAACAACGGTCTAGCAGATTGGGTGATACTAGCACTAAGTCCAATGGGTAAGCTCATGTCTCAAAATACTAAATCTCGTACTAATGGCTGATACAGTAAGCAAAGAAAAGTGGCTAGAGCTCATGTTGAGCCAAGCAAAAAAGATGGAATCAGCCAAACAGTTCAACCTTGCTGCTTCATGCTACATTGCTTGTAGCCATATCTATGACGCCATTGCCATGTACAGACAGCAAAGTATGTTTCAAGAGGCCATCGTGGTAGCTAAGCTAAGATTACCGCCTGGAGACCCTATCGTCAAGTCATTGTTCAGTGAGTGGGCAAAAGAACTGCAAAAAGGCAATCAAGATACTTTGACAGCAACATGGTAAGTGTGAGACGCCCATGCTATTTTGGCCTACTTGCCTCTAACACGTCGTTGATTTCAGTTATTTGCTATCAGACACAGAAGGCTCTGTCGAAATCGCCATTGACTGTTTGACTCGAGATGGAAAAGAATCTGGCTTGTTTTGTGCAGCATGTTTGGCGTTAGCTATCAATGATACTACACACCAACAACGGTTGGATCGTTGGCTTTTGTTATTGGCAGATCGCTTAACGAACAAGAAATAAACAGAGAGGGAATTACCAGTGTGATTGAATAGCTACGCATATACAGTTCATCCGCTCAAACTGCTTTCAAATAAACTACAATGGAAAAACAAGTTTTTATGCAAATGCTTGCTGCCACGCACTAGTTTTCTTTTTTCAGTTTATATATTAGAATCAAGCGTGGGTTTGAGAGCCTTTTACACTTTTGAGAATCGAGACGAGATTATGCATGGAGTCATCTTGTTGGCTGCGTTAGATAATCAACTAATGATCCGCTTTTTCTTTTCTCGTTTAACGGTTAAATCAATAAAGCCTTCTTTCTCTATAGTACCAAGAGGGACCTATTTTCAATCTTCTTCACTATATATATACTGTAAAACATTCATATCCTTTCAAAATTTAAATAATTGTGTGCCGTACAAGATGGATAAAACCACCGGCAAAGCCGGCAATGGGGAGGGGTTTGGGGGTAGAACATAACGCGTCTAATCTAGCATTTGATAATATTAATCTATATGAGGGCTTAATCGCAGCGAAGCGAAGGTTCAAAACCATAGTATTCAAGCTGCAAATTCGGGGTTTCATTTCCAGTTAATAAGCTTACCAGCAACATATCGCATCAAAATTTGCATAGATCAGTTTTACCAAAATCACCATGCCTTCTATTCAAATTAGAAGTTGCACAGGCTGTAGAACTACCCTTCCAGTAAATTACAGCTACCAAGGATGTAATTCATGCCGTGTAAACAAAAGCTATAAAGCAAAAATACAACCAAATTTGACAGCTTTCAACCCTTCATATCTTGACATGTAGACCTTTCTGAGCCACCGAAATGATGCCAAACAATTGTACTCAAGTAGCAGTAACTTCCTGGTACCTTTGCTCAACTTTTTGAGCCAAAAAAACATGGTCAAAAACCGACCAGAAAGCATGAGGGGTACCTCATGATTTTTTACGAAAATCAAACGATCGCGTTTTTCACCTTGAAAATGAACACTTTTACTATGGTATAGATCAGCTCAAAATGTTTCTCTCGACCCAAAGCAACATCTGAAACCACTTTTATGGGATGTTCATATGCAAAATATGGCTATTTTCGCTAAAAACCTCATTTCAAATTTTATTAAATTGCTCATTAAGTTCGGTCAAAGTATTTATTACAATTAGTATCATTGGAAGCGCCTTGAAAAGTACTTCAAGAATGGATTAGGAAGCGTAGGGTGATCATTACAGTTTATATAGTCGAACACCACGAAATAGATTAAAGAAGTCGAAAAAATACGAAATTTGTCCAATCCTGAACAGAAAAGACAAACTGAGTTTCAATCTATTCTAGCGGGCGGCACCACTGCTGCTGGCTGACCTAAATGTCTTTCTGTTGAAGGCAGTGATAATTGCGATACTGATTAAATGGGAATCATGGAATTGAAAGGGAAATTGCTTAGCGCAAATAATTTTTTGGGGAGCTTTGCCTCATGAAGGTGTCTTTTGCAATGACAATATCTCAAAAAAGTCGCTATAGATCTTACACAAGTCCTGTATTTACTTATAGCCGATCAACCTCGCTACGCTCGATGACAGTGTCGCCTTGCGGGCTCTTGTCGAAGGCATTTCAAATTAGAGACAATAAAAACCTGCTATTTAAGTAGATTTTAAGCGGTCTATTGATAATAGAAGAAAGATTATATCAGAGTCAGAAAGGGAGGTGTATTTCTCCCTGCATCCTCCTCACTTTGCCTATACACTGGTATCAACGGAAGCTATTATTGAAACGACATGAAAGAGAGTTTAAGCTTTATGCAGCATTTGTATACTACATTTTCCATTTGTGCCATATTTTTTGGTAGTAGAATTGTCATATCATTCACTGCTGCTGATACTCTTAATAAGATGGCGACATAAAGCTGGCTATAAGTAAATACAGGACTTGTGTAAGATCTAAATCGACTTTTTTGAGATATTGTCATTGCAAAAGACACCTTCATGAGGCAAAGCTCCCCAAAAAATTATTTGCGCTAAGCAATTGCCCTTTCAATTCCATGATTCCCATTTAATCAGTATCGCAATTATCACTGCCTTCAACAGAAAGACATTTAGGTCAGCCAGCAGCAGTGGTGCCGCCCGCTAGAATAGATTGAAACTCAGTTTGTCTTTTCTGTTCAGGATTGGATAGATTTTGTCCTTTTTCGACTTCTTTAATCTATTTTGTGAGATTTGACTATATAAACTGTAATGATCACCCTACGCTTCCTAATCCATTCTAGGAGTACTTTTCAAGGCGCTTCCAATGATACTAATTGTAATAAATACTTTGACCGAACTTATTGAGCAATTTAATAAAATTTGAAATGAGGTGTTTAGCGAAAATAGCCATATTTTGCATATGAACACCTCATAAAAGTGGTTTCAGATGTTGCTTTGGGTCGAGAGAAACATTTTGAACTGATCTATACCATAGTAAAAGTGTTCATTTTCAAGGTGAAAAACGCGATCGTTTGATTTTCGTAAAAAATCATGAGGTACCCCTCATGCTTTCTGGGTCGGTTTTTGACCATGTTTTTTTTTGGCCCAAAAAGTTGAGCAAAGGTGTCAGCAAATAAGTGCTGGATGAGAGTAACAGTTTGTCGCTATTCTGGTAGTCTAAAACGGCTCCTGACGCGAGAAAACACGGCTCAGATGTATCCGAATTTTGCTGCGATTTGTATATACTTGAGGATTAGAAGGCAATGCAAGTATGCTGTTTGCTTCAATATGAGTTTTCCCACGTAAACAAATGTGGGGCATTATTGAGGAGTCAGATCCACAGTTATAAAGGATCTTTATATGATGGTAGATAGTAAAGAAATCTATACTAGTAGACTATCCGACGCAGCTGACAGTAGTTCAATGAGAAGGACAAAGGTGATCGACAGTGTAGGTCGCTACAACGTACGCTAGTTCCCACAGAAGCGAAGCGAAGGTAGAGAACCGCCCGAAGCGTAAAAGTACACGTTTTGTATCATGTTGGATAAACGTTGATCAGAATTTTGTACCTGGATCACAACTCATTTCGGAGATACTACCTTTATCATTTGCTGCCTGGTGGTGTATGCTTTGCCAATGCACTTTGCAACACTAATAAGATAGTAGTGGTGCATTGCTGCATGAGCAAGTCCCTCTTCTGCTCGAATCTGATGCCTTTTTCAGCTGCAATAGGGCCATGGATCCAACAGTGAATTATATAATATGTGGGGTAGTATCCAATCAAGATGAGTGTGTAACTGTTACTCAATCTCGTCATATATAAAACGCTTGCCAGGTTGTGAGAAAGCTCGATTTGATTGAATGGTCTTATCAGTGCCAGATCTATACATCATGGCGCAAAGGGGCCATAGGACAAATAGCAATGTGACTGGAAGAGACATGGTCTTGCCCCAATTCATGCGGCATTCCAAACATGTCATTGTAATTGATGATAGATTATCACCTTGATATGTCATCAGGATGTATTAGACCAGACGCTAGTCATTAACATATGAATATGTTACATCTAGCACTCGATTAATGCATGACAAATCATCATCATCATCTAGCACACAAACACATCAGATAGATACGACAGAGAGGGAGCTGTTGAACCCCGCGCGCGCCGCGACTATAAATGTAGTCATCTCAGAAACCGTATGGAGGCGAGTGCGTTGAGGAGAGTGGAGGAGGATCATGTAAGCAGGAAAATAATAAACCCCCTGCAAACTTTTTGAAATTTTAATTTCTTTTTTTTTTCTTCTGTTTATTTCACATAAAAACAATTAAACATTATGGCCGATCAACATTCTGCAATTCTTGAGGAAATCAAAAAGAACATTCAAAGCCTTCATGAAAAGTTTGAAGCTCTTGAAAAGAAGGTAGCAGGTGGTGTTCCCAAGCAGGAACTCCGTATGGTCATTATGGGTCCTCCTGGTGCCGGTAAGGGTACTCAAGCTCCTGCTATCAAGGACAAGTTCTGTGCCTGTCACTTGGCTACCGGTGATATGCTCAGAGCTGCTGTTGCCTCCAAGTCTCCTCTTGGTTTGGAAGCCAAGAAGATCATGGATGAAGGAGGACTTGTTTCTGATGAAATTGTTGTTGGTATGATCAAGGAAAATTTGGACAACAACCCTGAATGTAAGAATGGGTAAGTTTTATGATAAGGTGCAATGCCAACGCGTCCGAGTTCTCGTTACTGATGATACTATTCTATAGTTTCATTTTGGATGGTTTCCCTCGTACTGTTGTTCAAGCCGAGAAGTTGGATGAGATGCTTGAAGAAAAGAAGAAGCCCTTGAACTCTGTCATTGAGTTGGTCATTGATGATAACCTTCTCGTCTCTCGTATCACTGGCCGTTTGATCCACCCTTCTTCTGGTAGAACTTATCACAAGGAATTCAAGTAAGTTGTCAAATCAGTAGATCCATATTATCACTCAGGCTAACCGCCAATTAGCCCTCCCAAGGTTGCCATGAAGGATGATGTTACTGGTGAGCCTCTTATCCAACGTTCCGATGATAACGAAGTTTCCTTAAAGAAGCGTTTGGATGCTTTCCACAAGCAAACTGTTCCCGTTGTTGATTACTACAAGAAGAAGAACATTTGGTACGGTGTTGATGCTTCTCAATCTCCCAAGGCTGTTTGGGCTGCTCTTGGTGCCATTTTCGATAAGACCCTTTAGATTTGTAATTAGTTTGTCTCTTATAAAAAAAAATAATAGGAAATCCTTGTGTTTTTTGTATGCAATAAATTATCATGTTCATATGTATGGATGGGCTTTGACTTGATCAGTCACGGAAATATGCCATATTGATGTGCATTTAAATTGTTCTACTGCGCTTTTCATTAGACGCTTTTCTTTCCAATATATCTCCATACATCACAAATCATGAGCGAGACTTCATCACCTTTATCCGACTACCAGCACGACGTCGTCTTAGATGGCAATGAGACGGTGAGCAATGAATTGGAATCATTAGGCGTTGATTTGGTTGATCAGCATGTGCTTGAAAAGTCATTGATGGAAAAGGTAAATGACGACGAGACACATGCAATATGCCTCGAGCTTAACATCATTGCAGGCGGATAAAGCACTAGCTGAGCGAGACGATGAATTAGACAGAAAGCGACTAGACAAAGCTTACAAAGAAATAGAGTAGGAAGCTTGCATGAAACCGGCACATGTGGATCGATGTTCATGCGTCTTGTTTTATAGAGCTACACAAAAGCAACTGGAGACATTGAGGCTGAAGATGAAGGAGTCTTTGGACAAGGACAAGTTTATACCAAAGATCAACCAGCAAGCTAAGCGACTACGAGATGCGAGCAAGGACAAGGACGACATTCTGGGCAGAATGCAGGATCGAGAAAAGGAGCGCTACAAGGCTGTGGTGCCCGTGGACAGGAATGCCAGACAGGATGATGAGACACAAAGAGACTTTCTTGTGAGAACCGGCAAAATAACGCCATTTGACCACTTGCCACAGTATCATGCCAAACAACGAGAGAAGGATGTGGTTTTTCCTGGATCAGTGGGTCAGATGTCACATCAAGATCTTCATGCACCGAGCCATAAAGCAGAGCAGCCTTCGACTTCATCGTCTTATTTAAAGCGCAAACTGAGTCAGAACGGCGATGATGATGATGAATACACAGATACCGCTATGGTGGACGAGGACGACGAGGACGAATATAGACAAGATGGCGTTCTAGACGAGGATGACAACCTGGATGACGAGGAGCAAACTAGCAGCAAGCGTGCATCGAGAAAATTGGATGAAATTTACAATGACGACGGATCAGAGATGAATTATAGAAAGCGACTGCAAGATTGGATTCATAATCGAAAGATCATGCGCTATCAAAAGACACATGTAAGTTTGTCGTGTGTGTATGTAGCGTGGTTCCTTTAAATGCTGATCATGCTAAAGGAGGATGCTATCAATTTTTCCATGGAAGAAATTGAGTCTAGGCTGGCGCAAGACGAGAGTAACAGTGATAACGATGCACAGGAACAATTTGAGCCACATCCCAATTTTGACGACATTGAATTTGATGGTGGCATGAAGGTGCCTGGTGAGCTGTGGGATTGCCTGTTTGACTATCAAAAGACATGTAAGTTGCGTTGACACATGCTGATAATTGAGCACTGATTGCGGGCATCCAGGCGTGCAATGGTTATGGGAATTGCATCGACAAAAAGTAGGCGGCATTTTGGGCGATGAGATGGGTTTAGGCAAGACCATTCAAGTGATTTCCTTTTTATCTGGCCTCTACTATTCGCAAATCCTTGGTCCTGGTCAGCCCTCTATCATTGTCTGCCCTGCGACTGTGATGAAGCAATGGGTGCAAGAATTTCACAAGTGGTGGCCTCCCTTGAGAGTCGCCATCCTGCACTCAAGCGGCACAGGCATCAAGAATTCCGTACACGGAAAGGGTAAGAGCAGAGCATTATTGGATCAAGAAGAGGAAGACAGCGAAGAGGAAGAAGAAGAGTACACGTTTCAAAACAACAATGAGAATGGCGATGATGATGAAGAAGAAGAGTACGAGCCAGATCGCAGAGGAAAGGGCGCGTCCAGAAAGAAGGCGAAAAATGCAAGATCGTCCGCCAAAAGCATTCTCACTACAAAGGCAGGTAGAAATGCAGCCGCCTTGGTGGAACAATACGTAAAGTACGGCGGTATCTTGATTACAACGTACAGTGGTGTTCAGAGCTACAGAGAGATCTTGTTGAAGCATCGTTGGGGATATGTAGTATTAGATGAAGGACATAAGATTAGAAACCCTGACTCTGGCACAACGCTGGCAATCAAGCAATTCAAGGTAATATAAAATATTTGAGTTTTTCCCCCTCTCAAAGTCATTTCTTACTCTTTCTGTTTTTTTTGCATAGACACCTCATAGAATCATCTTGTCAGGTACACCGATACAAAACAACCTGAAAGAGTTGTGGTCTTTGTTTGATTTCATATTTCCAGGCAGATTAGGTGTGAGTACAATGTGGGCTCATCTGTTGCACCGAGGGTATTAACACACTTATAGACGCTGCCCATCTTTCAAACGCAATTTTCCATCCCTATTGGTATTGGTGGATATGCGAATGCGACCAATGTTCAGGTACAAACAGCCTACAAGTGTGCTTGCATGTTGCGAGATTTGATCAACCCATACCTGCTTCGACGCATGAAAGTCGATGTCGCCTCTGACCTACCCAAAAAAAACGAACAAGTGCTATTCTGCAAGCTGACCAAACCTCAACGCAGTGCTTATCTCAAGTTTATCTCGTCCAAGGACATGGACGCAATTCTGGAGCGTCGACGTCAAGTGCTGTTCGGCATTGATATCGTCAGAAAGATTTGCAATCATCCAGACATCATGGACTTGACACTGCCGCACACGGATCCTGACTATGGCAATCCTGAACGCAGTGGCAAAATGATCGTTGTGAGAGCCTTGTTGAAAATGTGGAAACAGCAGCAGCACCGTGTATTGCTCTTTTGTCAGACGAGACAGATGCTCGATATCCTAGAGATTATGATGAATCGCTCCCACTACAGATACCTGAGAATGGACGGTACGACGCCTGTTGGTCAGCGTATTGCCATGGTGAATGAATTCAACACAGTGCCTGATATTTTTGTCTTCTTATTGACTACCAAGGTGGGCGGCCTCGGTTTGAATCTGACAGGTGCGGATAGAGTCATTCTTTTCGATCCTGACTGGGTAGGTCGCCTGTCAATAGACCGATGTATAAGCTAATGAATAATCCAATAGAATCCTTCCACTGATATGCAGGCAAGGGAGAGGGCTTGGCGTTTGGGTCAAAAGAAGGAGGTGACAGTGTATCGTTTAATGACGAGTGGCACAATCGAGGAAAAGATATATCATCGTCAGATCTACAAGCAGTTTTTGACAAACAAGATTCTCAAGGATCCAAAGCAGAGGAGGTTCTTTGATGCCAGTAACTTGCAGTCCTTATTCACGTTGGGGGCAGAAGATGCTGTGGGTACAGAAACAGGAGATTTGTTCAAAGGCACAGAGATCAATTACAACGACACTCGCAGAAAGAAAAAGAAGAGAAAGAATGGCGATGATGAAAGGGTTCTGGTAGCCATTGAAGGTGTCGATAGCTTGGAACGATAGTAACGTATCTTGTTGATTGGATTGGCATGGATGACTGATATGTGTTTATAGCGCAGGAGAGCGGTTAGAGGAGGAAGAAAGACGCAAAGAACGAGAACAAATGGAAGCAAATGATAGCATTGATGGCGAGGATCATGTTCTCAAGAGCTTGTTTGAAATGACAGGCATCCAAAGTGCATTGCAACACGACCAAATCATGGATTCTGCCTCTCATGATGCTGTCTTTGTTGAGCGTGAAGGTAATCTACATGCAGTGAATAGTGCATGTATGGCATCTATCTCTTACACATACATAGCTACTCTCGTTGCTGAGCGTGCAGCAGCGGCGCTAAAGGAATCCAGGCGTCAACGCCGACAAATGGACATTGGAACACCCACATGGACAGGTCGTTCTGGAGCAGCTGGAGCACCTCGATTTGCACTTTCAAATCGAGCAGCTACCCCTCCTCCAAAGTTCGGACAGAGCCCCGCATTCTCAACGCATAGTGCCCCTGTATCACCATCCCCTAAAAACGCATTTGGCTCTGGAAATGTATCTGGCTTTAAAGCAATGAATGATGCCAGACCATCCTCGAGTTCATTGCTGGCGCGCATGAAGGAACGAAGAGCAATGGAATCAGGCAAAAGTGCTAGTCCACAGCCACAAGGTAAGGGATGCTCTGTAAGTCGTCATGGAACTTGTACTCAAGCATTATTACATTCAAATTTTGATAGAAGTGTCGCTCTCCATTTTGGATAATGCAGCTCGAGGAGGCATGATTGTCAAGATCAGAGATTACCTGTCTAAACACAATGGTCGTGGCACTTCGCAAGACATTATAGATGCATTGGACATTAGTATCAATCAAGAGCAGATCATTATTTTTAGAAAAATGCTACAAGCCATTGCAACATTTAAGAAGGATCAGACAGGAAAGGGCTTCTGGATGCTGAAAGAAGATTATTTATAGAGAGAAATGTCTCATCAAGGTAGTGTGTTTAAACTTCCGATGAACCTCTCTTTGAAGAAGATGGCAAGGAAGCTATCCATATTGATTCATTCATGTCATTTGTAGATATGGAGAGAGAGGAATGGAGAACAATGTTGCATTACAATCGTGACTTGGCAACCTGAATTTAGTTGAACGCCCACCACACCACTTCTACCTCTCCCCCTTTCTTTCCCAATAAAAAAAAAAAATCTAATTTATTAAACCCAAATCTTGCAACCTTTCATACCTGTTGTTTTATTACTTATTGACCTGCGCGTAATTGGCCAAGGACGGAACAACCTGAAAGACATTGACTAGAAACAACAACCCATCACTCTATACAACAACTGCATAAAACATAGGTAGAATCCATTACATCCAAAAAGAACTGCGTGAATTTGCATAGCAACCCAAGAAAACTCAGATTTCTCATATACTATATATATATATATATAGCAACCTTCATCCATCAAATGACAATTGACGAATTTGAACCAGAAGACGTATTGCTGGAGATCAGCCGCAAGCTTTCCAATGTTTCTATACACAAATTACCTGCTCATGGAGGCAATGTAGAGAAGGATGCTGTACGTATTGAACATAACGGGGTTTTTCATGGTGTTCAAGATCCGATTTGATTGCTTATTGTATGTGTTGTAGTTGCCTACCATCAAGTATTTGCTCTTCTCGTCAGAGCGTGACCAGATCAAACAAAGTATTCGCCTCTTGCGTAGATACTTGACTCAAGGTAAACCTATATACATTGGGATTTGTATGACCCTCATGATTTACCATGAGCATTCTGTAGGTCATAGTGACGAAAGTAGTGTCAATGATATCCTTGCATTGGATATTTTACCTCGTATCAAGGAATTAATAGGATCTGATCTGGGTGATACAATCAAGGTACGTTATAAATTACTAAAGGTATAAAAAAGCTCCTTTACACATGTTTATCTCCTTGAAATATTTAGTTTGAATGCGCATGGATTGTCACCAATGTTGCTGTAAGTTGATTGAGAGATCCTTGTCGGATGATATGGCATATTTACGCATTACGCTTGTAGGCTGGAACAACCGAGCAAACCAATGCCATCATTGAAGCAGGATTTGTTGATTTGTTGCTCGATTGTATGCGACAAGAAAATGGATCATTAGACTTGAAGGCACAAGCTGCATGGGCTCTTGGTAATATTGCGGGCGAATCACCAAATTACAGAGAAGAGCTTATGAGAAAAGGCTTTACACATGCCATTGTCAAAGTACTTGAAGATGTATACCAAGATACATACGATGAATCGCAAGACTTGAGTTATCCAGCTGGAAAAATACGATTCTCTGATGAAGATATCTACTCGAATGTGGAAGCGTTGCTCTGGGCATTATCCAATATGTCTCGTGGTGGTTTCCATGTTGCAGAATATTATCAGAACTACTTGCCCATGTTTAAGGTGTTTTCAGACTTTATCGTCTTTGATTATACAAAGCTTGAAATTGAAATCTGGTAAGTTGTGCAAGCGTGTGTTTAATTTGATGTACTGAGTGAAGCTTAGCTGGGGATTATCTCGTGTGCTATACAACATGCATGATGTCAATGCTTTTCACCAACGCAATCATATATCAGATGAACTCTGCGAGAGACTATCTAGTCTTTTAAGGTATGCCCATCAGTGTGGAGAAGCAATGTTTATGTGTGCAATCGTTCTAATACACAGCATGACAGAGATGGCGTACCAAAAGTAGTTGTACCTGCCATTCGAACCGTGGTGAATATCACATCTGGACCCAACAGCTGTGTTGAAGGTCTATTACGCACGCCGTTACTGACAAGCATCACTCGATTATTGGAACCACAAGCACCTAATGAAATCCGAAAAGATGCCTTCCTCGTCATCTCCAATCTAGCAGCTGGAAACGAAGAAATGATCAAGCATGTCATTGAACACAAGGTGGTGATGAACAGCGTCGTTGCACACATTACTGTTCCTGGACACAGTTATAGCTCTAATCCAGTGCTATGGACACCGACATTATCACATGCCTATTACATGAAGAACGATGAATGGAAAGTAACAAAGGAAGCACTGTGGATTATATTCAATATCGTCTCGCTCGGAAGTGATCCCTCGGTCTGGTAAGTGCTTTATTCAAAAAAAGTCCATGAATAGCAATACTCAATATGTAAATATAACACAGGGATCTACTCAATGAACACCCTTACTTGCCACGATCTCTCGCAGCAGTCCTCAACTACATTGATCTCCCTTTGGATGTATGCGAAAAGAGCATAGAGGCCATCATCAGCTTGGTACAGCGCTCAAACAAATGGATCGACAATCGTTTCCCCAATGGCAAGAACCCATTTGTAAGAGATCTCATTGAAAACGGTGTACATACGGCTCTTCCTTGCATACAGCAAGTGCATGAAAACGAGAATCTGAGAGACTTGTGCTTGAAATTGGATAAATTACTCGTCGCTTCAGAAGAAGATGTGGTTCAAACAGCATCCATTTCAGACGTAGCTGGTATGGCGAGTGCCTTCGGACTACCCACTATTGTAGAGATCAAGTCGAAAAGTAACAAGAGACGAGTCATTCGTGGCCTGGAGGATGGTGATGTTAGACTTATCGAAAACGCTGTTGGTAATTTATGCATTTAACACCCTCATTCTCCTCCTCCATCTCTCTCGCGGTCTTCTATCAATTCATATTTAGTTATAAATGCAAATAAAAAAAAATGTCAATACAGAAGCTCCAAGTCTAGCTATCATCATTATATATGCTGTAAAACATTCAAAAAAAGTAGACAAACAAACCATACTACCCTTTCAAAAATTTAAAAAATTGAGTACCTTACAAGGTGAATAAACTACCAGGGAAGCCGGCATTGGGGAAGGGGGTTTGCAGGAGGTGCTTAGCCCATCCACTAAGAACATAACGCATCTTTCAACATTTGGTAACATTGATCTATAAGGCGGTTTACCGTAGCGAGGTGAAGGTGAAAAACCATGGTAGCTAAGCATCTAGCCCAATATTTGGTAATATTATTTTGGACAAAAATTCTTTTTTACACTTTATATCCAGACTGCCCTTCAAGAAGATTTCAGCTACCAAGGATGTAATTCATGCCGTGTAAATAAAAGCTATAAAGCAAAAATACAGTCAAATTTGACAGTTTTCAAGCCTTCATATCTTGACACGCAGATCTTTCTGAGCCACCGGAATGACGCCAAACAATTGTACTTGAGTAGTAGTAACTTCCTGACATCTTTGCTCAACTTTTTTGGGCCAAAAAAAAAACATGGTCAAAAACCGACCAGAAAGCATGAGGGGTACCTCATGCTTTTTTACGAAAATCAAACGATCGCGTTTTTCACCTTGAAAATGAACACTTTTACTATGGTATAGATCAGTTCAAAATGTTTCTCTCGACCCAAAGCAACATCTGAAATCACTTTAATGGGGGTGTTCATATGCAAAATATGCCTATTTTCGCTAAAAACCTCATTTCAAATTTTATTAAATTGCTCATTAAGTTCGGTCAAAGTATTCATTACAATTAGTATCATTGGAAGCGCCTTGAAAAGTACTTCAAGAATGGATTAGGAAGCGTTTTTTTTTTTTTTTTTTTGTAGGGGAGTCGAGCTCCAAGTTTTATTTAAAGTCCTTAAAATGTCATGCTGAGGGAAAGAAAAGACTGTTGGTGGACCCAATGTCTGCAAAGAAGGGGAATAAGATATTTTTTGAATTAAGTTGGGAAAGAAATCTACTACTAATAAGGTGCGACACCTAGAGCCAATACAGTCTTGCGGAAATCGTCAAAATATAGATCATGGATAAGAGCACAAAACACCAAACGAGGACATCAGTACTACGCCAAAAAAAATCAAACAACTTGCGTTCACCAGGATTTGAACCGGGATCCTCCCGTTGGCATACGGGAGTTTTACCACTTCGCCCTACCACCAGGGGCAGGATTAGGAAGCGTAGGGTGATCATCACAATTTATATAGTCAAATCTCACAAAATAGCTTAAAGAAGTCGAAAAAGGATTAAATCTATCCAATCCTGAATAGAAAAGACAAACTGAGTTTCAATCTATTCTAGCGGGCGGCACCACTGCTGCTGGCTGACCTAAATGTCTTTCTGTTGAAGGCAGTGATAATTGCGACACTGATTAAATGGGAATCATGGAATTGAAAGAACAATTGCTTAGCCCAGAAACTTTTTTTTGGAGAGCTTTGCCTCATGAAGGTGTCTTTTGCAATGACAATATCTCAAAAAAGTCGCTATAAATCTTACACAAGTCCTGTATTTACGCATGGCCAGCTTTATGCCGTCATCCGAGGAGCAACATCAGCGAATGGATACCTCCCCCTCCTAACTTTGATATAGCTTTTTTTTTTTTTTTACTATTAATTGATTGTTTAAAATCTACTTTTATGCCAGACTTTTTATTATCTCTGATTTGGAATGTCTTCGGACTCTTGGACTGAGATGGCTCGTCCCTTCAATTGACTCAGATCCCCGGATTGTTTGTATTTTTCTCTGTTCTTGTTTTATTTCTTTTCAATTTATAACCATAACCTCCCTCTCTCGTCCTATTATAGATAAAATTGATTGCTCATGTCGAAATCTTTATACCAAAAGCTCTCACTAGCATATAAGACGACTAGATTTCCTTGGAAAAAACATGCACTTATCGGTTACGATCTCGAAGGCA
This sequence comes from Mucor velutinosus, assembly GCF_035048745.1. Taxonomy (NCBI): domain Eukaryota; kingdom Fungi; phylum Mucoromycota; class Mucoromycetes; order Mucorales; family Mucoraceae; genus Mucor; species Mucor velutinosus. Next base: position 1,657,197 of record NW_027041905.1, on the reverse strand, counting down.
ATGAATACTGGGATTGTCCCAACCCATTAGGTATGTTGAAATACCCAAATGACAAACAGGTCAAAGCTTACAATCATTCAAAGGTGGAAGAATGAAGCGATGGGTGCAAATGACAGACGATTCTGAGAATGATTTGACAGTATTTCATGGAGACAAATTACCAGGTAATTTCTATGAATGAGAAAGGTGGAGGTTGATTTAAGCAATGTATTCATGTACGTTTGACAGTCCAATGGCAGGCATGGTTGAGACACACAAGAACAGCTGCACCCACTATACAAGAATTAGTACAAGAAGAGAGAAGAAAAGCCCTTGTGCAGGAGAGAGCCAAGGCTTTGGATGAAGAGTGGGAGCAGGTATAATGTGTTTTAAAATCTATAAAATGGCAGTGGAACTAATGAATCGAATGATGTTAGCGCAAGTTGCAACTACAACAGTTGCATGACGATGAACAGAGAGAAGTGGATCGTTTGGCAGCATTGGAAAGTGGTAAGTTATTGGGGGCAATGTTACTTAATGGGCTGTTGTTTACATATGTTTTCTCATAAGCGGAAAAAGAGCAAAAGGACAAGAAGGAAGAAGCTGCCAAGTCATCGAGACCTTCTGGTACTGGCGATACCTTTTCGCCAGGTGAATGGAACCCAACAAGCTCAAGAAGAAGATAAAACACTTTAACGTATGATATCCGAATGAATAGCAACTGCATGGAAGCAGTTTAATAGAAAATAAAAGCAACAGATTACATCGTTGTTGATACATAAGCAAAGCAATTTTATTTTATACATAAATCTTAAAATACAAAAGGTGGGTGATATGGATTACAGCAATAGTCTGTTTTAACGAGTAACAATGTCTGCCAAATCATTCTTGGTATTACCCCAAGTAGCAACATTGAAACGTTGTGAAAGAGTGACATAGGACATCATGATCATCATATCTCTAAAGAGGAAGAGGTCTCCAGTTTCCAAATAAGCAGCCTTGCCCTCGAGGAGCTTTTCAATGTTGACCCAGCCAAGCCTTTCAAGGGTTTCCTTGGTGATAAGCTTGTCGAGAAGATTGACCACTACAGGATTGCGTCCTTCAGAAGGAGGAGCGAGGAAAGGATGTTTGGTGCGCTTATACATTTCTTCAGTAATGTAAGGTTTGACAGCTTCTTTGAGAACCCACTTTTCATTCAAGGTGCCATCGTCATTGCACTTGATCTTGAGCGAGGGAGGAAGACCGTTGACATATTCACAGAGATGGTGATCCAAAAAGGGAGTGCGTGCTTCAACCGAGTGAGCCATTTCGCTACGATCACCAAGCGAGTTACAGAGATGGTTGGGGAGGAAAGTGTGGTTTTCAACATACATGGCAGTATGAAGAGGATGCCATTTGTTGTTGGCCTTGTAGCGAGCCATACCGCTAAGACTTTCAGCCATGGCAAGAGCAGGGTTGGGTCTGCCTACTTGAGCGAGAGCAGCATCGTGATAGCATTTGTCTTCCAGAGTGAGGGCCTTGCCCAGCATAGTATGCGTGTTGATATTATTGAGAAGCTTACGGGTCATAATATCTGCACTGTTGTGGCCTGCAAATATATCCTTACCATATTTGTTGAATTCTTCCTGACCGCCAAAGTGCTTGAGTCTAGCTTCACGTTGATCGTTGGGAAGTGTGCCAAACCCATCAGGAGAGGCATTATCAGTTTCACGCAAATAATCAGCGTGGAAGAAAGCATAGCCACCGAAATGCTCATCAGAGCCCTCACCGGTCATGACAACCTTGTAGCCTTGATCACGCACGAATTCAGACAAGAGGAACTTACCAATGGCGTTCAAGTTGTTGTGAGGTTGCTCTACGTGCCAAACAGATTCCTCAAAGTTGTTCAACATATCATCTTCAGTAAGCGACAATTTCTTAAAGTCAGCGCCACAGAATGCAGCTGTTCTTTCAGCAATGGCAGATTCATCGTAAATGTCACTTCCAGCGAAACTGATGCAGAAGGCTTTCAGCTTGGCGTCAGGATTGCTCTCTCTCAAAATAGAGGATGCAATACCAGCAATACAGGAACTATCAATGCCACCACTAAGATAAACACCAAGAGGGACATCGGCTCTCAATCGGGTTCTGATGGCGTCCTTTAAATGGTCATGAACACCTTGAACCATCTCTTCTACAGTACGAGTTTCCTTGACGTTCTTGTCAGGATAATCAGCGTCCCAGTAAGGCTGAATTTCCATGGATCCAGAAGAAGTAGCAATCAGATAGTGAGCAGGGGGCAGCTTGTAGACACCTTTGAAGCAAGTTCTCATGTCATTGACAGGACCATTATGCATGATGGAGTCGATATCCCATTCAGGCTTCCATCCCATAGGCAGAAACGACTTGATTTCACTACCCACAAGCAAAGTACCGTTGTAAACTGTGTAGTAAAGAGGTTTGATACCGAAGCGATCACGAGCAGCAATGAAACGGTTTTTCTTAGCATCGAAAATGTTGATGGCAAATTCACCACGAAGATGTTCGAGGAAGCCCATGCCGTATTCCTCGTAAAGATGAAGCGCAATCTCACTATCGCTCTTGGTGCTGAACGTGTGTCTTTTGGCTTCCAATTCTTCTCTGATACGCTCAAAATCATACAACTCACCGTTCACAACACATTGAACAGAAGCAGAGGCGTTACTGAGAGGTTGTTGACCACCGTTTAAATCGATGATAGAGAGACGGACATGGCCAAGGCCTTTTTAATAAGGTTAGGCCCAACATAAAATAACAGGATACACAGTACTACTTACCACAGCGTCCACTAGGAGAAATGTACTTGCCTCGGGAATCAGGACCACGATGATGGATGTATTGCAAGGCGGTATCGAGATCAAGGTTGGGAAACTCGTTATCCGAGATATCAAAATGAAAGTAACTACAGAAACCACACATGGTGTATAATCAAGTGAAGAGAAAAGGATATAAAAAGAATAGGGCCTTATTTACACCTCGAATGTACGTTGCGAATGTGCCTTTCTGTTACCAATCCTAGCCTGAACTTTATGCAGAATAGGTGACACGCAACTAAAATCTACTTTCGCTCAATTTATGAATATACTGCTCATCTTGTATTCTGTTTGTGCTCTCTGTGGTAGAATATGTGAACCGCCCACTTGAGTACTTGGAAAGAAGCCATCTTCCGCTAGCTAGTATGAGAATCCAGAGTCGCTCGGTTGATTTGTATACCCTCTCATTTTACCTCAAACTAAATACTCTACCCGGGTGAACTTTGTTTTGTACATGAAATTCTAGAAATAGCATAAATAAAGGGGTCAATATGTCAAACGTTACACGTAAAGAGGGATCACTTGGAGGGATTTAAAGCAGCATTGACTCTCACGATGATGGCATAGTTTATCATATCTTGTTGGTCTCGAGATCTATAGATTAATTCCTATTTGCCGACTGCATCTATAGAAACTAGCTAGCTTGCGTTTTTGACTAGACCAAATGACATGTGCAACAAAGACTTTTGGGTTTCTTTCACGAAGGGCAATAATGTTCATATGTTGAAACGACATGCACTTCAATAGGCTTCATTCAAGGGCATTTGTCAAAGACATTCACATCACATTGCCTCACGTTCAAGGGATTGAAAGCTTGTATTAGGACATAGTCCATGACTGTAAAGTTCTATCATTTCCGGGAACTGATCCACAATGCGCTTTGCAGGAACAACATGTAGTTTCAGGCTCATGCTATTTGGTATAATAGCTACTCATCAAATGTCGATTTATTGAGACTTCTTCGGCATAAAGTTCAATTCACGGCTGCAATAGAAGTATGCATGCCAGAAAGGTATTTAATGAACCTTGTTTCAAAGTTGAATAACGTTTTGACTAAAAAAAAAATCCACTTTGTTAAAGATGCCACTAGTAGTTTTGGCTGGTGCGAATGGCAATACCCTTTTCCTTGAAGTCGACTTTGTTCATTACGAAAGTTAGAATTTCAACATTAACAGGACTCACAAAGAAGCATTCTGTTCATATTGCCACTTGGCCATTAAATCTTATTGCAGTGGATGAAACGCTATTATATCCAGCATGGAAAAGCCGTTTCACCAAACATTGAGTAGAACTTGGGCAATATTACGAGAAAGTAAGTATTTATTATAGTCTTGAATACATTTTACATTTGAACACTGATTGTCAATTAGCGCAAATCCGTGAGACAATAGCAAGGCCAAACTAAACAATGTATCTTAAAGCACTCTCTCTTGAAGCTGAAAATTTACTTGAAGAAAAGACAGATCCCAATGACCGCATCATCATCAAGTAGGCCAAGTTAGTATTCCAATGGGTACATGGAAAGAAATCCTGTGCAGAGCACCCCCCCCCCCTTTTTAGATAATAATTCCAAAATAAAGTATAAATATCAAAATATATGCAACGTTGAAATGCTGGTTGAAGCTCTTGATAGCAATTCACTGCCATACTCCGTTTACAGGACAAAATGGAAGGTGATATGTCAAGCACCGAGTACTTGAGCCCCATCACGGTGAATTAAAGTTGTAGTATATCAATCTTTATGGTGTTGAAAGCTCAGCAAAGGAGACATTCACACCTAGCCTATCCACTTGTAAAGACTGACAGGCTGAATACTTGTTCCAGAAACACTCGTTCAAGGCCGCACTACTTATATCATGTGCTTGTGCGCTACAACTGAAACGGAACAGTTGCTGGCCTGTAGCTTCAAAAAGATGTTAAGAAGGTTCATGTAGTACTGTATCTGCATTCAATATAGCTGTGCAAGAAACCGCCGTCTGAAGGTTGATCAGCAGCTTTACAGCTTAACGCTAGGCTCGGCAGCTCTCTTTCTATGGTTTATTACTGATAATACACGATGATATATAGCTAAAAGGAATTGGGCGAGTTCTGGGCGCATTGGCGCTAAACACAAGCGGTGAATCTTTTATCGTAAATAATGAATTCTTCATTTGACAACAAGGGGACCTCCAATGGCAATGGCACAATGTTCATTATCTGCTTTAATTTCTCATGCAATAGGGCATCTACGTTGTTCCCTTGCATTGGGCCTAACTCAATGCTTGCTTTGGGTAGTAGGTAAATCTTTTGTATCTCTGGGTAGATGTTGATGAGCCGAAGCACATGCTCGTTCAGCCAGGTCTTGCGGCTCGCTAGCAAGAAAGACTGCAGGTCACTGCTGACAGACGTCTTTTCTAGCTCTGTGATGAACGTCTCTGCATGAATGTGTATCTCGCAGCCTAGTACTAAGTTGGTCATTTCAGGTGAATGCAGCAGCAGATTGCCTAGCGTGTAGGCATCCACAGACACAAAGTTGGTTTGCTGGGATGATCCAATGAGTTCCAGGCTCTTGATTTTAAGTGATTGAGATGGCAGCAAGCGTAAACAGTGATCAGATAGTGTTGTCCACCCACAAATGGTGAGGTGCTGTAGATTTTGACATTGGTTTAATAGATATTGAACAATGCTGTCTCGCACACCCCATATACGGATTGATAGAATATGGGATAGATGAAGGTCAATGGTGTTCTTTAATTCTGTCAGCTTCCAAAGTTCTTGTTCTCTCCATGGTTTTAAATCGATCGACTTCCAGACAATGGGTTGATCGCAAAAGGTACGCATGTATTTACAAGTTAGCCTCAGTGAAGCCAAGTCTCGACATGGCACCAGTGATATCACTTTGTATAGTAGCTCTGGAGGTAAAGTATCTAGCATATTGTTGAGTGTGTGTATATGTATGAAAAGTCTATGGTAATTAAGAAAGAAGAATCAATTGTTTTCTCTTTTAATCTTTTTTCGTCTTAATCTACAAGGGTCCAACTAAGAAACAAAAAAGCCAACGTCTGTCCACTTAATTCGTTTCATCGACAAGGCGTACACACATCAAATAGAAAAAACATCGGCACATGCCTCTGGCTTAAAGGAATCGATTTGGGCATTGATAACGGTTGTTTATTATCCGAGACATCACATCTTCTTCTTTTGTCCAACGCTCCAGCAACCGGGACAATTATGTAGCACTTCATGGACAAAGATATCGCACTCTGCGCAAAACTCTTGTCCACATTTAGAACATGAAAATTTGCTCGCTGTGTCTGTCTTGTCTGAAAACTCTGCTAAACATGAGAAGCAATGGGTTTCACGCCCACTATTAGGCTTGATCTCATCAAAATTATCCACTGGAAACAAGTGGTGATAGGATCTGGCCAAATGGGGTGAGGATACCAGTGTCAGTCCACAAATGTCGCAGTCGCTGGGTAATTCGCACACCTTGGATTTGCATCGAGGGCAAATGTATCCGCCCACAGTGAGTTTGGAATGGCTACATTTCACAGCGTAAGTACCAACTTGCACTAGCAAGCATCATTCGCTTTCCTCCTTACCATACGCAAAAGCTGGGATGATCTTCTATTAATCGTCGAGGAAAGCCCATGGTGACTAAATTGGATGTGTTCTTGTTGGGCAGCACTGCTGGCGGTGGCACGACTTCAAACAGCAAATCCTTGTAATGGGCTTCGTTCAATACTACGCCATAGGTTCCCTTGGTTGACTCGCACAGTAGCCGGCAAATCTGCACTTCTGCCGCAAGACCCACAATGTTGACTCTTACCATCTCCTTCTTTAGTAAATCAATTGTCTCATGGATATCTGATGGATCACATGTCGTCAATGAGCCAAACACCAGCAAGACTTCCTTGGATCCATGGCTTGGTACACCCAACATGCTTGCTCGAGCAAGTTGTAATGAGTTTTGTAATGAGGGCTCTCCACTCGTCTCGGTGTTCTTTTTCGATTTCAATGCCTTGATATGATCTGTTGGATTGCCACTAAGCTCTGTCAATTTCTCTGCAATGCCGTCTCGAGTAACAATGATGCCAAGCTGGGATATAGGGTTTTGATCAAAGTATTCAATCACAAATTGCTGTGCATATGTCAATGTCAATTCTACACGACTAGGTCTCAAGTCCTTTTCGTTCATTGCTTCTGATAAATCGATTACTAAAAACAAGTGTCGAATGATACCTCGCTGTATAATGGCTGTATCTTTCAATAATCTGTTTTGATTGGCATATCTGCTTAGTCTCTGTATAGCTGACATCCAGGTAGATGGCGCCTACCTTCGTCGCTTTCGTTGCTGTTGTAATTGCGATACTACGCTACTTAGTCGACCTTCAGAATCTTCTTGCAAGATATCCCAAGATCTCTTATATTCTTCTTCCCAAGCGTATCCTCCATTTCCAGCATCGTCATCTTGATTTGCATCATAGGTATCATCAATATCAATGTAATCTTCATCTGCTGGCTTTCTTGATGCCATGTTGTCTATAAATTTGTTGAGGACACGTTGTGTACAGAAGAGGCATATGCCGCAGAAACAAGCATGGAGTTATAAAGGCGTTCATGTCTTCATGACTGTTGAAATGTAGGACTCTTTTTCGGGTTTCCTTGAGGTTGAATCATTTTATTCAGCATTCAGAGGTTGTAGAGGTTTGCCACATACCTGGCGAGCTTGGTAAAAACAAAACATGGAGCAGTTATATAATCGCTTTTGCAAGAAATGTGCTCAAAAATCTATTTTACACTGTAAACTTGGCATGTTTAATGGCCTACAACTTGGCCATTTCGCAGTTTCAGAAGCTTAGATCAACACGAAACCATCATTTATGATCTGTAGATGCAATTTATCAAACTATCTCAATTTTTTTCTTGGATGATGGATTTTCAGCCATCAGAGCATGAGGGGTAGTAAAGGATTTTATTCGATTTGAGGTGTTTCTGATTTTTGACCCTAAAAATGGCATTTTTTTTTTTAGACAATGAATAGATGGAAATGCGTCAAAAATGATCAGCTTTCATGCCGAAATACTTATTTTGAGATTGACTATCAAGAATCGCGACTTTCATTGCTTTTTCGAAATGGCAGTAATTTAAAGATATCTCTTTCAATAGCTGTTAAAAGCATATGAAACTAGTACCATTCGATAGAGCCTTCAAATTCACATAGATTCACTTAATAGTATTGGGTACTTTTTCAGATACTGATGGCGTAAATTAGTAAAATATGTAAAATTGGATTCCAAAAATCACATTTCCGTCTAATCTGGAGCAGACTGACTGGGATGTGCTATTTTCATTTCCAACTGAGCTTGGTTTATCTGAAAAATCAAAAAATCTTGACAATGCTTACCCTCTTGGCAATTCACACATTTTTGACGTTTGGAGATCAACAGTGCAATTACTAGCATAGAGAACCAGATCTAATATATACACTGTAAAACATCCAAGAAAAGTATACAAGCCAATCATATCCCTTCAAAATTTTGTAGAATTGTGTGCCGTACAAAGTGAATAAAACCACCAGCAAAGCCAGCAATGGGGAAAGGGTTTGGGGGAAGAACATAACGCATCTAATTCAACACCTGATAGCATAAATTTATAGGGGGGTTTACCGTAGCGAAGCAAAGGTGCAAAGCCATGGTAATAAGGCGTCTAACCCAATACTTGGTAACATTGATTTATAGGAGGGCTTGATCGCAGCGAAGCAGAGGTGCAAACCTATGACAGCTAAGCATCCAATCCAGCATTTGATAGCATTGATTTATACGAGGGCTTGATTTTTGCCAAGCGAATATGCAAAACCATAGTATCTAAGCAGCAAATTCGATTTCTCATTTCCTTTATTAATAAGCTTACTAGCAACAGAGCGCATCAAAATTTGCATAAATTAGCTTTACCAAAATCAATATGCCTTCTATTCAAATAAGGAATTGCACAGGCTGCAGAATTACTCTTCCAGAAGATTACAGCTACCAAAGATGTGATTCATGCCGTGTAAATAAAAGCTATACAGCAAAAACATAACCAAATTTGACAGTTTTCAAGCCTTCATATCTTGACATGTAGACCTTTCTGAGCCACCGGAATGACGCCAAACAATTGCACTTGAGTAGTAGCAACTTTCTGACACCTTTGCTCAATTTTTTGGGGCCAAAAAAAATCATGGCCAAAAATTGACCAAAAAACATGAGGTACCCCTCATGCTTTTTAACGAAAATCAAACGATCGCGTTTTTTACCTTGGAAATGAAGACTTTTACTATGGCATATATTGAATCAAAATGTTTCTCTCGATCCAAAGCAACCCCTAAAACCACTTTTATGAGGTGTTCATATGCAAAATATGGCTATTTTCGCTAAAAACCTCATTTCAAATTGTATTATATTGCTCAATAATTTCAGTCAAAACATTTATAACAATTAGCACCATTGGAAGCGCCTTGAAAAGTGCTTCAAGAATGTATTAGGAAGCGTAGGGTGATCATTACAATTTATATAGTCGGATATCCCAAAATAGATTAAAGAAGTCGAAAATGAACAATATCTGCCCAATCCTGAACAGAAAAGACAAACTGAGTTTCAATTTATTCTAGCGGGCGGCCCAAATGCCTTTCTGATAATGACAAAGATGATTGCGATGCTGATTAAAAGAAAATTATGGAATTGAAAGGGCAATTGCTTAGCGCAAATAATTTTTTGGGGGAGCTTTCCCTCATGGAGATGTATTTTGCAATGACAATATCTCAAAAAAGTCGCTGTAGATCTTACACAAGTCCTGTATTTACTTACGGCCAGCTTTATGTCGCCCTCTTATTAAGAGTGTCAGCAGCAGTGAATGATATGACAATTCTATTATCAGAAAATGGCGATTGTGATGTACAAATGCTGCATAAAACTTGAATTTTCTTTCACATTGTCCCAATAATAGGCTTTGTTTGATATCGGTATAAGCAAAAAGGATGCCGAGGGAGATACCTCCTCTCCTCTTCCTGGCTCTGATATAACCTTTCTTTTGCAAACTAATAATTGGCTGTTTAAAATCTACTTGATATACCAAAATGTTATAATGTCTGATTTAAAATGTCTTTGACGAGAGCCCACGGGGCGATGCCGACATTGAGCGTAGCGAGATAAACCGGCTAATGTTTTATATATACATAATTGCAAATATACGACACTTGTGTAGCCAAGGAACGTTAGGATCAACGCCTTGTCCTGAGTTTCGTTTTCGTCGTGATTTGTTGACCGCCTCCAGCTCTTTTGACACATACCATTTCACCATGATACCAAGAAATATCATCAAAACATTCAACAACAAGCTCACTTTTGCTCATGTTTCACCTCCATCTGAAGCTCCATCAAAAACTGTCTGCTTTATACCTGGATTCAGGTCAGATTTCACTACATCCAAGAAAGCCGACTACATTTACGAGTTTGCCATTCAACACAAACTCGGTTTTCTAAGTTGGAATTATTCACAACAGGGATCTGTTGTCGATTGGTATAAGGACGGTCTTGAGATAGTTCAAAAGCACCATGTTGACTACATTGTTGGAGCCAGCATGGGGTTGTGGATAGCATTGCTTATCTCCCGAGATATTCCAATCAAAGGTATACTGGGTATTGGCGGAGGAGTGGACTTTACAGAGAGGTGGTTGCAACAGCAGGTTCCAGTTGAACATCGGTCTGATCCTGAATATGTGTGGAGAAAGCCAAGTGAATATGATAGCCGTGGCCACTATGACATTCGCATTGATTTCCTTTTAAACTCAAGACCAGCTTTGCTTTTGAACAATCCTCAAGCACGATTCAAGTGTCCCTCTATTCAATTGATCCACGGCGTAAATGACCAGGATGTGCCAATTGATACAGCTCGTCAATTGTACAAATACTTATCAACAAATGGCGTTGAAAAGGTTTCATACCTGGAAGTGGAAGACGGAGATCATAGACTTTCTAAATCACAAGACCTCGCTCATGCTGGTCAAAAATTACAAGAGATGGTTTTATTTTAGCGTCTCTTTTTTTTTTTTGTTATTAAACAATTTCTCTTGATATCATTTGAATAAAAACCAGCTTTTTACCAATATGGGATTCACTTACCGTGCCTATTTAGACGAGGAGGCTAAGCGTTGCAAGATCTACGCTTGTTCAAAATGCAATAGTCATTTGTCTACATTTGACTACTTGATTTCTAAGGTATGTTCATGTTGATTTCTAAGCACTCGCATCTTGACTCAATGAACATATACACATTAGGATTTTCATGGAGTTCATGGGAAAGCCTATCTGTTTGAAAATGTGTAATTAGCATCCCTATAATGACTTGATGTTTGTATCATACTGACATGACATGCTAGTGTCAATATCGTAGTTTCTCATGAATCAGAAGTGAGGTAAATCCAAGCAACACACATCTGATCAGTTAAATGCCCACGTTATGAACTAATTGATATGCAGAGAAATGACTACAGGCAAGCATCTCATTCGATATATTAGTTGCTCTGGATGTGATGAGGAATTGGGTTGGAAATATGCAAGTAGCTTGTAATGAAAGAGTACTGTGCTGCGAATACTGACATGCTGTAAACATAGATTAAGGCTTATGAGCGAGACCAAAAGTACAAGGAGGGAAAGTTCATACTCGAAAAGTGTGGCCTTGAGCAAATTGTGTCAGTGGCCAGAGATCGTATTCTCAAATAAGCTACATTAGCTACATATACCTTATTGTTCATTCTTATCATTCATCACATATCAAATCGTCTCTTGAATAAAAATCGTCGGAATTGACACATTCTATTCTATTTCCTTTTTTCTCTTTTTGTTGTCCAGGTATTTTTTTTTACACGCTTCCTACAAACAAAGATGTGGCAAGAAGCAAAGGCAAATGACAAGAGGGTATGAAGGGCCATTCTGTGGATACGTACATGAACTGATAGCTGCTAGATTCGGGAACTGATGGTGGATCACAGAAAGAGGGCAGAGAGACGTCGAGCCTACTATGAGTCCAGGGTAATAGTCATCGATCATTGGGACAGGATCCCTTTGCTAATAACCATGCAAACAGCTTGGCGATCCTCAGCAGTTGATCCGTGTTATTGGGTCCTCCACAAAGTTATATCCTGATGCTGAGCAATTTTATTACCATGAAAATCCAGAGAATCTGTAAGTGAAGGAATGGTGGCAGGGCTTATGTGTATTGACTTACTTCAATTATACAGCATGCCATGGCAGGCAAATCCAGATATCAAGATTGATCGGTGAGTATTTCACAATGGATGTGAGTGGCGAATTTGCTGATTTACATGTGGGTAGCTTTGATGGCCGTTCGTTGCTTGATTTCGTGCCTGATGTCAATGTGGGAGCAAACCTTCAAAATATATCGAGAGAGGACAGAGAATTGGCAGATGAGCTGAATTTTGAGAGATACCATGATCTGATAGAAGCAGAGCGATTGAACGGTACACATTGATCATTATGGAGTCGACATGAGAGCCTGACACACTGTTATCTAGTTACGGAATCAGACCGCTTAGCAGAAGTAGATGAGGAATGGACAAAGCTACTCGATCGACATCAAGCAAAACTCGCTCTCCTCAAGAACGATAAGAAATCAGCAAATACCAACAAAGGCAAAACATTTGGATTCGACTATGGAACAGCCAAAGTGGCAGCAGATGAGGATATGGACGGAGAGGATGATTATGACGACGATAAAGAATCACAGCTGCTCAAGGAAGCAGACATTTTGCAATATGTTGACGATTTGACAGACAAGGATAAGGATATTCTAAACGACATGTCTGGGAAGTATGGCATTCGCAGCTATGCACGATTGTTAAGAGTTGCAAAGAAAGATCGAGATGAAGAACTGAGATCGCTCAAGAGAAAGCAAAGAGAAGGGAAACCAAAGGACGGAAGCAGAAGCTCTAGACGAAACGAACGACGTAGAAGAAGGCACCATAGAAGAGATGATCAGACGGACGATAGTCGCTACAGACGTCGATATAGTCCTACTTATGAGCCCTACAAAAATGATTCAGGCGAATCCTCCTCTTCTGAGGATGACGATGAGCCAGACAACAGCAATTCAGATTTTGTTATTGAATTTGGATCAAGCACACCAGACGAAGGGGGTAAAAAGGATCAACCTGAGGAAGAAAGCTACACACAAAGGTTACTGAGAATTGCCTACTACATTCATAGCAGAATAACTGATTCATTATGACAAATAGATTAGACGCCCCAACTGCTCCTGTTGAAAAAAAACTTACGCCTATGGAGAAACTCAAGCTGAAAATGCGAGCCGGATTAGAAAAATCAAGTAATATCAGGAGAGTCTGCTTTGACTACAGCCATGTTATATCTTGCGTAAGCGGTATACTAAGAATTGAACATAGTTGCATCAAATGAAAAGGACAGAAGACAAAAGGAACGGGAAAAGGAGGCAGAACATTTGCAAGAGCTAGCTAAAAGCCAGGGATTACCTGCCAATGCTTACTTACGGCCTGACCCACCTATGAGAGATAGCAGCGCATCAAATCAGGATACATCTAGCAGATATCGATCTCCTTCGTCTGAGGGTTCCGTTTCTCCAAAGCGCAATCCACAAAAATCTAACCGCTCTCCTTCTCCCAAGCATCCTCAGTCAATAAGACAACGCTCTCCTTCTTCTCTTAGTATTAAATCTTCATCAAGAGACCGCAAACGCTATAGATCTCCTTCTCCAAGAGATGAGACGAGATCTAGAAGAAGATCACTGTCAAGAGATAGATATAGATCACACAATCATTCAAGTAGAGATCGTCGCCGTCATCGACATTCCCGCTCACATTCTCACTCCAGATCTCCAAAGAGAGGAAGGCGCTATCGTTCTCCGTCAGTGAGTGAAGATCGCAGAGGCAGCCGAAAGCATAGATACTCAAAAAGTCCAAGTCCCAGTAGACAACGAGAAAGAGGTAGTAGACGTTGAATTGCATTAAATAGAGGTCTTTTGTCGTATTGCTAGGTCGTGAGACACTGCTAATAATGTAAGAAATAAAACGCTGATTTTGGACACCAATGCTACACGATAATCAACATGAGCAGAAGCTTTGTTAACAAAGAACATCATACATTGTTCATTTTATATTAAGATGTAGGGTAATAAATTATGCAGTTATGCTACTCCTCTGTCAGATAACCATCCTCTTCTTCTTCTTCTTCCGTGTTGTACTGACTGGCTACAGCAGATGATCTCCCATCGTCTTGCGCTGAATTTTCAACGGTAGCTGTTGCTGCGAGCTCATCAATGGAGAATGCTTCATGTAGCTTGTCCCACATGTTTTTTCCAAACATTTTCCAAGCTGCCATAGCACAAATGACTTCAATCATCGTGAACAGTGCGATAAAGACGAATGCTGTGGATACTCTTCTATGGTACATGTAGTATCTAAGCAGGCACAATCGTATCAATATACTATCTCGGTGAAATCCTGTCCAATTTTGTATACCTTAATCCACGGAAATCAGCTATCACACTGATATGAGCATCATAGACTTGTAACTTTGATGTGGATAGTGTAACTTGAGCTTGTGTTATTGGTGTTGCCTAAAAGTCTCTAGTTTAATTATGGCCCTTCTTTCATATGCTTATCACCTTTCTTGTCTTTTGTATCTCACTGTCTCTGTCTCTGTCTCTGTCTCTCTCTCACCCCAACCATGACATACTCTCTTTTCTATATAGTTTTCCAGTAAAACAACATGAATATGTTGGCTTTCCTCGGTCCATCCAATCAACAATGGCAATGCTTTAGCTATGACATGAAGGATTCGTTGAGCGTGAGATTGATATCTCAAAATGGCCTGTGTATTGCATATTTAGTAAACACTATATCTGGAGTTTTATCTCTTTGTCTTACCGGTCTACTTGATTCTGCTAATACAGTGCCATTCTTTGTTTGAAGTTCCACATGCACCATAAAGTTACCCAGATCAAAATTGATATCAGATGTTGGCACATGAAGTTGGACAGATACATCGTAAGCTTGTTCGTGTCTTAATGGCTATGTATAACTAGTCAAGCCATGTCCTGCTGTAATTGGTTCAACTCTTACCATGACGGGGTTGGGGCCTTTAAAGTGAACTTGTCCCTGAGGTCGCTCAATGTCAAGGTATTGAAAGTATATTGGTTCAACATGCGCTGTTTTTGGTATATATCGTTGATAGAATGTCAAGTAGGCTGTAAAACTAGTAAGGAGAATCCAGGCGACTACAATGATGATCACCAAGCTTTTGACAATGGCTCTCTGTGTCTGTGGCGCAAAAACTATCTTGACAATAGGTGAAAGCAGTGTTTTTATGAACCTGCCAACCATCAGCACTGCAGGATGCCATTCAATGGGTGGCAAAGGCTCCTCTTCCTCCTCCCCTTCTTCTGCAGTCGCTCCATCCATTTTCTCTGGTATGACCAATTCGTCCAGCTCATCGGCGTCATCTTCATCCTCTGGATCGTATTGTGATGATGAAGGTACAACGTGAAAATCTGGCTACATCATCATGAAATTGTAAGCAAGTGTGCTATACGATCCTGAGAAATCTTCTTACATTCAAGCCGTGCTCTGAATAGTCATCCGTATCTGAATAAGCCCTTGACATGATTTTGGTATGAAAATAAATAGGATGAAAAAGAGTAAAAATCAATTTTCATGTGAAATAGAGGTGTGTTATTAAATTGGGGGCAAGATGGTTGTACCAAAGTTTATATCAGAATTGCGATTTGAGTGGGGATTCATCTTGCACTGCAGAATACAGAGCGGCGCTCCCAATACAAGATGTACTCACTCTACAATCAATCGTTTGCCAACCTGTAGAAGCTTGATCTCGGTGATGTAATGGAAAGCTATATCCATGCCAACTATAAGTACCAACTGAATAGTATCGTGATTTTGTAAAATAGCTCAGCTGAATAGTATACCCAGTCAAGTAAATTCATGCTATTACCAGGTTTAAAACCTTAAATTACCTACGGTTTGGAAAACGGTTTATATTTGACATGTTTCATTCAACTGTTGTGGCTCGTGCAAGGCTTTATGTTAGATTATAACCTTAAATATCCCTGAAGAGATCCTTGCTCGAATAATCATCCGAGGGCGCAGACAGATTAGTACATATAAGGGTTTAGATGCACAGTTTTGATTTATCAAACGTTCAAATATAACAGAAATAGCCAGCCGATTGCTGGCTGAAGCACCGTCTAGTCCAGTGTGTGGTAAAGAAGCTTGATCAGGCATACATAGGATACTTTGTTACATCCGTATCAAGGTGATCAAAAACACATCCAGTAGAATAGTGAGCGAATTACGCAGTAATGACAGATGCCAAGAGCAAGTCTATCATTTATGATGAACCAACAATCCATATGCTTAGTTGAATCTAGATTCGTGGGATAATTCCATTTCACTTGACAGAAAAGCGCGGCTACATAATGTCAATTCTTAAGGAATAGCACAATGCTCAAAATTGATGTGAACAATGACAATATCTCTTTCATTAAATTGAATTATATACTATGTTTATTGAAAATATGTACTAAAGTTGTAAAAGTCATTTAAGAGTAGTAAGCAAAGCTGCTTGCTTAAGCAGTAGCGGTGTTGGTGCTGGTAGCGGTGTTGGTGTTGGTAGCGGCGTTGGTGTTGGTAGCGGCGTTGGTGCTGGTAGCAGCGTTGGAGCTGGTAGCGGCGTTGGAGCTGGTAGTGGTGTTGGAGCTGGTAGTGGCGTTGGTGCTGGTACCATTGAGCAACTTGTTAATGACATGCATGACACCATTGTTGAAGAAGATGTTGGGCTCAACAACACGAGCAGTGTTGTTCAAAATAATAGAAGAGCCATTGACATGAATAGGCAAGGTGCCATTGTTCAATGTAGTCAGGTTGAATTTACCGTCGGTGGAATTAGCATTTTCAGTAAAATTGGTAGAGTAGTAGACACCCTCGACTAAATGGTTCATGATAACGTTCTTGATAGTAGCATTATCCATATTTTTAAAGTTGACACGCTTCAAAGCATTGTCATCAGGAGCAAAGAATGTAAAGTTCTTCATACCATCGAGAGTAGATGCAATTTCGGGATGAGTCGTCAAGAGATCAGCAATATCATTAACATCGTCGGCTTCTTCAATAACAATGCTAGGGCTCAAGGGAGGAATCAAAACTAAATAGAACATGTGGTTCAGTCAGACATGATAACTGAAAATTATTGACGCAACACACTTACCAGAGTTAATAACATTAACATAGCCATTGGAGGCCTTAAGATCATGATAACGAACAGCGGCATCATCAACACCATTGCCAACATCATATTGAAGATACTGACCATGGGTTTTCAGCCAGGTTTGATTGTTGAATTGTTTCCAAGTAGCATTGTTCTCGATGAGAACAGGCAAACCAGTACCGAGAAGATCAACCTTGGTGTTGTTCAAGATGGAATGGGCAACATTGACATAGTTGCTCATGTTGGCAACCTGAACCTTGTCATCGAGAACATGGTAGTTTACGACATCAGCAAGAGTGAGGTTTCCGATAGACAAGTTGGCAGGAGGGTAGGCAGTTGCATTAAGATTATTAGATTGGGCATAAGCCTTCCAGAGCATAAGCAGCCTATTAATGGCACGGTTATTGGGGACAAAGCAAGTGTAGTTGCCCGGTTGACTCAAGAGATTGATGGTAGGTTGGTAAGCAGGATCAGATTGGAGAAAATTGACAAACTTTGATACACCCAGAGTGTTGTTGGGAGCTGTCAAAAGTTCGACAATAGTGGCAGAGCTGTTACCAGAAGGTTGTTGCCTCTTTTGAGCAACAACAGCAGACGCACCGAAAACGACGAGAGTTATAAGCTTACTGAGTTGCATGATTAATCCGAATAGAAAAAAATGTAATTAAAAAATCAATTGAAAGATGTTGGAAGGGATCTTGGGCCCTCTTTTATAGCATTTTGAGGTTACAGAGAAATGCTTAAATCACAAAAAGAGAAACAAGAGTCTCTAAGAGTAGCGATGAGGTAATTCCAAACGTTTCACTCGATCGAAATTTCTGCATGGGATTTCATTAATCTTGTTAACACAACTCATCATGTTTCTCTTTTTTTTTTTCTAAACGTCGCCAAGAATTGTCAATGTATCATTACCCTGGTTCTTTCAGAATCATATATGTACTAAAAATCCTATTTCTATTGGAAAAGCTTTTTTTTTTTTTTTTTTTTCATCATACAAAAGCATTAATGACGAACATTTTTTTTTTTTTTTCACTGAACACCTCTTTGGTTAACATGAACATAAACACAAGTTATAGATTCTTTAGATTTTTTTAAAAGAACAACAAAACAACGATCGAGTTGTTCAAAGCTCATCATCGAAAAGAAGTATTAAATTTTGATAGAGAAAAAAACCTTAAATGGCGCATACACCAATATGGATAAAGTATTCGTCATAACCTTAAATAAGCATGCAAACCTTTTATGGCGATAAAGATAAAAATGCAAACCTTTTAAGTTGTTAAAGATAGACCTACAACTTTACCTTCTCTTCTAAATTATGACGAATCACACATACAATACGGTGTAGCACTATAACATGGTAAATTTAACGCTGAATGCTGCAATCATGCAACAGGCTACAGTTTCAATGTATTCCGGAGCTCTATGTTTCATTGATGAGCCGGAAACTTTATAACTCGAGTCGGACTAAATCACGTGATGTTATTTTCGAGGTAGCTACCAATTGACAGAGTTGAATTGAATCTCAGACGATAGCGTTCGTTGTCCTTGTTTGCGCAAGCAAATCTGTTGCGACGAGTCTGTGCTTTCGAATCACCTCTAAGGTGCTAAATTTGGGTTGCTTGAGTAACTCCAAATCTTAAATGATGATTTACGTTATCCCTGGCTGAATGGTGTGGCCTCCTCGGACGCTACTACCGTTGTTGAAAAGTCATGTACACATATAAAATATCTGAAATACTCTCTTTTTTTTTTTTTTTGTAATTAAATCAAAATCTAAGCATATTCAGTAACATGATAAAATTATTCTTCTTTTTACAGAATCTCAGGTATGGCTTATGACAATTTCAGGAATGATTAAAATGTAAAATCAAATAAAAAGTACCGGAAGAATGTTTCAAAATGATTAGATTGATGCTTTGATGGCCTGCTTTCTATGCAATTGCCAAATCATGCAATCATGTACACTTCTAATTTTCTTAGTAGAGATCTATTTCCTTGGCTCCTAGCGTATTCTGATGTGCTGGAAAAGCTTTACTTTGTCATTTACTTTATCATCAAATAGTCATGCATGAACATTTTAGGATTACAGTAACTTCATTATATGATGGAATTACATAAAGATAATATAACTTTTAAGTTACTAATAGCCATGTGGAATTTTCTTTTGAGCTAAAATTTAATCCGTAAATCTGGGCGAAATGAAGTGATCGCGGCTGTAGTTTGTTTGAAACAAAAATTCGCCGTGCTCCTGATAGAGAAAAAAAATACTGCAAGCTATGATGTGTGATACTGTTAATGAGCTTATGTGGCATATTATTACGGATCTTAGGAAGAGTTTATCAGGAATTGTCCTTGAAGAGTTTCAATAGTGTGTTCTGTCTTCTGGAAATGCCATGCATTCTTTGAATAGAAAACGATGGCACAAAATGAGTGTATCAATAGCACTGGAAAGACTTTAATGCGGTTAATGCGTCCGAAAACATTACAAAAAATTAAAAAAAAAGATATGATGTTTATTATCACTTTCTACAAACAACACGATGAATTGCATCATGATGCGTCTTTCTAATGAATACTACTATACTACTACGACTAAAATCTGAATACCTCCACTCTGTAGACTGGTATACCTTGCTCTCCGCCAAATTTGCCCTTATTCTTCTTACGGAACTTGGTCAGTTCGTCCACAGGAGCATCTTGCTCTCTTGTTTGTCTCTCCATACGCTTGGCAGTGGCATGCTTGTTCTTGCGATCATAGGCTCCCAAGATATTTCTCAATTGCTCTAAAT
Organism: Mucor velutinosus; assembly: GCF_035048745.1. Lineage (NCBI taxonomy): Eukaryota > Fungi > Mucoromycota > Mucoromycetes > Mucorales > Mucoraceae > Mucor > Mucor velutinosus. Next base: position 1,637,307 of record NW_027041905.1, on the reverse strand, counting down.
CATCAATCACTTCAATCTCACCAGCAACAAGTTCCCGTAATGTGTGAGCGATTTCTTGTAATTTAGGCTCCAAAATAAGTGTAGGGAAGTGGATATCTAATATACTGTTGGCAAAATCCACAATCTATAAGAGATATATGTTAGTTCCCATGACTTTCTTTGAATATGTGTATGTGTGTCGTCTCTTACATTACTACGTTTGCTCAAGTTTGAAGACTTGTCCTTTAACCAATTGACGATTGTCTCGAGAATGATGGGTAATTCAGGAGCGTTAATGCGTTTAAGCGATTGTTGTAGAAAGATATCATTTCTGGGCGCATCCACAACCATCTTCATGTATGTGCTGAATCGCGTCTTCCATCCATCTTCGTTGTTGTATAAAGCAATCAAAGCCTTGATCAGTGTCACCAAATCATTCTCTGGAATATCGTGTACTTTCTCCAATACGATAGGAATAAGAGACCATTCTTTTCTCTCCAAGAAAGAACTAATGATGCCCTTTTCAGAGTAATTGCTACGAAGCAATGACCTTGACATCAAGAATAGTATAACATCCACAGGCCAGAATTTGCCATGGCCTTGTTGAAAGCATTTGGTAATGACATTGGATGTAAAGAACTGTGATAATTCCATGTCGGCCTTTCTTGTGTTGCTGAATCTGGTCTGCATGATTAGACGGTATTCTTCTGTCTTGGCTGCGATAGGATCCAAAGAAGCTTCACTCATATGAGCGTCACCACCAGCAGGCTTGGTACTCACATTAACATGCTCGAAAAAGACCTTGCTGAATTCCTCTCCTGAGATATCATCAGCCATCAACTTGGATAAGGTGTTGGTTTCTTGCTTTTGATATTTCTCCAATCTGGACACCCATTTGTCATAGACTGCATCAGAATCCTCGTCAGGATGGAAAGCGCAATCTCGACTGACAGTTTCAGTACCACTACGAGAATAGCCAATGTTCTCCTCAGAGCTGATTTCATTGTTGATGCCCATAAATTCGACCGTTTGCTTCATTTTACCCATGGCGGCCATTAAGGAGACAGGCTCGCTATAGTAGGGACATAACATGACGACAGAATTGGTGTCTACCATCTTTTTGGATGACTTGGTGTTCTTTTTGGTTGATTTGGTGACAATAGAGGAAACAGTAACTGCCAAATGAGAGTTGGGCAAGACAGCAATGTTGTAGACGCAGCTGTTCTTGTTGAACGTGTTCTTTTCAGTCATTTTGATAAACTGCTCGGCTTGAAGAGTGCCGTATTTGACATCCCAGACACTGACTACATGCTCGACATCTCCCTTCTGGGTTGTGCGTGGTGCAATCATGGCCACGTAGCTGTCAGATAAAGGTGTGACAGACGCAATATTACCCAAAGTATCGTCTTGGAATCTGTAGCCATTCAATTGGATGGATAAATGTTCGTTCAAGGAGCCAGAGATCTTCTTTGAGGAGCTATGCTTCAATTGCATGCGCCACACAGTCCAGTTTCCAGCAGCACCCAAGATGGTAAAACGACCATCAGTAGGATCCAAAGTGAATGCTACAGGCTTTTCAGGCAACTTGACATTGATACTGGTGAGCACATCGATGCTTCTTCTCTCGACATTGACATAGTTGAGTTTGATGGTGTAAGCATCGGATCCAGCGACATGACTGACAGTGACAACGATGGTGGACATGGAGGGCACCATGGAAGATGGGATGCAACAGGGACGAGCGTGTGCGTTGGAGGTCACGAACACAGTCGACCAAATCACGTTGCCATTCTTTTGTGCCTTTTGCTTGGCTGTTAAACGATCCAAATCTTTGGTGGCTAACTCAATGGATCCACTTTCGCTGACAATGATGACATGAGAGTGCAATGATGGCGAAACATGAATAGCGCTGATGTGCTCGTCAAACTACATGAGGCCAAAGGTGGTTAGCATGGAGCAAATCGTCATGAGTGCTTGATCTTACAGATTTGACAGTTTTGTCAATCTCCTCGTTATCGCCAGTCTTTGTATTCTTCCACAGCCAAATTGTCTTGCGCTCTTCTGTCTTGGCTACATCAGGGCCTGAGGCAACGATAGCGTAGGTGTAATCAACAGCATTGGAATCTCTGCCACCGTCAATGTGAGTTGCAGGTCCAACAAAAGCGATGCCTGGTGGTGTAATCCAGGATTTGGTGCATTTTTGATCGGTCGTCTAGCATGCTAAGGTTAGTTTTCCAGCCGAATTCAAGCAATACTCTCGCTGTTTACATTGTAAATCTTGAAGCCTTCGCCTTGAACAGTGATGGCCACCAAATCAGCATCATCAAGACGCTCAGATGAGTTGTTGTTCAGTGTGCTCTCCAAGGAATTGAGTCCAACGACAAAGTGCTTTCCATCACCTTCGCCTACAGTGTTGTGGAAACGAGCTAAAGGAAACGGTTCTTCCAAGACAAATCCGGGCATGATGTTAAGCTGTCTATGTGTGAAAGAAGAAAAAAAAGTGGTTTAAAGAAAGAAATCAACATGTAGTGGCTTATAGTGACCGTTTTGACAGGTGCATTTGACATTGACAATGCATTTGAAGCAGGTTTTGGAACGTCTACATCATAGGTAGAGTGGAAGAAAGAGCCTTGTTGCAAGCAATAGCATGCAAATTGTAAAACAACATAGACAAAAAACTAAACGAAAGCGACACGACTGGAGTTGTTTATTCAGGGACGGATAATGACCTTCAACTGAAGACTAACAGGCAATGCAACGTCTGTCACAGTAACGAATTCTCCATCTTCAATGAATTCGCTAATAAATTTCGAGAGATTGGGACGAGTTGCTTCTTCTAACGCCTTTGGTGCTTGCATGTAGATAGTCTTGGATGCTGTTCGAAGGCTGGGCTTTTTCAATTGTCTAATCAACATGATCAGCATACCGATGTGAGGCTGAACTACAGCGTATACTTACATGTCAGGCTTCTCGGTGAGCCATTCAATCAACTCTTCTACAGTCATTTCAGGATTTAATTTGGCAACGGATGATTCTGAACCACACACAGTACAGTCTGGCTTCTTTTGATGTTCAAATGTGTAGGTATAAACGCCATCATTACCAGTGTACATCATGTAATTGTTCAGATAGGGAGCCGCTCCAGTAGCTAGCTTGAATGCCTCGTTACAGCATGAAGCTACCATAAACTGTCAGATATCTATATCCACCTTGTATCTATTTTCTTCCCTTACCTGCAATAACAGCATTTGTGGAGGCAATGGCAGGAATAATGTTCTTTACAACGCCCTGGGTCAAAGAGTAGGTAACGCCAGTAATATTGAACTTCTTGGCTCTTTCAGAAGCTTGTTGATACAGCCAAGTAATGTGCTCTGGATTGTCAGTGTCGTATTTTTTGTCGCCCCACACCTTTGGCCATTCCAATACAGAGGCCCATTCAATGCAGTGCTCTGGTAAACGAGGTGTGTTGGCGATTGTGCAGATGGGGAATGTGGTGGGTTTGTTAAACATGTCCAAGGAGCATTCGTAGCAAGAGCTCATGGTAGGCAGAATTACACGAGCCTGTCCCTTGAAGCCTTCAGTGCCACCATCAATCAGCGGCTTCCAGCTCTGCATGTCATCTTCGTCCACCATGTCCACTAATTTGGCGTTGATCCATCTCCTTGCCTCTACTGAATCCAATCCACAAATGACCAGCTGGAACTGTCTGTAGTAATCGTCGTCCTTGTCTTGAATCTTTCCATAGTAGCTAGCGTACTGTCAGTGCTCCGTAATGTGCAATAATTGCCAGTGTACTTACGGCACTACTTCGACACCAGGCACTCGGCTCATGACAAAGTTGGCTGCCACAATGGCTTTTGATTTCCCAATATCTTTCTTTCTATACAGCATGTTGGCGAGGAGGTATTTTGAGGGCAATCAACAGTTCTATCTTTACCTGAATAAGAATTGTCTGTTCAAATTACTTAAATCAATGGTATCCATATCAATGACATGAAGTTGCTTGAAGCCTGTCAATGCAAGGTTCTTGAGGATTTCACAGCCTAAACCGCCAGCACCAATAACCAAAATTTTGCATTCTGCAAGCGCTTTTACAATCTATGGAATGTAAATGTGATGAGATTTCGCTCTTTTGTCATGCAATCAACGCTTACTTTGGGCGAGTCAAGGACACCAATAATACCCTTTTCGAGTTCCTCTGCTGCGGCTGCTGCTGCTTCATCTTGTGTATCATCTCCATTTTCATCCTTGCGTTCTTCTACATCGTCTATCATGTCGACATCAGATTTGTCCGTAGTAGAGGTAGGTGTTGCCATGTCTGAGAAAGGCGTGAGTAATATAGCACGCGCGTAGTCGATGACTAATAATCACCTTCGTTGCTTGAGTGTGAAGAAGTGCGCTGTCTTTTAGAGTCGGGTACTGTCATGGAATGTTCTTGTCTTTTTATACAATGTGTCTCCATAAAGGATGTCAACAGGCGTTATTGTACGAGGGGAGAAAGGAGAGGAAGAGAGATACTGAGGTTTCAACAAGTCAATTCAATTCTCAGAAAAAAGGGGGAACAGCATCATTTTGGATCAACGTCAGTGATACAGTGCTTCTGGTGCCCATTGGCGCATTTGGATGTATGTGCATGAACAAGCTGATTCACAGAGGATACGGCCAGCAGATTGTTGAATGCGTCTTTATTGATGTAGATGCATTTAGTAGCGGCTTGTAACCAGAAAACCCTCTGCAAATAATCAAAACGGCCCTTTTGCCATTGATATCCTGTGTGATGTACTCAAATCATACAGTCATTTTTCTAATGCCCAGAGAAACTGTATAAAATACCGCTGATAAATTCTCGCTGTAGTCTATCAGCGATAACCAAAACACGATAATGATAACAAAGAGTAAGAAAAGCAACAATGACAAGAACAAGAACCAGAAAAAATCAACAGAGGTCACGAACTGTATCACAGATCAATGATTCCTCAAGGTCACTAAGCAAATGATCCTACAACAATAAAGTTATAGTCGCTCAAATATTGAAGTGGTAAGCCAAATCGACTGGCCTTATTATATATGAAGCTACACAAGCAAAGTATCAACGTAGCCAAGCTAAGCTAAAATGCTTCTATATAATTGAATTCGCACACTTCCTTTGATTTGCATCACAAAACATCTATTGTGAGACACAGTCAGCCAATAAAAATCGATTGACGCTCCGCTCAGCTTCTCCTCCAGATTGGACAAATTCTGAACAAAATCGACTCAATTGACTTTCTTTGTGAGATTCGACTATGTACAATCTGATCATCATCCCATGCTTCTTTAAGCTTTCTTGGAATGCATTTCAAGGCGCATCTAATGGTACCAAGTAAGACATATGTTTTGAATAAACTTGTTGAGTAATTTACAAAAATATGAAAAGAGGTTTCTGGCCAAAATGTCGAAATTTTGCATATGAAAGTCTCCCAAGCAAAGCTGTAGGGGTTACCTTGGATCGAGAGAAACATTTTGAATCAATATATACCATAGTAGAAGTCTTCGTTACCAAGGTCAAAAACGCGATCGTTTGATTTTCAATGAAAACCATGAGGGATACCTCATGTTTTGGTCGATTTTTGGCCATGTTTGTTTTGGTCCCAAAAAGTTGAGCAACGGTGTCAGAAAGTTAGTGCTAGTCGAGGGCCATGGTTTGGTGCTATTCTAACACTTTAAAACTTCAGGAGTTTCCATCAGAAAACTACTTTATACAGCTTATTATCGAGCTAAAAATTGCAAGCAAGACAAATTCGATACAGATTTCTAGCTGCTACATTCTGAAGTCCTTATATTGTTAGCTGTGTTAGTGGCTTCCATTTTCGTTTGAATCTAGATGGCTATGTATGATTTTTAAATTTATCCAGGCAAAAATAGAAGGTTTATTACGACATGACTTCAGTTTCTTGAAATTTGGCAATACAAAGGTGATGTCCATTCATTTAGGTGGTGTACATAATTCACCTCATCTATGGTACCTGAATACAAGCATGTGAACGAAGCCAATGTGTCTATTTTGAAGCATGCACAGGTGCAATTGACAATTACACCATACAGAGCCAAGCACCGGAGTTGCTTCAGGCACCTTTTGGCCAATGTATTGTAAATCAGCTTTTATTTCTTGTCCTTGGTTGCACTAAAATTAATAAGGGGGGGGGGAAGAGAGAGAAAACCTTTTGATTTCTCAACTCCAGGATTCGCTTCTTTTTCTTTTCTTTCTTTCTCTCTTTTTTTTCTCTTCCCTTTTTTTTCTTGAAAACATAGAGAAAAGAGACTACATTTCCAAAAGTGTCTTCATACAATCATAGCAACAGCAGTAATCCGAATCAAAACCCTTTCGAGGACTCATCCGAGCCAGGATTGGGCTCGTCTCGATTTGATTACGACGCACAATATCAACAACCACAACCACAACCACAACCACACCAACAAAGGAACCTCTTAGACTTGCAACAGAACCAACATCAAACGTTTTCGAATACGACATCTTCCTCTACCTTACAGCAGCAATCCGAGTTGACTACACCCGCTTACATACATCAAGGATCGCATCAGCAAATAAAACGAGGTGATTCATCGTTTGCTCTCGACGAAGGTATTTATCATTTAAGAACAGGGAGATTGGGGGAAAGGCAGAGTACAAAAGAAAGAAAACGACGGTTCTCACATAGGGAGGGGGAAGGATGTGATTTTGGTGTCTATTAAATAATAGATCAAATAATTAAAAAGGGGAATCAATTTGTCCATGGAGTTCTAATTTATATTGCCATGATTGCCAGGTTCATTCTATGATGATTCAGTTATACTCCAAGACGACGATGATAATTTGCAGTTACTGACAAACAAAAGCCCTATTGCCGGTCGCAGTAGACAACAGCAACAGCAGCAAGCATCAGCCCCATCACACACGGACACGATAACTCTGCACCGAGCCACATCACAGCCTCAAGTGACCCGAAAAAGAAAGAGTTTCAATATCAAAGATACCATCAATGGATTATTAGGGAAGACAAATGCTGCTTCCGGTACCGCTGGAGAAGGTGGTGAGCGCATCATCCATCTCAACAATCCAGAACTAAACGATCAGCAAAAGTTTCTCCATAACCGTGTGTTTACTGCAAAATATACAGCATTCACCTTTTTGCCTAAATTTCTGTATGAGGAGTTTTCCAAATATGCTAACCTTTTCTTTTTGTTTATTTCTGGAATTCAGGTACGCCAAATCATCGTCCATGCCAAGATAACATTCAGTAGACTAAACCTTACACTTCTCATAGCAAATCCCCGGTATTTCACCTACTAGCAGATATACCACACTTGTGCCTTTGGTCATTGTATTATTCATTACTGCTGTAAAGGAAGTGATTGAGGATTGGGTAACTATCATTCCATCCAACTCTATCAACAAGCGCCACTCATCTTGCAAATTGTTAGGGCGTGCATCGATCTGACGCAGAACTCAATGCCAGAAAATGTAAGGTTCTGGAAGGTACACAGTTTGTTGAGAAGGCTTGGCGTGATATCAAGGTCGGAGATGTCCTTCGTGTAGAAAGTGGAGAGAACTTTCCCGCAGATTTGATTTTGATTAGCAGTTCAGAACCTGAAGGCCTTTGTTATATCGAAACCAGTAACTTGGATGGCGAAGTCAATCTTAAAATCAAGCAAGCATTGTCACAGACATCGTCCATTTTGAATCCTATGGATATGAAGCAATTGCAAGGCACCATTCGCAGTGAACAGCCCAACAACCGTTTGTACAACTATGATGGTGTATTTTCTACTAGTTCCATGAATGAAGTGGGTAAATCCCGAGACTATGCTTTAGACCCCACTCAGCTATTACTGCGTGGTGCTCAACTTCGCAATACACTTTGGATCTACGGCGTTGTTGTGTTTACAGGCCATGAAACCAAGCTCATGTTAAATTCAAGGTAAACTTGTGTGTGTTGTGTGTATTGGACTCGATTCTCACTATCATTTTAGCAAAAAACCCTCCAAGGTATCCAATGTAACACGTATTACCAATAGAAACATCTTGTATCTGTTCGCCATTTTAGTAGTGATGAGTGTTGCTTGTGCTGTAGGTGGTCTCATTTTTACCGTAAGTTGAATCAGTGTGTTACGTTTACAGCAACATCAAAAAGTTGACATGTGGACCCTTGTGTAGATTACCAAAAGTGGATACGTTGAGGGATATTTGATGTTGGGTGCTGGACTCTCTCGCGCTCAAGCTTTTGGATACGATATCCTCACCTTCCTGATTTTGTTCAACAGTTTCATCCCTATCAGTTTGATGGTTACCATGGAGATTGTCAAATTCGTGCTTTCTTTCTTGATTCAGTCTGATTTGGACATGTATTACGACACGACAGACACGGCTGCAGTTGCTCGCAGTAGTAGTTTGATTGAAGAACTGGGACAAGTCAAGTTTGTTTTCTCGGACAAGACGGGTACTTTGACATGCAATGAGATGCAGTTCCGCGAATGCTCAATTGCAGGTATCTCTTATGCGGAGAAGGTGGAATCAGACAAACAAGCAAGAGATGGCGTGGACGATCCTACGCTACAATACAACTTCACTCAGCTCCAAGATCACTTGAAAACACATCCCACTGCAAATGTCATCAACGAGTTCTTGACTTTATTGGCCACTTGTCATACGGTTATCCCCGAAGCACAAGAAGATTCGGATGAAATCACTTATCAAGCCTCGTCTCCCGATGAAGGTGCCTTGGTAAAGGGTGCTAGCGATCTCAAGTTCAAGTTCCACACGCGTAAACCAAATTCAATCACCTGTACTCAAAGAGGCCAAGAATGCGAATACCAAGTGCTTAATGTCTGTGAATTCAATTCCACTCGCAAACGTATGTCTGCCATTATCCGTGGCCCTGATGGCAATATCAAATTGTATTGTAAAGGTGCTGATTCCGTCATTTTGGAGAGATTATCAGAGAATAACCCCTTTGTTGAGAATACACTGATCCATCTCGAGGAATTTGCTTCTGAAGGCCTCCGTACTCTTTGTATTGCTATGCGTGAGATCCCTGAAGATGAATACGCCAGATGGTCTCAAATTTACGACAAGGCAGCTACTACACTGGTGGATCGTGCCGATGAGCTGGACAAGGCTGCTGAGATGATTGAACAAAACTTATTCTTACTGGGTGCTACAGCTATCGAGGACAAGTTACAAGATGGCGTACCTGATACTATTCATACATTGCAAGAAGCTGGTATTAAGGTCTGGGTTTTGACGGGTGATCGACAGGAGACTGCCATCAACATTGGCTATTCATGCAAACTGCTGAATGAAGAGATGAGTTTGATTGTTTGCAACATGGACAGCCATTGGGAAACAAAGAGTTTCTTGGAGTCAAAATTGAAGGATATTCAGGGCGCTATTGAGCGTGGAGAAGACTTGGAGGTAGGCTTCTATATGCCGTACTGTCGTGATGTGTTGTAGCTCATATTCTATATCTAGCCTTTGGCATTTGTCATTGATGGCAAAGCTTTGACATTTGCATTGGAAAAGGACATTGAGAAATTGTTGTTTGATCTGACTGTCTTGTGTAAGGCTGTGATCTGCTGCCGAGTGTCCCCGCTTCAAAAGGCTTTGGTAGTGAAACTTGTAAAGAAATATGACAAATCCATTCTGCTAGCCATTGGCGATGGTGCCAACGATGTGTCCATGATTCAGGCGGCTCACGTGGGTGTAGGTATTAGTGGTGTTGAAGGTCTCCAGGCAGCTCGTAGCGCAGATTTCGCCATCTCTCAATTTAGATTCCTCAAGAAGTTGCTGTTGGTACACGGCTCATGGGCATACCAACGCTTGAGTAAGATGATTTTCTACTACTTTTACAAGAATGTAGCCATGTATTTGACACAATTTTGGGTAAGTGCTAATCAAACCAATGTGAACAAGCAATGCTCATGCCACTGATAGTATGCTTTCTACAATGGGTTTTCGGGATCTACCTTGTACGAGTCTTGGACAATGTCTTGCTTCAATGTCATTTTCACCTTTTTGCCTCCACTGTGTATCGGTATTTTTGACCAATTTGTATCTGCAAGAATGCTGGATAAGTATCCTCAAATGTACATGCTTGGGCAGACAAACGAATTCTTCAATCAAAAGAAGTTTTGGGGCTGGTTTGGCAATGCGGTATTCCATTCTCTGGTAAGTAAATCGCTTGGAAAATGACAGTAGAATCTCTGCTCAACTCTTTGCAAACAGATCTTATTCTTTCTCGGTGTGGGCATGCTGAGCACAGACGGCGTGTTTGGAAATGGCCTCGTCGGGGGTCAATGGTGGGCAGGTACAGCAGTATTTACTGCCGTATTGGGCTGTATCTTGTGGAAGGGTGCCTTGATTACAGAGTAAGTTATGCACGCACGCATACGATTGTAGATATGCATACTGAACAACTACCCGTCAATACAGTATTTGGACCAAATATACCGTCATTGCTATTCCTGGATCGATGCTGGTTTGGTTTATTTATTTGCCAGTTGTCGCGTTTATTGGACCCGCTATCTCAGTAGATGTGTTCCCAGAATATTATGGCATTGTCCCAATGCTCTGGGGAAATGTCAATTTCTGGCTGTTTGTCCTGCTGGTGCCTTTTGTCTGCAATTTGCGTGATTTCTTTTGGAAATAGTAAGTACTTGATTCTGTCGATACTGCCAATTTTACTCATCCATGTTTATAGTGCAAAGAGAATGTATCGTCCTCTTCCTTACCATTTTGTCCAGGAAATTCAAAAGTACAATTTGCCTGATTACAGACCCCGTATGGATCGTTTCAGGCAAGCAGTGAATAAGGTCCGTCGTATACAGCGTCTCAAGAGAAATCGTGGCTATGCTTTCTCCCAAAACGATAGTGATCAAACCAAAATTATCCGTGTTTATGATACCACTCAACAAAAACCTCAAGGTTAAGCTTTCTTTTGCTCTAATATCTATTCCTCCCATTATGTTATATATAAATACAATACCTTAAAATCAACTTGCTGTCGTTATGTCCGTATTGACCGATACACCGCGAATTTGAATAAAAGTGATTCAATTGTTTGTTAAATTTGAAACATGTCAAATTTAAAGTATATAAAGGCAAGGAACAGAACTCCAAGCTTTTGATCTCTATCCATACTACATTGAATATCTCATCCTTATCACCATGCAACACATTGACGAAAAGCAACTGTATACCAATGACAAGTATCGTTTCGAGTACGTGGCTGCTTACATGGGCTTTGGCGAGAAAGACATGCAAGCTATCCAAGGGGTTGCTGAAAAGATGCGTCCTGCTGTTCCTGCACTTGTCGATGCTGTTTACAAGAAGCAATTTGAATTCGATATTACAAAAAAGCACTTTTTACCCAAGAATGAAGGTTTTGAAGGTGAACTTGCCAACAGTCTTGATGAATTGACTCTGGATCATCCGCAAATCAAGTTTCGTAAAGACTTTTTGGGCAAGTACTTGATTCGTATTCTGAAGGGTCCCTATGACGACCGTTTCCTCAAGTATCTTGATTGGGTTGCCAAGATCCATCTTGACACTCCTGAAAAGAAGTCCAAGATCAATGTTGACTACATTCATATCAATGCTCTGATGGGGTTTGTCGAGTCTGCTATCATTGATACTGTTCGTACTTTGGGTTTGGAGCGTGATGAGGAGGGTGCTGTATTGAGCGCATTCAACAAGCTGATGTGGATTCAAAACGACTACTTTGCCAAGTTTTACATGAACCCCTATTTCAATGATCTTATGGAGAAGAAATACAAGGCTGAAGCTGAACAAGAGTGCCAAGTTACAAAGGCTGGTGGTTTCTTTGCTGAATTGAACCTTATCTCCATCATCATTGGTGTCTTTGCTGGAAGTCTGGGTTTCTGGATGTCTGCTAATAGACACTAAAATTGCATATTTTATCTATTTTATCGTATTTATAAATCTTTTATCATAATTTAACGCCAAATTCATTGCATTTAATAACATATTATTAGTATTGATTTGTTTGACTCAAGTTATAGAATACAACTGTAGCAATAAAGATATTATTAATGCAGCACTTTGTTTAATGAATTCTTAGTATTCGTCTGTAACTGCCCCCTCACTTGCGCTCTTGACAGTTTTGATATACTTTGCTAAAACGCCCTTCGTGTATTTGGGGGGTTTTGGTTGCCAGTTCTTCTTGCGCTCGGCAAGCTCTTCATCGGGGATGTGCAATGTCATTTGTCTGGTATTCGCATCAATAGTGATCTTGTCATCGTTATGAACAAGAGCAATGGGTCCTCCGTCAAATGCCTCGGGAGTAACATGGCTGCAAAATGAATGAGTAACTTGGATATCGATTATGAATAGAAAGACGCTCACCCAATGATAAAACCATGAGAGGCACCAGAGAAACGACCATCAGTAATCAGGGCAACATCTTTACCCAATCCTGCGCCCATAATTGCAGCAGTTGGCTTCACTGTTCAATGCATTAGATCAATCAAGACGTTACGTTATCAATGTGCGCTAAAAGAGAACTTACACATCTAAAGCAAACATAATATTAGTAATAAAGCGCGAGATTTGGGATGATAACTGCTTACCTCTGGCATACCAGGACCTCCCTTAGGGCCTTGGTATCTGACCACCACAACAGATCCCTTGGGAATATCATTTCGCTCCAATGCAGCGAAAATTTCGTCTTCTTCGTCAAATACTCTTGCGATACCCGTGAATTCCAAGCCTTCTTTACCAGTGATCTTAGCAACTGCCCCCTAATGCCCATGTGTGTATGAGTCTGTTAGTAACACAAACCCCAAAACCACGAAAGATCTGTATTACCTCAGGTGCTAAATTTCCTCGCAAAATGGTTAAATGCCCGGTAGGCTTGATGGGATTCTCAATAGGGCGAATAATCTGTTGACCCTCGGCAAGATCGTCAACTTCAGCCAAGTTTTCGGCCAAAGTCTTTCCTGTTACAGTTAAGCAATCTCCATGGAGCATGCCCTTTTGTAGAAGGTATTTCAATACGCCTAAAAATATATAGGAATATATGTTGTTTTAGGTTTGCAAAATCTCCTTTTGTTACACTACGATAGACCGTTACCTGGAACGCCGCCGATATCATGCAAGTCTTCCATGACATATTTACCACTTGGTCTCAAATCAGCCAAGAAGGGAGTCTTACTAGAGATAGTTTGGACATCATCAATAGTAAAATCGACATCAGCAGCCTTGGCCATGGCAAGCATGTGAAGGACAGCATTGGTAGATCCGCCTAACACCATGATGGTAACAAATGCATTTTCAAAGGCTTTGCGAGTCAAGATATCCTTGGGTTTGATGTCTCTTTCCAAGAGAAGACGAATGGCTTTGCCAGCCCGGAGACACTCTTGAACCTTTAATGGACTCTCAGCGGGGATACTGCTTGAATAAGGTAGGGATAAACCAAGAGCTTCGATGGCACTAGACATAGTATTGGCAGTAAACATGCCACCGCAACTACCACTACCAGGGCAAGCATTTCGAATAATATCTTTTCTTTCTTCCTCGGTAATCTTGCCGCTATTGAACTCTCCATTGCATTCCAATGCATTGCCAATGTCTATTTCTCTGCCCTTGCAAGATCCAACAGTTCCGTGCCCCTTCTTCATGGTACCGCCATAGATCACCAATGAAGGACGGTTTAAGCGGGCAATTGCCATGACTGCACCAGGCATATTCTTGTCGCATCCAGGCAGAGAGATATTTGCATCATACCATAAGGCGCTCATTACCTAGATCATTACAACGTGATTTAAGGTTTAACGGGCAATTTCCTGCAAAAAGTAAATTCTCCTTTGCTAATTATCCGCACTTACCGTTTCGATTGAATCAGCGATAACATCTCTGGAGGGCAAAGAGAAGGACATACCAGCAGTACCCATTGGAATAGCATCACTAACGCCGATGGTATTGAACTGATAGCCTACTAATCCAGCTTCCCAAACACCATCGCGAACTTTGCGGGCCAAAGCGTCAATATGATTGTTGCATGGATTACCATCATAGCCACTGTTTATCATTGACAAATGTTGGAACCCTGAGCTTTTTTTTTTACACACGCTGTATCATTTCTCAATACCAACTTACAAAGAAGTGATACCAACTTGGGCCTTGTTCATATCTTCATCAGAAAGTCCGGTGGCGTACACTATTTGTAACCCTTTAGTGATTCATTTTTTCTTTCTTATAAAGCAAATACATTACATTGAGCTTGGCCTGCACCAGCAGATGGCGTTTGAGTAATTGTACGACTGTACTTGTTAATGATGTTTGGTTTTTTTGACACATCGCGATCTCTTGGGGCCAGTTTGTGACTGAGAGATACAGATGAGTTGCTATGCTTGAGATGGTATGCATCAACTTACATTTGAACTTCTCCTTTTGCCATTCTATTAACTAATGTTTGAAAAAAAAGTAAGGGGGAGTAGATAATTGTAAGTTAATGCAAACAACTTGAGAAAAAGAGATGAAGATTTAGATGAAGATCTTTTTATATACCTTTAATACATCTCTAAAAACTTGTGTACATCCTCCCACGGTGGAAGTATTATCCATAATCATTATCTTGTGATCAATTCGCACAGTTATGGTCCGTTTACATTCATTTCATTTTCGCAAGTATGTCGCCGCACTGAGCTTAGAATATCAAAATTTCCAGGCACAAAGGATCATTTTGCTTTTACACAATGGTTTAAACTGTATAATCGTACCATTCTGTTATCCACCAAAAGCAGTATCACCTTTGGCAGCGATACCCATATTGCTTCTTTGTTAAATACAGCCAATGAACGCAATTTGACGAAATGTCAATTGAGAGTCTGAAGCAACATTTAAGTAATCAATCAGTTTATATGTTATTGATGATCAGTCATTGTTCAGCTCGATTTGAACTAAAAAAAGCTGGGACATTATCCTAAGAGGCAATCGAGATTCATTGCATAGATTTGAAAGGTGGCCTGAGGTTGAATGCATGTACGCCCCATGTATCGAGTTAACATTGACTTTAATATTCGATTTGTTGAAAGACAGTAATAGTAAAAAAATGAAAAAAGAGAATGTTCGGAACCGCTTTATGACATTGGCACAAATGTCATATCAGATTGCAAAACATTAGAGGCCATTTTCAATCCATGATCCATAAGTCCACGCCATAAAATCGCCCTACACCAAAACGTATCACATCAATCATAAGTTAAATCAAATTGGGGCTAGCAGGAGTAGAGCTTAGATTCTCCTGCTTTATAATCAAACGCTTTATATATTAGGTCAAAGCCTCTCTCTCTACTTTAGTTATATAATCGTATTTAAGAATGACATTGCAGACTTAGTTGCGCATATCAACTGCGAGGAATATAAAACAGTTTCTAGAATAACAAGAATGTGCTACATTTGAAAAAAGGATATATAAGTTTCGGAAAGTCCTATAGTACGTAAGTTAAGCGACATTGTACAGTATTTTTCAAGCCGGAAAGCACGTATTATACTCTGAACTGGATGGTCTAATGGAGGAGAACAAAGTAAGCTATAGTCATCTAGTCTTGAAACCATAACTCACCGGCATTTCAAGTATTCATTGGTGATTTGAAATCAGCAACCTAACAGGAACGTTATGGCACACTGCGAGCGCAACGTCGACTACACACATATGGTTGGGACATCATTCTTGGGCCATCATTGTTGGCCCAGTTTTAGAACCGGTAAGATCTGCGAGTTTCGATTGGCTTGACAACATTATGCTGAACATTTGCACCTTTTGATCGCACGAGTATACCTTTTTTCGATGGTAACCATTGTTCCCAATCCATAGTAAGTTTATACATAATCGAAATGCTCATTGAATGATACCAGTATTGGTAGATTTCCCATAGCTTGAAATTCAAGTAGTCTGGGTTTTCATGTTTTTGAGGGCTTTCATCAGAGGAAACCTATCTTATAATGGAGTACAATGGTTTTGTGGTAAAGGATGACAGATGTGCAAGAAACGAACGAGGTTGGTGTTACTATTTGTAGACCCTTAAGCCTTGGGTAATACTTAGTATTTAATACGAATGTGTTTATGCTTCGGATGGCACTCTACTTTCGCTTCACTTCGGTCAGAACCAACCTGCACAGCGGCAACTCGCACTACCGATTGCCCTTGCATATCTTATCAAAACACTGCTACTTTCATTTTAGCCTTCCACTTACACATGGGAGTCCTCTTTATTATCTGAGCATCTGATCCTTATGTGATGCTCTACATTCATATACACGTAGCTACTTCATATACGTGCAAGTATCATACAAATATTACCCCTTTTTAGTCAAGAGTGTGTCTAATACAGCAAAAACTGAGTGCATTTGAGCCAAGTTTTCTCGCGTTCAAGGCCGTTTTAGATGGTCAGAATAGCACCAAACAGTTGCTCTCATCTGACAGTTACTTTCTGACACCGTTGCTCAACTTTTTGGGACCAAAACAAACATGGCCAAAAATCGACCAAAAAGCATGAGGTACCCCTCATGGTTTTCATTGAAAATCAAACGATCGCGTTTTTGACCTTGGTAACGAAGACTTCTACTATGGTATATATTGATTCAAAATGTTTCTCTCGATCCAAGGTAACCCCTACAGCTTTGCTTGGGAGACTTTCATATGCAAAATTTCGACATTTTGGCCAGAAACCTCTTTTCATATTTTTACAAATCATTCAATAAGTGTATTCAAAACATCTATATAACTTGGTACCATTGGAAGCGCCTTGAAAAGTACTCCAGGAAAGCTTAAGGAAGCATGGTGTGATTATCATACTTCACTTAGTCGAATCTGCAAAAATAGCTCGATCGAGTCCAGAATCATCAAAAGTTGTCCAATCTGGAACAGACTATGATTCTGGGTTTGAATTAATTTTGGCTGGTGGGGCCAGCTGGAAAACTCATGCCCTTCTCATAAGGCAATACAATAGTAAATGCCCTTGAAGCGAATAGAGAGTAGGTGGCAGGTCATAGCACTATCGTTTATGGTGATATTTCATTGCCTTCTATTATATCGTTCATAATGATATTTTATTGCATTCTATATTTAATAACGTTAGTCTATCAAAATACTTGCTAAATCAACATCTCTCCTTTTTGAAGCTTTGAAAGTGTTTGGGGGCCATAAATCCATTATGTTACGATGAGCCTTTTGACTCTTCGGTTGGTTTCCTGGTCTACTCTTTATTTTGGTGGAAACCAACCTACATTCAGGCGCCTCGCGCTGCCGCGGACCTTTGGCTAATATTGCAAAATTAATAATAGAAGAAACTTGGCTGTTGATTGATAGTAATTTAATATATAATCTCTAATCGTATACGAACCATGCTTGAAAAATGCCTGGCTACTCAGTTTCCTCCATATTAGGATTGTAAAAGTGTCTGGAGCCTATAAATGTATTTATGTTATGATTTTATAATATTACGTAAATAATATTGAACAAGGAGTAGTAGGATTAAGTGGTAAGTTTATTGTAATAGATGTTTAGGAAGTAGTATTGACATATATTTTTACCAATGTTCAATACCTGTCAAAAAGCAAGACTATCATATATAAATATGTATTATGATGGTACTAGTAATGTTTCAATTATGCGGATTGAAACATATTTAAGATGAATTATTACATACCAGACCTGTACCAACTTATCTGTTGCATTATTCGTAGTGTAGCCCAAAAAATAACCTATTGTTTGAGGCCTTACTCAAATCTGTAGCATCAGTTGTTTTCATGCATCTACAGCACTTAATAGGCCAGCCACTGTCAACAAACTGTTGTCGAAAAACGACCACTCAACAGGGCTAACTTTTGCTACAGTGGAGCATATAAAATTCTACTTGTGCATTGCTATTAATCATACAAAGCCCTTGATTTATTTTATAGACTTGAGCACCACTTGAATGTTTTCGTTGTGTTATTAAAAAAAACGTGTTTTTGCCGCAAATGGCTGCTCCCCCTTTTTTGTGAAAAGCGCAGCCCAGCAGCTTTAAACTGTTGAGGCACTACAGTAAAGCAAGACATTGCCAAGCGGTTTTCAATAATACAACGTTTTCTAACACCACTTCATCTATTGATCTATTACTGGTAAAGGCTCGTAATAATTAACACGTAGTTCTTATATGAAGCTCATCACTCAAAGTTGGGTTATTTCGATAATCATCTATTTCTTAGCATCAAACCCATCCAATCTAAAGTCTAACTACACCAGCGTTTTTCTCGCCACAAACTACTATAGGAACATGCTAGTTTCAAGGCTCTGGCACCAATATTTCAATGGCTTTGGAAGATCCCGACCTGAAAATGGAAGATTGCTCAATTGTAACATTTTCAATACATACTAATCATTGTTTTCTGTTCATAGTCAGTTTATGCTGA
Organism: Mucor velutinosus; assembly: GCF_035048745.1. Taxonomy (NCBI): domain Eukaryota; kingdom Fungi; phylum Mucoromycota; class Mucoromycetes; order Mucorales; family Mucoraceae; genus Mucor; species Mucor velutinosus. Next base: position 1,618,877 of record NW_027041905.1, on the reverse strand, counting down.
ATGAAAACGCGCATTGAATGGTACCGCTCTGTATAGTTATCTCACACAAAGTGCTCATACAAGCCTTATTTTCAGATATTCTGAGGGTTTCCAGAGAAAAGCATGTGATGAATGTGCACCAACTCACCCGTCGTCGTAGCAATATTATTTGCGTAAATTCAAGAATTACCTGTCGTTTGAGATCTTATTCAAAGCTGCAACATACAGGTCATTCTGATTGTTCATTACGTCTTGTTTGATGGATTTGTAAATTTATAGACGATGAATTAATAGTTCAAATAGTCATGATGATCTTTCCCTCTTCCTCATCGACGGTGGTTTGAAATTGCTATCTTTTTTCGGTTTCAAAAGTTTGATTTAGGCATGATTAGGGATGCACCACCCATATTCGAGAAGCGCATTTTTAGCTATCTAAAGTGACGGTGAGATAGACCACTAGAAAGGGGAGGAAATGATGGTTTGAACGCGAGACAAATTACCTGGTGCACCTTTACTCTTTAATTCACACATAAATGAGCAAGTTTAATCATAAAGAAGCAGCTGAGGAGCTCCAGCATTATAGACTTACAAACGAGCGCAGCTCTGAGAAGGTTTGTCTTCTTGGTGCTAGATTAATCAAGGATAATTACACTGCTAAACTCGGTGATGCCAGTAAGAGCGCAACTATCAACCTCATAAACACTTGTATCTAACATGTGCATGCCATAGTTTGGCCATTTTACGAACAAGTCGCGGTTGCTGCGCTTGATGTTCAAGATTTCCCTCTCGCCGACGTAAGTTCATATGTATGTCACTGGTAAAAAAGTTGATTCATTGAAAGAGAATTTTGGATATAGGCTTGCATCGATAAACTCAAGGCTCGCTTTACAGAAAAGTCGCTCAGATTTCGCCGTCTATTAGGTATGCGATTTGAAGCACAAGGAAAACTAGACGAAGCACAGGAAGTGTACGATACAATCCTCCAGGAAGATGATACCAATATGGTAAGTTAGCTTTACGATTACCAATGCCGAAGTGGTGGATTAACATTATCCGACTCTAGCTGGCTTCAAAGCGCCAAATTGCATTATTGAAGACAAGGAACAAGGAATCAGAGATGATTGAAGCATTAACAAATTACTTGGATACTTATTACGACGATCATGAAGCATGGCTAGAACTGTGCGACGTTTACCTTTCGAAATACATGTACGATCAGGCTGCCTATTGCTGCGAGGAGATCATCATCCTTCAACCTTCAAATCACGTCTTTTTCCTCAAATATGCAGAGATCCTTTACACCTTGAATCACCTGCCATTGGCATTGAAGCACTACTGTAAAGTTTTGGAACTATGCACTGATAATGTGAGAGCGCTCTATGGGTTACAATTGGTAAATAGGCAAGCATTGCAAGCGGGCAAAGATGACTGACAGCTCCTTCTCTCTAACAGTGTGCAAGCAAATTGTTGACCTCCAATGAAGTAGACCATGCGTCCGATTTACAAGCTTTGGCAACGGAACGTTTACTGGAAGTGTATAAAAAGGAACCCGAATCCATCAAACAGATTGTCCAGGAATATTTGTCAAATTAATAATAAAAGCACCTAATCTCTTGCGAACATAGTCATGAAGGCATTAGGCGTTGGCTTTGCTTTCAGTGCCATCATATCCAGTGCTTCGTCTGTGCCCCATTTACAAATGACAGTGTCAAGATCTTGCTGGCTGTGAGAGACTATTTTCTTGGCCCATTTCACCTTTCCTTGCATGCCGCCTGTTACATCTGCCACGGCCATTTTATCATTTTGATGATGTTGTTGCAATTGATCTGATGATAGGTGATCGTCCGCTGTAGCGGCACTGACTTTGATGTATTGGATCAGTGCATTCTCTTGTTCAGGGCGCAGTTTAGGGTCAAGCTTGTAGATACCACGCACATCTGTAATAAACACACATCGACACACTTGCGGCAACAATCGAGTGAGTTGATACATAATGATATCACCAGACAGAATAGTGCATCCCCTAATCTGATCAAGGACAGCGTCACCGTGCAACACAGGCACAAATCCCAAAGAGAGATACCTTTTGACTCGATCTGCCATTGCCGCAAATGCGCTAGTAGGCGTGTCTTCACAGTTGACTGTTTCAATGTAATCGATAGGCGACATAGTTAGCGTTGGCACATGCCGTGCTTCTAGCTTAGAAGCGATGGCTTGACACAGTGCCTGTAGGCAGTTGCGAATATGTGAATAGCCTTTCAGATAGTTTGCATTTGGCATGTTTGACAAAGTACCAGTTGATGATGATGACGACCAGCCCGATTTCAAGTTGTATTTTACTGCTTGAGGATGTCCAAAACTACCTGCACCATGAACTAATATCAGTTGATGTCCTGCTCCTTTCAATATCTCATAAGCAGCTGCCACTTGATCCAGCAAGATGGACAAATCATTCTCTGGTGCTAATTCACATATCCCTTTCTTGTTGGTGATGGCAGCCCCACCAAGCTTGACTATCACAATCTTGTTCATGGGTGTGCTGCAAAGAAGTGTAAACAAGAAGAAGAAGAAGAAGAAGAAGAAGAAGAAGGGGCCATCATTTTGAATACCAGCATGAGAGATACACAAACAAATCCTTGCAGATCTAAATTCATATTGGCTATTTTCACCTACATAAATTTACCCGTTCAAATGATGATACAGTTACAAGAATAAATACGATATGCAAGTTTAGCTTTTTGGTTTATATTTACCCTTTCTTTCCCCTCTCTTTCCTGATAAAAATGCTATCCTCTTCGCCCACGACCACCACACACAATTCGCTCATGTTTGAGCTGGATGATGAGCACTCAAATCTAAGCACAGCAGCATCTCCCAATGCCCATGAATTTCTGAATTTCTCTCGCAGGATCACAGAGCGATCATTAAAGAAGCCAGTAGATGCGCAAGTAGGTATTGCCTACGGAAAAGACCTGCTCTTTTCCCAACGCAACAGGCCTTTGAAAAATGCCGTCAAAATATCATCGCCACTTGTCCATCATGCCCTCAATCCAGGTTCCAAACCAGCACATGCACACGCCATTCATCACAAACCAGTTCCTCATAAAAGCATACCTAACCAGCATCAAAAGAGCGCATCTCATGTATCAGCATTGCCAGCGCCAGCAGTACCGTTGCCACAGCAATCACCCATGACTACAATCAAGAGCAAAAGCAATGCATTAGAGGAGCTAGTGGCGGATGTCCTGAATTACATTGATTCTTGTCCTGATCAATCAGCGTACTCTTATGACCTTGCAAAACTAAAGCCCAAATTGGAGGCAATTAGCAGCGGTAAAACACAATCATGAACGTATACATCAAATTCCCATATACACACGTGGCTCAGTTTATCTATAAGCTACTAGCAACGGATTAGCTATATGAAAGGAAACTCATTAAAACCTTATTACACAGACAAATAAAGATGTGCATCAAGGGCGTGTTTGTTGACATTTGCTCTCTTTTGCCCCTCCACAATCATAGTGACACCATATCACTTGCATTGCTTCAAACTCTCTCGCCTTGTCTGATTCATATTTGGATGATGGATTTTATCTAATGACGTTTGCTAGTGTCGTACAATGACTTGTAGCATCATGTCTACACACAACTGGAGTTCAATGCAATTAGAGTTTCTTTTGTATCGAAATGATCAAATATGGCAGGTAGGGCTGTCTTTGATTCTGCTCTAGATTCTTGTAGTTTGGCATATGCAACTGCAATATACTAGCTGCTGAAGAGCCTTGTATGTTTGTGTCTATAAGTGTAATACTATCCAGATTTTTTGATCTGCATCCCATCGGACTTGCAACTGTCAGATCAGATCAACCGTAGCCTACAGTCCATTTTGAGGAGAGAGAGAGAGAGAGAGCAGTAAGAGTAAAAAAAGATGTCTTGGGCCGTAATTTACTGGTGGTATTATAATATCATGACGACTTGATTTTGTTGAGCGTCATTGATCATGGGTTGAAAGCCGCTAGAGAGTTTATAAAACAGAACACAAAAACAAACAAAAAATTGCTGAGTGAGCGATTTTCGTAGGCAACAAGAATCCCTTGTTCGCATCCTTGTATTCCTTACCCTCTTTCTTTCTTTCTTTTTCTTTGTATATACCATTAGAAATGACGATGCCAAATCCCATGTACACTGCTTCGCCAATGTATGCTTCTCCGGCAATGCCTCAGATGGCATCAGCGACACCGTATTACAATGGCCCTTCACCATATACGCCTGTCATGGCAGCTCAGCAAACTCCAGGTATATGCACACACTGTTCTTGATTCAAATTGCTGTGCTGATGCACATGAGTGTAGGCTATTATCCGCCCATGGGCGCAATGCAGGTAGGCGGAGGGCCTGTCATGGCACAGCAACCCTACCCTGTTGTTTATCAGAGGCGTGGATGTTGCTGCGATTGCTGTTATGGAGATTGTAGCTGCTGTCTAGGATTGTAAGTTGTTTACACACCTCAGCTATGTACGAGTCAATTTCATTGTTGCTGATTACGTTGTTCTCGATGCGCCTGCATGCATACAGATTTGCTACGTTGTGTCTATGTTGCTGCTGTTGCGGTGATGAAGCTGATGAGTGTTGCTGATAATTTCCAACGAGGCCTGTATATGTTTATCATTGAACGTATGCTTTCTTCTTACCCATTATAAGCACTATAGTGTATCACAACATACATACACACATACCCACCTTGCCACGCCAAATAGCTCGACAACACCCTCTCCTCAAACAAAGTAAAATGCTGCATATGTAATTAGACTATTATAAATCATTTATATATATATATATATATAAAAATTCACCATATTATTCTGTAAGAACTATTCAAAGGCAGAGTGTTTATGAGGTAAACTTTGCTTGAACCAAGAGATGGGTACCTGCTACACATTTTTCATTTCGAGATTACAACGTCTAATGAAATCAATGATTGTGACAAAATTCCCCCTCCCCCTCCCCCAGAGCCGCTAATCCAATAAGCTGGAGCAAATTGTGTGAGTTCCTGTCTCCCTTTTCTCTGCACCTTTGATATACAAATATGCTATCAGATTCTCTTCGTAAATGCTTGTACAATACGTGTTTATGTGTATCAGCTAACAGTCCGCAGGACAATTGATTGGATTTATACTAGGTAAACGATATCTACACACCCAACATGTATACAGTTTTTGCTCACTTGTACCATCAAAGTGGCTATATGCTGGGGATCAACGAATCCCTTGATAAAGGCAGGAAGTGCTGGCCTGGATAAGGTATCCGAAAAGTATCCTCAAGGCGGCTTAAAAAAGTGGTTAGCAGAATTAAAGTATCTGTTCACCAAATGGCAGGTAGGTTCCTGAGACGTCCATGATGCGCCTGGCTGAATGATGAGCACTCAACCATCTGTTGCAGTATGTTTTACCGTTGGCGCTCAACCTGAGTGGATCTGTTGTATATTACTATACACTAGGCAAATCAGGTAACCTCAAGGCCGACAGAATAGCATTGGAATATGCTAATTGACTATACAAATATAGACATGTCTCTTGCGGTGCCTATCACCAATTCATTGACATTCATATTTTCCTTGTTGACTGGGCTCTGTTTAGGAGAGAAGATGGGCGGGAGAGGTAGAGGAAGCAATCTACATGTAGCGAATATACAAGACTTATCCTAGTAATTTCTAATAGATGCTTGGCTGGGGATGGGTTTAGTGGTCATTGGCGTAACGATCTGTGTCAGTGGATAAAATAAACGCGTTCTTGGAAAACTTTTCCCAGCACCTTTTTCTCTTGTTGCATGTACACCATGAGTTTGACTGACGAGGAATTTCGAGCAAAATTGGAAAAGCACTTTTCCTTGTATCGCATCAACTTGCGCTCACCACTAGCATCTCAAGTAGCGCCTGACCATTGGTATCGAGTGGATTTGTTGCTAGTGAACGAATTGGGCTTGTTTAGAAGATCAGACATTGAACCTGATGGTCAGGTCATTCTTGCCTGCGACTTGTATACACCAAACACCGATGAAGGCATTACTCCCTTTTCATGCGTAGATCCTGATTGGGAACTGGAGATTCGACCAGCTCGTACTTTCACAGAGGGCCAGCTATCAAAGGATGCATTGCCTGTGTCTGGCTTTGTGAGCTCGGGAAAGGGTGCCTTTGAATACCGCATCAGATCAAAGCATAGCAGCGCAACAACAGCATCGACAGCTAAACAAACCAAATTTCTGCACATGCGCCCTGTCCAGCTGGTCAACTTCCCCAAAGAAAAGAGATCAGATTACAATACAGAGAACATCTTGCCGCTTGTCATTGGGCCCATTGAGATTGATCCCGCATTGCAACCAACATTGGATACATCACTGCCATTGGAACTATGGCCCAATTCAGCAGCCGTAAAGATGGTGTATGACGGATACCGTGTGTTCTCTACCTCAGAGAACCCACCTGTCAACATTGCTATACATGAGATGTGGGATTCTGGTATTCCAGGCAAGATTTGGGACTCTGCGCTTGTGATGCTTGATGTGATGAAGAATATGATTGATCTTCATCCAGAGTATATCGATCAGAAGCACACGTTAGATTTGAGTGCTGGGTATGTGCACCTTCTGAACATTCGGTATGGTGATGAACTAACAAACAAAATATAGCACTGGACTGCTGGGCTTATACATAGCAAGCATGATGGCATCACCTCATTCAACCCTCAAGCAAGGCAAAATCACCATCACCGAACTGGACGAGGCTGTGGATTTGATTGATCAAAACATCGCGATCAATGAGTTCTTGGCCAATAATACACAGGTCAAATTGCAGACAAGAAATCTGTTATGGGGCAATACGATACAGGCTGAAGCTTGTGGAAAGGCTGATTTGATTATCGCATCTGATGTGTTGTATGAAACGCAGTTTTTTGAGGATCTTGTCAAGGCGTTTGTTGATCTTAGCACAGAATCTACCCGCATCTACATTGGTTACAAGCGTCGTGGATTTGATGAGGCGGAAGAGCGTAGATTTTGGTCTCTGTGTGGAGCACATTTCAACGTGAAACTGCTCACATACCAAGGCCAAGAGGATGAGGACGATGGTCTGGTGCCTCGAATGACTTTAGAGACTGGTGTTCAGCTGTATCGTTTAACCCTGTTGTAGATATCTCACCTTCCTCCCCCCCCCCCTTTTTGTGTGTTTTCAAAAAGTAATCTGATAGAAAGCACTCTGCACTCCTTTTTATACCAGCCATGTAGTATAATAAATAGCTTCACTCTTGTTTAATAGAAACTGACACTTGGAGCTTTCGTTTTGCATGTTTTATATAAAAGGTGATTCGTTTCTTCTCTCTTTCTCAAAGCATCCTCTCTTGCCACTTCAAGAAGAGCCGCAGCGACCGGAAGAAGAGGACCAAGCACTGCAACATTTCGATCAACATAGACAAGACCTTTCAGCTAGCATTATACATTGCTTTTGGAGCTATTTCGATATGCTTCCTACATTTCTCTTTGCTGCATCCTCCTTGTCCATTATTGCCTACTTGTATTCGGTGCTCTTGATACCTACTGTCATGACAGCCACCATTGCTACTTTGAAAAGAGATCCAAATAGCACAGTCTTTAACGGTACAGCAGAAGTGCCTTTGGATATCAAATGCCCATTTTTATCCCCTCGAACTTCACCACCGCAGAGTGTGCATGACCTGAGACCGGACGATTTTCGTATTGTAATGGGATTAGGTGATAGGTATGTGGTCTTGCTCAAATCAAATTATACTAGTAGAACTAACTAGCACAATGCCATAACAGTGTCATGGCTGGCTTTGCTGCCAAAGGTGTTCAAAATGACAATTTTTTCAACATCAAGAACTTGTATGAAAACAGAGGCATATCCTTTGCAATGGGGGGTGTAGGTGTTGACACATTTCAGTGTGATTGGCATCCAGTTAACATGAAATCAATAGGACGCCAATACTGTCACTGTACCTAATATTATGAACTACTACTCGTATCATCTAGTGGGTTCTTCAAAAGGAGATCACATTATTAGTATTTGCTTTGGTAAGTTTTATACAGTCATTGATGAAATATCTACTAATACCTTGGATAGGCAACCAAATTTGTCCTGATGGCCAATACAGACCCAAAAACGATGTATTGAATGCTGCACAATCCGGTGCTCGAAGCTTGAATTTAAATCATCAAATTGATTACATATTGGACTACTTGGACAAGGTGTACAAGACGGGTGGCGCGAAACCAACGGATTGGAAGCTGCTTACAGTCTTCATCGGTTCCAACGACATTTGCCATTCGTGCACAGAGATCACTTCTCTTCCTCCTGCATTTAGTGTCAACGTGTTGGCAGCCATTGAAAGAATTAGAACAAGCGTGTCAAACGTACTGGTGCAAATAGGTAAGTTGACTTTATGGTAAAAGAAAGCAAGAGACTTATGGCCTGAATACAGTTGGCATGATGCGAGTGCAAGACATTGTGGTGAATACTGCCAACTTTACCGATTACTGTCAACCTATACCGGGTAGTAACTTTATTGGCCATGACCATGAATGCGAATGCTCTCACAGTGCAGCTAATCTTACTATCATGAGCAACTTGTTTCCTCAGTACAATCAAGCATTGCAAGACGTGGCACAGCATTTCCAAAGTAGTGTGTTTGAGGCCGACCAACAATTCGCTGTTGTCTATCAGCCTTTGCTGGTAGATATCTTTTCATTTCCTATAGAGGCAATCAGGTAGGATACGGCAGTAATTGCATGGATTCAAACAACTCATCTACTTGCTTATAGTAATATCGATTGCTTTCATCCGTCTACTTTGGCTCACGAGTGGCTGTCCAAGATGCTATGGTATGTTTGAGTTTGGTGTACATGACTATCGAACAAATTACTGACGGGAGCTTGACAGGAAAATGATGTTCATGCAGCCAGATCAGAAGCAAGAAACTCTCAAATTTAATGCCAACGCACCAATTTTCTGTCCTACGGATGAGGATCGAATCAGAACACTGTGATATAATATATTCACTTACCACTTAATAAAAGATTAACTTTATGTTTGATACTTGACTTTGTGTACAGTATACAAAACCCAGTAACTCTTGAATCTACTTTTGCCCTACAAACTGTCTGTCCAATTGTTATGTTATTACTAAAGTATACCATTGACGTTCAAGAACGAGGCATCAAACATCCTTCTAGCTCAATTTGCATGAATGGCCTATGAGTGGAATCTATGTTAATGGTCTGTATCGAAATTTTACTCTTATTTAAGCTTTCTACTATTATATCAAACTCTATAACACATCTATAACTGTGGATTTGACTCTTGTTGGAATACTCCGCATTTGTGTCTATAAGAACGATTTATATTAGAACTGATAGTATATTTGTAATGCCTCTTACTACCCAAATATGTACAAAACACAGCAAAATCTGAAGAACTTGGGCAGTGTTTTCTCGTGCTTGAAGCCGTTCTAGGCAGCCAGAGTAGCACCAAACAAATGCTTTCATCTCATAGCTACTTTCTGACACCTTTGCTGAACTTTTTGGGGACCAAAAAAATATGGCCAAAATATGGCCAAAAAGCATGAGGTACCCCTCATGCTTTTCATCAAAAATCAAACGATCGTGTTTTTGTTCTCCAAAACGAAGACTTTTACTATGGTATATACTAAATCAAAATGTTTTTATGGATCCAAAGCAACCGCTGAAATAACTTTTGCGGGATGTTTATATGTAAAATCTCGACGTATTCTCCAAAAACTCCATTTCATATTTTTAAGGATTGCTCAATAACTTTGTTAAAAACACCTTTAACAATTGGAACCATTGGAAGCGTCTTGAAAAGTATTCCAAGAAAGATTAAGGAAGTAAGGGTTGATAATTACGACTTAAATAGTCCAATTTCGCAAAACAGATTTTGCAAATCGATTCAAGACGAAGAAATTGCCATTTCGAGAGAAAAAAAACTAAACTGCGTTTTAATTAATTCTGGCGGCTAGCGATATCAATGCTGGTTGTCTCTTGAAGGCAATCGATGTTCTTGAAGCTAATAAAAAAAGGGATTGCACATTGAAAAGCACTCAAGATTTGGTCTGCATAATCTCTTTGATCAATTGAGCGTAAAATTAGTGCTTTTGTGATATTAAAACCTATGTTATGCATATATCAATGCGAATATATTTACCGCTAGATGTAGTAATAGCGCTACTCCATAATGTGTGTATGTGAGGAAGTTTTGATCAGCTCAACATACAGCATACAGCAGGAGTGTTGCGTTCCTTTAAGTTAATAAACAGTCATTGGCACATATGAGTCATATGGCTACAAATCAATTCTAATCAATGAAAACGGTGCTAAATCCTGTCAACCGAGAGCCATTACCTATTCATCACCCGAAATTCGACATCAGTTATCCAACCGAATGTTTGCATTACCAACAGCTATTTGGCATGGACAGACTTCAATATCAATTCGACATGTATACTTCTACTAATATATATATATATATATATATATATATATATATATCATAAGATTCTAATTGTGTATTGCATTGACTTATACAATCTTGATGAGTACTACCAATATACAAATATTGACTCATAATGAATTATCATGTCAAAAATTAGGTGACGGTGGGATTCTAAATGAAGGTTTAAAGAGCCATTCAATTTCAACCCACAAAAGAAAAAAAATAGAGAAACCCATTGACCCCTCCTCTTTTTTTTTTCCTATATTACTAAAAGAAACGAACAAAGATGTCTACTGATTGGAGCCCTCAAGATTGGAAGCAGAAGCCTATTGTGCAAGACGTTGTCTATGAAGACCAAGCACATGTGAATCGTGTATTGAACAAACTGCAGCGCTTACCCCCCATGGTATCTGCCGCTGAGGTATGTGATTGAGTGTCTCTTGTGTGGGATCATTTGTCTGACTCATTGACAATCTTATCCAGGTGGATAATCTTAGAAAACAGCTAAAGGATGCTGCTCTGGGTAAGTCCTTCTTGTTGCAAGGTGGTGATTGTGCCGAGCTGTTTGACTACTGCTCTCAGGTATGGGATTGGGTGATCGCTCTACCTTGAGCTCAACTAATTCAGATTGTCATTAGGATCCAATCGAAGCTAAAATCAAGGTTCTGTTACAAATGTCACTTGTTTTGACGTGGGGTGCTCGCACACCCGTGGTGCGCATTGCTCGTATGGCTGGTCAATATGCCAAACCACGTTCTAACCCCATGGAAATGCATGAAGGAAAGGAGATTCACTCTTTCAGGTAAGTGATGTGCAGCACGCAAGGGTAGTGTCCGGGTGATTGACGTCCTGCTGTAGAGGTGATAATGTCAACGGTTTTGATCCCAGTGATCGTAAGCCTGATCCTGAGCGCTTGTTAGGGTAAGTGTAATATGTAAGCACAGCGTTTCCCATTGCATTGACTCTTTTCTGCAGCGCTTATTTCCATTCTGCAGCTACTCTAAACTACGTGCGTACATTACTCGACTCTGGATTTGCTGATTTACATGAACCCTCTAAATGGAATTTGAGCCACGTGCGCTCTGATAACGTCAAGAGAGAATACGAGTCTATTGTGACACAACTGACAGATTCACTTGATTTCATGAGGACTATCGGTGCAGACAATGACAACACAAATGCACTTCAATCAGTCGACTTTTTCGTCTCCCATGAAGCACTTTTGCTGGATTATGAAACAAGCCTTACTCGCTTATTAATGTCACCCACCACCAAGGAAAAAAAATGGTACAACACAGGCTCTCACTTTTTGTGGATTGGCGATCGCACTCGTCAACCTGATGGTGCACATGTTGAATATATGCGTGGAATTGAAAACCCTATCGGCATCAAAGTTGGACCAAGCACGGTGCCTGAGCAATTGGTCAGCTTGCTTGATACAGTGAATCCCAATAAGGAGATTGGTAAAGTGACACTGATTACACGTTTCGGTGCCGAGAAGGTGGAAAAGCATCTGCCTCAGCATATTGAAGCTGTTCGCAAATCTGGTCATATTCCTGTTTGGGTGTGCGATCCTATGCATGGTAATACAAAGACGGCCTCTGATGGAACATTGAAGACCAGACATTTCATTGATATTATCCAAGAATTATCACAAACCTTCCGTGTGCACAAGGATTGCAAGAGTAAGTTGAATGGTGTTCATTTCGAGTTGACTGGCGATTCAGTAACTGAGTGTATTGGTGGCTCAATGGACCTGAGAGACGATGATTTGTCTACAAACTACCAAACTCATTGCGATCCTCGCCTGAATTACGAGCAATCCCTTGATGTTGCTTTCTTGATTGCAAAATACTACGAAAATGAAAGAAAGACCAAGGATTTCCCTAATTTGTGAGACGAAATAACTTGATTGATTAGTTAATTAGAAATAAAAATACGTTTGATCATAGAACAAGCTCATTACATGTCTTGCCGAACATTCTTAAAATCATTTGCTGTAGCATCAATTGAGCGAGAGTAGAGCTTAGAACAGTTTTAAGCATTGCGAGTGCCATGATACTCGGTAAGTTTGAATTCAATCGTACTTTGGCATGCGATCCAATTGCCATAGTATCCTTAGTGTCGTTTGTGGCCCAGGTCAGTTACGCATACGGTAAATGGTTGCAATCAATGCATTATACAAGCGGTAAAATGCCAACAAGCTGGCAACGCAAAGCAAACAGCTTATTTTATTACCATATTCGATCATTCTTTAGAAACAGTGCTTTTGCTCATCTTGTTCTTATCGTGAGCTGCATTGTTCATATTTTAGATGTCTCTGAGTATTTCTCATAAATCATATTATAACAGATGTTCAGTCCTTGGACACTTTTACAACCCTAATATGGAAACGAATAAGTTTCAAGGCATCTGTCAGGCCTGGCTCATATATGATTAATGATTTTACAATCAATCAACAAAAACCATTGCTATTTCTACTCTCTTTCCTCTGCTCAGTGCTTTCAACGTTTTCTTTGAACGACGGCGTGGAGCCTCAGAGATTTAGTCAACGGCTGCGATTGAGACAACAAAACGAACGTACTCGACCATCGAGAAAACCACGTCGTAATAGAAACCTAAGTAACATATTGTTTAAAACACTAAAGAGTGTGGAATTAATGTTTATTTTATTTCAAAGTTGATATTACTGGTAACACCTAGTGTAACAAAACTGACCATCTCTTTGAGAGAAATGTTGATTATGATCCAGATTCCCTTACTGCTGCAGACATGTTATGCAGCCCATGAATCGGCAATGTCCAGAATGGCGTTATTAAACATAGAATGCAAGAACATACCATAGTGAACGATAGTGCTACGACTTGCCGCCTACTTTCCATATGCTTCAAGACCATCTATTACTATATTGCCTTATTTTTAAAGGTTTTTATTACTTGCTCCGCGTAGACAATAGTAGCAGGACTATAATCAAGCGGCGGGCGCAATTTTCTGCGATAATATTATATATGTTTAGACAAAATATGAGAACTATATAAAAGAGGGACTATTATAGGCTGGCATGAATGAGATCTTCGTCGATCATTTTTTGGATGTCGAGTCGGATACTATTCAGCACAGCGGCGGGAGCGAAGGAAGTTTGGTCGAAGATTAGACGATAGTGAGCTTTCCAAATGTTAGACATCGCAATGATGACTATATGATGGGAGGAAGCACGAGGCCGCTGACTATATCGAATATTGTAAAAGTCGAGAGTGAGGAGGGAATGGCGGATATCATCAATGGTTACCGTGGGCCAGAGGAACTATATTGCCTTATGAGAAGCGCATTGAGTTTGCCAGCTAGCCCCACCAGCCAAAGTTAATTCAAATCCAAAACCTTATTCTGTTTTAGATTGGTCAAATTCTATTAATTTTTGACTCGATTGATCTATTTTTGCAGATTCGACTATAAGAAATATGATAATCACCCAATGCTTCCTAATACATTCTTGGAGTGCTTTTCAAGGCGCATCCAATGGTATCAAATAAGATAAATGTTTTGAATAAACTTGTTGAGTAATTTACGAAAATATGAAAAGAGATTTATGGTCAAAATATCGAAATTTTACATATCGAAGTCCCACACAGATGATTTCAGAGGTTGCTTTGGATCGATAGAAACATTTTGATTCATGATATACCATAGTAAAAGTCTTCATTATCAAGGTGAAAAATGCGGTCATTTGATTTTCGATGAAAACCATGAGGGGCACCTCATGCTTTTTGGTCGATTTTTGTCCATGTTTTTTTGGTCCCCAAAAAGTTGAGCAAAGGTGTCAGAAAGTAACTGCCAGATGAGAACAATTGTTTGGTGCTATTCTGACCATCTAAAACGGCCTTGAACGCGAGAAAACACAGTTCAAATACACTCAGGTTTTGCTGCATCAGGGGCGCTAAGGACTAAAAAGGGGAAATACCAGTATGATTCTTGTCCTTATATGAAGTAGTTACGTGTATATGGATGTAGAGCATAGCATAAGAATCAGACCCACAGATGATATCAAGGGTTCCCATGTGTAAGTGGAGGGTCAAAATGAAAGTAGCAGTATTTTGATAAGATATGCAAGAGCAATTAGCAGCACGAGCTGCCGCTGCGCAGTTTGGTTCTCTACCTTTGCTTCGCTTCGGTGAGAACCATCCGAAGCATAAACACTCCTATGATCAGTAATTATATATCAATCAGCAATCAGGGTTCTTCTAACACTTTAGCTATATTAATTTTGCAATATTAGCCAAAGGCCCACGGCAGCGCGAGCCGTTTGAACATAGGCTGGTTTCTACCGAAGCGAAGCGTAGGTCAGGAAACCACCCAGTGTCGAAAGGCTCGTAAACTATAAGATTAGTGCAGCTTTAAACAGGTCGCATCCTTGACTGTAATATATGCAAAACAAACCTGTATGGCTTGGACTATTCGGTTGTTTAGAATGACATACTTATTATGTTGGTTCAGATCCGCCACCATCGTCATTACGACGGTACTATAAAAAAAAAAGTCTACTGCTGCAAGCACCATCAAGTGCGTCTAAAACCAGGCATGTACGAGTATTTCAATGTAGCTCACATCATAAAGAATAAAGAAATAGACACAGAGTAACTACGTTGTACAATCGATCATCAATACTCTTGTGTATATCCATGCTGTGTGCTGTACAACAAAATGTCATTTAAAGCGCTCGGTTTGGTCAAGTGGCCAAAACCATTTTTTTTCTCTTTTACCATGGAGATTTTCAAGATGTCGGGAAATGATGCCAGTTAGAAAAATATGTACCATTAGTCATGATGTTTGTATTTATGGGAAAAGGACGCATAGCATATAGTCATGCGTGCATTAAATTAGCCCAACGTGCTCCATCATCAATCTTGACCTTGATTTACTCTTTTGTTTTTAAGCAATATGTACTACTATACATGGATAGCTGAGATGAACTCAATTCAAAAAGGTACACTAAAAAGCAAAACGCTATTGTCATAATGCGTGCGACGTATCGCAGCATGATTTTTGTAAAGATGATAGACCTGCTACTATCATACGGTCATTTGAGTTTATCGAATTCCCTCTGAATCCGAAACACATCCTATGACAATTGTTGAGAAAAAAAAAAAAAGAAGATTGATGTTATTTTTAGATGTTGATTGAAACGGCAAAGGACAATCCAATAGGAAATGTAGAGATAGTTGTAATGATAGTAGATCAATTTATATTGCAATATTTCGAATAATTACAATAGAACAATATGAGTAGATCTGTTATTGACTTTTTCGCTTTTGTGTAGCTGTAACAGAAAAATTTCAATACTTTTTCATCGCCATTATTCGCTCAAGGATATTTTCATACAAAAACTACGGCTTTCTTGTGCTTCTATTATTTTGCAACCGTAAAAAAATAAACTCAAACACATAAAACTTGTTTGCTTTTAGTTGTATAATTACTGATAAACAAATATACATACATTCTAGATCCGTTAGGCTTGATCTCTTTTTTTAATGGGTCTTTCCACGCAGCGAAGAAAGTTCAACGGAGCCCAAAAAGCGGCTAATTTTCTGATCTACCCAATCATATTATATTTTAATTTAAGGGACCTCCAATCATCGTTGACAAAAGCTATCGGCATTTAAAAAATAACAAGGGCGTATTTTTGAACCTGTGTGACTAATGGGAATATTGGTGATTCGTTTGAACTACACAACAAATCAATAAAAAATTCTAGCCAAGCTCTCATATATCTCGGAATGACCAAATTTGTGATCCTATACTTACTCCATCAAGGTTGGAAACAAGTAAAAATCTCTCTCTAGATATTATTTTGCGTTTATCATTGGGCTGAAAAAAAAAAAGTCTAATGTCGCACGAATCGTTACAATGTCCCCGCTTAGATACAGATAACAATATTTCGTAACATTTTTGTGGATTAAAAAAGATGAAAATGGACAATGATAATCCAGAAAAGAAAAAGTGGAGAACTTCTCTCGTGTTTCACTCTATTGTTTTTGCAAACCTAGCCATGATAGATGGCTGTCGTATAGTATAAAACGCATTTGTCATTTTATAAAAATGTAAATCTTAAATTGATACGGGAGTATAGAACCGGGCATAAAAAAATTTCTCACCTTCTTTTGGCCCTCTGCTCCTCAACCTTAAATTTCCACACAATCATCCTGAGTTTCCGCGCAATTGTGTGGTGGAAGAGTGGTGGATTATTTAACCTTTTCCTGTTTCTTTTTCTCTCTCTCTCTCTCTTTTCATTTCGAATATAAATCTCAGTAGTACAAATCTCGGAAATCTTCCTTCTCTTTCTCTCTCTCTCTTTCTTTCTTCTACATTTTATACTCTTACCACTTGAAAATCAAAATGAATACTGTTCATGATACTAAAGAATGGCAAATTGCCATGCCAAATCAGCAGGCGCCGCTCCAAACCCCACCCATTGCAACAGCAGTAGACACATCTCCCAAACTCGCTCAGGCCAGTACTGGTGCATTCCCATCTAATGATTACGCTCATAATAACGTCTACCATCAACATCCACAACATCACCAACAACATCAGCCAATGTAAGTATCTTTTGCAAAGATTTAAAACATAAATGACCCGTGCATTCGTGTCAATTATGCTGTACCTGTCGCTGTTTAGTGCAACAGGTACTACAAAATCAGGATTTTTTGTATTTATTTGGTAACCTTGTTGGTTTATATTCACTGTAGGCACAACTATCCCTCTTCCTCTCCTGGCGCTGCTACCCCTGAAGCTGACGGAAATGTTAATGGACTACCTGGGTAAGCATCTATTTCACACTTTTTTTTTTTTTTTTTTTTTTTTTTTTTTTTTGCAACCTATCAAATCATATTACATCTGTTGTAATTGGTCATCTCCACCTTGCCTCCCTCCTTAGCCCCGTTATTTTCTCTCTCTTTACTTGATTTCTACATTTGATTATTGTTTCCTTTTTAACTCATCACAACACTTTTGATTCATTTGTATAGTATGATTGCTCATTCTCAACCAAGTACACCTCGCCCAGAGAATACGGAAGCGCCATTGTACCGCCAACCTATTCCATTTGCTGCCAGAAATGTTGTCAGAGGAAGAGCTAATCTATTTGCTAATGAAACTGGCCCATACTTTAGTTCCACCAAGCCTTTTGATAACCTTTATTCATCTGATAAATCCACATTGTAAGTGTCGTCATGTGTTTGTCTCAATACCAAAACGTACTAAATTCACAATGTCCTTTAGATTATCTGTTCGCGTGCAATCTAAAATGGATCGTGGTTTCTTTTTGGCCGATAACGACTGGACCTGTTACAGACGCAACTACTTTCAAGTCAGCAGTGTCTTCTCTGTTCATGGATTCAATCATTACTACTCTGTCAATGAGCCTCACGTTCTTGTCAAAGATGACGACGGTGCTTTGTATAACGTGCAGCGTTTCCTCCTCGGTGTCTCTGCTCGAGTTGCTAACAGTGAAAAGGAGATCGAGCTGATTCAACATACCCCCAAGCGTGATAAGGGCCCTCAATACAGACCCAAGCCCAAGCCCATCACTCCCGGTGGCAATCTCAGCATGAGCTCTGTTGCAAACAACCAAAACATTGTAACCTTTGAAAGAGTGCAATTCAAGACTGCCACTGCCAACAACGGAAAGAGAAGAGCTGCTCAGCAGTATTACATTTGTATCATTGAACTCTTTGCTGAGACGGATAGAGGTCAATTGATCAAGATCGGATCTTGCCAGTCTGCTCCCTTGGTGGTTCGAGGTAGAAGCCCAGGTCATTATGCTGACAATAATCAAGAGCGTCATCATCCCTATCCTGTCAACGGCACTTCCACTAGCTCATCGTCTGGCCCTGTCGGTACTGATGCTCCATCTGATTCTGCTACACCTTCTTCTACATTGTCTGCAAAGACGGAACCTATGACTCCACCTGGTCGTCAGCCTATTCAACAACAACCACAACCTGTCTATTACTCAAAGCCTCAAGATTTGCCTCAGCCAATGATGCACCATGGCTATGATCAACATCATCAAGCACCTCAGCAACCTCAAAATTACACATATTACTCGTCTTACCCTCACTATGCGAATGCTGTTCAACAACCACCTTCCAATGTATCATCTCCCATGTCACATCCTCCTCTTCCTTCGCCTTATACGCATCATGCTCAAGTGCCCAACTACGCGGTTCATGATGCTGGCCACTCTGATCCCTATTCAAATGAAGCGTATCACAACAACGCACAACCCACTGAAGAAGTAAAGATGCACCATCACCATCAGCAATTCCAGATGCAACAAACAGGTCCTATTGAATCACCTCACAGCGGCTATGATTGGCAACGCGCTCGATACAATAGCTCATCGTCTGGCTCGTCTTCAGTACCATCTCCTGGTGCTCATCAAGGTAGCGAGCCTCAACAGACCTACTTTTCACACCATCAACAACAACACCACCCGGAGGGACGTTCCTACTCTCCCACAACACCCACATACTCACCATCTGTGATTCAGCAACAACACGTCAGAAAGTACAATCATGGCGCCAATCCACCTACAAACATGATGAACAATGCCTAACCCAAAAGAATATATATTTATTACACTTCTATATTATTAACAACCTATATATATATCTATACACATAATTAAAAATGCAATTGCTGTGCTATTACTACTACTACCACTACTATTACTACTACCACCACCACTACCACTGTATAACTAACTCTAAAATACCAATAAAAAACAAAAAGACATCTATCATGCATTCATTTATTTTCTGCGAGCTGTATTAACCCTCTTTATTGTCACCACCATTTGCCCCTTCTTGCTTGTGTGCTTGATCAATGAAATCATTGTACACAGCCTCCTTGACTTTGAGGATAAACTCGGTTTCATTCTCATTACTCATAAAGATGTGCGCTCTCAAGGAATCCAGTAATTTGTCCAATCTCGACTGAGAGCCGAACGGAAGCATCATGTTCACTTTGCTAGATGGCACACATACAATCAGCCTTTTATCTCACTACTAACATAGCCACCACGCCAGCACTTACTGCTCGTAATCCTTGTACTCTTGTATCAGTCTTAAGAGTTGATCCATAATGTCAACAGAGACCTGCTCGCTTTGTATCACGGTTCTACGACATGCAAATGGCACACCTGTCAAAAAGTTAATTAGTGTTCATGGTTACGCTTTAGCCATGATTTTCAACTTACGAAATGAGTGTAACGAGTTCCATTCCTTACTGATGTGCAAATACTGGATCTGTGAACTTTCGCTTTGAATTTCAGGGTCGTATGGTGTTACAATCACGCCGATAAACGGCTCATCGCCTGTCTTTTCTTCTCTGAATAGCGTCTATTGTGTGTGTGTGTAAACGCTCAGTTTGTTATTCATGTTCAAAAAAGCAAGAAACTTACTTGATACGATGTCTGATTCTCAATGTCTCTGATACTGGGATGTGGCTCAAATGTGGGATGTGAATGATACCAGCCTACCACGTTTAGACCCTTCGCTGCAAACACTTCACGGGCTTGCATCTCTGACGCTGGATCCATTTCGCACTGAATACCGGTACTCGTACTCTGACATGGAAACACGACTTTCACTTGCAGAATCTTGGATTCACCCCTTGTGATAAAGTTACCGCCCAATAAGCCAATGATCTCTGTGTGCGCTAAATGCGAATGGAAATCCATCACCAGCAAGCAATCGCTGGATATTTCGAGTTCAAAGGGTGCTGGATTATCCTCCGTATAGTGCTCTGTTGGCACTAATCTAAAGGGATCGTAGCCTCTTCCAAAATCGTCGCCTCCGTAGTAGTGATGAGATAATCGCTTTACCGTACGTGTCGGTTTTGAATCTAAAATAAACATGAAACTTGTTTAGGCTCTCAAAACAACAAACATTGTACCACGCCGAGGCTACCTAGTCTAACAATCACTTGACCATGTTCAATGACTCGTCCTTCCAATTCCTTTGGGTCCACCCTAAAGAGAGAGAGAGAGGTAAGCAGCGTGTCTCGTAACAACTGCATGGATTACGTTACCATTCTCCAGCTTCATTTCGCACCTTGCGTTTTCTAGGCCCATCGTAACCTACAACATTACCAGATGCATCCTCCATGGCATCAAACAATATCTGCTCCTCGTCATCGCCCTGGCCATTCCACTCACGCGGGACCCGTCGAGGAGGTCGCGGTGCACTTGTAACACAATCCACATTGATGGCGCCAATTGATTCAAGATACTCATGCACTCTGCCTATCGCATTCACATCACCACAGTCTTTGAGGCCTTTGCGGGCGCTTGTCTTGGTGAGGTATTTAGGTTTGACTAACTTCCAACATGCCAACATGTGATTTCGTATTTTGAGGTAACGGTCTGGTGTCTTGCTGTATTTCTGCTTGAACCATTCTGGATTGTGAGCCATTTCTTGTTCTGATACCTCAAATGGGGAAAATTGGATCGCTTCTGATTGGTGGATGTGTGGTGCTGTAGGTGCTGTAGGTGCTGTAGGTGCTGTAGGTGCCTGGGTATCGTTCGTCATCTCATCTTGATCCGTTTTGATCGTTGCTGTATTAGGTGGAGTCGTAGTAGTAATAGTGGGTGTTTCTGATCTTGCAGGTTCCTCGGGTTCCTGTTTGGGTATATCTGGTTGCTCTTCTTTGACAGCCATGGGTGGCTCTTCCTCATCACTTTCAATTGAGAAATCATCCTCTGACAACGCTGCTTCCTGTTGCTCTATCTGTATCTCTTCAGTCTCTGCCTTGTCTGGTTTCTGCTGCTGTGGTGCTGGAGAGGGAGACTGTATTGATGTGGAAGGCTGTAGTATGGAGCTATCAATCTTGTCATATTGCTGTAAATGTCTGGCATGGTTCTTGCATTGTAGCGGATTCCTCGTCTTGACATGCTCAGAGATGAGTCTCCAGTTGCCATAACCGTACTTGATCTACTCGTGCGCTCAATTAGCATGTGCTGTATGCCACCCCCTTTTTGTATTACCAATGCCTCTTTTAACAAATCATCCTCTTCCTCATTCCACCGTGTTTTGTGAGAGGGTAATGATGCAGACGATAAAATGGCTCCTAGCATATACTAAAATGAATACAATTTATCTTGGCAATTCTACATGTTACAAACCTTCTTTTCGAGATTTTTTTGTGTATGTGCTTGTCGTTGCTGTAGATGTATCATGCTCAAAGTCGTAGTCTTTGTCTTTGATTGGTGATTTGCGCTTCTTCTTGGGCGCAGATTGCTGCTTCAAAGTGCTGATGGTATCTCTGCCGTAAAAGTACGCTTCTTCTGCTAGCATCTGTTCAATCAGTTTGCGAGATTCGTCATCCATATCCAAGTTGTCACTGGCGGGTGGTGCTGGCGCGGTCCATGTGTCTTGCTCTGTGGGTTCAGCTTGCTTGATGTCGCTTGATTGCGGCTGTGATGGCTCGCTATACATGTGTTTAATGTCCAGACTTGTTTGCGCAGAAAACGAAACGCTACCTCATTGCTAGTCTTTGCAACTCTTGCTTTTCTTCGTCGCTGCCAATGTCGATAATCTCCTCATCTACATCCATTCTTTTTGTAGGTATGTGTGAATGAATTACACAACATTCATGAGGAAAAAATTGATGCACTTTTTCAACTGGTGACTGCCGCGCAAGAGGCTTTTTGAAGAGAGCGGATCAAGAAATGCCTCCCACTTTTGATGAGATGAGCACCTGTAACGCTCATTGCGTGCATACACTAACCACTAGACTCTTGCAACGAAACGTTTCATAAAAATAGCCTGGATAATCTGCTTGGAAGCGTCAATTTGACAAGCAATGTGTACAGCAGCTATCAATATGATAGTCGGATTATGAGCTTGCATGATTGTTGTTGCTCCACATGGCTTCCACTTTTGAAACAGGCAGCGAGCTGTTTCAAACATTTATATTAGCTTAATTGGCTGTCAGATGTACATGTAGAGAGTAGTAGAGTATACGTGTGTATATTGCTTTCATATTTTACGTCATACAGTATTTATCACACTGCTGCTGTTGTGCGATGAGAATATTCCTGTTTAACAACTCGAATAATAATGATATCAACGGATGTGGGACAGTGACACCAACGTACACTAGAAAGTGCTTTTTATGGTGAATATATTCTTGATTTGTAAAATGGCATTGCATAACCTGTTGGTGGTGAGGTCGGGATTGCAGCTTACCGTTTTCGTTTTATTTATCCCATGTATATATATATATTTATATTTATATACATTTACTCGTTGATGGCTATAAAATACCACCTCTGATTTGGAATTGCTTTTTTCTCTTTCTCTCTTTTTTTTTTTTTTTTTTTTTTTTTTGTTCATTATTTATCATGTCTGATACAAACAAAAATCAAGATATCGATAGAGGCGAGAAGATTGAGTCGATGAGCGCTGCTGAGGCATCACCATCCTCAACAGCCTCTTCCTCTCCTGCTGCTCAGGATGCTGAAAAAGCACCAGTCAGTGGGCATGCTCAGCATCCAAATGGCGGCGATGTGCCTCCAATGCAGCAATTGACCGTTGAAGAGCTCTACGACAAGGACAAGTATGATCTGTCTACCATGGAGCCTGGAGATGTATTCGTGCTGCTGCAGTAGGTATCTTTTTCACCAGCCATTGAATATGTTGCTGATTTAGCTGCCTAGAACTTCCACTGACGGTTTGACGTCGGATGAGGCTGCTTCCCGTGTGGAGAAGTTCGGCTACAATCGCTTAGACCATAAAGAAGTGAATCCCATCCTGCAATTCCTGGGATTCATGTGGAATCCACTCTCTTGGGTCATGGAGGCCGCCGCTCTGGTGGCTATTGCTCTCTCAAATGGCGGTGGTCAACCTCCAGATTGGGAGGATTTCATTGGTATTATTCTACTCTTATTAGCAAACTCAATCATTGGTTTCTTGGAGGAACGTCAAGCTGGTAACGCTGTCAAGGCATTGATGGACTCTTTGGCTCCTGAATGTAAAGTAAAACGAGATGGTGAGTGGCGTACTATGGAGGCTGCTGAACTGGTGCCAGGTGATGTGATCTCAATCAAACTCGGAGATGTAATTCCTGCTGATGGGCGTCTTATCTCGGCTCATGGTCAAGTATCCATAGATCAAGCTGCTCTTACCGGCGAATCATTACCTGTAGGTAAACATGCTGGTGACGAGATCTTTTCTGGCTCCACCGTCAAGCAAGGCGAAGCTGAAGCAGTAGTCATTGGCACTGGGCTCAATACCTTTTTCGGCCGTGCTGCCAAATTGGTAGGCGATGCTGGTGACGATGTGGGTCATCTCCAGTCTATTTTGGCAAAGATTGGTAATTTCTGTCTCTGCAGTATCGGCATCTTTTTGGTGGCTGAAATTCTGGTCATGTACGCTGGATTCCGTTACAGTTATCGTGATGGCATTGATAACTTGCTTGTATTACTCATTGGTGGTATCCCTATTGCTATGCCAACGGTACTCTCGGTTACACTGGCCATTGGTGCGAAACAATTGGCTGAGCACAAGGCTATTGTCACTAGAATCACTGCCATTGAGGAGATGGCTGCAGTAACCATCTTGTGTTCCGATAAAACCGGTACCTTGACTTTGAACAAACTCATTGTAGACAAGCCCACCATCAAGACCTACGCTGAATATGACGCCGAGGAAATTATTCTAATCTCGGCTTACGCTTCCCGTACTGAGAATCAGGATGCCATCGATTTCTGCATTGTGAACTCATTGCCTAACCCAAAGGAGGCTAGAGAAGGTATTGAAGAACTTGAGTTTGAACCATTTAATCCCACGATCAAGCGTACAGAAATCGTATACAGAAAAGATGGCAAGATTTACAGAGCTACAAAGGGCATGTCGCATTTCATTCTAGATCTTTGTACTCGTGACAAAACAGAAGAACAAATCCAATTACTCAACGATGACGTTGATGAGTTTGCTCGTCGTGGTTTGCGTTCTCTGGCTGTGGCTCTTGAAGAAATCAATGGTGATGACTACAAAGCAGAAGGCTCAGGCCTTGGATTCAAGCTTATTGGTCTGTAAGTAGTCTTGAATTACTGTGTCGTGTTGAATGATGTTGACTAACTCGGACTTGGCAATGAAGCCTCCCCATTTATGATCCACCAAGAGGTGATACTAAGGAGACCATTGATCGTGCTATCGAACTGGGTGTACAGGTAAAGATGATTACAGGTGACCAACTTGCTATTGCCAAAGAAACCGGCCGTCGTCTTGGTATGGGCGACAACATGTACCTTTCAAAGACCTTGAAGGATGGTCCTCCTGCTGGCTCTGGATACAACAACGTAGATGAACTCGTCTTGCATGCTGATGGCTTTGCTGGTGTCTATCCTGAGCACAAGTATGAAATCGTCCAACGTCTTCAAGCCATGGGCCATATGACTGCAATGACAGGTGATGGTGTCAATGACGCTCCTGCTCTCTCCAAATCCAATGTGGGTATTGCTGTTGCTGACGCATCTGATGCTGCCCGATCTGCCGCTGATATCGTGTTGACTGAACCTGGTCTTTCTGTCATTATTGAAGCCTTGATCCATTCTCGTCAAATATTCCAGCGTATGAGAAACTACTCCATCTATACCTGCTCCGTCACGATTCGTGTGGTGGTTGGTTTTGCTGTCATGGTGTTTGCCTACAAGTTCAATTTCCCTCCCTTCATGGTGCTGATTTTAGCTATTCTCAATGACGGAACCATTATGACGATTTCTACAGATCGTGTACGACCTTCTCCTTTCCCGGATCAATGGAACTTGTTTGAAATCTTTTCATATGCTATTGTGTATGGTCTGTATTTGGCTGCTTCTACTGTCGTCTTCTTTGCTGTGTTGTATGACACCACCTTCTTCCAAAGCCGCTTTGGTGTCGCCCCCTTTGATAGCCCCAATGATGGTGTACTCCACTCTGTCATCTATTTGCAAGTATCCACCATCTCACAAGGCCTCATCTTTGTTACCCGATCTCAAAGTTGGTTCTTTATGGAGCGCCCTTCGCTTTTGTTGATGGCAGCCTTTATCTTTGCTCAACTGATTGCTACTTTCATTGCTGTTTATGCCAATTGGGGATTCACTGATATCCGGGGATGTGGATGGACGCTTGCAGGCATTGCTTGGGTAAGTCACTGTAAATCCTTTTATATATTCAAGACATGCTGACGTTTCTCTAGATCTGGAACTTTATTTGGTTTGCTCCTCTAGATTTGATCAAGTTTGCTATGCAAAGATACTTTAGACCTGCTAAGAATACTAAAACTACTGATGCTGAATCGATTCGCCGCTCAAGACGCTCTTCTGCTGTGTCCACTTCTGGATCAGCCCGTTATTACGCTAACCGTACTCAATCGTTGCGTGCCTTATCAAGACCTCGCAACTTTGGTAAACGTATCCTTGGCCTCAACAAAAAGATGTCCATGGAACCTCATGAATTGAGAAGATTCTCATCTGTACAGGTAATTATTGATACATGCGATTAGATCAAATGAAATGATGCTTACCATCTTGTATAGACAAATCATGCCGCACAAATCTTGACTGGTGGAAATGGCCAACAACCTACTAAATAATCATTTTCTACGTTATTCACAACTTAATTTTCTTCTATTTATTCTACTTTCACAATTCGAAATCCAGTTTTATACATATCATATATGCTGTTGTACTAATTAATCGATTTCAAGCCTTTGTAATATTTCTAGACTTTTTGTCATTGTTTCCATCAATAAAGTGGTAACGTACAATTTGATTCCATTAAACAAGTGTACTGTTTCGATAAAAGAGCTCATAATCCGATTATGCTCAGAAAACTGGTAATAGAATTATTAAAAAAATACTTGAACTAAACAATAACGCTTTTCAATTCGCAATTCCCTTTTCATAAGCCTTCAAAAACATCTTTTACCTTCATGATCTGTTTTGCCAGCCAAAACTGATTTAAATCCCGCCTGGCATTTTCATCCTTTATTTGTTAATTCTGATCAAATTTCGACTTCATTGTCAGATTCGACTATATGAAATGTGAAGACCACCCCATGCTTCCTAATACAGCCCGTGGTGATAGGGCGAAGTGGTTAAGCATCCAACATGCCATCTGGATGATCCCGGTTCAAATCTCAGTGAATGCATTTTTGGTGATTATTTTGACGAAGTACTGATGTCCTCGTTTGGTGTTTTGTGCTCTTATTCAGTATCCATCTTTTGACGATTCGCATTATTGTATTGGCTCTAGGTGCCGCACCTGATTAGTAGTAGATTTCTTTCCCAACTTAGTTCATTATATATATCTTATTGCCCATCATTGCAGACATTGGGCCCACCAACAGTCTTTTCTTTCTCTCAGTATGACGTTTTAAGGACTTTAAATAAAACCTGGAGCTCGTCTCCCCTACAAAAAAAAAGCTTCCTTAAGCTTTCCTGGAGTACTTTTCAAGGCGTATCCAATGGTACCAAGTAATATAGATGTTTTGAATAAACTTATTGAATAATTTGCGAAAATATGAAAAGAGGTTTCTGGCCAAAAATTCGAAATTTTACATATCAAAGTCCCACAAAGATGATTTCAGAGGCTACGTTGGATCGATAGAAACATTTTGATTCAAGATATATCATAGTAAAAGTCTTCATTTTTGAGGTCAAAAACGCGATGGGTTGATTTTTGATGAAAAGCATGAGGCACCCCTTGTTTTTCGTCGTTTTTTTGGGGATGTTTTGTTGGTCCCAAAAAAGTTGAGCAAAGATATCTGGAAGTAACTGCTAGTCGAGAGCGATTGTTTGACGCTATTTTGGAGATCTACAATGGCGTGTAACACAAGAAAACACGACTTAAATACACCCTAATCTCGCTATGTTTTGCATATATTTGACTAGTAAGAGGTGATGTAACTATGTTGTGTGTGCGCAAATGAGTTGCTCTCATTGATACAAATGTGGAGTATCGTACAAGAATTAAATCTACAGCTATAGGCTGTTTATGAGCAGGTTTCTGTGATATTGAAAAGCTTAAAATGCGAAATTTCGATGGGATTGCTGGATCTGCACAAGGGTATGGAAGATATCGCACTGATTCGCGGTTGCACTGATCTACTTCACCTACCAATGCTTGCCTCATGGCTTGCTGGATACACTGCTAGTACTAACACTCTACAAGAGCAAGCACTACAGATATCACTGTGAAGAACAGCCAGACAAATGTCGATTATTATAAAGTGGCATTTACCATTGTACAGCCACGTTATTTACACAAAGATTTGTCATTATGCATTTGCGATAATTCAAAGCTGGCTAAACCAATCTGCCTACCATATATGGCAATATCCCATCATGGATCATTGGTTGGACTAATCTTTGTGGGATTAAGTTTTTCCTGCATAAAGATCTGAGACACTGGGCACATTTTTTTTTAGACATTGACGTCAAAGACGAATGTCTAAAAAAAAATGTGTTTCCATCTTCTTTTTCCTTCTTCAACTGTCTTCTCTCCTCAGAATGAACCAGGATACAGAAATGGAGAAATTGTCTCCTCGTCCAGAGGATCCCAATCGATCCTCCTGGTACACAAATGACACAACGTCAGATCACTCGTATGCACAATCCACAATCCACAGCCATGACGATGTAGCCATCAATATGAAATCATCGCCATCGCTTGTACATAGACAATCTTTCCATAAACTAGACTCCAGCGAAGACGCCCAAAACGAAAACTACATGCTGACTGAATCATCCTCATCGCGTGCGATACCCAATACATCATTAGTAGCAGAGCCGAAGGAAGCACCTGCTGCTGCTGCTGCTGCTGCTGCTGCTGCTGTTCCACCCACAAAGCCAAGTTTATGGACACGATTCAAGTCATCACTACCGACATTTACCCAATTCAGAAAGACAATCAAAGCTTCGATTGCTCTGTTAATTGCTATGGTGTTTGTCTTTGCTCTTGAAACTCGTGAAGCTATTGGAAGTTCTGTTCTACTGGTGGCCATTGTCACCATCTTTTTCTTTCCAGTGAGAACCATTGGTAATCGATCCACATTGCGATAGAGACCGTAGCCATGCAATGCTAACTAAATTTATGCAGGTATTCAAACAGAGGTAATATTGCTATAAAAAGTGCACTTTTCATTGCTTTGATCTGAGCAACATATGGATAGGCAGTATTCTTGGGTGTTTTTGGTGGCCTGCTAGCAACAGCATGGAGTTTTCTAGGTGAGTGTTGAGACGTGGCATGTGAAACGTAGCACTGACAGCAGTTTACAGGTGCATACCTTGCGAGTCTTGCTCGAAATCATTCTGACCCGAACCCCATTCAACCAGGTGCCTGTGCAGTTTTAGCCGTATTTTTGTTCTTGGGGACATTTGTCTTGAATATCATTCGCATGAAGGTGCCTAAAGGTAAGCCGACATCAGTAGGACGCTGTGGTGTGATACTCATGCGGTGTCAATGCCGATAGCAAATTTTGGAGCTGTTATTGCATGCATTGTATTGTCAGTAAGTTGGCCCAACTTTCATCAATCGATTCAATCCTGTCATTTACCAATCAATCTTCGTTGACCATAGTTCACTATGACGTATTCAGCAGGCTATGCGCCGATGGTACCAGCGATTATAGTAAGTGAGCGATGGTGCTAGGTTCAATCGATAGTACGAGTGCTCACGGTGATGTAGTGGCTATTTTTACGACCTGTGGCAGTTGCTGGAGCCATCTGTTTAGCTGTTAATTACTTGATTTGGCCAGACGACAGTATCAACAATTTTTTGGGCATCACACGAAAAACGCTTGCAGGCTACAATACGTTTTTCAAAGAGCACTCGGAAGCATTTCTCTCCTGTTCACAGGCAGCAGAAAAGACATCTCTTCCCTCGCTCAACGCGCGTCTCAAGAATGGCGTATTGTTGATGATTGAATGCAAGCGAGCTGTCAAACGAGAAATCATCTATTCACGTATCTCTGATGTGGATTGCAGCGAGCTATCCAAAATGGTGACCAACATGCGAAACTCACTGCATGGCGTAGGATTGGCTTTGATCATGAAGAACAACTACATCTATTCCGATACAAAAAACATTTACTTTAAACGATTCAACGAGCCTGCCATTTTGGACGCATTTCGAACATCGGTTGAAGGACTCAAGCCTCTTGCGGCAGAATTATCCAGCTTATGTTACGCTGCTACCAATGAAGCCTCGACTCGACTGGGCAACCTCCACTATCATCCACGAACAACACTCAACAGTATTCTCTGGCCATTTCCTCGATTTTGGGTCTCCAAACCTAAAGGCCCTATCACTGCAATCAACACAGCACCATCCACCACATCAGCACAACTGCATGAACTGATCCAGCGCTTCGACCAAGTAAGCAAGAGCGACAAGGTGTTTCGAAAGTTTTTGAATATGAATGCTGCAGACATTCCTCGCAATGGACCGCTTTATCTCATCTTTCTGTACATTTACAATCTGCGAGAACATGCTACAAAGGTCGCTGAATTGATCGAGTTGATTGAAAGATTGGAAACAGAAAGAAAGAAGGCTCGATTTTGGCTTCCCCATCAAACTCTCAAGAGGTGGATCATGTCAAATAGCAATGTTGGTGGATCTGTGGGAGCGGATGAAGGTGAATATCAAAACCAAGGCGGCAATGATTTGACTCGTGTAGCTACTCGTGGTGACAACAGAACGAGCACGGAGGATTCGAATGGCGATCTTTTTGAGCCCAAGCCCAGCCATGCAGACAAACTTGGAGATCCAGATGTGTCAGCACCAGTAACAGCCACTCAAAAGTTCTTTTATGGCTTGTACCTTGTTGGACAATGGCTCACTGATACCACAACATTCTTTGCTTTCAAGACTGCCGTTGGTGTGGTGATGTTGGCGATTCCAGCCTACCGGCCTCAAGATCACACTTGGTATATGGATTGGAGAGGTCAATGGGCCATGATTACGCTTGTTCTTTGGATGTTTCCAATGACAGGTGCTTTTATTTTTGGGTAAGCATGTATATGCTTTGATCGAAGCCATAATTGACTCACCAAGGGGATGTGTAGCTTAATTGATAGAATCATTGGATCCGTTGTAGGCGCTGTTCTGGGCATCGTGATTTGGGAAATGTGTCGGGGCAATCCTTATGGCATGGCTGTTGTTTGTTTCGTCGTATTTCTTCCATTGTATCATGTGTTCTTCTTTGTGCCTAAATACAGAGTTGCTTCATTGATGAGCACAGTGACCATGCTGTTGGTGGTAGCGTATGAATATGGATACGTTGTTGGGGGACTCACAAACTACGATCAAGTATATACGGTGGCAGGAAAGGTAAGCATAAACACCAAGCAAAATGCATTTCAGCTTGACTAAATGCCTATGATAGCGTCTATTGCTGGTGATTATCGGTATTGCTGCTTCAGGTATCTTGATATCTATTCCATTTCCTCCTACTGGCCGTGTTGAATTGCGAAAGGAAATTTCTTGTACCATCCGAGATATTGGTAAATGCTTTGGTATTCTCTGCGCTAGTGCTGTTTCTCCTACTGGCCAAAAAGCTGGACCTCATGTAGCCAAAGCATTTGGAGCACTTGCTTTAGAGCTTCGTCGTCAAGTTGCAGATGAGCGAACACTGCTTCATCATGCTTCTTATGAACCTCCTCTTCGCGGATACTTTCCTGCTGCAAGTTACAAGACTCTTGTTGAAAAGATGGATAATATGTCTGATCTCGTGACAAACATGGTATGTCAATCTGTATTGTTGATGGGCATACTATCTCATGTAAGACTATATAGGGGCTCGCTTTGAGAGAAGTCCAAACAGAATGGAGAAAAAGCATTGGGTCCATTCTAATGAGAGAAAGAAAAGAATATGTAAGTAGCTTTCAGAGTTTGGTACGTCTTTCTATACTGACACACTGTTTAGCTCTCCTCCATCTTGACCAGCTTGAAGCTTATATCTACTACACTTGCAGCAAAATCGTCACTACCACCCTACATGATATCGCCTGTCGAATCAAGACAGAGATTTGTAAACCTCCTAGAAAAGAAAATCATGATTGAACCCAAAGACATTGCAAATCCATCCTTCCCATGTTACAGTGCCTATTTAATGAACAGTTTGGTGTTTGTGGATGAGCTGCAAACAGTGTTGACTGTAACTGAAGATCTTGTTGGCGTTGAGGATCCAGAAGATTGGATTGTTTCTCGTGTATAATAACCTTAATATTTTAATCCTACTGTAATATTTAATAAACAGACTACTTTTTCACTAAAACCAGGAAAGCGAATGGGAATATTTCGATAGTGGATCTATCCCAATGTTTGGGAAGATGATCCTATTGGCTCTCAGAAGCATAAGAAAGGCCATGAATACAACAGTGGAAAAATTCCCAGGGCAAGAGTAGCATGCCAAACTTTATACACGTTTATACGACTTGACTTTATGGGAATATGTGTAGGCCAGGCATTACAAGAAAGGGCAATGTATATTACTCCTCTTTAATCCGATGATAACAGTAACAGATCAATGGGCAATTCATGCCGAACTAGATGGCTGATTGGAGGGTGACACGCAGAGTGCATTTGCAAACAACCGGGAGATTTGTTTGAAGAAATTTAGTCATTTAATTCTCATCGCTAAATAGTTTAACGTGTATTGAGAATTCACACAAGCACTCAATGTATATTCTATCCAAAAGGCTGTGGCACCATGCGTCTCCATAATAAAAGCATATAAAAAGAGGCTCACTATGCAGAATCCAAACATTCCATTTTTCACTATCCTAAAAAGCATGGTCTATTCATCCAAACTGCCCTCACTCGACCTACCCAAGTCCAGTATCATCCAATTCCTCTTTGTCAACAAATTCAATACGCCTGAAGATAGACCTCTCTTGATCGATGCAAATGACGGCAGATACCTCACATTTGCTGAACTCAAAGATCAAGTGCTGAGATTCGGTGCTGGTTTGCAAGATGTCTGTGGGTTTCAAGCAAATGATGTGGTAGCCGTATATGCGCCGAACCAGGTAATTAAGCTGTAGCGCTGCGAATTGCAGATGGATCAAACCAATATTCTCATTTTACCCGTAGTACAACTATTTCGTCCCAATTCTCGGAGCACTGGCAGCCAGTGAGTGGCATTCTTGTACTACTGCTCAATGCGTATGCTAATCAACTCTTTTTAGATGGTGCTGCAACCACAGCAAATCCCAATTACAATGTAGAAGAGCTCTCTTATCAATTGGAAATGTCTAGAGCAAAGGTGATCATCTGTCATGAAGAAAATGTCAAAACTGCGCTGAAAGCAGCTGATCGTGTGGGCATCTCCAAAAAGAACGTGTTTGTGTTTGGAATGAGCAATATCGATGACACTCAACCATTCCAAAAGGTATTGTTGGCAGCAAGAAGAGCTGTGCCTGATGCTCTTACATACCAAGAGGCCAAAGACAAGGTAGCCTACCTGTGCTTCTCTTCTGGCACTACTGGCAAGAGTAAAGGTGTTATGACAACGTAAGATTAGCACCTGATTGGCATTTTTTTACTTGACTCACTCTGCAAAATAGTCATGCCAATGTCACAGCCAACACATGTCAATGGACCTCCATTGACGATCCATTTGTTGATCGCAGTCAAGACCGTATGATTGCCGTGCTGCCCTTTTTCCATATCTTCGGCCTTTCTGCCATCTTACACACAGCCGTCTATTGGGGCATTCCTGTACACGTTTTGCCTCGCTTTGATTTAATCAAATTTTGTGAAATAATAGAGAAAGAGAAGATTACCATTGCTCCTCTTGTTCCTCCCATCTATGTCCTGCTAGCCAAAGAAGAGTCTGTCTTGAACTATGACTTGTCGTCGCTCAGAATAGGCATTTCTGGGGCTGCTCCATTGAGTGGAAGTCTGAGTAGAGAAGTGAAGGCTCGCTTACCTCATTTGTCCATCAAACAGGGCTATGGACTGACAGAGATTTCTCCTGCAGCCATAGCCGAGCCTTTGGATCGTGTCATTGATGGTTCCATTGGTGTATTGCTTCCAAATATGACTGCAAAGGTGGTGGATGAAGATGGAAAAGGTAGTATTTTTGTATCTGCAATGGTATATCTTGATGCTAATGGCATGAGCTATCATAGAAACGGCACAGGGCGAGCGTGGAGAGTTGTGGTTAAGAGGCCCCAATGTCATGAAGGTATATGCATGTTGCATACTAAGTGCTTAAAGTCTGGCATTCTCACTACTTTACAGGGATATCTCCATAATCCACAGGCCACTGCTGAATGCATTGACGATGAAGGCTACTTCCATACAGGCGATATTGTGGTTGTGGATGAACATCAACACTTTTTTGTTGTGGATCGCATTAAGGAATTGATCAAATACAAGGGCTTTCAAGTATGTATACACGATCAAATGGCAAATTTGTGATCAGAGAGACTCATCGATGTGTATAGGTACCTCCTGCTGAACTCGAAGGCATCTTGGTAAGTGTCTAGTCATACCGTCTCTATTCAATGGTACTGATAGCATATTGTAAATAGCTCAAATTATCTATTGTTGCAGACGCTGCCGTAGTGGGTATCTACGATAGTACACAAGCTACAGAGATGCCTCGAGCCTACGTAACACTCATCAGTGGAACTGCTCCCTCAGACAAAATTGCTCGTCAAATTATGAAATTTGTGGCAGATCAAGTAGTGCCATACAAGCAGCTGCGTTCGCTACGATTTGTTGATACTATTCCCAAGAGCCCATCTGGAAAGATTCTTCGTCGCGTCTTGCGTGATGCTGCTCATCAAGAAGAAAACACTGATAATAGGCCTAAACTGTAACAGTAATAAATAAAGCGCGTATTCGATCAGCCTATATCGTTATCAAAAGAGAGAGACAGCTGAAATATATACTAAATAGTCAAATCACAGCTTGCTTTATTTTTGCCTAAATCATTCCCTTGATTTTGTTTCTTCAAGAGAGCCAAGCAAGAAATGCTGTTTGTATGTACATCATACTATAAATACGTCTTACAACCCAAGTATTTGCGAAAATTGGATGTATTTGAACCGTGAATTCTCGTGTTATACGCTGTTTTAGACCGCCAAAATAGCATCAAACAATCGCTCTCGACTAGCAGTTACTTTCAGATATCTTTGCTCAACTTTGTGGGGACCAAAAAACATCCCCAAAAATCGACGAAAAACCATGAGGGGTACCTCATGGTTATCATATCAATTGCGCCCACCTCTTGGTAGTGCCCTAGGGACCTACTTACACGGAGCAATCAATAAAAACAATTTAAAAAAAAGTACCTCATGGTTTTCATCGAAAATCAAAAGATCGCGTTTTTGACAGCAAAAATGAACACTTCTATTATGGCATATACTAATTCAAAATGTTTCTCTCAATCCAATGCAGCTCATGAAACTTTGTTTGTAAGACTTTAATATATAAAAACTCTACATTTTGGGCAAAACCCTCATTTCATATTTTTGTACATTGCTCAATAAGTTTTTTCTAAACACTGATTGTAGTTAGCACCATTGGATGCCCCTTGAAAAGTACTCTAAGAAAGTATTAGGAAGTATGGGGTGGTCTACACGTTTCACATAGTCAAATCTTAGAAGATAGATCAATGAAGTCGAATTTTTTTTTATTTGTATGAAGATTTATTATATAAACTCATAAAAAGTATTTAAATAAATATAAAAAGAGAGCGGGTGTAGTATAAAGTGACCCCAAAATACGGACAGAGGTAAGGCCAGGCAGAATGGCAGCTGGAAGCCAATGTAGCTATAATGATCTCTAGTGGGTATATAAGGCAGCAGTAAGTTTCCCAGAAGCATGCACACGCGATTCTCTTCTTCCGTGATATCGGGACGTTCCTTCTTGAGCTGTGTATGGGTAATAGACTTTCCAGCTTGCCTCGCCAAGAGGTTTCTCGGAGTAGCTTTGAGAATCATAATTCGTCTTCTAGGCAGATCACGGGTGCCTTCCTCTTCTTCTTGGTCGTCTTTTTCATCAATCAGTTCAGAAATAGGGAGCAGTTCGTCAATAGGCATATCAGCACTATCAAGATCAAAGCTAGCATTGGAGGCAGTAACAGCGTCAGAAGTGCCAGAGGGAGCAGTAGGAATAGATACACCTGTAGTAAAAGAACCTGAGCCAGAAGCAGATACAGCAGCTTGATCAGATGTAGTACCAGAAGTAGAAACAGACTTGACAGGACGCTTGGCATCAGCGTACATGTGAGTTATGCGCTCTTGACTATTTCTGGCCAGCTTCGCCCAGTTGTTGTCTTCTGGTTTGCCCTGTGCCTTTCTTTGATATCTTTGAAGTTTGTACTTCTCTGATCGGATGGTGTTATGAAATGAGTTTCTGATCGACTTAACAACTTGCTTGGATTGCTTCTTTGCTTTGGTCTGTTGAAGCTCCCAGTAATGCGACTCTCGTTTTGGAGCGAGATGCACGCGAAGAAGAATCTCCAGTAGCTTTTTCAGTGATCTGTTAAATGCCTTATTACTTGCTCACATGTTTTCGAGATTTGTTTTGTACAATCCTCGAGCCACCATCGTGAGTTCACTAGCAGGTTGAGGCGTATCCCTTGCGATAGCATCGAGTATTGGCGCAGTGGCGGACGACAGAGCAGCAAATGTAGGATGCGAGATCTTGGTACCTCTTGGCCAAACAAAGCAGTATGCAGGTAATCAATGTGTCTGCTCTGGAAAAAATCCTTAACGCCATTGCAAAAAGCCGTAGACTTCAAGGCATTAGAGGGAAATGGAGGAGCAAAGGTAGTGACATTAGTTTTCATATTGTAGCCTGCTGGGAGGATGTCTTGTGTTTGGAAACCATGAGCTTTCTTCAGCTGAATATTACCACTACGAGTTACGAGCTGCGAGGACTTCATTGAGAGCATCAATGTGTATACCACCAATTGCAAGTCCATAACATAATCAGATACATCATGCAATGCAGTATTTAGCTTCTGCAAAAATGACTCGACAAGATCGGAAGGCACATCCTTTCAT
Organism: Mucor velutinosus; assembly: GCF_035048745.1. NCBI lineage: Eukaryota > Fungi > Mucoromycota > Mucoromycetes > Mucorales > Mucoraceae > Mucor > Mucor velutinosus. The sequence continues at coordinate 1,582,312 of NW_027041905.1, read as the reverse complement.
AAAAGGCTCTTGAAAGACACGGTACAAATGCGATATTCTACATTGTCTTGGGGAGCTTCAACCATGGATTTATCAAATGGATTATGCGAGATTGAAGACATTGCTGCACGTGAAGGAGCGCCAGACACAGAAGACATGTCGGATACCATGTCCATGCCAGAGAGGTCGCGGCGAAGGAACGCTACAGAGTCAGAAGGAGCAATAACCGGTATAACTGGGATGGATGCACTTTCACCAGTGAATGTAGACGTAGTGGCCTGAGGCTGTAAAGATGCCACAATAGCATCGAAGTGATCCTTGACGTACTGTTGAAAGTACTGAAGTTTTGCTTAGTACCAGGTGTTCAAGATGATTTTTCAATTCATCTTTGGCACATTGACAGATCTTTTCAGAAGTAGTCATGACACCTAGGGGGAACTTCTTCACCGAGAGTAACGTCTTCTTGAGTGCATCCAATTTACTAGGCTTGTCAATGATGGGCCTTGCTTTGTTTTCAATGATTTCCCTCATTGCTTGAAGAAAACTATCCATCAAACGCTGCGGCGAGAAACCAAATGACTTGGACCTTTTGACAACAGGTTGGTAAAATGATGTGGACATGGCATTTGTGGATGCTACCGCTTTATATTCTCTTTTTTTTTCCCTTTAGAAACGACACTTCTTTGGGGAGGACGACTGGTTTGAGTGCCAGTAAACGGATCTCTTTGTTCTACTTTTGTTCGCACACTAGACATTTGACACAGAAAAAAATAACTAGACAAGAAAAATGTGAGCATTTGTGATGGTACATCGATTGAACAGATCAATACATACTGTAACAAGAGCAGCGCTTTATAAATTTGGTTATAAATAAGAGCTGTCAAGATACAAAAATATGACAACTAAGAAATGGTTTTAGATAGTGTTAATGCTACGCAAACAAAGAGTGTAAATGAACGAGAAAGGATAGGGAGAAGAGAAATACATACTGAGAATGGATGCAGCTTTCATGAAGGAAAACTTCAAGCGGTTTTGCAGGTCAGGCATCAATATATCAGACCTAGAACAAGTTTGGGGTACCTTAAATAATGCTGTCAATAACTGTTTGACAGATGAAGAGATATACCGCCACATATTAGACAGCAGTTATCTTTACATTATTCAAACGTTACTTATCATGTCCTGAAGAGAAGACCTACAAGCTTGATCAATAAAAAGCTGTACAAAAAGTAAATAAAGCATTGTGCAATTCAATATGTACAAATACATTCGTTAACATTACATTGAAATATTGGAAGAGCGTACACTTGCTTTACAACTGCTCCACAACTGACACCAAGTATCTGCCTGTGAAGCAAGTATTTAATTGTGCAAGAGCTCTGCAAACTAAGCTGTGTGTACGTTCGATATTCAGTATAATAGACTAGCCGATCAATCTCGCTACGCATACAGGACTTGTATAAGATCTACAGCAATTTTTTTGAGAGGTTGTCATTGTAAAAACACCGCTATTATAAGGAACATTTCCAACAAATGCCAAAAAAAAAAGGTATCCAAGCTGAGCGTTTGACCTTTCAATTCCATGATCCTCATTTAATCAGCATCGCAATCATCATTGTCATCAACAGGAAGGCATTTGGGCCAGCCAGCAGCAGTGCCGTCCGCTAAAATCGATTCAAACTCCGTTTGTCTTTTCTGTTCAAGATTGGACAGATTTTGCATTTTTTCGACTTCTTTAATTTATTTTATGATATTCGACTATAAAAATTGTAATGATCACCTTACGCTTCCTAATACATCCTTAGAGTACTTCTCAAGGCGCTTCCAATGGTGCTAATTGCAATAGGTGTTTTGATTGAGATTATCGAGCAATTGGTAAAATATGAAATGAAGTTTTTAGCGAAAAAGTCGAAATTTTGCATATGAAAGCCTCATAAAAGTGACTTCAGAGGCTGCTTTGGATCGAGAGAAACATTTTGATTCAATACATACCGTAGTAAAAGTCTTCATTTTCAAGGTAAAAAACGCGATCGTTTGATTTTCGATGAAAACCATGAGCTACCCCTCATGCTTTTTGGTCGATTTTTGGCCATATTTTTTTTTGACCCAAAAAGTTGAGCAAAGGTGTCAAAATGTTCCTACTACTCGAGAACAATTGTTTGACGTTATTCCGGTGGCTCATAAAGGTCTACATATCAAGATATAAAGGCTTGAAAACTGCCAAATTTGGCTATGCATTGCTTTATGGCTTTTATTTACATGACATGAATTACATCTCTAGTAGCTATACTTTTCTGGAAGAAAAGGTCTGTAGCCTGTGCAAGTTCTAGTTCGAGTAGAAGGAATATTGATTTTAGTAAGACTATTTCATGCAAATTTTGATGCGTTATATTATTGGTAGGCTTAATATTAATAGAAATATAAAGCTGAATTGGCTGCTTGAATGCTGCGGTTTTTCACCTTCGCTTCACTAAGATAAAACCCCCTTATAGGTCAACGTTACCAAATATTGAATTAGGTGCGTTATGTTCTTGGTGGAGGGACCAAGTTTCCCCCCTCCCCAATGCTAGCTTCGCCAATGGTTTTTTCGAGCCTTGACGGTACTCAGTGCTTTAATTTTTTTACGTCTCTGATCTCTGATTGACCACTCCGACGTTTTTTATATAGTTTTCTGGTAAATATATTAGAGATGATGGTGGGTGGCAGATGTCAGATATTATGCTCGCAAGATTCAAGGCATGCCAGCATCAGTTTAGCGGAGATTAAACTAGTTTTTGGCTGCTGGCTGGAGAAGTCCATGTCTTTGCAATGCATGGAGGCAATTGATGCTCGTGAAGCTAATAAAAGAGATCATGGACTGAGATGTAAGCTACATTGCCTTGGCATTGGTCTCGACTGAAGAGCAATGGTGACATTTAGGGGCTGGAGACTTACTGTCGCACTAACATTTGCTTCTTCTGAAAGTACGTATAGCTCAACTTTTAACAACCTATCGTCCTGATTTCTTATGATTGATGTGGATAAAGTGCATTCATCAAATCCAAACCAACAAAAAAAAGTTTTGTTCTCCCCCAAAACCAGGCAAATGTCAAAACTCAGTCTATCTGATGGAAGGTAAGGAACAACAAGATCTTCAATCAATTATCTTTTTTTCCTCTCTTTCATTTTTTTTCGCTTTCCTCACTTATTTTGACATTTGAGCAGTGTTTTCATATACACGGGGTATCATATCCCCTTTCTGACCGCATTACAGACACTAAAACAGAACTCTATCTCACGCTGAGGTAAATACTTTACCCATTGATCAAGCACAGGCCAATCAAAACCAACATGTACCTTGCCATTACTAACAGATTTCCCACTTGAAAAGACATCAAAATCAAATATAAGGACAAGCTGCTTTTTCGTTGATATTCTGCAATTTCCCTCGAATTTTTCCTGTTATACAATGACCATCTTTACATCCAAGAGACAGCCTATCCCAATCCCAGATATTGACATTTACTCCTTCTTATTTCGACCCAATGAATTCAACACAACTCGCTCACAGGATCGTCCATTGTTGATTGACGGCATTTCTGGTAAATCATTGACCTTTAAACAAGCAAGAACTATCTCGGGTCAGTTGGCTACTGGCTGGAAAGAGAATGTTGGATTAAAAAAGGGCGATGTGGTCGCTGTATTTGCTCCCAATCAGTACGATCATGCAGTGCTTTACTTTTCGCTGTTGGCTGCTCAATGTACAGTAACTCCCGGCAATCCCAACTACACTGAAGGTAGGCATATCAAATGTATGTATGCCTTTTGAAAGCATGTCTTCTAACATATGCTTGTAGTTGAGTTCAATCATCAAGTCCATAAAGCACAAGCCAAGGCCATTATTACTGTTCCTGAATTGCTTCCCGTCTTACTCAAGGTGGCTGCCAAGAACAGTATACCCAAGGACAAGATCTTTTTGTTCGGCGATCGTGCTATTGATGGCGTACAACCCTTCAGTGCTATTGCATCCAAGCAAGTCATGCAGATCCCAATACAAGGTGTGGATAGCCAAGATTTAGCTTTTATTTGTTTTTCCAGCGGTACCACAGGTGTGGCAAAAGGCGTCATGCTGACACACAAGAACTTTGTCTCCCAAATGATAATGGTAACTGATTTCGAGCAAACAGATGCTAATCAAAAGGACGACATGATTATTGGTTTCTTGCCATTTTTCCACATTTTTGGCTTGACTACACTCGTTCTCCGTGCCTTTTACTCCAATACGCCCGTGGTTGTGGTTCCCAAATATGACCTGGAGCTGGTGTGCCAATTGATTGAAAAGTACAAGGTGACACATGGGCCCATTGTACCTCCAGTTGGTAAGTATACATTGCAATGTAGATGATCTTGTAACTCACTTTTATTAAAAATGCAGCTGTTCAACTCGCAAAGAATGATGTCGTCTTGAAATACGATCTCTCCTCGCTCAGAATCATTAGCAGTGGTGCTGCACCTCTTGGTAGCGAGCATATAGACGCTCTGCATTTGCGTGTCAAGGCTCCTGTGAGACAAGGGTAAGCACACTCTTTATCAAGACAATAGCAATGACTCATGCGTATTTTCTCTATTGTAGTTATGGTTTGACCGAAACCACAGCTGGCTGTGTATACCAAAGACTTGGTGTCAGTCCCTCTGGATCTACCGGTGTGCTGGTTGCCAATATGGAGTGCAAACTGGTAGATGAAGAAGGAAATGGTAAGAGCAATAATCATGACCCAATAGACATATGACAGCTCATTCCGTTTATCAGAGTTAGGACCAGATCAACCTGGCGAAATTCTTATGAGAGGGCCAGTCATTATGAAGGGCTATTTGAATGATGACAAGGCCAATGCAGAGACATTTACACATGATGGCTGGATGCGCACGGGTGATGTCGCCAAATTCGACTCCAAAACTGGCGAATTCTTCATCATTGACCGTATCAAGGAGTTGATTAAATACAAGGGCTATCAAGTAGCACCTGCTGAACTGGAGGCACTTTTGATGAGTCATGATGCCGTTGCTGATTGCTGTGTCATTGGCATCTACGACTCTGCACAAGCAACTGAGCTTCCCCGAGCCTATGTTGTACTCCAACCATCTGTTCCAAAGACGCCTGCTTCTGCTACCATGATCTCCAAGTTTGTTGAGGATAACGTCATTAGTTACAAGAAGCTACGTGGCGGTGTTCAGTTCCTTGATGTGATTCCCAAAAGCCCCAGTGGCAAAATTCTTAGACGTGTGCTTCGTGATGCTGTGCTTGAGGAGAAGAAGCAACAGCAACAACGAGGTAAACTTTAAATTATATATTAGACTCAATAAAAATATCATATATCATATCCAATGCAATAAGTATTATTTCAGTTGTCCATCATATATCAGCAAAGCGCAATGTTCATTGACTTCATGCTTCAGTGTAAATTTGACTGCGTCTCAGGCACGCTTTCATGCATTAAAAATTGCCCCCCTGAAAGCTTATCGTTAGTTGTTACTTGAAATCCCAAACCATATATAAAAAAGGCCATTGATTATTTTATATTGTTTTCTTTTTTTTATTTCTCTTTAGATTGAAATGTACAAAGATAAGAAGGAATTTGTTGTTTTTTAAAAAATATTACAGAATGTGATTTCTAAAGGTAAGAAATAGTAGTGTATAAATAATAATCTATAGAATTATGTTTGAAATGCAAAAAAAAGGGGGTAAAGAGTAGATAAATGAAGAGGCATTTATCGCTTGGCCTTTCTAAGTAAGAAGACAAAGAACATAAAGGCAAAGACGTTGAAGACACAGTAGGCACAGAGAATACCGAAATCGCGCCATCTGTTGTCAAAGTGCCAGCCGATTCTTTCCTCGTAGAATTGGTTACCCTTGGTGTAAGGACAGTAGTTACAGACACCAGTAGAAGAGTTGGATTGCAGATAACCATTGCCACCAGCGTTGAAGAAGTCAGCCATGTAGTCACCACAGTTCATGCCAGGAGGGCTGTTGATGGGGGTCCAGTCATTGTCACCGCAAACAACTTCGACACTGTCCATGACATTGACAACAAGACCTTCAATCACATAATGATATGGATCAAGCCAGTACATCCAAGCTCTCCAGAAGTAAGGCATGGAAGCAGGAGGTTGCATGATACCAGCAAACAGAATCAAGATGGAGGTGAAGAAGGGGTTGATGACAGCAGCCATAGGAGGGGTAGCAGAGAAAGCGGCAATCATGAAACCAAGAGAGACAGAGTAGAACAAGAAAACGGTAAAGTGGATGTAGAAGAAGCCTACACGATCAGACACGTTTTGAAGGCCTGCAGTCCAGTAGAAACAGAACAAGAAGATTGCAGAAAAGACAATCAAGTAGGGGATTTCAACGAGGATACAAGACAAAGCAAATGGTGCCCAACCGTAATATTTCGAGGCATACTCTCTTCGGAACCACATTCTTTCTTGCATGAAACGAGGCTGAGCCAAGATAATCAAGGCGTTGGACATCAACAAGGTGGTAAATACAGAGAACATGCGGTTTTGCAAATCGCTAGGAGTAGTTCCAAGCTTCCAGAAGGAGAAACCAGAGATAAGGCCAATGAAACAAACGTTGAACAATCTACCCATGTTGTAGGTAGGACAACGCCACCAAGAGACATTCATACGCTTGTAGACGAGCCAGAATTGTTGAGCAAAAGAGAGAGAGTAAGGAGTGCTGCGGTTCTTCTTGTTGGGATCAATGCCTTGATGGATAGCTTCGAGTTCAGCGTCAAGAGCCTTGGCTTCAGGAGAAGCAGTCCAGACTTCAGACCAGTCCTTGGTAGCCTTACCAGCAGTACCAGCACCAACACATTCGAGAATATATTCAGCAGGGTTAGCTTGAGGCGAGCACTTGGGACCACCGTTGGATTCAAAGTATTCAATCATAGTACGAGAGTTAGGACCAATTTCACCACAGTAGGCAGTTTTACCACCACGGACCAAGAGGACAAGATGATCAAAGTGTTCAAAGAGAGTGGCAGAGGGTTGATGAATGGTACAGAGTACAGGCCAACCAGCATCGGCGAGCTTACGAATGAAACGGACGATGTTGAAGGAGGATTGAGCATCCAAACCAGAGGTGGGTTCATCCAAGAAGAGAAGCTTGGGCTTACCAACCAATTCGGTGGCAATAGTAAGACGCTTACGTTCTTCTACAGAAATACCGATACCAGCTTCAAGATCACCAACAAGAGCATCAGCAATCTTTTCCATTTCCATGAGACGAAGGATTTGTTCAACATAGGCGTCCTTTTCTTCCTTGGGGACCTCAGCAGGTTGACGAAGATAGGCAGAGAACTTGAGAGCTTCACGAACAGTGGCATTGGGATTGTGGACATCCATTTGCTCACAGTAACCAGTAGTACGTTCAAAGTCAGCACCGAGAGGCTCACCATTCAAGTAGATGCGGCCTTCAATTTTACCAATAGTCTTACGCTTGGCCAGCACATCCAGAAGAGTAGTTTTACCAGCACCAGAGGAACCCATCAAGGCGCAGAGATGTCCTGGCTTCACGATACCACCAATGTCATTCAAAAGCTTGAGCTTGCCACCCTTGATAGGGACAGTATAATCCATATGGTGCCATGAGAAGGTAGTGCCATCATTGACAGCTTCCATCTTTTCATCGTTTTCAGTAACAGTTTGTTCAAGAGCTTGAGTCTCATCGATTTCCTTTGGAGCACAACCGGCCTTGTACACCTTGGTGATAGAGCCTTCCTTTTGAAGATCAACGTATTCCATTGCAAGAGCAGTAAGAATAGTGAAGAAAAAGAAGAAAAGCAAGACAGCGACAAAGTTGATCCAACGTTGCCAAGTCTCATAACCGTAAGCAGTGTGGAGATAGTCATCACCGAGCACATAAGTTTGACCAGGAACAGCGCCAGGAAGGTTACAGGTTTGGTAATTCGTGTTGGTGTAAGAAGGACCATAAGGAACAGAATTGGGGCCCTCGCAGGTAAAGTGCATGCCGTGCAATTCGTTGGAAATCAAAGCCTTGTAACCATAGGCAAGTGGGTTGATCCAGTAGATCCACATGAGCCAGGGATGCATTTGGTTGTAGGGAATTTGATAACCGCAGTAGACGAGACAGGCAATCAAGAGGATACTGGACAATTGAGAGGCAGTGAAGAAGTTGGGAGAGACAGCACCCCAGAAACGGAAGAAACCATTCATACACAAATTAGTCACGACAAGGATGATGAAGAAGGTAAAGAACTAGATTAGAGAGGGAATATGAGTATATATGTACGTTATCAAATTGTCTTAAATCTTACCTTTCCAGCATCGAGCACAAGGCCCATCATAAAGTAGACACAGAGTTCAAAGACAATGACTTGAATCAAAGCCAAGGGAACATCAGCAATAACAGTAGCAATATAGAAAGCAGAGGGATGATACAAAGCGAAATGCTTGTGCTTTTCCAACACACGTCGGCCCTGCATAAAGGCACTGAGTTCGGCTTGAGCAATCAAAGCATTGAACAAGAGAGAGAACAAGAAAGAACCACCACGAGAGAACTATATCCAACTTATGAGTCTATGAACACGCTATGCAACATGACAGATTTACTTACAGCACCACTGGCATTTTGAGGCATCATGTAAAAGACAGAAGCCATAATCAAACCCTTGACAACAACACCACCATAACGAGAAACAAGAGCACCCTTATCACCAAGAATCAATTCAAATTGGCGGACAGTAAGAGACTTGACTTGGTTGAAATAAGTGGCAACAAAGGGAGAGTGCTTGGGAGCGTGCTTTTGGTGAGCATCCACAAAGGCTTGACGGAACTTTTCATCGGGACGATCTTGATTGATCTTTTGTTCGTATTCATCACGTTCTTGCATCATTTGGGAGTAGAGAGCAGATTCCTTGTAGGCCTTTTCAAATTGAACAGAATTGACAGGCACTTGGTTCTTGTAGCCTTCACGGTATTCACGTTCGTTCATGTTACAGAGACCAGTCAAGAAATCAGGAGTGGATTTACGGCTAGGACAGAAGAAACCCATCTCCTCAAAGTAGCTCTTGGCAGCATTAGTGGGACCAAAGTAGATACAACGACCTTCATCAAGCACCATGACCTTGTCAAAGAGATGGAAGATACTGTCAGAAGCTTGGTAAAGAGTAGAAATGGTAGTCTTGTGCAAGATGTCAGTCATGATACGGAGAGAACGAACATAATCAAGAGCAGAAGAGGCATCCAAACCACGAGTAGCACAATCCCAACAGTTGATGGAACTACGAGTGGTCATTTGTTCAGCAATAGAGAGACGCTTACGCTCACCACCAGAGAGACCACGCACAAACGCGTTACCGACCATGGTGTTCATTTGCTTGGTCAGACCGAGCATGTTACCCAGCATGTAGAGAACCTTGTTGATGAACTCGCCCTTGGATTCACCTTCGAGACGTTTACCAGGCGTCTTGTTCTTGAGAGCAAACTTCAAGGTCTGCTTACAGGTCAAGGTAGGGTAATGGAGATCTTCTTCTTCGTTGTAACAGACTTCACCACGGAAGTGCTTGGAAAACTCTTGAGCTTCAATACCACCATAGTGGACGGAGCCTTCAATGTTGGTGTAAGAGGCACGCATGTTGGCAAGCACACGCAATAGAGAAGTACCTAAAAAGAATCAATGTTAGCTCGTTGTATTTACATGTACTCATTCAACCATAAACACATACAACCAGCGCCAGGACGACCTAGAAAGAAATAAGCAATGTTAGTATGTTGTTTATACATGGGATCACTGATTATACGGTACCGAGTACGAGAAGCATTTCACCGTCTTTACAGAAACCATCGTTTCCCTTGAGGATAGTAAAATCATGACCTTCATGCTTTCCCCATTTCCAGAATTGCACGGCATCACGAATCCAGGTCCAGTTGGTAGGAATCGTTTTAGCATCAGCACCGAGACCTTGTACGACCAAATTCTTCCAGACGACACCCATATGCTTGGGATGGAAACCTTGAGATTCGCTGGTTTCAGTTTGTTCACGCAAAAAGTCAGTTAGATCGAAATCCTTGACATCGCCTTTTTCTACTTGATCAGGTGTCATTGATTTACGACGAGAGATGCGAGATTGCTGTGTCAATTCTCTGCGGATCTCTTCATAATTAGACATGGCCTCTTCAATGTTGACAGCATTGCCCTCGGCTTCACCGAAAGCACCGCCATTGGGATAGTTTGCAGTTGATGTTTCATTGTCGCTGCTGATTTCTTCTTTACCATGAACGCCTTCAATGGTCGATTCATCAGAGTAGTGATTTCTGTTTTGGTATTCTTCATCACGATTGTGTCGCTCTTGCGGCATACCTTGCAAGGCTGGCATATCCATTTTGGATTATATAAACTTAGAGTATGATTGGTTGATGTGTGAGAGAAATGTGATGTAAGAAAGAAAGCAATGCAAATAAGAGATGAAGAAGCAGAAAGCAAGTCTATGATGATGAAAAAAGAAGAAGAAAAAAAGTGATTATTGCGATTCCAAACCACCTCTTTATATAACTTTTTTTCGATTCATTATGTTGGATTCTATTTTCGGGTAAATTTTGAAGGGCCTGAATGATTCTACCATTTTTTGATCTTCCGTATGCAAAAAAAGAGTCTATGCGGTAAAACCATTCAATGGTTATGTTTGTAGTAGTACCAACTTACATCACTGACATTGAAAATGTTATCTTGAATATGAAATGCTACATTGAAGCACTGCAAGGGCGGATGCCAATATATATACATGTACCTCTAGCTGAAAGCGCCGGCTAGACATGATGACAGAACGATCCAAGAGAGCAAAATCCACATAGATGGGAGTATACAAGTGAAGGCGACATTTGCTTTTCAAAGTGCTCCGTCTAAATCATTTTGCCAATAATATGTTTATTATTTATATAAACTTTTGTAACTGCGAGTGCTGAAGAAGAGTTTGTTTTGTTTCTTCTAGACGGTAAAATTATTCATCATTTCATTTTTTTTGCGTCATAATTCTTTCCATCATTGGATAATGAACATGGCAATCTGAATCAAACATATAAAAAAGTAGATTGAGTGCTGTTTCTGATTTGTTCGGGAGCACAGTAACAGCTTGCTTTTTTCTATTTCACATTCCATGAATGCAATGTTGCAAGCTGATGCCAAAGACCATATCACCGTGGAGTCGGTATACACTCGGACAACCCCGACCCGTTGCCTAAATAAAAAATAGACCAAACCTGTCTTTTGATGAGTAATACAGCCCACATGTGATCTGGGTGTCGATAGAGTGCTTATCTGTCAACCTTTTGATTTGTCTACTAGCACATCTGGATGGCCACTATATACAAAAAATCCCAAAATTGATAAATTTAGAAGAATGAATCTGAAAAGGAGACTTCATTGTAACACATTCGCAGCATTTCATTAAATTATCTTGATCTCTCCGCATCAAATTCATCCTGATTGTTGCATTATTTTGGGAGAACGAGGCTCTCTAGGTCTTGGTACACATCAGTAGATCGATATTTTCATCAAGATGAGCCATTTCGTTTTTTTTTTTTTTTTTTTTGATTCCAAATAGCATTGCTTGCTTCACTGTAAAATGTCACTTCAAGCCATGCTGCCAATGCACGCTGTTGCTTGTTTATCAGAGATAAGGTTTCCTCTTCGAGGTGATCCGGATGATAATTCTACCTATCGAGCAAACAGTCTCCCATCCATCTCGCAGGTTGTTTTGCTTGACATTCGAGCCAGCGTGTAGAGTAAATGCAAGAAATGTACTACAGAGCAAAAAGGCATATTGGCTAGATGTACCAGAAATCCGTCTCTTCTGCTATTGATAATAATTCTAATCATATTTGCTTATCAAATACAAATTAGTATTTTTTAATGCCGAAAACTTAATCAAAGAACGTGTATAAATGTATCAAAAACACGAGCAATACAAAGGACTTTAACCTGAAGTTACTCAAAAAGATCCTCACACACCTAAATCATTCTTCCAGCCTCCCTCTCGCAGCGACAACGGAGATCTAGCTTCTTGTGCTTCTGGGCAAAACCATTGGGTCTCTCTTGGCAGACTCTTGGTGAAGCTTCTGTCCTCCCGGATCAATAAAAATTCCTTAACAGAGTAAAAAGTGTGGCGGATGAATGATTTATATCTTTTATTGGCATTCCACTATAACATCTTGTTCTGCTTTTTAACTGTGCGTAATACAGAGGCTACATAGGCATCAATGCCCTTTTCCCACTTGCTAACAATACCCTGCTTGATAGTATACACCTCCCGTTGGATAGGTTTCTCCTCTTCCTCAGAGTCACTGCCATCCGTTTCAGGTTCCAGTACTTGCTTCAAGAACCAGACATCGTGACTCACGACAACCAAGGCGCCAGAGAAATCAGCTAATGCGTCCACCAGCATATCTACCGTGCCCATGTCCAGGTGATTGGTAATTTCATCCAGAACCAAGACATGAGGTCTTTCATACAAAATCATGGCAAACGCGATACGATTACGCTGACCACCACTGAGAGTTCGAATCTTGCGTAATACAATTTTACCAGAAACGCCAATCGTACCAAAATGAGCACGGCACTCATGCTCTGACAAGGAAGGATATTGCTTCATCATACATTCCACAGGCGAGAGATCCAAATCGAGTTGGTCCACCACATGCTGAGAAAAGTAGCCCACTCTTAACAAAGTATGACGATATACTTCGCCTTGTGTCGGCTGTGTCTTACCAGTTAACATGTTGAGTAACGTAGATTTACCACATCCGTTGGGCCCGATAAAGGCAATCCTGGCATTGGGCTCAATGTTGATGGAGAACTTCTCAATCACATTTTTGGGAGCATCTTGGTACTTGAATGACGCATCGCTCATACGAAAGACGGGGCCATTGTAGCGCAGATGGCTTGGCTCAGGAATCTTGATGGCAGCTGTTTTGACATCTTGCTCCACCACAATCTCAACACGCATCGTCGAGTGGTAACCAGCACGATAGCTCTGCTTGAAACGTTTGCCATCTTCGGTCTTTTCCATGCCCAGCCGTTCCAATTTCTTTTGTCTCGATTTGACCATACCATGACGTTTGTCATCACCAGTGGCTTTCGCTGTTTGTAGATTGTGCTCGATGCTTGCTTGAATCTTTTTGCGCTTCTTTTCAGTATTCTACGTATACATTATTGAGGTGAGCTATCAGATCATTTGCCAATGACAGCATAATAACAATACTTACATCGAGCAAGGCTTGCTTGCGGGTACGTTGCTCTTCAGTGTTTGCTTCCCAGTCTTGATAGTTGCCAGGATGGTACTTGAGTTGCTTGTCCTTGAGGATGATGGTTTCATCAGTAACGTTATTCAGGAATTCACGGTCATGGGAAACCACCACGACAATCATGTCATTCGTGTCATTGATAATGTATTCTTGCAGCCACAAAATAGCAGGTAAATCTAAATGGTTGGTGGGTTCATCCAGCAGCAAAATATCAGGCTTGATGAACAGACTCTTGGCAAGAGCAATACGCATACGCCAGCCACCAGAGAAGGTAGAGATCAATGAGACAGATTGCTTTTCATTGAAACCGAGACCCTTGAGAAGCTTGTGCGCACGATTCTTGCGTTCCTCTTCGTCCACTAATTCCACCCGTTCAAAGACTTGAGCAATGACTTCATTCACCATGTCGTCAGTGACATATTTCTGAGGATCTTGCTTGCAGAAATCGTTGTACTCTTTCTCCAACTTGACCTGTTCTTTACGAGCTTCACGACCTCTTAAACCAGAGCGCTTGGTGGCTAATCGTGTAGCGTCGTCGAATCTGTCTTTGATTCTGGATCGCATAATGCCGAAAACAACATTGTTTAATTCTTGATTTGCCTTGGTAGTCTTTTTCGTAGGAGCAGCATCACCGATCACAGCACGAAGAGCTATATCATACATGAACAACTGGACTCTGTCTTAAGATGATGAGGGTATACCTTCATATTCTCGCATAGCGATAGTGGCCTTTGGATCTGCACTCAAGACTTCTTGAACAACAGTTGTATTTTCGTCAAAATCTTCCAATTGAGAAATGTGTAGAATACTCAAGTTTTGTGGCAGACCCACCAGGATGTTATCAGCCAGGCATTTCATCAAGACTGATTTTCCAACGCCATTTTGGCCCACTAAACCATAGCGAGTCAAGGGCTTCAGTTTCAAATGAGCATCCACCAACAAGTCCGACTGATTCACTGAGATTTGCACACCAGGAAGGTCGAGTTCCTTGTTTGAAGTCTCCAATGTTTCTGTGTGGAATCGACTTTGTTGTGAGATGGCGACAATTTCGGGCTCATCATCTTCGGATGTCACTGCTGCTGCCTGTTTACCACGCACCCCACGTTTCCCCACGCGTTTGGCTCCAGTAACTCGTTTTCTTGCAGTGGTCTGCTTGTCTTGGTCTTCATCCTCTGCTTCACTCTTCTACGCGTCATTGCACAATGGGTTAGATGTCAGATCTGATGTAATTGACCTTGCAATAGTACCTTCTCGTCTGGTTTTGAGTCCTTCTTGCTGCTGCTGCTGTTGATCAAGACCGGGCCGCTGATAGATGCGCTGCTAGATGATGTACCCTTGAATGCTTCGCTAGAAAACAAAGCTTTATAGAAATCATTTCTCGCCTTGTCATTGATGTTGGCATCGATGAGAAATGTCTCGGTGGATTCGCGTACTTCGTCGTGATCGGTGAGTGTCATATCGCCAAGCATGCCGCTAATATACTCTAATGAATCTTCATCTAGTTTTATCTTGAATTGATTCAAATAATTGTTAAATTGTTGGGAGGCCATGTTACTTGTTAAAGTGAATGTTGGAACTTGCACAATCGACAATAAAATGATTTCCTTTTATTAAACTTGAATTTTGCTGCGGTAAAAACTAGCAATTAGCATAAACGAGCTGCCGCAGCAAAAAAGAACAGTTGCTACTCGGGATGCTACTGGACGAGATGGATGAAATAATCTTCCAGCAAGTTTTACCAGTTTTAGTTTGGTTGAACCGTTGAGCGATTGATTTATATCTCGATGGCAACTAAGCATCTAATCTAACATTTGGTAATATTAATCTTAATGAGGGCTTTATAGTAGCAAAGCGAAGGTGCAAAACCATAGTATTCAAGCAGCAAATTCGGTTATTCATTTCCATTATTATCAAGCTTACCAACAACATAACATATCAAAATTTGCATGAATTAGTCTTACCGAAATCAATATAATGCCTCCTGTTCGAATTAGAAGTTGCATAGGCAGCAAAACTGCCCTTCCACAAGACTTCAGCTACCAAAGGTGTGATTCATGTCATGTAAATAAAAGCCATAAAGCAATGCATAGCCAAATTTGGCAGTTTTCAAGCCTTTATATCTTGATATGTAGACCTTTATGAGCCACCGGAATAACGTCAAACAATTGTTCTCGAGTAGTAGGAACATTTTGACACCTTTGCTCAACTTTTTGGGCCAAAAAAAAAACATGGCCAAAAATTGACCAAAAAACATGAGGTACCCCTCATGCTTTTTAACGAAAATCAAACGATCGCGTTTTTTACCTTGGAAATGAAGACTTTTACTATGGCATACGAGCCTTTCAGCACTTCGGGTGGTTTCCTGACCTACGCTTCGCTTCGGTGGAAACCAACCTACGTTCAAACGGCTCGCGCTGCCGCGGGCCTTTGGCTAATATCCCAAAATTAATATAGCTAAAATGTTAGAAGAGGAACCCTGATTGTTGATTGATATATAATCACTAATCATATGAGTGTTTATGCTTCGGATGGTTCTCACCGAAGCGTAGCGAAGGTAGAGAACCAACCTGCGCAGCGGCAGCTCGTGCTACTGATTGCTCTTGCGTATTTTATCAAAATACTGCTACTTTCATTTTGACCCTCCACCTACACATAATAACCCTTTATATTATCTGTGGATCTGATTCTTATGTGATGCTTTACATCCATATAAACGTAGTTACTTCATATACGGGCAAGCAGCATACTGGTATTCCCACTTTTTAGTCCTTAGTGTCCCTAATACAGCAAAGTATGAGCGCATTTGAGCTGAATTTTCTTGCGTTCAAGGCCGTTTTAGATCGTCAGAATAGCCCCAAATGGTTGCTTTCATCTGGCAGTTACTTTCTGACACTTTTGCTCGACTTTTTGGGGACCAAAAAAAACATGGTCAAAAATCGACCAAAAAGCATGAGGTATCCCTCATGGTTTTCATCGAAAATCAAACGATCGCATTTTTCATCTTGATAATGGAGACTTTTACTATGGTATATCTTGAATCAAAATGTTTCTATCAATCCAAAGCAACCTCTGAAATTATCTTTGTGGGACTTTGATATGTAAAATTTCGACATTTTGGCCATAAATCTCTTTTCATATTTTTACAAATCATTCAATAAGTGAATTCAAAACATCTATTTTACTTAGTACCATTGGAAGCGCCTTGAAAAGTACTCCAGGAAAGTTTAAGGAAGCATGGGGTGATTATTATACTTCACTTAGTCGAATCTGCAAAAATAGCTCGATCGAGTCCAGAATCATCAAAATTTGTCCAATCTAGAACAGATTATGATTCTGGGTTTGAATTAATTTTGGTTGGTAGGGCCAGCTGGAAAACTCATGCCCTTTTCATAAGGCAATACAGTAGTAAATGCCCTTGAAGCGTATAGAAAGTAGGTGGAAGGTCATAGCACTATCGTTTACAATGATATTTTATTGCCTTCTATATCGTTCATAATGACATTTTATTGCATTCTATATTTAATAACGTTAGTCTGGACATTGACAATGCATGGGTTGCATAAAATGTCTGTAGTAAGTAATGAAATCTCTGAGGCTCTGAGACGTCGCTCAAATAAAACATTGACAGCACTGAGCAGAGGAAAGAGGGTAGAAATTACAGTGGTTTTTGTTGATTGATTGTAAAATCATTATTCTCATATGAGCCAGGTCTGATAGATGCCTTGAAACTCAGGTTCCATATTAGGATTGTAAAGTGCAAAAGTACTGAACATTTATTATGTTATGATATGAGCCAGGTCTGATAGATGCCTTGAAACTCAGGTTCCATATTAGGATTGTAAAGTGCAAAAGTACTGAACATTTATTATGTTATGATATGAGCCAGGTCTGATAGATGCCTTGAAACTCAGGTTCCATATTAGGATTGTAAAGTGCAAAAGTACTGAACATTTATTATGTTATGATATGAGCCAGGTCTGATAGATGCCTTGAAACTCAGGTTCCATATTAGGATTGTAAAGTGCAAAAGTACTGAACATTTATTATGTTATGATATGAGCCAGGTCTGATAGATGCCTTGAAACTCAGGTTCCATATTAGGATTGTAAAGTGCAAAAGTACTGAACATTTATTATGTTATGATATGAGCCAGGTCTGATAGATGCCTTGAAACTCAGGTTCCATATTAGGATTGTAAAGTGCAAAAGTACTGAACATTTATTATGTTATGATATTGGATCAAAATGTTTCTCTCGATCCAAAGCAACCCCTAAAACCACTTTTATGAGGTGTTCATATGCAAAATATGGCTATTTTCGCTAAAAACCTCATTTCAAATTTTATTAAATTGCTTAGTAAGTTTGGTCAAAACACCTATTGCAATTAACACCATTGGAAGCGTCTTGAAGAGTACTTCAAGAATGTATTAGAAAGTGTTTTTTTTTTGTAAGGGAGTCGAGCTCCAGGTTTTATTTAAAGTCCTTTAAATGTCATACTGAGGGATAGAAAAGACTGTTGGTGGACCCAATGTCTGCAATGAAGGGGAATAAGATATTTTTGAACTAAGTTGGGAAAGAAATCTACTACTAATAAGGTGCGACTCCTAGAGCCAATACAGTCTTGCGGAAATCGTCAAAATATAGATCATGGATAAGAGTACAAAACACCAAACGAGGACATCAGTACTACGTCAAAAAATCAAACTACTTGCGTTCACCAGGATTTGAACCGGGGATCCTTCCGTTGGCATACGGGAGTTCTACCACTTCGCCCTACCACCAGGGGCACTGTATTAGAAAGTGTAGGGTAATCATTACAGTTTATATAGTCGAACACCACGAAATAAATTAAAGAAGTCGAAAAACTACGAAATCTGTCCAATCCTGAACAGAAAAGACAAACTGAGTTTCAATCGATTTTGGCGGCGGCTTGCTGCTGGCTGACCTAAATGCCTTTCGGTTGATGACAATGATGATTGCGATGCGGATTAAATGGGGATCATGGAATTGAAAGGACAATTGCTTAGCCCAAATACGGTTTTTTTTGGGGGAGCTTTGCCTCATGAAGGTGTTTTTTGCAATGACAATATCTCAGAAAAGTCGCTATAGGCCTTACCCAAGCCCTGTATTTACTTACTAGCCGATCTATATCGCTACGCTCGATGGCGGTGTCGCCCTGCGGGCTGTCGCCGTAAACTGGCATGTTTTTTTGTAGTCTCTTCCTTCAAGCTAGCATGTTTTTTGTAGTCTCCTCATATAAACTGAAATGCTTTTTTGCAGCCTTCTGTTAATCAAAATGACAAAGAAAATTGAGCTTATGGCATTTATTTTTCATTTATTTTTGTCATTCAGCCAATTATTTTTACGAAAATGACGCGAAAACGCCAACTTCCATAAGTCTGACTGTATAAGATGCTAATTCAATCATTCAATCATTCAATCATTCAATATTGTGATTTTGCTTCTTTTTTCAAACCACGAGGTTGATCCGTCCTCGGGTCTACTTGGCCGCAAACCTATTTCGGTCATTTGGTCACAGGTACAATACATGAAATCATATACACAGACGATTGCTGCTGCAATGAACAATGACTGACAAACATCGCAGCCAGTTGGGATCGCAAGCCGACCGAAAGAGAAGCCAGCAGCGAGAGATGTCTGAGCGAAATTTCAATGAAATGCACTTTCAATTGTAGCAGCCTCTTGGTATTGCCTTTATCAGTGGCATACATCCATCCAGCATCTCCACCATCCTCTTTGTCATGTATTTTAGGTCCCAGAAGTCACAGGTTTAGAGTTTGCTGCCAACGCGGTTCCTTGAATTTACACAACCTGATGTTGTTGGTGATTAATAAAAGCCCCCACCCCTTTCTTTCTTGGCTTCTTTCTTTCTTTTATTATCGAAATTTCAGTTCAACATACAATGTCTGCAATGAATGAAGATGAAAAGCGCTGGAAATTTGCGCAATGCTTCGGTGACAAGGGAGATTCAGATGATATCACAGAAGGTAAATGGATGTAGATGTGAGAAGAGTGCTGTTTATATTTATTTGTTCTATTTCTTTGTTAGCTGATATTATTTCATCTGTTGAGTTTGATCACACGGGCGACTACCTGGCGACTGGTGACAAGGGTGGAAGAGTTGTCTTGTTTGAGAGAAATGATGGAGTAAATGTCAACATTTGGATAATGGGAGAGAGATGTGCTAAATCACACTTGTAGAAGAAAGGCTGCGAATACAGGTTCCACACAGAATTTCAGTCTCATGAACCTGAATTTGATTATCTAAAGAGTCTGGAGATTGAGGAGAAGATTAACAAAATCAAATGGTGTAGAAGAACGAACTCTGCTCATTTCCTGCTGTCTACTAACGGTACCTAAATTTGTTATACTATCAACCATGAAGCGACAACTAATCCCATGTTTGTTGGCACATACAGACAAAACCATCAAACTGTGGAAGGTGTTTGAAAGAAACATCAGAGTTGCTCAAGAATACGACAACAATGTCACAGCCAGAAACGGGTTATTTATACCAAAGATCTCGCATCAGGACAGCATTGTTGCTGCTATACCCAGAAGAATATATGTCAACGGTAACACTCAAAACATCATTAGTAACCAAATGGAAAGCTAACGGGCACCATATGTTGCATTCAAAGCTCATGCGTACCACATCAATTCAATCTCAGTGAACTCGGATAGTGAGACGTACCTGTCTGCTGATGATCTGAGAATTAACCTATGGAATCTGGATATTTCAGAACAGAGCTTTAGTAAAGTATCAGCAGGAGGAGCATGGGGAGAGAGATCCTAATACATAGCAACTAGACATTGTCGATATCAAGCCTGCAAACATGGAAGAGCTGACAGAGGTGATTACTGCTGCCGAGTTCCATCCTCAGCAATGCAATCTGCTCATGTACAGCAGCAGTAAAGGAACAGTCAAATTGGCCGATATGAGAGAGTCTGCCTTATGCGACCAAAATGCCAAAGGTATGTAAATCAAACAGGTTATCATCGAGTCTAATGCGGCTTTCTACTACCTGTATACTATAGTATTCGAGGCATATGAAGATCCCAGCAATCGATCCTTCTTTTCCGAAATCATCTCATCCATCTCTGATGTCAAATTCAGCCCTGATGGTCGATACATTTTGGCTCGAGATTACTTGACACTGAAGATCTGGGACATTAACATGGAGAGTAAGCCTGTGCAAACAATCAATATCAATGACAATCTACGAAGCAATTTGTGTGATTTGTATGAAAACGATTGCATTTTCGACAAATTTGAGTGCATGTTCAGTGGGGATGGAGAGTAAGTTCTTTTTCAATAGTACATGTGTTGATAAGTGTACTCAAGCATCTCAACAGAAGCGTCATGACAGGCTCGTATAGCAACAACTTTTCTATATACAGCCGCGAGACACGAGACGAAATTCCACTTCAAGCTGATAAAAGCGCCTTCAAAGCAAAACGATTAGGATCTGCAAAGAATAAGCTGACCTTGGGTCGTAATGGCAAGAGAGAAGATGTAGATCCTGTTGATTTTGGCAAAAAGATATTGCACGCATCATGGCATCCACGAGATAATATCATTGCTGTAGCTGCCACCAATAACCTCTTTATTTTTGCGTAAGTGTGTCCTAAATTGTGAAAAGCTTATACTGACGTTTTGCTGTGGGTCCAGTGAGTAAGGCATCTTTCATGTAAAAAAAAAAAAAAAAAAAAAAAAATAGTTGTTTATTACCCTCTCAAGTACACATACTTTGTCATTATATCCCTTGTTCGAAAATATATGCATTTGTAATACAAGACATATTAATGTCTCATAATTTCAAGCTGTGTGGATGAATTATATGTGCAATGCATTTCAGCGTATAAATGATGTGTCTTGATCCAAGTAATTTCGAACAAAGTAATCACAAGAGGTAATAATGACCAAATACCCGGATCAGAGAGCTGCTAGTGATGTCTCCACGGATTGATAACCGTAAATAAGAGCGCATTAATCATGCTAATTAATTAACATTAGCAATGAAAACAGAAAAAGTGTAATGCGTTACAGAAAAAGGCACTTTGTGTAATTCAGTTTACACCATAAAATGGAATGTACAACACCAAGCAATTTAAATTAAATTACGCAATGGAATAATACATCAAAAACGCCTATTTTTTTTGGGGAAGAACAAGGTTATGGGATTTCATGTCGAATTCACAGGAATCGTTCATCATCACTTGCCAAGGATCATGATTGACTTGCACACCATCTCAGGAAACAGCCATCAAGGTCGTTTAATTCCATTTAATAGATTCCATCTGGCATATCGGGTTAGTAATCGACATGCCATTTTCTCATCGTATTCCAGGTTGATCTAATAACTGCCATGATAGATAACTATAAACAAGACATTTCAGGAATCATCATTTTCGAATCTGTGTAACAAATGCCACGTTGTTTGCTTTGTTGATGTGGAAAAGAAGCTGAGAGACATGCCTGATTACCATGTTATTGTATCCAGTACGAACACTAGCAATTCATCTCACTTGGGCATGTATGAAATAAAGACTGACGCTTTGCATAAATGTAATAAATAGAGGTGCTGTTTGTTTGTATGTTATGTACAAGAGTTTCTTGATTTTGCAGCATGGCAAATGGGTCAAAGCACATGTGACAAAACGTGTTTCTGTCTCTGATTTCTTGATTTCCTTCTCACCTATAGCACTTTCAAGCAACAAGAAGCTTTTTGAATTGTTTCGTTGTGTATGTCGCATGCAAATCCTCATTCATTAGACGGCTACTCACGTGAAATTTTGAATTATAACAAATTTGCATGTGATAATAGACTTCAATTGTTTGTACAATGAGTTGAACTATGCGTTGAATGTAACATGTACAACTTTTATATAAAAAGAAGATTTATCTCGGCTCATTCTGCCAATTCATTCTTGATGCTTATTACCATGAAAAATGAGCAAGAATGATGTCAATAACAGTAAGAGCAGTAAAAGCAAGAGCAAGGCTCCTGAATATTCTATGAGACCATCTCCTTCCTCATCACCTACCAAGGAGTGTCAATTTAGGCCAACTGAAGGTAAATTGCGCGCAGAGACTATACGTTAAGCCCTTGACTGAAGCATGCCACTAGTAACAGTGCCAAGCCATGTATACCCATACCCTCCAACCTCAGCGTCGATGAGTGCAACTCACCATGTTTCATCGTCATCTTCTTACTATCCTCCAGCACCACCTCCATCGGCATTGGCATCGTTCCCACATCATCCCATCTCTTCCTATGCTGTAGGCGCAGATCATCATTATTATGCATCATCACAATCCACGCCAACTTCAAGCTACCAGTTTCCACCACCACCACCCACACCAATTGATTTGGCAGCTTGGGATCAGCAATTCAACAAATCACAAAAGTCCAAAAGAAAAAGTCCTGACACTGCACATCCGTACCACCATCCGCAACATAGCATCAAGCACGAACCTTCTTCTTCCAGCACAACATCATCCGCATCGCCCGTAAAAGAGCGTAGGCATCGTAAGCAGCCACATGAATTGCTCAGTGAATCACAGAAAAAAGCCAACCATATTGCATCTGAACAAAAACGAAGACAAAACATTAGAATTGGATTTGATCAGCTTATTGATATTGTGCCCTCCTTAAACCACGGCAATCGAAGTGAGGCATTGATACTACAAAAATGTAAGACGACGCTAAACATTTTAGCGCGCCGGCATGGCGATCTATATACTGACCCATCATATCCATGTCATTAGCTGTAGACCATATCCGATACTTGATATCCATGAAGAATGAGCTTAAAAACCAGGTTCGAGATCTTCAAGGGACATTGGGTGAAACGTAAGGCTATTTTTGCATTGAATGTTTGCTTTACTGATGATGGCTAAACATGCATTTTTTTTTTCCTAGTAATTATGAGGAAGATGTAATGTGTATATTTATACAGGATATTTTTAGTTTTGTTCAGCACACTGTACTAACAGTTTTTTCCCTTGATTTTTTAGTCATCCGAAGACGAACTGCTTTACTTTTAAAATAAATCAAAAACATGTCGAATAAGTAAAGACGGTTGTTATTGCCTCTCAGTTACACCAACCAAAGCAAAATAGCCTTTGCGAGGCAATTTTGTTTATAAATAAAATGCAGTTACACAGCGGAAAGAGCCATTTGATCCATATCATCATCATCAGCCAAATGACCATCATGTTATCATTGTATATTCATTTTGAGCTTGTAAGGTTTTGTTGTTTTGATACATGCTACCTTTATAGGCGGATATTTTATTTGCTGTACAAGTGAAATGTATAAATGTATTAATAGAAAAGCTTGGCCTATTAAACCAATGTGTAGCACACAGTCTAAAAAGGTGAAATGTTTCCATCTTGTTAAAGATGAATGATATGAAAATGAATGGGGTGGGTGTATATATATATATATATATAAGTGAGGAATATTACAGATGCGTGTTTGTGTGTGTTATGTAAATATATATGTATAGAATAAATGGTATGAGGACATTATTGTCTAATAGTGATACATCTTTTGGAAACGGTTGTATCGGTGGTTGATGTATTGAGAAAAGGTGCTCTTTCTTGTGCCAATAAACAGCGAGCCATGAGAAGCGATTTCAGCATCAATCATCGGGAACAAAAGAGGAGCTACCTTGGCATCTAACAGAGTCATTTCATCATCGATGTCTTGGTTACCAGTGAGCATAGGAGACATGGTCAATGTGCTTTCAATGACTTGTGGAAAATCGGAGAGAGTAAAGATACACGGAAACTCGTCATAAAGTGCTTTTAGTGTTGTACGAGGCTGGCGTGTGTCAGTTGCCATGTAGATAAGACGTAATCTGGGATGATTATCTGTGCTGTGCCATGCGATACATTGGTTGAGCAAATCAGTCTTGTCGAGAGAGCGGCTATCGATTTCCTTGAGAGCATCAATACGTTCTTGGTCCATGGGCGAGAGGGGCGTATTGACAGGCTGCAAAAGCTCTTGCTGTAACTTGATTTGCTCCAGCTGTGCTTGATCCAAGGTGGTTTGTTCCAATGTGGCTCGAAGTGTATTCAAGGTTTCATCTTGCAACGCCTTGAAGAAACCATCGCCCTGTCTCAAATGGACGCCAACAAAGTTTTCAGGACCACCAAGCAAAGGAACCACACTGAGAGCTTGACGTACGACAATAGGATGAGCGATACTGATTTCCTCTCTCAAATGCTGAGCTAACCACAACAGATAAGGATCTTGAAGTGCGAGACGTAATGTGTAATGCAAAGAGCCAAATACCATGACTTTTTCATCTCTTTGGCGCAAGTCTTCCATGTCTACACGATAGCCAAATGTGCGAATATCATCTTGATTGTCCTTGGAGTCGTAGATACGGTAAGAGTAGCGAGCATTGTCATCCAGGCGGAATACGTCTTGTTCGGAAGCACCCAATGCCTCTTCAAAATAGCGGGTCGACATGCTGGAACGTTGAATGGTGCGAACACCGGCAGCATGAATGGCAGATAGATCAAAAATAGATTCAACTGAAACGGGCACGTATTTGGTGAAGTCCTTGCAGATGGAGTTTGATCTCTGCTTGATGGAAGGGCACTCGGCCAGACGGAATTCAGCAGTTGGGGTTGCTCTCCACCACACCGCAGTGCCAATGTTGATGTCAGGCAAGAGCAGTGTGCGATCAAGTGCTTTGGCCAAGATCATGGCATTGATAAGACCGATGCGTTGGTTATGAAGGCCAGAATGAGGCAAGAATGTAATGTATTTTTCTTCTTTTCCCCCCACACTTTCAATTGTTGCTGTGGTAGGTGCTGTTGTAGCTGGTTTCGTTGGGCTTATATTAAATCGTAGTTGAACACTCATGGTCTGAGAGGATGTGTAGATGACAAGAAACATGGTCAAGGCAAGTGTGATTAGGCATGTAGCCCATACGAATTTTGGTGAACGCAACATGTTTTTTTTTTTTTTTATGGGAAACCAAAAGATGGGAAAAAAAAAGAGAATGATGAAATGAACATTTGATTTGAAGGGTCTTTCTTTTATATCTTTTTTGTTTCGAGTATTTTCAGACGGAGGTCCGTGGTATAAATAGCAGCATATATATATATATATAAACTAATAGTGTAATACAACAATAACAATAACCCCCAACAAGATAACAAGCCCTACACAATGTAGCTCAAAAGGATGAAAAACTTTTCTAAGCCCTTTAAAGAAAAAATACGATTGTGTTTATTTGAGATGGGCTTTGCAAGTTTATTGATACTAAATATTTCCTAGTTTAGCATTTAACTCTTCAACCTGCTTCATCAGCTTAAAGTTATCCAAGGGCGAGGGCTGCTGTTCTTGATCTTTCTTAGCCACTTTGATCTTGATATTTTCCACTTGTTTGCGTAACGCCGAATTCTCACTTTCTAATCTCGTAATAGTTTCCTCTAGTTCATGGACGTACTGCTTCTTTTTCTTGCGACATTCTTTGGCTGCTACTCTATTTCTCCACAAACGACGCTGTCTTCTCTCATCTGCCGTCAAGTTTTTGTTGGTTGATTTATCATTTGCATCGAGTAAACTGCTTGCTGTAGCTGTGGTGGTGGTATTGGATGGTATCAGTGTAGTAGGTATCTTTTCGTCAGAAGAGTGATGGGTTGCTGTGGCAAACGTGGTAATGACATTGCCTAGATTTTGCTGTTGCAGGTGCTGCAATATATTGGCAGGCAAATTGTGTATATTCAAAGGAGTAATCAACATGGTTTCTGTTGTTTGATTCAGTGCAAGAGTGGGTGGAGAAGCAGAGGCTACAGCACGAGTCGCAGCAGCAGCAGTAACGTCGTAGCATTCATCTTGATTCACTGGTTCTTGTCCTTCGTGCTTTGTATCGTCGTGCATCTCTTCTTGTGGTATATTCATATTTGTTGTCTTGCTTTTGCGAGTGTATCAGGTATAAAAAGAGAAGGGGGCGGAAAATGCATTCATTTGTGTGTGTTGTGTGTGTGTGTACCTCTCTTTTTGGAGCGATGCGGCAATCTATCTGGTATTGAAACACTTGATGGAAGCGACCTGAGAGCGACTCATGCATTTGGGGACAAAAGGAGAGAAACGAACCTTGGATGCCCTGATGAGTAGTAAGAACACCAAGAGACATGCATGATATGCAACTACGAATCGAATAACATATATAAAGACAAACTGCATTGGCTCTCGCTTTTTTCCCTTTTGTCCCTTCTCTCAACACAATGTCCCATCTTCAATCTGACACTTCAGGTGGACATCTGCCAGTACATGCCTTTTACATACCACCACAAGCTGCCCATGTCGCACTAGCCACTTCTTCTACCGCTCATAAAGTAACTATGAACACAAAGCAAAAGTTAGTCTTTGCCACTCCTACTGCCACTAGATCATTTAGAGTGATCCAGACTGCTTCGATGATACCTACTCATGTTCAGCATTCGAAAGGCTACAGTTCATTTGCTTCAACATCCTCCTCAATGCCGTACCCAAGCATTGCCATGTTACCTCCATCCATTAACCCTCCACCATACGATAGCTCGTTTGATAATGATAAATCAGCATCGATATCAGATAATGGCAATAATGCACCTTGGCTAGCTCCCCTTTTGGGCGTTTCTGGTGCAATGGGGGTCATTATCGTTGCAATCATCTTTTTTGTACGTCGCCGCAGATACAAATTATCATCCAGATCAGTGGTACCTAACGGTCATCGCAATCCTCGTTATCCCAAGCCCATTACAGCCAACAAGCACTCAAGCTGGGCCAGCCTGAGCACAATCAATACCTGTGCTGGTGTTGGCGCTGGTACTGCTACTACCATGTCGGGAGAAGAGAAGACATCCGTTCACATGCTACAGCCTCCTCCTGCCTACAGCATGACAACAACAGGAAAAACACCAGTTCGACAAAAACGACTAACTGCAGATACATTGGTGGACAAACCTTCGCTATCTATGCTTAAATTACAATACTCTCCTCAGCTTGCATTTAGCCCTAGTCTTGTTGCAGGTGAATTTCAACAGCAATTAAATCATCCACCTCTACCAAACACTGGGGCTCTCTCTCCTTCAAATACATTGATTGATAATGCTGGTGTGTTGTCAAATGAGAAGAATCAAAACTATTACACTTGCGATACACAGCAACAACGTATCAAGATTGAAATGTATGATCCTCAAGTCAATTTAAATGACGCTGGCATGGACGGTGAAGAAGATGATGAGGATGGGTTTGGAACCCCTTACAATAAGAGCTATCCTAACCTTCAGGAAGAAAAAGTCAATGCTGCTGCTTCTGAGGGTGACAAGCATGTTACTGCAGCAGGTGCAACAGCAGCAACGGAACATCAGGTCATCAACATGAGCAACACCAGCAAGCAGTGGTGATGTTACATAATTACAAACCTGTTTCATTGCCATTTTATAAAATACACATTGTCATTCATATCAAGTAATAAACTCTCACATATATACACTAATATAGTCATTGCAGAGGAACAAAAGAGGAGAACATGCGAGCAGGATCCAGGAGGTAGAGGGGGTGGAGGAGAAATTCAAGGGGATGTAAAAAAAAAAGAAAAAGCTGATTCAGATGTGTGTAATGAGAGAGAAAGAAAAGGAGCACATATTTGTCTAAAGTCTAAAAAAAAACATTTGGCAGTTGCTTATTGTAATGCTGTAACAAAACAACAAAGCTGCAACCTCCAGCGTTGTCTTTTGTTATGTTTCCTGACAGGTCAAGCAAAGATCCACAAAGCATTGCATACAGTAGATCCACTAAAGAGAGCCATTCACAGTCTTATTTTCGTTAATTAACACACATGTTTTGATACGCATCCACCTTGCTTTGAATGCAGATGCGTATTCATCTCTATTCAATTTTTCAGAACTTTCTCGACCTCATAACATACATGTAGGCAGCACAGTATAGGTTTGAATCTAGATCACTGCATTTACGTGTATTGGTAATAGGGGTCAGGCATTTCGTACGAAGCAAGAGCCCTGAGAGTTTGGTTTATACCAACGAGTGTATCTATGCTTCAGATGGCTCTCTACCTTCGCTTCGCTTTGGTAAGAACCAAATTGCGCAGCTCATTTTATCAAAATTCTGCTACTTTCATTTTAACCCTCCACTTGCACATGAGAGTTCTCTTTATTATCTGCGGATCTGACTCTTATGTGATGCTCTACATCTGTATACACGTAGATACTTCATATATAGGCAAGCAGCATACTGGTATTGCCCTCTTTCTAGTCGACAGTGTGCCTAATACAGCGAAAACTGAGTGCATTTGAGCCGCGTTTTCTCGCGTTCAAGGTCGTTTTAGATGGTCAGAATAGCACCAAACAGTTGCTCTCATCGGGCAGTTACTTTCTGACACCGCTGCTCAACTTTTTGGGACCAAAACAAACATGGCCAAAAATTCACCAAAAAGCATGAGGAACCCCTCATGCTTTTCATTGAAAATCAAACGATCGCGCTTTTGACCACAAAAATGGAGACTTTTACTATGGCATATATTAATTCCAAATGTTTCTCTCAATCCAATGCAGCCCCTGAAATTTTGTTTGTAAGGCCTTTAGTTTGAAAATCTCAACATTTTCGGCAAAAACCTCATTTCATATTTTCAGGTATTGCTCATTAAGTTTACTATAGACGCTGATTATAGTTAGCACCATTAGATGCGCCTTGGGAAGCACTCTAGGAAAGATTAAGGAAGTATGGCACAATTATCACAATTTATACAGTCGAATCTTGCAAAACAGTTTTTTTTGTTATATTTTGTTTATTGATTGAGCCGCGTACACTAGGAGTAATGGGTCGAAGTGAAGAGGCGGGTGCAAGTGAAAAGAAAATAATAAAAAGAAGGTAAAATATTAACTAAACTAACCTAAACAGAACTTTCGAAACTATCTAAACTACAAGAGGGAATGGATTTGATCCTCATCCACTGTCTGGCGAACAGTGGAGCGGATATTCACCAGAATCGCCTCAGGGACAAGGATGATGTTGTCAAAAACAAAGCGCATATGGGCTAGCCATATTGGAGACAGGGTGATGAGTAGGACTCTGTATGGACGGATGCCCTTGACTTGGGAGTACCAGATATCCGAAAAGTCCAGGGACAAAAGAGCCTCTTTGATGTCAGTGATGGACGTGGTGGGCCATAGGAATTCAAAAATGACGCCTTGCCATACCTTTTCTTTGGATGGACAGTCAAAGAGCAGGTAGCTGGCAGTTTTCATTGGGAGACAAGCAGACAGGACAATTGTGAGACTCGAAGACTCCAGGCATCATGTAGTGTAATCTGCTTCGAGAAGGGATACAGCCTGTGATGAGCCGGTATATCACATTACGTTGAATGTAGATAAGAGACAGGGACCAAAATAATTTCCAATGAGAAGCAGAGATATTCTGCAAGACCAAGGGTTGTTCCATCGACGACAGCACAGACAGACGAAATGTTTTGGCCGAAGCCTGAGCATTTCCAAGGGGTTGGCCATCGTGCAGACAAAATTGATCCACCAGCGGCGCAAAAGAGACTCCAGGCAAAACAGATTGAGCAATTCGAAATTTAATCAAAAATTAACAAACAAAGGATAAAAAATGTCACATGGAGTTGGAACGATTACAGCTGGCCAGATTGAAAATTAGCTCACTATAAAGGCAGTTGAAGCTTTTGAGGCTCTGTACAAAGGAGGCTAGGACTCAAAAAGCACTTGAGCTAATTCTGAACACTTCACACTGCTCATACTGTGTATCTTTGTATCTAATAGAATAATCGCTGTGAATTGCTTATCTAAACGTGAATCCTAAATTGCGAGACGTGAAATTGTCATCCTACTCTGAATGGCATACGGCACATTGTATGTAAACCTTCGTAAGGCTAACCTGCAAAGCAGATTTTCAATAAGCATATGCATGTTCATGTACGAAATTGATTGCTGAGTAATTGAAGATCATCTGATAGCGATCCAATTTCGCAGTAGAGACAATACCGCGTACGTACGATAAAATCAAAAACGTATGATGTCTGAATACGACGCATTCTTTTGTTCAGAGTAACTTCAATGGGCTGGTTATACGATACCCATCACATCAGCAAAGGAGGCGGACTTGATCCATGTTAATTGGGCGCAGCTGTCAAACTGTCTCTCATTAAATGGCTATACTGCCTCTTTGAGCAAAGTAAATCTCGATAGCAAGCTGTTTTTCGATATTGTGCATCTCTCAAAACCCGCTCGTATAAACTGCGGTAAACGCTCAAACTATATTCACGAAAAATTCTTGAATGTAGCTGAAAGAACAGTTTTATGGAAAACCTTGTATAAGAAGGATGGCATCAGCCTCCTCTTTTGTACCAATCATCTATCGCATTGGAGCAAGTAAAGAATCTATTGGGGAGAAACGTGCTACACTCAGAATTGTAAATTTCAACAAAAGTGTAACACAAAAGGATTCTTCCATGCTGAGAGTATCACAAGATTCGCTTGCATGCGCACATTTGTTGAGGCTGTATCAAGAGCAATTTCATCGAGTCATTGCTGACAAAATGAAGCTATATCCTGGCGATAGGTTTTTACAAGAAGCATCAATAATCATGGAAATCTCCTTTGTACATGATAGCGAATTGCAATACTGAGCGCGCATATGACATGACCCTTTTTAAGCTGGTATCTCTATAATGAGCAATCGAGTTCATTTGTTCTAAATTGAATAAAATCAAGAGCGTTCCCGGCCTAATACTTTTAGACTTATTGTGTACTACATTTGTGTCAACAATCCGAATTCTTGTACATTGCGACAAAAAGGACCATTGTGCAGCGAAAACAGCGAGCGAGCGAACGGACGAACAAAGACACATATATTATATCCTTTCCTAATAAGCCATTAGCTAATTTAATTGCCATTTTACTGTTTCCATCTCGTCGGCAAAAGGTTATTTTTGATTAAAGAACATTCTTTTTCTTTGTAATTACTGTAAGCACCGAGTACTAAATGATGAACTGGGTACTTTTTACACTGACATAATTTGCAATGTATGAAACACGACACATTTACCCCACGGCAGAAAGTCTAGAAATGAAACTGCTCACGGTAGTCTGTGATCTAACTCATTTCTAAAACATTTTTTTAGTTTAGTAGTTTGATATTTATTATCCGTAATGTTGATCCTGAATATCATATGTCCCGCTCAGATAATATGTCTTGCACCTGTTGTAGCATATGCCCTTGAAGCATTGATGTTAGTAGTAAATCTATAGACTTTCAAATGCCATTGGTAACATGTGCTTCAAAGCAAGCAGCTTGATCTTCTTTCCTTTCATTTCTTGGCAAAATCAAGCACTGCTCTCGCTCCCCTTTCTCCTACTCCTCTTCTCCTTGATTCTCTATGTATGTTTCAGAGATAATTTTTTCAGAATCGCCTCCACTCATATTTTATTTGCGTCTCGTGGAACGTAAATATCAGATCATTCTTTTGAAAGGATATGTTGTTGCTGGAATTAATGTGAGAAAATCTTGAATGTATATATAGAATGTGAAAGGGAACGAGAATGATAGAAAAAAAGGAGATTTGTCATAGAAAAAAATAGTATTTATAGTGAAAAATGAGCAATTGAAGCTCTCTGAGATAGATGCTGGTATCATCTGATTTAAATCCCATAACAAAAGGAGTATTCAACCATCAAGTTTCTTCAATTAATGCTTAGTTGACATGTTTATCTCACAGTTTGCACCATGGAAATGGCGTGAGTTTCATCTACTGCTCCATGCTTGAATATCTTTTTATATCTTCGAGTTCCAGGTACCCGTTGACAGGAGAATAATAAAAAACAGAAAGAAAATGAGGTGAGGATTTGTCTACCAATCAAAAGTACTAGATACACATATGCTTAATATAATTTGAAAAAAAAAGTGGCCTGTTGTGTGTATTACCCCAGTTTCTCCATTCGAATCAAATCACTCTACATATAAAAATTATTGTTTAGTCTGCTCTTTCCCTTTTCTTCAGACTTTATACATTTTATTACTATTCCTCATAGAATATGCTTCAAGAATTAACAGATTTGGATTTTGACACATACTTTGATGTGGCATCTTCAAAT
Source organism: Mucor velutinosus (assembly GCF_035048745.1). Taxonomy (NCBI): domain Eukaryota; kingdom Fungi; phylum Mucoromycota; class Mucoromycetes; order Mucorales; family Mucoraceae; genus Mucor; species Mucor velutinosus. The sequence continues at coordinate 1,549,873 of NW_027041905.1, read as the reverse complement.
CAACAACCGCCTCAACAGCAACCAAATCCCCGCGATATTCTATATCATGGTGATCAGCAGCAACAACAGCATCCTCAGCACCAACCTACATCCATTAATGCCTTACTGAATGACAACAATGCTCATAATAATAGACAGCTGTATCCACAATACAATCAGCAACAGCAGAGCTTTGACATTTTTGATTGGAATTTGACACCACAACCACAAACCAACACATCTCCAATGCAGATGTCTCCTATCAGTTCGCCACAGTCATCATCAGACGGATACACATCAAATTCATTGTCTCCACAAATGATAAGTAGTCCTCCTCTCTATGCATTCAATCAACAGATCAAGGATGAAGCAAGTAGAGCACTTGCTGGTTTCTTTCAAAAGAAGCCCATGTTTCCATCTCATCTACACAACGTACCTGGAATCAACATCCCTACAACTCCAATCACTGAAAATGGGCCCAGCTTACCAAACTCAACAAATTTACCATCACCTCCTCTAGAAGATAACCCATTATCAGGCGCATTCTCAGCAATTGATCAATGGGGCCAGCTGAAAGGTATGATAATCATTGAAATCAGATACAAATATCAGTACTGACACCTGCCTTAGATCCCAATGGCATTCACCCATTAGATAGCAGTCAGCATGAAACGAGGCATTGGAGAAAGACATCCGCCAGACACCAGCAATTACAGCAATCCATTCCCAATGCTCTGGATCCGAGCCGCTCTTTTACTGAACCAGGAAAGCAGCTTAAGAAGGTTGCTCATAATGCCATTGAAAGGCGATACAGAAACAATATCAACGACCGCATCCGAGAATTAAAGAACGTCGTACCAGCACTGTACAAGGCTCGCATCCGAGAAAAAGGAGATGAAGACGACTCGTCTGAATCTGGTGGCGAAGAAGGCAGCGAAGAAATCGTCGATGGCGTTGAAGTCGCTAAAAAGCTCAACAAAGCAACTATTTTGCGCAAGGCTACTGAGTATATCCAATTTCTCAAGCATACAAATGACTCTACAGAACAAGAAAACCTGATTCTTCAGCAAATCATTGCTCAAATGCCTGGTGGAAATGATGTCCTCACTCGCTTCTTGTGCCAAAAGAATGAATTTGAGAAATCAGAACAAGAACGTATGGCTCAAGAACGACGAGAAGCCCAAGAACGTGAAAAGACTGAGCGACAACGCATCCTGCGTGAGCGTGCTGCTCAAAGAGCTGCTTTAGCACAGCTATTACCGAAGCCCGAAAGAAGACCCTATCGTCGTAGACAATCATCCAAGAATAGCAAGTCTGCCTCCAAGAAAGTATCGCCGAGTGAAGACGGCAATGGCAACAAGATGTTTATGGCCGCCTTTATGTGCATCGCCTTCTTTGCCTCTTCTCCCACGACATCAAGCTCATCGCCTTCCTCTCACCATTATAATGTGCATGACAATAACCAAAGTATTGCCACCGCCAATTCCCGGTCTTTGCATTCAGCAGCGTCTGTCTCGGCTGATTATTGGTAAGAGTCATACACGATTACATTTAGCCTCAAAATTTAACAGGTTTTGATTACACAAACAGGAAAATTATCCGCTATATGTTTTATACCTTTGGTATCATCTACATCTGTCTCATTCCACTCCTTCTCAGATGGCTGCGTCCCCGCCCTATCAACAGACCCAAAAAATGTCTAGATCACCATCACTATGCCAATGAGGTGCCCACCGCTTGGAGCCGACTTTACACAAACCTCATTTCCATTGTCAATAAATCGTCCATTGTCAAGCGCAATACAAACAATGCTACTCCTATAGACATTCTGACGTCTATTTACGACATCATTCGCTACAGTCTCTCCTTGCTTGTACCCCGCTTCTTGCTGGCTATCTTCCATAAACATGCCAAGCCTGTTGGCTGCCCTGAAGAATTGGCTTACATTGGTGCCTGGATTCGCTTGAATGAAGTTGAATGTCTTGGTGGTAAGTAGGCTTATTGTTTGATGTGGTGTGATTTTACTTACTTAATTCATGTGTGCTGCAGCAAATCCTGATATTACCAGACTCGGTATGTTGCATTCTTGTGTTGGTATGCTTGCTCAATTACACAAAATGAAACGTGATGAGAAGCATATCATCTACTGTGAAGCTAATACCATGGCCCGAGTGTACGCGACTACTGCTATGCAACTTGAACTCTGCTTACCCAAAAGCGTCTCCTCCTACATTACTCCCTTTTGCTGGAAGCGTGTGATCACTGCCATTAAAGACCAAAAGCAAGTTGTGGAGTCAGATAACCAACAACAACAAGTCATCACGCATCAATGGCTCAGTTCTAATTGCCTTCAACAAGTTTTACAGATCCTTAAGGTTCGAAACGGATTCATAAGCTCCAGTAACACGAATGAAGCAAATTGCAGAAATATCTTTTACTCATTCGTGCTCCCTTATGTTACTTCTCCTTTGGATTTGGTTCTCTACTGGCAGCAACTAGGTAACCTTCAAGATTCCTGGTATTCTTATTTAAATGGCACAAGGCCAATATTCTCCGAGAAGCAACTTACTCAAGTACTCTCTGTTTCTGCTACAACCACTGCCCCTGGTCATATGCTGCAATGGTGGGTTCGTGTTGGTTTAGCTCTTGAATCATTAAGCCATAGCAATCAGCAAGAACATCTGGATGCTCTTGCCGAATACACCCGAGCCAAGGTTCCTGCAGTCAGCCATCCTTCTTCCAACCTTTTGCGTCGCCATCAAACAATGATCTATCACTTGCTGGAGGCCGCTACTGCCTTGCAGACCAATGTCAATACCGATAAAGTCCCTCACTATCTTCAAAAGGCGTCTAAGGATCGTCGTGCCTCTCGCGAATGCATTGAACAAATTGCATCTACCTCATCTTTCTCTTCAAGCGAGAACTACGAAGCCAGTGTCCTTATTCTCTCTACTCTATCAGTCCATCTGAGAACACTCAAGGCTTTGGTCATTCATCAACAAACCACATCTACAAAGGCTATCGCTGCTCAAGATAAAGGCAAGACATTGCTTGCAAGTCAGGCTTCCATCTACATTGCTGAGCTCCGCGACCAAATCATGTACGATTTGGAATCACCTTATACAAGATCATTATCAGCCAAATGTAAAAAGCACATCCAATCTTACATCGCTCAAGCTGATGATACCCTTAGCCTTTAAATTCATATTCTACTATCCTTTACTCCAATTCTATCATTCAATTCACTACTACTACTCTATATTCTAACATTTATATTATTATCACTCAACACATTCTTTTTTTTTTCATACTTGTAACATAGTTTCTTTTTTCTCTTATATCTGTAAATTTCAAAAATCATACCTACATCTAATTTACTACTATTACTACTACTACTACCAGCACATTTCTTATTTATTTAGCTTTTTTTTTTCTCTTCTTTCGGCGCCATATATTAGTCGTATGATTTTTTCGTTTTATCCCAGAGATATTCCCTTTTTCTTCTTGCTACCTGCTGTTGAACAAAACAATAGGGAATCTTGTGGCCATAAAATAATAAAAAAGTAACGTTACATGAAAAAAAGTTATAGAATCTATATTTTATCCTTTTTTTTTTTGGTTGTGAAAGCCAATCTTGGCACCCTTTATTCACTACCATCAGCAGAACGGAGATGAAGCAATGTTTAAACATACGCGCCACACTAAATCTAGATGCTGCTATTACTGCTATGATGGCATATTTGAAGAAAATAATGCCATGGAGTCACATTATTGAATACGCCAGCCACGTAGGATGATACAGATTCTGTTCCAATTAGACACATATCTTTCATTTAACACGAATACAGATACATGGCACTTGCTTTTAATTGATATTTAACGCGGTTCAACATTTGAGCCACATAAACTTTTTAAACCAATACTTGAAATTGAAATTGCCACGTATTTTAATCAGTTGTTCTAACCAGGGAATTATGTTGTGTCAGTAACACTTAATTACGTTTGAACGCTATACGGATCTATCCATATGATTTTAAATATAGAATTCGTTTCATTTGACGGAGATCTAAGCTTGATATATATTGGCAATGCGTGGTTTTCAAGCTCCAAAATTTAGCGCAAACATATTTCAATACGAACGCTAGACGTACGTAATTCAGGTGGTGCAAAAGACACGCTAAAATATATGCATTGCATGCATGAAAAGGCAAATATGAAGCAGTATTCTTTGCCCATAATGATATGCGATGTGTAGCTACAACCTTTCCTTTCCCAACATATGTTCTATGAATGATAATTATGTTACAAAATGTAATAAAATATTAGAGTGTCTAGACAGCCGTAGGAAAAAAGGGTCCCTGAAGCCGCTTTCAACTCCACTCATATGCATATTCACACCTCTCAACTTTAATCGAGATGAATATAAATAACAGCCTCGAGATGCTCATCATCCTGTTTCTTCTTTTCTATATAACATACATATTTAAAAAGTTAAAAATGTCTCGTCCTCAAGAAGATGGTATTATTCGTTTCGGGTAAGTTCGACGGTGTGGCATGATATAAGCTTGAATCATGAAGTTAACATCTCCACCCAAGTGATCATATTTCACTCAAGCATGTTACAACTGGTCGTTTCCTCTCTTCCAAGGGTGATGAGCACTACGAATCTGGTTCTCAACAACAAAAGGTCTTTGCCTTTGAGCAAAATTTAGGCGATGAAAGTACCTGGATTGTCCTTCCTCCTCGCGAGACTGACGAGGAGCCCGGATATGAAGTCGGCTTCGAGGATGAGATCCGTCTCAAGCACATTCCCACTCGTGCCAACTTGCACTCTCATGAGGTTGAGAGCCCTGCTTCTGGTCAACAAGAAGTCAGCTGTTTCGGTAACGATGATGAGTCTGATGAGAACGATGTTTGGAAGGTTCTTCAATTTGACGAAGATGATGAGCAATATGATGATGTAAGTATAGGAGAACAATGAAATTGGGGGAAGAGAGAGGGAGGTCTGACAACACATTATTACTCTAGTTCTGGCGCGTAAACCAACCTGTTATCATTCGTCATGTTCAAACTGGCAAGCTCCTTCACTCTCATGATGTTGTTTTGGCTGGTGGCGAGAACGAAGTCTCTGCTTTTGAGGGCACTGACGACAATGACAAATGGGCCGTTTCTTTTGATTAAGCATACGTCATTTAACTGTCTTTTTGCTACATTGTCGTACAATAGCAATAACATTTGTATATAAATACACACTGTCGAAATAAAATGATTTTAAAGTGTGATTTTTCATTTGTTTGATTGTACCTTTTTAAGATGGAGTTGGCTTGCATACGTCTTACTCAATGTAGCACCGCTTTAAGCTACTGCAAGCACTTCTACTAATCGAGCGTGCCTTGATGCTTATTAAATTACCCGCCCTCTTCTGGGTTGTGCTATAAAGATATCTTTTCAGATGTAAAAGTATGTGCACGTTTATTTCTCTTTCGGAACAAATCCGGATTGTTTATCCGTTTAACCTTTTGGCTTTGAAAGAACATCTTTTATATGTTGAAACTGACTTGACGTGCTCTTTAACCCTCTCGATTACGGTATAGTTTTGTCGATGCGTAGACCTATTCGATGATATCGCGACAATGCTTCACATATCACTGCATATTCTGCTGTTCTTCAAGTAGCTGTTCTAGCTTCATCAAATCTCTACTGTCGTGCGGATACGATATTGCGATGCTAATTCGGAACAAGTGTGGAGGATAATGATACAACTCTAGGAAGTATAGAATTCAAATGAGAGCTCCGGCACCGCGTCAACTAAAATATGTTGATATACGTGTTATCATGTTACAACACTGTCTTATTAATATATTGGAACAAGAGACGTCTAAATAATAGCACAGAACCTAATGACTTCCACACAGTCGGTGTTTGTTTATAATGACAGATTTCAGGATTTTATGTAGGCGCAAGACATCTACCAGTGTCACTTTATAATACGATAGATTGCTTTAATCATGGTATAATTCTTATGGCAGTGACATCTAATATTCAAATAATTCGATAAATAGTACACCAAAACATTTTAACATCGTTTCATATATGTATGGGTAGCAGCCCTTCAGCACATACACAATCACAATTAATAGTTTAAACATCTATACTGAATAAGTCAAATAAGTTCCTGGACGTTTAACTAGATGTAGCTTCTATTTTCATTTTATTGTAGTCAAAGGCAATCTATTAAATGACTGATGTTATACTACACGCAGCTCCTTTTACAAATCAGATAATGAAACTGCTATTTTTGGGACTTAAAGTACATAACAGATTGCATTATTGTACTGTATAACCTTACTCATATTATTGAGCCATAGGACATTATTTCTATTCCTCATCTGGCATTGTGGACAAGCTACATAGCATCGCTTATATATGTTATATTATTTGATGCGCATTTCAATTCTTCCCTACCAAGTTACATGGTGGCTGATATAACAGCTCTATTATTTGGAATCGCTTGACAACATTTTTGTTGGAAGATCGTCAAATACAAAATTTTAACGAAAATTATAATAAAGGAAACATATATTTGGGACTATAAATCTATATATCATAATAAATTGCAATTATAGCTTTCAATGGTTTTTGTTTTATCTAAACGCCATGCGTCTTTCAGGATATACGATAAAAAATATCCTGATACAAAATTATCAAAATCGGCCTGTGATAGCAAAGAAAAAATCATCACCAAATTTTTTGGTCAGGAAAAGATTGTCAATATATCATGATAGAGTCATGCCAGAGCTTCAGGCAATAGCTCATTCGATAGGAAATTTTTTGGTCTACAATGTTTAGTAATGCTTAACAAAATGTTTTGATGACAGATACTGATTAATCTTTAGAAAACATCTTTAGAAAACAGTCAAAAAATTGCAAAAATATCCCATCAAATATCAGTTGAGCAATGTACACCAGAGACTTGAAATAAATACCATTGTACTCTCCTTTGAATTCTCTACAAGTTTCATATAAGTTTGAAGGAGTAGTTACTATCAAGAAATGCGTAACTTTAAGGTCAATAGATTTTGGAATCCCATGGATCATCACTCAGAACAATACAAATTGAAGCTTCGTTCAACCATCGCATATGCAGGCCACACATGTATGAATTTGAGTGGGTATTTTAAGAATCGGAGCGCACAAAATGGGCCATTTCTGTTTAGGATATAGATCATCTTTGAGAGGCAAATGTATTATACGTTGTATATTAAAGGATGTAAAGAAACAGCCACTTAAACGCAACTTGCTTGAAAACCAGAGTGCATCAACTATCACTCATTCAAATTTATGCTCTTTGAATTTACCAATAAAGCGCTCAAATGTACATTAACAACCATTTAAACATACTTGTGGAATACATCCACTATGATCTGCATTCCGACAGTTCATCCAGTTACCAGATTTAGATATAAAATGTATGTACACTGGATTAGATGATGTACGATATCGATTTATACTATAAGAAGATATGGACTTCAGATACGCTAGTACTATAAGATTCATACTATATAAGATATAGGCTATAGATGGCACCACGGACATGGATGGCACTATAGACTTATACTTGTATTCCGACATTGACTACGGATGTTTACCATATCTGGATAGGCACCAAGATTAATGCAATATGGGCTTGTTGCTTCAGATGTGCACTTCATGATCCACGCTATAAGACACATGCTTATATCCGTGATACTAGCTACAGATACTTTATGTACTACAGACTTGTACTATATATGAGACATGCTATAGACATGCATACGATATGCTATAGACATGCCATATATCCAGATACATGCTAAAGATGTATGCTTAGCGATATACACTCAGATATGTACTATTAATATAGACTAAGAAGACTGTACCTATCGGATACATGCTACTAGATCGATATTAATTATCCTTATAGAAAGGAGAGATCAGGGTGCTTTGGATGAGAGTCTAATTATTCATCTAGGCAAAGCTAAATCATGATTAGCTTGCTGGAGTTGTCTTTTAGCATGATTAGACATTAGTTAATCTGAGTTGATTTGTTTGTCAATCTAATTAATAGAACTTTTATCCATTGCTATAGTATATAAGAGGGATCATCTACCTGGCCAGTAGTAGAGATACTTCAGTTGTTTACTTTACAACTGTCAGTTTGATAATAAAACATACCTTTATCAAGTTGACTTCATTGTTTTTTATTCTTTTTTTTCTGTGGATTTTAGTCTATCAAGCCTCAAATTCCACATCCCCCATTGTGCTGACACCGAATCAGCCTGTCCGGTTTCAGCCATTTCTCTTTAAATATGGGTGTTTAACATTGTGGATAGACTTTAGACCTACTTTTATGGCTAGATGTGGCGTCTCTCTTGTGGACAACATATAAAAGTGTCCTACTAACCTGTTGAGCATCTAATTCAATCCGAGCAGGCCATTAACTTCAAATTTGAATAATATTATTGACATTCCAGTATCAAGATTAGTGTAATCGCACATTCCAAAAAGCAATATCTGAGCCTTGGAACTGGAATAAAAGCGTCCATTACTTGAAAATTCAGTCCTGTACAATGTAGAACATCTGGTTTATTAGACATAAGCGTAATTTACTTACTCTTCTGGCAACGCAACCCACTACGCCGTCGTTTTAGCTCGAATTCTGTTCAAATCTAGCCATTTTCAAGCACGAATAGCTCATGCAACAAAGCGTTTTGAGCGCTTGGAATAGCACCACACGCCTCCTCTTGGCCACGCTTTACTTCCTAATGCCTTATCTCAATTTTTTTTGGGTCGTTACAAATTTATGAAAATCATCGTTTTTCCATGAGTATTAGCAAGGGAAAATTCTTGAAAATCAAACGATCGCGTTTTTCACGTCAAAAGTGAAGACTTTTCCTATGATACATATTGAATCAAATTGACCGTAAAGATGAAATGCAACATTGGAAATTCTTTCTATGAGACTTTCATATGCTAAATTCTGACATATTCACAGAAAGCCTGTTTTCATATTTTTGGAAATTTCTCATTATTTTTGGTGTGAAAACTGAAAGTAATTAGCACCATTCGATGTGACTTCTTTAGTCCTCTAGAGATGTATTAGAAAGTTGGGTGTTATAACGAGAATTTTTATAGTCAAATTTGGTAAAAACGTTTAAAAGATGCGAGATCAAGTCAAGTTTGAACACGAAAATACCACTGCACAATTTCAAATTAAATTGCCGCAATTACTGCTGCTACGGTACAAATCTGAGACCAAATCTACTAGCCGTGACGTCGGATAGGACGCCCTCTCATTCTTCCATGCCCCCGTTTTTTTTTCTCTTTTTGCAAAACGCGTTTAGCATCAAACCGTGGTGGTTTTGGAACCTTTTTGATTGATAATAACAATCTAGCTTGTGATAACACGGCATTGTACTGTTAGAAGTACTTGATACTGCTTCTTTGAAGTGAAATATATCAGGTGCCATTCGATAACGAGCACTGGAAGGCGTAGAATTATTACTAACTGAATTTGTTTATTAGGTTTCGGTAACTCTTTTGTCTGCTTGACGTGGGTGGTGTTACTGCCATTACTTTTCTGCTATCTCTGCTGCCTGCTTCTTTGGTCTATCATGCTTAGTGGCTGCTTCTTTAGTCTCTATCTTTGGTGGTTGCTTCTTTAGTTTTTGCCTGGTCTCTGGTGTCGTTCGTTCTTCGGTTTTCTGCAGTGTTGCTGCTGGTGTTGCTGCTGGTGTTGCTGCTGGTATTGTTGCGGCTGCTAATTTGGCCTTTCCAGGTCTACTGTCTTTGGTGCATGCTCGTTCTCTGGTCTGTCTCTGATGATTGCCTATACTCTTCAGGTCTATCCGTGGCTGTGATAAGTAGTAACTTCTTTGGTCTTGGTCTGGTCTCTAATGTCGTTCGTTCTTTGGTTTTTCTATGGTGCTGGTGTTGCTGCTGCTGCTAATCTAGTCGTTCCTGGTCTACTGTCTTTGTTGTATGCTCGTTCTGTGGTCTATATCCGATGATTGTGCATCTTCTGGTCTATATGTAGCTGTGGTAAGTGGTAAGTATCTTTTTTCTTCTGGTGGCGATAATATAATACTTCTTTGAACGTTTGTGTTATTGCTTGCTTTATCGTGATAATGCATTCATCATGTTTGCCTTGTTGCGCTTACTTCTTCTTTTTCTTCTGTTGGTAGTGTTTCCTCTGTAGCTTTACATGAAACAACACTAGTCATTATGTCGTACTGCAAAATTATAATACCACTGTTGCTTTTGCAGTTATGCGTATTTGTGCCATATTGCTTTACATCCGACTATTACTACCATCCACGTTGCTCATGTATGCATTTTTATTGCATCAAGAACAAGTTTTTTAAACATCCTTGATGTTGTGTTTGTTATGCTTTTCCTTGACTCGCTTCATGTGAGTGTCTCTTTTTTTTTGCCTACATACTACTATACTTTTATAGTATTATGTTCATTTGTTCCTTTGACTATGTTTCTTTGAAGCATACCTTTTTTACGTTGTGTGGATGTGCCTATCCCTGAAGCTCAACAAGACTCTATCCGAGGCTAGGAGGTAGATAGGCTGCCTCCACTTGGTTATTGCTACTTACTTTAGTGATGATTGAGGGTCTCAATGCCAGTATTTAAAGCTAGGTGGTGTAAGTAAGGCATGCTCTAGCACCTGGGGGAAGTTTGATGATAGCAGCGGCTATATTGCTATTATAGCGGCGCTTAAAATTTTGCCTCACATCAAAACAGGGGGAAACCCTCGCAAAAATTTTTTTAGGTCAGCGGAGTTTTCAGACAATCTGATTGGCTCAAAGGTTCAGGAACCGAAGGATTTCAGCTAGTTGATTTTCTGTTGAGCTGTCATTTATAATGAGTATATGTTTATAATAAAAGGGTATCTAAATAGATACAATTTAAGTTCTTTATTCAAAAAAAGTAAGACAAGATGCAATTATTCGATCTGGCATCTATCACACAGTTTTATGCGAGGAATATTCTTTGTAATGAAATAGCCACCCAAACGCAACTTAATTGAAAACCAAAGTTCATCAAATAGCACTCATTCAAATTCATGCTATTTGGATCTATTAATGAAAGCGCTCAAATGTACATCAAAAACCCATTTAAAAATACTAAAGTAAAAATACACGCTTATATCGCACATCGTGTGAATGAATCACTCCTGATCACAGTGTATTCAATCACACCCATGATGGTCGTAGTAGGTGATGGTATCTTTATCCAAATAGAATTAAATCAATAACAAGCATATTCAAATATGACAACTATGCCCTGCTGCCATAGTTGCACAATATCCCAGATAAAGGATTCCATGCTTCAATAACAAACATCACACTTTAAACCATCAAGGTTACATTAAATCATGCTATGACGATAGCTCACCCAAGCCCATCAAGGTTACTCAAATCGACCCTTATGGCCAGTGCTCCTGCATTGATTACCACTTTAAATCAAACATCAACAACATTTGCCAGATATCGCAATAGCAGCACCTATTGCTCTCTATCATCACTAATCCTACAAGCCAGATGCAAATGTATAAATACTCTTCTTTTTTTTACTCAATTCCAGGATCTTCAGTGCAGTGAAATCAGGTTTAATGGATTTCACAAAAAAAATAAAGCAAAGGTAAAATACAATAGAAATCAACTGTATTTTATTTTGTGTATAAAATGAACTGAAGATCCTGGAATTGAGTAAAAAAAAGAAGAGTATTTATACATTTGCATCTGGCTTGTAGGATTAGTGATGATAGAGAGCAATAGGTGCTGCTATTGCGATATCTGGCAAATGTTGTTGATGTTTGATTTAAAGTGGTAGTCAATGCAGGAGCACTGGCCATAAGGGTCGATTTGAGTAACCTTGCTGGGCTTGGGTGAGCTATCGTCATAGCATGATTTAATGTAACCTTGATGGTTTAAAGTATGATGTTTGTTATTGAAGCATGGAATCCTTTATCTGGGATATTGTGCAACTATGGCAGCAGGGCATAGTTGTCATATTTGAATATGCTTGTTATTGATTTAATTCTATTTGGATAAAGATACCATCACCTATTACGACCATCATGGGTGTGATTGAATACACTGTGATCAGGAGTGATTCATTCACACGATGTGCGATATAAGCGTGCATCTTTACTTTAGTATTTTTAAATGGGTTTTTGATGTACATTTGAGCGCTTTCATTAATAGATCCAAATAGCATGAATTTGAATGAGTGCTATTTGATGAACTTTGGTTTTCAATTAAGTTGCGTTTGGGTGGCTATTTCATTACATTGCCCCCAGCTAAACTTTTTGTGGGGAAAAAGTTGACAGAGATATGAATTTAGACGACCAAAAGTGATTTGATTGGAACATGTAGAAGGAAGGAAGACATAGATATAAGCAAGAGCAGAGAAACAAGTGCCGAAGGCAGTGGAGGAAGGAAAGCTGGAAGCTACTAATGTTTGCGGCGAGTGTTTTCGCGGCTTGTGTGATCAGTGCCTGCTTTTCGCTTGTTACCAGCCTGTTTTGAGGGGCGTTTGTTTGTAGGTAGTGGTGCATGTCTTTGATGTTGCAGTTCCTTGTTGAGCTTGACCTTTTCCCAGTATTTTTTGATTGGAATGGGAGAGGAGAACAGATCAGCTGTAATGTATTCATTTTCACGTTCAGAATAACCAGCCCATTTAACTAGGTATTCGATCTCATCATCATCGCGGTAGCGATGATCGCGAATGTCCTCAACTTCAAAGATTTCGTCTTCAATGGTAGTTTCATCAATGTTGACAGGTTTGAGTTCAGAAGGAGTATATTCACGATGCATGAGAGAATTGGTTTCGTCTTTTAGAATGTAATTGCCAGCTTGGGTACGCTTGACAACGAAATATGGGCCAGCATAGAGAGGCGCGAGTTTGGATGAACGACCTTCTTCAAGGCGGACCATGACAGGAGAGTCAAAGGCTAGTTCAGGTAGGATGTATCGACGTTTATCCATACGCTTATTGTATTCCTCAGCAAGCCGTTGTGTACGCTCTTGGAGAGCAGGAAACACGATGGTATTCATGTGTTCGATACGCTGTTGGAGCTCTTGAATGGATAGTGCAGGACGTCCATTGAGGTTGAGTTTATTTGGATTGGGATTGACGTTAACTTGACGAGCAAACATGAGACTGAATGGGGTACTGGCAGTACGCTCTTTGACTTTCATGTTGAGTGCAAGTTGGACGATGGGTACGCGATCATCCCAGTTATGCGTGTCATTACCACACATTTTGCGTAGCGTATGCTCGAATTGTTTGATAGCGTTCTCAGCACTACCATTGGATTGTTTGTAGTAAGGAAGAGAATGTCGCTGCTTGATGCCAAGCGTTTTTGTGAAGTGATCCATGAGATTGGATTTAAATTCCTTGCCGTTGTCAGCTTGTTGGATGCTAACAGCAACACCATAGTCACCATAGATGGATAGTATGGCTTGAGCGACTGTAGCGCCATTTTTGTTAGGAATTGGACGAGCTATAATGTAGCGAGTACAGAGATCAATCACAACCAGCACATAAACATTTCCCTTATCGGTGATCGACATAGGACCTAAGATATCCATAGCAATGTGATCAAAGGCGTCAAAGCTGACGATGCTTTTAGCAGGGTTGAAACCTCGACGAGCGACGTTGTGCTTTGCACATTCAGGACATGCTTTCAGTATTTCCTTGCAATCAGCGTAGATGGTGTTCCAATGTAAACCCAAATACGTGTGGATATGTTGAACCACAGACTCAATGCCAAAATGGCCTATTTTATGTGCATCTTTGATGATTTGAGCCCGATCTGCTTCTGGAGGAGCAATGTAATCCGTTGTAGAATTCTGGAATTCTTTGCCATTTAGTTTCACAGCAAGTACGTTGAGATTGCGGTCCTGAGAATAGACTGTGCGTTGACGGTTTACTTCAATCTTTTTGTTGGTGTCCCTTTTGATCAGAATGAGCTTATGCAGTTTTCTCATCTGTCGATCATTTTCATCTTCCAGCCATTTGTCTTCATCAATTATTGGATATACCCTTGAAAGAGCATCACAGAGAACATTTTCAATGCCTTTCACATGTGAAATTGTGAAGTGAAATTCTCCCAAGATTTCCAAGTAGCTCTGGAGCGTACTGTTTAGTGAAGTAGATGTGAACATGTAGGTCAATGCCAAATGATCGGTCAGGACCTCGATATCATTATGACCCCACAGTAGCGATCTAAATTTGATGAATCCAAAGACAACAGCGGCACACTCTCTACGGTTTGTAGACCAGTTGCGCTCAGCTGAATTGAGAGATCTGCTTACAAATGCAATGTGCTTGATTCTACCCAGTTTATCCTTTTGATAAAGACAGGCAGCGATGCCATAGAGACTAGCATCGCATTGGAGGAACATTTTGTCGTCCAACACTGGAGCATGCAGTATTTGGTTTGAGAGCAGTATTTGCTTGATGGTATTGAACCGATCAGTATGCAATTGTGTCCAATTCTTTTTTACGTCACTGTCATTTCGAAGACTATCGATGGGCTCAGCAACCTTGGACAGCATGGGACAAAAGTTTCGCAGATGGGAAACGACACCCATAAGCGAGCGAACTTTTTTTGCAGTTTTGGGAATGGGCCATTCGTCTATGTCAGATAAACGACGCATATCAATCTTTTGTATGCCAGGTCCAACCACAAAGCCTAGTAAAAAGACTGATGTCTGGAACCATGAACATTTTTTCACATTGATGCGCAGGTTGACGGATGTCAAGCGATTAACGGCAAGATTGATAAGCTTGATGTGGCTTTTCTCACAGATACTATGCAGGACACAGTCATCTATGTAGTGTTCGATGCCACCCCATACTTTGGTTGGATCAACTTGGGAAGGATCCATGTTCTTTTCCATTTCGAATTTCAGTTCGTCGGATAAACCAGTGAATAAAATTGACATGCATTTTACGAACAGAGAGCTCATAAATTTTAGGCCAAAAGGGGCCCTACACCATCTGTAAAAAATGCCATTATGCGAGAATATAAGGGCGTTGCGAGATGCTTCATGCACACCATACGAATAGTATGCTTGGTGTAAGTCAATTTTACTTATTATGCGTGCGCTAGAAGACACTCGTTCAAAGATTTCGTGAATCTTGGGAACCGCATAATTTTCATGGTAATTGTCATCAATGGACGCATTGATGCGACGAAGATCACAACACACTCTCAATTTGGTGGGTTGATCGTTCTCATCCTTCTTTGTCACCGTAATCAGAGGTGAATGGAACACTGATGAGGGTTTGCAGCGTTCAACAATCTTATTTTGAAGCCATTCTTTGATTTGTTTGTCAATCTCGGCATGCGAGTTGATGGATAATGGATACTGGCGAATGAAGCAATCCTTGGGATTGGATATAGGAACATGCACTACACTTTCAGGCATGGAACATACTGCGTCAGCAGGGATGTTCTTGTTGGCATTCAGAGATTGTTCGATCTGTTGTAGAAGGATGTGACGTTCCTGAGAAGTACCATAATCAGCATTTTCTGGATTATAGACGTTTTCAGTGTCATAGTTTATATTCTTGAATTGAGCAATTTCGTTTTCGGTGTCAGGAAAGCAATGAGCTACTCCACTAAGATAGATGTTGAGGCGAGGCAAGATGTCGACTCCTAGGAGTACATCAAACTCTTCATCCATGGAATCATTGAAGTCAATGATTTCAAAGGAATGTTCAAATGTGATTCCATTCATGTAAGTTACTTTGATGGGTTCGGTGCTTCCAATGCGTTCAGCTTTAGATGCACTACCATCTTTGTTCATGCCCAAAAAGGTTAAATAACCACCCAATGCTTTGACATTTTTGATAGTAGAGAATTTTTTATTCAAAACGGATTTGTTAATGATGCTAACATCTGAGCCAGGATCCACCTTTCCGATGATTCTAATGTCATTGAGAAGCAATGGTGTTATTAAATTGAAAGTGTTTTTGTTTGATGTGGAAGACTTACATTCTTTGTCTTCCATAGCCTCGCGGAAGAGGTCACTTTCGCTGGACCCGGAGTCCTTTTGCTTTCCTTTGCCATTACGGGAATGACGCTTTTGTTTCTGACTACTGGAGCCAGTTGTATAGGGTCGATGACCACTATTTTCTCTTCTCACGCTCAACACCTTGAACGAACCCTTCATAGCTTGGTACTCAGTGCAAGAGTGACCGTGGAACCAAGTTTTGCCACACCACTTGCAGAAAGTGTTTCCGCTGGCTTTCTTGGGTACGTTTGCCTTTTCAACTACACGTCTTGATGAAGAACCACCTTTGTTCAGACGACAGTCCTTCTCGTGATGTCTGGCCTGAGAGCCTCCATGGTTTGAGCAGTAGTAACGAGGAGCAGAAGAAGAAGCAGCAGCAGAGGAAGAGAATCCAGATGAACCGGATGAAGAGGACGAAGCACGAGAACCACCATGTCGCTTTGCGTTGACAAACGAAACAGGACACTTTTGACTGTTGAGGACGTTCATGGCACAGGTGACAATCTGACTGGCGGTGAAGTTAGAACACCCAGGGAAGTGAACACCGAGAACAGCGTTGATTTGGATCTGCCATTCATTGGGGAAGCCGAGCAAGAATGTATCGCCAAGAGTGGTATCTTCAGATGAGTAGCCTGCCTCCATCATAGCCCGAGCGAAACGGTTGTAGTACTCCTCCGTAGTTTCTCCAGATCGCATGGTAGCGGTTTGAACTTCACGACGAGCATCCAAGCGTAGAGCAGCATTACTGAACTTGGACGTGAATTTTTCCTTAGCCATGGACCACGACTTTGCTGTCAGCAGGTCTTGATTCAACCAGAGATCAAGGTCGTGTGGAATCGTGAGTGGAATGTATCGCCGCCATACATTTTCGACAGCCTTGCCTGAAGACGAAATTACCTTCTCAAAGGAGCGCAGAAAATGGTGAATCGAATCATAGGAGATTTCGTTGGGAAAGTACTTGGTGGCATGCGAACGAAGTTGGAATTTAGGTAGGTCTTGCTTGGACAATGAGATGCCCTCATTGTCACCAGTGAGTGATGCGGTGACATTAGATTCGGATAGCTTGGCTGAGTGTTTGACAGTGGAGATCAGACGATTCAGGTCCTCAATCTTGGATCGCATATCTTCAATATGCTTTTGACTGTGCTCATTGTTCATATCAGTTCCCTCGACCATGTCCAGCAACAGACGTACAAACGAATCCCGACGCCAGACCAATTTCTTGATGGAATTCAACGTGCTAGAACCAGCAGCAGAGGAGGATGCATTACCTGATGAACATGATGTCGACGCAGACAAATGAGAAGTAACTTGAGATGAGGATTCACCACCATCATTGGGAGCATGGTTAGCCAAAGCAGGAACAGGAGAGGATCGCAATGGCATAGCATCCATCATGGCAATATCCTCTTGATGGTTTGAAGGTTGAGGTTGTTGTCCGACATCAGTACCTTGATCCAAGTGGATGGCCTGGACTTGCTGCCTAGTGTGCTCAATGGTATCGTCACCAGGTTGACGTTGAGCAGGAGAATCTTGAGCAGAGGGGACAGAAGGAGAGCCAGAGTTGTTGGTATTGTCAGACATTGTGATAAGGTTTGTTTAATAAAATATAGTTTGAATATTGTAAAAAATGCAGTGAAATCAGGTTTAATGGATTTCACAAAAAAAATAAAGCAAAGGTAAAATACAATAGAAATCAACTGTATTTTATTTTGTGTATAAAATGAACTGAAGATCCTGGAATTGAGTAAAAAAAAGAAGAGTATTTATACATTTGCATCTGGCTTGTAGGATTAGTGATGATAGAGAGCAATAGGTGCTGCTATTGCGATATCTGGCAAATGTTGTTGATGTTTGATTTAAAGTGGTAGTCAATGCAGGAGCACTGGCCATAAGGGTCGATTTGAGTAACCTTGCTGGGCTTGGGTGAGCTATCGTCATAGCATGATTTAATGTAACCTTGATGGTTTAAAGTATGATGTTTGTTATTGAAGCATGGAATCCTTTATCTGGGATATTGTGCAACTATGGCAGCAGGGCATAGTTGTCATATTTGAATATGCTTGTTATTGATTTAATTCTATTTGGATAAAGATACCATCACCTATTACGACCATCATGGGTGTGATTGAATACACTGTGATCAGGAGTGATTCATTCACACGATGTGCGATATAAGCGTGCATCTTTACTTTAGTATTTTTAAATGGGTTTTTGATGTACATTTGAGCGCTTTCATTAATAGATCCAAATAGCATGAATTTGAATGAGTGCTATTTGATGAACTTTGGTTTTCAATTAAGTTGCGTTTGGGTGGCTATTTCATTACATTCAGTTCATTTTATACACAAAATAAAATACAGTTGATTTCTATTGTATTTTACCTTTGCTTTATTTTTTTTGTGAAATCTATTTAAACCTGATTTCACTGCATTCTTTAATAAATACACTATGTGAGAAAAGCCATATAGGTACAGTAGTACTCTAGGTACCAGGTCCTCCCAATGCCGTATACCTTCTTGCCAAACATAGGTCGTGTATGATTGATTTCCAGCATGTTTTAGTTTCATGGTCTGCTACCTTCTACCCCATATTACATTTTGTATGTATAAAAAACGTGTTTCCGAAAAACTGTTTCCACTTTGAGGATTTGGATCATCCAAAATCAGACTTTGAAATATTAATGCTTGAGTTCCGAAAGTAGCATAATTCTATAGCAGTTTTTAATAACGAAAAAAATGCTGGTGTAAAATTTTAGATTGGATGGGTTTGATGCTAAGAAATAGATGATTATCGAAATAACCCAATTTTGAGTAATGAGCTTCATATAAGAACTACTTGTTAATTATTACGAGTGATTACCAGTGACAGATCAATAGATGAAGTGGTATTGGGAAACGTTGCATTAGTAGATGTTTTCCTTTGAAAACCCCAAACAAAAGATAACAAACGAGCTTGTCTGAATACAACTGGTGGGAAAACTATTAAGAATCGTTCCTTTAGATAGATACGTGTTCAATTCTTCTGTAAAAACTTGCTATAAACTGAGAACAATGGTGATTACTTAAAATAATGCTTTGTTTTTACATTTTCACAACTTTCTTTACTTAATTTGCAGCATAATACGGCTTTTAAGGCCTCCTATCTTTATATATAAGCAAGTAACTGTCGAGATATAAGAAGAGGTTATAGGCCAGTAGTTAAGGCGTCTACTTAATAGTCCAAAGTTCTGAAATTCGATCTTGCGTAAATGGTATTTTTTTATTTAATTTGTTTAATGGCGAGAGATGTTAACATGTTTGACTTATTTTTTGTACTCTTTCAATCACTGGATGTCATAAAGCAGCTTGAAAGAAGAGAATTTTAATCTGTTATCTATTTTTATCCTTTTGTATACACTACCGCTACAGTCTACTCTAAACCAAGCAATTTCATTATCGTATCTTAGCAAATCTAACACCAAAACGACTGAGGTGAATAACCTTCAGTAGGGTGTGGCTCTTTCAAAGCAGCCAAATGTTGATGGACTACAATTAAAAAAGATTGAACTGTATGCTAGTTTTCTAATAAAACTAGTACATGAGTTCTGGTTGTTGCAGATGCAGATGCTGGAGTCATTGACTCAGTAAGTGAAGCTATGTTCAACTTGCTTAGATCGTGGATGCCTAACCTTATTGCACATTTCATGAGCATCAACTGTACTTGTACTACAGGAAACAAGTAGTTACCAAAACTACTGGCCAAAACAAATGGTTGGAAATTCTGGATCTAATTTAGCAATACGGAGAAATAGAGATCCAACAGCTTAATAGGTTTATATTTCATATGATGTCCCTTCAGAAGCATGTGAGAGTGCATTGCAATTGTAACTAATAAATTACATCATATATGCTTTATTCAGGCACACTAAAATCATCAGACAAAATTGCCTGTCTAAACCGCAACAATTAAGGAAAGTTTTAGTCCCTGTGAATATACAATGATGATTGGCATGTAAGAGTTAAACTCTAACCTTAATACATGGAATTTTGGCTTTGCTTCATAGGCCGGGACC
The DNA here is from genome assembly GCF_035048745.1 of Mucor velutinosus. NCBI lineage: Eukaryota > Fungi > Mucoromycota > Mucoromycetes > Mucorales > Mucoraceae > Mucor > Mucor velutinosus. Next base: position 1,529,761 of record NW_027041905.1, on the reverse strand, counting down.
ACCGTGTACAGTGCTTATTTGAGAAAGCATATATGGTTATTATGTGTATCAATTTTAGTGGGAGCAAGAATGTGAGATTTTATTGACGCCATGAATCAAATCATAGAATGATGTTGTTAAGAAATTTTACATGTTAAAGCTAAATTTTTTGACGACTGATGATTTATAAACAGAGGTATTGGCATCATGTGCATACAACAAAGCTGTTTTGATTGTTTTATAGCATGGAGGGTATTTATGGTGCTGTCGAGATGAATCAGCAATCGAAATTATGATGTCCAAATTTGCCATTGTCTATGAAACAAAGAAATTTTATAAATATACACACCAGTGAAAATGGTCATAGGAAGTATCAAAATCACCTTATTCCATTTCATCACTTTGATATATGGATTTCCACATCGACATTCAAGCTTGCTGGGCATTTGAGTGTCAACGTTGTCTGCCATGTTGACTGTAAATCGTTCAAATAGCAATGCCCACATCTGTGCCTTAAATGTTGGTGTAATCTTGAAAGCTTATAAACGCTTGACATTCCAATTTCCGAGGAGATGCTTTTTGAGTAACCGCAATCTTAAAACTCTCGGAAGAGGAGCAGCAGCACTGTAAAATATATATATATATTTATATACCTATCAGAAACAAGCAGCTCCTGCAAAAGATGATATGATATTGCAGCTATAAACTATGGAAAAATGAGATTCTGCTTTTTGATCAAATTAAAACGTATCATTGCCACAATAATTCATAAGATGATTTATTATAACCAAAAACAACATCTTATCTGGTCAAAGATTTGTTTCTTTTTTTTGACTTTCCAAGCTCCGTATCACCTTAATAAACATTTCTATTTTTTTTTTTTTTTTTTTTTTTTCTTTTTCCTTTTCTTTCACTATATCCCATTCTACTTTAATTACACATATCCCAACTTATATCAACTTATACACACATGAATTGCGTTGAAACAGGTATGATTTAGCTCAAGTTTCTCTAAGCATTTGACTCATTCTATACAGACAATCTCTTTCTACATTCTCGGTAAAACAGACTAAATGTTGACGATAACCTTGATTTCCATATCCTAACCGCTGCCAAGTAGACTGGACAAGAATGACAGCGCAGACGAATTACTTAGACTAAGAAACAACAACCAAGGATTCTCGACGAGTTCATTATTATCCTCATTAGAGCCAATGACACTACATCAGGAATCGTTGCACTCTTTTCGGTTTTCAAGCCCCAATGCAACATCGTCTGGTTTAGCACTTGCTTTGTCAAAAGATGGTCAGCAAAGTGAAAATAACTATATTACACAAATCACATCCAGCCTCGAATTGATTGATATGCCAAACACTTTGCCAGAGACAACAACAATCAATGGATCTCTGACTCCCGTCACACCAGATGATCGAGAACCTATCAACAGTAGTAGCAATATCAAACGTTCTGCTTCGTTTAGTTGTCTGAAATCAGATCGCCGCCATAGAACATCGCTTGTTTCAAATACATTATACCCATCTACAAGCACAAGCACCCGTGCCACTCCTACCCCAAACACAGCAGCATCGTTGGCAGATCAGAACATATCTAGATATCTGCCACAGAATCAAGCAGTAATCACAACGCAGGATAATTGGAGAATTAGCCTGTCAAACCACATTGCAGCCATGATTCTATCTGGCTCCAAAAGAAACAACACGCAAGATTTCATAGGCAAGCACATTCTTGATTTTATAGATGTGAGTCATCGGCCATTGTTGCTTGAGAAAATTGTCAAAAGAAGAGATGATTATCAACATGTCAACATCAATGGTAGTGTTTTAATATGCGGTGATGTGGTAAGTGATAGCATGTGCTGTTCCCTTTTATTGTTTTCCAACACACTATAGATTCCAATCATCAAACAAGATGGTGCCAAGTCTTCTGCTTCACTCTGGTTGAAGGAAAAAAAGAGTGATAATGGATCCTCTATATTTATCTGGATCTTGGAGGAAGTATTTCAAAGCACCATCAAAATTCGATTAAGCGACAACAGTAGAATCGAATCCATTGACAATGAAGATGCAAATGAACTGCTCGGGTACTCCTCGACAGAACTCTCACAAAAGCCTATTCAGCAATTAGTTCCTCAATACAATGCAACCGATAAATTTTTCGGCTGTCGCACAAAGCTAAACGCCTATTTCCCTGTCATGATTGGACATACGGATCAACATACCATCCGTATCACCTCTATGCCAACACTCGCAGGTCTGGTGACAGTAGACTGTAAAAGTGGAGTCATTCAAAGTTGCAACACGGCCTTTTCAAAATACCTGTTCGGCTATCGAGACCTCAGCAATGTACCCCTTTCCAAGCTAATTCCTCAATACACAACATTGATCTACTGCCTGGAACGAGATGAATTACTGCTAGACGGGTACATTCTCAACAATACCATGTGCTGCGATATTCTGAGAGCTAATCTACCCCAGCAACAACAAAAAAAGACACAGCCTCCTGTTGTTATCTCGGCTGTGCATCGAGATGGCACTTGCTTTGATATCGATTTACAAATCAAGTTACTGGTCGACCGGCATGCATATGCTCTGTGGATCACATTTGATAGGGAAACCGTATTCCAGCATCAAGGTCACAAATCGAGTATTCATAAATTGCAACAACAGCAATTTGAAAGAGAAACTGCCAACCTTGCAGTGACCACGGCCAATTCCAGCTTCATTCGTTCAAAATCTGTAAATTTACCCACCAATTCGCGAAAGACGCTTTTGGATAGTCCCACCACAGCCACCAACACCAAAAATGTGATGGGTGAGAACGCTTCTCAGGAGAGACCTTCTTTGGGTAAAATCACTAGCTTCTCGAGACCTGCATTTACATCTGCCTTACCAAAAAATGCAACTACGGGTTCTGTAGGCTCAAATCCTCCTCCTGCTGCATCTAAAAGTATATGGCCTCGTATTGGTGAGTACTCTGCCCAGACGCTCAAGACATCCATCCAAGACTATGCAATTGTTGACGAATTGGGTCAAGGAGCCTATGGTTTAGTCAAGTTAGCGTACCTCAAAAGCGATCCTGAAAAGGTAAGGACTCTATTGCATTTTTGATTGTAAGTGCAGTATCAATAACCTGGTTTATAGAAACGAGTTGTAATCAAATATGTGATCAAGTCTCGTATTCTAGTAGATTGCTGGACGCGAGACCGTAAGCTCGGCTTGATCCCGGCTGAAATTCACGTATTGCACACGCTGAGGAAGATTCCCCACGTCAATTGTAGTGACATGTGTAAGTTTGAAATTGTTCTACTGCAATTATCACATGTCATTCTAACATTGAGATATTAGTGGACTACTTTGAAGACGATGACAACTACTATGTGGTCATGGACTTGTATGGTGCTGGCATGGATCTATTCGACTACATTGAGTACAAGGAAAGCGGGCTGACCGAATCAGAAATTCGATCCATCTTTCGTCAAGTAGTAGCTGCTGTCGGACATTTGCATGACCACCGCATAGTTCATCGCGATATCAAGGACGAAAATGTGATTTTGGATCTTAAAGGCGGTGTTCGCTTGATTGATTTTGGTAGTGCTGCTTACATGAAGGAAGGACGGCAATATGAAACTTTTGTGGGCACGTTGGACTATGCTGCACCGGAGATTCTAAAGGGCCAAACATACACAGGACCACCGCAAGACATTTGGGCATGCGGTACTCTGTTGTACACACTGATTTACAGAGAGAATCCATTTTACAACATCGATGAAATCATGGAACGAGAATTGAGAATCCCTTTTGTGTTATCACAGGGTAAGTTTTTATCTGTCGTGATGTAAAAGCAAAAACTAATTTTCTCCCGCTGCAGAATCTGTGGATCTGATAAGACATATGCTTGAAAGAGATGTTCAGAAAAGATTGACCATTCATCAAGTATTGGACCATCCTTGGTTCAAGATGAATTAATGCTTTTTTCCCCCCCCCCAAACTGCCCAGATCGAATTTGTAAATATAAGGTGTAGAATAAAAACCTGCTCATACCCATTTTGCTCATCTGATGACAAAGATATTAATCACCCTTTTATTGAATCAATTTGCTTAGCTTAAAAAAATTGTCATACAAATATTCTCAACACCGTAATCCCATTGCTCAGGTTGCTATGGTAACATGTTTCGAACGAAAAGAACAAGTTTATTTGTTTTGAATACAAGAAAAAAAAGTGTACAATGATATCAGAGGAAAGAGAAAATGTAAAATATGATGAAGTGGTAATATAATAAAGTAATGCAAAAGAGAGGAAAAGACAAAAGTTACTGCAAATAATGAGTAGGGCTCGGACTAATACTCATGGCCATCATTCCGGATGTCACATCCTCATCTTCTGTCTCCTCCTCATCTTCTTCGTCACTCTCGTCCTCCTCATCATCTTCTGCAATCCACTCGAAATAGATGTCATCTATGTACGTACGGCTACCATCCAGCTTGTAAGGATCAAATGGAAAGAATGTTTGCACAGTTTGTAACAAGCTAGCACTTCCTAATCCTGGAACAAACACTTCTCGGTTCTTTTCCAAAACAGGGTATACGTACATGAAATGAGTATTGCGTGACAATTTGGCAAATTGTCGAACAACCGCAGGCGCACACAGCTTGAGAGGATTGAACTTGCTCATCACCAAACGAGGCAAGTTACGCAGACCAACGCACCAAGTGCGAGACGCACCATTACCAAAGCCAGATTCTGGGTGTGTTAAATGGCGATGTTCTTCTGAGATCATATCTTCCTCCATATCCTCTTCAATTTGTAGATCATTGTCAATCACCAAATCTCTCCAACGGAAACAAAAGATATACATGGTAGCTTGCACAACTGCGTAAAAGACATCGTGCTTTGTACAGTCCAAACTCACCACTTGAGATTCGTATTGATCCACATAATTGTCACACCACACAGACAGGGTCAAGATCACCTTTTGGATCGTGCTAGGGTCCAGAAACTTGGCACGAGCAACGTAAGATTGGATGTAGGCAGCAGCAGCAACACGAGTAACGTTAGGCTTGAGGGGGTCAGTAATGTGCTGAATCAGATGCTCTAAAAAGTAGTCGCTATAGACATTGACATTCAGGGAACAAAAGTAGAACAGCAAGAACTGGGTGTATCTTGATTTCAGGGTCTTGAGAACAGCACGATCAAAGATGTCCACCAACGAGTAAAAAATTTCATTCTGCACATCCACCGAGGCTGACTGAGCGCATTTGGAGAAATACTGAAATGACAAATTCATCATGGCATCCAATTTGCGTACCATATTCTTGATTTGCTGAATGGAATCCTTGCGATCTGTGTCATCATGAGAGATTTGAGAGTCGATACTGGCATCATCCGACATGTCGCCTTCTCCATCATCGAAATCATCGTCGTCTACTTCATCTTCACTTTGCTCTGAACTGTAGTCGTCATCGAAATTCATGTCGTATACATCAAATTCAACGTCTTCGTCCATTTCGTCCAATTCAATCTGGATTTGAGCATCGATTTGCACCATTTGATCAATCACTAGGCCCAAAATCTGTTTGCGCAACATGGGAACGTATTCAGAGACATAGAGAATGTTCTTGATATAAGCAGCTTGTTCTGCAGAATTGAATCGCTTGTGAGGCATGAATCGAACCAAGCTTACAAACAAGGAGTTGGCGCCTGTAGGAATCAGTTGAAGTATGCATTGCAGAGCTTCGTGACAGCGATCGTATGATGTCGTACGTGTCACGGCGGTACCCTCGGGAAGATGAGCACCTATTAGTGTGTGATGGTCAGTAGGCTATTCTGGGATAGTGCTAATCCAACACTTACGATATCTGAACCCTTGGACAAGAGCATTCAAAATGGGCACAACATAAAATGCATGAGCCGAAACAAGATTCTCCAAGAAATCAATGTATGCGTTCACAAATGCTCTGTTGCGGAAACTCCAATCCACCATGAGGGCAGCCTCCACCAGTGTAGCGCAGGATTTATCCAACAGAGAGACGGATTGAGAGAGGACCACAATCCAAGTATATAATTTGAGTGTGGAGGGTGCTTCAGGACTTGAAGGGTCTCTGCCGAGGATTTCCACCAATTCATTGTAGCGAGTTGTGTTTCCCTATTGAAATAAAGAATTGTGTTAATCATGCTTGTCATTGACGATAGGCAACAATGATAATAGAGTAAAAAGGAGAACAAAGAAGAAATAGAGCTTCTGCTTGGTTTTTTTTTTTGCATAAGAGGGGGATTCACGAGCTGTTTTCTTTTTGCGCAATGGATGATGATCTTCCAACTACCGAACAATATGTGTTATTCCCCATATATGAAAAAAAAATTGGCTCTTTCTTCCCGTTTGTATTTTAATTCAGATATAATCAAAGTATATGGAAATAATGGATATTATATAGATACTTTCTGGACCCTTTAAAAGCGATTAGCAATTACCCGAACGTAGACAAATGTTGCATTGAATACGGGGACATGCCGCAGTAGTTGGCTTTTTTTTTTTTTAGTGTAAAAAAAAAAGTTGACCCAAAAAAAACATTGCCATTATCAACATTGACCCCATACGAGCCATCATTGATAGACGAAAAGCAGCATGAAACCACAATATGACTCAATCCCACATAGAATGAAAATCAAGTGATATAATAGTTTACCTGTTCTTTTTCTCGGAGAGCGCCCAATACAAATGTTTTCATGATGAGCTTCATGTTGTTCAGCTTTTCTTTACTGACATTTTCATTAGTTTCTTCCTTCTCGGCAACGAGGGGTATATTGGAATTCTTGGGAAATTCTGAGCTATCTTGTACTGCAGCAGAGTTCATGTTGGGAGATCGCACTGGCATAATGGGATGATATGTTGTGTATATAAGGAAGAACAAGATGAATGAATGTTTTATGTTTTTTTTTTTTTTTTTTTTTTTTGATGTAATGTCATAAACAGTCCATTTTTTAATGGTGGCTCATCTAGGCTACTATGCATTTGAATAAAGGAGTGATTGGGCATTTAAGCTTTCAACCGTAACACAGCTTGCTCTGTCAAGCAGCACAAATTTACATTTAGGAATCCCCGAGAGAAGGTGACCCCAATACAGTAATGTCACCTTTTTGAAATGTCGTACTGATTCTTGGAAGGAGATTATTTAAAGAGCATCAAATGTTGGCATCCTTTTCCCTTTCCTCTTTCCTCACATTTCATCTTCTTTTTCTTGTTTGACCCAGACACTCAAATGTACAATCAACATGTCAAGTAAGTAGAGATTCAACATGGTGGCATTGTATTCGCTCATGTCTCATTCTCTGATGTGTGCCAATAGTCAATGTTATCATGGCGTAAATCATGATCTGTTTGCAGAGACCTTAAATCAGGCACAAGATCAAGCATGTGTGGCCACCAGCAACGTCTACCCATGTGTCACTTCTACTACATACCACGCTCAACAGATGTTGGCCTCACCTTCACTTGAGGAGCAAGAGGAGATTGGGTGGTACAGACAGGATAATACCTACTATCAGCAGCAACCAGCGCAAGTCGGTCATAGCTTAAATTCCCTCTCTTGTACATTTGGCCCCAATGATCTGACAAGCCCTCAGGAGCTTGTGTTGTTTAACCTATTGCAAGATCAACAGCAACAAGGCATATGCTATCAAGACAGTCAATTAATTCAACACGATGAGCAGGACCCATCGTTGAATGAATGGGTGCTTGTCAATTCTAATCACATCGATCTACATCCCATCAATCACTCGAATGGCCTTCTTCCGCTCTCTCCTATGAGTATGCCATCAGCTGATAATTTTGATTCGTCTCCCCTGGTGGGTGGTGGTGCCTCTTTTTCTCATCGCATGTACTCCCAAACAGATTCATCTCTTCCTCATCATCTATTATCAGCACCACCAACAGCAGCAACAGCAGCAGCTCAAAGACACTATTATCATCACCACTTAATATTCAACAACAGCCATTCTGACATCTTTGCATCTCAATTTACTAGTAAGAGTATTCAATCACAAGAAATGGCACAAATGCAATATCAACAAGAGTTAGAACAAGTGTATCAAATGAATGAGATTAAACAAAAAGATTATTTCACCTTTGATAAACAACAACAACAACAACAACAACAACAACAACAACAACAACAACAACAACAACAACAACAACAACGACCTAAACAGCGGAAAAAGACCACTAGAAGAAGAGCTTCTCGTAGCCAGCTTCAATGCACAACATGTTTCAAGACCTTCTCTCGTCCATACAACCTCAAATCACATCAGAGAACACACACAAAAGAACGCCCATTTCAATGCCTTCATCCTGAATGTGGATGGACATTTGCTCGTCCTCATGATCTCAAAAGACACGAGCTTTTACACTCTGGTGTCAAACCATTTGCATGTGTCTGTGGTAAGCGGTTCGCAAGAAGCGATGCTTACAAGAGACATCAATCTGTAGACATCAATTGTGCCATTTCCACTACCCCTCAACAAAGAAAAAAACGACCAAGAAGCAACAATATAACTGAAGACACAACTTTATGAACCAATATTCACAATTAAGAATTCCTGATAACACTATGCCATCCCGTTTTACTACACAGTCATGCCATGCACTTTTTTTTTCTATCTTCTCAATTCATCCATCCTATGTATACCTTCACTCTTAAAAAGACATATATCCTTCAATAAAACTTTGACCATTAGAATATGATCAAAGATGGGAAACTTGTTGTGATCAGTCAGGATGAATGTTACCACAATTTATCAGAGTTAGATTATAGTGACCTAGTGTGTTACCCTCATGTTGATATTTTTGGGGGGTTTTTAAGGTGAGGTAGAGAGTGATGGTGACAAACATCTATATATAATTTCACGGATTGCATGTCCTTGTTCGCGGCATTTTCTGCCGAACAATGCAGCGTACTACATGTTCCACTGATCTCACTTCACTGGCCTCATTTCATATAAACTCCCTGTAAAAAGAAACATATGTCTATTTTGTTTGCTTCATTTCTGTAAGCAAAATAGAAGTTTGGCGTTCAACAAGGGGGATGGGTGACAAAAAAGCTTATTTTTGATTTAAAACATCATTATAAGATATATGTAAAACAAAGTTAGAGTTCCTCTTGATTTATAGAGATATTCATTGCACCTCGTTCTTCTTATAACCATGCTGTATGCCGATGGGTTATCACAGGTCTAGATTGAAAAGGAAAGATATTAAGTGTATTGACTACGCAGTTTGTATCATTCGTTCGTTCTTCCCAATGGCACACAACAAAAGCAACATCTCACAAGCTTACTGTTATTATGCCTATATTTGAATGATAATAAAAAGTGTCCTAGTTTCTATAAATGATCGCCTTCCAAGACAAAGCGTATTGACATGAACTATTTGGGGATCAACGTGTTTGTTATAAAAAAAAATTAGTTCTAGAAACATCAAAAGTCATGATGCCTTCATTCTAATTTCATGCTTACTGAAAATGAAGTTCAGTGAATACATATCGCGACATGAGTTTATATGCTTGTTATCAGATATGTTGTCTAGTTCTTTACATATATCGAGATTCCTGATTGTATGTTCTTACAGTACAGCACAATTTTGTTCGCGTTGGGTTAATATTTTGTCGCATTTATTCAGGTAATCATACGAACGCTTGTTTGTTTGTTTTTGACATACTTCAAGAAATCAACATCAGTCATATAAATGGTATAAAACCGTGTTCTTTCATCCTTTTAGCACCAATAAATTAAGCAAACAAGAGGTCTTCGTAAGACAAATTGCATCTAAATCTCTTGTCGGGCCATGGAACAAATACAGAAGCTTTTGGATTCTAATTGAGCTGATTGTGTAGTTCTGTATTACTTTAAACAGACAATGAATATCCAGAAGAAAGACTGCCTTACTGGAACTTCTAAGTGAAGAGAAGGTTGTTGTATCCAATGCCATGCGACTCGATACCATGTTTATGCGGACGCGCATCATATTTCGGGTTTATCGCACGATAATGTGAGACGATAGGGCTAGTTCATTTTCTGTCATACCCCAGATCTTTTAGAATAATATGAATGCATATACAATGATGTGATAAAAAGAAGGCTTGTATATATTCCTATGAATTATCCATCTTTCAAGTAAAAAAAAAAAAAAAGATACACGATGAATACGCGCAAAGCGCAGTCAGTAAGCCTTCGTAGCTCTAAACCCTTTATTTACGTCTACATGGAATCTGCAAGCCTCAGTGAAGCAAATATAATACATACAAAGTCATCATATGCATTTATTCACAGGTATCTATCCTACTACTGTCTTAAACTGGAAAACAAGGCGTCACCGGCTGCTTTCCCAGCAAAATGCTTTTGATTTTGTTCTGATTACAGATGTTCAGCCATTGAATCTAAGAATACTAATAAGTTGTGTATCATGTAATGGTGATTAAACGTAATTCTTCTTGGCTCAATAATGGCCAGTATATCAATACTTTGTGATTCCTTAGCCATTGATATATATATATATATATATATATGTACAATGAAAGATGCATTCGGCTTCCTCCCAAGCTCAAATGTATGATTCCAGCAAAAAGAAGAGCTTCAACATGCTCCTAGGAAACCTACTCGTGACAGATATGAGTATCGCGCCAGCAAACGATAAAAACGTAAGTATAAAATGTAGTGAGACAATACAAATAAGAGACAGAACTTGTTGGAATATCAAGCAAAATACTCATTGCCGCTATCCACTTGAAAGTATGTTTGCTAGCTTCTTGCCTCCACGTTTTACCTTACAGACATGCAAGATGAGATCCAGTAGTACTTAATCCTCAAGGTACCCTCATCGTCTGTATCAAATCGCAGATCCAAATATGTAATTGCCTCAGGTACCTTCTCTGCCAGCGAATCCCTCCATCAGAAAACTTGGTTGATTGTCAAAGTGAGCTTACGGTCGCGTCAAAATTAATACAGTTGTAGCAAAGTACTTCGATATACAAAGATCCTTCTTTTCATAGTTAATCCTCTTATAAAGTATTTAAGCTCTCCATCAAAAGTTGCTAATTATATCCAGCCAAGTGCATCGCAGAAGAACCGTAACATGTTATGACATGATTTGCTGTGGTCGTTGATCTCACATCCTTTGCTATTTTAATGCGATTTCTTTTGTTGTAGAGTAGTCTATTCCTGTTCGTACAATTCGTGGATAATATAATTTTATGATAGATTCTTTTAGTGGTATAGCAAGCTTTCAGTTCAAGTCGCCCCAGTTTCTCGTCCTTCCAGCCTTGAACATTCCTAATCAATCAGGCACCATGACTCATCTTGTCCATGAGAAAAAATGTCCTTTAAAAATTTACCCTCTGCTTGACTCTGCCCCCAATCTCATTAGTTATAGATATGCTTTCAGGGGAGTCGCTCATGGTACTGAATGATACTAATCCCAAAGAAGTGCTTTAAACGATTGAAATAAAAGATTAGAAGGTTGGAAGAAAAAAAAGGACACCAAGCAATGTTTGCTCTTGATAGCTCAAATTACACTTGAATGTCCGCAAATCAATCTAATATGTGCAACAAGGAGCTGCAATGTTTATTACCTTGATAGAATACTTGTCTCAAAGCAGTACATTTTACCCTTCACTTTCCACAGCTACTGCTTTGATGTCTGCTATTTTGTTTGTAGCTTGAGTGTATAAGGAGATCGCGTATTTCTAATTTAAGTAATTTGAAAGAAGTTGATATACCTCGATCTCACAAATGTCCATATCGGTTTTGAAAGGTTCCACAAACTCATGATGTGTTTTGTGCGATCGTGAAGGTTTCAGTATTGAAGATCACTTGTACTTGGCACACAAAAAGTTCAATTTCAGTAACTAATTTCATGAAAAAGTAGATGTGCATCATGAGATGTCAACATGCTGTTTTATCAGACCACTTTTTGTGGTATAATACCTAGTTGTTAACTGTTGCGCAGCATTTGTTGTCAGGCTAATATTTTGAATGTAATTGCATCACAAGATTGTATGTTTCAAGATCTACCACAAATCATTTACAGTGTGCTTGTATATCCGGCAATCAAGACAAAAGCTAATGATAGGGTGCGAGTTTTTCATCATGGTGTTGGGTGTAATTACTGGCATTCGATTTTCTCTCATTTGATATTCAAGGATCCGTACCAAGTACGTACTTGTAAGCAACAAGCATGTACACGGATGAGATAATATGCAACCTTTCATGTTTCGCCTCGTTATGAGGAATCAATTAGTAATCGTATTCTGATAAGAATTTGCGGGTAACTGCATCAGTTTGTACCAAAAAAAAAAGACAATAGATTCAATTTTATAGCCTATGCTACTGATACATACTAAAATTACACCTTTTAAATCTTCTAATATCACATGGAATCTCTTGAAAACGCATCTTTAACTGAAGATCTAGTTCTGCTGCAATGTTCCACATCCGGTTCAAGGAAAATAATACACAAACGGGTAGATGGCATACTTGCATCACGTCTTACTACTCTAAACTAGGAAAAACACAGCCAAATATGGGTGTACTTGAGCGAAGTTTTTTAGCGATAGAGGCCGTTTTAGACTGCCAGAATAGCACCAAACAGTTGCTCTCATCTAGCAGTTACTTATTGCGACCTTTGCTCAACTTTTTGGGGATCAAAAAAAACATGGATGAAAATCGACCAAAAAGTATGAGGTACCCCTCATAGTTTTCATCGAGAATCAAATGACCGCGTTTTTGATCTTGATAATAAAGACTTTTGCTATGGTATATCATGAATCAAAATGTTTCTATCAATCCAACGTAGCTCTTGAAATCATCTTCGTGGGACCTTGATATGTAAAATTTCGACTTTTCGGCCAGAAACCTTTTTTCATATCTTCATAAATTGCTTGATGAATTTATTCAAAATATCTATATTACTTGGTACCATTTGATGCGCCTTGAAAAGTACTTCTAGGAAGCTTAAGGAAGTTTGTAGTGATCATCACAATTTACATAGTCGAATATCACAAAGTAAGTTAATTGAGTCGATTTTGTTTAGAGTTTGTCCAATCTGGAGTAGAAATCTAGAGGAGCTTAAACAGAGACTTGGCTGGCAAACTTAATGATGCCTTTCATGTGAAGTTAATTGATTATTCTAGAGCTAATCAGAGGGAGGTTACAAACTAAAAGGGCAGCTACTCTCTCTAACGTTTGGTGCACATTATTATGTCTGATGCATGGGTTTAATCTATGCCAATTGCGGATCAAAACGAATCCTAATGCGAACTGCAAACCTATCACCCTATTCAGAAATACATCTGATGCTTCAATGTAAACTCTGCTTGATATATTCCAGAATTCTGCTTTTTGACTGTAATTTGACGGTTGTTGTAGCAATAATAGTGCTGAAAATGATATAAAGCTTTAAGATAGATCCATTTCTCGCAAGTCATTCTGTTAAAATGTGATGGCATAAAGTAGGCTAAAAAGAATCAAAGCAAACCGTGGCTTGTATTCAATACTTCCAGAAAAAGTACCTAAGCAAGTGTGGCCTATTTAATCCCTCGTTAGATCATTAGCTATAGCAATTACTTGAGGGTTTCTCAATATCTTTTGTCACGATAAATGCTCAAGATCTCCTTTTTTGCATTACGTGCGGTGATTTTCCGAGTGAATCACCGACCCTTGTGAAGAGTCATTCTCTTTCTTTTAGATCCGTCTTCCATCTTTTTTCCTGTCAGTCATAGATATAGATTTTCCTTACTACTTTTTTTTAAAGCATCTCGAATTTTATTTTGTTTTATCAGACATCTTTCTTTTACATCAAACACAAACTACAAAATGGCTTTATTAAACAGGTTTGTGCGAGACGAAACAGAAAATGTGATCGATACTGACTTTCATGCTTAACAGCAATTGTCCCGACCTCAAGCTCGTTGCCCGTGGTAAGGTGCGCGATTTGTATGAAGTTGATGAAAAATCTCTCCTATTCGTTGCCACTGATCGTATCAGTGCATTTGACGTGATTATGAAGAATGTAAGTATCTGGCTTCTCAAACAATCTGTATACAGACTGAGGGAGGGGGTTTGTTGGCAAAGAAGGGAGGATTCGGGATCATGCATGCTTCTTTTCCACTCCACCTCATCTCTTATTAGCAAGCAGGAGTATTAAATGTATTTATATTAATTAGTCAATTCCCGGCAAGGGCAAGATCTTGACAGAAATTTCCTTGTTTTGGTTTGATCTCTTAAAGGATGTGTTGCCCAACCACTTGATTACTGCCAACTTTGATGAAATGCCTGAAAAGGTTCAAAAATACCGTGAGCAACTTGAAGGTCGTTCTATTTTGGTGAAGAAGATGCGTGTTGTCCCTATTGAAGCTATTGTTCGTGGCTATATCACAGGCTCTGGTTGGTCAGAATACAAGAAGAAGGGTACCATTTGTGATATTCCCCTTCCAAACGGTTTGGTCGAGAGCGAGAAGCTCCCTGAAGTTCTTTTTACTCCTAGTACTAAGGCTGAAATCGGTGATCATGGTAAGTAATAACGGCGCACTGGAATCATCAGGCAGCATGTGTTCTAATGGAAAGAATGCTACAGACGAGAATATTCACCCTTCCAAGATGGTTGAAATTTTGGGCGACAAAAAGTTAGCTGATCAAATTGCTCAATCTGCTATTGCGCTCTATACTAAAGCCAGTGAATACGCTGCCAGCAAGGGCATTATTATTGCTGATACCAAGTTTGAATTTGGTTTGGATGAGGATAACAACTTGGTATTGGTTGACGAAGTATTGACTCCCGGTATGTATCGAGTGAACAAGGTTCAACATTGCACTCCCTAATAGGGCCAAACACATAGATTCTTCTCGTTTCTGGCCTGCCAACAAATATGAAGCTGGCCGTACACAGGACAGTTTTGACAAGCAATTCTTGCGTAATTACCTCGAATCCATCAACTTTGACAAGAACACTAGCATTGAGCTTCCTCAAGATGTGATTGAAAACACTCTCTCCAAGTATAAGGAGGCTTTCCAACTGTTGACTGGCAGAGAGGTTAACTTGTAATAAAAGATTTGTTCGTTTGAATGCTGTATATTGTAAAATAAAAAAAGCCGGAGATGTCTCCTGCATATTAATGTTAACACACCATTGTCAAAATGTATAGAAATAGCGTGCTATTTCGCCACTTCATGTTGGATTCAGGCACCCACATTTCCCAACCTGCTTGTTTCAGGCTCTAAATATAGGTTTTCTAGATTTGTATTCAAAAGCATGAATCTTGAATAAAGATCAGTAGCGTGATTTGAGTTTTACAATGCTACTGAGCTCTCTTTTTTTTTTTCAAATATAAAGAACTCGCCTAAATGTGTCAGTGAAACAATACCATTGTATCTACTATCCACTACTGTGCACTATACATCATAGTGTCCATACACAGATGCCAAGAGGATCTTCATGTCTAATTCACTAGCTGTTAGACTTGATTGTTGGCTCGAATTTGATCAATGAGCACCAGGCAATATCACAAATGCTAAAATATCCATGATTTACAGGTTCAACCAAATAAAGAATGATGTCTGTTGCAAGAATGTATACACCATAGAATGCTTGGAATATCATATCAAGCATGTTTTTTTTGAGTGTCTTGTAACCCTGGGTTTTAATGATCCTCTTACTACATTTGCAATAGCTGCATTATGGTACCGTCCATGTCTATCTTACAAGACACACATGTTATTTGAAATGCGCATCGTACTTGATTCAAAGTAGTTAGGCTGTATCAGCAAGGAAACGCAGAAAAAATAATCTTAATTCTTTCAATAAATATAGAACGGTCAACAGAGGGCAACCAAGAAGGAGCTTGCCATCTCTTTATGGTAGACGAGAAGGAGCTCTTTCCTATTAATAACAACTTGATGGTTACAAGTATAGTTTTTTTCTGTGAATTCTCTCATGTTGAATAGAATGTGTATAAAATGGGATAATAAAGACTAAAATGTACGTATTATGGCATTGAAATTGCTGATCCTATCCACGCTGACGGCTCAATACAAATGATGAACCCACGCTATTATCATATATCATTAATTGCAACTATACATTTTAGCTCATGTATACAAGTTCATTTGTCTGTGCTCCAAGTGATAGCAAGCCATTTATATTTAATCAAGCTATCGCCTTAATAAATGTGTCACCAGCAGCAATTTTTGTAACACTGCTAATTGTTTGAGTGGGTGAATATACCCAGATTTAGTTTGGTGCTCCTTGCTATCGAAATCAAACAGAGTTGAATAGCTTTAATTTCAACTCCTTTTAGCGAAGAAGAAGTTCCCTTATTTATATCAATTGTCTAAATCTCTTATTCCCTTCCTCTTCTTTCTTTCTTCATCTCTCTCTCTCTCTCTCTCTCTTTTATTTATCTGTAATATTAATACCTAATATTTATACACTGCTATAAATATTATAATAGATCTACCCAATCCTTTCATTTTTATTAATAACCCATTACCATCCTTTTTCGCAAATCGACATTACAATGGTCTCAGTCCGTACTTCTAGTTTGATCGCAGCATCAGTTGCTCTTCTTTCATCTTATGTCAATGCATACGGTCAAATCGCCCAAGTAGTTGATGCAAACAACTTTTGTGTATTCTTGCCTCCCAACGACTCAAAAGACAGAATTATCGCTGATACAGAATGGAATGCTCAAGCTTTCTGTATTGGTAACACTCCAAAAGCTAAAAACGCTGGCAAGTTGGATTCCGGTTTCATTCAATCAGCACACTATCTCAAGACTGATCAATACGTCCAAGTAACAGGTCAAATCAATCCTGCCAAGGCCAGATTGATTGCCTCTGATGAAGGTGGTCAAATGGATGTCAGAGCTCCTATGGGATCCAGTTGTGCTGGTTGGAAGTATTATGTCAATTTGATTGAACCCGCTGGCAATACTTATTGTATGCGTTGTTGTGTAAGCATTCATGATGATTCCATATGTTATTCACCTTGCTAACATTGTCTACTACAGAATGATGACAGAACCTGTAATCGTGGTATCTCCGAGAAGGGTTGTGCTCACATTATTCCTGGTGACTACAGTGGTCCTTATGGCGATAATGGATCTTCGTCATCTGGCGCTGCTGATACTACCACAAAGGCTACTACTACCAAGGCCACAACTAAGACTACAGAGAAGGCCACCAAGACTTCTTCTTCTACCGCCAAGAGTGCTCCTACCACTAAGACTAATGCTGCTGATACTTCTAAGGCTACCGAAGGCTCCAATGACTCCAAGGCTACTGAAGGTTCTGGTGCCTCTGATGCCTCTGATGCCTCCGGTGCCACCACTGGAAATGGTTCTTCTGATAAAGCTTCTTCTGGAACCTCTGGTGATGAGAGCGCTAATGCCAATCGCGGTGCTCAAGATATTACTTCCCCTACTACTCCCGCTGCTGCCAAAAACGAACCTGTCCTTGCCACTTCCTCTGCAGGCTCTCCTACCGCTACCACCGCTGATGGTGCTTCTGGCACCGTTACTCCTCCTACCACTGAGATGCTGAGCCAAAACGACAAGGTTTCCGAGCAATCTGTAAACGGAGCTGATCATTTCCAGCCCACCCTTATGACTCTTGCTGCTGTTATGGTTACCATGGCCATGATGATGCTTCAATAAATTTTTTATGGCTGCTTGCTCAGACTAGCTTTCATATTCTTAATCGCTCTTTTCGATATTTGCCTATTACAAGAAGTCTTGCTCTTTGTAATATTCTTTTAGCTTTGTATTTTCATATACGTATACCTCCTTGCCAACATCAACTTTTATATAAATGAAAGAACTATCTCCCTGAGTCAATATTCTTCAAAAGAAGCTGTATTCTCCATTTTTAGTCATTATATTTCAACCATAATAAAGCTTAATCAATGCATTTATCCATCAAATCCCAATAATCTGATAACAAACATTTGCATCAAATATATACACGGATGACCACATTGACTAGTTGCGATGTATGAAATCGAATATTGCATCTAAAATGGATTTGTGATATTTGATCAAGACATCATACATCATTCCTCTCGTCGTGTAGCAGTAAAACAAGATTTTATCATATTGTTGACAAAAGACAAGTTGTTTCCTAACACCTAAATGGTGGTACAACAGTTTTTCTGGATAATCTTACAAGAAAATGAGGAAGCATCACTTTTTAATCAGAGAAGTGTTTGCTTTAGAGTAGCACTAGTTGTACTTTGATGGGAGTGGTTTAGCAATCAATAGATTTCATCATTTGGCTAGATGTTTACCAAGTTGTTTAAATTTATACTGCTGTTCATGCTCTTAAATTGTACTAATAACTCATTATACATTAAACACTTGTATACATCATATACAGTATAAAATACATTACATTTTATTCATGTCAAATGAATACGACAGAAGTCGACGCCTATTTTAAATGCCAATAAAAGAGCGAGATTACTCAGTAGTTTGACTGCAGATCTCTAATCATGAGGCGCATCAGTATTTACAAATCTATCAATTCTGTCAGGTTGGACAAAGAACCAACTTCTACATAATAATCTTTTTTAATGCAGGTACAACTTTAATTGAATGTTACACACCATTTTCTAATAATAACCTTCTTTCTCAAAACTGAAAAATTGGTTTATTGTCCCTGCATTTGTTGCGGCATAAGTCAAGATCATTTACCAAAACAAACAGATTGTTTAAATTAATGTGTATAAGTCTAAATCAACTTTCAAGTCAAACCATTGCTTTTTAAGCAAGAATTTTGAAATGTGAGCTGGTCTTACAAAGATCAAAGTACAATGTGCTGTAATACACGCAGCTTTACATAATGTGCCTCATTAATAAATGAATATACTTTATGAAGAACAGACATTTGAGGTAACCTTTTTTATGATGCACGTGTCCTTTGATTCATTGAGGTTTTTTGTCTTTGCTTAATCTGCCTTATTATTGATTTCATAGGCTCTTTAGGCTTGTGTTATGTGTAACATGTGTATACAACTTTTCATCAAAACATCCACTATGTATCAAGCAGCTACAAAGACAATGTGAAAACTGGGCTTTGTCAATCTCGTGTTGCATATGCTTACTATCTGTATAATCCACAATAGATAGTCAACTTCACCGCCAACTTTTTTTTTCTATAAAATGTTACATGAAGTGTTTTAATCCACTGCTTCAATAAATCTGCTATTGCGTCCTTTCAACTTATAGAGAGAGAGAGAGATGAAAGGTATTGCTCAAAGAAACTACAATCTACTGCATTATAGATCATAGGGCACTATTTAAATATTACGACTAATGCCTTACTTCTATGCTCTATTTTCAAAAATGTTGCGCTCAAGGATTTTTAGAGTATATAAATGTACTAGCCGATCAATCTTACTACGCTTGATGATGGCGTCGCCCTGCGGGTTCTCGCCGATGACATTCCAAATCCGAGAAAATAAAAATCTGGCTTATCAAGTGGATTTTAAACAGCCAGTTAATAGTAAGAAGAAAAAAAGTTATATCAGAGTCATGAAGGGGGTTATTCATTCGATAATGTTGCTCTTGAGATGGCAGCATAAAGCTGGCCATGTGTAAATACAGGATTTGTATAAGAACTACAGCGACTTTTTTGAGATATTGTCATTTCAAAAGACATCTTATTGCAGGGAAAAACTTCCAAGAAAGAAAAAAAGTATTTAGGGTAGGCAATTGTAACTTCAACTCCATAATCCCCATTTGACCAGCATCGTAACCATCATTGCTATCATCATTGTCATTATCAGAAAGGCATTTGTTCAGCCAACAGCAGCGACACCTGCCAAGTTTAGTTTAAACTCAGTTTATATCTTCTGTTCAAGATTGGACAAATTTTGTCTTTGTCGACTTCTTTAATCTACTTTGAGGTATTCGATTATATAAATTGTGATAATCACCCTACGCTTCCTAATACATTCTTGGAGCACTTTTCAAGGCGCTCCCAATGGTGCCAAGCAGATTAGATGTTTTGAATAAACTCATTGAGCAATTTCAAAACGTGTAAATGAGGCTTTTTGGCCAAAACGTCGAAATTTTGCATATGAAGACCTGATAAAAGTGGCTTCAGAAGTTGCTTTGGATCGAGAGAAACATTTTGATTCAATATATACCGTAGTAAAAGTCTTCATTATCAAGTTCAAAAACGCGATTGTTTAATTTTCGATGAAAATCAGGAGGGGTACCTCATGCTTTTTGGTCGAATTTTGGCCATGTTTTTTTGGGTTCCCAAAAAGTTGAGCAAAAGTGCCAGGAAGTTACTGCTACTCAAGTACAATTGTTTGGCGTCATTCCGGTGGCTCAGAAAGATCTGCGTGTCAGGATATGAAGGCTTGAAAGCTGTTAAATTTGGCTGTATTTTTGCTTTATGGCTTTTATTTGCACGGCATGGACCACATCTTTAGTAGCTGAAGTCTTCTGGAAGGGCAGTTCTGCAGCCTGTGCAACTTCTAATTCGAATAAAAGGCATATTGATTTTGGTGAGACTAATTCATGCAGATTTTGATGTGTTTTGTTGTTGGTAAGCTTTTATATTATATGATGATGTGGGTTAAATCGAGATGAGGTACAGGCTTTCAGCTCAATACGAATACAGTCTTTGCTAATTAAATTGATTAAATTGAGCTCCCAGAAACCGGAATTACGTTTCCACAAAATTAAAAGAAGGCATCTCACAACTTGGAGGAGATGTCGATGCTAGAACATTATACAGTACCAGCCTAACAATGCCGGCTACCCATAATAAACACAGCATATTCGCAAGCAAATTAATCAATTGTGGTGACGGTTCATCATCTGTTGCTCAAATATTCAAAGCTTAAAAGCTCTCCTTTCGTTTGCTATTTTTACAATTCAACTATCTCAACACAATGGCTGGAGATGAGGACCAACATTTAGACGATCGAGTGAAAGAACTGATGCTTGAGTTAGACATTCTCAGGTTTGATCGCAGCGATCTGTTATATACAGCTTGTTATTGCGAGGAAAACATTTACATGCTTTGCTCTGAGATCCTTAAGAAAAGGCCTGAATTGATAGATGACTTTTCAGTCATGTTTATTAGCAATGATCATAGGTCGGTGCCTTTATGGCAGCAGCGAGCTGGAAGTGGAGATGAGCATGCTGTTCTTTGGGTATGTATAGATTGTAGTGGCAATAGTTGACACATGTTTTACTCGAATGCAAATCAACTAGGATTATCATGTGGTGCTTTATTACAAACAAGACAGGTCAGCAAGAAGAAAAGTGCACATTGGCAATGCAGATATTGACTCTGCTTTTACTAATATAGCGAAGCATTGATTTATGATTTCGATACTCTGTTACCATTCCCCAGTCCTGCAGATTTTTATGCATTGGAAACCTTCAAACCAAACATGCTAGTAAAAGATGAATACAGGCATATGTTTCGACTCATTCCTGCAAAAGAATACTTGAATCGCTTTGAATCTGATAGAAGTCATATGGTAAGTGCTCATTTGGATTGAAATGCACAGAGCATTAAGCAACGACTATAGCTGAATGAAAGAGGTGAATACATTGCAGCACCACCACACTACCCAGCCATTTCAAAGAAGGGCAAATCCAACTTGGACAATTACATTTCCATGAAACAAGATGCTTTGCAAGATGCCTATGGCACTGTTATGACGAGCGATAATTTATACCAATCCTTATTCAATAAAGCCTGAAAGGTAGATTCTGTACTCGACATGGTGGCACCGAAGCTTATATCGGAGATGTGAAATAACAAGTTCAAACTGGCTTCCCCACATCATCAAAAAAAGCTTTTTTTGCTCTGCCCTCTTTTCTTCGTCTTCTTCTTTTCTGCTCTTATCTCTTTTCTCTCTCAAGTTTCACTCCTTTTTCAAATTTGTATTATATATCATGGCACGAAAAGCACCAAATATCTCTGAAGCCAAGCTCACTCGACTACTAGAGTATAATAAAAACCTCAGACAACAACTGGATATTCCCAGAATAACAATATCAGAAGCATCCACAAGGTAAATCCTGTTGAATTAAATTAACATTAATGCAAATTCTAACAAGAAGCAAAGCTTAATATTGTATTGCAAAGAAACTAAAGACCCATTAGTTCCTTCAGTGTGGGGACCTACTGATAAAAAGGAAGATCCATTCGCACCATCACACAGTGGAGGCTGCTGCACAATCATGTAATTTACTTTATTTGATGGCTGAAAGCGAGCCCTTGCTTCTTATTGCTACTACTACTACCACACCACTATCATTTTTTGCTCTCTCATGGTTGCCCATACATCTCAATACTTTCATTGTATTCATATCCTATTGATCTGATTCCATATTATCCCACACACCGACACACATATACATGTCCCACACCATTCTACATCTCTATACATAAAACCAATTCCTCAAAATATTTATTTCGGTTGAATAAATGGGTTTAATCGGTTCACGTTAATCCTCCTTATGATTTCTACCACCTCTCAGCACTTTCTGTCTCCTTAAATATATATAAAAGGGGTTACTTGTTTAGTATTTTGGGTCGATTTTGCCAGTGGACTCGAATAGTTTGATCGCTTCTATCAATGACTCTTCAGGAACTCGATGTTGCATGAGAAATTTGTCATTCATGTGCAAAACTGGCACGTCAAATATGTATTTGTCACGGAACTCTTTGGGACACTCTTCTTTGTGGATGTCCAATACTTTTAAGCTAAAAGGAATCTATGATATAATGGTAAATCTTCAACATGCTCATGATATGACGAAATCAGTTACCTTTTGCTGTACTCGTAAAATGTTTTCTCTTGCTGTTGTGCACAAAGAGCATGTGCTAGAAGAGAATAGAGTCAGTGCTACTTTTCTGGTTGCCATGGTTGTTTTTAATCAGAAAAGAAATACGCACCAACTCTGACGGTAGCTTGAACAGGGTTTCCTATGCTGGGTGAGTTTTTGGATCCCAGAAATCAGAACTAGCTCTTCAAAACCAAGAGGCAGAAGCAAGAAATCATCCAAATCAAGTAATACGGATGCTCAATTAAGGAGTGATTATGGTACTCACAATTCAAAAGATTACAGCTGTTCTCATATCGTTGTTAAAAGAGCACTAATCTCCAGCATGATGGCCAACAATGATGCTGATGTGAGAGCCATCTTTAACATTGGTGAATGTAAATCGTGCAAACTGTTGCCCAAGCCCAGTTTAAAGGAGGTATAATGACACATCCTCAAATCAAGCTCTCTGGAGCCGCCAGCGTCATAGTGATTTTGAGCAGTAAGCATCTTGATCCCACGCTTGCTTTGATGATTTTAAGGTTGCATTAAATGCACTATCGACAGTCCATGTCTGATGGTCACAATATCGAATTTTTTTCTTACAATTTCACCCTATTGTCCTTCCTCCTAACCCCAAACCACTAAACACATGGTCAAGAAACAAAAGAAAAAGCAACCGATTACAGCCAGAACACAACCTACCGACGCAAAATTCAAACACTCTCGAGTAGAAACAGCCCGTCTGATTCGAAAATTTCATGTATTGAACAAGGAGCTTGCCAAATGTAAAGCAGATCCACAATTCATCAAGCGAGAGCAAGAGATTTTAAAAGAAATGGAGGCCATGGGAGGGCTGGATTGGTATCAAAAGGCCTCTCAGTTGGGACAAAGTAAATCGAGAGGAGGAGATTCTTCCAAATGGCTGATTCAGACACTCAAATCGCACTGCAATGAGCTTGTGGATCTCTGCAACAAACCTGTCAAAGTGCTGGACATTGGAGCAGTGGCGCCGGATAATTACAAACCTTACAGCTCTTGGATCACTGCAAAGCCTATTGATCTCAATCCACAAGACCCTGCGATACAAAAACAAGACTTTCTGCAGATGAAGCCGCCTAGCAAGGACGATAAATTTGACATTGTGTGCTTGAGTTTGGTGATCAATTTCGTGGGCGATCCCAAAGATAGAGGTGAATATTGATCGAATTACAGTGAATAATGGGAGTTGACTAATGCTTCAATGCAGGGCAAATGCTGAAACATACCCGAGATTTCTTTACCTTACCTTCAGTGGCTGGCCGCTTGCATCATTTATTCTTGGTGGTGCCTTTACCTTGCGTGAGCAACTCTCGCTACATGACACACGAACACTTGCTCAAGATGATGGGGTCTATAGGATACACCAGATGCATTCATAATCATTTCTCCAACAAACTAGCCTACTACCTCTTTGAACTAACAGGATTACCAGACACAACGCATGTAGAATGGAAAAAGAAGATTCTGCAAGACGGTGGTGGTCGTAACAATTTCGCTGTGGTCATGGAATAAACCAAATTTTATTGTAAATACATAATTCAATTGTCTTGGTCACTTTCTGGCAAAAATCCTCCTCCTCCTCCTCCTCCTCCTCCTCCTCCAGTGGCTTTATCTGCTGCTTCTTGTGTACTGTTATTATAATTCGCCCACTTATCCACCATCTTATCATGCGATCCATAAGCTTGATCCACTCTTGCTTTGATCAAAACGCTCTTGATCAGCTTTCTCCATCGAATATAGACATCCTTCTCTTGTTTGGCAATAGCTTTTAATGCCTCTTTTTGCTCGTGTTCTTCCCATGCCTCTAATAAAACCCACTTTTCTTGTTCTGCTACAATGATTCCATCCATCACTGGAACAGCTCTCATTTTCACAAATTCAAAATCGACAACTGCGTCTGCATAGTCTATGCCTAGTTTCTTTGCTAATTTTGCTATGCCTTTGACTAGCATGGGCTTAGTCATGTGCTCTAACGAGGGTTCCAAGGATTAACTTACTTGGTATATGGGCTGCTCCCAAAGGCAACATGTCTGGCGTAAATAAATCAATGCTGCCATAAGCGTTTTTAGGCAATTTTCCCTGTGTACAGAGTTAGTAAACAGAGCTCCGTTTATAAATTGGAATATACCTACATCTATGACAGGTGGAGGTACAAAAGGTTCTGTCTGCCAATCACCGTAACAAGCTACCAATAGATCATGACCTTCCTGCTTTGCTTGCTCTTTGATGCGCTTCTTTTCAAGTGTAAACACGTTCGCCTTGACCATCTTTGCTGGTTGCTCTCCTTCCTTGATCTGTCTACCTAGTTTGCGATACGTTTCCGCGGTACTGACTGTTTTGACATTGGCTCTAGGATAGATCTTTTCGCCTCGAATACTCCCCAGCACCGGTTCCTTTGGATACAAGACTTCGTACTTGAGTAAATGACGCTCCAATGCATACACGGGATGGTTTTTAAAGCCTCCTATAGCAGATGGCATCACTTGCCTCGTTCGCTGTTTCTCCATCTCTTCAAATTCAAGATGATCTCGCTCAACTTTCCTCTTTTTGCATACAGCTTCCAACAAGGATTCGGACCACATGCTCATACCACCTTGCTTTTCTCGCCGCGTGAGTGGACGCTCTCTCAATCGAATGGCTTTGTCCATGTTGGCCGTGTATCGTCTTGTCACATCTGTCACTTTGCTCTGGTTGTCAAATGCGAGTACAAACGAGATGTGATTGCCTCGATTCATAGTAGCTGGCTCCATGAGTGTGGGCTTATCAATTAATCCGCGAATTGGGTCGATTGTCATCCATCGTTTTGTATCGTTACAGTACACTTCACACCAAACAGTAGGCGGCTTGGCTTTGGTTTCCCTGAGCTGTACATTGGGATCGACATACGATTTAGTTGGCGCACGATACTTGAAAATGGGCTTGTTTGAATCCTCATTGGCTTCGTTTTCATCTGAAGCTTCTGTCTTTTGTATTGCTGCTTTGGATGGTGTGCCTGGCGTTACTTTGTATGGTACTGGTTGGAGAGATGCCACTAGGCGAACATCACATCCACACGCTCTCAAAATTACTGCGAATAATTCAGCAGCGGTATCCCGGGTACCTGATTTGGTGACAAGCAGCTGCATGAATGCCTCTACATCCTCTATATAATCACCATGTTCATCCGATTGATGGGCATCTATCCACTCTTTTAGAGTCTTGAAGCCATTGCAATAGTTTTCCAATTCTAGATATGGTCTTGTCAATAGCCCTGGTCCAGTTAACACAAAGAAATCGTGCCACCATTTCAATAACCATTTGATACCAGTTTTTAGCGCAGCCTCATCTGAATCTTCAGAGAGCAATCTGGAGCAATTGTCAGGGATGATAGACAAACAGACACTCTATATGCATTTCATATGAGATCAGCCTCTGTTAATATCACGGCTTCCTTGCATAGACATACCTTTATGTTTGTATCACAGCACCAGCTATTTCGCAGCTTGTAATGAGCAATCAGCGTTACGACATGACTATGATGCATCCACTCTCTCAGATTACGCTGATAGGCCCTCTCCCAATTTGATTCCCTGAGCAAACATCAGTCAGATCACGCTTCATTGAATTGCTATTGCACATTACTTTAATACAGCTCGAGGCTGTTCCATTACAATTTCTACATCTTGATAGACTGTTGGGGCAGCATCCATTTCCATACCATCCATCTTGTACTCTTGTTCATCCTCCTGATGTTGAAATCGTGGTGGCAGTTGAATCGTCTCCCAGTCTATATCGTCCTCTTCCTCATCGCCCACCTCGTCATGATGATCAGACGGAGCGACATCTGCCTCCACTGAATCTTCGTCCATCAAGTCTACCTGTTTCTGCTTTCCTTTCTCCTTCTTGGTTTGCTGCTCCAGCTTGGCCTTTTTTGGTGTTCTTTTCTTGATGTTTGATGTCTCGCCTGAAGGCTCCTTTCGCTTACTTGATCGGCGTGTAGCTACCATCTTACTGCGCACATGCTTTTTTTTTGACGGGAATGAAATTGAAAGAAAAAGAAAGGCGCTGCATTAATGCCCACCATTGTTTTGTGAATCCATTTCGAGCCCTTTTTTGTGTGGCTTTTTGTTTCTCCTCCACTTGGATGGACCAAACAATATCCTATCACTGTTACCAAATGTCAGACTTGAACTGACTGCTATCACGCTAGAACACTTCATAAACAAACTCTAACTATAAATATGACACTCCTGAGTTACTCCACGTCTGTATATATGTGAACAACTCATATGTAAACAGATGGCATACGTACAATGCCTCTTACTACTCAAGAGTATGTAAATTACAGCGAGATTTAAGTGCATTTAAGCCGTGTTTTTCGTGATAGAGGCTCTTTTAGACCTCAGAATAGCGCCAAACAATCGCTCTCGACTAGCAGTTACTTATTGACACCTTTGCTCAACTTTCTGGGAACCGAAAAAACATGGCCAAAATTCAGTCAAAAAGCATGAGGCACCCCTCATGCTTCTCATCTAAAACCAAACAATCGCATGTTTGACCTCGAAAATGAAGACTTCTACTACGACATATATTAATCCAAAATGATTCTCTTGACCCAAAGCAACCCCTCAAGTCATTTTTATGCTACCTTTAAACAGAAGATTTTGACTTTTTGACCAAAACCCTCATTTCATATTTTCCCAAATAAGTCGGTCATTTTGTTCAAAAAACTCTTTTACTTGGCACCATTGGATGCGCCTTGAAAAGTACTCCAAGAAAGCTTAGGGGTATGTTGGATTATCATGACAGTTTATATAGTCGAATCTTGCAAAAAAAAACAAATCAAGTCGATTATAATCAACATTCGTCCAACCCTAAAAATATGGAGAGCGGTGTTTGAGCACGTTTTCGCTGTTGGCTGACTAGCAAGTTGGATAATACTGATCATGAGGGGTATCAATGGTTTAAAAGCTGATGGGAACGATATTGCGAGCTGAGAAGTACCGCATAATTTTTCTCGCTGTTTTATGCATCTATGCATTTGACAAATTTAATTGCCTCATACACAAAAACACGAACAGAATGTCCAGAAAAAAGGTTTATTAAGTTTGAAGATATATATACATAGTTGAGATAGTCATGACTTAGGTAGCAGATGAATTAGAAGCAGTGTTTGGTAAAGAGAGTGAAGGAGATGAGTTGTCATTAGCGTTGCTGTTGTTGGATTCTTTGTCAGGCGACGTAGAAGCGGTAGGAGGTATAGCAGGAGCGGCAGCAGCAGCTTGAGCAGTAGTTGCTGCTGTCGTCGTACTAGTAGTGGTGCTTGTGGTGGCAGCTGGTTCTGCAAACGCACCTTGTCGTCTAATTTTGTCCATAAATCCAATGACACGAGCTAAATCAAGATCTGGAGGATCACTTTCGATAGCCAACGTCAAGGGTTCAACCAAATCATCAATCTTATCAATAGGCAGATTACAACATGCTGCAATAAGACGCTTGCATTCCATCTCTTTAGCAACGTAATCGCTCTGTAACTTCTTAATCTCGCTCCGCAAGGCTTCGTCGTTGGTTCTGTAAGCCTTCACTTTAGCTTGTATGTTGCGAATGTACTCGTCCAGCTTCTTTTTCTTTTCTTCTTCTGTAGCATCGTCTGGTACATGCAATTCAGGCACGTTGAAGAGCCCATCAATGTCTTCGTTTTCGTCAATGTTTTCGATGTCCTCTCGTCGAGGCATGGATTTACCCGACTTGGTAATGATGCTCTCCAGTTGCTTCCATCCTGCATCCAATGCCGCTTCTATGTTGCGTGTCTTTTGCTGTGCTTCGGATAATCGCTGTGATTGTGCTTGTCGTGTCTCTAACCCTTTTCGTGTCGTCTCTAGTTCTCGGACAACAGCATTCACTTCTTCTTGCACTGACTGTAATTCTTGTTCTTTGGCTGTTAATTGAGCGCCATACTCATCATCCAATGCATCTACAATCTTTTGTACCGCTGTTTTGCCTGTCAATACAGCGCTTATGTCAATTATATGGAAACATCCTTACTTGCTACAATTTCCTTTCCTCGTTGGCTAGGTGTGTATGGTTTCTTTGCATACGACGACGGATAGGAGAGCGCTGGTTTGGAGGTAGATGCTTCTTCCATCTCAACATTCTGCGCACATTATATACAGCGTCAGTAATGGCATTTCCTTGTGAGATCCAAGGTCAGATAAGCTCACCTTTATCTCTGCATAATCTTGCGAGTTCAGACCCACTTGATTCTGAGCTGTGTTCACTGCACCGGCATTTGATAAGATATCTACGAGAGCTTGGCAATCCAATCTAGCCGCAATGTTCAAGGCAGTATCGCCCAACGAGTCTTGTGCATCCAAAAGAGACCTCAATTCTTCATTATCAGCTGCCTTGATGTAATCTACCAAGATCTTCATATAATAGACAGCTGCGTTGGTGCGACCGTGAATACCAGCCGTTAAAGCAGCATGATGAAGCACGCTACGCTTCTTGTTATCCACAACGGACATACTTTCCTTTAATAAATCAAAGACTTGAGGGAAGCTTGTGTTGTCAAAGTTGTTGGTCACCATTACACCTCGCATCAATGCTGTTTCTCCTGTATAACTCGTGCAAGCAATGTTGGCACCCTTATTAACGAGCAGTTGAACTGTGTTGGTGCGTGCGAGAGCAGTAGCCCAATGCAGCGCTGTGTTGCCTTGCTCATCAATCACCATATCAATGTTGAATCCACTCTTTCCGTGCTGGCTCTTTAATAAGTCAGGAATTTGGTCTGGTTTATCGGATAAAAAGATGGACATCAGTACACTTCGATTGCGTTCGTTAGCGACTGCTTCATTGATGGCTTCTTCTGTGGTTTGTCGTGATTGAGCAAGTTCTTCCGCTTTCATACTGGGCATGGGAGATGTCAAGGTGCTAGTGTGGGCAAGTGGAGTTGCTGCTGCTGCTGCTGCTGCTGTTTTTGCTCTTTTACGAGGTGCGTAGGCATCCTCATTAGCAAGAGGAAATGCATCGTGAGACTGTACAGTACGCAGTGTTAGCACAATTTACCGCCTGTTGAGATGTCGCTGTATATACCTGAACAGTGTTATCAGCCGTAATCTTCTTTCTTGCAACAAGTGCTTGCTCTTTTGTTAAATAAGCATCTTCTCCATTATCAGCACTAGTTGTGGCCAAATCGAAATCAATGAGAGGCGATAATTGTTCGTATACACCATATTTGATGGCCAACTCTTTACTTTTATCACAAGGGATCCTATATAAACTAGTGTTAGCAAAGCCAAAAGAGAGGCATCTAATAGACCGCGCTTACCAAGTGCCTTGGTATTTTCCGTAGCCACCCTGCACCTTTTCATGCTCTCCAATTAGCACTTCTTTTTCCAAAATTTTTGTGCGCTTTCCTTTATCAATACTGGCTACTTTAAGGATTTGAGTTGCATTCATGTATGAATCTGTACGTCGTCGCATGATGGCAACGCCATTCACCACCATCTCAAATACGGGGACGCCAGAATAAACAGCAGAATAGATGCTTCCTACTTCTGCCATGGAACAAGTTGCTTTAGAATAAAGAAACAGATAACAACGCGCGTTGGAATTTTGGAAATAGATTCCTGGTATATCGCATGGCTGTTACCTTTTGAGGGTCTTGAAACTCCGGGTAGGATTTCGCGAATGATGTGGTTGATCCACCACTTGAATTGAACTGTAACGACAGCATATAGACATGGCTCACAAGGCCTATGATCAACCAGGGATTACTAGTGCCATTGAATCGCAATTCTAGGCTACATTGTCCATCTACTAAGCCCTGAGAGCAATCAACACGACAATCACATTTAACCCTCTATGGAACAAGAGAAATGGGGTGGCATAAATATTTGCGATATGCATTGGTAAAGATTTCATTTATAGACGATTTACGATGATGTCTAGTTCACAAAATCTCTTTTTTTTTTCTGCTGTCCTTTAAGCAATCAACCAATATGAAGATTCAATTAATAGCTATTTCCTTGATGGCACTGTCATGGCTTGAAGGGGCCCAATGCCAGGCAGTCAATCCCAATCAATTTATACCAACCACACAATGTATTTAGGCGGATCAGACTGATTTCTACAGCTTTGTGAGTGCACCTTGGCCTGGAATATAATCGTTTGTTAATCATGTCTCTGTATACAGATGAACCATTTTATAGGCATCTTCTATGGAAACTTTATTACTACAGGTCATTATGGCATCTATGGGCCGCTTGCCATGGGTGAGCTTGCCTCGATTCTAGAATACAGTGTGAATGTGCGACGATTAGTCGACTGCTCCTCTCAAACACCTACCAGCAGACTAGGTCTTTACGCTAAAACATTAGACTCGCCAGCTTCTTTGAGGATATATGGCGATTTGGATATCCAGAATACGCCAGACTTTCTTAAATTCGTCAGCGAAAACTTCCAGTGCAAAATACTACACCCATTTGATAAGAATAATTTCAGGTTTGATAAGTTCTGGCCAAATGCTATTCAAATGAGCTCATTTCTGACGAGTCAAGTATCTACGCATGTGCTGAGAGCAGATGGTTCGGTGGATGAGGTGTATCATACAGAGGATCAACGATTCTACATTTTCCACTTTGGCCCCCTGTGATGCAACTGGTTGCAAAGAACCAGGAAATTTTGTTTCTAATGCTTCACAAATCTTGTTGGGAAGTGGTAACTGGCAAGGACCAAAAAAAAAATGGGTATCCTCATGGGCGCATGATTGTTTTTTAATGTAAGTAAAGCTCCTGGTACATAATTATGGCCACTTATATTTAGTAAACAACAGGTTGCTATAGCAACTGGACAGGAAATGTACATCACAACAGCCAGACCATCAAGCGGTTTATCAGGCTGCCGTGTCATTTATAACTTTTATCCCATAAATACAGATACATCAGCAATCAACACCACCGCTGAAATCACCATTCATCGACTGACAAGCGATAAAATGGCAGGGCTCGTCATGAACCTATACGGTTAGTTATAAAGGCTATCCACATGATACGAACAGCTGATAAACGCTCAGCACGTAGGCCCCATTTTACGATGGCCCTCAAGGTAACTTTGCTGGACAGCTTATCGGTAAATCGTATCAAGGGGAAGACCCCAATCAAGGTGTCAATATCATCGATTATGAAGACGGTTGCTACGGTAAATTCAACTGCTGGATTCCAACCAATTACACGGATCCGTACCCAGATTTGTATACAACAGTAGCTACAGACAGAGACAGAGACATCTGTGACACGAACAACGGTCAACCAAGTGTCTACTGATTTCAGCGCTACTACTACGTTGACGCGTATCATTTAGATAGGCATCGATGCTATTGATGCTCTCGAGGACCACAGTGAGCTCATTGTCACAGAACTTGATACAGTAACTGTGACAGAGACAGTGTTGAACGTATTGACACTGGTTTCCACAAGCACAACATCCGCAGGTGAAACCCTACGCACTACAGCCTATCTCAC
Source organism: Mucor velutinosus (assembly GCF_035048745.1). Taxonomy (NCBI): domain Eukaryota; kingdom Fungi; phylum Mucoromycota; class Mucoromycetes; order Mucorales; family Mucoraceae; genus Mucor; species Mucor velutinosus. The sequence goes on along the minus strand of NW_027041905.1, from coordinate 1,497,383 downwards.
ATCAACAAGTCAGGTCATTGAAGCGAATCGAATCATCGATTCCACATCCACACATGTTGAACAGGATACAACCACGACGACTACCACAACTGAGTCTGTATACATTGTGGAAAAGCAGACTACCACTACCATAACCACCATCATTCAATTAGTCAATTGATTTTACAATTATAATATTTTGGATTAAGAATAATAAGAATAAAAGAAAAGAAAAGAAAGAGTAATGATATGGGCATAGATAATATAAAGCAATAGTAGTGTAAATTAAGGTGGGTAATAACATAATTAAGAAAAGAAACCAGTTCTGTTTCTTGACATGAAGGTCTTGGTCAGTAATTGCAATGTCTTTGATACATTGAGTTTGATGTACTCTAAATCCAACAATTGAACATTGTCTTGTTGCTGTAATAATGAAGGTTAGTTCTAATGTACACTCTATACTCATAAAAAAAAACACACCTTTTCAAGCAAATCATCCAATTTCAAGTCGATTTCTAATACTGGCTTATCACGTCCTTTATAGTGCAAGGCTATGATGAAGGTGCCTGGAAGTGGAGAGGCAATAGTGAGGAAGATATGATTGCGTCTGTTCTCTGGCACCTCAGTTTCGGCAATGATGCCCTCCTTTTCCAACTGTTGATGGGTGTATTTGAAGGGACCTTGCACTGTAGATTTGGCATTATTGGCCTTCTTGCAGGCTTTGGGATCCGCGACTTCTACGCCAATGCCCACCACTTGGTTTTTCTTGCTGCTACCACCACCAGGCGTTGTCTGCATACGCACATTTTGTAGGTAAGCCTTGTAGCTCTCCAATTGGCTCTTAAGATAGTTGTTGTGATCAATGATGGTCTTGTAGACGCTCTCCAAAGACTGCAATTCCTCGACTACTTTGAGCTTCAAGTCGCCCAAATGGGTCAGTTCATTGTTGATCTCTTCCACCAACAGTTGATGGTTATCACGACGGTCAATGACGCCTGCTTCTTCTAGTTCGCGCAACATTTCCTTCACCTTGATACCTTTGTGAACTAACTGTGCGTCTTTGCCTGTGCCTGCAGTTTCGGCAATATAGTGTAACTTGAGAGGAGGACGAGCTAAATAAGGAAGTGAACGTATGATTTGCACAAAAATCGATTTGGCTTCCATATAAAGAATATCGTTTTGTGTGATATTGTTCTCAGACATCAGGGACATGGTTAAATCTAATTTGGCAGATTTAGTATTAAGCAATTCAAGTGATGACTAGCCTACACACCTTGAATGGGCATCTCCCAGCGACTAAATAGAGGCAACTCAATGGCCTTGTTCTCTTTTCTGGGCACCTGAGCAGGAACAGCCCCGACTTCATTGATCAGAATTCGCAGGTGGTCTGTGTCTTTGGGTGCAATGATGTTCAGATGCTGTTGCAACAAGGCCAATGTGCTGTAGATTTCGTTGGGCGTGATGCTGATCATGATGTCTTTTTTACTGAGTGCCATGTATTGATCCATCTCTAGTTGTTCGTAGAAATCCACCACTTCACATAAATCGGTTAGAAATTTGTTGGTGCGTTGTTTGTTGAATTCGACAAATGGATTTGTTGGTATCATGTACGTTTCTTTGGCGTAAGATGGTTTGTTTGCTAGGTTTTGAAGCATTTTAGCCAACTTTTAAGATATGAGTATGTGCGTGTGCAAGACAAATATTCACAAGTATATATTTTTTTTTACCAGAGTCAATGTCGTACGTGAATTTGTGCCTGGAATGGCATCGACCAACATATAAGCCTGAGGGGTGACAATAGCAGGATTGACAAATCTTAAAAAGAAGAAGCCACCAATCAATGAAGAGATGGCATGATCTGTCGCATCAGGATACTTTCGCTTTGTCAGGGATCGAATCTGTTTGCAGATCCAACGAATACCGTAAGGCACTTGATCCAGTGAATCAATGATGGTCGTCAAGAACGAGTTGGCAATGTCCATCAATGTCTTGAGTCTGGGGCGAATCATTTCTTGTACGGTGGGATTTGCAGAGGCGATTTCAGCTGTTACACTTCTAGGAAATCCATCGGGCAGGCCGCCTTGCTCCTGCTCCATTTTCTGTACCAATTCGTCGTATACTTTAAGTGGGTTGATCTGTAGATTCAAGTCTTTGTGTTCGAGCAGGTTGTTGATTTTGTCGGATAAAACTGATTTCAGGTACGATTGCCCAGGACCACGACGAGTGTATGTGGTCATCATACGGGACACGGGTGTGTTGGCACGTAGCAGTGAAGTGAATTCAGTGGTGGTTTCGAATTGAGCAGCCAGCACATTCTGTTTTCAGAGACGATAAGTACGCTCGATGCAAATCATTGTGATTCTTTGTACGGTACCTGAAACATGGTCAACAATAAGTGCTCTTCTCGACTTTCGTATTGATTACCGTAGAGCGTAAACATCACAGTTTGCAGTAAAGTGTCGATTTCGGCCAGACTAACCAAGCGACACAAGATGGCAATGTGCCTTGGTTCGCTCTGCAAAAGATAGAACAGATTGCCATACTGCTGCATTCGACGATCATCAGGATAATGGTCTTCATCGTCTTCATCATGCTCTTCCAGGCGAGATGCCACTTCATGTTGCTAATAGGGAGAGCAATGTTAGCCTCTTGTCACAATAAACAAGCAACGACTTACCTCATCCAAGGCCATGCGATTTTGAATCAACAAACCAATTCTGGCATCAAGAAACCGCACATCCCTTTCACGCATAAAATTTTTCTTGGATTGAGTCGAGATCTTGGTTTTGAGCTCACGTAAACGTCTTTGCGCTGGTTTATATTAGGGCTATTGTTCCCATTGAAGCTCTTTTTCGTATAACTACCTTTTGCCAATTCATCCTCTACCTCCACATCCTGCTCAGCAGCCATGGAGTAAAACACAGACACCGAGTAGCGCTTGGAGCCTCTGCCTCTGTTTCTGCTGGAATGATGATTGTTTGCTGCTGCTGCTGCTACAGCTCGACTGACGATGGAGCTGTTTTGAGGATATCCAAATGACTGGACCATCCCACTGCGTCGATCAGCCATAGTATATTAGTATGCAGTGTTTGACGAATATAAAAAGTGAGAAAAAGAGTGAAAAAAGGGAATCAAAAAAAAAAAAAAAAACTTTGTATTTTTTTCAATTAAATATTGCTGTAGCACAAGAAACAATTGTAATCTTTCTATTTTGCAAACCAAAATCACTAATGGAATTACCCATTACACAAAGGGGAGGGGTTTTTTTTTTTTCATTATCAGGCGTCTTTCTCTATATATAAACTCTCTTTTTTATTATTATGATTAGAGACGCACGCTATATTCGTATTCCTAACAAGCACACAACATGTCAGTACACAGATTGCCTTCTCACAGCGCAACATGTCACTTACTTCTTGCGTATTCTGAGCAACCCACAAAACAATGGTACTGCAGCATAAACATCAGCCTATAATATTCATCATCCAATCCAGCCCTGCTCCTTACCTCAACATGATCAACCCATTCTGTCCAACGCCTGCAATGCCATAGTTGATGTAAGGCTGTGCAGACTCCAAATGGACAATGTACTTGATAATCAAAACACACTAAACACACAACTATCAGCCATCCAGATCAACAGCACACACACACACAAACCGGCTCGCTACTTACACAGGACCCAGCAAATCCTCCGGCAATCAATGCAAATCCCAAAAATAAGAACAAACGTGCTTTCCAGACTAATCCTGAACCAGCATATGAAAATGCCTCTCCTTGCAAACGGCTCTTATCAATCAAGTTGATACTAGCAAATTCCAGGGTCAATGCTCTGCATATTCCACACGCTCTGGTGCTCGTAGGCGACTTACACAATCATACCAAACGTTGTGAGAATACCAGAAAACCAATCCTCAAATCCCATATAACTCTCCCCATCGTACTTTGCTGAATTGATCACTGCATCGATGAAGACCCACCAACCCACTGCTAGCTAGTATAAAAGTCAGTATCTCTCTGGTTCGTTGAACGATACCAGCTACTCACCAATCCGCCAGAGAGATAGGCTCCTATTTGTCGTCCTTTGCGAGACAGGAAACGAAGTGGATTTCTAAATACAAATATGGATTGCGGTTCGTCGTCGTACATGCTCGTTTGCATCGCTTCGTTTCGTAGAGTGTGGGTATGTTTAAAAGAGGTGGAAACAAAATTAAGAAAAAGAAAAAAAAGAAGGAAAACTCGAAACATTCATCATGTTGTTGGCTATATAATGTCGGAGGAGCAGATGACGTATCAAGAGTGTCCAGGTCATTGCAGTACAAAAGCACATACATTTTGATACATGGGCCATGCCAAGCAGCTGTTTAGCTAGCTCACAATAGCATATGAAATATCGTAGCTATGATGCCATTATTGTGGGTCGTCGTGATTATGTGAAAAAAAGTCCAACAGCATCATTTTACTTTTTTCGCTGGGATTTAATGCATTGGGAACCTCAGTAGCAGGAATCATCATCCTCTCTACATTAGTCTTTTTTTTTTTATTATTATTATTAAGTGGATCATCTAGGTTAAAAACACCTTGACATTGGGTTGATGCATCAACCGCAATGGTGCTCCCTTTTTCGATCTGGATCTTTCAATGTCTCCGTATCTCTCCAAAAAGTCATCATATTTCACAGCCTTCACATTCTTTTCATTACCAGCCTTGGACCCTCGACATGTCAATAGATACATGTCTCGTAAGAGCTCAAAGTTAGTAGGAAACACAGTATCATACCAACCTGGCGGCAGTAAATAAGTCGCACAGGGCACCATCAGCCCTTTGTATGCTGTTTGAACAAGAGGCGCATTGATGCCTTCGATCGTGTTGGTCAGGGACGCATAATCGGTGAGTACAAGTCGATGCCCTGGAAAGTACGTGTTGAGGATCTCTAAAAATTCAAATAGCTTTGTTGGTATAAACTCTGGATGTGTATAGTTGGGTGTCCTGGACCGCAGTAAGCGCTGCATCTTGTGCCATAGCAAGGAGCTGGATGTAAAGGGATGGTCTGGGGTGTTGTGCTTTGATCTCGCCTTCTTGCGCAATGTCAAGTATCTTGATATCAACGAGTCCTGAATAGGCTCATAGATTTCTGTGTAGGTTCGCTTCTCGTCAATGCAGACGATGCCTTGATGCGGCTTTAACGTATCGAGGTCATATCGAATGGCGTCATGAGCAAAATGATTCTACATGCACTCTATTGTTAACGCTGTAGATGGCACTGCTTACACACACTTACAATCACTTCCATGCCAAGAAAAAAGCATTGCTCTGTCACCAGTGTATTCCAGTCGAATATGTTCTGATTCAAAACTTGCACGCCATCATGTTTGGGCGCATGCTTTATAAATGAAGGTGACACTAGACGGTCCGATAGTTCAATCATGTTGTACTGGGTTCGCTTGTAAACAGAGGGTTCGTAGCGTTCTATGTAGTCCATGATATGTGGCATCAATCGTCCATGACCACCTGCCATCTCGTAAATAATCAAGTCTTTGTGTGGATACAAGTTTAGCTTGTATTCGGATACCATGTACTTTGCAATGGCATACCCATACCAAGGCTAGATGTTCATGAAGAGTGAATAAAACGCAAGCATATATCCATCTTGAGCATTTACCTTGAAAAGCTCTGTTAGCGTATACCGTAATTGCTGTATATTGTGATGGTTTATGCGTCCTTGAGATTTGGCTAATCGACTCATGTACTGAATATGGTCTTCTTCTTGCTCCATCTCCTCGATGTCTGCAAGTGGCGAGGTAGTTGGCTTGGAGTAGAAGCCGTAGGAGGGGTTGAACAAGGAGTCGTCGATAAAGTCGCGCACTAGCATCTTTGTATTTGTAGGTGGTTTCGTTAGCGATTCGGTATCTTTGCTTGTTTTAAGTGGATAGGTTGCATGAATCTCTTCAGGAGGAGGCTGATTATTGCCAGACCAAACAGACGTAAAGAAACCAGGCTTGTATCTCTGACATAACGAACTTGTATGCATCAAACGTCTTGCTGTTAATGTGTACATGTTGGAGACTCGAAGTGAAGAAAATGAAAAACCTGGAATTAGAAATGCAATCACCCACACTTTTCAATGCGGCGAGTCAATTAGCCGAGTACAGCAGATCTGGATAAAAGGGCAGGATTGCGTCAAAATCTCGAGCTCCTTTTTCCTTCATACTTTAATTACATTTATAATCAGAAATGGTAAAAAAAAAAAAATACACATCACTTTAACTGTAAAACTCACTCTAACTTATCCAATTCACTCTAGTCTATCCAGATTGGCGATATTGTAAGTCTCTTGATTGGAATTCATCATGCTATCAGTGTCAATATTCATCACGTATGTGATCTCTCACTCTTATAGATTCCCGACGGTACTCTTCAATACGTTCCTTTTGATCCCAAGGAAGACATCACTGCCTGTCCTCGGTAAGTACACGAATAGCGTGTTCCTCTTTACCATGACTCAAGCTAATCTTATTCTAGTCCCATCCCATACAAGATCCATGAAAAGTTGAAGGGCAAGAAGGCTGTCATCTTTGCCATTCCTGGTGCGTTTTTATAATGTATTTATAATGCGATGTGTGTCTCATTCTTGCTGCTTATGATTAGGCCCTTTCACCCCTGCCTGTTCTGAAACTCATGTTCCTGGATTTATCTCTGCTCATGATGCATTAAAGGCCAAGGGCGTCAGCGATGTTATCTGTATCTCTGTTATGGATGGCTTCGTTATGAATGCATTTGCCAAGGCTTACAAGGCCGGTGATAAGGTCATCATGGCTGGTGATGGCAGTGCCATCTTCTCTGGTGCTCTGGGCCTTACTCAAGATTTGACCAAAAACGGTATGGGTATTCGTTCCAAGCGTTTCGCTATTGTCATTGATGATTTGGTCGTCAAGTACGTTGGTGTTGAGCAAGCTCCTGGTGTTACTTCCTCTGGTGCTGAAGCCGTGTTGGCTAAATTGTAAAATTATACTAATATGTAAAATAAAGTTGAACACTGATAAAAATATAGCTCTCTATATTTCTTACGGATGTTGAATTATACCTACTACTACTTTCCCAGGAATTCCATAGTGTCTACAGACGTAATATCCTATAGTCAATAGACTTGTCCTCGGTATAAGATGTGAAGACTCGCATATTCTATATTTTTATGCATTGGCTATATTTGTTGCTTTGATGTCATTTATACAGCTTTGCTGCTGTACAATATACTCTTTCAGATGTATATTGTTCCTTTGTAGCATGTGAAGCCAATACTACCAACAGAGCTATTTACCTTGACTATAATAAAATGCTGCGTTGCATGCCTATCAGGTGAATATCTTGATTGGCAGTATAGCTCAAGGGGAACACCAACTTGTATTCAATGCAAGTGTTTGCTGTCCATGTAGCATGCCGAATACTCCTAGCTTGAATACCGTAAAAAAAAAGCCCACAATCTCTAATATATACGAGTGTTTATGCTTTGGATGGCTCTCTACCTTCGCTTCGCCTGGGTAAGAACCAATCTGCGCAGCAGTAGCTCGCGCTACCGTTTGCCCTCGCGTATCTTATTAAAATACTGCTACTTTCATTTTGACCCTCCATTTCCATATGAAAACCATCCTTTTATCTGTGGATCTGATTCTTATGCGATGCTCTACATCCATATACATGTAGTTACTTCATATAAGGGCAAGCAGCATACTGATATTTCCCCGTTTTAATCCTTAGTGCACCTGATACAGCAAAATTTGAGTGCATTTGAGCTGCATTTTCTTGCGTTCATGGCCGTTTTAGACCGTCAGAATAGCACCAAACAATTGACCTCATCTGGCACTTACTTCCTGACACCTTTGCTCAACTTTTTAGGGACCAAAAAAACTTGGCCAAAATTCGACCAAAAAGCATAAGGTACCCCTCATGATTTTCATCGAAAATTAAACGATCGCGTTTTTGACCCTGATAATGAAGACTTTTACTATGGTATATATTGGATCAAAATGTTTCTCTCAATCTAAAGCAACTTCTGAAGCCACTTTTATCAGGTCTTCATATGCAGAATTTCGACATTTTGGCCAAAAACCTCTTTTCATATTTTCGTAAATTACTCAACAAGTTTATTCAAAACATTTATCTTATTTGATACCATTGGATGCGCCTGGAAAAGTACTCCAAGAATGTATTAGGAAGCGTAGGGTGATCATCACAATTTATATAATCGAATACCTCAAAATAGATTAAAGAAGTCGACAAAGACAAAATTTGTCCAATCTTGAACAAAAAAATATCTGAGTTTGAATTGAATTTGGCGACGGCATTGCTGCTGGCTGACCTAAATGCCTTTCTGTTGATGACAATGATGATTGCGATGCTGATTAAATGAAGATCGTGAACATGAAAGAACAATCATTTAGCTCAAATAATTTTTTCTTGCTTTTGTTGGGGGGGGGGGTCTTTTGCAATGGCAATCTCTTAAAAAAAAAGTCGCTGTAGATCTTAAGTCTTATTTTTACGCACGGCCAGCTTTATGTCTTCATCTCCAGAGCAACATCATCGAATAGTATAATAATTCTACTACAAAAAAACGTGGCACAAACAGAGAAGGTGGTGTGTAAGTGCTACATAAAACTTGAACTCTTTTTCACATCGACTTAATAATAGCTTTCGTTAGAGATCAGTGTATAAGCAAAGGGGGATGCCCAGGCAGATACCTTTCATTCATTTTTGATTGGTTGTTTAAAATACACTTGGTATACCAAATTCTTGTTATTTCTGATTTGAAATGTCTTTGGCAAGAGCCCATAGAGTGTCGCCGTCATTGAGCTAGCGAGGTAGATTGCGTAGCGAGCCAGATATTTGATTACACTAGTCCGTAACCAGTTATCAGCACTCAATCTGTCTACTGAAATGACAATAGTACGTGCTATTGGGCGATGAGATACGCTTTATAACGTTGACCCGAGAGATCTATCAATTGTTGTCCTGTTGCATAGGATGCTTTTTCGCAGCGATAGCCGCGAGATTGTTTTACCACCATTCTAAAGTCAATGACCAATTCAAACCTCTTGTTGATACACCACTGCTTGATCCGATCGCTTACATAAACTAACAAAATTGTTCTACAAAAAATCTTGAGAGATCAACACACTGATAGCCCAACAAAACCTCACATTACCTCACCGTATCGACATTTAAGCAATAATCGCTCGATCTAAAATGAAACACAATGTTTCAAGTCTTTTCTACTTTCTTTCCAAGGCGTGGATGGGTGTCGGGTCCTTACCAAGCTTTCATTTCCAGGGTGAAACTAATTTGAGCGAAACATCATTTTTGGAGACGGCTCCTTTGAACTTTATCCATGCTTGGTTGCTTTCGAGATGTCCATCATGTGTGATTTACTGGTAGCAACATGGTACGATAAACGTGTCATTGCAGCGTTCAATCGAAGCATCGCGTTGATCATATCAGTTTTGACATTGGGTAGCAGAGTGTCGCCTGCAATGTCTGAAACCTATTTTTTCAGCTTAATCATCATGATGGACGCGACATATATACTTGCTTGGTGTTTGGTCAGCCAAAGGCCAATCATTTGATGTTCCTGGCTGACGTTTGATACATCGCAAATGCTACAAGGCACTGCCATCAAGCCTTCGGTATATGGAAAATGTAATCGATGGCACATGCTTCTTTACAAGAGGGATGAGGCGCTACTTTCTCTAAGGGATATTGCTTTGTCCTTTGAACCCTACCTGTGTTTGCTGCTGCACTAATTTACTGAGGTACCTATTAAGGCTACTTTAAATTAAAAGACATTTGACCCACAAATAGCTATTTCTAGGGAAAGCTGAGGCATGTGTGCCTCTCCATTCCCAACAACACATGACATCTGATTGCTAGGTCTTATTGATTACATATATTTGTATTAGACAAAAAAAAGCAAGCCTAAGCCGCTGTCTGCATAAACAATGTACGCACAGACAGCATTTGACAGATCTTGTGCTACCACTTTGCCATTGGTATGCATTGCGCTTTTATGAATTGATATACGCCGTATACTGTTGATAGTGGCAATCATTCCTGTTACCATTTTCAAGTTGCGAGAAGTGAAACAAGCTTTATTAAATACATTACAAACACACATCACCATCGTATTGTTTGTACACCAAGCGCCCAATCCAAAATTTAACCACTTCAGTGCGATTGATTGCGCGCCAAATGATGAGGACTATTCTACAGATCATACTGCAACAACGCTCATCCGATTAATATGTATGGGTATACTAACATTCTTGGAAAAAAGGCTCTAGACAAGTCTTTTTTTTTTATTTAATTATGAAAATGAAAATGATATATGTTTATTTACAAGAAAAGAACGAAACAACAGAAATAACTAAGCGTAAAATCCTCCCACAGGCACAGGTGGTTCGGAGGTAGCTAAAAGCGATGCATTGTTGTTTAACATCAACGCCATAGAGGCAGAAGAAGTATCAGGGTAGCAATAATAGGATGAAGTAGGATAAGGAAGAGCAGATGGGACAACCATGGTAGAACTTGGGCTTTGGTGTAATTGTGGGTGTTGTTGAGACGGTAAGAATGGTGTAGTTACAGAGGTAGATGGAGCATCCAAGAAATGGATGAGCTTGCTTGTTTCTTTGTTCTCATTCATGAGATTGACTAGGTCTTGCTTCAATTGAGTACCTTTCAGTGTATGGCGAAGATATCTGGAAGCCTGTTTGTTTTCAGTAAAGTCGCTGCATTGGACCCATTGGGCTTTGGTGTCATCTTGTGATTCCATGTAGAAGAGAGGGGGTTGAGACATGTAAAAGTGGATGTCAGATGTGGATTCGCCATTGCTATCAACTGAAGGCGTGTATTCAACGCCCAGCATGCTTGTCAGTGGGATTTCCACCTTGAAACGCAAACCGCCTTCCGTAATGAACCACACGAATGCCTGCTGTTCAGCTTTGTAGAGACAGATCAAGTCGTTTGCGTGAAGCTTGAGACGATGCCATGCACCGATAGTCAGTGTAGTAGCATTAAAGTAGTTGCTTCCAGTATCGTTGTCTTGACTAACTGTTGAGGAGGAGCCAGCCATCATCAAAGTAGAGGGGTTCACAGTTTTATCGCTGTCCTGGGTTGACGCGTCTTGAGAAGCACTGTCGACAGTATCACTAGAATCAATTTCTGAAATAAGGCATTTTAGCATTATGTAATTTGAGCAATTAATGATGAAACTTACTAGGAGAGGAAGAGATCCACATGTCGGACTCATTAAGAGGAGTGGGTCCATCTGCTGAATCGGTTCTCTCGGTGCTCAGCTGTTTAGAGTCGTCAAAGTAGAAATTGCTAGGATGGAGGTTCTCTCGGTTAGGACTGAGCGAGGGAGACATTTGACCGTGGACAAAGTCAGGGAAATCCTCCGATAGTACATTTCTATCACTAAAGGGAGCCAAGTGGTTCATTCCGCTATTACTAGCATCGCCGAATTCCGAATGAAAAGAGGGCAGCGTGCCAGCTGTAGAGTTCATATCATCCACTAATGTGTGCGACAAAGGATTGAAAGATGGAGGCATGCTTTGTCTAGACATTCTAGTAGGACTCTCTAATACAGGATAGCAAGGTGAAACGGACCAGTTGGACATGGAGGGATACTGGTGTTGTGAGACCATTTGAGGAAGACCAGGCACGGAGGAAGAAGGGGGAGTTGCACAATCATTTGGCATAAATGGCTCAGGGCCAGGAGTTGGAAACGAAGACCGAGCCAATTCATTTTGGTTACCGTAGTAAGGGATAGTATCCACACTTTGAGCTCTTGGTAGTGGCATTCTGTTTCGCATGTAAGGGGCAGGATAATAGAAGGGTTGCTGTTGCTGTTGCTGATGCTGCTGGTGATGATACGGTAATGGGATCATTGGAGGTGCTGGACCTGGCGGACCATAAGGAGACATCAGACCATACTGCTGCTGATGATAATGATAGAGCTGTGCACGTATAGCCGCTTGTTGCATTTGCATTTGAGCTCTCTTTTGCATATGTTTTACTTTGGCCCTTCTATTTTGGAACCAGATTTGGATTGATCTTTCGCTCATGCTCAATTGCTCAGCTAATTGCTTTCTGAGTTTGCTGTTTGGACTGACATTGACAGCAAATGTGTCTTCAAGGACGGCAAGCTGCTCTGCTGTAGCTCTGGTTCTTTTTCTTACATAGGTGTGATGGTGATCAATGTCATTTGGACGATTCATTGAGCTTGCATCTGCTGATTCTATAGGGTTATTCATAATGGCAGAAACGATGGTATATGATAAAGAGAAATGAAAGGTATAATTTTGGTATAGAAGATGAGCTAAATATAAGTATATAATGCAGGGAAAAAGAGAATGAGTTGAAAAATGACAGCACCTTAAATACATTTGGAATTTAGTGCCAATGTTGTCTTACATATTGATATCGAAAAACATGGCAAATGTCAGATACGATCCCCGAGAACAAGATGATGATTAAATGGTAAAAACAGATCCGAGCTGACTCTATTTCCCCAAATTCATAGACAAGCTAAAGCCATCAATATCCAGGAATAGCTTTTTTTGATGCACAATATAAATCTAAGACATTGGGTTGCAATTTAGCGATGAATGCGCTACTAGAGTGAGTGATTTCTTTAGAGCAAATATGTGAATGCTTTAAGATGAGAATAATACTATTTTACGTCAAAACGGACAGCGAATGGCCTGATTTAATTTGTATCATTGAGGGTTATTCACCATGACACTCACTGCCGAATTGCCTCTGTCTGAATTAATTATTTTTTCTGCTCCCATTCTTTTCTTTGTCATTGTAATAATGTCAGTTGAAAAAGGTAATAAACCAACCCATGTTATGTTTAACATCTTCAATCAATTGATTCGATGTTCCTTATTGGATCGCAATCGCATCAAAGCTTGTTTTCTAACAGTGATGCCGTGAAAAATTGCTTCCGGAAATTCCACATATACTGTGGTTTTGGTTTTTTTGCTTGTCAATGTTATTTTCCAAAAGGAATATCGCTTCATTATATCTGATTTAGAAAGTGCCCACGCGAGATTTGAAGCTGAGAGTTTTCATGTCACTAAAGAGTCGTCGTTTCTCCAATGTTAATTAAGGTGAATTCGGATTGACGTCTCTGCAGATATTTTTAACACTGCTTACAGCATATTTGTTGCTTGTATAAGCAACGGGCATGTTGTTTAACGTGTTCATTTTCTGACCGATCGTCGAAAGCTGGAATAAATTCATCACTTTTTGATGTTTTCGCAGACTCATTCCGGAATTTCGTAAGAGTATTCAGTCTGTTTGAAACTATTTCTAAGATATTATTCATGTATTTAGCTGGAAGAGCGTGGCTAATACTTGCATTGTGTGCTTAACAATTTTAGCATGACACCCAGAGCGTTCCCATGGTTACAAAATGCCTAATGTCTCTCTTCCGCCAAGTACGAAACATTCATGCAAACATGTTTCTGCTTGTCAATGGCTCTTTAGTAAGCATTACACTAGCAAAGTTCTATTATTATCGTTTCTATATCTTCAAATAACCCAATTAAATATATTTTCTCTATAATAAGGCTTGATACAATTGCTTATGTGCAAATGCTTTATTGTTTTGTCTTCGGTTTTTAGAAGTGCTCTCAATACATCTGATTAATTGAGGATCTGCAAAAGTTTACTTATCCAGACAACGAATGCTTTTGTGCACATGTTCCTTTCATGTTGGCGCTAAAATACGTAGAACTGATAGCTGTCAGCGTTTTATAGATGGGATAATAACGCAATTCAATCTCTAAAAATTTGGATCCAACAGTGTCATTGGGTAAATCTCTGGAAACCATGACATGGTCAGTGACAATGCGCAATGTGCCGATCCGCGTTAGCTTGATGATGAACACTATTTACGGCTGTACATGCTAAGTCTTACAGTCGAAAAGCCAAAGCTACCATACCGAGCAGCAGATTGGGCTGGAGTACCAGATTGAAAGGGGGTTTCCAGCCTAAAGCGGCATAACCAAAAAAGGCTCGGTGTATCCTTGAATGATTAACAGATAGATATTCTTTGATAGACTTACAATGTTTCCCTATTGATAAACCTGGCTGCTCTCGTAAGGTACTAATCTTGCACTTGAGATGTCCTCTGAATTACCTCATAGCGACTTTGTAGCTGGATGATTTGGTGCATTAAGCGAGTTGACAGCAGTTATGATTCTCTCAGTGGTGCCGGTGACATGAAACGTTGCAGAATGCGCTTTGAGCAATGTCGTTTTGTTAAACTCACTAAAGATTTAGGCTTCATATATGCCAGACTCAAATATAGATAATGCTAGATGAAATGCTGCGTTTAACGCGCTCCTATCATGCAACTTTAAAATAGATAATCATTCGGGAAGCACAGTCCTCTTTACTGTGACACAGTAGGCTTTAGATTAAACACATACTATGTAAAGCTGGGCATTTGAAACTACAAGGGACCTCACGTCAAATGTATGTATATGGTGCTAGACAACATGTCTCAATAGGAAATCTCTCAAGATATCTCACCGATCGCTAATCTAAACAACCGGCATAGATTATCTGATTGCACTTGATATTGATTCAAGGATAACAGGTTGATGCCTATGATGATGTAGTTCTTGAGCATGTTTATCATGCTAAAGGATTCCAATTTATCTTTTGAACAGTGGCCATCCCATTTAATTTTAGGGCGATGAGTCAATAAAGACACTACTATGAATAAAGGTTTTACATTCATTTCGATCAATTAAGCTAATACTTCCATATAACAATCGCCACAGGTCAAAGTGAAACCTCTATTTATGATGTTTCATGATCGAGTCATTACCTATAGCATCTTGTAACAAATTTAATTTAAGCAGGAATTGCTTTAACAAGCAAATCAATGACGCATCTAATACACTCCTTATACTATAACACGGGCTCGCTTTCTTTTTGTTGTTCAAGTATTCATGACAGCATTGTGTATGCTACAAGCTCATGCTTGTCATGGGGTTTATGTTTACTGTTTGCTAAATCACGCTTGTTGGAAGCGTGAAACTGTTGTCATTTGTAAATGAGATGCAATAGTGTCTTGACTGAGTTCTCACTGATTGAATCAACCATTTGGCTCATTTGGTGATGCTGAATTCAAGATTTTTTTTTTTTTTGCAATATAGCTGACCTTACCATACGTATCAATAAAGCGCAGACTGATCTTCTGTGATACTTCAGTGCCTTCTCGTATGAGTGAATGGTATCATCATGCTTTTTCTTCTTCTTCTGTGCCACGGTAGGCTCGAGCTATTGTCTCTTTGAATGCCCTCAAGACATCATTTAACACTAGCAATGCCGCCATAATAGGCCACTTGTTAAAGGGCTTGTGCAGACTCAAGGAACGCTGGAGACCCTTTTTATAAAACAAAGAGTAATTACATGCCATGCTTTAATTTAGTGCAACCTTGATTCAAGGCTTATAATCGTGGATGAGAAAAAACAAAAGGCCATTTAGGTATAATGCTCAGTGACACAAATCGTCAGTAAAAGAAACCATTCTTGCTCTGTAGCATATCATGAGGTGAATTCCATACAGCAGTTGGCCAATGTATTGTAAATAATACCCCTCGAAACCATTCGATTCAAACGACCCTGTTTCGTATGAGCCCAAGCCGTACAAAATCACTGCCATAGCATCATCAAGCACTCTGCAGTGTTGCACTTGTACACAGCCTACTGCCTTGTAGTACCAGTTGCTATGCATTTATTTCGTATGTATGATGCTATATTGCTGAGGAATGCCATCTTGAGCGAAAAGCAGAAAAAAGAACGCCTTGGACCTGAATAAACAAGTTTCATGATCGACATACCGTTTATATTCAGTAGCAGAAAAAAGAAATGTATCGAGTTTTGCGTACATAAATAAATGTACAAGCATTCTATTGTATACTTTAACGATGGATTGGAACTTCTTTATTAGGTCATTCCGTAAAACCGGGCTTGATTAGGCATAACGAGATTGAAAGCAGGGATCAAACAACCATCATTGCAACTTGTAGATGTATATATATATATAGTAGCAAGAAGAGGCTTGCTCGAATACAATGCGAATGTGTAGCGCGAATCTCCTCGTTTATAAGCTGTTCATATTAGGAATGACAGATAAATATTGACGTAGAGACATCCGAGAAGAAGCTTATTATGAATAGAAACAGGATAGAGGCCTCAGAACACTTTCATATGATTTGAAGATAAAGCATCTTGGTAATTTGACACCTACATCTCATAAACAAAACATTCATATAGTGTATGCAACTCAAGTGTGCGCAAAACCAGAGACACACAAGGTGTAACAAAGGTACCACCTTACACATTTTGTGTTCATATGATCTAAGCATCTCCCATTGCGATAAAGGTCATTTGCCGCATCCATGTACACTTGCCTACTATTTATTAATTGCATTAAAGTGAATTTTATCTTTTGCTTCTTTCTTTCTCTGCTAAACAAAACATGAATCGTCAATTCAATACGCCTTCTCCTGTCGTATTTCCAGCAGCATCTCCTACACCTAAATTATACAGCACACCCAGCAAGAAGCTGCCACAAGTGGAGGCATGGCAAGACATTATCGGCATAGAATCCGTGCCACAGCAACAGAACATTTATCAGCATCCTTTTGACCATCAACAAGCTCCACAGCAATACAATTACAGCAGCAGAGAAAGATCAGCGCATCAGCAACATACCACTTCTATTTCACCACTGTCTGTCATGATGGAAAGCGACATACTGCTGGATGACGAAGATATATCCTCCTACAGATTCAGCGAAGACGAGTTTCTGTCTTCTATTATATCATCTTCTACCGCTTCATCAAGACAATCATCCCCGCTTAATCAGCGCCACCGTCTGCGTCGACCTGTTTCCTACACATCACCTTCGCCTTTACAACAGCAAAAAATCATGGAGGAAGAACAGCAAGAGAGCGAAGAGAAGCCAATTATAGGCATCCCGTTTGAGCCAGCACCCAATGTGGATCCGATTCATGAAAGAATGCCTATGAGAAGATTCTCTTTCAGTAATGGCACGGATGCCCATATCAAATCAATGAGCAACAGCAGCAGAAGCAACACTAAATTGGGCTCATTCATGTCTCGATTCAAAAAGGCTGCAACTTCTGGAAGATCTACATCGTCCTTGTTTAAATAAATATTCTAGATGCCTTGCTTTATTCTGAATCTTCTTAATCCTTCTTTTTAAACTTTTTGGGATTGGAAGTATGTTTGGTATTGGTTGTGAGTGCTTCTCCATCATCAAAATCTGCAAAATCTTCAAAATCATCGTCCTCGTCTTCATGGTCGTCTTCATCATCGATTGCGAAATGCTGATGATGCTGATTCACATTGTCATCTTCATCCTCGTCTGCTTCAAACAACATGGGTGTTTCAATTACCAATTCATCCCTGTACCGTAGTGTAAGTAAAGCTTGTTGAGACCCCATTATATACGTTGCATTAAACTTACAATTCATTGGATTCGTCATTATCGCCCAAACGAAATTTACGTCGATTTGCGCTGGCTGATTTACCTCGGTTAAACAGATTGCGGACAAAGCCAAGCAGCGAGTTCTTATTACTATGGACACCTTCACGTACTTGTTGAGGTGCACCACCAAATTCATCTGCTGCTGATGCCGAAGGTCGTCTACTGCCACGACACCAACAACAGCAGAGAGTCAGCGCAAACAAGATGACAATGATCAAGGTACTGGTTCCCCAATTATAATACTGGCTCCATTTATCTTCTGGCATGAGCTCGCCCTCCTCCAACTCGTCTTGCGAATTGGTATCTTTCTCAGTTTTTGTGCTGGAGGGCGCTGGTAAAGAGGGTCTTGGGGCTGGCTTGGTGGTTGGCGTGGTGATGGGAGTAGTGCCATTGCCTACTTGACTGAGTCTACCCTGAACGACATTGTCGCCTACTTGCATGAATCGATTGATCATGTCCAGACATTCAATGGGCCGGTCGTAAGGTACCATATGACTTCCGTCCTTGATCAATACATAGACCAAATTGCGCTCCTGGGTATAATAGCCAGCCAACTTGTTGTCAATCTTCCATACTTCCTTCTTGGTGTTCTTACTGAAACCTCTTGATCCGTTCCATGTCATGTTTCCAATCAAATACTCTGTCCCGACATAGTTGCAGATCAAATCGTATTCGCCACTGAACAGGAGTACAGGAATTTCCTCGAGAATCCCGGGTAATAACTAGATTCTGTTGCGTGAGTTGTTTTGCGCTATGTACACGTATACTCTAGCATACTGCTTACATAATATGCAGGTTTGCTTTGATCACCATGTAATTCAGCAGATACCAGTGATGTGCATTCCTTCCAGCCTAGTGTTTGTTTGTCTGCATGCACAGCTGTCTTTACCTCGGCCAACTATCAATAGCTATCAGTAATAGGAAACCAGCAGATCAAACTGGCCATCTACATACTCTTAGATACTTTGTCACATCATCCAATTCATAAGGCCATGATAAGCCGCATTCTGGATAAGTTTCCTCCTTGAGTCGAATATCGTACATGTTCATACAAATCTTGTCGCCAGCCTTGTTTCTATGCACACCGTAAGACGTTGTTTGCAATAATCAGATCCCTTGTACTTACTCATGTGTACTACTGTCAATCACGTCTGTTAGGATTCGCTCGCATGAGTTGACGTGAATGGTCTCCTTGTCTTTGATATCGTTTTGACAATTCTTCAAATGTGCCGAGATGATGGGCAGTCTGTCCTTATCTACTAGGTTATGTTGCACACTGAAATCATAGTAAGCATTGTACTGGTGCTCTGCTGAGATCCAGCCATTGCCAATCGCGATGCCCTTGAGATTGTATTTGCCGTGCTCCTTGTTCAATTCCAATAGCCTTGATGCAAAATAAGGGATATAGGTGCCAGCGTAACTTTCTCCCGCAATGTAAAAATCTTGTTGAGCAAGGTGGGGGAATGCAATAAACAGTTTGTCCACAAATGTAACAAATTCCTCTGTAATCTGACTCATATTGTGCATGTAGCTGTCTGTGTTTGCAAAACTAAAGCCAGTGCCTACAGGCTGATCCACTAAAAAGCCATCAGCGTTTGTAATACTCTAAACGCAACTTTGCACTCTCTTACAGTAGACATTGGTGGCATATTTCTGCCATCCTCCTTCATTGATTGACAGTGACAGATCAGGGTTCACTCGAAAAGGTCCATTCTCTAAAAAGAGGCCATCCATGCTAACAGGAGAGAGATTGAGTGTGTTAAGCCCTGCATAAACGAAATCCAATGCTTCTCTCCATTTTTACCTTGAACAGCCAGGTCCACCATTCAGCCAAACAATCTAGAGAAATACAACGCAGAATCAGTATGCTTCATTCATTAACCTGCTAATCACAGCGAATGGTTACTAGTTTCTCGTTGCCAGATTTAATCTCGTTTTCAATCATCCAAAAGAACAGATTTGCATTCGTCTCGCTTGAAATCTCAATGTGTCTGTGGGAAGGGGTATATACGAGTTGGCTTGTGCTATTCTTACTGAGACATGAGAGAGACTTACCCTGCATATTGTGTAAAGTTCAATGTGCTGATATCGATGCCAGGCAACGATGTTACTTTATAGTCCTCAGCTAATAAGCGAAAATAGGCTTGGTTTAGCGGCTTGATTAGGTTTCATGTTTACGAATGCTTTATCTACCACTTTGTGCCGCTGCAAGCGATATTCCACTGAATGCGAGTAGTCCATACAAGATACTACGCATGCTGGTATTTATTGAGTACGAGTATAAAAGAGGAAAAGAAAGGGGGAAGAGCAAAAGAAAAAAAGAAAAGAAATGCAAAATAAAGTGCTACAAAAAAGGATTCATTTGCACCACCAAAGAGTCACTGTGTTGAATAAATTTACAATGATAACGCAGATGGACCCTCTTTCAGGCTCATAAAGATGGCTATCGTCATGATCAGTGTGAATCGCAGCCATTTCCATGTCATGTAAATCATGGATTTGATCACATTCTGCACAGACCCAGTCAAGCCAGTAGTCAATGGTTGCTTGGCGTTCATGGTTACTACCTGTACAGGCAAGGAATAGGCAAATCCGCTGCTACTCGTGCTGCCGCTGATCGTTTCATCCCGTAGCGAGTCCAGACATTGATAGTCGTTCTTGTAACAGAGGTGCCGCTTTTCCAGCAGAAACTTTTCATGGTCGTATTCGTTCTCTAATCGACCTATCAGGCTTAAAGCGTCATCCAATGCATCCTTCTCGACAACACCAGCCTTGACCAGAATGGACTCCAAAGCAGTGTCTACATTTGGCAATTGATTATATATAGTTTGAAACGGTTGCAATAGAATGCTTGATGTTGTACTACAGTCGTCTTGGTCTTCTTGGCTGTACAGTGATGCTGATGATGGCGCTTGATGTTTAGACCAAGCGTTTTCAAGTTCTGTTAATAGATTGTTTCGCATCGCCGTGCCTTGGCTGGTTTTCTTTTGCTCGTCCCCTTGGTCGTCTTCTTCTGCTGACAAATAGACACCACGCTCTCGTAGTCGAGTCAACACATGGCGATGCTCCTCCAAACTCTGCTTCAACTCGCCAATGTGCAAATGCTGTGCATCAAAGGCCATTTGTAACTGCTCGTGATCATGCTTTGTAAACTGGAGATCCTCACACTGTTGCTTCAGCAGATGCAAATCATGCAATGTGTCCAACAAGTTTTTTTCTAACTGTGCTTTTGCTTGATTCACATGGTCATTTTCGATTTTTAATTGATCCATTTTAAGCTTTACTTGTGCACAATTACCCGCGCAGCCACCACTTCTAGCACGAGCAGCCGTATCAGTGTTACTATTGACAGTGAGGATAGCACTGTTTGTTGCTTCATCGTGTTGCTGATTACCAGTGATACCATCTTTGGTCAATGTTTTTCTCTTTGTTGTTTCCATCTCTTGAATCTTGGTGGTTGCATGATCAAGACTGGCCTGTAGTAGCTCCACTTGGCTCTCCAACTGACGTGCCTTTCGAGTGTGTGAGCGGTCTAATTCCTCTTGCTTGGAAAGGACATTTTCAAGCTGGCATGATAAGTCCTGGTTCTTCTTTTCCAGCATCTCCACCAATGCCTCTCTCGTGGTCGATGGCACATACTTCAGGTCTTGCTCCGGGTCTTCTTCTGTCAGCTTGATCAGTGAGTTGGATGAATTGGAGGGCGTTGGGTAGGGTGCTGCATAACTGGACAGCAGGTGGTCGTAGTTGGTCTTTAATGCCATGTTGTTCTCGAGCAATGATTTTCCAATTTCAGCTGCCAATTTCAAATCTAGGTGGATATTAGTAGAGGCTTATATGATACTGCCAATAGACTAGACTACCTCGCTCTTTGTCCTTGATAGAACTATACGCATTTTTCAGCATTGGAATGAGCTCATTAGGCGATTTTTGCATCCAAGAAATTGAAGATGTCAGTGAAGATGCGGTGGATAAACTGGGTGAAGGTGGAGCATCACAGCTGCCACTGTCGTCAGCGTTGGTTTTTACAGCCATCGTTTGAATCTAGGGAAATTATGTATAGAGAAGAGAGAAAGAAGAGACACATTGCCATGGACGCATTTATACATGTTTTATTGAAATTTCCATACTTCATTTGAGGAAACACCCAATTGAGAAAGGATTCCAGTCACTTGGCCTTGCGAATAATCTCTCGCTCTCTCTCCGCATACTAGTTGAAGCATCTTGTTTGGACCACATACAAATATCTTTCTGCGTTCTCCGTCGTCCTTGGACATGGCTTCAATCATTTCCTTGGTCACGTAGCCCTTTTCATACGCTGCATTGTTGGTGTCTTCCAGCACATATTTCACCTTGAATCTATCTTTGAATTTCTGTGCAAGCTGATCTAATTCAGATTTCAGCAGAATGTCTTGTTCTGTCTTGTTGCCATAAATCAGCCATAATCTGGTATGCTGATCTTGAGGATTCTCCAGAATTCGGCATATTAATTGATACATGGGTGTAATCCCGGTACCACCAGCAATCTAATGTAGAGCTGATTTAATCCAGCTGTCAAATTACAGCGTACACACACACGGCGGCACTTACCATGCCCACTGTATCCAAGCTATTTTCACTGTACAGATATTCCTCCGTCATAGGGCCTCTCACATGGATATCGCTATTCAACTGGAATCCACTGAGCGTGCGAGATACTGAGCCATCTGGATACCGTTTCACAACCAAATCAAGATGGCCATCCTTGTACGGGTTCTGATTGATGGGCGTGTAGGGTCTCATTACTTGAATTGTGTCATCTTTAATGTACAAACAGGATGGCACTGGATAGTCTTTGGAAGGTTGTTTTGTTGTTGATACTCGCAAAAGGAAAGAATCAGGTGATATTTGCTCTTTTTTTATCAATTCAAGTGGCACATACACATTTTCATCAAGTGCTCTTTTGTTTTTGTTGAAATATTCCCAACCCAAATAGCCTGTTCCAGCAGCTATCAAACCTAATCCTGCCACTAAGCGAGTCTTGCTTGGCTTGTTGACGGCTGTTGTAAAGTGTCGCTTTGGTGATGTAGATGCAATGCGAGCAATTCCTTTTAAAAGCATGATGTGTTGAGAGAAAAAGGAATATAAAAGAGGGGTTCAAGAATACCACAGTTCTGAAAACCAGGGCTTGAATTCTATACGGACATCCAAAACTTTATTTCAAATGTGAAATTTACAATTGGGACACCAGCTCAACACATAATAAGTGTTGTGAGCAAAACAGTAGTTTCTTGATGCCATTTGAACTGCGTGATAAGATTGTTCCGTGTCGTTTTCAGACAAGTTCTGCAAGATGAAGGGTGACAGACTGCATTCTTGGTCTTCCTTGACATCACTGGTGGATGTGCTTGTCAGTACCAAGGTTAATGTAGGCGGCGATGATGGGTTGGGCTGAACAGCAGGCGGCATAACTGATATGCAAAAAAAAAAAAAAAAAAAAAAAAAAAAGTAAAACGAGAAAAGCAAGTTTATTGATAGTATATATATATATATATATATACATATATATATATACAGATGAACGACGCGATAGTAGTATTCCTCCGTTTCATGCAATTTTTCCTAACTTGTGTGCCATCATCATATTACGTCCGTATAGAATCATGGACTCATCTTGCAGTGTTTGGTTCTTTTGATAAAGCACCTCCAGCTGATCCTGCAATTCCCGTTCCTTTTTATGTTGGAATGCCATTAATTTCTGCAATTTGTGCTCAAAGCCCATGCTGATGTGATGTTGCATAAGTGCCATGGCTTCTTTATGTCGCGATTGTGTAATCTCTGCTTCCATCTCCATCTCCGTCAATTGGCTGGACAGTGTCAAAATTTCTCGATTCACTCGTAATAGATCCGTGTCGAACTTTTTCTGGAATTGTATCCATTGGCGCTGCTTCCATTCTCGCTGCTCGAACTCAATGCGGTCTGCCAGCCGTTGATGAACATCCATGCTAGGCTCTGCTGTCGATACTACAAGTTCCTTTTTAAACATGTCTTGCATTCGAACCACATATTGCGCTGGATCCAGTATGGATTGACGCTCTAATTGGTATATGCGCGTACGTTGGACAATGGCGTCGGATTTGGCTGCTTTTAGAGCGATCTGCAATGCATGAATCTTGGCGTGATACAATAGCAGATCCTCCTCATGGTCGTGTTCAAGGTCTACGTTGTCGTCTCGTTGCTCAGTGTTGTTATTTGTCGTTGAAATTGAAATATCAGACTTTGAGTTTGTTGCCAATTGTAGTTCCAACATTTCAATCCTTCTTGTTAAATTGCGATTGGATTGTTCTACCTTCTTGGTTTGTTTACTCTTTTCTGTTTTCATGGCTTGATATTTCTCTTCGGTCAATTTCAGCTCTTTCCGAATGCTGTCCAGTGTCAATGCTTGCCGCTTGCATTCTCGATCCAAATCAACTGCTTGTCGCTCTGCTTCATTGTACATGAGTCGAATGGCCTCGGTGGCTTCATCTTCTTCCTCCTCCTCCTCCTCCTCCTCCTCCTCCTCTCCTTCTTCATTGTCGTCATGATTGGCAGATGTTTTCTTTTTCTTTTGTAGAGCCTCCAACCCAGCTCTTAATCGACTTGCCTGGGTCTTGTATCGAAGACGCTGCTGTCTTGTGTCCTCCAATTCCTCCAGCATGGTCTCCATTTCACGTCTCACCATTTCCAATGTTGTTTCATATTCATCGCGCTCGTCTTGACAGGTGCACAATGCCATTTCAAGATTTTGGATTTGACACTCTAGCAAAAGTCGTGTCTTTTCGCAGTGATCATGCGACACAGCCGTTGCTACCGTTGATGTCCTCCTCTTCTTTGCTGTTGGTTTCTGGTAGTGATGCTGTTGCTCGTAGTCTTTGAGTATGCCTTTCAGGCTAGATTTATACTGCTTTGCCAACAGATTCATGTCTTTTTGCATTAACTTGTTCCTTAATAGACTTTTGTGTAGAGCTTCTAATAACCGTGTAATCCTGTCCTGCTCTTTCTTCTGCTCAAGCTGTTGGTTAAAAATAGCTGAAAATTGATAAGACTGCCATGTATCCAGTGTTGATAAAAGCTCGGTACAGAAAGATGCTTCTCCTTGGCCATAGTTTTGTGCGCCCTCCTTATTGTTCATAAAATGATCGATCATGGCTTTCAGTCGAAATACCAGGAAACTGGGTACATCAATTGCTGAATAGTGTGTTGTGTCACCCACACAGGTAGCATTATGCTCAACTTGATCCACATTGGGATCACTTTCATCAAACAATGCGGGTAACTCGTTGCCTGATAAATCGCTGACGTTTTTTTCGCTGTTTTGCTGTCGATTGCTTGTCATAAACCGTTCTATGTGCTTGTGGATACGATCAAGTGCTGATTGCTTGCCTTGTTTCTGCTGTTGCTGCTTCAACATGAGTAACTGGCTCTTGAGGTTGATTTCATTTTCAACAAGTTGGCTGACTTCCATCTCCAAAGCTTGAATTTTATGTAGTAATTCAGGGGATGCTGGTTTGCTATTGCTGGGTGTAATAGACGGCTTTCGTACTGTTGTATTGTAAGACGAGCAGGATGATGAAGTGGATGAAAATCGCTTGACAAATGCATCTGTCAAACTACCTGTTGGCGTATTCAGAGCTGTATCTGCTTCAGAAGTGTCGGTATCATCATAGTACGAAGGAATGGGTTTGTTGGCTGATGCTTTGACAATGTCGATTTCCATCATCATCTTCTTTTTTTTTTATTGAAAGTAAAGAGTGAATTAAAGCAAGAAGAAAAGTGTTGATTCAGGGAGAGTTCCCATATTTATATATACAAGTTTAATATCTTTACCGTATCCATGCGTGGATTTACATTTGAATATAAACCTTCTTCCTCCCTTGTTTTAAGGAGTATTTGTGTATAAGAAAATCATTGGAATATACAGCGTACGTGTAGGTATCATAACCTTATTTCCTAGGTCCATTTTTCATACAAAACCATGTATATGTACCTCCGTTACATTATCTCATAATATACCTGCTTAGGAGCATATAAAAGATAACGCTTCCAAGTTTATTCGAGTTAAATGTTTGCTCTTGTACATTTAAAACGTGTAACCTGAATTTTGCATATGTTTGGTATTATTCCTCGTAAAAGAAAATACTACTTCACGAAGTTTGAGCAGTAAACACTGCTTCACGTTAATTTTTACTTCATATACTTCACTAAAATTTGCTACAAACTATAATGACTCTGCCAGCTCGATCATAATCTGTTCATCAGCGAACTACTGGCAGAAGAGATTTCATACAAGGTTTACCTAACGTAAGTTATATGTAAAGTGAAGCTGAGCACCAGCGCGATTGGGGCCTCTCTTTCATTAACCAGATCTTCAGTGATTTGGTCTTGCTGCCCTATTTTGCTACAGCGATGACTCCCCTTCTTATATTAACATATCATGACTAACCGTTGACCGTTCTGTTGAGGAATTTCAATTCTTGCAGGCCAAGCATTCTACCTTTTTCATTGCCTTATAAGATGGTATGATTGTTATAGACTAGCTAATTCCAAAGCGTTTAAAAATCGCCTGCTTGTTTATGAATTATCAGAATCAAATAGTTAGATAAACTAATTGTAATTAAGAGGTAGCGTTTTATTGATACATGACTTGGCTTGTTGAGATAGAGGATCAAATAAGTGAAGGAAAGGATTATAAATTATGAATTAACGGTATAAAGATGAATCGTGTGAATGAATAATTATAAAAAAAGATGAACGAAGTATATAATATCTACAACATAATAATAAATCTATTAAAACATATCCCTCATATTGTGCCAGAAGGGCTACAAGTGTCTATAAAGATTAAGGTATTCTTGATGGGTAGATATATCTGTGTTGTGCAACAACATGGACAAGCTATGATAATTGAAGTGCATCTCAGCTATCTAAATGCTGAGGTTCACCAGATGTGATAAGCGTTGTACAAGATAAATTGCTACTTTGGCATTCAGAACTTAGTATAAATAGAATAACTCTTGTCTTCATCAATAAATCTTTAGTTTTTGTGTCTGATCTTATTCTAATAAGTCTTTTCTTGTTTTTATAATATCGAACATTTTTTATAAGCTACAAATAATAATCCTTTTATTCTTTGTGCTGAACAGTATCTATTGAGATACCCTTTTATTATAAACATATACTCATTATAAATGACAGCTCAACAGAAAATCAACTAGCTGAAATCCTTCGGTCCCTGAACCTTTGAGCCAATCAGATTGTTTGAAAACTCCGCTGACCTAAAAAAAATTTTGCGAGGGTTTCCCCCTGTTTTGATGTGAGGCAAAATTTTAAGCGCCGCTATAATAGCAATATAGCCGCTGCTATCATCAAACTTCCCCCAGGTGCTAGAGCATGCCTTACTTACACCACCTAGCTTTAAATACTGGCATTGAGACCCTCAATCATCACTAAAGTAAGTAGCAATAACCAAGTGGAGGCAGCCTATCTACCTCCTAGCCTCGGATAGAGTCTTGTTGAGCTTCAGGGATAGGCACATCCACACAACGTAAAAAAGGTATGCTTCAAAGAAACATAGTCAAAGGAACAAATGAACATAATACTATAAAAGTATAGTAGTATGTAGGCAAAAAAAAAGAGACACTCACACGAAGCGAGTCAAGGAAAAGCATAACAAACACAACATCAAGGATGTTTAAAAAACTTGTTCTTGATGCAATAAAAATGCATACATGAGCAACGTGGATGGTAGTAATAGTCGGATGTAAAGCAATATGGCACAAATACGCATAACTGCAAAAGCAACAGTGGTATTATAATTTTGCAGTACGACATAATGACTAGTGTTGTTTCATGTAAAGCTACAGAGGAAACACTACCAACAGAAGAAAAAGAAGAAGTAAGCGCAACAAGGCAAACATGATGAATGCATTATCACGATAAAGCAAGCAATAACACAAACGTTCAAAGAAGTATTATATTATCGCCACCAGAAGAAAAAGGATACTTACCACTTACCACAGCTACATATAGACCAGAAGATACACGATCATCGGATATAGACCACAGACCTAGCATACAACAAAGACAGTAGACCAGGAACGACCAGATTAGCAGCAGCAGCAACACCAGCACCATAGAAAAACCAAAGAACGAACGACATTAGAGACCAGACCAAGACTAAAGAAGCAACCATCAGAGATAGAGACTAAAGAAGCAGCCACTAAGCATGATAAACCAAAGAAGCAGGCAGCAGAGATAGCAGAAAAGTAATGGCAGTAACACCCACGTCAAGCAGACAAAAGAGTTACCGAAACCTAATAAACAAATTCAATTAGTAATAATTCTACGCCTTCCAGTGCTCGTTATCGAATGGCACCTGATATATTTCACTTCAAAGAAGCAGTATCAAGTACTTCTAACAGTACAATGCCGTGTTATCACAAGCTAGATTGTTATTATCAATCAAAAAGGTTCCAAAACCACCATGGTTTGATGCTAAACGCGTTTTGCAAAAAGAGAAAAAAACGGGGGCATGGAAGAATGAGAGGGCGTCCTATCCGACGTCACGGCTAGTAGATTTGGTCTCAGACTTGTACCGTAGCAGCAGTAGTTGCGGCAATTTAATTTGAAATTGTGCAGTGGTATTTTCGTGTTCAAACTTGACTTGATCTCGCATCTTTTAAACGTTTTTACCAAATTTGACTATAAAAATTCTCGTTATAACACCCAACTTTCTAATACATCTCTAGAGAACTAAAGAAGCCACATCGAATGGTGCTAATTACTTTCAGTTTTCACACCAAAAATAATGAGCAATTTCCGAAAATATGAAAACAGGTTTTCTGTGAATATGTCAGAATTTCGCATATGAAAGTCTCATAGAAAGGGTTTCCAATGTTGCATTTCATCTTTACGGTCAATTTGATTCAATATGTATCATAGGAAAAGTCTTCACTTTTGACGTGAAAAAACGCGATCGTTTGATTTTCAAGAATTGTCCCTTGCTAATACTCATGGAAAAACGATGATTTTCATAAATTTGTAACGACCCAAAAAAAATTGAGATAAGGCATTAGGAAGTAAAGCGTGGCCAAGAGGAGGCGTGTGGTGCTATTCCAAGCGCTCAAAACGCTTTGTTGCATGAGCTGTTCGTGCTTGAAAATGGCTAGATTTGAACAGAATTCGACCTAAAACGACGGCGTAGTGGGTTGCGTTGCCAGAAGAGTAAGTAAATTACGCTTATGTCTGATAAACCAGATTTTTTGCGTTATACAGAACTCAATTTCCAAGGCTCAGTTCTTGCTTTTCGAAATGCGCGATTACAGTAATCTTGACACTGGAGCGTCAATAATATTATGTAAATTTGAAGTTAAAGGCCTGCTCGGATTGAATTAGATGCTCATCAGGTTAGTAGGAAACTTCTATAGGTTGTCCACAAGAGAGACGCCACATCTAGCCGTAAAAGTAGGTCTAAAGTCTATCCACAATGTTAAACACCCATATTTAAAGAGAAATGGCTGAAACCGGACAGGCTGATTCGGTGTCAGCACAATGGGGGATGTGGAATTTGAGGCTTGATAGACTAAAATCCACAGAAAAAAAAGAATAAAAAACAACGAAGTCAACTTGATAAAGGTATGTTTTATTATCAAACTGACAGTTGTAAAGTAAACAACTGAAGTATCTCTACTACTGGCCAGGTAGATGATCCCTCTTATATACTATAGCAATGGATAAAAGTTCTATTAATTAGATTGACAAATAAGTCAACTCAGATCAACTAATGTCTAATCATGCTAAAAGACAACTCCAGCAAGCTAATCATGATTTAGCTCTGTCTGGATGAATAATTAGACTCTCATCCAAAGTACCCTGATCTATCCTTTCTATAAGGATAATTAATATCGATCTAGTAGCATGTATCCGATAGGTACAGTCTTCTTAGTCTATATTAATAGTACATATCTGAGTGTATATCGCTAAGCATACATCTTTAGCATGTATCTGGATATATGGCATGTCTATAGCATATCGTATGCATGTCTATAGCATGTCTCATATATAGTACAAGTCTGTAGTACATAAAGTATCTGTAGCTAGTATCACGGATATAAGCATGTGTCTTATAGCGTGTATCATAAAGTGCACATCTGAAGCAACAAGCTCATATTGCATTAATCTTGGTGCCTATCCAGATATGGTAAACATCCGTAGTCAATGTCGGAATACAAGTATAAGTCTATAGTGCCATCCATGTCCGTGGTGCCATCTATAGCCTATATCTTATATAGTATGAATCTTATAGTACTAGCGTATCTGAAGTCCATATCTTCTTATAGTATAAATCGATATCGTACATCTAATCCAGTGTACATACAGCTTATATCTAAATCTGGTAACTGGATGAACTGTCGGAATGCAGATCATAGTGGATGTATTCCACAACAGATATGGTTGATGCCGATGTTAATTTTGTGGGATCTAAGGGTAAATTTATTGGTTCTGGGGTTGATGCAGGAGTTGACGGTGATGTTACTGTTGGATCTGAGGGTATTGATGATGTTGATGATTGTAATTTTGTGATTACTGCAAGACAATTTGAGAGGTTGTTGAGAAAGAAACAAGTGGAGGAGTGTTTTCTGGTCTCCCCAAGGGAATTGCATGGTCTTTTGGATTTGAACAATGTGGATGTGGTGTTGACGGATCAAGACAAGGAGAATGAAGCCTGGTGTGCTGAGTTTGCTGAAGCCTATCCTGATGTTTTCAAGGGATCATTGGATACGTTGCCTCCGGTTCGTCGTACTGATGGTGAAATGATTGAGTTGGAGCCTGGTACCAAGCCTATTTCTAGGGCACCTTACAGGATGTCTCCATTGGAATTGAAGGAATTGCGACAACAATTGGATGATTTACTAAGTAAAGGATTCATTGAACCATGTGTGTCGGAATGGGGTAGTCCTGTACTCTTTGTCAAGAAACCCAACGGTTCATTGCGAATGGTCTGCGATTATCGCGCTCTTAATGCCAAGACGGTGGCTCAACGGGTGCCTTTGCCTCGTATTGATGAATGTTTGGAACAGTTACATGGTGTCACCTTCATGAGCTCCATCGATCTGACTAGTAGTTTCTGGCAGCAAAGACTAACTCCTTCTGATTCGCTCAAGAGTGCGATCAACACCAGGTATGGTCAATTTTCTTGGTCGGTCATGGCGATGGGATTGAAAAATTCGGGTGCAAGATGGATGTATTTGATGAATGATGTCCTAAAGGAATATCTTGATGATTTCGTGATTTGCTACATTGGTGACTGTCTGATTTATACAAAGGGTGATGACATTGAATTACACAAGAAACATCTACATCTAGTATTCAAGAAGTTACAGGAAGCTGGTCTGGTAGTGTCCAAAGCCAAGTGCAAGTTTAATCGCAAGGAAATCACCTTTTTGGGTCATGATATTGTTGCTGGTCAAGGCATCAAGCCGTCTCAGAAGAAGGTAGATGCTATTGCTTCGTGGCCTGCGCCCAAGACTGTGCATGATGTGCGTAAATTTATGGGTCTCTGCCAATACTACTCTACGTACATGCCCAACTTTGCTGCTGTGGCTGCTTGTATTACTGATTTGACTAAAGGTGTTGGTCCTAAGAATCGCAAGATTGATTGGTCAGATGCTTGTCAAAAGGCGTTTAATACCATCAAGTCTCTGATTACTTCTGCTCCTGTGCTGCTAATGCCTGATATGTCTCGTCCGTTCCGCATTGAGTGTGATGCTAGTGATTATGCTGTGGGTGCCGTCTTGTTGCAACAAGATCCAAAGTGTGATGATGCCTGGAAACCTGTTGCTTTTATATCAAAAAAGCTGTCTGATGCTGAAAGGAACTATCCAACTCAAGAGCGTGAATTGCTAGCTATCTTGTTCGCATGCAAAACTTGGCGTTGTTTTGTGGAAGGGTCTGGGTATGAAGTATTTACGGATCATCGTCCTCTGCAGTATTACAAGTCGTCAAGTAAAGTGTCTCCTCGTTTGGTCCGCTGGATGCAAGATCTTGAAATGTATCAGCCATCTTTGGTCTACAAGAAGGGTGTTGATAATGTCGTTCCGGATGCCTTGAGTCGTCGTGAAGGTCCTGATTGTGAGCCTGATCCGGTGTCAATGGAACCTGAATTCCTATATGAAATGTCTACCACTATTTTGAACAAAGTGTTACAACCTTCTGATACTTCGCTGCTCACTGATCCTTGTCAAGGTTGGCCTATATTTTATAAGAAGAAGCGGGAAGATTGGCCCGAAAAATGGCGTGCTCAACTGGAAAAGGAGGAATCCAATTTTGAAATAGTTGATAATGTCTTATATCGGCTGAACCTTGAGGCTACGGGTAGAGAGGCTTCCAAACTGAAATTTATCACTTTTGCTCGTCGTGCTGATCTGATTGAAAATTTTCATCGTGGTTTTGGCCATTCGGGTCAATTAACGGTATATCATTTGATGAAGCAACGTGTCTGGTGGCCCTCTATGCGCAAAGATATTAATTATTGGCTAAAGACTTGTCCTGAATGTCAACTGCACTCTCGTAACGAGAAAGGTACCCATCATGCTCCCATGAAGCCACTTGAAGTTCCTGCTCCTTTTGCTCGTTGGCACATTGATTTCATTGGTGAACTGCCCACTACTGGTAATGGTAATTGCTGGATTCTGATGGCTGTAGATTATGCTACAAATTGGCCTATCGCTCGTGCTCTAAAATCTGCTTCTGCGGATGAAACTGTCAAGTTCATTTATGAAGAGATTGTGATGAAATTTGGTTGTCCTGTTGAAGTTGTCAGTGATCGTGGTGCAAATTTTCTCAGCAAGATTCTCAAGCAATATATGCACAAGATTAGATCAAAGCACATGCTTACCTCTGCATTCCATCCGCGTACCAACTCAAAGTGTGAAAGATTGAATCAAACATTCAAACATATGTTAACTAAGTATGTCAAAGGACTGGTTCACTCTTGGGATGAATATGTGGATTCATCACTGTTCTCTTGTCGTATCCGCAAGCATGCTACTACTGGATATAGTCCTTTTTACCTGGTCTATGGTCAAGAGCCTGTGTTGCCTGGCGATTCTCGTCGTCCTTTTATGGATCCTTTAACTGAGGAAGACCCTGAATTGATTGCTGAAGATGTTCTTGCTCGCATTCGTGATCTCAAGGAAAAGCGATTTGAGGCTAAGGAACAGATGATACTACAGGCTCGCAAGGACAAGGAACGATGGGATGCTGCGCTCAAGAGCAACAAGGCCCAAATTTTTGAGGTGGGGGATTATGTCATGTTGAGGCATGAATCCAAGAAGGGTTTGGAGTTCAATTGGATGGGTCCATATGTAATTTTGAAAACAAATTTGGATTACAACATCTACCAAATTCAAGAAATCGAAGGAAAAGTCTACAACTCCTGGGTTCACACGGATCGTCTCCATTCTGTCCAGTATGATGGTGCCAAACCCCAAAAATCTTGGTATATTCCTCGTGTTGCTAGAGCAAAATAGAATTTTTTTTTTCTTTGCCTACCCGTATTTTCTTTTGGGAGGAAGGTAGTGTCAGGTACACATAGTCTTTGTGTGTAACCTTTTAATTTAGTATAAATATCAAATCAGTTTGCAAAACAATAAAGATCATCTTTTATCTCGATTCTATTCTTTTATATACATTTGCCAAGGTCTACTCAATAACCGTATCTCTATTAACGACACTGTCGTGTTAACAAAATAGCCTACATGCACCTCATTTACTAGCATTTACAAAAAAGAATGCTGGTAGCAGGAATCGAACCTGCGTCGACACGGCCACAACGTGATGTACTGCCACTATACTATACCAGCTCCTGTTGATGTGTCAGATGCTAATACGTAGAGGTAGTATATGCAATCTGAGATCTGATCGAGATATAAATGGAAGTAGATATAGAGAGTGTGCAGGAAGATGTTATAGCCTTTTAATTGAATGGATAAAAAGGTGCTTTATTAATATTAGATTTGAACATTGATTTTATCCAATATAGTTTGTGTAATGTTGTGCGCTATCCAGGTTAATCGCTGTTTTTTAATGTTCCTGGTAGCTGGCGCTCTAGGTTTAAACCTGCGCTTCTTATTCTTGTTTGTGTTTAGTCTGTCAATGATATCCTGCAGATCTAAATCACTGTCAGAATACCCTTCAACCCTGACAGATGTTGTCGTGCCTAAATTTAGGTTTAAGCCAAATTTGAAGAAAGCGACTAAAAGGCGCCAGCATATACTCGAAGGTTCTGGAAACTGATAGCAAACATTGATCTGATTATCAGTTGCTATATCAAGTACTATATCTACTCGAAAGTTCCATTGATTAAGTAATTATCGATAGTAGAAATAGTATAAATATAAGTTGTAAATGCAATCAATAAACGGTATCTTGGAACATAATCTCAATCTATTAGTTACACTCTAAGTTATTTGTTAACTCCTACCATTGGATCTATCTATCAAGACGACAATGTGATACGTGTGTATTTTTCTCTTGGTTACTTGGCTCTATCTCGATTTCCTAAAAAGGCAATATACCGTATATGGGAAAGGCGCAAGATGGTGTATTCAAGGTATAATTCTCTAACTTATCTACTATGTCTTACTTGAAGGGTTACTCCTCGTTGGTGTGGTGTTCTGGTGCATTGACACACTCATATAATTGTTGTAAAACTGTATGTTATCTCTTGATGGTGCGTTGATACTGTTATTCTAGTCGATGTGGTCTCTATTTGGTGTATTGCTAATCAATGTTGGTGCTTACTCAATTGGTGTCGCTTCTATTTTGTTGTTGTTACATATTCGTTTGATCGTGGTGCTTCTTGTCAAGTTTAGCCGAAAATCTAATCAATATTTGGAGCCGATAATGTTGAATCGATGAATTAGTCAGGGATCTAAATGAGATTGCGCGCTAATAGCCAAGCATTACTATTTTGAAATGTGGATTTGACTCTGGACTTTGACTCAGGATAGATGCAAACCAATTGATGTCGAATCGATGCAAGATTCAAGTGGAATTACAACAATGGAATTGGGGTGTTACTATTTTAAACAATGGGATCGACTCAAGAACGCGGGTACATGAAATTGACATTAAATTGAAGGCAATCCAATTTGGGGTTACATTTGATCAGGGCATTGACATTCGGATCTGAATTGAGTCTGACAGGAGAATAGCAATAGAACAATAGCATATATAAATAGTATTTTGAATGGCATCTTAATAAACATTATCCATTTTCTTCTTGTTCTAATCTGGAGTTTAGTTACTAGTGCCAATCTAGTACGAACAAACCTAAAGAACCCTCAAATTCATCTCTTATAATTATTGGGACAGTTCTTACAGTCTTCCTTTCCACACAGCAATACTTGTATCTTGATTACCAACGACCAAGGTAATCATTATAGAGAGCTTGATATTTATCAGAATATGCTGTTTGTAAAAAATTACATGTATAGTAAACGGTAATGAATATTATCACGTGATGGCGTTTCTATCCTTTCTTGTTCCTTGTTGACATGATCAGTAATGTCTAAACAGTTATTTACGTGCAGAGCTTCATGTATATTTCTGTTAACAGAATTTATGCTGAAGTTAGCCAGATTTTCCGTATTGACATTCTACAGAAGTAGATTATGCAAGGCTTATGTTAATACAACAAGTATACCATCACTTCTTCTGTTATTGTTTTCTTGTAGATTTGACAATTGAATGCCATTTCAAAAACCATTTCATCTCGGAAAATTGCATGACAAAACTTTTGTTGATTGCATCATAAGTCATAAACGTACTGAAATTCTGCTCAATCATGTTAAAAGATAATCAAATAAACCATCATTATCCAACAAAGTCAATGAACAAAAGATTACGTTGTTTGCAATTAAACAAAATATGT
Source organism: Mucor velutinosus (assembly GCF_035048745.1). Classification (NCBI taxonomy): domain Eukaryota; kingdom Fungi; phylum Mucoromycota; class Mucoromycetes; order Mucorales; family Mucoraceae; genus Mucor; species Mucor velutinosus. Next base: position 1,461,867 of record NW_027041905.1, on the reverse strand, counting down.
ACTCAATTGAAGTTGTCAACAAGAAAGAGAAGACTCCCTTTTCTTTTCTCCACGCAATTGTATTTAACTTTGCATTGAAAATAATGGATAGTCAACTAAGATTAACGATTAATAATGCCATCGTTGTACCAAGAACATTTGAGTAGCAGGCTTCGGGTCAAAGCATCATTAGAGCGTATACCTTGAACCCGTAATGATTCTTTGTATCTGTTTCGCATAATAGCAGTGTATTAATCTCTTTGTTGATAGAGAAGGAAGGGTGATGCTAAAAGTAAGCTCATTGCTTCTTTCAGAGGTGACCAAGGGCGTATACAACTTGTCTCTCAGTAACTCCAGCGACGATGCTTTAGCTATAACAGCTAGTGGAAGCTTACTACCATATAATCAGCACAAACACCTTAGCCAACATCGATACTCTCCATCAACTATGATGGTGGACGAGTTGAGTCTAATGTCTGACCGTGTTAGGCGAATGATGGATGAAGAGGCGTCTGCTACACTCAAGAAATCAGATAAACTTTACAGCGGTCCTTTGACCTCCAACACTACCATCTATCCTGGCTCTACTGCCTACTTGAATTTGCTATCTGGCCGTGGTAACTTTCAAGAGAAAAATGATAAAATGACACACGCAGAAGTCGCATCTAGGGCTGCTGCATTTCTTTTCGACGTACCTAGCCTCAAATTAGATACTTCATCACGTCGAGGATTCAAGAATTTTCTCGACAGCACGCCTATCTTTCGAAAGCGCACAGTCGATTCTTCAGATGATGGATATCTCAAGGAAGCAGGATGCTTTGAAAGTTCAAGTTGGAAAACACCTGATGCATTCAATGTGGTTTCTTCAAGAGAAGCAACAAATGACACCACATCAGAAAGTAGCAGCAATCAACATCCACATATTCTCAGAACGACCAGCAACGTGAAGATATACTTCCAATGATCCTTCGACCTACCGAGAAGTTCAAAATCGTAGGTATATGGTGGCCATCTAACAATTTTACCTCATGACAAATAAATCAAACATGTTTGCATGTATTTTGTATGATGTGTGCATGAAAGAGGATTCTCAACATGATCAGATCAAGATATCTTTTCATGGGCATTCCATGAAGGTTGCCTAGCTCAAGAGCTTAGTGTATCATACCAAATTTGACTCTACGTAGGTGCTTTCTATCGAATTTGCATGAATTAAAACTGACTTGATAAAGTGCGGGACAATAGCCAAAGCTGTAAAGGTTTGACTGATAAACTGTCAACTCGGAATCGTATCTGAGAATGCTGCAAGCTACCAAAATAATGGTGCATTCACAGCAAAAAGTAGTCGAAACTAGGAATCGTCTGTTTAGACGCTGCGCTGTAGCATTGAGCATCCTTTCATATGAATACTAGTTGACTTTTCTGTGACGGAAAAGACGGAAAAAGGGGAAACCAAACAAGAAGGGGTTGTTGGTTGGTGGTGCTACATGCGATTTCAAATTTATTGAATAGGCGCAAAAGCAACATAAAACGAAAATTCATTTTTATTTCTGTCTTCTTTTTTCTTTCCTTCCATTTACTGCAGTATTGGGTTCAAGCCAAGACAAAGGGACCATCAAACCAAGTAGAAATATGGTCGTAGCAGAGCAGCCTGAGGCAAACGACGTTGCTTTTAATACATTTATCGGTGTCTTGGTGTCCGTATGTGGCAATGTAAGTGTGTGCACTACCCAAATGATCCAAACATGAAATCTTACTTCAAGGGCAGGCACTGATATCAGTAGCTTTAAACGTACAAAAGAGAGCAGTAAGTACTCTGTCTAGAGGCACATGTGGCAGCATTGTAATTTCCTTGTTCATAGCACAACAACATACAAGAACGGCAGATGGCTAATTATTTTGCCAACATGGACGAACCACCTCAATGGATATCTACAGCACACTACAATGGATTCTTACCAGATGACGGATACTCCTCACCGAGATCATCACTAGAACAGCAGAATAGATCTGAGGCAGAGCTAATAGAGCATCAGAAATTCATTATGACAATGGCGCAAGAGCAGACAAAATCAGGAGACACTGAATACTTGAAGTCTAAATTGTGGTGGTTGGGAATCTCGCTGATGATTCTAGGAGAAGTAGGTAATTTTGTTGGTAAGTATGCGGCTACTAGGCAGCAGATTCAGTAAAATAACACACTTTGTAGCGTACGGATTTGCTCCTGCATCCACCATTGCACCACTCGGCACAACCACCTTGGTTGCTAATGTCATTTTAGCACCACTGATGTTGAAAGAAGTATTTAGAAAGCGAGATTTGATCGGTGTTATACTGGCAGTGTCTGGTGCTGCTATGGTCGTTTTCAGCTCGAATTCTGAGGAAGTTGCTGTAGGGTTACCTAAAAGATACTATCGGCTGACATAAAGGTATTAACCCACGTTTTTTTTTTTTTATATATAGCTATCACCTGAATTAATCATGGAATCGATTACTCAAATGCAATCCATCATCTATTTTATTCTAACGGGTGTAGCTATTGTGGCATTGACGGTGTTGTCTCCAATCTATGGCGCCTCAAGCATCATGATTGACTTGGGTTTGGTAGCCATCTATGGTATGTAACAGCACCTCGTATATTTTGACATTTTATACTAATGGGATTCAAAATTTAGGTGGTTACACCGTTCTTTCCACCAAGAGCGTGGCATCCTTATTGAGTTTAACCTTTTTTAAAATGTTTGCGTAAGTATCTTGAAGCGTATTTTATATGTGTATGTTCTCACCACCACCATCTACAGCTATCCTGTATCATACCTCCTCATCTTTGTGCTGGTTGTTACAGCCGTCTTGCAGATCAAGTACCTCAACAAGGCATTGCAGAGATTCGACTCAACAGAGGTGATACCAACCCAATTTGTGCTGTTTACTGTGTCGGCCATCATTGGAAGTGCAGTACTTTATCACGATTTTGACGACATGGGCATGGAACAGATGTCAAGATTCATGTCGGGCTGTGCTATTGAGTTTCTGGGCGTCTATTTGATTACATCCAAGCGCACCAAGAGCAGCAACTCGCCTGCATTATCAATCAGTGCCGACAGTGGTACAGCTATTTCATTCTCGGACGAAGAAGCACTTGACCGGGTGAATATGCTCCCAAGTGATCATATCGCGAATAACAGAAAGAGAACAGCGAATACGTTGACATCATCTGGTGCTACATCTTTTGCCAGATCGACTCACTCCAACAATCCGGCTTCTTTTGAAGCATGGCAAGAGGCCAATCCTCACATCACCATTAGCGGTACTACCGGAATTGGCAGTGGTCATGCACATCATGGACATCGCAGACAAAGTTCAGTGTTTAGAGGTATTTCAATGGCTTCCCAATTATTGGATCGCAATGACGAGCAACAGCCATCGGGAGGTGGCGGCAGTGCAAATGGTGGTGGTGCCATTCAATTGCCCATCTCGTCTTCGCCCAATACAAACTCAATCTTCAATCACCATAGAAGAAGGGATTCGGCACTCGGAAACATCATCAATGGCATTACATCAGCCATTTCATCGCATACCCATACAAACGACCCTGCATCCTTATCAGCAGAAGACGCAGATGCTGTTGAAATCGAATACCCACACCTTCTTCATTCCAATCATTCCGAAAACACATCCTTAGATCGTGAACTGATGCCTATTTCCACCATCAACTCCAACAATACAATCGGCAATACCAAGAAAAGCACAAAATTAGTAGACATTGAAGAACAATCATCAGAGGAGGAGAGAGATTTATCCTAGATTTTATAATATTAATACCCTTATCTTTTACAATATTTACGCCATTAAATTATTTATCTAATCCCAAATCCAGGTACGGACTTCATGCAAGGATCACAGTAGAAGCTTCTCTAATATCTGTTACTGATGACAATAGTCTTTTTCTACAATGTGTAACTGAGTGTCGCTGTTTCACCAAATGTCGCATAAATCAAGACTTTAAGTGGCGCAAAGGCATCATGATTATGTCTTTTATCAAAAAAAAAAAAAAAAAGATATACTGTATAATCGAATTGCGGCAGGGAATACTCTAAACCCAATCCCTAACGCAACGTCATTTGATTCTATCCTATATTCTTAAAATTCCATTTTGCCTTCTCCCATTTGTCATAAAAATACAGACTATTCAGGGACATCCATTACATTTTATATAAATATTTTATTCCATACAATATTCTACAATCTATGCATACATGCCAACTTTGTCAATGGACCAAGTTTACTCCGTCTTTCTCTTCTTGTTGGAGGCTGTTTCTTCATTTGCTTGATTCTCGGGAAGATCGAGGAATTTGCGAAGGCCAAAGATAGTATAAAGATCAAAGATCTTATCAGACTTGCAAACTTCAGCAGCGTTGATTTGCTTTGATAACTCTTGCTCATCATCACCAAAGACATGGATGAGCTTCTCTCCATCCAAAGATGCCCAAAGTTTACCCTGTAAGTCATAGGCAACATCAAGAATAGGTGAAGGAGCAAGCTTGGTTTCACTGTACACGAATCCAACGTCCTCTTTCCAGTTCAAAATGAGGACAGCAGGAGACTTGGCAAATGCGACAGCAAGCGTCTTGGTATTAGTATCGAAAGCCAATGCACTGATAATAGCATCCTCAGAATTGGCATCAGCAGCAGGAGGTTTATAAGCTTCAATCTCGGATTTCAGGTCGATAACTTGTTTGTTGGTTCCCTTGACATAGTCCCAAAGACGGACGGTACCATCACCACCAGCTGATACTAGAATGGCCTCATCCCAGGGCAAGATGTCAATACATGTAACAACACTATCATGTACAAAAAATGTTGAGTTGTCTTGAATTGGGTTCAACTATATAAAGATAGACTTACTCTGTATGACCAAGACAGAACGATTCAATGTTGTAGCCGTTGGGGAAACGACTAACTCTAATGTGCTCATCACGATCAGATGTAACAACGTATTTATCATTAGATGTCAACAACTATCCATTTGCAAATTAGCAGCAAGAAACAAGCATACTACCATCTACTTACCATATCGGTCACCATGGAGACATGACCAACAATAGGTTGAAGCTTCTCTTGGCCCTCAGCACCTTGCTCGGCAGGATGACTGTGTAATAGATTAATACGAGGTTCAATGTAGGGCATGTATTGTTGATATTTTACAGATAGACATCACCAAACTTATCAGCAGCAAGTAATTGAGTTGAGTCTTTGTTGAATGCAATAGCATTGACACGCTTATAAGCAGGTCTACATGTAGGTTGTCATGGTTACTAAAAAAATATAGATCAGATCGGCGTACCTTGCACTTTACCTAGAAAACTTTAATGACCAATCCTTGGTATCCCAAACACAGACTTCCTTGTTCTCGCCAGAAGTAGCAAGCAAGGAACCGTCCTTGTTGAATTGCATGCTACGATAATAATCACTGACATTATCAATGTTGGCATCTTGAGGGTAAGATTTGATCAATTCGCCAGTACTAGAAAGTGACATGTCAGATGGATTTGTTACAGAAGCTACAAAGAGAAAGTGTGTCTACCTGGTGTTTAAAACTAAAAAGTGGTGACCATTAGCTAAAACAAGTTCAGGCTTGGTGGGGTTGTGCACAATCTTGGTGAATGGAAGTCTGGTAGACATGGTGCAATGAAGTATGTTGTATTGAAAAAAGACTTTTTCTGATGTTTGATGGACATTCTAATAAACATTTGTGGTGACTCTTTTGTTTGACGTCCGGATTCTACATACATTAAAGGAAGGGAGGCCAAACGAAGTCCGGGTCATTTGCAAATGTGGATCAAGACATGAACCCTCGAACAACGGGGTTTGGATCCTCACCAAAGGGGAATTTGGGAAAGGAAGTATTGTGTGGTTGAAGCTGCCGAATATTGACAAGCCCCCTCTTTCATCATCGCATTGTAAGTTAATATGTAAAAGTGCAATGAGAGATGCGAGAACAGAACAGACGAGGATGATACATATAGAGAACAACACAGCGTCAGCAAAGATGAGAGAGAACGAGATGGATTGATCAATATGATGGATGCCAACATTTGGATGAAGGAACAGCAGATAGACCTTTGTCATAGAAAATGCCACACATACACACATGCTCAGATGCAAACATATGGACTCATATACACAAATGACAGCACAGTAAATGGTCCCATGGACAATTATGCTATTCTGTTCTTGTTGATCTCTGTTGCAAATGTATATTATAGTAACATTGGCATTAACATTTCCTTATTCAAGGTACAAACATGCTTGTCTCTAAGCAAAACAGAAAGGTTATCTACGAGGCTCTCTTCAAGGGTAAATGGAACAGAAAAAGCAATAGCAACACATTCAGTATTAAACAAAGAATCTCTTCTTATAGATGGTGCCCTTGTCGCTCCTAAGGATTACAACCTTCCCAAGCACGCCGATCTCGATGTCCCCAACCTCGAAGTCATCAAGATCATGCAATCTTTGACCTCCAAGGGTTTCGTCAAGACCCAATTCTCTTGGCAATGGTATTACTATACTCTCACTGATGAGGGTATTGATTATCTCCGTGAATGTAAGCACTCTTTGTTATGTAGATGATGGCATTGAGAGCGGCAGTATACTGACAGTTCCAACATAGATCTTCACTTGCCTCAAGAAATTGTTCCCGCTACCTTGAAGAAGTCTGCTCGTCCTGCTGCTCCTCGTCGTGCTTGTAAGTCGAGAGTTTTGATCTGATGTAAGATTTGTAACTAACAGTGAGGTGATTTAGTCGGTGGCGACCGTGAGAACCGTGGTCCTCGTGGTGATCGTGATAACTACAGACGCAAGGAGGGAGCCAACGGTGACTTCAAGCCTGAGTTCCGTGGTGGTCTTGGTAAGTTGTTGGAGTGCGTTATAGAGAAGAGATTACTTATATGGAATGTGTGTAGGTCGTGGTAACCGCGAATAAATCTTTTAACAAGTTTTATATATCTTTATGATTGAACATTTAAAAGAAAAATAAAATAAAACGATTACATGAACAATGTGTATTTACGAACTAGCCGATCTATCTCGCTACGCTCGATGTCAGCGTCGCCCTGCGGGCTCTCGCCGAAGATAATTCAGATCAGAGATATCAGGTAGATTTTAAACAATCAATTAATAGTAGAAAAAAGAATATATCAGATTCAGGAAGGAGGGATGTCCATTCGCTGATGCTGCTCTTGAGATGGCGACATAAAGCTGGCTATGCGTAAACACAGGACTTGTGTAAGATCTACAGCGATTTTTTGAGGTATTGTCATTGCAAAGGGCATCTTTATAGGGAAAAACTCCCAAAAATAGTATTTACACTAAGCAATTGTCCTTTCAATTCCATGATCCCCATTTAATCAGCATTGCAATCATCATTGTTATCAACAGAAAGGCATTTAGGTCATCCAGCAGCAATGCCACCGCCAAGTTTTATTCAAACTCAGCTAGTTTTTTCTGTTCAAGGATCTATTACTAACTCCATCTTTCGATTTAAAATCGAAGAAAAATGTTCAAGATTGGACAGATTTCGTCTTTTTTCGACTTCTTTAATCTATTTTGTTATACTCGACTATATAAACTGTAATGATCAACTTACGCTTCCTAATACATTCTTGAAGCACTTTTCAAGGCGCTTCCAATGGTGCTAATTGTTATAAATGTTTTGACTGAAGTTATTGAGTAATTTCAAAAAGTGTAAAATGAGGTTTTTAGCAAAAATAGTCATATTTTGCATATGAAAACTTCTTAAAAGTGGTTTCAGGGGTTGCTTTGGATCGAGAGAAACATTTTGATTTAATATATAAATAAAAAACACATTTAAATACAAAAAAAAAAAAAAAATTTGATTTAATATATACCATAGTAAAAGTTTTCATTTTCAAGGTGAAAAATGCGATCGTTTGATTTTCGATGAAAGCCGTGAGCTACCCCTCATGGTTTTCGGTTGATTTTTGGTCATGTTTTTTTGGCTCAAAAAGTTGAGCAAAGGTGTCAGGATATTACTACTACTCAAGCACAATTGTTTGGCGTCATTCCGGCGGCTCGGAAAGGTCTACAAGTCAAGATATGAAAGCTTGAAAGCTGCCAAATTTGGTTGTTGCTTTATTGAGTTTACTTACACAGCATGAATCACATCTTTGTTAGATGCAATTAAGCCCTCATATAGATCAATATTACCAAGTGTTGGATTAAACGTCTTATTACCATGGCTTTGCACCTTTGCTTCGTTATGGTAAAACCCTCCTATAAATCAATGCTATCAAGTGTTGAATTAGACGCGTTATGTTCTTCCCCCAAACCCCCTCCCCATTGCCGACTTTGCCGGTGGGTTTATTCACCTTGTACGGCACACAATTCTTTAAATTTTTGAAAGGATATGATTTGTTTGTGTATTTTTTTTCATAGTTTTCCAGTATATATATTAGTGATAGCTGGATGACATTGGACGCAATCGAAATCTGTTTGCATTCGAGCCACTGGCATGTCCATTTTGATGAGCAATGTAAAAGGACCTCTGTCCAGGCAATGGAGACGGCATCAACTAGAGAGCAGTGTAGTCAGCATTTTTGGGATATGTTCTTCATGCTGAACTCTACAGCTGAAAGCCCTTGACATGTCTATATACCATCACGCCCTATTCAAAGGACAGTGATTAAAGTCACAGTTAATGCGTAGCAAAAAAGTATTCAATGCCATCTGGAAGATTTGATCCTTTTTTTTTTCTTTCATACCACATCATGCCAGAAACCTCCTCCGCAACAACAGCAGCAGCACCTAGCCGGCTGACACAAGAACAACTAGATAGAATTGCTGCCAACAAGGCTAAAGCATTAGAGATCCAGGCTGCGAAACGAAAAGCAAAGGAGCAAGCACAACCGCATGAAGCTCCCAAGAAAGCAAAGTGGATCAAGACCTTTTATGAGTATGATTTGAGCACATTGGTGGATAGTAAGGGTGGATTTATCGTGGATGAAACAAGTGATGAAAAGAAATTTGATGAAAACAAAAAGGAAAAGTCGTATGCCATAGAACCTTATTATCGTAAGTGGTAGCTAGCACACACATTTGACAGCAAAGAACAAGGTTTTAACATGTGAGCAGCCCCTTCGTTGGAGGCATCTGAAAACCCCAAATGTAAAGAGTGCAGTTCAATGGACCTGGATCCCGTATTTTTCAACGTCTTTCACATCTTTCTCTGTCCAACATGCAAAGAGAAGTTTCCTGAAAAGTACAGCTTGATCACCAAGACAGAGGCCAAGGAGGATTATTTACTGACAGATCGTATGTATATGCACATATTAACAGCGGATAATATTAATGTGCAGTATATAGCTGAATTGAAGGATCCCGAGCTATTGCCACATTGGTCCAAGCCTAATCCACACAAATCCACATGGAACGACATGATGCTGTACGTCAGAGAGATGGTCGAGGAATACGCCTTTAAGAAATGGGATGGACCCGAGGGATTAGATGCAGAATACGAACGACGAGAGGCACAGAAAAAGGACAAAAAGGACAAAAAGTTCAAAGAGAAGCTCGCTGATCTACGACGACGCACCATGACGAGTACTTGGGAGAGAAAGCGACAGGAAGGGCCGCACAAGCACGAATTTGATGATTCTGTCGAGGATGAGGATGGAAACACAACACAGACATGCAAAACTTGCGGTTTAGTGATAGAATCTGAAGAGTTTTGAGAGAGCTCCTTTAAAAAAAGGAGGGAAAGAACACTATTTTTTCCTCAACATTCAAACCATACTTTTCGTATACGTCTCCTTGAAGCACAAAGAGACCGGATTCCCTGCATGCTAGTGCCAGCAGCATCTTGGATGATCCATGTAAGCATCCCTTGTACTTGTTTCTTTCTTTCTTTCTCTCTCTCTCGTCTTTTGCTCTTGTAATTAATAAAATGAGGTTCATTTGGTATATAAATGTGTTGCGATTTCTGGTCTTGCTGATCAGCGTGATTGCATTCATCTGTCATGTATCGCAGTGTCTTTTATTGAATGCCTACCGAGAAAAAGTAAGGTTTCCTCTTATCTGGCACTGCATTTGTTAACACTGAATACGCAGACAGGTATTCCAGATTGGCTGACAGCTGGACACTGGCAGGTATGTACCACTATACTTTCTCGCTCGAGGTAGATCCTGACATACTTTTCTAGTATCTTACCTGGTACATTTCTCTCTGTCTTTCACTGGCTGGAAGCTGTGCGATCTGTCTCAATGCAACATGGCTCAAGCGGCCTACCCGCTATTTTCTCGACAAATGCATTGGATCTCTAGTGATTCTGCCTGCATTGGCCTCCATCATCACAGCTACGCTGTTTGAGTCCATAGAGCCTTGGACAGACGGACATGTCAAGGTCGAGAGATCTGGCCTACTGAACTCGTGCTACTTGCTGGACTCTACACGAGACAAGTTCTATCCCATGTTGTATCAAAGGTGGAGCTTAATTAAGCCAGTTGTCATTGCAATGCTAACAATACTTGATGTGATATAGATGTATGCTGAGTGACACAACCTGGATCTGTGCAATATTTCTCTGTATCAATTGGGCCATCTTGGTCGCTTTTGTCATGTTTGTCACAAAGAAATGTAATGATAAATCAATATCATCCACAGTAGCAGTGGCCAAAAACGCAATTCGGCCTGCAGCACAAGAGCCAAAATGGGGTCGCTATATTCCTGATCCACCTTCGTCCATCTACTCTGCAACAACATTAGGTAATCGCTCTGGTTTGCTGACCCCCTCGTCTACATTGACAAGAGACAAGCACAGCGAATTCTACTACAATTGTGCCTACAGCAGAGAAAGCATACCTAGTCTGCCTCTGCCGAGTCCCTACAGAGAGCATTCTTCCGATTATCTGCTGAAAGGAGCCAATTATCTTAGTACCGGATCGTCTGAGTTTTATGATAATCATACTACTAGCAACAGTAAAGCATCGTCCGCTTATTACTGTGGAAAGAGATCGCCCTCCTCATCGTATTACTACAAATACAGCAGCGAGCGATTCCATGGCAGCGGTGGCAAAAGAGGAGGAGGAGGAGGAGGAGGGGGAGGAGGAGGAGCAAGACGAGGAGACGAAGCATATGACAATGGTCGCAGCGACGACGACGAGGAGTATGATGTGGTTGCAGAAGAGGAGAGGCAAAACGATAGATATAGCTACAGGTACAATAGCTCAAAGCCCCTAAGAGTCAACACTGCGTATCACTCTCCCTCGTCTTATTCAGCTGATAAAGAGCTGGAATCAGCTACCACAGTTACGACTACACCACTCTACCTTAAATTCAGCAGCAAATCACCTACATTTGATCTGTTATCAGACAAGAAATACAATTCGTATTACTAATAATAAATGGCTGGATACATACGTGTATTGTATGAATAAGACAGATGATTTTATTACAATAAAAATGTAGAGGGAAGCGAGAAGAGTGCATGATAGTATGACGAACAAGGAGGAAATGAGGTTTTAAAGGCAATTACATTGACCTTCAAAGCAGCCATTGGATGACCTTGACAAAAACTCGCAAACAGCTTTACATCCATCACCATTATTTCCAGTTTTACAGCTACCAGTGCCTACATCAGTACAGTAGCATACACCAGAGACGCACATGGGCTGTAGTTGAAGTGGTCCGCAGGAATACCGACACAAGAGATCATCTGTCGCTACATCACAGTTTCCCTTTTGTTCGACATGAGCTGTTACTGTCAGCAGTAATAGTAGAATAGTTGCTAATGATGAATACATGTTGATTGCAAGAGAGGAAAAAGAGAGACAAACAGACAAATTGGCAAATAGTTTGAATTCTTTATAAGTTGTGCTATTTGTACATATTAAAAAAAGTTAGGAGAAGGAGACACACACATTGGGATAGAAAGGGAGTGCGCATAACAGTTTATTAGAGTTGGAACGGACAAGTGGGAAGATTTGCATAAATGCATTAAAGAAATTAGTCGAGGTATTGTTAGTGGTAAATAGGCGGTTTAAAGTACAAGGAAATAGCAACAGTTATAATAGTAACAATGGCTGAGGAAGAAGGAATATTTACAACACCATGTTGATGTATAGTGTGTGAGTGTACGTTACTGAAAAATCTCGGTAAACGCTTCATGTAATACAGTTACACTGATCATCCATACAAAATCCAACGAGACTTGGAGACATATCTTGACACAGAGCATCGCAAGATTCGTGGTCATCGTCCTCGCATTTACCGATCTCTGCTTTTTCAGTGCAATAACATTTGTTGAAAATACAGTTGCCTCGTCCCTGAACCATTTCTTGACATGCAAATGCGCAATCAGATGAATCGCCTTGAGTCTGGCAAAGACCATATTCGCTTAGATCGAGTGATTTTGCTCGGACAAATGCCATCATGTATGAAAAGGCAAGTACTGTGGATAATTTCATGGCAAGCTGATATTGGCAGTGGGTGAAGAAATGAAAATGTGCGAATGTAAATGAAAATATAGAAAGAAGGAAATAAAAAAGCTAAACTATCATATGGGTCTCATTTTATATACACTTGCTGTTCTGTAGCATGATACTTTGTAACCAAGAGAAAACACGCGTTGTGGAGACTGATAAAGGATGGCCTGTCTTACAACTAGCACTTTCTTCCATTTCGACAATTAATATATGTAATAAATCAGATTAAAATCTTGGTATTTAGACATCTTGCATGTATATTCTTTCTTGCTTTTTTTCTTCATTGCTTCCTCTATTGCTCGGAATACGACGCTCTCAAGTATATATGTCTGAAGGTGGTACCTGGCTGAATTATATATAATACACACTGGCTAGTTAATAACCTGATGGTCCCATAAAGAGAATAGCTAGAAACTCAAATGAACCAACAAAAAGGCCTTTGATAATTGTATTATTGTCACACACTTCTTGACATTCTAAAGAAGAAATTTTTCCAAAATTTGCGGTTGTCCGAAAAAACATTGACATGCGATGATCTCCACACACACATTTACGCATACAAACGCACACAAATAAAAAGCATTGCTATAGCCAACACAAAAGGCTACTTGGATATGATGCTCACCAATATGGCGTTTCTAATTTATTGATAACATTTTGTATAAAACAGAAATTTGAAAAAGGAAAATGCGAGGAGTGGGAGTTGAGTTACACACATGGGCCTGGAAAAGCGTGAATTGCCACCTCTTTTATACAAATCTACAAATCCCAAGAGACCTTAAGGATTTCTCTCTTGACAGTGCTTTCGCTCTCAAACACTTTCTCGTACTTGAGCTTATCGCCATCACAGTCTTTTGTCTTGACCAACAGATTGCAGAAGGGCAAGATGCCTCCACCCACACCGAAATAGACAGTTTTGGCAGCGACATAACTACACAGACATGGGATCAGCAAATTCACCTTATAAATTCTAATTTAATTGATTGCAAATGTTTACCAGACACCATCAGGTTTTTTGAGTGCTTTTTGGAACACGCTAATCAAATCAGGCAAGGCGTGTTCTGCATAGATAGTTTCAGATGTAACAATCATATCGTACTTTTCATGATCGACGTCCAATTGTCCCTGCGTGTGCGTGTGTACCTTTTAGCATCATTTTTGTCCAACATGACTAGTAGCATAGTGAACACTTACGGGCAAAGAACTCCAATCACCTACAAATGCTCTTGTGCGAGATGAAAGTTGTTGCAACATGGTGGGAATGTTTTCACTTAAAATCTCGGCCTCTGCATCACATGTATCCGCATCTTCTTCAATGCGCTTTCCTTCCTCGTCATCCTCCTCTTCTTCATCCTCTGAATCTACCTCAGAATCTGATGGCTCCTGATTTTCCTCGTTTTTAGCTGCTGATGGTTCCTGAACAGTCAATACGGTGTTTAAAAGGATGTTTGGTATAGTGATGTAGCGGATGACTTGGTCGTTGTAATCTTGGACGTCGACTCGATTGGTGCTGCTGTGGGATAACAAGTACAGTGATGGAAGAGATGAGCCGCAACCAAGCTATAATACAGCAGATGAGATGTCTACATAAAGCTCCCATCAATACGCTCTATGCTTACCTCTAAAACTCGCTTATTTGTAATTTGTTCCTCTGGTAATCCTGATAGATACTGCACCATATCAATGGAGCATTCCCAAGTCTTGAATCCACCCTCGTATACACCTTTGATCAAATCAGTATTGCCGCTCAAGTTCAACATGTTGACAACATCTGCTTCTTGTGTATCATCGACGAGATTGTCTTGCTCGGCCATTTGAAACTTGACATCAGCTAATGTACGCTTCATTAGTGGTTTTTCGAGATTAGGAATGTGAAGAATATCAGCTTGAATGACATTTGGTAAAGGTGAAGACTATTCTCACCGGTTAGATCTCCTTACGAAACATGATTTCGCACTAGACATCTTACAAAAATATCGTACTCTCGGCTAGGGATTTGGTTTAATGCTTCCTTCTTTTCGTCAATGCTCAAATCATGGAGACTCGATTCCAATTGCTGATTTTCTTCATTATCTTCGAGGTCGAGATCCTCATTCTGGGAGAGCAAACATTAAAAGTCCATATAACAAGTCCATGTTCTAAACCCTCTCTTACAGTAAAGTTGAATTTGAATGCCATATTACTGCGTTAATGTAGATAAAAAAAAACCTGGTAAAGCAATACAAATCGAAACCATGTTGGTTGGAGAAAAAAAAAAACGTCTCGACAAGCCACTTTAATACTGCCTCTGTTCAGTGCCTGATGAAATGTTACCTGATCAGACACTTTAGAGTAACATCAAAATCTATGATCCTTTGAGTTATAGACATACAAAACTATGCATACGCTAAACAGCAGTGTCTTTGCAGATATAGCAAGCTACTTACCATAGCATGGCTGCAAACCGTAACCCACAACTTTGCATGGCTTGAACAACCTATTTTGTTAAACAAACAAGTAGGCAATCTCCGAGCCAGCAATTTATTGTTGGTCAAAGATGAGCACACTTTTCGTTGCGAATCAGAATGCGCAAAAGAAACAGTTTTGTAAAATCCAATTGATCCTTCTGAGGCCAAACAATACGTGTATTAATAATAAGTTAAAAAGAAAAATGCCTGCCTACTGAATAGCCTACTAGGTGAATGCATGATATGAATGATGATATATAGTATGAATGGCTAAACGGAATGCGATCGAGCCAATGGCTTCAATGGTATTAATGATGGCAGTGCTTCAAGAACACATGGGATTCACTCCTGTCGACCAGATGTAGGATCCCAGAATGACAAACATAAAGCATTGAGCTATTGCCACTGATAGAAACCCATAAATGTAGCTTGGTCTTCTTGGCAATGTAGTTAGCTCAACCTAAATATGTGAATATTTGATGATTTCAGATAAACTTTTCCGGGCTTATTGCCTTTAAATCTTACCATGAACGTAGAGATAGTGGTCAAGCAACCGCAGTAGCCACCTGCTAAGCCAGCGACTACATCGCAAGCAATGGCAGTAATATGAGGGCTGGATTGAGCCAAAGCGAGAACGGCAAGGACAATGGTGCCAAACACATTAGCAGCAAAAGTGCCAACTGGAAAATGGAGTAGTCTTCCGTTATAGAATGAAAGGTACCAGCGGGTGAGAGCACCTACAGGAGCAAACACACAGGCGAATGCAAGATCTCTTTGATAAGGGGAAAAGATGGCAGCAAATACGACGCCAAGCCATGATACAAAGGCAAATGTAATTGTCAAGTAGTCCTTTTTTGACATGTACCTGAGTGAATATCCACGAGCTATCAGTTTCGGTTCACTTTTCAAAGAGTGTCTCTTTTCTATCTGATTTGAGAGCATGTCTCCAATGTGTTGGCCAAACAAGAGGCCATTCAACGACATGGCAAGTGTCACCAAGAATTCAGACATTGCCGCTAGTACGTTTTTGCCTCTTGTATGCGCATGCCCATTGTAGTTGGCAAATTCTTTGAAGATACCAAGCTGCCATGAGGAAAAGGTAGTGATGGAGCCACATAGGCCGGTTGTAATGCCTGGATGTATAGGTTGATACCTTTGATTTCGGTTTGCACACAAATAAAATAAACAAATTAGTATATATTAACCATTTTAGGACATATATATCCTTGTTACCATAGAAACAGTGTACTCTTATTCTTGTTAGTTAGTCCCATGATAAGGCAGCCTGCCCATTGAGCATAGACGAGACCAAAAACCGGAGCACCAGTGTAATTTTGTAGTCTTTCTAGTGCGATACGGATCAATGCACCAGCGATAGAGAATGGAATGATAGCCGCAGCCACGGCAATCTTATTTTCACTGATGTCAGTAGTTTTCGCTTGCAAATCACTCATGATGATATTGTGAAGTGTGATCTATGTTTTCATATATGCAAAATATACAAAGGTAAGAGCAAGAACAAAAGATCACAAAAAAGTGAAAAAGATCATCCGAGCCCGAAGATACGGAGATATGGACTGGCTTTCCCTAATCTAACATCTTTGACATTTCCTTACATAAGAAATTGCTCATCTTCTTTTTCTTTATCTCTCCTTTTTGTTTCATATACTAGATTGGAAATGGGTAATCCTCTTGAATTGTACACAATTCGTGCTGCTGTCGAGTCTGATGTTCCTCAAATCCTCGAAATCTACAATGAACGTATTGCCAATTCAACCTGTTTGTTCATGTACGAGCAAGTTTCTCTAGATAATCGATTAACTTGGTTCATGGAAACCAAGGCCAAAGGATATCCCATCATCGTAGCTGCTGAAAAAGACACCAACAAGGCCATTGCATACGCCAACTATGGTGGATTCAGACCTCACACTGCCTATGTATTGTAAGTGAATCAAAGCATTTAGAGCTTCGGATGGTTATGAAAGGGGTCAATTTTTCTGACAGGTGCATTATAGAACCACCGAAATCTCTTTGTATATCCATCAAAGCCATCAACGTAGAGGATTGGGCGCAGTGATGCTCAAGGAAATGATGCGCATTGCAAAGGAGATGAGCTTTCGCAACATAATGGCTGGCATCACATCAGAGAATGAAGGGTCCGTCATTCTCTTTTCAAAGTTTGGATTCAAAAACGTTGGACACTTTCACGATGTTGGCTACAAGTTTGGAAGATACTTGGATGTTGTGTTTTTAGAGTATGTCACAGATGCTCAAATCCCTAAAGGTCAAAGCATCCCATCATTCAAGGCATTTGATTGGAAAAACTATGTTTATGGAGGTCAACAGTAGAAAATAGAGCCTTCGAATAAACTATATATCTAGCTAATTGTCAGCAAACAGAGGAGCATAGGGAAGTGATGCTGTCATGCCTCCATCCACCTTGATGTCTTGGCCAGTGATATATGAAGCTTCAGGCCCAGCTAAAAAGGCTGCCATTGCGGCAATCTATTATAAAAGGTTAGTAATCCAACCTCCTGATTCATGATATCCACAAAATACCTCCTTTGGGTCGCCAAATCTCTGCAAGGCAGAGCTTGTCATAAGAGTGGTTTCCATGGTTCCATTGCCTTTGATGGCTGCCAATACTTTTTCTGTCATCTCTGTCACGATGAGGCCCTATGTTCATGACATTTCAGTTCAGACATGCCATGATAGATGTGAGCAATCTTACAGGACAAATTGCGTTCACTCGAATGTTCTTTCCGCGCAATCTCCAAGAAGCAGATTGACACAGGTTGATAACACTGGTACAAAATCTTGGTTAGATGAGTTTCAGGGCATTGCTATCACTGCTTATTTACGCTGCTTTAGATGCAGAATATGACATTGGACCTGCGCCAGATCGAACACCAGCGACTGTCGAATGCAACAAATGTTAGTATTCATGCCATCCTTTTAAATTGATATACTGTACCTGATGCTGTTGCTATAATTGACCCATTGCTGGAAGGCTTTTCTGCAGATGTCTTTTCCATTGCCTCTGATGCATATTTAATTCCAGCGTAAACACTGATTTTTACCTATCAGTCTTCTATCACACATCAAGCTGACTGCAAACTATTTACCTCCATGAATTGACTCGCATCATGTTCAAGAATTCATCCTGTGTCTCAGTTTTCATAGGGTGAGGACCTGCAATACCAGCATTTGCAAAGTACACATCAAGTCGACCGAATTTGGCCATGGCATCTCCTATTACAGCTTGAATATCATCGTCTGAGCTAGCATCCATATGCTTTGGGATACATTCAACGCCGGTTGTTTTATATATATCTTCAGCCAAAGACACTAAATTCTCCTCAGAAATATCCGTAGCGTAAATAGCTCGAGCATTCTTTTTGGCAAATGCGTATACAGCAGCTCGACTACATAATTCTGTATTAATAGTATTTCATGGTTATAAAGCATCAATGCACCATACCCAATACCAGTCAATGAATTAGCACCTGTAACGATACAAACCAAGTTATCCATGTTGCTAATCTGTTAATGTATGTGTGTGTGAAAAGCAATAGAATAAGCGAATATAGGTTAAAATGCTGCATTATATCTGAAAATTCAAGGGGTACACAAGAAGGCTAAACCCATTAGTACTTCGCACGCATAAATTTTATGTAATAAAGTATTTTCCAAAAATCAACAAGCTGATAAACGCCATGGGAAATATGCTTGCATAAAGCTGAGTAGTGTTTTGCTGTGGCCGTAGACGCCTGTAGAGCTCTATTGATTCATAGACCAATGTAAACTACTAGCTAATGCTAAGAAACTCTGTTGAGGCTATCCTTGATTTAATTTGATTCTATTGGGTCGATGTGGAGTTGTCACGAAACGAGCGACCGGTCAGTGCAACAGTGTCCAACTGAAGAGAGTCAGAGCTTTGGTGAATTATAAAATAAAAATATCTAGTTAATCAATCACATCAAAACGGCGCTTCTCTGCAAGGGTCGATATTCAAAATATCTCAAGCTATTTTAAATACGATGTCAATTACATTTCGCATTAGGATTTGCACCTCATTAGGAAATTTTACTACGACTGAATCTGTTATATATAAAAAATACATTATAAAAATAGAAAATAGTATTCAAGTTAAGCTATGACACTGTTCAAGTTGTGTTCAAGTTGCAATCCCCTCCTTATTAGTTTTGTAGACATCAATTATCTAGATCAGAGATGCGTTTTGTCAGCCAACAAGCAGCCACCACACACCACCACCAAAGCTGATTAAATGTTCGCTCAACACCATGCCGCATGCCTTGAATTTTGCGAGCATAATGTCTGACATCTGCCACCCACCGCCATCTCTAAAATATTTACCAGAAAACTATATAAAAAACGTCGAAGTGATCAATCAGAGATCAGAGACGTAAAAAAAATTAAAGCACTGAGTACCGTACAAGGCTCGAAAAACCACTGGCGAAGCTAGCATTGGAGAGGGGGGGAAACTTGGTCCCTCCACCAAGAACATAACGCATCTAATTCAACATTTGGTAACTTTGATCTACAAGAGGGCTTTACCTTAGCGAAGCGAAGGTGCAAAACCATAGCATTCAAGCAGCCAATTCAGCTTTATATTTCTATTATTATTAAGCCTACCAATAATATAACGCATCAAAATTTGCATGAAATAGTCTTACCAAAATCAATATTCCTTCTACTTGAACTAGAACTTACGCAGGCTGCAGACCTGTTTTTCCAGAAGAGTATAGCTACCAGAGATGTAGTTCATACTATGTAAACAAAAGCTATAAAGCAAAAGCATAACCAAATTTGACAGCTTTCAAGCCTTCATACCTTAACATGCAGATCTTTCTGAGCCACCAGAATAACGCACTCGAGTAATAGTAACTTCCTGACACCTTTGCTCAACTTTTTGGGCCAAAAAAAACATGGCCAAAAATCGACCAAAAAGCATGAGGGGTAGCTCATGGTTTTCATCGAAAATCAAACGATCGCATTTTTCACCTTGAAAATGAAGACTTTTACTATGATATGTATTGAATCAAATGTTTCTCTCGATCCAAAGCAGCCTCTGAAATCACTTTTATGAGGCTTTCATATGCAAAATATGGCTATTTTCGCTAAAAACATCATTTCATATTTTACCAAATTGCTCGGTAATCTCAATCAGAACACCTATTGCAATTAACACCATTGGAAGCGCCTTGAAAAGTACTTCAAGGATGTATTAGGAAGCGTAAGGTGATCATTACAATTTATACAGTCGAATATCAAAAAATAAATTAAAGAAGTCGAAAAAACATAAAATCTGTCCAATCTTGAACAGAAAAGACAAACTGAGTTTGAATCGATTTTAGCGGGCGGCACTGCTGCTGGCTGACCTAAATGCCTTCCTGTTGATGACAATGATGATTGTGATGCTGATTAAATGGGGATCGTGGAATTGAAAGGTCAATCGTTCAGCTTGAATATCTTTTTTTTTGCACTTGTTGGAAATTTTCCCTATAATGGCGGTGTTTTTACAATGACACCCTCTCAAAAAAGTTGCTGTAGATCTTATACAAGTCCTGTATGCGTAGCGAGATTGATCGGCTAGTCTATTATATAATGAATATCAAGCGTACACACAGCTTGGCTTACAGAGCTCTAGAGCAATTAAATACTTGCTTCACAGGCAAATACTCGGTGTCAGTTGTAAAGCAAGTGTACGCTTTTCCAATATTCCAATGTGACGTTAGCGGATGTATTTGTACTTATTGAATTGCACAATGCTTCGTTTACTTTTTATACAACTTTTTATTGATCATGCTTGTAGGTCTTCTCTTCAGGACATGATAAGTAACGTTTGAATAATGTTAAGATAACTGCTGTCTAATATGTGGCGGTATATCTCCTCATCTGTCAAACAGTTATTGACAGCATTATTTAAGGCACCCCAAACTTGTTTTAGGTCTGATATATTGATGCCTGACCAGTAAAACCGCTTGAAGTTTTCCTTCATGAAAGCTGCATCCATTCTCAGTATGTATTTCTCTTCTCTCCATCCTTTCTCGTTCATTTACACTCTTTGTTTGCGTAGCATAAACACTATCTAAAACCATTTCTTAGTTCTCGTCATATTTTTGTGTCTTGACAGCTCTTGTTTATAACCAAATCTATAAAGCACAATTCTTGTTACAGTATGTATTGATCTGGTCAATCGCTGTACCATTACAAATGCTCGCATTTTTCTTGTCTTGTTATTTTTTCTATGTCAAATGTCTAGTGTGCGAACAAAAGTAGAACAAAGAGGTCTAATTACTGGCACTCAAACCAGTCGTTCTCCCCAAAGAAGTGTCGTTTCTAAAGGGAAGCCTAGTAAATTGGATGCACTCAAAAAGACGTTACTCTCGGTGAAGAAGCTCCCCCTAGGTGTCATGACTACTGCTGAAAAGATCTGTCAATGTGCCAAAGATGAGTTGAAAAATCATCTTGAACACCTGGCACTAAGCAAAACTTTCAGTACTTTCAACAGTACGTCAAGGATCACTTCGATGCTATTGTGGTATCTTTACAGACTCAGGCCACTACGTCTACATTCACTGGTGAAAGTGCATCCATCCCAGCTACACCGGTTATTGCTCCTTCTGACTCTGTAGCGTTCCTTCGCCGCGACCTCTCTGGCATGGACATGGTATCCGACATGTCTTCTGTGTCTGGCGCTCCTTCACGTGCAGCAATGTCTTCAATCTCGCATAATCCCTTTGATAAATCCATGGTTGAAGCTCCCCAAGACAATGTAGAATATCGCATTTGTACCGTGTCTTTCAAGAACCTTTTATGAAAGGATGTGCCTTCCGATCTTGTCGAGTCATTTTTGCAGAAGCTAAATACTGCATTGCATGATGTATCTGATTATGTTATGGACTTGCAATTGGTGGTATACACATTGATGCTCTCAATGAAGTCCTCGCAGCTCGTAACTCGTAGTGGTAATATTCAGCTGAAGAAAGCTCATGGTTTCCAAACACAAGACATCCTTCCAGCAGGCTACAATATGAAAACTGATGTCACTACCTTTGCTCCTCCATTACCCTCTAATGCCTTGAAGTCTACGGCTTTTTGCAATGGTGTCAAGGATCTTTTCCAGAGCAGACACATTGATTACCTGCATACTGCTTTGTTTGGCCAAAGAGGTACCAAGATCTCGCATCCTACATTTGCTGCTCTGTCGTCCGCCAATGCGCCAATACTCGATGCTATCGCAAGGGATACGCCTCAACCTGCTAGTGAACTCATGATGGTGGCTCGAGGATTGTACAAAACAAATCTCGAAAACATGTGAGCAAGTAATAAGGCATTTAACAGATCACTGAAAAAGCTACTGGAGATTCTTCTTCGCGTGCATCTCGCTCCAAAACGAGAGTCGCATTACTGGGAGCTTCAACAGACCAAAGCAAAGAAGCAATCCAAGCAAGATGTTAAGTCGGTCAGAAACTCATTTCATAACGCCATCCGATCAGAGAAGTACAAACTTCAAAGATATCAAAGAAAGGCACAGGGCAAACCAGAAGACAACAACTGGGCGAAGCTGGCCAGAAATAGTCAAGAGCGCATAACTCACATGTACGTTGATGCCAAGCATCCTGTCAAGTCTGTTTCTACTTCTGGTACTACATCTGATCAAGCTACTGTATCTGCTTCTGGCTCAGGTTCTTTTACTACAGGTGTATCTATTCCTACTGCTCCCTCTGGCACTTCTGACGCTGTTACTGCCTCCAATGCTAGCTTTGATCTTGATAGTGCTGATATGCCTATTGACGAACTGCTCCCTCTTTCTGAACTAATAGATGAAAAAGACGAACAAGAAGAAGAGGAAGGCACCCGTGATCTGCTTAGAAGACGAATTATGATTCTCAAAGCTACTCCGAGAAATCTCTTGGCGAGGCAAGCTGGAAAGTCTATTACCCATACACAGCTGAAGAAGGAACGTCCCGATATCACGGAAGAAGAGAATTGCGTGTGCATGCTTCTGGGAAACTTACTGCTGCCTTATATACCCACTAGAGAATATTATAGCTACACTGGCTTCCAGCTGCCATTCTGCCTGGCCTTACCTCTGTCCGTATTTTGGGTACCAAACCAAGTTCTAACAAGTCAGCTTCCAATGCGAAGAAACCTCTAGATATTGATTGGGATACCGTGAATCCTGCCTGTGTGTCCGTTCTCAATCACAGAGCCATTCAAGGTAGAGACAAGACATCCGCTTTGGCCATCGCTGTCTCTGGGCTTCCCATTCTCTTGTTCAAGCAGCCATTGCCTGTATTCAATCCAAAACCCAGTCAATCCAACACTGGCATTATTTCCAAGACCACCTCTTTCCGCAACAGAAACGAGAAAAGGGACGACAGCGGTGCTGCATTAGCGGACGCTTGAGTCTTCAAGGTAATAATGTGCTCAGTCTGGCTTTTTCAAGAGACTGCTTTACTAATTTGTCCTTTTTTGTTGATTTTTGGGACTTTTGGATCTAATTCGACTTATTTTACCAGATTCGACTATGTAACTTGTGATGATCACCCCATACTTCCTAATGCTTTTCTGAAAGGCTTTTCAAGGCGCACCCAATGGTGCCAATTGCAATAGATGTTTTGAATAAACTTATAGAGAAACTTTAGAAAATATGAAATGTCGTTTTTAGCAAAATAGTTGAGATTTTCCATACAAAGGCCCCACAAACTAAGTTTCAGGGGTTGCTTTGGATCGAGAGGAACGCTTGGAAGTAATATAAGGCTCTTTCGCGTAACCATCACTACCCCTAAGGTGAAAATTACGCCACTGCTTAAATCACATCTACAACCTTATAACCACCAGCGTTCCACTACCCATCCTCATGGCTACCACCACTGACCTCTCTTGGGTCACGGTCCTCTCTCGAGGCCTCTCCAAGAAGGTCATCAATGCTCCACAACAGCGAGCTAAAGATGACCATTTTAAACTAATTCCTGAAGTTATGTTCGAACACGAAGATCTGAAGGCCGAGGTGCTCACTCGTAAAGCTACTGCCATCCTGCAGCAAGCTTTGACACCGGGATCGGTTTTGTTTACCTTTCCAAACAAACTTTTTGTGCATCGTACAACAGCGTATCGCCTCATTCAGGAACAAATAGCTGCTAATGTCCAGTTTCGCCCCCTTAGTCTGTATCACCAGAAGTCAACTGGAGATCTCTTGGTGGAAGCTAAATTTGACTCCCCTGAGGATGCCAAACGAGCCATCAACAACGGCATCACTCATGGCGATGTGGTATACAAAGCTACTGCTGTCAAGGACAACAGCGAGGGCAAACTCACCCATGTGCAGATGACTATTGTCCGCATGCCAAACATGACCACTTTTCTGGAGGACTTGCAACGCTCGCTGAAATACTATGGTAAGCTATACCAAATCAAGAAGTACACTGTTGATGGCTTCTTTGAGGGTCATGTCAGCTTCCTGATCGACACTTCGGTCAAGTACACTGACGCGGAAGGTCACTCCTACGACGTACAGCCTTTGAGTCGCATGCTTTACCTTTCCGCCTGGGATGTCTATGTGCCAGCGACATACAGAGGAGCACCACCAGTTTGCCATTTCTGCCGTCAGAGTGGACACATTCGCGCTGCTTGTCCTATCCTAGCTAAACGCAAATGTTTCAAATGTCACAAGTTGGGACACACTGTTAAGTTCTGTCGAGAGGAAGAGAAGCCTTTTGACGAAGCAATCGCTGAATATGAGTCGAGCCAAAGGGATCACACTGATTCCTACTCAGTCACTCCAATTGATAAAGTTAACGAAAAAGAGAAGGGCCACAGAGCATCCCCTGCGATCAATGATATTCTCGCGCAGCAACTGCCATCTCAGCCCACCACCACAGACAAGCTAGCCGGCAAAACGACCGAGCTCACAAGTAGCCAGATCAGTACCTTGTTTTCCGCAAATGACAGCCAAACCTGGGACCAGTCTCCGGATGTGATGGAGGTAGATCCCCAGACCCTCCAGCGTTCTCCCAACGGTAGCGATGCTTCTAAGCATGCTCCGTTAGCTTCGTCCTTCCATATGCATTTGGATCCCAAGTTATCTGCTGACAATGTCTCCTCTCCCAATGATTTCCAGACTGATGTGCCCTCTCTCCGCCGTCATTCTATGAGCTCGACGTCTATGTCGCAGCCTCAAGTGTATCATGTCGCCCATAGGGCATAATGATACAACAATCATTGCGCATAGGTACCCTTAATGCCCGGAGCATCTTTAAGGGTTCCTCAAAATCTATACAGAAGGAATTCACTTCCTTTCTGCGCTCCAAAACCCTCCAGCTAGATATTCTCTGTCTGCAGGAGGTCTCTCATTACCGTCAGCAGGCCCACCTCACTGATGATAATGTGCGTGCTTTCTCTTTTATGTTTCCTCGGTCTTCCTTTGTCGTCTCGAAGCATTGTGCAATAGTGTGTCTGAAGCAAGACTTGGAGCTCGCGGATGCCACCATCTCTCGTGACGAACGCTGCATCACCGCCACTATTAAGGACGCTAATCACACCATATGCCAGATAGCTAATGTGTACATGCCCGTGCACAGAGCCCATCGCTATGCTTTCCTGGAGGAGCTGATGTCCATGCCCTTCTGGTCTGATATGCTTGACTCCCAGTGGATCTTGCTTGGGGATTTCAATATCCATTTGCATGATGCGGTCGAAGCTCGTCTCCCTAGAGTCCAACCTTTTGTTGAATGGCTGAACACTCATTTTTTCAACTGTTTTCCAAAAGGCACAATGACTCTCCCTAAAGCTGGCACCACCATTGACTATGTCTTTGCTCCTCCTCCTATGGCGACTCGTATCATCAACACTCAGACTCACCACATTCCACCTGAGTGGACCGATCACAGCCTCCTCACAATCGATCTGGTCACCTCTGGCGTCCAGTTGGGTCCTGGCAGCTGGCGTTTGAATCCGTACTTGCTTGAGAACCGTGAATTCCAAGCTCTTTTGGATAAAACCGTGGATATGTTTTTGGCGTCTGACTATTATACGACAGATGTGGCTGATATGGGTGTCTCTGGTCAGGAGAAGTGGGAATCTCTCAAGTCGATCATCAAGTACTGTGCCAAACAGTTCACCAAAGGCCAGAAGGCTCGCTTCAAAGCTCGAGTCTCCCACCTCCAACGTGAACGGGAACAGCTACT
Organism: Mucor velutinosus; assembly: GCF_035048745.1. Classification (NCBI taxonomy): domain Eukaryota; kingdom Fungi; phylum Mucoromycota; class Mucoromycetes; order Mucorales; family Mucoraceae; genus Mucor; species Mucor velutinosus. The sequence continues at coordinate 1,435,727 of NW_027041905.1, read as the reverse complement.
TGGGACCCCGGAGGAGTCGGCAAGGATCAAAAGACTGGAGCAACTGATTGAGCAACAGATTCAAGATGACACTCGTCAAGCTATGCTGCGTTCGGCTACTCGTTGGCTGGAAATGGGAGAGCAAAACAACAAATACTTTTTCAATGTGATTAAGGATCGAGAGGCGCAACAAACCATCCAGTCCTTGAAAAAGGCTGGCACTGGAGAGAAGCTGACAGACATGGGCGACATTCTCCAAGAAGCTCGTACTTTCTATCAGGATCTCTACACACCTGAAGACATTGATTTGGCTGCCGTCAACTCTCTCTTTGACAATATCCCTGCTGATGCGAAGCTACAAGAAGCTGAGGCAGACCGGCTGATTGAACCACCCTCTACAGACTCTGTCTTGCTGTTACTGGACCATGCACCCAAGAACAAGTCTCCTGGTTTGGATGGCCTTCCGTTTGAGGTGTATCGCTATTTGGCGGCGAAGTTCCCTGCTGTTCTGCTTCTCTTGCAGCAAGTGCTGGCTGATGCGCTGCGTGGTGTCTTCCCTGACTCTTGGAAAGAAACGAGGATGGTACTGCTGTTCAAGAAGGGCGATCCAGAGCTCCTCAAGAACTGGCGACCTCTCTCGATGATCAATAGCGATGCTAAGCTGTTCACCAAGATGTTAGCCAACCGGTTCAAACGTGTCCTCTCCCGATTGATTACGCCGTACCAAACAGGCTTTATGCCTCACCGGCTCATCTCGGACAATGCGTGGTTGAACCAGACGCTGATGACCAACCTCCGTGATGCAGCTCCTCAGGATCCCAATGTCGCCGTACTCTTGGATCAAGAGAAAGCCTATGATCGGGTCAATCCGACATATCTGGCGATGGTTCTTCGTCAGTTTGGCTTCCCGGCATCGTTGGTATCCAGTGTGTCAAGTCTGTTCTTTGGTACTCGTATCTCCTTGTCAATCAATGGGTGGTTGGGCGCCCCCATCGATCAACAACGTGGTTTACGACAGGGTGATCCGTTGTCCCCTTTGCTGTTCAACCTGGCTTTCGAGCCGTTCCTTAGAACCATCTTGGCCTGCCCTTCTCTTCAAGGCGTCTCAATGTCTACCGCTGTCCGTGCTCCTCTCGCAGGGCGTATCTCTCGTGCCTCCTCTCTCGTGCCGGTCCAAGGCGACCATGATCTCCTACGCGCTCCGGCGACCCCTCCACGGGTGAAGCTGTTGAGCTATGCCGATGATCTGGAAGTCTTCCTGACTTCTACGGCGGAATGGCCTGTGCTGCTGTCTCTTTTGTCGCTCTATGGCAAAGCGTCCAACGCCAAGGTCAATTTGGAGAAAACCGTGCTGTTGTCGCTGTCAGGCGAGGCTCATGCTGATTGGAAGCGAGTGACGGAAACGTCTAACATTGAGTGGTACGACAGCTCGTCAGTTGGCTCTGTGAGGTATCTAGGTTACCCTCTGTATCATACAGAAGAGCAGTTGCAGCATTTCCTGAATTCCATTACCGTGAAGATTCAACGTCATTGCAATCTGCTCACCAAGCGGCAGCTATCCATTCGTGGAAAGGGTTTAGTGGCGAATTCCCTTCTGCTGTCTCGCTTGTGGCATCTCCTGCGTGTGGTTGTGGTTCCTGACAAGTGGCTGGAGGAGATACAGCGCGTGGTACGCCAGTACATCGTCTCGTTTTGGCCTACTGTGGCTTGGGATTCTCTCTGCCTTCCTAGGAAGCATGGAGGTATTGGTCTGGTTGACATCAAGAAGCAACATCTCGCCTTGCATCTCATATATGTCAAGCGTCTGCTTCGTCCCAGATCCCCAGCGGATTTCCTCACTCCCTGGCTGATGTATACATTCCATGTATACTCAGGTCATGCTACTGTGCTGCCTTTGCTGCTATACCCACGTACCTGCTGGCCTCGTGTGCGGAAATGCCCTCACTTGGAGCATCTGGCTCGTCTACTCACTCGTTTGCCTCCCTTGACTCTCACTCCTGAGTGGCCGTCTTGGTGGCTCCTAGATCTGCCCTGGTTACAAGTATGCTCCCTGTCTCCCACAGCGACTTTGCCTTTGACTAGGAACAGTGACAAACTGCCACCTCATGCCTTGATTGCCAGCCTCTTGAGCGTGCTCCCCAACTCCCACATCTTGGTTTGCGTGCGTCCCCGTGATACTGCTGCATTGCAACATCTGTTCAATGCCTTGTGCCCCATCGAGGGTCCTCCTGTTTGGGTTGTCCCTGCTCCTCTCAGGTCCGTCATGGCCTTCACCGCTCCAGAGCGAACCGCACTGCTGGAGAGTTCCACTACCCCCTCTTCACCCACGGCTAGCTTTTCGCATTGGTTCATCACCACTGGCCCTCGCTCAAAAGCTACAGTGGACAAGATCACTCTCGGGGCGTTACGCCGTTCCTGGCATCCGTCATTTGACGTGTTGCGTCGCCCAGCCCATCCTCCTGGCTATCGCCCACCACATCTCCTGCTTCCTCCTCACCTCTGGCGTGATTTCTGGTCTCTCTGTCTCCCGCCCAAGGCATTTACACCGTGGTGGCGTTTGCTGCATGGACATCTCTCGGTGCAGGTTCGCCTGCACTCCATGAACCGTGTGAAGTATCCTTCCCCACTGTGTAAGATGTGTCATGAAGCAACTGAAGATGAATACCATATGGTCATTGGCTGCAGTATGAAGTCCCTCTTCTGGTATGAGTTTGTCTCTCACCTTGGTCTTGCTGATCTGTTCCCTACGGACGAGGCCATCTGGATTGGGTTGACCACCCTTCACGGCCAGGACAACAATCCTCTGGACATTTCCATCTTGGAACTTCTCGGCGCTGCCTTCTCATCTATCTGGCAACATCATTGGGGCTGCACAATTGATGGTAAATCTTGGATCACTCGGGCTGTTTTCTCCTCTTTTCTGGAAGATCATTCCAAGTTAATTTCTTCTTTCTTAGACATGTAAGACCCTTATGGCACCTTACTGTCTATAATATAAATAAAAAACACATTTAAATACAAAAAAAAAAAAAAGCTTGGAAGTAATATATGCCTTAGTAAAAGTCTTCATTTTTGGGGTCAAAAATGTGATCGTTTAACTTTCGATAAAAACCATGAGGGATACCTCATGGTTTTTGGAGGATTTTTGGCCATGTTTTTTTGATCCCCAAAAAGTTGAACAAAGGTATCAGTAAGCAAGAGGCAATCGAGATTTTTTGTTTGGCGCTATTCTTGCAGTCAGAAACGGCTCCCAACGCGAGAAAACACGGCTTAAAGGCATCCAGATTTCGCAGTGATTCATAGTTTTTCGAGCAAAAAAAATGTAACGATATGCTTCATGGGTACAAATACACACTTTTCATTAGCTTGTATTCAAAGCATGATTCGACATATATCATGCCATCTGAGTGTAACCTATCCTTATAAACCAGTACAAAAATGCCTATTTGCTGCATTTGAGATGCACTGGAGTTCTGATTTTAGCTGTTGGCTTGATGATTCGTTTGGTAGACGTCAAAAAGGAGCAAGGTGGAGAATCCTCTTTTCATGAAACGCAGAGAAGGAAGTTTCTATGCAACTATCTAAAATACCAATTGGAGCAACAGTAATAAAATATACCGGCTATATATTCTTCATAGCACTCCCATAAATTTGTATATAAAGACAGACCAAAAAATATCTGTTCCAACTATATCTTCAACATGAAATTGCAAGTCCTTACCCTACTTTCCATCACTTCATCCTACCTTGTTGGAGTTGAAGCCCAACAACCTCAACCTCAGTGGTCTTTGATTGATTGCACGTGGCCATGTGCAAATACCGGTGATGTATGTGTCCTTACAAATGAAGGTGCTCAATGCAAAGCTAAAACTGGTCCCGAATGGCTGATTCCTACCACTGACAAGTCTCCTATCTATACTGGTGCTTACACGCATCAACTTCTACAGCCTTGTATCGCTGCTCCCATTCATAACTTGACACATGTAGATCAAGGCGCTGCTACAAACGCTGGTCAATCGGTGATACTTTTCCCAATGCAAACTGAAACCGATGGACCTTTGGACGAGTATCTTGGTACCTGTGATGAAGGCATGTATTGCTCTGCTACCGGTGATGACAAAGCAAATCCTGTATGTCGTATTAGACTACAGCCTGGTTCTACTTGTGCCTCATCCAATCAATGTTATAGCCGTAATTGCGAGAATGGCGTCTGTGTAAAGAAGGTAGAGAAGAGATCATCCCATCATCGCCAACGTCGCCATCATCACTAGTATTGCCAATAAATTATGTAGCCCTTTTCAGATGTTTAGTTGTCAAAAAATAATAGTGTGGCTTCACTTGTTTCTTGCGAAATATCCAGGAATCTCTAAGCCAACAGAGCAAATTTTGATTTCCTTTGGATTTCTATTAAACCTTGTTTCATTGCCATGTTTCATATAACATATGCTTTTTTTTTTGCTATCTGGTTTTTCCCACTGTATGTCTTGTTTACTAACACCTGTTGAAACACACAAAAGGCAGCGCTATTCCATACTACATCAAGTGCCAAACAAGGTGAATTGCTGTAGCGAGCAGGGCTGTTTCCTTGAATGATTAGAAATCATCCCATCAAATTGAGACATACTGCGATTGCAATCCTTCTTGAACTTCTGAACTTTCGTCTCATTCAAACCAAGAATATAAAGCCAAGATTTTTTCCTCGTTTCTTTCAGATGTCTTTTTTACCAACTTACATAGAACGGCTTGATGAGCACTTATTTTGCATTTGTTATCGTTATTTTAGCAACCACACATATCACCAATGCTATTACTCAGAACTCAGTTATCAATTGCACATGGCCTTGCTTTGACGATGCTGCCAGATGTGTTGTTACCCCTGAAGGTGCGAGCTGTCAAATCGCTCAAGGTGATAGCTGGATCCTCAGTTCCCCAGAGAAAGCTCCTGTGTTCACAGGCTCTTACGTTTCCAGAATAGCACTGTCTTGCATCCCAGCCCCAATCCCACAATTGCCTATGGCTACTCAGAACACTACCGTCAATTCAAATCAAACCGTCATTGAATGGCCACCATGGAATCTGCGAAGACCATTAGATACGTATCTTGGAAATTGTGGCCACGGTCTCTACTGCTCCTCAGTGGACAAAGATGCCAATCTCCCTGTTTGTCGTCAACGATTAAGCGTGGGTTCCACATGTCAATCCTCGAATCAATGTCATTATGGCTTCTGTAGCGATTACATTTGCCATCCCAAGAATGAAAGCCCTACCAATGACGGTCATACCCATCATTCAGACAATAATAGTCGCAATAGTGATCATATGAATAGTAAAACCGTTCAAATTTTGGCCTCTGTCTTTGGTACTGTATGTGCTCTGTTATTCGCCGGCATCGGCTTCTTTATGTATCGTCGTCATCGACGCAGATCTATCATCAATCAGCAACCTCCTGTCTATTCAACCTCCAACAACACCATCAATAACAGCTCTACCTCCTTTAGTGTCAATGCCGTTCCATTTAGCAGCACCGGTTACAAAGAAGAGCAGTTTGCCTCTGATTTCTTACATGAGGACAAGCAACATGTTGCCCCCCCTCCAGTCACCATCAATGACAACAATGCTATGAGATACGGTCAAGCTCAGGCCGACTATGATGATAATGGCAATGATCTTCTTAAACCACCTCCCTCCTACAGACCGTAACTCCACCTCATTGTATATATATATATATATATATATATATATATATATCCCTTAAACCCACATGATTATATATCCCTCTACTTTGCCAATAAAGTCTCTTTCTCTCAGAAATATACCGGCGTTTTTATTAAAAGCAAAAGAAGCATCTACATCAATTTAAGCTAATTTTTTCTATAACAGACTTAATTTCACTATCAAATTCCAATAAGGGTTTTCTGACAGGAGCAGGACACATGACATTGTAGCTTCTCACTCGCATGTTCACTCGACCCAATTCCTTATTCAAATAAGACTTTTCCATCTTGTCGAATTGCGCAAGCACCAAAGATTTGTTCACCACGGATCTCTCGTGCTTGACTTGATCCACACAGCGCTTGATGGCAGAATTCATTTGAGAGCGTATCGACGAGACTTCTGTGTCCACTTCTTGCTGCATCATGACCCAAGGAGGAGCAGCGCCATTTCGCTGAATAATACGGTTAAGGAAGTATTCTGTGCGATCGACAAACGGGTTGTTCAAAAGCGGGTCCTCTGCTATAGGCTTACCACGACCAGGCAGATCATCAAATTCACCTCTAACTCTCGCAGCTCGAATGCGAGCGTCAGACAAGAGACCCAATTCGTTGATATGTCGAGGCTTCTCCTCCAAATCCCAGTCTTCCCAGTCGACATCCTTCTTTGCTTGCGACCTCACAATGTTCTCGGCTACATGTGCTTTCTCTTCATCCATGGGGTATTTTCTATTCATGGCATAGTCGAAAGCAGTGTCTTTGGCGTTCATGATTCGATTCTGCTTTCGTTGTCGTTCCTTTTGTTCCCGCTCTATCTTCTTGAGTTGAGAGCTCTTTTCGTCTTTCTGAGGTGGTGGCGGTGGTACATAGGATGATTGAGGTTGTGGTATATTTCTGCGCGCAGCACCTTCTACTCTTAATGGAGCACGGTATTTATCCATGATCATTCTCAGGACAGAGTGATTCACAGGCTCATCACCATCCCAAGGTTTGTCGTCTGGTAGCTGCTGCTTCTTGTTGGCTTCAGCGAGATGGCGTCGTTCCTCCTCGTCATGATCAGTATCGAAGATCGTTCTTTGGGATGAAGCGTTGTTATTGTAATGACGACGGATGAGCAGCATTGTGGCGGGCAAGTGGGTCATTGCAGCCCTCGGAGCTAGCCTTGTGATTAAAGGTAGGCTGGAAGTGCAGATAGTACGAAGCATCATGTGTGTATGTGTGTGTGATGGTATGGCAATGCTGAAGACCAACGATTGATTTATATATCTGGAATGAAGAAAATAAGCCGGTTTCTGAAATGACGCATAAGCGGATTCCGAGTTATTCTCTCCTTCTGAAACGATCAAGATAAGCCCACAACCAAGCAATCACCTTATTTTTGTGACCTCGGCTAAATGAAATGTGCCTTGCAATCAAGTGGCCCTGAATCCTTAAATTTGATTAGAGCCTGGGCCATAAATCCATATGGATTCAAAAAGTGGGGTTGAGCTCATTGTTTACCTTTTTATTCATATAACAATCTACTCGTTAGATGGCGCCCTCTGCTACCACTGCTGCTGCTACTGCTACTGCTGTAGCCGCTGCTGTTGTTCCCACTGCAGAGCTGGTAGCCTCAGATCATTTTCAGCAAAAGCGGTGGAATCCCATCCACTTTACAAAACAAAATATACCAGCTTTCCTGAGGACACCATATCAGACAGCAGCACCATCTAAAACCTTTCAGCAAAAGAAAAAGAAAGCTAAAGAAGTAACATCTGTAGGTGGAACGACAGCCATTGCTCGAACGCTGATGATGCAGGGCTTATATTTATTCTACAGAACACCTGTAAAAGTAGGTTGTCATTTAAGCTGTCAACATGTTGATATACTCATGTCTACAGTAGCTGTTTCGACCCTTACGAGTAGATTATTTAATTATGGCAAGAGCATTGATGCCAATGGACGATGCTTCCGCAAAACGATTCTCATTCAGATACACATCCATCGGCATGATCACACATGCCGTGAAAACCAAAGGGGCAAGTCATCCGAGCAAGTGCAAGCAGTAACATGAATTATGCTCCTAACATGTCTATACCTTTTTTTCAGTGGAACTTTATACCTCGGCATATCCTTCCTCCTTTAATAGCAAACACCCTCATTGGAACTGTACTGTATACCACCTATATCGCCACCTTACCTCTCTTTCACCCAACAAGTCATTTCCAACTGCATAGACCCTTCCCGCCTCCGCCTTATTCCTCTGTATTCATGGCCGGTAGTGTATTCCACTCGCTCATAGCCGAATTGGTACTCATGTAAAACATCACAGGCTGTCTTGCTGGTGCAGCGCAATCCATCATAGCAACACCCTTAGACTCTCTCAAGGTGCGATTCGAAGTGAGCGACTTGTTGGAGGGAAAGCACACTTCCATGTATCAGTTTGCCAAATCAACACTGAAAGACTTGGGTATTGCCAGTGCTTATCGTGGATTCACACTGACGTTGATCAGGGTAAGGGTTTCACAGTTCCGTACAAGTGTATGGATCGATCTAACGATAGATTTCAGGACTCATTGGCGTGTGGTTTGTTCTTTGCCACATTTGAGTGGATGAAGCAGCAAGGATATTACTACTTTCTGGATGAAATTTATGGCGTCCAAGTGGATTCAGAAAATACATTGAATGAGATTGAGAAAGGATGGAACGAAGTGCATAAAATGAGTGACGAGGACCAGCATCAGATTGTCTGCGCGTCTGGGAAAAAGGCAGAAAGACCTCCTTTGATGCTAGAGCCACTATTTGTCATTCTCGCGGGTGCAACAGCTGCTGTGGTAAGTACCTTGGGAAAGAGGTCAGAAAATCAAGTAGGCTTATTCATGTATGGGATGACAGGCCTATCAAACAATTGAGCACCCCTTATCCAAGATCCACTCAATATTTTACATTGAAGAAGGACAATCTGAATTTACAAACAAATCAAGCCGAGAACCGGTGAAAAATCTATACCGTCGCACTTGGGAACAATGTAAGACTCAAGTGAAATTGAATGGAGGAAGTTGGAGAAGGTTTTTGTATCAAGAATTTGCAAGCACTGTGATTAGAGTTGTTCCAGCAACAAGTGTAGGATTCTTAGTGTTTGAACTAGTAAAACGAGAAGTTGATTTTAGAAGCATCGACTTTGATTCCCTGTAATTAAAATTTGTATTTATAATAAAAAAGAGTTAATTTTGATCATAAGAGCAGCATGTTTTACATGAAAGTCTTTGAGGAAGAACCACTCTTATCTTTACATAACGTCATTTTGACCATACATTGATCCTGACTAGAAACATGGAAAGTAGCGGATAAAGCACAGAATTCTACCCGATGATATCATATAATCAAATTGAGAGCATGTGGATTTTTTTTAGCTAGAGATATTGGTGTATACGACCGCTTCCAATACATGAAAATAGATTTTCTATTTTCTATTGCGAGGATAAAAGCCATTGATATAAGTGTCCATTTTTCTCGTTGCTTTTCGAGCTATCACATCAAGATTCCAAATGTTTCCACTGTTATCAGTCTTACAGCTAATAAAACTACCGCATGGCGGCAATCCAGATCCATATACAGCAGATGATCAGAATGCCATCAAGATTACTGCTGCAATACTTGGAATATCATGTGGCTTGATTGCAATTGTGATGAGTATTTTCATGTATCAACACTATCTGCGACGCCAATACCTAACACTATCTGAAAATCAGTCAATCCATAAAAGACCAGCATCCTTGGTTGCACAGTTGATCACAGCTGAAGCGCAACGAGAAGAACAAACTGCCGATATTGAAGCTAACTCTGAAGGTCCACCTAGTCCGGTCATGCAACAAGGATTACTGCAAAAGGAGCTGGTCAAGAACTATGGGTCTTATTCGCAACCTCATACCACTACGTTTCTTAAGCCACCACCTCATCACTCATGATGTAGAAATAATATTTATCACGTTAGATAGTTGAATTTTTGTTGGGAAGGCTTTGACAGTACGTACTAGCCGCCCCACCTCTTCTCTAGCGCTCAGTGAAAATATTACTCTCGCGTAGTTTGATAAACGATGAGTAAGGTATTGCTGTACTCGCCCAATATCAATAAAATTCTAGGGGAACAATTTTGTCTTTCGCATTAAGGCTTTGCATTTGCTGATAGTATCTTTTGATTCGCAATTCCCTTATTAGCTGGTGGCCATCGTTTGATTTTATGAGAAAACCATTATGGCAGCCAGCCAGAAGCCGCCAAAATTATTTTAAACTCTCAGTTTTCCTCATTGCTCTAGATTGGCCAGATTCTGTCTTTTTTTCGACTTCATTGAACTATTTTGCCAGATTCGACTATGTAACTTGTGATGATCACCCCATACTTCCTAATACTTTTCTGAAGGGCTTTTCAAGACGCATCCAATGGTGCCAATTGCAATAGATGTTTTGAATAAACTTATAGAGAAACTTTAGAAAATATGAAATGTCGTTTTTAGCAAAATAGTTGAGATTTTCCATACAAAGGCCCCACAAACTAAGTTTCAGGGGTTGCTTTGGATCGAGAGGAACGCTTGGAAGTAATATATGCCTTAGTAAAAGTCTTCATTTTTGGGGTCAAAAATGTGATTGTTTAACTTTCGATGAAAACCATGAGGTATCCCTCATGGTTTTTGGAGGATTTTTGGCCATGTTTTTTTGGTCCCCAAAAAGTTGAACAAAGGTATCAGTAAGTAAGTGGCAATCGAGATTTTTTGTTTGGCGCTATTCTTGCAGTCAGAAACGGCTTCTAACGCGAGAAAACACGGCTTAAAGGCATCCATATTTGCTGTTGTTTGCATAAATTTGAGATGTAAGAGGCAGTAGACATACGCTGCAGGCCCGTATATCAGTTGCTTTCATTGATGCCAATCTCGGCCATCCTAGAAAAGTCAAATACACAATTACAAATACGTTTAAAGGATTTCGTATGACAGTAAAAAGTCAAACAGTATATTGTAAAGGTGTAGATCAAGAATGTCGCTGTTATACACTAGCACCTAGAGAAACATGCACTTAAAGATGTCTATCATAAATGTTTGTTTATTATAAACTTTTGAAATTCGTGATCATAAGTAGTAGCAAAGAACGTGAAAAGTTCTTTCAGAAAGTAATTAATGAGTGAATATGGACAGTTGCAAGATTAGTCGGCAACATCCGCATAACTTCTTAGGGGAAGAAAGTAGAATGATATATAATAAATAAGGTAATGCCAAACTCTAAAGATTATAGAGATCAATTAATCGTCGTCTGTGCTACCAGTAGTAGGAAGACCAAAGGCCACCTTTATAGAATCAAAGATGGCCCATTGAAGTGAGGTAAGAGTACCAATCATAAAGATACGAGGTCCAAGACCAGTCCAAAGACCACGCATACCCAACTTCTTTACAACGTCCAAGGCACCCGCTTGCTTCTCGCCAGGTGCAACCTCAGGCAAGTTGTTCAATTTGGATACCAATACATCAGCAGGATGGGATACAATAGCACAAAAGACACCAGCAATGTAACCACCAGCAAAACTAACACCCAGTTGTTGCGTCTTGCTGTATTCTGATTTAGGCTTTGTCATGAATGTCTTGTAAAGCAGTTCAACTGTCTTTTCAAATGAGGCAAATTTGACCATGGTGTAAGGGACTTGACGGCACCAGAGGGGAACGAGACCCTTATAAAAGCCGTGGATGCCTTCATGGGCCATGATCTTCTTGAAACCTTCGCTTGTAGTTTTGGCAAACGGAGGCATCGATGTTTGCATCTTGACCTTCAATGCTTCCATAGGACACAAGAGGATATCAGCAAAGAATTCGGCAGAAGCAGAGGCAGACAAGTACACCAATGTTCGGTAGTTATGGGCATTCTTTTCGCCAACAATGTTGCTATACTTGTATTTGAACACTTCGTAAAGACCGTATTTTCCTGCACCTTGCAAAGAGTACCCGATAGCAGTAGGTCCTATACCGGTAAAGATGCCACGAAAGCCTTCAGCCTTAGCAATTGTCTTCCAGCCTTGAAACACGTTAGGATAAAGTCCAGGTTTTACCTATATTATGTCAGTAGATGTAGGCAACAGACAATTCAACACAAGCACTTACTTGGTTACGACATTTGACCAAATCCAATGGAGTTACCAAAGAATGAGTGGGACTAATTATCAAGTACCAACATGAGTCTCCCTGTTTCAGCACCATTCAACCACGTATATACATTACCCGCAAGCAAGAACACCAGCAAAAGTACAAGCTAAGAAATAGTTGGTGGAGTAGAGTGGGATGGTCTTTTTTTCGACAGACATGATTGATTAGTGTTAGATAAGTATACAAGGAGGAACTGGAGATAGATAAACCAATGCGCCCTTTTTATATATTACACAAAACGGGAAGTTTGCATGATCTCATGGGTTTAAATTGAATAGCCTGAATGCTTTTGTGTCGCAATTTTGTTTACCCTTTTCAGGTAAAATAGAATATGCTTTTTTTTTGCAGTGAATGATGTCGTTTCTCTTCTCTAGCAGGGTCTAAAATCGTGTTATGACTTCATTTCTGTTATCTTTCACCAGGTCAAGGTTTCAGTTAGTAGTTTATTTTACTGCCTTTTGATGTAGTAAATGAATTACCGTGAAGGGGTCAACGTCTCGTCTACCTTGAACAGGGACACGGAACGATTCATTAAACTTTAAGATTATGAATCATAATCTCGATACAATAGAAAATGCCACATTTATATAATACAGACGTCATGTAATTCCTTGCTCAACTGCAGAATTATATAGAAGAACCTAGATCAAGCTCATAGTGCATTGTCTGTTGTAGATATACAGCCCACTCTTCATTACCCAACAGCACGATTGCGTAAAACCATGGCATAGCGTCAAGTCCCGGAATTGTTTATATTGAGACCGTTAAAAATAGGAAAAGGATATGCATATCACAGTGTGTATCACTCTAGTGGTCACCTCGCTATGACCCATAAAGCCTTCTGCAGCCGATAACATTGCTTTTTGTAACACCAAAATTGATCGATTCTCATTGAGTGCACTTGGTAAGAGGTTTGTGAAATCAACAAGGTAATTAAGTGTGTTGGCAAGATAAGCTGAAGAGATGTCTATTACAATAACAGAGAGCGTATAGTATCATTGATCAACATTAAAGGGCATTTCTTGACATGGATCATCTCACTACGTTGTAAGTTCATAATAAAAGGAAGATGTAAGAATCCTACTATGGAGAGAGATAGCTGAGCAAAGCACGATGTAGCATCTTGCGTAAATCAACGAGATCATTGTCAGGCAATGCATCTTCAAACTAAATGATAGTGGAATCTAGTAGTATTAAATTACAAATTAAATAAGATGAACATATTTAACAGAGTGATTGATGTATTTCCATGCAAATGCTTGTTAGTTGTCGTTCAATCTGGCATAGCCCGCTAGCAATGATCCATTCTTTCTGCCATAAATCAGGTAGATATACAAAGATGCTTTGATCCATCATTGATCCCTCAGTGGCTTGAACGACTGTTTAACCTTTTTTTTTTTACTTTTTTTTAAAGCTAAGAGGCGGAAGGAGAGCAATGTCAAATGTGTGTAATAGGCAGCAGCGTCAAAAATTCTTCTTCTTCACTTTTCAAGAGTCTCCATTTCAGTTTTTTTCTCATTCAATAGACCTTTTGTTAGCACAATATGAACATTTCAGTTCCTATTGGTACCGAGGTGGACTCTGTCTCTTTCTCATTTTATGAGCCAAGTGAAATTAGAAAGATCTCTGTCAAACAGATTGTAAACCCAGTTCTTTTTGACACTTTGGGTCATCCTACCAAGGGTGGTCTCTATGATCCTGCACTTGGTCCCTATCAAAAGACCCAAATGTAAGCATTTCAAATCACTCAAGTGTTGTATATATCATTGATTGACTGGTAAATTGTAGTTGTGCTACTTGTTCTCAAGATCACTTCAACTGTCCTGGTCACTATGGCCACATTGAGGTGCCCATTCCTGCTTACAATCCAATGTTTTTTGACAACTTGTATGCCTTGCTTCGATCCAAGTGTGTCTACTGTCACCATTTCCGCATCTCTCGTGCTGTGGTATGTATATTGCATTTTGCCCGGGAATCCTAAGCCAACATGTATCACTCACACAGCAGAACTATATATCAATAGATGAAGAAATACATAGGCCAATTAACTTTGTTACAACACGGTATGATCCGTGAAGCTCAAGCATTGGATGAAGTCTACTTTAGCAACAAGAAGGCAGCCAAGTCCAGCAAAGATGAGGAAACACTCGAAGACAAAATGGAGGAAGACAGTTTGTTGCTAGCCAACGCTGAGGATTACATTGATTACATTGACACATTTGTCAAGAATTCATTAGCTGATGAAGAAGCTCGTAGATTTGCTGCCAAGGATTACAAGGTCACAGTCATCAACGATGTTCGCAAAAAAATCATGGGCGAATTCATGAAGCAATGTGTGCACACCAAGAAATGTCTCAACTGTCAAGGCATTTCTCCTCCCGTTCGCCGTGATGGTGCTGCCAAACTCTTCCAACTTGCTCTCACCAAAAAGGAACAAGCTCATATGGATCGTTTAAAGGACAATATTGGCCTTACAGATGAGGTCAAGGGGTTCAATAGTAATGGTCAACGCTTCATGACCAACTACGAAGTGCGCAAGCAAGTGCAGGCCTTGTTTGAAAAGGAGGGCGATGCTACTACCTTGCTGTACGGTGCTCGTGATCCTCGCACTCCCTCTTACATCAAGAAGGCTACTTATCACATGTTCTTTATCGAGACACTTGCTGTTGCACCTACTCGTTTCCGTCCTCCCTCTGTCATGGGCGACAAGATTTTTGAGTCTCCTCAAAACGAACTTTTGTCTGCCATCCTCAAGGGCAGCCATCTTGTCCGTGATTTCTCTGAAGATCTGCAGAGTGCCACGGACGAAGAGCAATTGGACAAGTCCAAGGTCGACCGTATTCGCAACAACTTTGTCGAGTCCATTATCAACCTCCAACATGCTGTCAACTCGTTCATCGATTCCACCAAGAACCCCACTCAAGTTGCACAGGGCAAGACCTTGCCTCCTGGTATCCGTCAAGCATTGGAGAAGAAGGAAGGTTTGTTCAGAAAGCACATGATGGGTAAGCGTGTCAACTACGCCGCTCGTTCCGTCATTTCGCCTGATCCCTTCATCGAGACATCTGAGATCGGTATTCCTCCTGTGTTTGCCACTAAGCTCACTTATCCTGAGCCTGTTACTCCTCACAACATCAAGGAAATGAGACAAGCTGTCATTAACGGTCCCAACAAGTGGCCTGGTGCTACTCATGTTCAAAACGAAGATCAATCTATTGATGTCCTCGCTGATTTGAGTATCGAATCTCGTATTGCCCTTGCCAACTCTCTCTTGGCCCCTCAGAGCTCTCATACCGCTCAGACTGGTAACAACCCTTACCCTACTCGTACTCAAACTGTCAACAAGAAGGTTTTGCGTCATATTCGCAATGGTGATATGCTCTTGCTAAATCGTCAGCCTACGCTCCACAAGCCCTCCATCATGGCCCACAAGGCTCGTATCTTGCCTGGTGAAAAGACGATTCGTATGCATTATGCCAATTGTAATACTTACAATGCTGATTTTGATGGTGATGAGATGAATATCCATTTCCCTCAAAACGAAGTTGCTCGTGCTGAAGCCTCTTTCATTGCCAACACTGATAACCAGTACTTGGTACCTACCAGTGGTGATCCCTTGCGTGGTCTCATTCAAGATAGTGTTGATTCCGGTGTATGGATGACCTCTCGTGATACCTTCTTTACCAAGGAAGAATACCACCAACTCTTGTATGGTTCCCTTCGTCCTGAGGTAGACGGCACTGGCGATGGTAAGATCCGAACCTTGCCTCCTACCATTTTTAAGCCTCAACCTTTGTGGTCTGGTAAGCAAGTGCTCTCTACTGTTCTCAAGAACTTGACCTGGGGCAAGGCTCAACTCAACATGACATCCAAGAGTAAGGTGCCTGCCAAGTTCTGGGGTCCTAATGCCAAGGAGGAAGAGATTGTCAATGTCATGGACGGTGAGTTGATTCACGGTATTCTTGACAAGTCGCAATTTGGTGCTTCTGCTTTCGGTCTTGTCCACTCTGTATATGAAATCTATGGTCCTGAATCTGCTGGTATGCTTCTTAGTATTTTGGGCCGTCTCTTTATCAAGTTTATCCAACACCATGGTTTCACTTGTCGTATGGATGATTTGATCTTGACTGAAGAAGGTAACAAGTGGCGTAGAGATTTGTTGGATGGTGGTAAGGGTCTTGGTGAAGAGGCTCACTTGGAGTTCCTTGGTTTGACTGAAACTGCCAAAACTGCCAGCGAAGAAGTGCTCAAGAAAGAGTTTAAGCTTCGTATGAATGAAGTGATCCGTGATGACAACAAATTGGCTGGTCTCGATAACGCCATGAAGGCCAAGGTCAATAAGCTGACTTCTTCCATTACTACTACTTGTCTTCCGAACGGTTTGGTGCGTCCTTTCCCCAAGAATGACATGCAAATGATGACTGTGTCTGGTGCCAAGGGTTCCAACGTCAACGCTACTCAGATCTCCTGTCTGCTTGGTCAACAGGAACTGGAAGGTCGTCGTGTGCCTCTTATGGTTTCTGGTAGATCGCTTCCCTCTTTCCGTCCTTTCGACACCAGTGCTCGTGCTGGTGGTTTCGTTACTGGCCGTTTCTTGACCGGTATTCGTCCTCAAGAATACTACTTCCATTGTATGGCTGGTCGTGAAGGCTTGATTGATACTGCTGTCAAGACATCTCGTTCTGGTTACTTGCAACGTTGTTTGATCAAGCATCTTGAAGGCTTGCGTGTCCATTACGATCACACTGTGCGTGATTCTGACGGTTCCGTGCTGCAATTCCATTACGGTGAAGATTCGTTGGATGTCATCAAGGCCAAGCACATTAACCAATTCAGCTTCTCTGCTCACAACTTTGAGGCTCTCTCTCAGAAATACAACCCTAAGGCTGCTTTGGAGTCTCTT
Organism: Mucor velutinosus; assembly: GCF_035048745.1. NCBI lineage: Eukaryota > Fungi > Mucoromycota > Mucoromycetes > Mucorales > Mucoraceae > Mucor > Mucor velutinosus. The sequence goes on along the minus strand of NW_027041905.1, from coordinate 1,418,970 downwards.
GAGACCAAGAAGGGTGAAGACTATGCTAAGAAGGCTCTCAAGAAGCCCAACAAGTACGACCCTGCCTTGTCTGTCTATAATCCTGGTACTCATCTTGGTGTTGTTTCGGAACGTTTCGCCATTGCTATGAAGGATTACATGGAGAAGAATCCTGACAACATGCCTTTTGAAAAGGATGCTGAAATCCCCAAGAACACTGCCCGTTACGCTGGTTTGACCAAGAGCAAATTTAAGGCTTTGATGAACCTCAAGTATCTCCACAGTTTGGTGGAAGCTGGTGAGTCGGTCGGTTTGCTGGCTGCTCAATCTGTGGGTGAACCATCCACTCAAATGACATTGAATACTTTCCATTTTGCTGGTTATGGTGCTGCTAACGTGACATTGGGTATTCCTCGTCTTCGTGAAATTATCATGACAGCTGCTCGCAAGATCAAGACACCCACCATGTTGTTGCCTCTCCGTGCTGAAACCACTCCCAAGAAGGCTTCTCAGTTCTGTAAGGCTGCTTCCCGATTGACTCTGGCTCAACTCGTGGATGATGTGTCAGTGACTGAAAAGACAACTGCCAAGTCTGCTGAGAACAACTACCGCAGAACCAAGACCTACTCTATCCGTCTCAACCTATTTAATGAGAGTGAATACAACGAAGAATACCGTGTCACTGCCAACAGAATCAAGGAAGTCTTGTCTTCTACCTTCCTGAAGGATTTGGAAGAGTTGATCCGCAAGGATATCAAGGATACCAAGAAGATGGATGACATTGGAAAGGCTCACAAGATGACTGGCCCCTCTGACGACAATGCCAACGAGAATCTCGGTGATGCTGCTGCTCAAGATGGCTATGATTCTGACGCTGCCAACGAAGGTGATGCCAAGGCTGCTCGTAGATCTGCTCAAAACAAACAGCAAGCTACTTATGACGGTCCTGATGAAGATGATGTGGTCATGGATGAAATCGAAAAGTCTCTTGAAGACGAAGAAGCCGAGTTCGAAGAAGCTGTGCTGGCTGGTGACGATGACGAAGAGGAGAGTGCTCCCAAGAGAAGCTCCAAGAGTGGCAATCTCGAGCTCAACGCTGTACAAAAGAGCAAGTACTGCAAGAAGTTTGTCTTTGACGATGTCAACGGTGCTTATTGTCAAATTGATATGGTGTTCCCTGCTGATACGAAGAAGATCTTGATGGTTGGTTTGATTGAAGAATCTTGCTCTCGTGTCGTTGTTCATGAAATTAAGGGCATCCAAACTTGTTTTGAGTATGTCAATCCTACTGAGAATGATACTTCCAAGCGTCTTCAAACTGAGGGTGTCAACTTGAGAGGCATGTGGCCATTTGCTGACTTGATTGATGTCAACTTTATCGATACCAACGACATTGCTGCCATCTTGAACACGTATGGTGTTGAAGCTGCTAGAAACGCTGTTATCAAAGAAGTCGCTGCTGTCTTTGGCGTGTACGGTATCAAGGTTGATCGTCGTCACTTGACCGTTATTGCTGATTACATGACATTTGAAGGTGGCTACAAGCCATTCTCTCGTATTGGTATTGGTTCCAATGTTGCACCTTTCCTCAAGATGAGTTTCGAATCTACCTGTAAATTCTTGACTGAAGCTACACTGTAAGTTGATATGATATCTCATGTTTATGATCTATTTACTAATCTTGTTTACTATAGTCATGGTGATTATGATACTCTTGACTCGCCATCATCTCGTATTGTTGTGGGTCGTGTTGTTGAAGGTGGTACTGGCTCTTTTGATGTTCTTCAACCTCTTACATCAGAAGCTTAGATCTCCCCCATCCGTTTCCTTTACTCACCTCTTTGATACTTCTAATTACTACTCATTTCCTCTATATAAACACTTTCTTTTCCGCACGCAACCACTCAATTATTTTTCATATAAATAAAATCAATTCATTGCATTTATTTTTAGACAGAATGCAATCTGTAAATTCAATCTACATAACGTCTATCATGCATTTGACAGCTCATGGTCTACGTTGCATTACCAATGGCCACATCGACGCTTCAGGTATACAATCATTACATTTCACATATTTTCTTACACATTCTCACATTTTCTGACATTTTGTCAGTGATTTCTTCAGTGATTTCAGGGAAAATAGCAAGATCTTCAGGGGATTTCTGCTGTGGGACGTATTATTAACAATGTATCTAAGTTACAGCTGACTAATAGACCGAGAGTCATCGGTAGCGATAGTTGTGAAAATCTTCAGCAATGCAAAATGTTGCTGATTTGAAGGAAGTGAAGCAGAAAATCCATGATACTGCTACTTGGTAGCTCGTTGACGTCGCCTGCTACAAACCTACTAGTTTAACTGCTGCCGCTGCTCTTTATCGTCGCAGCAAAATAATTTATTTTGTCCCTACGAACCTTCGAAGCCTACAAAAAAGATGTTGATCTAACAAGTATTTCGGTAGACTGGTGTTATTATATGTACGACTTCAAAAGAAAATAGCATGGCTAACGATATCACTATTTAGTTTGCCATCTACTTTATATTGGCTTCAGAAGCATGTATTATTATTGCCTCCATGATTAGAAGAAGGGCATTACGTTTGCCAGCCAGCCCCACCAGCCAAAATCGATTCAAATCCAGACTCATAGTCTGTTTCAGATTGGCCAAATCTGAATGATTTTCGACTCTATTGAACTATTTTAGCAGATTCGACTATATAACATATGATGATCACCCCATGCATCTTTAGGCTTTCTTGGAGTACTTTTCAAGACGCATCCAATGATACCAAGTAAGATACATGTTTTGAATAAAATTGTTGAGCAATTTATGAAAATATGAAAAGAGGTTTCTGGCCAAAATGTCAAAATTTTACATATCAAAATCCCACAAAGATGATTTCAGGGGCTCTGTTGGATCGATAGAAACATTTTGATTCAAGATATACCATAGTAAAAGTCTTGATTATTAAGGTCAAAAACGCGATCGTTTGATTTTCAATGAAAAGCATGAGGGGTACCTCATGCTTTTTGGTCGATTTTTGGCCATGTCTTTTTGATCCCCAAAAAGTTGAGCAAAGGTGTCAGAAGGTAACTGCCAGATGAGAGCAATTATTTGGTACTATTCTGACCATCTAAAACGGCCTTGAACGCGAGAAAACACAGTTCAAATGCACTCAAATTTTGCTGTATTAGGCACACTCTTGACTAAAAAGGTATGATATCTGTATGCTACTTGCCCGTATACGAAGTATCTACGTGTATACGGATGTAGAACATCACATAAGAGTCAGATCCACAGATAATATGGAAGCAGCAGTATTTTGAAAAGATAAGCAAGGGTATTCGATAGCGCAAACTGCCGCTGCGTAAGTTGATTCTCACCAATCCAAAGCAAAGGTAGAGAGTCGTCCAAAGCATAAACACTCGTATACATAATATATATATATATATATCCCAAAATGACCTTTGACATAAATGCAACGATGTTATACAGCACTTGTTGCATATATCAATTAGGTTTTACTTGGATTCACTAAAATTTAAATATGACAAACCTTACTTGTGACGAGAAAGCCTATATATTTAAGTTGTATGATGAAATAGTGCTTGCTACCAGAATCGTCAAGGCTAATAAAAGGTCAGATGCTAAGAACTACAAACGTACTCAACTGTTCACCAGCCTTCTCAAGATAAAGCGTTTAAATATTGCAGGACATCGTCAAGGACCTGATTCTAAAGATAAAAGAGTTTGCAATATTTGTCCCTGAAAAACAAATTGCTACCTTGGCTGCAGTTCGAAAGAGGCTACCTGGCAAAGTTTGTTGTGTTTTTTCTTGAATGTATTGCATTAAACAAGCCTGATTAGCAGAGATAACAAGAAGATGCCATACAGCAAATTGAGGGCGATGATTTAACAATGACAGACACTACGAGAATCAGTACGCTTTGCACCGAAAACTCAAATTATCTGCCAAGTTCAATAGAGATTGAGTAGACAACGAGTAGATCAGCAAGCTGCAAGAACGATTCCCAGACGCCACATATGCCATGGGCAATTAGTCGGCTCCTATGGCTCGTTTCCATGAGCCAATTCGTGGTTTAGGTTTTCGTCGTCTCTTGAGGAAGCATGGTTTAAATGTGGGTTCGATGTAATTACCATGTTACACTTCATTTTTTTTTTTATTAAACTTCTATATAGTTTTGTATAATTTTGAAATAAAGTGTATATACCACGCTTAACATCATCGCTCCCTGATTCCAAATGAAAACTATTTAGTGAAGCCAAATGTAGCACAGGCTAAACATCTTGAAGCACAGGCCTATTGTATTGCATGAATTTCACGGAGACTGTAATTCATTGTTATCGCTTTCCTAATGATAGGCCCGATTTGCTGCGTATACTAGGTTTTGCTTTCGTTTTTTTTACCATTGCAATCATGTCGAGTTCTGTCAAAGAATCCAAGAAACGCAGATTAGACGATGGGGATGAGCAGAATCAAGGTAAAACTAAGCGACAGTTGATTCAAAATACACTGCAGTATTTCTTCAGCAAGACAACGGTAAAGACCACGGCGCAACAGGACAGCAGCGACAACACAGTTGCCAATGTGCTCAAAGAAGCCGAAAAGATTGAATCAACTACATGTCCAATTTGCGGCACCACATTTGAGAATGTCTTTATCACACAATACGAGTCTCATGTCAACTCATGTCTGGATACAGCGGATGCCTCTCCTAATGACGATGCCGAGCAGCAAGTAGAGTCAAAACCAAAGCCAAATCAAGAAGCTGCTAGTATATCCTGGAGCAAGATATTCACAGCAGCCACATTCAAGATTCGTGGTATCTGGAGCCATCACAAGAACGACACTGCGCCTGGTTTGAACGAGAGCGAAACAAGCTGGTTTGGTGAACCAAAGTATTCATCTACTACAACAACAACCTCACCAGGACGTCGCCGAGTGCCTTATTACAAGAGATTAGCAGGGACAAAAATGGTGGTCGATGCGTTTACATTTGGCGAGATTCCTGACTGTGAAGGCTATCTGTTATCACACTTTCACAGCGACCATTATATGGGGCTCTCGCCCAACTGGATCCATGGGCCCATCTACTGCTCTGAAATCACAGCTAGACTCGTGGAGCAGAAGCTAGGCGTGGCTTCTGATTTCATATTCCCCTTGCCAATGAACACGCCTTGTACACTCTCAGGTACAGATCAACTTACTGTAACACTGATTGATGCCAACCACTGTCCAGGCGCTGTCCTCTTTCTCATCACCACCAAAGACAACTTGAGGTATTTACACACTGGCGATTTTCGAGCTTGTCCCAAAATGTGTCTCCATCCCATGCTGAAGGAACAGCCGCTTGACATTGTGTATCTGGACACCACTTATCTTGATCCCAAGTACTCATTTCCGTCACAGGACTCGTGTATACAGACAGCATGTGAGTTGGTTAAACGTCATAATGGTGTTATCGACAATGAAGATCTGTCGTCGAATGGAAAGCGGATTGATCATTGGTTTACACAAGAGAAAAAGCAGATCATCAGTGATCATTCATCACAACAAACGGATGACAGTAATGACAAAAAGCATCGATTATTGGTGGTGGTTGGCACCTATTCATTGGGAAAAGAAAATATTTTTATAGGTAACCCTTTGTGGTCATATTGTATATCGTGTGGATATTCATACTGTCCCTTTGTAGAAATTGCAAAGACGTTGGGCAGCAAGATATTTGTGACAGATCAGAAAAGAGCCATTCTGGAAACATTTCGTGACCAGGAACTGAACGCATTACTAACAGATCAGTGCAAAGAGGCGCAAGTGCATGTCATTCCATTGGGCCACATTCGAGCAGAGGTATTTTATCCTAGCACGGCATGATACGCTCAACTCTCACTCATCACTCATGAATTACATAGAACCTCGAGGCCTATTTTCATAGCTTGCAGCCGTATTTCACTCAAATGATTGCATTTAAACCTACAGGTTGGACTTTCCGTGCATCATCTGATCCGCAAATGCAGCAACAGCAAAAGTCACTTGAGTCTATAATCAGGGCAAGGCCACCTGATCTCAGTGCCTCTACGCTAAAGCCAATTTATGATACCCCATTAGTAAAAATCTTTGGTGTGCCCTATTCAGAACACTCAAGCTTCAGGGAATTGGCATCGTTCATTGCTAGTCTGGATATCCGTCGTATTGTGCCTACAGTGAACGTATACAGCGAAAAGAGCCGACTCAAGATGAGCTTATTGTTTGAAAAATGGCATCAAGACAAGATCAAGTTGATTCAGGATAATGGTGGTAAGATCAAGGTGGTTGACTACCCATCCGCTGATCATTGGTAGATTGTAATTATATATATAGTAGAAATTTGACATTGTAAGTGCGTGTGTATGTGTATTTGGTATCATAAACAGATATATATATAGTCAGATGAGCCGTGGTATGTGCGACCTGAGATGTAGTTGCTGATGAGGATTGCTCCATGGTTCCTGTATGAGTCAAGGTGTTTTTGCCTAGCAGAACCATGCGTATACGTTTAAGATGCTACAGCAATGCCACCATCCACTGTGGCCATGGTAACAACCATGGAATAGCATCGAGTAGAGCCCAGAATCGATCAAGCTATAAATGGTAAGGGATGCTTTATCATCAGCTGAGAAGATAAATAAAGGCATTCATTTCCATTGTGGGTCATTTTTCACTTGTTCTTCTCTTAAGTTCTACTTTTCATTTTTCAAATACCATGTTTTCAAATCAACAACAGCAACAGCAGCAAGATTTCAATATCGAAAACCCTGACCACAACCTTTTTATCAACAATCCCAGATCAAGAAACAGCTTTGGTCAGCAAGCGCAAGGTCAGCCTCAACAGCCTCAACAATCGACATCTTCCTCTTATCACACTATGCATCACAGCAACAGCTTTGGTCCTATGGCCATCAATCCTTCGAGCACAGTTCAGGGCAACAACAACAATGGCCAAAGTAGCATGGCTTTCACAGACCCCTCTTCCGCAAATTGGTTTGGCACTAGCATGGATTCAAATGCCTCTTCATTTGGTCAATCTCCTGTGTTTGGCGGAAGAGATTTGCTAGTTACACCTTCCAATTCTACGGGCCATATCATTGACAGCTTTAACGGTGGTGAGGATGAAGAGTTGAGCCAAAGAAAGTAAGTAACTTATGTGTGTATGTGCGTGAAAGTGTGCTTATTCATCTGTCTTGTGCAGCCATCAAGAGATATTTGAAAAGAGAAGAAGAAGACGTGAATCACACAATGCTGTAGAGCGAAGAAGAAGGGATAATATCAATGAGAGAATTCAGGAGCTATCTACATTATTGCCCGAGCATTTGCTTGAATCTGTGCCTGCTAGCTCCAATGTCATGTCAGTCGCAACAGGCCAAAATGGTGCAAACGGGAAGCCCATCAACAAAGGCACTATCCTTAAACTATCTGTTGATCATATCAAAGAGTTGAGAGAAGAAGTGATAAACTGCAAAGGCAAGATTAAGGACTTGGAGCGACTGATTGAGATTGCCAGAGGTAATCAAGATCCAGCTTTACAACAACATCATTTGAAGGCAGAGGACAATGGTATGGACTTGTACAATCAACAGCAACAACAACAACAACAACAACAACAACAACACATGCACAATTTGATGGCTCAGCAGCAACAACAACAGCAGCAAAACGCACAGAGACCGTCCAGACATGAACGTGTGGGATCAATACAGTTTCAACAGCAGTTTGGTAAACTTCATATTACTGGAGAAGAGCAACAGCAAGCATAAATTATAGTGCCTCTGTATCATATTATCAACACTGTATATCTTTTATATTACTATTATATATTAACACACCTTTTTCCTAATAGCAGAATATCTTTCGTGTATCGTATCATTTCTTTATTTATAACTTGTTATTGTTGCACAGCAGATTGTTACAAAAAGCTAACGCTTCGCCCTTTCTGCTGCGTACATTTTTTTCTTTACTAATAAACCCACTGGATCCATAAACATTGTGCAATACTGCATAATATTCAGGAGCAATGGCTGAGCTCAGATTTTAGTACTAGATGAAGCAGGAAGCTGAGAAATATAGAGTTGCTTGCCTTAGTAAATGTCATGGGATATGCCTCCAACGTTAATTTGAAAATATAGCCCATTTATTTCATCAAAATTTAAATGACAAGATTTTCATCTGCCCATAGCTTAAATGTACGATCGTAACCAGACGAAGCAATGAAATTATTATCTAAGCCAAAAAAAAAAAAAAAAAAAAAAAATCAGCTTGGTCCTTCATCAAACACAACCAGCATCATTTACCTCTTGATACATCTACGCCCATAACCTTTCCATCATGTCCGTCTAAGCTCTTGACTAATCTAAAGTCATCCCCAGACCAAATCTTGACACAGCCATCATATCCAGAGGTAGTCAAGTACAGACCGGCAATGTTGTGTGGGTCAGAAGCACTGTTGTTATTTGTTCCAGGCACGCCCTTGCTGTATTTCACATCGGATACGAGTGATTGATGTGCTGAAATTGTGTATAAATTACGAAGCGTGCGCACGTCCCAAATCTTAACAGTGTTGTCTGCACTAGCTGATGCTAAATGGTATCCATTAGGCGACCAATCCAAGCCTAAAATATCCTTCATATGTCCTTCAAGCGTCATGGATGATCGGCCTGTTCTCATATCCCATACCCTTCCAATCGCATCCAAACCACTACAACATGACATGATGAGTGATTCCAATTCAATAGGTAGTTCTAGTCAAATGTTTTACCCTGTCGCAACCAAACTTCCATCACACTGAAATGCAATTGAATACACTTCCTTGGCATGGCCCTCTTGTAATAATAATTCTTGCGCTGTAACCACATCCCATAATCTCCATGTACCATCAAAACTGGCACTGCCTAGATATTTGCCCGAAGGATGGAACCCAATTCTAGCAACTCGTCTTGCATGTCCCTTTAATGTACCAATGGGCGATTCACTATATTATAAAAATGTCAATATTTCCATCCTTCATAATGACACATGGGCTTTGTATTGTCTACCTTTCTAAATTCCACAGTTGGATCAATCCATCAGCACCACTCGACGCTAAATTCAAAGCACTCTTCTCTTGAGAAATAGTAGCTTCAGGATGGAAAGTAACACCACCCACTTTATCGTTATGTCCCTTCAATGTCAACACTTTTTCGCAGTTGGGCACAGTCCATACTTTGCAAAGTCCAGACCATGAGCCAGTAACTAATAGCTTGGAATCAGGACTGAAGGCACATTGAGCAATCGGTCGGTCATCAGCAATCTGTGAAGACCAATTTGAATATGCTTTGAGTTTGGCGTGTAGTTCTTTTCTGCTTGCTTTCAATAAAGCCAGCGGGATGCTGGATTCCTCTTTTTGTCGATCATTTCTTTGCTTGGCTCTATCCATAATTATAAGAACTCGAAGCTAGGTTTGACATCAACTATTCACAAACCTTGGTAATGAGTATTTTGTGATCCACTTTCTTGCCTCTAATAATTCTACTGATCCTGGAGTAAAGAATTCCTCATTATCCTTTGAAATAATGTGTGAGAGGCCTTTCAGATATGATAGATGCCTTCAATTACCTCTTCTTCCGCTTCACTTGCTGATTCCTCTTCGCTTTCTACTTCATGACCTTGAATCTTGGATAATAGATATCTTAGACGATCACGACGATCTCCAGGCTAACACGAGTAAGTATAATTGTAAATCACACCTGAAAATAAAGCTCACCCCTTCGCCAAAGAGACATTGTGGTTCACCAATGTCTCGAAGTCTTTGTCGAACACGGCCATCATCTGTTGGCACAGCAATTTGAAAAGCTCTCTTTCGTCTCTCGAATTCTGCCAACACCTGCTTATCTGCTTCACCTACGTTGACCGAATACGCAGGCTCCATACTTTCTGCTATCGTAGTAGTAAGTCAACTGTCAAGATATATAATTCATGTATCATCTTTACCCAGAGCATCGAGATCAATTGTACCATTGTTGGATGTGGGTGTATTGTCATCGGTACGCGCTCTTTTGACAGATTCTTGGCCTTCTAATGAACCGAAATGAACACGAGGTTTCGATGTAAGTCTCGAGATCTGAGAGGGTTCATTGTCCATCTTTATAGGTGATGTCTATTTTCTAAGTGAGAGAAACAGTGGTACTCTCAAGAGAAAAATTAAAACTTCTTTTTCATAGTGGGGATTTACCAGTGACTACTGTCCACTGGCTGGAGATTGTTGCATTGTCGATGAATCAAGGTCTTTTAAGCGAAGGAGCATCTAAATAAGCTGACAATTGGAGTAGGTAGTAGGTAACTCTTCATGAGCATGCGCCTAGTAGGTCTCTACGTTGAGTCAAAGGCTCAAAACATAGTAATTTTAGTTCAGTTATAGAAATTCAAAGCAACATCCTAATAAACCAGATGTTACTGAATGTGCAATGCCGATGATCTTGATATAGCGCATGGAATACATTTTATAATCTACGATTGCGTCTACGTTTTGGACGACTCTCTACCTTTGCTTTGGATTGGTGAGAATCAACTTACGCAGCGGCAGTTTGCGCTATCGAATACCCTTGCTTATCTTTTCAAAATACTGCTGCTTCCATATTATCTGTGGATCTGACTCTTATGTGATGTTCTACATCCGTATACACGTAGATACTTCGTATACGGGCAAGTAGCATACAGATATCATACCTTTTTAGTCAAGAGTGTGCCTAATACAGCAAAATTTGAGTGCATTTGAACTGTGTTTTCTCGCGTTCAAGGCCGTTTTAGATGGTCAGAATAGTACCAAATAATTGCTCTCATCTGGCAGTTACCTTCTGACACCTTTGCTCAACTTTTTGGGGATCAAAAAGACATGGCCAAAAATCGACCAAAAAGCATGAGGTACCCCTCATGCTTTTCATTGAAAATCAAACGATCGCGTTTTTGACCTTAATAATCAAGACTTTTACTATGGTATATCTTGAATCAAAATGTTTCTATCGATCCAACAGAGCCCCTGAAATCATCTTTGTGGGATTTTGATATGTAAAATTTCGACATTTTGGCCAGAAACCTCTTTTCATATTTTCATAAATTGCTCAACAATTTTATTCAAAACATGTATCTTACTTGGTATCATTGGATGCGTCTTGAAAAGTACTCCAAGAAAGCCTAAAGATGCATTTTTTTGTAGGGGAGCCGAGCTCCATTTTTTATTTTAAGTCCTTCAAATGTCGCTATGAGTGATAGGAAAGACTGGGTATGATTACAAGAGGATCGGAGGAACGAAAGAAAAAAATAAAAATAACAGATAGAAAAGAGCAAATGGATAAAAGAGGAAAAACTGAATACTTACGAATCTAGCTTTAACTCGGCATCCAAGCGAGCAAGAGAGCGAGCAAGACGATGTTGAACAGTGTCAGCGATGAACGGGGTTCGGTCGAAGATCCAGCGCCAGTGCGCTTGCCATATTGTCAGCAGAGTAGTTGCGAAAAGTTGAGGAATAGAGAGATCATTGAACGAGAGAGAGAGATCACGATCAAGATAGGGAGAGGAACAGAGTAATATTTGTTGGAAGAAATGAATCAGATCAACATCAGAGATTGAGGAAGAAGCAGAGAGATAGGTGTGGTACATGTGTCGCCAGACCAATAACTTGGGAGGGCAGGAGAACAGAGTATGGGTGATATCCTCCGTGGTAGAGGCAGAGCAGATGGTACATAGGGGAGAAGGGTGTTTTTCGGGGATGCGTAAATGTAGCAGAGCTCTTGAAGGGATTTTTTCGTAAATAGCTCGGTACCAGACCGTGCGAGCAGCCAGGGGGATTGAGATTCTCCAGAAGGAGAGCCATTGAGCCGGCCGGAGAGGAGAGAGTGAGGAGGAGGTAGAGGAGAGGGTTTGACGTAGTTTTTTGAAGTAACGGATGCTGTTGAGCGGCAACCGGCCTCGCGAAGGCAAGGAAGAAGGAGGAACGATAATGCTACGGCAGAACGCTCGAAGGGAGGGAGGTTGATGTGGGTTGAGGGTTGGACGAGGAGCAATGAAGCACTGTTGTGCAAAGAAAGGTTGGAATAGTAGTTGACGCGACTGAATGAAATCAGCAACACGTTGGGATACAATAGGATGGCGAGCGAATTGGAAGGAAGGACGAACACGAAGCACCTGATGATCAATATCTAACTGGAAAACCTCGCTTACAAGAAGCTTTCTGGCAACGTCAGAGCCATCTAAAAGAAGATTCGGTGGTATAAAGCTAGAAGAATATAAATTGTTAATAGTAGGAGGAGAATGTAAAAGTATTTCATAAAGAGGGAGTGAGTAGCAAGTAATAGCATCAACATATAAGTTACGACGTTCTGACATCTGAAAGATGGACAAGCAGGACTGAAGATTAGTGATTGGATTGAGATAAGTATTGCGACGGGATGGACTTTGAGGAAACCACAACCGATGGCGAGCATGCCGAAACAAGAGGTAGTAAAAGAAATGAGAGAAGACGGTGGAGGAGTAGCACCAAGAAAGAGTATAAGTTAAGACAGGAAGCGAAGGAGTGTTGTACTTGGAGAAGGCCGGAGAGTCAAGATATTGAAGCAATAGAGGGCACACCCAGTACCATTGCAGAGCTTGTTGTTGAGAGAGAGGATCTAGGAGCCCCAAACCACCGGCAGAGCGAGGTAAAGAGAGAGTAGCAAAAGAGAGTCTAGGGAATATACGAAAATTAATGAAGGCGGTACCCAGGCTTCGTAAAGAGAGCAACTGGGCCTTGGTAAATGTTGTGAGTCGTAAAACATGCCATAATTTGGAATAAATGAGTGAATTGAGAATGGTGACCCGGCCACGGATAGAGATATTGCGTTGGGAGTGGATAGCAATAGCGTTACGGATGGAGTCATACAGTTTTTGAAAGGCAACATTGCGTTGAGTAATGCTGGAACAAATTGGATAACCGAGATAAATGAGTGGAGTGGTGGATGTGCGATCATGCCAAGCGGTGATGCCATAAGATGAGAGCAGGGCTTGCCAAGTTGTTGATGGTTTACCTGAAAGAGATGTAGCTACTGTTTTGTGATAATTCAATAATGCGTTAGAAGCTTTCATGTAAGTAGTGATGGCAGCCTGCAAACGATGGAAATCGTGCGTGTCGCGAAGATACACCAAAGTATCATCCGCATAGGCAAGGATTTTGACCGCCAGAGGCGCAGTTGTAGAAGAAGCTGAAGAAGTTGAACCATCGGGAACAATGGGCGGGTCAGCAGCATCAGAAAACAGTTGTTGCATAGAATCTGAAATAACATCAGATTGGGTATCATTAGAAGGGGGAGGAGCTTCAGTGTGTAGGTTGAAACCCTTGTATTGAGGGTCTTGGTGAATTGATCGAAGGAATGGATCAAATGCGATATTAAACAGTAGTGGCGAGATGGGATCTCCTTGTCGAATACCACGTTGTTGGGTGATATAATCAGTCGAGATATGTCCATTGATGTTGATGTGAATTTGTGTCGAAAAAAAGAGAGTTAGTAAGGAATGAATAATATTAGTAGGCATGTTAAAACGTTGCATCACAGCACGAAGATAATCAGGATGAATGCGATCGTAAGCCTTCTCTTGATCCAAGAGAAGTGCAATACTGTCAGAGGATGTTTCAGCGGCAATGAGGCGAGTGTTGTGGAGGATCATACCATTGTCACCGATGAAGCGACCAGGCATGAATCCTGATTGTTGAGGACATATGATTTTGTTCATAAAAGGCATAAGACGTTGGTTGAGAAGTCGGGTAAATATCTTGGCATCGCAACATATCAATGATAGAGGTCGCCAATTCTTGAGGTTGGATAGGTCGCCGGATTTGGGTAGTAAACAGATGCAGGTTTGCAACCAGCTGGAGGGAAAGATACCCAAGTTGAGAGCATCATTAAATACCTGAACAGAGAGTTTGGCAGCCTTCGGGTGGTTGAAAATCACGTTGAGAATGGGATAAGGTAAACCGTCGATGCCAGGACTGGATTGGAACTTGGTACGATGAGTACCAGTCAATAAGTCGGCATAGGTGAAAGGTTGCTGAAGAATAGTATGAGCATCATCCGGGATGGTGTCAGAGTCAGGGATCGTGTTGCACAGGGACTCGATGCTCGCGATATCGACCGGATCACTGGAATACAACGTGTCATAGAAACTAGAAGCAGCTGTCTGCATCGAAAGAGGATCAGTACATAATGTGTTACTAACTGGATGGAGGAGGCTAGTAATCGCCTGTTTAGCGGCATGAGTGGCAATAGTTCGCTTAAGGTAACCGGCAGAGGTTTCCCCCTTTTCACGCCAATGTTTACCTGCCCGCAATCGTAGGTTCGTAGCAATTTCACGTTGAAGCATACCAATTTGCTTTTCAACGGTGTGTAGTAGTTGTGTCCGGGTACGAGGATCCGAGTATTGACGACATATTCGGTTGCGCTTGCGTTGTAGGCGCCGGTGTTGGCGTTCCAAGGCATTGCTGCGAGCACGACTTACCCGACGAGCGATATCCTGAACTAGAGCTTTAAGAGCATCCCAATTGTCTTGCGGAGAGGCAGGCAAAATGGAGGCGGCGGCATCTATGGAAGCGGTAATCTCCACGGTAGTGAAAAATTCATCTAAAGCTGTAAACAGTTGATCCGTGAAATATTGATTAGTTGCTAGATTGGGGTTAGCTCGCCATAGACCTGATCCCTGACGATCCGACGAAAAGACAAACCGTGCCCGGAGAAGGGCATGATCGGTCCAGGAGGAATCAAGGAACTCAATGTCAGAAGAGTGTAGGTGTTGGAATAAGAAAGCAGAAGCGTACAGGTAATCGATAGTAGATTGACCGTTCTGTCTGCGATATGTTGGTAACAGAGGGCCTTCTTCCCGCGAATGTGTACATTCAAAGAAGTGCGTATTGAGAATCTGATGGAAGTGTCGGTGAAGGGCAGCTCCTGAAGTAATATTGTTAGTATCAAGTTCCTGATCCACACTTTCATCGGTCAGATATGAAGTAGCATGATAGTTGAAATCCCCCATCATGAGCATTGGAGCAAGGTTGGAGGGATCAGAGTCGAGAGGTGTAGATAAAGAGGAGAGAGATGCCTGAGAGGTTGAATAAGGAATGTCGAAAAGAGGCAACGCTAGAAGATTGCGAAAGAACTGCACTCTGGGAGAGTATTGGGCAGGAGCATAGATGTTAAGGAGTGTGAAGGGTGGGAACAACGCATTGGCATGGACAACCTTGCAGGCAAGGATGCGTTGGTCCAGATCGAAGTCTAAAGAATGTAAGTTGATTAATGGATTGAATGAGATAATACCACAATGTTGTGTCCATAAGGTGGCATGAGCTTGGAATTGTAGATTGAGTTGGTCCTGAACTGCCTCAACGGCGTGCGATTCTTGAATACATATAATGTCCAAATGTAAGGAACGTAAATATCGAATGAAGTCAGAGCTAATCTCTGGAGTAGAGGCTTTGACAAGATTGCGGCAGTTCAGGGAAGCTATATTGAAGTTGTGATTGTGCGTAAAAGATTGAATGTTAGTGGTATAATTGGGCATATTAGTGGCATAGGTGTGAGATTCATAGGTGTTAGTACTCATTAGGCCAAGGGGGCTGAGACGCCGTCAGCTGGGCTAATAGAGGTAGAAGAGGTAGCAGGTTGAGTAGTAGAATCTTGAGTTGCAGGAACATCATCCATGTTGACATCGGCCTGTGCTGAAAGGGCGATAGCCTTGGATGATTTGTCAGGATAGATAGCAGAGTAGAGAGAATGATATACAGATTCAGGAAGCCATTGACGCTTGAAGCAAAATTCCCTAGCGACAGCAAGTTGAACATGAGGGACATGAAGGCGCTTGACAATACGTATTAACCGTTCTTGATGGATTCGGGTGGCTTCAGCTTGCACAAAAGCCTGGTCAGGGTTAGTAGTATACTTACGATCACGGAGTAATGAAGGAGCACAAGGGTCAAAATCATTGAGGAGCTTGGAGGAAGGCAGCTTGGCCATGGCATCTTTGACAGTATCGACATAGTCATTGTGTACCAGGAAGCTGATAGTGTTGTTCTCAGGGTAATGGATGTCGAGGATGCGGCTCTGCGATAAGCCAAGTACTCCAAAACCAGCACGGATTTTGGAGATGGCTTCACGACCACGGGATGTAAAGTACAAGAATTGGTACCCATGTGATTCCGATGGGGCCGAGTAAAAACGATTAATTTGTTCCAAAGTTGGAGGTCGTTTGGACTTACCTTTGGGAACAGGCTTGGAAGAAGTGATGGCTTTAGGTTTAGGTGTCTTGAGAGTCTGGGGCTTCTTTGGTGGATCGTTCAATGGTGGAGTGGCGGCCACATCAGCCCATTTGGAGGCCGAGGTACCATCTGATCTCTTCTCAGGTACAGTCGGAGCTGAAGGCAAGGGTGGCAACGAGTGATTGGCAGTTGACTTGAGTTGTGCAATCTCTCGATTAGCGTTATCCAAAGCCAGTTGAAGTTCATGGTTTCTCTTCAACAAATCTTTAATTTGTTCCAGTTGAGAATCGTGTGCAGAAAGACGTGCATAGATTTCCTGGATCCAGTTAGGTAACTGAGGATGACCATGGATTTCGTCTGGGCGGGGAACATGCAGACCGGTACAGACAGTAGTAGGCGTGCTGGGCGCAATAGCAGAGGGTTCTAAGCCCAGGATGGAGGTGGAATCGGTGGAGGAGACTACAGGCATAGTAGTAAGTTGCGAGTCGGTAATCATGGAGACGAGAGGTTCTACTGTAGGTGCGTGAGTGCGAGGTGAACGACGCAAAGGTACAGCGGTAGCTTTGATGGTAGAGAAGCGACGCTTCTTGGACGCAACGGGTAGTTTGGAGGAACGGTTGCCGGCTGTCGTCTGTTTGGTTAAAGTGAGACGAAAGTTGGAGGTAACGGTAGGTGTCGGCTGACTTGACAGACCTGACTGAATTGTTGTTGTTGTGTTGTTTGTCGGTTTTGTTTTGATCTTTACTGCTTAATGATGTTTTCGGGGTTTGAAAGGCCCTAAAAACAATTTAGACGAAAGAAAGGTGAGCCTAAAGATGCATGGGGTGATCATCATATGTTATATAGTCGAATCTGCTAAAATAGTTCAATAGAGTCGAAAATCATTCAGATTTGGCCAATCTGAAACAGACTATGAGTCTGGATTTGAATCGATTTTGGCTGGTGGGGCTGGCTGGCAAACGTAATGCCCTTCTTCTAATCATGGAGGCAATAATAATACATGCTTCTGAAGCCAATATAAAGTAGATGGCAAACTACATAATGATATTATTAGATGATTTGAGGCATTGTATGGAGGTTTTGACATAAAGAATGTGCTCTTAAATGGCAAGCAGCTATAGGAGTAGCAGAACTGACATCAATAAATTGCAAGAAAGGGTGCTTGTCATTCAACATTCTGCTTATTTGACGTTCTGTGATCGTCTTGTTTGATTCAAACTTGATTTCTTTCAAATTAATGAATGTGTTCAGATGGTTAGTCAATGCGAATTCCGTAGCTTGAGAAAGGTAAAGATTGGCAATTGTATTCTTGAAAACGAGCATCAGTATGTCGTATTGCTTGAACAAGGTATTTCCAGAGTAAAGCATCGAGAGTGAAGCTACTTTTTCCAATTTTTTCAAGAAGCCTAGCTGATACAGCTCCGACAACGGTGAATGGAAATCCTCAATAGACTCTTGATTCTGTTAGAGAACCTTTAGATTAGGGCACATCTTGGCAAAGCCGGAGAAGATGTTGCCATTGAATACCTCATCGCTTAACGGCAATTCCTTGACTGCATGTCAAATGCCGTTTGCTGCATTGAGGGTATTCAAGAAGAGAGAAGCCTTCTTAGAGTTTCCAAACAAATTCACCTTTCCGTAAAGGGATTCACAAGCAGTTAGAGTCCACTGTTTGCATATCAGTTGGAGTTATAGCAAAGATTCCTTTACAAGTCCTCCTCATCATCATTGTAGTAGTAGGGAAATCTTTCTTCGAGGTAGTGGAATTATGTGCTGCAAAATCCCTTGGAGTACTTTGGATGCGTCCATAATCAAAAAAAAATGAGTTTTATATAGACAAGAAAGAAGAGGATTAATGAATTAGCTACTATATGAACATTCAAACAGAAAATTATCCGATTGTCTGTATTTTCGCATAATGATACTGGCGAACACCTTATACCAACATCAAGAACAATTTTGAGCGATTATCAGCTTTTGATGGTTATTCTCTGAACGTATTGCGTTGCGCTGCTGTACAGTATCAGAATGGTATGCCTGTCAGTCGCCTACATGCTTCTGTAGTACTCAATATTGTTTCACTCTTCTATCAATCGTTTTTGGCTAGCATGATAGACTTTCGTTTGACAGGTGTTTGAAGAGTTCATAGACATATCCACATGGATGCGAGCTTGGGGACAGAAATTGGCCAACGTTGATTCCATGAGGATCGCTTCATGTCTGGCCAAGGCTTATGTCACGTTTGTTCGTTTAAATGTATTCGAGAACATTGAGGAGAGAACCATTAGATACTTCATTACCATTCTGCCTGGCAAGAACGCTGATTTCATATGGAAGCGCCGTTATGTTGCCTTTTACATCTGGAACCTCAAGGTAGACCCTGGCTCAGTTTGGCCACCTACCATCTCCAAAAATGCTGCAACATCCATACGGATGATGGGCGCCTTGATCTATGTTAACCTTTAGATTGACAAGCTGATAACGCGTTCTAAGCCATCAAATGAGAGGGATTACCTTTACACGGCTGACCTCTGGTGACATTTATGTATGTTCATATTCCACCCAATATTTTCCTCTTATAGGAAATCTCGTATGAGTTGACCATCAGGATGTAAGTATTCAAACTGATAAATCAACTACAGCTATTAAATGCCTTCTTTCAATTTAAATAAACAGTCAGTTACTGTGAATGTCTACTTATCTAGGCCCTTGGCTTGGAGATGGCGGCAAAAGCAGACCACTGATATACGACCAGCATAAGGTACCAATCATTCAATACCTTCAAAATTGATTGAATATCCGAGTCGACATTAACTTCACCAACTGTACTTGTGAGATTGTAAAGGCAAATGGTACAAACCATTCGAAATTGGCTCATTAATCTTCTTCTCATGTTACTTTTCGTACCACACCTTTGGAACTAAGGTGAATCAATTATAATAAAGTGATCCCTAGACAAAACACTAAAATACTATGTTAATTGCTAAACTGTGGATTTCAGTTGATGTTTGACATTTTGAAACTAATTTTAAATGTAGGATTTCATTTCGGTGAGATGATTAAACGCGTCTGCTTCAATAAAATACCACTCAAAAGCTTTGCAAAAATTTGCTGAAGCCAATCGATAAGCCCTGAAAGTAACGAGATCATCTAGGTCTCGGATTATGATTAAGTACAGAAAGAGAGTTTGACTTATGGCATCTCATATATGCCAATTTTTCAGCAATGATCAATCAGAGAAACAGTAAAAGGGATTGCATGGGGTCATTTATCATTCGCGGTTTAACGTAGTGCATCATGGTTTCTGAGAGAAAGAGCTACGGTTTATATAGTAAAAACCATGAAATTGCACTGTAAATGTTAAATTGTTAGGTTTTTCATTGAAACCACTTGTCATTCTTCAACCTATGATGTTTTTGGCGCCAAAAGAATACCTAACTGCTTTCAAACGAGGCAAATCAGCTTTTGGAATCAATCTTGAAAAAGAATTGAGTACCATGGCCAGTTGTAAGCAGCGTTGGTTACTGAAATTCAATATCGTTGTTCCTTGTTTCAATCTGCCTTAGAATAGTGCTTCAATGCGATTGTTCACTTGAAACATGATCTAGAATACTCGTTAAAGATACTGACAACATAATGCGTAGCCATCAATTCCGTAAACAGTGAATCCGTTAATTAGACGACGTAACCTCCGAAGCTTCTCCAATTATTACCCTCATGTCTTGTTTCTAGAAGCATCAGCATTGGAGGTATCAGATTGTTAAATTAGAATTCAATCGAGCACCTTTGCACGCAAACATTAAAAATTTATACGATTTTTTTCTGTGCAATTCCAGTTCTAGATACCATTCTCAGTGATCTTCTTTGAAGTTTCACTTGAAAGATTATCTTTCATTGAAATATTCACGAATTTTTCAGTCAATACCTGTAATATACAGTGTCCGTGTGCTAAGGCGAATTAAAGTTTAGGGCTGTATATGTTAAGTTCGAAACGTTAGCTGTCATGTACAACTTGAATATTCTTGCTTGCTGCTTAAAAGACCTAGTAAACTGATGTCTCTGTTTGAGCGAAATGCCAACTGTCCGTTTACCCAAGGGTGAAATTGGTGAAGAGTCAGTTCACGACAATGAATGAAACCGTTAGATAATATGAAACCATTGTTCAGTTTATATAAAAAGAGTGGGGATCGAGATTTAACAAAGTGTATTCAAATCAGTTTTTGCAAATGGTGAAATCAATTAGTCTACTGGCAGCAGCTGCTACCGTACTCTCCTGTATTCGTGCTGCCCCTACAAATATGTCATACAACAAGAGATCACCTTTTGCAAAGAGAGGTGGCTCTTATCAATGCTCTTCAGATGATAATCCCTCTCTTATGGTAATAAAAAAAAATTGATACTCGTACACGGTACAGCAATCTAATCATATAATAGCTGACCCATTTTGCTGCCGTCTTCTTTGGTGATTTCGATACTGATGGTGGTCAAGATATTCTCGGTCCGTTGGCTGTTCAAGGTGATTTCAAAGCAAGTGGCTACTATGTCAATGCGAATGGAGATGCTGATTGTTCAGATCCCAATGATATCTCTGAATATGCTCTCGTGGTTGGTACTTCTGTCCATGCTAATCAAGTCCGTGTCAAGGGCGCTGCTGATGTTCCTGCCGAAACACAGGGCCTTCAAGAAACCCAGAGCTCCTGTGCTATCAAGACAAATGTCAGCCTATACGATTTTGATCAAGCACAGTCCAATGCCATTGAAGCTTCCAAAACTCTAGCCTCCATGAAGCCCACTTTAATGCTGGATTCCAATGGCAAACTGACATCCATCGGTACATCTAACAATGACTTTCATATTGTCATTTTCAAGTCTTGTAACGATGGTGATTGCAACCCTTTTCCAGGTCAAATGTCTGACCCTTCTGCTATGCTTGAAGGAATCGGAAACTGGAATGGCCCCCAAGAAATGTCATGGCCCTCTGATGGCACCCTTGTATTCAATGTATGGTCATTTCATAAACCACTGATAACAAGTATTAACTTTTTTACTACTAGATTCCAATTGACTCTGGATCAACCTTTACTCTCAAGGGCAACAATCCCACAAATGGCTTAGATCCCTGTAGAACCGTCTTTAATTTCTATCCTTCTGACGCTTCGGGCGCATACAGATCTGGAGATATCACCCTCAAGCGTAACACTGGAAGTAACTTTGGCGGTTTCTCCTTGGCCCCTGAAGGTAAGCTGCCTCTCATATAACCGCAATAAAAACGATGACTGACTAGTTTTGTATAGCACACATTGTAGATGGAAGCACCGGTGCATTTGCTGGTACCGTTGTCGGCCAAGACTATTCTTGGGGCGGCAGTGGCGTTGAAATCCATAATTATAATGCGGCAGGTGGTAGTTGTTCAGCATTTGCTGGTTGCTTTCCCATTCATGATGACAAACCTCCTTCACCTGTTAGACCAGAGACATCGTCTGCTGTTACTGCCACTAGCACGTCCATGAAATCATCTACTACAGAATCTAGTATGCCCACAACCACCACTGATTCATCAAGCACTGAGGCCACCACTACCACTGGCTTCTCTAGCTCTGAAGTTACTACCACTACAAGCAGCAAGCATCATGATGGCACTACTTCCAGTACAGAGTCACCTAACACTGAGGCTACTACCACTACTGATTCCTCAAGCACTGTGGCTACTACCACTACTGACTCATCTATTGCTGAGGCTACTACCACTACAAGCAGTAAACACCATCATGATACTACTTCTAGCACTGGTTCGTCAAGCATTGAGGCTACTACCACTACTGACTCATCTAGCACTCAGGCTACTACAACTTCCACGGAAGTACAAACTACTACTACCACAGCCGATCACGGTGGCCAAACATGTCCTCCAGGTTGTGCCGCTGTAACTGTTACAGTTGTCGAGTATGTCACCATTAGTATATAAATCACCACCTCATTTTTAATAAAATCTCGAAGTTTTTGAGGTTATACTCAAAAAAAAACCCCTCAATCCAACATCTCTCATTGAAAATATCGGCTAATCTACGATTTGGTTGATTCTATTAAATCACATGAGAAAGAGAAATCTGAGCATAATTCCGTCTTGTTCAGAAGCTTTTCTTTGAATGGTGGATGACTTTTATTTAAAGAACATACAGAGTATAAGTTTAGTGGCGTGTTGAATGACATAAATGGGTGTCATGATCACCGTTTTGTGCCACGAGTACAGATCTTGGGAAATTCGCTATTTATTCGGAAGATTAAACGAATTAGGATGTATTGAATATGTGAAACCTAAGTTGCCATCGTTGATACACAGGGTCCACCTCGCTACATCCGAATTGGCATTGTATTAATGTTGTTCCTTAAATTTTTCAAAGGGAAGATTTTAATATCAATGCAAATGTTGGGGGTCATTTTTTTTTGGAGATGCTAATATTTGAGTCGGATACATTTCGCAATGGATCAAGTGCAATATTCAATTTAAACATGCTTGGTTCTAACTACAAAAACGTGAATATAAAGCGAGGCAAATGTATCATACTTATGCGCAAGGAAGCATCAGCAACCAGCGTATGATCAAGTATGATTACCTTCTATATCTAGCTGTGGAAGCGCCAGTTGTGTAAGGTAGATAGATTCGGTCAATCAGGTTCATTTTCTTTGGCACTTCTTTGCCAGTTATCCAATAATGGAGAAATAGTAATTCAATCTACTACAGGAGTCAATGACTTAATATTTATCGATCTTCAATAGCTGGACGCTATGTATCACAACCAGCTGTTATTGAGAATTTGGGAGTCCAATTCACATTTCAAAGATCCTGCTAGATATGACGAGCTATTTCGCAAATTGCAACATTTAAAGAGGTTTCTAAGCACACTTTTAATAACGAAGCAAAGAATAGAGCTCTTCAAAGGCACATTTAGAAGATACTCAAGCTTTCTGCTGGAACAAAGATCAATGTAACGGTTAGAGAGAGCATTCAGTAGCTGACATCTCAATTGCTATGCTTCTACCTTCTTTTTATTCGCTAATTTAAATACTTTACAATGTAAACCTACGAAATGCATAAATACCTATTGAATGAGTGCCAAATGACATAACTTACTTGTTTTTACGCTAATCTCTGTATTTTAGATTGCTTCCAGACAAAATTGTCGTATATAGCTTTCAGTTTGATAGTTGATGTGGCAATATATAGATGAGGATAAACGGTCCTTCAAAATTGAAAGTGCACATTTGTTATAAGCAATTTTTTTCTAGTTTCTAAATTGTCCATCTTTATTTATATTTACAATACTCTTGACACAGTTACTTACAGCAAGCATATAAAGCATCAATGACAGTATGATGATTAATAATTAGACTATGAGCAATGCTTGCTGGGATTTCAACCATTGGATGGAATTAAATCCGGCAGAAGCAACTTTGATGCAGATAAATCGTTGTTGTGACCACATCTGGATGTTCATCAAAGCGAGATCTGCAGTAATTGTGATGGAGAAAAAGTTTGTCAATCTGATAATATGGTAAATTCAATGTGCAAGTGTCTTGTAGCTAATGTTATGCAATAGAGTAAGGACCAGGTGGGAACTCGAGTTTATTTCTTTAAAAAGATGTGATTGGGATCCATGAATTTGAGATGCTGATGCTGATGGGATTCGGAGGCTGTTCTTTCCAATGCAGTTGGATATAATGTTATGATAGTAAGTCAATGATGATGAGACAGCTTACATTGATGCTAATCTTCTAATTGTGTCGATTTGTAATAACATTCTTTCAGATGCATTTCAAGGAAAAAAAAAAAAGGGCACAAAATGATCGCAACAACTGTCAAAATAATTGAAACTCCGCTCAATCCTAGGCAATTATAAAAAATAATGCTCTATGCGAGGATCGAACTCGCGACCTTCGCGTGTCTTTGGTATATTTGAATAATATAAGCACGATGCTCTAACCAACTGAGCTAAAAGAGCGAACTTCTCTTGGCGGGCTATTTATGTTGCTTATAAGGAGCAAAAAAAGAATATGTATGGAGTGTCACTTGAAGTATATACAAATATATATAACCTTTGATTGTGCGAGTTTCTGTCAAAGAGCATTCTACTGTTTATATATTAAGCACACAGCAACTGTGATATATTAAAATAAAGATGTCAATGAAATAAAAACGCCGGTGTAATTGGATTTTAGACTGGAAGAATTATTGTCGAGAAATGGAAAATTTTCGAAATAAGGCAATGTTGAACCATGATGTTCCTATGACAGCCTGCTAAATACAAATGGTTATGAGTAATAAATGGATGGATGCAATGTTGGAAAACGTTGTATTCAAAACCGTTTGTTGATATCTTGACTCACTACTCTGGTTTGACAAAGGTTGAAGGTTGTGTTGCGCATCTCAGCAAGAAGAGGGAACAACGTTTTCGCATCCAATGTCGATGGTAGCGACTTTATATCACAAAGATGATATGCTTACTTTGAGTGGTTGTCAAACTTATAGAGTGTTGAATTCGTAATAATAAAGTTCTTGATAATAATCAGTTATTAACTGTATCTAATGTTATATCAAATGTCATAGCAAGGTCTCACACTAAAGGTTTTAGGCTATTCTTAGGTCCTTTGGGTAAATCATGCTAATCATGATTTACAAATCAATTGTTGGGTAGATAGTAAACCTATTTGTATTATAGTTCATCATCATGCTGTAAACCCTAGCATATTGAAAAGTATATAAATGCATCCTTGGGATGCATTCTCAATAAAAGTGCAATTCTCTGGCAGATTCAATTTTACATTGTATTTTGACATAACATCTAAAACCAGAATGCAAAGAAGAGTTTCTTTATTACAGGGCATCTAACTAGCTTAGATATGATAAATCCCTAGTCAATGACTACTAAGTTGAGATGATATATAAATAGCAGGCTCCTGGGTGTTGAGGATATAGATCATCTCTGAGAGGCAAATGTATTAGGCGTCGTTTATTACATAAGAGGATCTGAGAATGAGCTGAGATGCATAGTAGAAGTGAGAGGTCTTTATTCAAGCAGCACGAAGGAACATGAGTGGTGCCATCAAATGGCTAATCTATATCCTGGTTCCTAGAGAGTGGTAGCCTATGGCCTTTCGTCCCTGGAAGTGGGTTTCAATTCCGACAAATGTTCTTCCGTCAAAGCTATTAGGAAGAACATTCTATCCTGGATCATCTTTGTTGTTTATCCTTGACTGGTGGTTCATGAGTTCTGATGCAGCACATCCTCGTTACTGGTTCAAGGCTTATACAATTATCCCGCATTCAAGATCAAGGTCCTATTGCTGCGGCACTGTCAAATAACTATAAATACCTTTGATATCTACACTAGTTTTGATCCCTATTCAATCTTGGAATAACATAATAAATATATTCAGTTCTAATTGTATTTACTCTGTCTATATTTCGTTATTCTAAACACTGGGGTCTTATTGATTGTTGGTATAGTTTGTTGTTGAGCGACCACCTAAGTCGATAAGTTTCATGCAGTGTAGATTGATCTGGACATCTTGACATGGGGATATTGAATCTATTGTGGTTCCCGATGAGGCGTCCGTGCACACAATATTGACTGGACTTGTAAACATAGATGCGATGTGATACGATAAACATCATCTATGTTACTACACTATGAAAGTGGCTTGAGGAGAAAGTAAATGTAGCCCAAAATGCATGCTTGTATTCAAAATGGCTCCCAACTTGGAAGTTGGAAACATTTTTATACACTCCGAATTTAATATAAGGTTAAAGACAGCTACCCAAAAGATTGAAATATGTTGGAAATCAATGACAAACGACGCATGTTTTGCGGGGCATTTCGTACATGAAGAAACGGATACCTAATATACAGTGCTGTACCCATTATTTTATAACCTCCCCACATAATAAATTTAGAAGACACCCCTCACAACTAACTGTTATGCAATGGATGCCAGGTGAAATAGTTGCATCGTATTATCTTACTTTTGAATAAAGAAGAATTCAAATAATAAATGTCTGGGCACTCTTTTATTACAAACACAAAATAATATCAAATGACAAATCAATACAAGAATGACTAGCTAGAATCCTTCGGTCCCTGAACTTCTGAACCAATCAAATTGCTTGAAAACTCCGCTGGCCTAAAAATATCTGCGAGGGTTTCCCCCTGTTTTGATGTGAAACAAAATTTTAAGTGCCGCTATAAGAGCAATATAGCCGCTGCTATCATCAAACTTCCCTCAGGTGCTAGAGCATGCTTTACTTACACCACCTAGCTTTAAATTCAGGCATTGAGACCCTCAATCACCACTAAAGTGAGTAGTGATAACCAAGTGGAGGCAGGCTATCCACCTCCTAGCCTCGGAAAAGGCTTGTTGAGCTTCAGGGATAGGCACATCCACACAGGATATACCATAGTAAAAGCCTTGATTATTAAGGTCAAAAACGCGATCATTTGATTTTCGATGAAAACCATGAGGGGTCCCTCATAGGGTGGCCATAGTTGTTTTTGGGCGTTTTTTCGACCAATTGGTTGCAAGAAAAAAAACGACCAAAACCTTAAATAATGCCCACCTCAAGAGTTGGGCGTTCTGCATAATTTTCTTTATTTTTTGAAAAAACAGTTACAAGTCTAGTGTAATAAGAGTGCAATGATTCTGTAAAAAAAAATATATATCTACTAGGGAGGGGCGGATTGGTGTTACTATTTGTATGTCTTTAAACTTGGGCAATATTTATTAAAAAACATGAAAAATATTTTTGGGCGAGTAGTATTAGGATCAAGTGATGGATTTATTGTGATAAAAATACTGTATATAATGAGTTGTAATGACAGATATTTTCACTGCCGTTCAATGCTTGTCAAAAAAAAAAGACTATCTATATATATATATATATGTGTTATGCTAATGTTTCAATCATGCGGATTGAAACGTATGTATGTAACGTGGATCATTACATCTAGTTGTTTCTTCTGCCACTGATTGCTCCTTCAATTTCTCCTCTCATCTCTTGATATACTCACGCTTCTTTCAAATTATAAGCAGATGGTGGCATAATAAATGTAATCAAAACAAGTTTTAGATTGATAAAAAGGAAAGGATATGAGACCACATTGACAGCAGCAGATCAAGAGTGGCCAATGTTGTAGAGCATTCGGTTGGTGCTGTTTTTTAACCAGAAAACGCCCAAAAACAACTTTGGCCGCCCTATCATGCTTTTTGGTCGGATTTTGTCCATGTTTTTTTTTGGTACCCAAAAAGTTGAGCAATAGTGGCAATAAGTAACTGCCAGATGGGAGCAATTGTTTGGTACTATTCTGACCATCTAAAACGACCTTGAACGCGAGAAAGCACAGCTCAAATGCACCCAGATTTGACTGTATTAGACACCCTCTTGACTAAAAAGGGGAAATGCCAGTATGCTGCTTGCCCGTACGTGAAGTAGCTATGTGTATATGGATGTAGAACATCACATAGAAATTATATCCACAGAAAATATGAAGGCTTTTCATGTGTAAGTGGAGGGTCAAAATGAAAGTAGCAGTTTGTTGATAAGATACGCCTGGGTAATGGATAGCGCGAGCTGCCGCTACGCAGGTTGGTTTTCATCGAAGTAAAGCGAAGGTAAGGAGCCATCCGAGCTTAAACACTCGTATGCTATAGTGAAACTCTTCATTTTGAAGATGAAATTGAGATCGTTTAGTTATTTTTTTTAGAGTAGTATCCATGAGGTACTACTAATGTTTTTGGGTGGATTTTTGAAGGTGTTTTCAGTCCCTAAAAAGTTTAGTGAAGATGCCAGTACGTAAATGCTAAATCGAAAGCAATCGCTTGGTGCTATTCTGACGGTCTAAGGCGGGTTCGAACACGAGAAATTACTGCTCAAATGTATCCAATATCTGCTGTGTTTTGCACACTTTTTTGTAGTAAGAGGTAATGTCAGTATGATGTAGGCATGTATATAAAATATTCCCAGTAATACAGATGTGAAACGCTCAAGAAGAGTCAGATTCCCAGCTACAGTTTTCTTACAGCTGATTTCTATATGATAGTAAAAGGTCAAAAGGTAAGATTCTAGCATGTATGATCAAAGTGTTCGTAGTCAATTAATCAACATTGTCGTGGCTCGTCCAGAGTCTGTGCAAACTACCAAAAACGAGGCCTGATACACTAAGATCGTCATAAATATGCTTTCTAGGCAGGCGTTATTTTGACACAGTGTTCGTGACAACTTGCCAACCATCCAGAAATTTATGGTTCAATATCTTGTTTGGTGGTTTACACATAGGCTCGGTCGTGATATCTGAATCGCTAAAACTTGCCAGCTTAATATGAGCACGAAGCCCTTATCACTCGCGTTATTAACACATCTCCTGTTGGTGACTTCTTGAACAGAGTAATGACTTCACTTGACTGTTACCGCGGCCTACTCTATTACTATCGACCTAACTCAAGCCTTTGACTGACAGAAGGCCATTATGATCGGCTCGGCTACCTTCTGAGAAAGCAACAGCTACTTGTGGCCTATCCGTGAACATATACGCAGGGGCAATGCCAGGTTTACTAGAATCTCGGTGTCTTTAATCATGTATCAACAGTTTCTCATGATCCCTGCCTTGTCACCGCCATCGCTGCCAAACTGTCATTAACCAAACCACCAAATTTGAAGGCTTTCCAGCCTTCGTATCTTCACGTGTAAACCTTTTTGAGCCACTGGAATGACGACAAAAAATTGTGCTTGAGTTGTAGTAACTTCCTGACACTTTTGCTCAACTTTTTGGGGATCAAAAAAAACATGAACAAAAATCGACCAAAAAGCATGAGGTACCCCTCATGGTTTTCATCGAAAATCATGGCTTTCTCCGCTAAAGATCACAAAATAGCAGAAAAAGGTGGGATTTCCAGTAATGGAGGTTCCACGCTGGATTCTAGCCATAATCCAGGCAACAACATTTTTACCTATGCATCACTTTTTCAAGATATCAAGAGTCAGAAGCGAACAACCTTCAACATTGCTCCAGCTATCGACAACAACGCCTCCACAACTGGAAGACCTTTGGACTACAACTCAACATTCGTAGAAGCTAAAGATGACTACTCTCTCGTCATTGATTGTTCTCAATTTGCTGGGATGGTATTCAGAGAGAAGCCCTTGCTCACTTGTCTTCGAGATCACTATTCCAAAGGATTGGGAATTAGAACACGTATGGTTGGTAAGAACCATAAGGTCATTGAAATCAGCTTTCCAAGCCAGGAAGATTGCGAGGAGGCTCTGAACAAGGAACTCGTCTTACAAGGGAAGATAATTAAGGTGAACAAGACTTTGGACAAAAATGCCAACGTCCTCAGAGTAGGTGTCTCTGAGCTTCCTTACAAAACTGAAGAAGTTTTGAAGCCTTTGATGGTGGAGACCTTCCAAAAATATGGGGACATTCTCAATCTTGGTCTTAGCTATACCAAAGATGGTAATTGGTTTACTGGTCGCGGTTTTGTCACTCTAAATAGGGACAAATTAAAAAGTTACGCAGCTGAACTTACCCCTCAGATCCAGTTTGGGAATTTCAAGGAGAAGCTACATTTGGTTTGGAGTAACATGAACCCAATTTGTCAAGACTGTCACACTGATGATCATATCAAAGCTGATTGTCCTCGAACAAAGAGGAAAGCATGTTTCCGATGCGGAAGCTTGGAACATCTCATCGCCGGGTGCCCATTAGCCTCATGGAATAGAGTGAAGAAAACTAATGATCACAACAAACAAGGTCAACATCGCCAGCAAGAAAATGTTGCCCAACCTAAACCTATAGGTAGAAAGGTTGACCTTTTAGATCTAATGAATGTGGACCCTCCTAAGTACCTCAACCACAAGAAGGGGAAAAGGAAGGCTACATCCCTTTCGTCGAAATCCACAAGCGATGATGAGGCACTTTCCAAGGGGGAAGTATCTTCAGCTGACGAGCCAGAGTCTGATTCCGACGCTGAAAATGTCCAAGAACATTCAACCAACTTGAACGACAGCAAGGATATGCAAATGGAAGAGGAAGGTGACTCCCATGATGGTGAATCTCAGGGTGATGAATCTCAGGTTGCTGAATCCGAGGGTCGGGAATCTCAGGCAGGTAGCCTCTCACAAGAGGATGCTCCCAAGGGACATCTCGAGGAGGAGGAGGACAATAATTCCTTTGGTGATAAGGAGTATGTCAAGTCTACTAGCGAGGAAGATAGCGATGGGGAATCTCCTAAGGTTGTTCAGGACAATGTAAGTAGATATAACTTGCGACACTCTGGGCACAAGAACAGTGTAGATGAACCTACTGAGGAACATCCCAAGCGATCTATCGATGAACTGGCTTCTACCCCTCCAGTAGAGGACAGCGAAGGTCCTAGCAAAAAGCAGATTAAACAGCAAGAGACTAACACCAGAGACGAAATGGTCTTGGATGGATCATCAACCACAAACACATTATAATTAATTAATGAGTAACACCAACCAAACTAGAAACATTAACATTAGGATAGGTTCCCTCAATTGCAGGAACCTCAACAAACAATATAACACCAATACAACAAATAGGTTCATCACCTACCTTAAGCAACAAAAGTTAAATATATTACTATGCCAGGAAACAAATATTCCTCACCATTCCTTTGAAAACATTACAACAAATTTTAAATATCAATTCCAGTACCACCAAGCAATTTGGACTGGACAATGTGGAGTCATCAACTTCAATCCATCACTGAATCTACAACAAATCAAAATACTAGAAGACGGAAGAGTTATTCTGACCAAGCTATCACTGGTTAACAATAACATGCCTCCAATTTACATTTTAAATATCTATGCTCACTCTGATGACTACAGGGCGAGAAATCACTTGTTCGACCAAATCATCAGTCTCCTCAACTCCATGCCTGAGATTATCCCTTCTCTCATCATAGCCGGTGACATGAACTGCTGCTTCGACTCCACAAGCCAACGCTATAATCGCCAAACTGGAAAGCCCAAAAGTTTCATTGAATTTTTGAACACTCACTTTTCAGATTGCTTGAACCAACCAAATTTACCGCATGATTACACTTTTAGACGTGGATCGTCTCTTTCCACTCTCGACTATATGTTTGCAGGCCGCGATGCTTTCTTCAAAATGAGTGATGGTGATATCACATTTCTCTCTCAAGAATGGACAGACCATGCCTTGTTAACCAAGACATACACTACCGGCATGACTAACTGTGGTAAAGGTGTTTGGCGGGCCAACCCCTTTCTTGCGAAGAACCCTATCTACGTCAACAAATTAAACACTGCTATCTCTAACTACGTTGAAACCAAATTAGATCCTAACCTATCTGCTCAAGAAAAATGGGACCTGATTAAGAAGAAAACTAAGCAAGTTACTCAAAACTTCAGCCGCACTCACTGTTCATGGAGGAAAGCTAAAATCAAGAAGTTACAGAGCGAGAGGAACAATTTGCTACGTAGGTACCGGGATGATTCCGTCTGTCTTAATCTTTTGCTTTCTCCTGTCGAAAAGGAGCTATCCCAACTCCAACAAGAGATAGTTGACGTCCAACGACTGAGAGCAGGACAGAGATGGCACGAGAAGAGTGAAAAGTCTCCAGGTTACATCAAGCAAACATTAGCGGAAAAGGCATCCAAGCGAACAATCTCTAGCCTAAAGCATCCTACTTCCGGGGAACAATGCTTGGAAACTAGTACTAAACTTGACGCTGCCAAAGTCTTTTATCAAGACCTATACACCGAGGAAGAAATTGATCTCAATTGTGTGGAAAGAATGCTACAATATATCGACAAAACAATTCCAGCTGAGGACTCACAGGACATCATTGAAGACATACCTTACGAAGATATCATTCAAGGATCTCGAAGAACGCCAAATGGTAGTAGTCCGGGCCTGGATGGTATATGTTACGAAATTTTGCACCTTCTAGTAATCAACCCGAGCTGTGAAGCGATTATTCTGCAAGTGTTCAACGATGCTTTATCACTAGGCAAATTCCCAAAATCCTGGCAGGAATCATGTATTGTGCTGCTACCAAAGAAAGGGGATATGACTGACCTTGGCAACTACCGTCCAATAACCCTAATAGCCTCTGATTGCAAAGTGTTTACCAGACTACTTAACTCACGAGTCATAGAGGTAGCAAGTGACCTTATAGGCCCCCACCAAAGTGGTTTCCTGAGAGGTAGATACATTGGAGACCATGGGATGTCGTTGAAAGTGATTGTAGACAATGCACGTGAAGCAAGATGGAACAATTCTGGAGAATTTGTCGAATATGCTGGGATTATGCTGGACAACGCCAAAGCGTATGATAGGGTACATCCCCAGTATCTATCCAAGGTCCTAGTGAAGTTTGGTTTCCCAAAACAGTTTGTCCAATGCATCTGCAAGTTATTCTTCGACAACTCCATTTACGTGAATGTCAATGGCTTTTTAACAGATCCTATCGAGCAAAGACGCGGCATCAGACAAGGAGACAGTATATCACCAATGCTGTTCAACTTGGCTATTGAACCATTTCTGCTATCTGTGACCAAAAGTACAACTATCTCGGGGTATAGTCTCCAGCACGTCAAGCCTATAAGCAAGAGAACAAACAGTTGGGTGGCTCCTCCTCCATTGAAAGTACTCGCATATGCGGATGATGTCCTGACTTTCGTCAAGTCTCGGGCAGAACTTCTTGATCTGGAAGAAAGATTGAGAACTTACAACAAGGCCTCGAACTCCAAGATCAACTACGACAAGTCCGTGGCCTTCCCTCTTCATGGTGGAAGAATGACAAGCCAAACTGGTGGCCTAATTCAAGATCATGCAACAAACAATCTCAAAATCAAATGGTATGATTCTACGTCTACAGGATTTATAAAATACCTAGGTTATCCAATTTGGTTCTGCAATCAACAAAGAGACGTATACATCGCTAAACTGCTGGGTGATATCACTACTGCTGTTGAAAGGTTTGCAGCACGACAAGTCTCACTGTACGGCAGAGCGAATATTGCCAACACTATGATATTGTCCAAACTATGGCATGTCATTCGGATCGTTTCCCTGCCCAAAGACACAGTCAAGAAGATAACCTCAATCATTTATCAGTTTGTAATGTCTGACCTGTATCCACCTCTAAAGGGCAACTCTCTCTTCCTACCAAGGTATCAAGGCGGTTTAGGACTGATTGATATAATGGCGCAACAAAAGGTTCTGCAATTCAGATACCTGAACGCTTTGCTGACAGAAAACAGCAACAACATACCTGGTCTCACGTATAGGCTACTAGTGGATTATTTGAAGATGTCGCACGACTCACCATCGCACATAATCCCTATACTGTTCCAAACGGCTAGATACAAAAACCAGTTAAGAGGCTTCCACCCTTATCACATGATGTTCGAGGCAATAGATACTTATATGAAGCATTCCCCATTCTCACTCGCTTGGTCTGTCAAACCAAATGTCATGACACTCTTGTCATTGCCAGTGCTGGAAATTCTTGATTTTGTCAATGAGGAAGTAGCCATGGGATACACAAGCAGAGACTCGATCAGGGAGAGTAAAGTTCATGACTTCTTCCACGTCAACCAGGAAACAAGTACTCTGCAGATAAAGCCAAGAAGTGAATGCAAGCGACCAAACATTAGGAATCAGATAGAAAGAGGTCTTCTCTGTGGGAACATCAGATTGGAATCTTTCGCGGATACAAGAAACATGGAGGCTCATCTAGACCTACAGCCTTTCGTTGCTATGCTTAACTACCAAGACCGCCCAATGCTTCAAATGTCAAACAAATACTTGAGATCAATTATGCTGGACATACACAACCTTGATGTTGGACGAAAGTTCAATCATACCATCAGCAAAGTCCAGTGGAAACACTTCTATCATCAAAACATGCATCACTCTGTGAGAAATGTCTGGTATAGAATGATACACAAGCAATGCCCGAGCAAATCAGCTCTTTTCGTTCGACGCCTGAGGAACGTCGAAGATGACAAATGTACCCTCTGCAATGATACTGAAGATGCCAAACATCTCATGGTTAGCTGCCCCCACAAAAACGACATTTGGTCCAACATCTTTGAACAATTCCTGGGATACCCCAAGGTTGCTAATCCACAACAAGTATACCAATCTATAGTTAACTTAAACCTGAAGCAATATTTCATCTACAGCCTCGATATCAAGATTACAATCTTCGACCTGTTTGCTGCCACCATTCGTATGATATGGAGATTCCACCTCCTACAAACATTCGAAGGAGTGCCATTTGATACCAACAATGTCACCAACAAGATCAGTGCTGAAGTGATGAGATTGTCAGATCTCAAGCATCAATATTAGTAGTAGCTTTAATAGATTTTATATATGGCAAGTCACTTTGTTACATACACTTGTCCATCATTTGATGTTCTTATTATAATGTATATTTACTAATAAATAAGCAACATCCATACAAAAAAAAAAAAATTTTCATCGAAAATCAAACGATCGCGTTTTTGACCTTGAAAATGGAGACTTTCACTATGGTATATCTTGAATCAAAATGTTTCTTTCAACCCAAAGCAATTTTTGAAACCATCTTTATGAGATCTTTATATGCAAAATTTTGACATTTTGGCCAAAAACCTTATTTCGTATTTTTTGAAATTGCTCAATAAGTTCATTCAAAAAATCTATTTTACTTGGCATCATTGGAAGCGCCTTGAAAAGAGCTACAAGAATGTATTAGGAAGCATCTGATGATAATTACAACTTCTATAGTCGAATATCACAAAATAGATTAAAGAAGTCGGCAAAAGACAAAATTTGGCCAATTTTGAGCAAAAGAGAAATATACTGAGTTTCAATCTATTTTAGCAGGCGGCGCTGCTGCCGGCTGGCCCAAACAGTTTTCTGATGATGCCAATAATGATCGCGATGCTGATTAAATGGTAATCATAGAATTGAAAGGACAATTGCTTAGCTCAAATACTTCTTCTGGGGAGCTTTACCTCATAAAGATGTCTTTTGAAATGACAGTATCTTAAAAACATCGCTGTAGATCTTACACAAGTCCTGTATTTACGGATGGCCAGGTTTATGCCGCCATCTCAGGAGCAACATCAGCAATTGGATATCTTCCCCTCCTGGATCTGATATAGCCTGTTGTTTTGTTTACTATTAATTGATTGTTTAAAACCTACTTGATATACCAGATTTGTATTGTCTGATTTAAAATGTCTTCAGCGAGATTGATCGGCTAGTAAATGAACTGTATATACTGAAAAAAAAAGATTGAGTCAATCTTATATCAAATTAATGTTGCCAGTGATCTGAATCATCGTAGATGCATGGTGCTATTCATGTTTGACGGTAATCGGTCTAAAGAGGGTCCAATGGATGGGATGTTTAGCTCTTGTATTCCTCATTTCAAATCAGTTTGCTGGTATGATTGATACTTACTATCGATTACTGGATGAGATGACAATTAGTTACAGCTGTTGAATAGATGAATTTATTAAATTGTGATAAGCAATAAGCAATAGGCAATGAGAGAAGGGTCTGCCAACCAAAAATGGCTGCGAAATGAGAAAACTTGATGTTATAAGTTTGGTAATTGCATGAGCAATTTAATCAATAGACATGTCAGAATAGATAAATGAGTCAAAAGCAGGCCAAATATTAAATGAGCCTTGGGTTTAGAGTTGTACAACTCGTTTAAGATTAAAGGGAGAATGTAGAAATATAAATAAGAAAGTAGAGGTAGTACAATAACTCGAACAACAAACGTATATAGCGGATTTATGAGATCTTACATGTAGTCAGATTGAGAATAAAGAGCTACAAGACTATACAGGCAAGAATAAGACAAAATCTTTACTGAATAGTTCAATTGGAGTTGCTAATACTAATTTGACTCCTGGATACTAAATGTTATTTGACTCTTTATGAATTCTACCTGTTATAATTTGGAATGAGAGTTTGGGTATTGGCAAATGACTCCAATGCATGACTAACCTTGTCGAGATTGTAGGTTTTCCAATTGAGGGATGCTTTTGTCAAAGAATTTAATGCTTATTCATCCTAATATGATCTTCTTCTAATGGCGTAGAAACTATTCCTTGCATAGACACCTATACTGTATTTGAATGTTATTCTAATATTGTATGTATAAACAGGACTGTAATTTTGGGCCACAATATTTACAAGATGCTTTCTTACTCTCTCTGTACACCTTAATGTTTGTCCTCTTGACTCTGTTGGTGTGTGAACAAGCCTCTGCTTCTTCCGTTTGAGATCAAAGCGCCTACACCAAACAAGCATACCATGTCTATGACACGCTTACAAAAAGAGGTTGGAATCCCCGAGATGGTGAAAAACCTTGTAGAGACTTGTTTAATTTTGTCATCGAGGCCTTGAACAGGAATTTGGAGAAACACGAGCGCTCTGATTATGTTATCTTGTGTCGCATAAAGCCATCTGGAGGCTTCTTTTCCTTTGCTAGCTGTAGCTCTACTACTGGTAATGGCAAACTACCCAAGACCGAATATGCTTTACGTGGCAATAAGCAGACGGATCTAGTACTTAATAAAAAGCTAAAAACTTAGTGTATCAATTCTATTGACTACAATCGTCATGATTTATGTAGATTATTACTCTAATAAACAGATATTTATTTATTCAACACCCAACACCTTCTTGAGCTTCACAACAAGACCCCATTCTTCCTTTGATAAATCGTTACGGAAAGATTCCTTCAAAATGTCAATAGATTGACGAGTGACCTTGGAGTATAATTCATCTGAATCTTCAAAATGACGACCATAAGTCTTTGGAGTTTCATAAACAGCACACTCAATCTTGATGGCAACACCACCACCAGCACCACCCTTCTTGACCATCTCCATAGACTTGTGGTTCTGTTCAATAGAGGTGACCTTACCGAGAGTGACAACTTCACGGGCTTGTGTTTCTGGACTGGTCTTGATCACACAGATCGGTGTGCCAAGGCGAAGTGTACCTTCCACCACATCCACACCGATGATAATGGGATCCTTCTTGTTGATAATAGCACGGGGAATCATTCTCAAAACACAAGGGAAGACGGCATCCCCAGCTTGGTCCTTACGCTTTTGCTCTGTGATGGCAGCATGGTACTCTTGGAAGCGATCAAACAAGTGGTAAATGATATCAGCTGTGAAGATACGAATGCCTAATTCTTCTGCCATTTCCTCGGCTTCCTTGTCTACCTTGACATCGAAACAGAGCATGACGGCAAACTCACGAGCCTTCTCCAGCATGACACTGGCCTTAACGACATCCTTTTTGTGAACGGGGCCAATATTGATACCAGAGACAGGAATCTTACTGGTTCTCAAGAACTCCAAAAGGGCTTCAAGAGCACCCAGCGTAGAAGCCTGGACCCAGACACCGTGACCAGTACGGTCGATGGAAGACATCAAGTTGGTCAAATCAGACATGACTTCCTCCTTCAAATCATCAATGTCATCATCAGGGCCAGCGACTAACAAACGAGAACCAGCAATAGCCTTTTCGAGATCAGGAGCAGAAATCTTGATACCCAAAGCGGCCTTGACAGACTTGTGATGGACATATTGAGATTTGATACGCAATTCACGCATAGGTTGTGGTGTTAAAAGAGCTCTGACAGTGGTAACAATGGGTCCGTTTAAACCACACACCACAATACGATCGCCTTCATGCAACCAACCATTGACCAAGACAACATCGATGGTAGTACCCAGGCCTTCAATGACCTTGACTTCGAGGACAGTACACTCAAGCTCAGTAATGTACATAAGCTTCTCACTCATACGAGATTGAGTCAAGTTGATTAGCAAGTTGAGCATATCAGGAATACCTTCACCAGTGTGAGCAGAGGTAGGCACCAAGGAAACGTACTTGGCAAAGTTCTTGTTCTTGTAGTAGAGTTGAGAATTGAGACCTTGCTCAGCAAAGGCCAACATGGTGTCGGCAACACGCTTCTCGAATTCAGCTTGAACAGAGGGCTTTTGCTTGGCAAGAGAATCACGGAAAGAGTTGTTGGGAATAGCTTTCCATTCAAAGAGACGATCAATCTTGTTGAGAGCGACAATGAAGGGCGTCTTACGATCACGCAACAGACGGATAGACTCCAATGTTTGTGGTTCAAGACCGTGCATGATATCGACCACCAAGATGGCAATGTTACAGAGGGAACTACCTCTGCTTCTCAAGTTGGTGAAAGATTCGTGACCAGGTGTATCAATGACCAAGATACCAGGCACCTTGAGCTTCTCTACGCGATCAGCACCAAGGACGGCAGTCTTCTTTTCAATAGCATCAGCAGGGAAGAAAGTGGCACCAATTTGTTGAGTAATACCACCAGCTTCACCTTCTTGCACGTTGGTTTGACGGATCTTATCCAGCAGCTTGGTTTTACCAGTATCGACGTGGCCCAAAATACAACAAATGGGAGAACGCAAATCGTCCTTGGAACGGGCAGCCATGGCTTCTTGTTGACGCTTCTCGCGACGAGCGGCAGCTTCTTCCTTCTTTTGAAGGGCAAGCTTTTGAGTAGCAGAGAGCTCCTCATCAGAGCTGTCGTCCTCAGAGTCGTAATCAGAGCTGTCATCGTCAGAGTCATCGTCAGAATCATCTTCGGAGTCGTCGTCAGAGTCTTCGGATTCGGATTCTTGCTTCTTGGTAGGTGCCTTCTTTGCGGGAGCAGCCTTAGCAGAGGCGGCCTTGGCGGGAGCAGCAGTAGCTTTCTTGGCGGGAGCAGCAGCAGGCTTCTTTTCCTCTTCGTCACTGGAAGCATCCCAATCACTGTTGAGATCCTCGTCCTCTTCCTTTTCGTCCTTCTTTTCCTCTTCGTCACTGCTGATCACTGCATTTTCCCAATCATCTTCTTCAGCTATATAAAGTACATGTTAGTCGTCCACATGAGCCATCTTTACTGCACACTGATCACACATACATTCTTGAGCTTCAGCAGCCTTCTTGGCCTCTTCCTCCTCCTTGCGCTTCTTTTCCTCTTCTTCCAAACGCTTTCTTTCAGCAGCTTCTTGCTTCTTCTTTTCTTGCTCCTCCTTGGTAGGGCCCTTCTTCTTCTTGTTGCCATAAACAACCTTCTTGGGCTTGTTACCATCATCTTCAAGGGCTTGGACACGGACATTTCCAGAAGCGAGCAACTGTTCATGACGCAACTTGGCTAAACGTTGGGCCTCCTTTTGAGCCTTGGTGAGTAATTTACCTTCCTTACGAAGCTGTTCCTTCTTGAGCTGTAAAACAAGGCAAATAGGTTAGTCATTTTGACCACTGAGAAAATTATCCAACAAATCACTTACTCTCTCTCTTTCTCTCTTGGCGGCACGAGCTTCCTCACGTTGAGCCTCCTCTGCAGCAAGCCTCTTTTCCTCTTCTTCGGCCTTTCTTTGCTCTTCCTCGATACGCTTACGTTCGGCTTCCTCAGCAGCTCTTTGAGCTTCCACCAATTTCTAAGTGGTTTCACATTAACATTCATGCATTACTATATAATACGCAGTATGCAAACTTACTCTCAAAGCAGCGACGTTGCCACCCTTACCCTTTTTGCCCTTGGGAGCAGCAACGGGAGCAGGCTCTTCAACAGCAGGAGCAGCTTCAGGTTCTGCTTCTTTAGCAGCTAACTTCTTTGCCTTCTTTTCCTTGAGCAATTGCTTCTTGGATTTTTGTTGGGGTTGCGCAGCATCGCCACCTTCCTCTTGTTCCTTCTTGTCATCTAGACCGAGAGCTTTGTTGAATTCAGCATCTTCAGCTTCTTGTTGCTTCTTCTTTTCGATGGCAGCCAAACGCTTTTGTTCCTTAAGCTTCTCCTTCTTAAGCTTTTCCTTCTCCTTCTTGGTCAAGATACGGAATTCGCCTTCTTCTTGTTGCTCGGGAGCAGGAGAAGCAGGTTCAGCGGGAGATTCAGTGTTGCCACCCTTCTTATTCTTTTTGCCCTTCTTATTGTCACTGGCCCAATCAAGGTCATCTTCAGCATTCTCGGCAACAGCAGGCTCTTGAATGCCAACAGCAGCGGGCTCGGTTTGCTCTTCAATGGCATCTTGAGCATATGGATCTTCATCGAAATCAGCCATTTGCTTCTTTCCCTTCTTGCCCTTCTTGACCTTGTTCTTGGCGGCACGGTTGACCATGGCCATCAAGCTAGAAAATATGCGTGATTAATGGCATGTTTACAAGGCAAAATAATAGAGATAAAATTACCCATCTTCTTCCTCGTCGTCATTGTTCTCGGTAGCGAGAGCACTGAATGCGGAAGCTCTCTTTTCAAAATCTTCCTCAGTCTCTACGGGAGCGGCAGTAGCAGCGCCTGTAGCAGCGGCATCCTCCTCGAAGGCTTCATCCCTGCAACATTGGAGTCAATAAAACATGCGTACATGGTATTGGACATGTGGATGTGTTACCAGTAATCGTCCTTTCTTTTTCCTCCCTTCTTTTTGCCCATATTGAATATACAAAGAGTTGTGTAAAATAAATGTAGAAAGAAAAAGTGCACAAGTAGTTGTTTTGGACACCCCTCATATGCTAGCAGGAAAGTGCAATTGATGTCGAAAAAAAATCTCGATAGATCCAAGCCACAAGTGACGTTTTGGGCATGGACAAATGCACTCGAGCCAGATCAAAATCATGCAAAACTGATATTGTAGACATAGGTTTGCACTGTGGTATTCATCATGAGGTATTGCTGCTTAATGTGCAATAGAAATTGGAAGTTTGCTTGAAAAATCCATAGAGAGATTAGGAATGTACTGCGGATCATGTCATGCTTTTCCAAAGGCCCTTAAATCTTGATCTCCATGTTCATGTGATGCTATGTGATGTTTTCCATTGTTTGGTAAAGATTGATCATCAAATAC
Source organism: Mucor velutinosus (assembly GCF_035048745.1). NCBI lineage: Eukaryota > Fungi > Mucoromycota > Mucoromycetes > Mucorales > Mucoraceae > Mucor > Mucor velutinosus. Next base: position 1,377,740 of record NW_027041905.1, on the reverse strand, counting down.
TTATACATCCAGTGGCATAGACTCATATTTTATGGGTTTGTAACATTTTTTGTACCAATTATAGTGGTTTCAAACAGTTGTAATGTCAACAATGTCCCATATCAACTGAGTCGCTCATAGACGCTCACAACTTCTGTTGTTAAAATGGCGTCTTTGTTCACAGCCAACAGCAGTGAAAATCAGAGCATTTCTTCTGGAAGATTCGCATTTTTTATTAACCAAATGTCTGAACAACCTACTAATAACTTGACACCTGCTGAACGCGCAGCCAAAGAAGAGCAAGAGAAGCTTGAAAAGAAGAAGGAAGAAGAAGAGCAAGCCCAATTACCTTATAGGTAAGCGTTTCTATCTATATTTTCCATATGGATTGCTTATGTTGATTGTTTCAACAGCTGGAAGCAAACACTCCAAGATGTAGACATCTCTATTCCAGTACCCAAAGGCACTCGCGCTCGTGATTTGGAAATTTTATTGAAGAAATCTCAATTTAAAGTAGCTCTCAAGGGCCAAGCACCTATTGTTGAGGTACGGTTGCATATACGCGCTTGTATTCAATCTCTGACATGATCAACAGGGCGAGTTTAGTCACGCCATCAAGGTAGATGATAGTACATGGACAGTGGAAGATCAAAAAGAAGTATTGGTCCACTTGGAAAAAGTCAATCAAATGCAGTGGTGGGATAGTGTTGTCAAGGGAGCACCCAAAATCAATACACAAAAGATCCAACCTGAAAACTCTCAGTTGAGCGATTTAGATGGAGAGACCAGAGCCATGGTTGAAAAGATGATGGTAAGAGAAAGTTACATGAGGATCTGCGATTTTTTATTTTACTAACATGGTATTTTTTCTTTAGTTTGACCAACGTCAAAAGGCAATGAACAAGCCTGACAGTGATACTTTGAAGAAGGAGGAGATGTTTGCTAAATTTAAGCAGCAACATCCAGAGATGGATTTTAGCAATGCAAAGTTTGCAGAATAAATAATCTAACATATCGATACAGAGAAGGGGGTTGTATTACTGAGAAAAATACGGGTCCTCCTATTATGGTGTATAATTTCATTAGCTTTTATGTCAGTGGAATCATGCAAATGACTTACCAATAATTGTGGGGCAGATCCTCGCTTGCTAGGGTCTCTGCTCAGCAGGGTTTTAATTAATTGTCGAGTATGTGCATTGGGAATCAGTCTTTCAAGTTGAGGGATCTCTAATTCCTTATTTTCGTTCCAGCGAAGACCGTTGTTGAGAATAGGTGTTGACGGTGAAGGATGAGATACGAAATGAAGTATGGTTTCGTCCTTGATATTGCTAGCAAACAATGCCTTTTTGGTTTCCAGTTCCTATCGTGTCAAATCCATGAGTATTTACAACATCAACTTGAAACAGCACATCTTATCCTTACATAAATGACGCAGCCTAATGACCATAAATCAACACTAGCCGTAGCTACAACACCATTCGCGCCTTCTAAACCATAGGTAGTGGCACGAGCGACCTCAGGTGGACAATACCTAGGAGTAATGACACCAACGCATTCTTCGTCGATAGTGCGACTTGCCTCGAAATCGATTAGTTTCCAAGGCTGGTCATAATGATGCATGATGTTGCTAGGTTTCAAATCACAGAATGCAATACCGTTGCTATGACACCAGGACAAGCAACGCAGAATGTCTCTAGCAATGCTGCCATTAGTTGCAATACTGGTAGGCTTCTTGCTGTTGTGTCTGATATAACTACTGAGCGTTTCGTCCAAACGTTCCATGACAGTGACATATTGAATACCGCCTTCATCTTCTTCTGGATGGTTTTCTTGGTCCATGTGTGATGGCTCGCCTTGTATGGTCAGCACTTCCAATATCTCTACAACACAGAGTGATTTCAGTTTGATCAAGTTGCGGCATTCTCTCTCCCAAGCTTCTCGTCTGCCAAATGATTTGACAGCGACGACAGCCTTGTCTTCTTTGGTAACAAAGAGAATGTTGTTGGTAGGGCCTGTGATGGGTGATTTTGTCTTGTCAAGTTGATATCGACGAGGCAATGCAGAAATGAGTGGTGCTAATGGCAAGAATTTTTGATCGTTTGGCTGTGATGTGGATGAAGAGGCGGTTGTCGATGAGGAGGCGGGCGTTGTGGAAGAAGAAGCAGTGACGGTATTGGTTACATCGGCAGTGATGATGCCTTTACCCGATGTATCACGAATCGATTTGACCATGGCAGAATTGTGTGTACTACTGCTTGGCGTATCATTATTGAATTGGTGCAATTGCTGTTGTTGCTGTTGTTGTTGCTGACCCAAAGAAGCGAGTGCATCCAATGGACTGATAGAATTGTAGATGTCTACTTGGTTGTTGGTGCTGGAACTGGCAACATTGCTGCTGCTGCTATTGTTTGTGGATGTCGGTGGTGTTACCGTCTGTGCCATAGGCATGTTTAATGTGGAAGAAGGGTATTGCAAGCTGTTGTTGGTGTGATGATGATGTACAAGCGATTGTCTCTGTTGAGCGTCTTTTGTGTCCCATGTTTGCGTGGATGTCGCTGTGCTCAGTTGGTGAGAGTTGGGCAGAATATACTGAATTGGAGGCGCATTGTCTCCTGTGTTGTTGTAGGGATTTACAGAGAGCGAGTCTGCAAATGTCCAGTTATCTTCGTCCTCCTCATTCGCTGTAGCATGTGTCACAGGCACTCCACCGCCTCTCTTTCTGAATGCTGCTCCTGACTGACTGTTTCCAGTGTGATTCATCATGCTGCTGGCATTCGTCTTGATGCTCCTCAATACGTCCAATGAAGAGCTATTGGGGCCTTCTTCAGCAGAGGAAATCAAGTGTTGCACAGGCTGCTGCTTCCTTGGAACAGGCACAGAGAATTCATTGGGCTTTTGTGAGATGATTTCATTTGGCACTTGACCTTGTCCACTGTACTCTGTGGTTGGTGAAACCAGCAAAACCTTGGAATTTCGGAACGATTCGCGGGGACTTTTGGAACCATGAGTAGCAGCGACTGTTCCATCATCATTGTAAGCTTCCAGCATGCCGGTATAAACTCTGCCGGAATCACCAATCTCTGATCGTCTTTGCGAGTGATGTGTGCTCATTGTGCCTGTCCATGCTTTTGACATGCGCTTGTTACTGACTGCAAATGCTTCATCGTTGTCATCGTCATCGCTGTCGTTTGTCGAGTAGAATCCACCGGGATTGTACGAGTACGGGTTGTCCTTGTGATGGTGTGTGGGTGTGCTGATATTTTCTGACACTTCGTCTTTGATGTCTCGCTCGTTTCTTTGTCGTCTTTTCTTTCTAATAAAGAACAATGCAGCCGCTATAATTAACAGCAGACCTAGAACGCCGCCCACAGCAGCACCTGCAATCGTGCCTGCGTTTGATTTGTTTGGGGTGGATGGCTCATTGTTGTTGCTAGGGCTCGTTGTGTTGGTTGATGGGATGGCATTTGGTGGATATCCAGTGGTGGCTACGCGAGTCCAGCTCCATTGATTCAAATCCAAGACATAGACATTGGAGTCGTTGGTGGCACTGACACCCCAACCGCCAAACATGTATAGTTTCTTGTTTGCTTCGTCCAACACGGATGAATGCCCTATATCAGATAGATCAGCACACATCACAACAAACAAATAAAACGCTTACCCATGCGCAAATTTGGTCCTTGGCTTTGATTTGCTATGGTCATCTTTTGCCATGTGAGTGTTGGGTACAGTGTTGCATTCAGAATCCACACATCGGTGTCTGCTGGCTGGCTTGTTCCACCACCGTAGATCACCATATAATCATCAAGACAATTGGCAGTGTGAAGTCTCCTGGCTCCTGGAACAGATGAACCGACAGCAGTCTGAATACCTTGCACATTCCACACTCGCTTCTCCAAGTCGTACATGTTGACAGCCTAATTATGGAAATAAGTATATTTATAACCCTTCTCTTTGTATGTACAGTATCATACATCAGTTACATCGGTCGGGTTACCAGTTGAGGTTCCACCAAATGTAACCAAGCAATTACATGCTTTCATAAAGCAAGTGGTGTGATCAGTTAAGCCCAATCCATTTGAACCCGTTGTCCACTGAAAGCTATTCACGTCCATCAGAGACAATGAATTCTGCACTGAGCTCGACATGGCGAATCCATTGGCGTCCACTGCTAATCCTCCATAGGTGTATATTGTATTGTTAATCGTCAGCATTGTATATCCAACTGTTCTAGCAGATGCTTGAAAATCTGAAACCTCCCCAATTGTTATATAAAATATGAAGAAATAAGCAGGGAGGGATTAATTAGTACAAAGTATGTGTAACAGGATTAAAGTTCTATATCCTCTGCTTACTTGATGTTGGAAAACTCCATGACCAACTATTTATATCCAACTTTTGCAGTACACCCGTAGCTGAACCGCCTGTTGTGTTGCTGACAAGTGCTACTACTTGACCTTGACTAGGTAAGGTCGTCGCCTTGAAGTAGATCTGTGGTAGCATGGCAACTCCGCCTTGTACCTGAATCGTTGGTTTATACCATGAACCGTTTCTGCTGTCCCAAACCCACACATCGTTTGAGCCTATTGTTGAGGATGAATTTGATATGTCTTGTGAGCCGCCATACATGATAACATATGGGCTCGAATAGACTGTATATAGAGCTGGTTAGTTGTTGCATTCACCATCATTGCTTTGCCTATATCGTACCTGAGGCATGTCCTGCTCTCCACGGCACATTTGTTTGAATTGAACCAAGCCCAATCTCTTGAGCAAAACTGGCTCTTATTGTACAATAACAGAGTGATATGACTAATAAAAACCTAGACATTTGCTCTATATTTTTATTAATTAAATATGTATAGTTGTATATATAAGAAAAGGGGATGCAAAAAAAAAAGAGTGAGAGATAGAGAAAAGAAAGAGGGAAAAGCGAGGAGGCTGATTGTATTTTTTTTTATGCTGCCTTTTGTTGTTGATATAGGTTAGGCGCCTTGTTTCTTATCCCGGCGCGCTTTTTTCGTTGCTCTAATTCTGCTTGTCATTTTGTCCATGTATTGCTGATGTTGTTCAGGGTTTGCCTTTATCCAATCCTCTCGTTCTTGTTTGGCTTTTGCCTTGTAGCCCTCTCTTGCATCGTCATCTAGCTCTTTCCAATGCTTACTCACAATAGCACTGAGGTCTCTGATTGTCTTTATTTGCGGATATTCTGCTTTCACCTCTGGTAGTTTGATCTTTGAGTATAGAATGTACCCATTGCCACTAGGTCTTGAGGGTTTTTGTCGGGCTACGCTGCTTATATGTACCTTTTCATCGTTCAGTTTTTGCTTGAATTTGTCCTTCTCTGTCTATTGGCTAATTAGTATATGAATGCCTTTCTTTGGATGGACTCATTTGTACCTTTGGCATTGCTTTCCATGCGTCAGCTACCAATCGACTGAGTTGCTTTTGAGGCTCGCCACTGGAGTCGATAGCTTTCTTGTGCTCTTTCGCTAGCTTGCCTCGCATCACCTTGTTGAACTGCGCAAACGTACTATACTGCTTGAGTGGCATGGCTGTCTTGAAATTATTCCTGGCATATTCTCTTGTGGCATGTGAATCTTTGCTGCCCCTCTTGAATACCGTAATGATTTCTTCCTCCTCCTCATCGTCAGTATCGGATTCGCTTGTGCTAGTTTGTTTTCTGACTCGCCTTCTCTTTCGTACTTTGCTCTGTTGGCTTCCAGGTATATACTGGTAATCATTGACACCTCCTTCGTCAGATAAATCAGAAAATTCCAATTCATCATTTTCGGGTGCATCTTCTGTTCGTGGTTTGGCGTTGGGTAAAATATCATCACTAAAGATGCTGGGCAGTTTTGTGCTCACTTTTGGAGTTGTCTTGGAATTTCGTTTGGTGGTTTTGCGCTTTGATTTGGTGGGGTTCTTTTCTTTTAACTTTGATTTTGATTTTGAGGTCGATCTAGCTGTTGATTTGACATGAGTGTCAGAATCTTCTGGGTCACTAAATACATTGAGTCTATCTGATTCTTTTGATTTTGCGTCTACGTCGTCATCTGATTCTTCCGATGGCTCAAATACGTCGTCTCTTGGTGGTAGTAAAATGAATTCATCCTCGTCGTCCTTGTCATCATCGGTTGCATCGTTTTGATCGTCTTCGTCTTTGTCTGATTCCTCTGGCTTTTCGTCAACTTCTTCATCTGATCCCTGGGATGGCAAGAATTCATCGTCTGTTTGTGGCAGAGAAGATAAGCTCTCGCCTTGGTCTTCCAGATAAGCATTTTCGCAATTCACGCAGAAACTAGTTGTATAGTGATATAATTAGACATATTTAAAATGTAATATGTAGCATGGACTTACATAATGTCATCCCCTTGCGGTAATTGTCCTCTACTTTGTCGACAATGCGGGCATCTGAGGGAGTTGGTCTTATTATTCGACATAAATGGATGAAAGAAAAAGATAGAAATATATTGTCCACGCGCTTTCTGGTGGCAAAAATGTTGTCTCTCGATTAGGAATAATTGGGAGTAGCAATGCGGATTCGGTAGATCATTTCTGTCAAAGCCCTACTTTAAGAAGTTGACCATTTGCTCGCGAAGATGGAAAACAAGTGAGTTATACTAAGAGCTGCTATCATAAACAATGAGATACACACTCCTGCACAAGCAGTTAAAGATGCCCAAAGTTGTAAATTACCATCAAAAGCTATGGTTTCGGTGCTGTCTATTGTCGTTTTATAGGCTGTAGTGGCAGCATTAGATAGTGATTACAGGCATTGGCCAAGAATATTGTAGAGTTATTTTGTATATAATAATACATTGGCGCGCTTGAAGTGCCAGATGCCTTTTTGCATAGCAGGACAATTACACAGTTCGCATTTGGATGAGCTATTTGCAAGGATTAAATCTATGTATAAGATATAAAATTAGGCAAAAACCCCATTATTCTGCATTCAGACAAAGTTCTAGTTTCTGTAAGTTTATGATCCTTTCCCTATCAGTATCACAACATCGACTGTCATCATCAGAAAGGTATTTGATCAGCAACCATCAGTAGCCGAAAAAATAATTTATACTCCGACAAAAGCATTTTCCAAGATTGGCCAAATTCTGAATATAATCGACTTGAATGAACTATTTTGCAAGATTTGACTATACGAGTTGTTAAGATCACATCCCACTTCCTAATACATTCTTGGAATACTTTTTGAGATGCATCCAGTAGTGCTATTTAAACAAGGAGTTTTGAATAAACTTATTGAGCAAACTTTGAAAATATGAAATGAGGTTTTTGGCAAAAATGCAAGAAAATTACATCTAAAAGTCTCATAAATGTAGTTTCAGGAGTTGCTCCGGATCGAGAGAAACATTTTGATTTAATATATAATATATCCTCCTTAATGGTCCAACGGCTAGGATTTATCGCTTTCATTTTGATTTAATTTATGCTATAGTAAAAGTCTTCATTTTCAAGGTGAAAAATGCGATCGTTGATTTTCTATGAAAACCACGAGGTTACCCCCCATGCTTTTTGGTCGATTTTTGACGATGTTTTTTTTGATCCACAGAAAGTTGAGCAAACATGTCAGGAAGTAAGTGTAATGTAAAAGCAGCTGTATGGTGCTATTCTGGCGGTCTGGGACAGCTTATAGTACGAGAAATCAAGGCTTAAATGCACCCAAATATTGCTGTGTTTTGCATATATTTGAGTATCAAGAGGTGTTGCAGCTATGCTATTGGCCCTTATATGGAATGCTTCCATTGATACAGACGAGAAGCGTTTCGGAAGAGTCTGATCCACAGTTACAGATTGTTTAGAAGGTTTATACAAGATAGCAAAATGTTATTAAAAAGGAAGGTTCTTGTATAAATGACCTAGATGTTCCATTGCCAATCAATTGACATTGCCATGGCTCTGAAAGAGATTTTGCAAACTACCCATGAGCGTGGTTTGATACATTAAAATCGTCATAGATCTTCTATATAGGTAAGCATTATCATGACACAGTGATTGTGTCAATTTCACCAGGTACTGTTTGTAATGCGGAGGAAAGAATACGAATTGCTTGATATATAGGATACATCTTTGACGGACTTGTCGCAACTTTTGATGATATCATATTTGTTTCATCATAATATGTGCATGAGCATGAAATCACTCTAAAAACACTGTGCTGCGTGTGTCACCACAGTGTTCTACCAAAATAGGGTTTTATAAATTTGGTATAAATAATAAAATGTCTAGTTGTTTTTTAAAATCCTTTCTTTCTTCTTTTTCATACATTTACTAAACACACGGCCATGTTTTTTGAAGCCACCTATGTCCCATCACCGCCTTTATCAATAGCAAGTGACGAAGGTATGTGTTTGTCTGGGCATTGGAGAGCACCATGTCAACTAACGCAAACACAAGATGACTTGATAGATAATACCAACACTACGACAGACAGTCAATCAGCAGACAGTGTAAATACAAGCGAACCCAGTTCGGATAAGCCAGTTGACCATTTGATCTTTGTTATCCATGTGAGTGTGCTTGATCAAACGTATACTGTCTGTTACTCATCAAAACTTGTGATTAGGGTATTGGACAGGTAAATATAGAATACGATTGAAAGTCAGTGTTGATAGAAGAGGATGATGGTTAACATGTGAATATTTGCAAAATGATAGCAAACAGAACAATATGGGCATTTCTACGAGCACAGTAAGTGTGAAGCATGGTATGGTAGGCTATGATGTAATAACAGTTGGCGATTTGTGTAGTCGAGAATTTGCAAGAGACGACAAGACAAGTGTTGCAGGCAAAAGTGCCTGATCACAATGTTCGCATAGAACTGATACCCATTGAATGGCATAGACACATCCATGAGCAAGTGGATCCCATCATCAACAAAATTACACTCAAATCGATACCCACCATCCGTCTGATCGAGAATGATTATCTGGCAGATGTCTTGTTTTACTTTTCCAAGGACAGAGGACAAAAGATCATTGACAATGTCACGAATCTATTCAACACATCCTACCACAATTTTATGGAGAAACACCCAAATTTCACCGGCAAGATTGTAATTATGGGCTATTCGCTGGGTGGCATCATTGTCTGGGATATCCTGTCGCATCAACGGGAGCCTAAAGACCATGAAACAGCCATGTACGATAAAATGGACATCAAATTCACCAAACTGGATTTCAAGCCAAACTACTTTTTCGGTCTGGGATCTCCTGTGGGTGCTGTGCTGACCTTCAGAGGTCAAGATCCAAAAGTGTATCATCCAGATTTCGACATTCAGTTTGAGAACGTATTTCACCCTTTTGATCCTTTGGGCTATCGATTTGAACCGCTATTCAACGATTATTTCACAGACAAACCAGCAGTATTGGTGCAGAGATCTGTTCCTATCGGCCCTTCGTTCTCTTTCCCATCCATGCCATCGTTTCCGCTATCTGCTGGGTTTCTGTCGTTTTTCAGTTGGAAGCAAGAAGACAAGGCAGCGAAGACAATTTACAATGCCACAGCGGAAGCAGCTGATGCCAACGAGGACATCATCAAGGAGGAGAATGCGCAAGTCAAACAACAGGACGAGCAGGCTTCTACATCATTCGGTTTCATGTCTTCATTTCTTCAATACTTCTCAAGGGGCGGTGGCACTGAAAAGCTGAATGGTACGGAAAACAAACAAGATGCGTCTAAAAATGGCATCATCACCTGGGATCCTCTCAAAGAGCAGACAAGAGAGCAGCTATTGGCATTGCGTGATGATTTGGACAGAACACTAAATGGATTCAATGCATCATCGTTGGGATTACCAAGAAGGCCTGCCATGAATATTAGATCAAAGACGATTGGATCATCCACACCGCAGGAAGACAGTTTATACTCATGCTCTTTGGAGCAAAATTCAGATGGTTCTGTATTTGATAAAGCATCTGGTGGAGAAGCAGCAATACCGCCGTCCATCAGCAAAAGCAGGAGTAGCTTCAGCATAGAAAACAAGAAACCAGAAAGAATAGCGTTGCGTAAGACCTTGACAGAACACAACCCTAAACGTCAACATTTGGTAGAAGTGCTTGGCATTGATGGCGTCCGCGTTGATTCGTTTGAGCGAGCAAGAGTTAATTTTGATAAGCATGTGCAGCATGACCAAACACAATCAGCAGAAAGTAACGGCAATAAGCATTTGCAGTCATCTACATCAACCACGACTGATAAGAAAAAAGAAGAAGAAAAGACAGGCGACAGCAAGAGCAATGATCTGTGGTCAGATTTGAATCAGGAGATGAATAAGCCGGGCCCAGCCATCACAAGCCCAGGCGAGTCTCGGGCAGAGATAGCCCAAGATGCAACTGTACCAGCCTCATCTACAGATAAGAATGAACCAGAGGAGGATCAAGAAGCTGACAAGGCCCTGAAAGAAGAGCAAGAGTCCATCAATACCCTGCCTGGAAAGAAGCGAATGGATTATGTGTTACAGCCCGATAGTGTTATGTCGATGATTGCCAACGAATATCTTATTGGATTGCGTGCTCATTTCTCGTATTGGACCAACAAGGATTTCATCTGGCACATGTTGCGCCGTATCGAGGATCTGGATAGCAGCGATGCAGCATCCTCCTCTTCGTCGACAACCACCGCCCATAACAAGAAAAAGAAGGAGCAGCAGCTAGATGCTGGTAGAAAGCTGTATCATGCTGAAGCAAGTAGCAGTGGAGGAGCAACAAACAACAAGTCGACAACATCCATTGTTAGCATTGACGATAGTAATATTCCAAAGAAGAAGAAATAAACAGAAATTCTGAATACCATGTCATAACATTGGATCTTTTGGCAATCAGCAAGCTTCTAGCATTATCCCGTAGCCTAATGGATGCAGGCAAACACAGTGTAATGGTACTTATTATGATAGAATGAGGGTTTTGTGTACCCTGATCTGCATCAAAAGGGCCGCTGCATCTCAACTTTGATGATTAAAAATCTACCTCACCGGGGTAAAAGTTGTCCATTCTCTCTTGTTTCTCATCTGCTTGTTTTTTTTTTTCAATTGAAAATGACTACAACTATTCGCATTGGTTATGGTAAATGGGCTACTCAACATACTGAAATGACACGACCCCTAAGCAAACTTTACGCTATCCAGTTCCTGAACATTTCTCCACACCTTTGTACATTGCCCGCGATCTTGATTATTTCAAGGATACCGGTGTAAATGTTGAGCTTGTCTTGTGTCCAGGTACAGTCATTGTTTACTTGCTATTGTAAAGAGAAGCTAACAAAAGCGTCCTAGGCGGTACTGGTGAGGTACGTCACTTTCTTTTGGCATAGAGACAAATGTCGTATTGATATTATCCCTAAATAGATGACATCCAAGCTTCAAGATAAATCACTTGATTTGGCAATCGCATTGACGGAAGGCTTGGTCGCTGGTATCAGCAAGGGCCAAGACTGGTATAAAATTGTGGGTACCTACGTGGATGCTCCTTTATGTAATACAGTTGATCAATTACGGTATGCCAACACATTGCTAATGACATGCAATATTTAGGCTGGGCTTTATCTGCTGGCAAGAACTCCAAGCACGATTCAATCGACACACTTCACAAAACCAATGTGGCTATCTCTCGTTATGGATCAGGCTCTCACATTATGGCTTTTGTGCTTGCTGATCAACGTGAATGGCTCAAGAAGGATGAAAAGCCTTTTGATTTCACTGTCTTGAACAATTTCAAAGCAATGCGTGATGCTGTAAACGATGGCAGTTGCGATTACTTTATGTGGGAAACATTCACCACCAAGCCTTATCATGATTCTGGGGAAGTCAAGCGTATTGGACAAATTACCCCCCCTTGGCCTGCATTCATGTTTGCAGCCCATACTGATTTATTGAATGCCGATAAGGATGGATTAAAGAAGGTCTTGGCTGCTATTCAACGTGCCACTCATTTGTTCATGGAGCAAAAGGAGGATGAATCAGTGAAGCATGTTATGCGTATCTTGGAGTATCCTGAAGAGGATGTTCGCCGTTGGTTCAAGACCGTCCACTATGCTAGCAATCATCAACAAGTCTCTCGCAAAGCACTTGATGTTACTTTGAGCACTTTATTGAAGGCTGATGTCGTAAACGAGCCTACCAAGCAGATTGAAGAATTGGTTGATCTCCAAGTTGCAGAATTGACTGAATAAAGAACACATAGCTATTGTTTATTGATTGATTCAAAAATATCGAGTCATTTGAACGTCGGTTTTCTTCAACAAGCACTTTTCGTAAAATGGAATGTTCTTTTCGTTGCAATCGAGAATGGTTTTATAGCATTTGACTGTCTGAGCAATGCAGTGTAACTGATCTATTAATCTAATATAGCAAAATCGTTATATGTCATGTTATTGCATCAATCATAATAAATCAAACCTTATGCCGAGCTTCTTTCCCCTTTGTGAGTCATGAACCACAACGTCTTCAATATGTCCAACTATCCCACATTCTCTTAGGAATTTATATTCTACCAACAAGGTTGCGCTGGCCACAATTCTGTTATCCTCTTCTATGACTACGACATAGGTCGATCCTTGTTCTTTAAGAAGATCGAAACGAGCTAATGATTTGAAGAGTCAGCTACGAGAACATATATATGATTAACAGACATCTACCTTTGAACGACTCCTGTGTGATTGAACCAGCCACAGACAGTTGAGACAGCAGTTCAATAAAACCTCTCTCATCATCATCTCTTCTCAACGGTCTAATAAGATGACTGGAAGGAAGTGCAGACTGAATCTCTTTTGAGATATATACATTTCTATCAAACAAAGTATTTTGGTCTCTTTCGTCAACAGTCATTATGAGATTGCTATTCAAATCAAAGAAAGAAAAGGGCTAGAATCAGCTATCATTGCATTTAATGGAGTAAATTAATTTGTGTTTGTTTATCCATCGTCTACTTTTAAATGTGTATATAATTACATCGATCAATAAATCAAAGTTTAGGCTAATGCCTATCAACTAATTTCCTCTCCTATTTCAATGAAATCATGCGAATGTTGATGCAATTTTCATTTCATCTACACTATTAACCGCCAATAAAGGATTCTTTACTAGAAAAAATCTCTTTCTCTGTAATAAAATGCCTTATTGTGAACTAAAAACGAGGAAAAAACAAAAAGGGAGGCATCCCTCTGTACACTTTCAAGAATAAAGATATTATCAAATAGGCACAAGGATTTTGTCAAAAGGCAACAAAAATATTTTTAAAAAAAAATAAAAAAAATACCCAGTAGGGGGGTCGAACCCCTAATCTTCCGTTTAGAAGACGGATGCCTTATCCAATTGGGCCAACCGGGCTTTCTATGTGAAGAATTTTCTTAAATAATATATATAAAAAATACAAGTCTTTTGAGCCGCCTGGTCATCCTTTAGCCTTTAGTTGAATCCAGTCCTCTCAAAACACTCTATCTAAAGCGGATCACAGTACTTGTTAGAATAGAGAAACAGAAAAATCTGGGGTATTCAATTGTAGGCAAAATGCATTGTTTCTTGTAATATTCTGAAGTATTTTGAAAATTACAACATGTGTAATGAAATAGTCACCCAAACGCAACTTGATTGAAAACCAAAATTCATCAAATAGCACTCATCATGCTGTTTGAATCTATTAATAAAGCGCCCAAATGTACATCAACAACCACTTAAACATACTAAAGATGCACGCTTATCTCGCAAATCGTGTGAATGAATCACTCCTCCTGATCACAGTGTATTCAATCACACTCGTGATGGTCGTAATAAGTGTTGTTATCTTTATCCAAATAAAGTCAAATCAATAGCAAGCACATTCAAATATGACAACTATGATCTGATGCCATAGTTGCAAAATAGCCCAGAAAAAGGGTTCTACACTTCGATAACAAACGTCACACCTTAAACTGTCAAGGCTACATTAAAGCATACTCTGCAGATAGCTCTGCAGTGAAATCAGGTTTAAATAGATTTCACAAAAAAAAATAAAGCAAAGGTAAAATACAATAGAAATCAACTGTATTTTATTTTGTGTATAAAATGAACTGAAGATCCTGGAATTGAGTAAAAAAAAGAAGAGTATTTATACATTTGCATCTGGCTTGTAGGATTAGTGATGATAGAGAGCAATAGGTGCTGCTATTGCGATATCTGGCAAATGTTGTTGATGTTTGATTTAAAGTGGTAATCAATGCAGGAGCACTGGCCATAAGGGTCGATTTGAGTAACCTTGATGGGCTTGGGTGAGCTATCGTCATAGCATGATTTAATGTAACCTTGATGGTTTAAAGTGTGATGTTTGTTATTGAAGCATGGAATCCTTTATCTGGGATATTGTGCAACTATGGCAGCAGGGCATAGTTGTCATATTTGAATATGCTTGTTATTGATTTAATTCTATTTGGATAAAGATACCATCACCTATTACGACCATCATGGGTGTGATTGAATACACTGTGATCAAGAGTGATTCATTCACACGATGTGCGATATAAGCGTGTATCTTTACTTTAGTATTTTTAAATGGGTTTTTGATGTACATTTGAGCGCTTTCATTAATAGATCCAAATAGCATGAATTTGAATGAGTGCTATTTGATGAACTTTGGTTTTCAATTAAGTTGCGTTTGGGTGGCTATTTCATTACAAGCTCATCCAAGCCCACCAAAATTTTCAAATCGGCCCTTATGACGAGTGCTCTTGCGTCGATTACCAGTTTGAATCACACATCAACAACATTTGCCATATATCGCAATAGCAGCACCTATTGCTTTCTATCATCATTAACCCTACAAGCCAGTCGCAAATGCACAATGACCCACAAAACTGTCCCAATGTTTAGCAGTTTTAACTTTCAGATCTTACCGCCGGACAAGAAGTTATCATCCAATAACAATAAATTTAGTATTTTCTGAGAGCTAAACCTGCTTTCTTTATATCGTTTAATTTGTACAAGTATATAGCTGTAGGAGCACAAGCTGTGATTGGCCAATGTCATTAGGTACATTGGGACAGTATTGTGAGATGTTTGGAAAAATCAAGTTTTATTATTTTATAGGACCTTAATACTTTGTCCATTTTCCTTTAGCTTTGATAACGGCCTTAATACGTCGAGGCATGCTTTCTATAACCTTTTGGCACTCCTCCGGCTTCATCTGGTCATACCAAATATCAGTTACTCGCTCATAAAGTTCATTCATACCCTTGGTTGCGGTTTCATACTCATTAAGACATCTTTTCAAAAAAACCCACATGTTTTCGATAGGATTCAAGTCTGGAGATTGTGAGGGCCACTCCATGACCTGGTATGGTTGTTCCTAAAGGTAATCCTTGACCAAATTTGAGGTGTGTTTGGGATTATTGTCTTGCTGGAATATCACTTGTTCACGGTGGAAGCCCAATTTCTCGATGGAAAAAGTGATAGTCTGCTCCAATTCGTATAGAAAAATTTTCTTTTAGAGTGCCTTATCCATATTACCATTTATCTTGCACATCCTTTCAATACCAGCATACATAATGGCACTTCAAAGCATGATACTACCACCATGGTGTTTTACAGTGAGCTTGACATGGTGGTTTTGAAGCCGTTCACCAGATTGGATCCAGGCCCACTCTCGCCCATCTGAGTTGAAACGGTTAATTTTGGTCTCGTCTGTGCAAATAACACGTTTCCAGTCGTCAACAGTCCAGTCTTTGTGCTGCTTACACCACGCAAGTCTCTTCTTGACGTTAGCGTCACTAGGCAAAAAAGGCTTCTTTTCCTTCTTGATAGCCCCTAAGCCCGCAGTGCGGAGTGCTCTACGAACGGTTTCCGGATAAATCTTCATTTGGAAATCTTTCTCCAACATTTTTGTGACCCTGGCGGCGCTTGAAACCCGCTCTTTGGTTACTTTTTGAACACAATAACGCTTGCCGGCTTCAGACAACACCCTAGGACGACCACATTTCGAGGTTTCCAGACCCGGACAATGCTCCATTCTAATTTGCCCAATAGTAGACTTACCCAAAGACAGTTTTCAGCAAATTCCAGAATCGAAACACCGCTTCAAAGCATTGTGATTGCAGAATTAACCTTGGAGACCGCAATGGCTTTCATGGCTTCATAATCGACCTACCTGATATTTAGAACTCCGAGTTAGATAATGGAGACTGCTTGCGCTGCATGAGGCTTTCTTATACGACGCTCTCGAGGTTATTCCAAGTTGTGGGTTTCAGTTATCACCGAATTTGTGATTTTTCAAAAGATCTCACAATACTGTCCCAATGTACCTAATGACATTGGCCAATCACAGCTTGTGCTCCTACAGCTATATACTTGTACAAATTAAACGATATAAAGAAAGCAGGTTTAGCTCTCAGAAAATACTAAATTTATTGTTATTGGATGATAACTTCTTGTCCGGCGGTAAGATCTGAAAGTTAAAACTGCTAAACATTGGGACAGTTTTGTGGGTCACGATATAAATACTCTTCTTTTTTTACTCACTTCCAGGATCTTCAGTTCATCTTATATAAAAAATAAAATACAGTTGATTTCCATTCTATTTTACTATTGCTTTATTCTTTTTGTGAAATTTATTAAACCCGATTTCACTGCAGTCCTGGGATAAAGTCGTTAAAGTTAACAAATGGCTTGAAATACAGTAGTCGCGGTATTTGAGGCCGGTTTTTCGGCGAGGTTTTTCTAGCCTTATTTCCAGCATAGCATTAAATAACAAGCATGACTGTTATAAAAAGCAAGTCACATGGGCGGAACTCACTAAAAAGGAAAATCACATATATTAATTTGACACCTCTCCAACAAACTTCTTTTATTTGTTTCTTAAGGATAGAGGAGGAGAAAATGGACAACAACAACCATGTTGATATCACAGAGATGGGAGAGAAATTGAAAAGCGCTTGTGAAAATATTCTGTATCGCACGATCCTAATGGACGAACAAGATGAACCCATTTTATGAAGACTTCGTAAAAACCTGGATAATATCAGATCGAAGAAAGTAGCCTATAGAAAAGCAAACAGACCTTCGTGTATATTTACAACATGTTTAGATTTAATCTTCAATAAAAGCTCTTCGTTAGTAGATATCTTATTGGCTATAAATTCAGTTGCAGCTATCATCACTTGATGAATTCGTAATAATAAGTCGATGATAATAATCAGTTGTCAACTGTATCTAAAACGAAAGCAAAGAGCTTCTTTATTACAGGGCATCTAGCTTGCTTAAATATGGTAGATCCCTGGTCAATGACTACTACGTTGAGATGGTATATAAATAGCAGGCCACTGGGGCCTTATGGATTGTTGGTATAGCTTGTTGAGAGGCCACCTAAGTCGATATGTTTCATGTAGTGTAGGTGGATCTCGATATCTTGACATTGGGGAGATTGAGTGTATTGTAGTTCCTGAGGCACCTGTGCACACACAATTGACTGGACTTGTAAACATAGATGTGATGTGACACGATAAACATCATCCATGCTGCTACACTGTAAAAGGTGGCTTGAGGAGAAAGTGAATGTAGCCTAAGATGCATGCTTGTATGCAACATCACTGTAAAGTAAGGCTACTAAGATTCGAAGAATTTTAGCCTTATAAAATTAGGCTGATAAGGCTAAATAGCTCGTAAAGAAATTTTTTTCGAAAATCTGCAGCCTTATTTCCCGCATAGTCTTATATAGGACGGCTTTAAATACCGCGACTGATATAGCTGTTCCCCTTTTGTCGTAAAATACGCAACATTGATTTGATGCTTTGGCACTCTACAGCAGAATAAGGTGTGATTAAGAGGTCTTGATAATAGTGCTTTATAGCACCTTGTTGTTTATGGGTCGTCTATTATTATCTATCAGTATTTGATTATGTTTAAAACGAGTATGAAAGTAATCAGGTAAATAATATCGTTATTAAAATAGTGCAAAATCTGAGGAATGATAAAATACTATTAGGGCTGCGAAAGTCATTTGAGAGTGAGGTACAAGATGGTATGATTTAGGTGATGATAGGAATAGTCGTAGTCATAGCAAATCCAAACTATTATTATTATTATCCTGAACATGCCATCGTTGATCGGTCAAAGCAAGGAATCACAGCATTTCCTACTCTAGCTCAGCTGTCAAACAGTAACCCACCTAGTATAACAATGCAGTTTAGCAATCTATTGAGGATGTCCTATATGTCATCATCGTATCTATTCTCATCATGTACTTCATGTTTTATAGTCATCCATTCACACCACGATTTATCTTTATACCATTCATGATTTACAATCCTTATTTTCACTCATTTGATCTATCCCAACAGGTATACATATGGCCAAATGTTTCAATGAAATGGTACCTTTTAATTACAATTTAATTTTACTGACTACTCGATTCTGATAAATATACAATCAATACTATTGGGTCCGTAACTGAATCCAAATTTATGTCAAGGTTTATGACCTAATCTGATTTATGTTCGAGAAGTGAGAGTTGGTTCTTACTTTTGAGAAGTGACAGGCCAATCAGTATAGCAATATTATAACCTTAATCACCTATAGTCATTTGGAATGTTTACGTGGCCTCAGGAATAACCTATTTATCAAGTTTTTTAAATGGGGGTGTTTGTAGAAATATGTTAGCCAATAAAAATACTCGAAGTCTGCGACTGGACAATGTTGATCCTTGTGCACTTGGTCTCGATCAATTGCATGCTGTTTCATTGATTATTTTCAAGGCGGATGCTATTTGTACATCACCATGCCATTTGATACGCTGTTTTGTCAAGTTACTATCTAAAATATATATACTGGAAAACTATGAAAAAAAAATAGACAAGCCAATCATATCCTTTTAAAATTTAATAGTATTAAAAGCCAGAACAAACGAGGGCATAACCACCGGCGAAGCCGGCAATGGGGAGGGGGTTTGGGGGAGGGGGCTTAGCCCCTCCACCAAGAATATAAGGCACCAAAAAAAAAATTTGATACATTGCTTTTTGTTATTATACGTACGTAATAATATGCCTCCTACTATTCAAACAAGACACTGCACGACCTGTAGAGCTGCTCTTCCAGTAGACTATGCTTATCGGAAATGTGATTCATGTCGAGTAAGTAAAATAGCTTTTAACGCCTAATAAAACCCTGAGACGCAATGGTTTATTTTGTTTGTACTCAAATTCAGGAACGAGCGCGAAATTACGCCAGGCAAAGAAGATTGGCGAATCGAAGAACACCAAGAGCACCTGCAGCGTTTGTATCAGAACTTGGAAGAGTACAACGTTCAGATTTGGGCAGAATGGACAACCAATGTGATGGATGTGGAGCTTTGCATTGGGCCGCAGAGAGGGCTGTTCAACAGCGAGTAAACGACAACTGCTTTCATGCTTGCTGCAAAAAAGGTAGAGCTGTCTTGCCCCTTTTGCAAGAGCCTCCCGAGCCTTTAAATAGCTTGATCAACGGAAGCCATCCTCGATCCTCTCATTTTTTGCAGCACATGCGACAATACAACACTTTGTTCGCATTTACATCATTTGGCACCGATGCTACGCCTGAGCAGCTCCAAAGGGATAGAGAGAATGAGATGAGAGGCGGCATCACGCCGGTTCGTGTTCATGGGGAACTCTATCACTTGCAAGCACCACTAAATTTGAGCAATGTGCCAAAGTATAGCCAGCTGTACGTTTACGACCCAGAGTATGCCGCTGCGATTCGCTGTGCAGACCCCAGAAATCAAGGATTGGACGACACGATCATTGAGCAACTGAGTGAAATGATTGCTGATCCTGTAGTTTGTGGCAATCCATTTGTAAGCATCTACAAACATGCTCACGAAATCCTGAAAGAAGAAGAGGAGAGGCAAGCTCAAGATGGTGTTAGCGAGAATGCTCACATCAGGCTCAGTCCTCAGATGCAAATGGAATTGGTTGTTGGCCAGGACAGACGCACTCAAAATCTGCCAACTGTCAACGAGATTGCTGCCATCATTCCAAACGAGTGTTCTGACAGGAGTTTCAGAGATATTTTGATCACATATCGTAGCAATTCCTCGGCCAGGGCTCAAGGCCAGTTTAAGCGTATCAATGAGACGCATGCTGCATATATGCCTCTTCATTATGCTTTGCTTTTTCCTAGAGGTGAATATGGGTGGAATTGGGGCCAAAGACTGCAATCGTCAGCGCAAACTGCTGATGCCATGATTATTGAGAGCGAAGAAGATGAGACACCAGCAGAGCAACAACAACAACAACAACCACAAGTGTCAGATAGCCGACTTACCCAAGGCGTGTTCTACAGATTTCGATTGCATGTTAGAAACAACGAGTCAAAGATCATTTTTTTGTCAAGACGTCTATTTCAACAATATGTGATTGATGCCTGGGCAATCTGTGAGCAAACAAAACTGAACTGGATCAAAGTCAATCAGACGAATCTTCGCGCTGATGTGTATAAAGGACTTGCTGATGCTACCTCTGCTGCTGACTCAGACCTCGAACAGGTGGGAAAGACGTTCATCTTGCCCAGTAGCTTCACTGGTGGACCGCGATTCATGATGCAGCTATATCAAAATGCAATGGCTATCTCTAGATTCTTTGGTAAGCCAACGTTATTCATCACATTTACTGCCAACCCAAACTGGAGGGAGATCCAAGATGAATTGTTGCCAGGCCAAACAGCCGCTGATCGCCCCGACTTGGTTGCTCGAGTATTCAACCTTAAGCACCGAGAGCTGCTTAAAGACTTGAAAGACAGAAAGGTCTTTGGCTGTTATAAAGGCATTGTAAGGACTATTGAGTATCAAAAGCGTGGTCTCCCTCACGGTCATATGCTATTGTTTTTGGATGCAGAAACAGATAGATTTGATACGCCAGAGAGGATTGATCAGATCATTTGCGCTGAGATCCCAAATGTTGAAGAAGAACCTGAATTGCATGCAATCATCACTCGCAATATGATGCATGGCCCATGTGGCGAGCTAAACTCAAAGTCTCCGTGTATGGTACAAGATGCTTTTGGCAATGATGTATGCTCAAAGAAATTTCCCAAAAACTACCAGCCAGTAACGGTGACCAGTGCTGATGGTTATCCTACTTATAGAAGAAGAAGAGATGGTCGTTCTCATCAGGTGCGCGTCAAGGACAAGTTGGGTGTCTACCGCGATTTCCACATGACGAATGAGTGGGTGGTGCCATACAACCCTTATTTGTCAAAAAAATACAATGCCCATGTAAATGTCGAAGTATGTGGTAGCGTCCAGGCAATCAAGTACATCAACAAGTATATTTACAAAGGCTCTGATCAGACAACGCTCAAAACTACAGCCACCACCACAGCCACTGAAACAGCAAATGCCACTACCACAGCAACAACTCAGAATAACGAAGTAGCCAAGTATCTAAATGGCCGTTATATTAGTCCTGTTGAAGCTGCATGGAGGTTGTTTGAATTCCCAATGCATGAGGAAAGCCCATCTGTTACTCCACTTGCTGTGCATCTTGAAAACGAGCAACCTGTTTATTTTGATCCCCAATGGCCACAGGAGAAAATTGACAAAGTATTGAGAGAGAGTCGCTCTACTTTGATGGCTTACTTTCATTACAACCATGCAAATCACGGCAAACCCGGTTTTCGACCGTTGCTTTATCAAGAGTTCCCTGAACATATGACTTGGCAGCAGAATGCAAAAAAGTGGAAGCCTAGGTCTTCGAGTAGAATGTCAATTGGGCGCATGTATTACTGCAATCCTGCTGCCGGCGAGAGGTATTATCTGCGTCTGCTGCTCACAGTTGTCAGAGGAGCCATGTCGTTTTCTCATCTGAGAACTGTCAATAATCACGAGTACGCCACCTTTCGCGAGGCCTGTATGATGCTGCATTTGATCGAAGATGATGGAGAATGGACCAGAGCCTTTGAAGAAGCTGCTACCTTTGCCTCTGGCTACGCAATGCGTTCAATGTTTGTCTCTGCGCTCATGTTCAACTCATTGGTATCGCCTGTTCAGATTTGGGATCAATTCTGTGAAAGTTTCTGTGATGATCTTGAGCATGCAATCGTGCAAAAAGGGTATTCGCTGCTGCTCAGCGTGCAACCTGACGCTGAATTTTACCATGGAACGCGAAGTCTTGATTACGGCTTATATCTGTTGCAAACATCTCTTGGTGCACAAGACAGATCTCTAGGTCAGTTCAATTTGCCTTTGCCTCTCTTCAACTGGAATGGCTTGATAAGCAGAATGACTGGCATACAGCGCAATTCATTGATACTCAATGAAATGTCATATCTCCAAGATCAAGAAGCCTTTTCGTACCAGCAAAAGTACGCTCAAATGAACGCTACCCAGAAGCACGTATTTGATACCATCACCTCCTCCATCAACAGCAACACCAATAGCTCACATTTCTTTTTGCAAGGTCCAGCTGGCACTGGCAAAACCTTCATTTACAATACTCTTTGTCACTTTTATAGAAGCCAAGGAAAAATTGTTCTCTGTGTTGCCTCCTCTGGCATTGCTGCTTTGCTACTTCCTGGTGGGCGTACGTCGCACTCTCGCTTTGCCATTCCACTCAACATCCACGAGCAGTCTGTGTGTGCAATCAAGAAAAACGATGATCTTGCTGATCTCATTCGAGAGACATCATTGATAATTTGGGATGAAGTGCCAATGCAGCATCGATATTGCTTTGAAGCTTTTGATCGAACACTTCGTGATATTTGTAGTCGTGGTGATGAAGTTACCTTTGGTGGTATTCCTGTTGTTCTTGGCGGTGATTTTGCTCAAATTCCACCTGTTGTTAGGCAAGGTGGCCGTCCTGAAATCGTCAATGCCTCACTGAAATCGTCAAGATTATGGCCCAAATTACAAAAGCTGAGCCTGACTGAGAATATGAGACTTGCCAACTCCAATGACACAGATAGGCAATTTGCAGATTGGATAGGAAAAATGTCGTATGAACCATCCATGATTGGCAGCATTGCTTTGCCCTCTTTTTTGAGGCAGATGACTGATCTTGATCAGTTCATTGAAGATATCTATCCTCAGCATGTTCTGCAGTGTCCTCTGCAAAATAGTGATTTCTTCAAGGAAAGAGCTATTCTCTGTTCAAAGAACGTCAACGTTGATGCTATTAACAGCAAGGTGATGGAGAACGTGATTGGGGAAAAGGTCACTCTGTACTCTGCTGACACAGCTCAGTCTGATCTGACCAACACGGAGACCCAAGCCTATCCCTCAGAGTATTTGCAAACCCTTTCGCCTTCAGGGCTGCCGCCAGCAGTTTTGGAGTTGAAAGTAGGTCTTCCTGTAATGCTCTTGAGAAACCTCAACCCTGAAAGAGGTTTGTGCAATGGTACAAGGCTGATCATTCAGCAAATTGGACAGTATGTCCTCAAGGTGAAAATCCTCGGAGGGTCAGGTGCAGTAGAGTTGATTCCTCGCTTTACATTATCAACATTGCCTGGTACATTACCATTTATTTTGACTAGGAAACAGTTCCCTGTAAAAGTGTCTTTTGCGATGACAATCAACAAGTCTCAGGGGCAATCCCTTAGAAAAGTCGCTGTAGACCTCAGGAGTCCTGTTTTCACACATGGCCAACTCTATGTTGCCATCTCGAGAGCAACATCTGCAAATGGTATGACAATTCTACTGCCAGAAAATGCGACTCGGACAGAGAATGTTGTCTACCCAGAAGTATTATATAATATAAATGCTGTATAAAAAAAGTTGGTCTGTAACTCCCAACTCCTGTCGTCTCAATCAAGTTTCAAGTCTATTTTTTGTTTTAAAATCTTCGAATCGAATATAATCATTGTTTAAAACCTACTTGATATACCAAATTTTTATTATCTCTGATTTGAAATGTCTTCGGCCAGAGCCCGCAGGGCGACGCCGTCATCGAGCGTAGCGAGATAGATCGGCTAGTCTAATATATATACTGTAAAACATTCAAAAAAAGTAGACAAGCCAATCATATCCTTTTAAAATTTAATAGTATTAAAAGCCAGAACAAACGAGGGCATAACCACCGGCGAAGCCGGCAATGGGGAGGGGGTTTGGGGGAGGGGGCTTAGCCCCTCCACCAAGAATATAAGGCACCAAAAAAAAAATTTGATACATTGCTTTTTGTTATTATACGTACGTAATAATATGCCTCCTACTATTCAAACAAGACACTGCACGACCTGTAGAGCTGCTCTTCCAGTAGACTATGCTTATCGGAAATGTGATTCATGTCGAGTAAGTAAAATGGCTTTTAACGCCTAATAAAACCCTGAGACGCAATGGTTTATTTTGTTTGTACTCAAATTCAGGAACGAGCGCGAAATTACGCCAGGCAAAGAAGATTGGCGAATCGAAGAACACCAAGAGCACCTGCAGCGTTTGTATCAGAACTTGGAAGAGTACAACGTTCAGATTTGGGCAGAATGGACAACCAATGTGATGGATGTGGAGCTTTGCATTGGGCCGCAGAGAGGGCTGTTCAACAGCGAGTAAACGACAACTGCTTTCATGCTTGCTGCAAAAAAGGTAGAGCTGTCTTGCCCCTTTTGCAAGAGCCTCCCGAGCCTTTAAATAGCTTGATCAACGGAAGCCATCCTCGATCCTCTCATTTTTTGCAGCACATGCGACAATACAACACTTTGTTCGCATTTACATCATTTGGCACCGATGCTACGCCTGAGCAGCTCCAAAGGGATAGAGAGAATGAGATGAGAGGCGGCATCACGCCGGTTCGTGTTCATGGGGAACTCTATCACTTGCAAGCACCACTAAATTTGAGCAATGTGCCAAAGTATAGCCAGCTGTACGTTTACGACCCAGAGTATGCCGCTGCGATTCGCTGTGCAGACCCCAGAAATCAAGGATTGGACGACACGATCATTGAGCAACTGAGTGAAATGATTGCTGATCCTGTAGTTTGTGGCAATCCATTTGTAAGCATCTACAAACATGCTCACGAAATCCTGAAAGAAGAAGAGGAGAGGCAAGCTCAAGATGGTGTTAGCGAGAATGCTCACATCAGGCTCAGTCCTCAGATGCAAATGGAATTGGTTGTTGGCCAGGACAGACGCACTCAAAATCTGCCAACTGTCAACGAGATTGCTGCCATCATTCCAAACGAGTGTTCTGACAGGAGTTTCAGAGATATTTTGATCACATATCGTAGCAATTCCTCGGCCAGGGCTCAAGGCCAGTTTAAGCGTATCAATGAGACGCATGCTGCATATATGCCTCTTCATTATGCTTTGCTTTTTCCTAGAGGTGAATATGGGTGGAATTGGGGCCAAAGACTGCAATCGTCAGCGCAAACTGCTGATGCCATGATTATTGAGAGCGAAGAAGATGAGACACCAGCAGAGCAACAACAACAACAACAAGTGTCAGATAGCCGACTTACCCAGGGCGTGTTCTACAGATTTCGATTGCATGTTAGAAACAACGAGTCAAAGATCATTTTTTTGTCAAGACGTCTATTTCAACAATATGTGATTGATGCCTGGGCAATCTGTGAGCAAACAAAACTGAACTGGATCAAAGTCAATCAGACGAATCTTCGCGCTGATGTGTATAAAGGACTTGCTGATGCTACCTCTGCTGCTGACTCAGACCTCGAACAGGTGGGAAAGACGTTCATCTTGCCCAGTAGCTTCACTGGTGGACCGCGATTCATGATGCAGCTATATCAAAATGCAATGGCTATCTCTAGATTCTTTGGTAAGCCAACGTTATTCATCACATTTACTGCCAACCCAAACTGGAGGGAGATCCAAGATGAATTGTTGCCAGGCCAAACAGCCGCTGATCGCCCCGACTTGGTTGCTCGAGTATTCAACCTTAAGCACCGAGAGCTGCTTAAAGACTTGAAAGACAGAAAGGTCTTTGGCTGTTATAAAGGCATTGTAAGGACTATTGAGTATCAAAAGCGTGGTCTCCCTCACGGTCATATGCTATTGTTTTTGGATGCAGAAACAGATAGATTTGATACGCCAGAGAGGATTGATCAGATCATTTGCGCTGAGATCCCAAATGTTGAAGAAGAACCTGAATTGCATGCAATCATCACTCGCAATATGATGCATGGCCCATGTGGCGAGCTAAACTCAAAGTCTCCGTGTATGGTACAAGATGCTTTTGGCAATGATGTATGCTCAAAAAAATTTCCCAAAAACTACCAGACAGTAACGGTGACCAGTGCTGATGGTTATCCTACTTATAGAAGAAGAAGAGATGGTCGTTCTCATCAGGTGCGCGTCAAGGACAAGTTGGGTGTCTACCGCGATTTCCACATGACGAATGAGTGGGTGGTGCCATACAACCCTTATTTGTCAAAAAAATACAATGCCCATGTAAATGTCGAAGTATGTGGTAGCGTCCAGGCAATTAAGTACATCAACAAGTATATTTACAAAGGCTCTGATCAGACAACGCTCAAAACTACAACCACCACCACAGCCACTGAAACAGCAAATGCCACTACCACAGCAACAACTCAGAATAACGAAGTGGCCAAGTATCTAAATGGCCGTTATATTAGTCCTGTTGAAGCTGCATGGAGGTTGTTTGAATTCCCAATGCATGAGGAAAGCCCATCTGTTACTCCACTTGCTGTGCATCTTGAAAACGAGCAACCTGTTTATTTTGATCCCCAATGGCCACAGGAGAAAATTGACAAAGTATTGAGAGAGAGTCGCTCTACTTTGATGGCTTACTTTCATTACAACCATGCAAATCACGGCAAACCCGGTTTTCGACCGTTGCTTTATCAAGAGTTCCCTGAACATATGACTTGGCAGCAGAATGCAAAAAAGTGGAAGCCTAGGTCTTCGAGTAGAATGTCAATTGGGCGCATGTATTACTGCAATCCTGCTGCCGGTGAGAGGTATTATCTGCGTCTGCTGCTCACAGTTGTCAGAGGAGCCATGTCGTTTTCTCATCTGAGAACTGTCAATAATCACGAGTACGCCACCTTTCGCGAGGCCTGTATGATGCTGCATTTGATCGAAGATGATGGAGAATGGACCAGAGCCTTTGAAGAAGCTGCTACCTTTGCCTCTGGCTACGCAATGCGTTCAATGTTTGTCTCTGCGCTCATGTTCAACTCATTGGTATCGCCTGTTCAGATTTGGGATCAATTCTGTGAAAGTTTCTGTGATGATCTTGAGCATGCAATCGTGCAAAAAGGGTATTCGCTGCTGCTCAGCGTGCAACCTGACGCTGAATTTTACCATGGAACGCGAAGTCTTGATTACGGCTTATATCTGTTGCAAACATCTCTTGGTGCACAAGACAGATCTCTAGGTCAGTTCAATTTGCCTTTGCCTCTCTTCAACTGGAATGGCTTGATAAGCAGAATGACTGGCATACAGCGCAATTCATTGATACTCAATGAAATGTCATATCTCCAAGATCAAGAAGCCTTTTCGTACCAGCAAAAGTACGCTCAAATGAACGCTACCCAGAAGCACGTATTTGATACCATCACCTCCTCCATCAACAGCAACACCAATAGCTCACATTTCTTTTTGCAAGGTCCAGCTGGCACTGGCAAAACCTTCATTTACAATACTCTTTGTCACTTTTATAGAAGCCAAGGAAAAATTGTTCTCTGTGTTGCCTCCTCTGGCATTGCTGCTTTGCTACTTCCTGGTGGGCGTACGTCGCACTCTCGCTTTGCCATTCCACTCAACATCCACGAGCAGTCTGTGTGTGCAATCAAGAAAAACGATGATCTTGCTGATCTCATTCGAGAGACATCATTGATAATTTGGGATGAAGTGCCAATGCAGCATCGATATTGCTTTGAAGCTTTTGATCGAACACTTCGTGATATTTGTAGTCGTGGTGATGAAGTTACCTTTGGTGGTATTCCTGTTGTTCTTGGCGGTGATTTTGCTCAAATTCCACCTGTTGTTAGGCAAGGTGGCCGTCCTGAAATCGTCAATGCCTCACTGAAATCGTCAAGATTATGGCCCAAATTACAAAAGCTGAGCCTGACTGAGAATATGAGACTTGCCAACTCCAATGACACAGATAGGCAATTTGCAGATTGGATAGGAAAAATGTCGTATGAACCATCCATGATTGGCAGCATTGCTTTGCCCTCTTTTTTGAGGCAGATGACTGATCTTGATCAGTTCATTGAAGATATCTATCCTCAGCATGTTCTGCAGTGTCCTCTGCAAAATAGTGATTTCTTCAAGGAAAGAGCTATTCTCTGTTCAAAGAACGTCAACGTTGATGCTATTAACAGCAAGGTGATGGAGAACGTGATTGGGGAAAAGGTCACTCTGTACTCTGCTGACACAGCTCAGTCTGATCTGACCAACACGGAGACCCAAGCCTATCCCTCAGAGTATTTGCAAACCCTTTCGCCTTCAGGGCTGCCGCCAGCAGTTTTGGAGTTGAAAGTAGGTCTTCCTGTAATGCTCTTGAGAAACCTCAACCCTGAAAGAGGTTTGTGCAATGGTACAAGGCTGATCATTCAGCAAATTGGACAGTATGTCCTCAAGGTGAAAATCCTCGGAGGGTCAGGTGCAGTAGAGTTGATTCCTCGCTTTACATTATCAACATTGCCTGGTACATTACCATTTATTTTGACTAGGAAACAGTTCCCTGTAAAAGTGTCTTTTGCGATGACAATCAACAAGTCTCAGGGGCAATCCCTTAGAAAAGTCGCTGTAGACCTCAGGAGTCCTGTTTTCACACATGGCCAACTCTATGTTGCCATCTCGAGAGCAACATCTGCAAATGGTATGACAATTCTACTGCCAGAAAATGCGACTCGGACAGAGAATGTTGTCTACCCAGAAGTATTATATAATATAAATGCTGTATAAAAAAAGTTGGTCTGTAACTCCCAACTCCTGTCGTCTCAATCAAGTTTCAAGTCTATTTTTTGTTTTAAAATCTTCGAATCGAATATAATCATTGTTTAAAACCTACTTGATATACCAAATTTTTATTATCTCTGATTTGAAATGTCTTCGGCCAGAGCCCGCAGGGCGACGCCGTCATCGAGCGTAGCGAGATAGATCGGCTAGTCTAATATATATACTGTAAAACATTCAAAAAAAGTAGACAAGCCAATCATATCCTTTTAAAATTTAATAGTATTAAAAGCCAGAACAAACGAGGGCATAACCACCGGCGAAGCCGGCAATGGGGAGGGGGTTTGGGGGAGGGGGCTTAGCCCCTCCACCAAGAATATAAGGCACCAAAAAAAAAATTTGATACATTGCTTTTTGTTATTATACGTACGTAATAATATGCCTCCTACTATTCAAACAAGACACTGCACGACCTGTAGAGCTGCTCTTCCAGTAGACTATGCTTATCGGAAATGTGATTCATGTCGAGTAAGTAAAATGGCTTTTAACGCCTAATAAAACCCTGAGACGCAATGGTTTATTTTGTTTGTACTCAAATTCAGGAACGAGCGCGAAATTACGCCAGGCAAAGAAGATTGGCGAATCGAAGAACACCAAGAGCACCTGCAGCGTTTGTATCAGAACTTGGAAGAGTACAACGTTCAGATTTGGGCAGAATGGACAACCAATGTGATGGATGTGGAGCTTTGCATTGGGCCGCAGAGAGGGCTGTTCAACAGCGAGTAAACGACAACTGCTTTCATGCTTGCTGCAAAAAAGGTAGAGCTGTCTTGCCCCTTTTGCAAGAGCCTCCCGAGCCTTTAAATAGCTTGATCAACGGAAGCCATCCTCGATCCTCTCATTTTTTGCAGCACATGCGACAATACAACACTTTGTTCGCATTTACATCATTTGGCACCGATGCTACGCCTGAGCAGCTCCAAAGGGATAGAGAGAATGAGATGAGAGGCGGCATCACGCCGGTTCGTGTTCATGGGGAACTCTATCACTTGCAAGCACCACTAAATTTGAGCAATGTGCCAAAGTATAGCCAGCTGTACGTTTACGACCCAGAGTATGCCGCTGCGATTCGCTGTGCAGACCCCAGAAATCAAGGATTGGACGACACGATCATTGAGCAACTGAGTGAAATGATTGCTGATCCTGTAGTTTGTGGCAATCCATTTGTAAGCATCTACAAACATGCTCACGAAATCCTGAAAGAAGAAGAGGAGAGGCAAGCTCAAGATGGTGTTAGCGAGAATGCTCACATCAGGCTCAGTCCTCAGATGCAAATGGAATTGGTTGTTGGCCAGGACAGACGCACTCAAAATCTGCCAACTGTCAACGAGATTGCTGCCATCATTCCAAACGAGTGTTCTGACAGGAGTTTCAGAGATATTTTGATCACATATCGTAGCAATTCCTCGGCCAGGGCTCAAGGCCAGTTTAAGCGTATCAATGAGACGCATGCTGCATATATGCCTCTTCATTATGCTTTGCTTTTTCCTAGAGGTGAATATGGGTGGAATTGGGGCCAAAGACTGCAATCGTCAGCGCAAACTGCTGATGCCATGATTATTGAGAGCGAAGAAGATGAGACACCAGCAGAGCAACAACAACAACAACAAGTGTCAGATAGCCGACTTACCCAGGGCGTGTTCTACAGATTTCGATTGCATGTTAGAAACAACGAGTCAAAGATCATTTTTTTGTCAAGACGTCTATTTCAACAATATGTGATTGATGCCTGGGCAATCTGTGAGCAAACAAAACTGAACTGGATCAAAGTCAATCAGACGAATCTTCGCGCTGATGTGTATAAAGGACTTGCTGATGCTACCTCTGCTGCTGACTCAGACCTCGAACAGGTGGGAAAGACGTTCATCTTGCCCAGTAGCTTCACTGGTGGACCGCGATTCATGATGCAGCTATATCAAAATGCAATGGCTATCTCTAGATTCTTTGGTAAGCCAACGTTATTCATCACATTTACTGCCAACCCAAACTGGAGGGAGATCCAAGATGAATTGTTGCCAGGCCAAACAGCCGCTGATCGCCCCGACTTGGTTGCTCGAGTATTCAACCTTAAGCACCGAGAGCTGCTTAAAGACTTGAAAGACAGAAAGGTCTTTGGCTGTTATAAAGGCATTGTAAGGACTATTGAGTATCAAAAGCGTGGTCTCCCTCACGGTCATATGCTATTGTTTTTGGATGCAGAAACAGATAGATTTGATACGCCAGAGAGGATTGATCAGATCATTTGCGCTGAGATCCCAAATGTTGAAGAAGAACCTGAATTGCATGCAATCATCACTCGCAATATGATGCATGGCCCATGTGGCGAGCTAAACTCAAAGTCTCCGTGTATGGTACAAGATGCTTTTGGCAATGATGTATGCTCAAAGAAATTTCCCAAAAACTACCAGCCAGTAACGGTGACCAGTGCTGATGGTTATCCTACTTATAGAAGAAGAAGAGATGGTCGTTCTCATCAGGTGCGCGTCAAGGACAAGTTGGGTGTCTACCGCGATTTCCACATGACGAATGAGTGGGTGGTGCCATACAACCCTTATTTGTCAAAAAAATACAATGCCCATGTAAATGTCGAAGTATGTGGTAGCGTCCAGGCAATCAAGTACATCAACAAGTATATTTACAAAGGCTCTGATCAGACAACGCTCAAAACTACAGCCACCACCACAGCCACTGAAACAGCAAATGCCACTACCACAGCAACAACTCAGAATAACGAAGTAGCCAAGTATCTAAATGGCCGTTATATTAGTCCTGTTGAAGCTGCATGGAGGTTGTTTGAATTCCCAATGCATGAGGAAAGCCCATCTGTTACTCCACTTGCTGTGCATCTTGAAAACGAGCAACCTGTTTATTTTGATCCCCAATGGCCACAGGAGAAAATTGACAAAGTATTGAGAGAGAGTCGCTCTACTTTGATGGCTTACTTTCATTACAACCATGCAAATCACGGCAAACCCGGTTTTCGACCGTTGCTTTATCAAGAGTTCCCTGAACATATGACTTGGCAGCAGAATGCAAAAAAGTGGAAGCCTAGGTCTTCGAGTAGAATGTCAATTGGGCGCATGTATTACTGCAATCCTGCTGCCGGCGAGAGGTATTATCTGCGTCTGCTGCTCACAGTTGTCAGAGGAGCCATGTCGTTTTCTCATCTGAGAACTGTCAATAATCACGAGTACGCCACCTTTCGCGAGGCCTGTATGATGCTGCATTTGATCGAAGATGATGGAGAATGGACCAGAGCCTTTGAAGAAGCTGCTACCTTTGCCTCTGGCTACGCAATGCGTTCAATGTTTGTCTCTGCGCTCATGTTCAACTCATTGGTATCGCCTGTTCAGATTTGGGATCAATTCTGTGAAAGTTTCTGTGATGATCTTGAGCATGCAATCGTGCAAAAAGGGTATTCGCTGCTGCTCAGCGTGCAACCTGACGCTGAATTTTACCATGGAACGCGAAGTCTTGATTACGGCTTATATCTGTTGCAAACATCTCTTGGTGCACAAGACAGATCTCTAGGTCAGTTCAATTTGCCTTTGCCTCTCTTCAACTGGAATGGCTTGATAAGCAGAATGACTGGCATACAGCGCAATTCATTGATACTCAATGAAATGTCATATCTCCAAGATCAAGAAGCCTTTTCGTACCAGCAAAAGTACGCTCAAATGAACGCTACCCAGAAGCACGTATTTGATACCAT
Organism: Mucor velutinosus; assembly: GCF_035048745.1. Lineage (NCBI taxonomy): Eukaryota > Fungi > Mucoromycota > Mucoromycetes > Mucorales > Mucoraceae > Mucor > Mucor velutinosus. The sequence continues at coordinate 1,345,164 of NW_027041905.1, read as the reverse complement.
CACCTCCTCCATCAACAGCAACACCAATAGCTCACATTTCTTTTTGCAAGGTCCAGCTGGCACTGGCAAAACCTTCATTTACAATACTCTTTGTCACTTTTATAGAAGCCAAGGAAAAATTGTTCTCTGTGTTGCCTCCTCTGGCATTGCTGCTTTGCTACTTCCTGGTGGGCGTACGTCGCACTCTCGCTTTGCCATTCCACTCAACATCCACGAGCAGTCTGTGTGTGCAATCAAGAAAAACGATGATCTTGCTGATCTCATTCGAGAGACATCATTGATAATTTGGGATGAAGTGCCAATGCAGCATCGATATTGCTTTGAAGCTTTTGATCGAACACTTCGTGATATTTGTAGTCGTGGTGATGAAGTTACCTTTGGTGGTATTCCTGTTGTTCTTGGCGGTGATTTTGCTCAAATTCCACCTGTTGTTAGGCAAGGTGGCCGTCCTGAAATCGTCAATGCCTCACTGAAATCGTCAAGATTATGGCCCAAATTACAAAAGCTGAGCCTGACTGAGAATATGAGACTTGCCAACTCCAATGACACAGATAGGCAATTTGCAGATTGGATAGGAAAAATGTCGTATGAACCATCCATGATTGGCAGCATTGCTTTGCCCTCTTTTTTGAGGCAGATGACTGATCTTGATCAGTTCATTGAAGATATCTATCCTCAGCATGTTCTGCAGTGTCCTCTGCAAAATAGTGATTTCTTCAAGGAAAGAGCTATTCTCTGTTCAAAGAACGTCAACGTTGATGCTATTAACAGCAAGGTGATGGAGAACGTGATTGGGGAAAAGGTCACTCTGTACTCTGCTGACACAGCTCAGTCTGATCTGACCAACACGGAGACCCAAGCCTATCCCTCAGAGTATTTGCAAACCCTTTCGCCTTCAGGGCTGCCGCCAGCAGTTTTGGAGTTGAAAGTAGGTCTTCCTGTAATGCTCTTGAGAAACCTCAACCCTGAAAGAGGTTTGTGCAATGGTACAAGGCTGATCATTCAGCAAATTGGACAGTATGTCCTCAAGGTGAAAATCCTCGGAGGGTCAGGTGCAGTAGAGTTGATTCCTCGCTTTACATTATCAACATTGCCTGGTACATTACCATTTATTTTGACTAGGAAACAGTTCCCTGTAAAAGTGTCTTTTGCGATGACAATCAACAAGTCTCAGGGGCAATCCCTTAGAAAAGTCGCTGTAGACCTCAGGAGTCCTGTTTTCACACATGGCCAACTCTATGTTGCCATCTCGAGAGCAACATCTGCAAATGGTATGACAATTCTACTGCCAGAAAATGCGACTCGGACAGAGAATGTTGTCTACCCAGAAGTATTATATAATATAAATGCTGTATAAAAAAAGTTGGTCTGTAACTCCCAACTCCTGTCGTCTCAATCAAGTTTCAAGTCTATTTTTTGTTTTAAAATCTTCGAATCGAATATAATCATTGTTTAAAACCTACTTGATATACCAAATTTTTATTATCTCTGATTTGAAATGTCTTCGGCCAGAGCCCGCAGGGCGACGCCGTCATCGAGCGTAGCGAGATAGATCGGCTAGTCATATAATATATTGTAAAACATCCAAAAAAAGTGGACAAACAAATCATATATCCTTTCATAAATTTAAAGAATTGAGTACCGTACAAGAAGGTGGATAAACCACCGGCAAAGTCGGCATTGGAGAAGAGGCTTGGAGGAGGAGGTGCCAAGCCCATCCGCCAAAAACATAACACATCTAATTCAACATTTGGTAATATTGACCTATGAGGCGGTTTTACCGTAATGCAGTGAAGGTGAAAAACCATGGCAGCTAAGCATCTAACCCAACATTTGGTAATATTAATCTTGATGAGCTTTCTACCTTAGCAAAGCGAAGGTGGTGCAAAACCATGGTATTTAACAACGTGCAGCAAAGTCGGTTTCTTATTTCCATTATTATTATCAAGCTTAACAACAACATAACGATGCATCAAAATTTGCATGAATTAGTCTTACCAAAATCAATATGACACCTGCTCAAAATAGAAGTTGCACAGGCTGCAGAATTGCCCTTCAGAAGATTTCAGCTACCAAAGGTGTGATTCATCATGCCGTGTAAATAAAAGCCATAAAGCAAAAATACAGTCAAATTTGACAGTTTTCAAGCCTTCATATCTTGACACGCAGATCTTTCTGAGCCACCGGAATGACGCCAAACAATTGTGCTTGAATAGTAGTAACTTCCTGACATCTTTGCTCAACTTTTTTGGGCCAAAAAAAACATGGTCAAAAACCGACCAGAAAGCATGAGGGGTACCTCATGATTTTTTACGAAAATCAAACGATCGCGTTTTTCACCTTGAAAATGAAGACTTTTGCTATGGTATGTATTGAATCAAAATGTTTCTCTCGATCCAAAGCAGCCTCTGAGACCACTGTTATGAGGTCTTCGTATACAAAATTTTGACATTTTCGCTAAAAACCTTATCTCATATTTTCTGAAATTGCTCAATAAGATCAGTCAAAACATCTATTATACTTGACATCATTGGAAGCGCCTTGAAAAGTACTCTTAAGATGTATTAGAAAGCATTGTATGATCATCATTGTTTTGTAGTCGGATCTAGCAAATTAGATTAAAAAAGTCGACAAAAGACAAAATTTGGCCAATCTTGAACAGAAAGGCCAAACTGAGTTTCAATCGATTTTAGCGCGCGGCGCTGCTGCTGGCTGGCCCAAATGCCTTTCGGATAATAACAATGATGATAACAATGATGATTGTGATACTGATCAAATGGGGATCATGGAGTTTAAAGGACAATTGCTTTGCCGGAATGCTTTTTTCTAGAGTTTTTCCTTTTTAAAGTGTCTTTTGCAATGACAATATCTCAAAAAAGTCGCTGCAGATCTTACACAAGTCCTGCATTTACGCATGGCCAGCTTTACGTCGCCACCTCAAGAGCAACATCAGCGAAAGAATACCTCCCCCCTCTTGACTCTGATATAACCCCCTTTTTTTACTACTAATTGATTGTTTAAAATCTACTTTTATGCCAGATTTTTATTATCTCTGATTTGGAATGTCTTCAGCGAGAGCCCGCAGGGCGACGCTGTCATCGAGTGCAGCGAGATTGATCGGCTAGTCCAAGCTATACGCTAAAACTACCAATTTGACAGAAATCAATGCATTGCTAGTCCTCTTTTCAAAAAACTCAACATAGCATTCTGGAAGAAGAATGACGTTTTACCACATGTAGAAATGATTTAGTAGGCGTTTTAGCCCAAGAGAAATTTATAGTAGCATCCCTCGTAAAAAAAAAAGCTTGATCTTAATGATAACAGACTATGCTTTGCTGGAAAAATGGCTACCAGACGATGGCTACAATCTGACCATGCATTTGAAAAGCTTTCATGATCTCTGCTATTCAATCTAGCCAGCCAAATGGGCATTGATAGCTGTTGTAACACAACTACAAGCACACATGTTAGGGTGTAAAACCAATGTTTGAATGGAAAAAGCTACAGCACGAATGGCACAAAGCAACAGATGCCAAAAGATTTTATAAATTTTATTTGTCTCTTGCTACTTTATAGGCACTGACCGAGAGAATGGTATACAAAATGCATTAAAATTCATCATGCAAAGTTTTACTTTCTGATGAAGCATCAGGTGAAAATGAATCAGCCTCAATGTGCTCTCGCAAGTCTATTACATTGCGTTAGTATGGCTACATCTTTGGCATATCTGTTCTGTACTATTACCTTTCATAAATTGTTGATCTACTGTCTCTGGAAACTCGACGAGATACTCTACAAACATATCTCCAAATTGATCGTGATTATCAATCAATGGCATACCAGCGCCATCGATCTTTTCCACAAAGCCATATTGAGTCACCCCACTGCGTGACACCTTTACCAGTGTTTGGTCTAGATGCTTGATCGACTTACTAAATCCAGTCAATGCTTCAATCAATGACAGTTTGATTTGAGTATACAAATCATTTCCACGTCTTTCAACTGTTGGATGGGCCGCTGTGTTGACAGTAAATACGACATCGCCAGTGTCGAAATCAGGCGATTCATTTGATTCCTCTTCAAATACCTTATTACACACTCATTTAGCTAAAGCCATACTCAAATGGTTGCCAACGACACTTACAATTTTTTGACCACTTGACATGCCTCTTTCTACAGTGACAGTGTATTGCTCATTTCCTCTCTTAACCTTGTGTCCATCGCATGCTTTGCAGTACTTTGTAATGATCTTTCCTTTGCCCTGGCACTTGTCGCATTGCTGCTGGAATTGTTGAACAAAGCCTGGTGCAATTTGAACTTGCTTCAACACATTGCCTTGACCTTGGCAAGTGCCACATGTGTGAATCGAGTCAGAGCTGTGGGCACCACTTCCAAAGCAATGACTGCAGATCACTTGCTTTGAAATGTCGATCTCTATATTTGCTCCATTGTAGATGTCTTCTAATGTAACCTGTAATGGAATCTCAATGTTGGCTGTCTTTGGTTTTCCTTGTGGTTGACCTACACATGATTGAGTTATTGTCGTCATGATGGATTGGTCCTGGATCCTCAATTACCTCCAAAGAACTGAGAAAATATGTTGCCAAATGGGTTGCTGCCTGCATTCTGCTGTTGTTGCTGCTGCTGCTTTAATCCCTCCTCTCCAAAGCGATCGTATGTGTTTCTCTTTTCCTCATTGCTGAGCACCTCGTATGCTGATGATTGTCAATACCGTAGCCTTTGTCTATCCATATGTATCAAACACTACCTTCTGCTATTTCCATAAACTTTTCAGAGGCAGTTGCATCGTTGGGATTTTTGTCTGGATGATAGACCCTCGACAGCTTTTTAAAGTGTTTCTTAATCTGACTCAGGGGGGCATTTTTCGGCACATCCAGGACTTTGTAATAATCTTTGCCCGCCTCCACCAACAGCTGAATGGAGAGAATCAATAATACACTGATCCATAATTTCAATGAACGAGTCATTTTGGTTTGCACAAGGTAAATTGGTCAGTGAGAAAGATCACAAAAGTAATAAACATTGAAGCTTATATATACAGTATAGTACAATGCGGGTTTTTAATTAACAGATTGCTGTATAACATGAGAAACAACCTATGGTATTTCAACAACAAATTAGACATACTGAATGCCATTCTCTTGTGTATGAACAAACAGTGGTCGGCTTTGCATGTCCATTGGACTGCCAGACCACAATACAAAATCACTGCTTAATAGCTGCTCTTCTTCATTTCCTTCTTGTTCCTTGAGTCCAAAGATCTCTTGGAGATTGGTTGTAACAAACTTGATGGCGTCGATCTCTGTGATTTTCAGTTCCTCTGATGGGGATGTGGCAGCTAACCAACCAGCATCCCATGCCAAGTTGCGAGCCCAGCCATCATACGACACACCCAGGCCAATTTTGACTCCATGATAATGTAAAATGTGTGCAGCTGTTCCATTCGTCAGTGGCGCACCCGTCAAGCAATGGCTCGAGTCAAAGTTTTCAGGCGTACACAAATACGGTCTTAAAATGACAGCTATATTAGCCGCTGCAAGATGTGGAGCAAGTAAGTGAGCCTCTGCACCTCCCATGATAGCCAGACGTGCCTTGGGAATCACCTTCTCCTTTAACTGAATAATCGATGCTATTTCGTCCTTGTTGTTTACCATGATGATCAAAGGGAGTTCACCACGAGCAGCTTCACCATAGCGATTGTTGGCATGGATGTTGTCTGTGAATATCTGACGCAAGAATGCAATCTGGGACGATACAGTGGGAAAGCTGTCTGATTTAGCAGAGTGTCCAATTTGAAAATGAAGAGCAGCTGCAGATGACATGATGGCTCCATTGGAAAGAACTGAAAAACATATCGCATGAGTATCGAGTATAATCATGCTATATGGCATGGTACCTACTTGAGTCAGCATTGGTTCTGAAAGCAGTGCTTACACCAACAACAATGTTTCTCGAAATGGGAAAGCTGATGGTCGTCAAAACGCCTCCTTTGTAAGCTTCTTCTAGTTTTCTTGTTCCCAGCTTGAGCCCATCTACTGCCTCAACAGATGACTTTGGGTTTTGCGTGAATGAGGATGGAACAACACCATCGCCGGTTGAGCCTTCTGTGGGGATCTCGACCATGCCTAATTTTGATCCCACAGCAATCAAGCCCTGCATTCTGATTAGTATCCATTATTTCAGCAAATACATACAACTTACAGGCAGCACATAACCACCTTGCACGTCGATTGTCTCTAGGTCATCTCGCATCCATATTGATTGAAAACCCTCCTCTTTTGTCGAGCAAACAATCTTTCCATCTTGCACAAGCACTGTCTTGGATTGACTCACAAAATTGGATCCCACATTGGTCAGAACAAAGTCCTTGAGGCCTTCTCTTGGAAGCTGTGATACTTTTTGTTGCACGAATGCACTCTGATGAGTGTCTTTTTTGACTGGCGTAATTGGGTTTTCATCAAACAGAGGCACGCCATCCACAAATACTTGAAGTGGTGCTGCTCCAAGAGCCAAAGGACTTTTGTCCCAAATAACAACATCAGCATCATACCCTACTCGCAATGAGCCCACGCGATGACCTAAACCAAGCGCATTTGCAGGAACAGATGTGATGGATTTGAATGCTTCTTGAGGCGGTAGTCCATAGTGTGTCGCTTTGGCTGCTTCAAATGCCATGTGCTGAGAATTGAGAACAGGATGATCGCTTTTCAATGCGACAGGAATGCCAGCTTCATACAGATACTTGGGTGCTCTGGGTGATGCACCATAGGCTTCTTTCTTGTAACCCCAGTGGTCCGCAAAGGTGGCAATAGTAATGTTGTTGTGTGCACGTTTCAGAATCTCGGGTATCTTGTAGGCCTCCAAAGCGTGGTGAAAGGCACTGATGTTGAAATTGAATTCCTCTGCATGTCGCAACATGGCCTCGATATCGTGGGTTTCATAGCAGTGGATGTTGAGTTTGACCTGACCTCGCAGTAATGCTGTCAGTGATTCCAATTTGATGTCTTCAGGGAAATGGCTATCAAGGTGGATATCGTTTTCTGCAGACGACAAGCTTTCTGCTGCAGAACACCAGTCTTCCTGCGCTTCAACGAGTTTCTTTGCATTGGCCAATGCTTGACGAAGCAAATATGCCTCTCCTAGTCCTATTCAATCGTAGGTCAGTAATGAGGCTTGTGTGTGTGTGTGTGTGTGTGTGTGTGTGTGTGTGTGTGTGTTGACGATAGTTACTTGTAGAAGGCATTCGACCAGCTCTGCCATAGCTCTGTTTAAGCAGCATGAGGTTTAAGATAAAACTGCATATGCTGCCATTAATGACGTACCTTGGGGTTTTCACCACAAGCCATCTTCATGTAGCGCCACTTCTGCTCCGTTTCCTCATCAATGCCATTCTGTACCAACATGTCTTGATTGCTCAGGGTGTCCATTGGCCTCAATTTGAATGCAAATGCTTCACCGCCAATGATATTTCCAGAGCCAGGTAGAACAAGCGCTGTAGTGATACCGCCTGATGCAACAATCCGAATCGCCCTGTCAGACGGATTGAATGCATCCAATGTCCTCACAAAAGGTGTAATGGGGTCTGTCTTTTCGTTCGTGTCTAATGTACCCGACAAATCTGGCCATGACATAACACCTATATGGCTATGCACAATGTTAGTCAACAAGGTACTATTATGCGATCCTTTAGATTTCAACATACGTGTGCATATCAACGATACCAGGAGATACAATGTGTCCTCCAACGTCGATAATTTTTGCGGAGACGGGTGCCTGGATATTCTGTTTCACCTGAGATATCACACCATTGCTCAATAAAATATCGACATGATCCAAAATCTCGCCCTGTCCATCCCAAACAACGGCATTTCGAAGAACAATAGGCTGGCCATTCTGAGGTGCACGCGGGTTGGATGTTCGCTTTTCTGGGTTGACACTAGGCACTCTGTTGCCAAGGCGAATCAGCTGGCATTTTGCCAACCCTTGCTGGAAGGCAGACGAGGAGATACCAGGTGTAATGGGTGCTTCAATTGGGTACGTGGTCCTTTTGTGCTTGCTATCGGGTAGCCATGTAGCTAGTCCAACGAGTAACAGGATGAAAAAGAGAATGGCTGAGAGTACAACGACAGGCAAATGATGCTTTCTTGCATAAGCTTTATAATTGAATTGTTTGATGCGATTGATCAGTGTTGATGGCCGTTGCTCTCCTTGCTGTGTTTGTTGAGCGTCGTCTGGATCGATTGCCGGTATAGAGCTATACCCACTTTGTGTGGACATTTTCCTTTGCTGGGTACTTTGTTCGAAAACAGGGAAGAAAGCGAAACAAAAGTAAATTATGTTTATCGGGCGTAAGGATGCTAATTAAGCCCTCGTAGTTGTTACACCAGCTGCTGTGATGCTAATGATAAATCAACTCATCCTTTCCGAATTTCTATTTCTTTTCATACTACAGTATGCCCATTCTCAATGGTGTATCTTTGATTTGTATTTGCAATTGGTAGATTGTTGATGTAAAAGTAGTATTGCGAGCTTGAATAATTTGTTGATGGAAGTGGCGGAAGGAGAGTTTCTTCTCTCAGTTTGCAGCAGATAATGCTTGTTATTTTGGTGCAAATGTGTCATCAATAGGTAGCGCATCAGATGACATGACAAATTGCAGAGCATCTCTTACAAATTACTATGCCCATCTTTGATCCGAAATTTGCAACAATTTAGACTTTGACTGCTTATGTTGCTCTGGAATATTAGAGGAAACAGCCATTGACTACATGTGGATGTGGCATCTTTATCTTTGCTGTGTGATTTGGAGTCATGTAGTTGTTCAGTTTCGTCTCATTTCAATATAGGTTGATCTTCCATTTAATGACCTTTATCTTTTTTTTTTTTTTTTTTTTTTTTTTTTTTTTTTTTGATGAATGGCCAGTTGAGCAACCTTTCAAAGGTAATCTACATGTCAATAGGTGCTGTAGTAATCAGACGATGACCCAGACTGAATAGTTTGTAAGTTTGCTCCATCGACAAAATGCAGACTAAGTGTGTTGCTGCGAGTTTGGGCTATCTTTCATACATGTACCTTGAGCTTGCCTAATACATTTGGTACAACTATTCCTCATGCATTCAATTGAGAGATCTCTGGTGTCAGATAGCTCTTCTCTGTCATTGCCACTGAAGGCTTCCTACTGTATCTGTTGAACGCTTTATTGAGATCTCATTAGAATAAGAGCATATGCTACGTGAATCGTGATCGTTTCTACCTGATTGTTTGCCATGCCTAGTAACTGCAAGTTGGTATTTTGGATTGACTAAATATGGCTGTTTTCAACCTGTTGGATTTGCAATTTTATTCATTGTGTCTGGTTAATTCCTTGTCCATAGTAGCCTTTCATAAGCTAGATGCTCACTTGGGACAATCCGAGCCGTACTAGTTTGCTCAGGGTACAGAGCTTGGCAATTGCATGCCAATTTACCGCTATTGTGGAAGCGGCTGCCAAAATCAACTGGAGGCTTTGTCTGGTTTTATGATCTAGTGGTAGAATGAACCTGGTAGCATGCAGACATGACGCTGCTGGCTAGATTTTGTTTTAATAGAATGTCCAGCTATCTTCAAACTTGATATGTAATCTTCTTTACCTTGTAATAATTAGGATCTATCGATGATACTATTACGTGTATTGTTGGCTTGTTGTTTAATGCAAGATTGGATTGACAGATTTTTTGTGTACATCCATTATGTTATTTGTAAAATGAGGAGCAAAAATGCTAGGAAAATGGTTCTCAACGTTTACATGTCATTATATCTTTTAAATCAGTATATGTGTCTGTTATTCCAAGATGGTACAGCTATAAATGTAAATGTTACTTTATTCAAGGACTGAACAAGTAGGGCTATATCGTACACATCTTTCTAGAACCCGGTGTATGTGAAGCGTTACTTCCTTCAGCTTGCGTAGGTTATTGAAACATGCGGACGAAAGCATACAACATAGAGTCAATGGCTGTGTGATTAGCGTTAATTTCGAAATTTGAGCCCTTTTCGCCTAATCATAATTTAAACCTGAAATTAGGCATTAATTGCTTTGTATATCTTTGAACACGTCTGATACGGACCACTCTAAAGAATTTTCATGGACCACCTATTGACTCCGCACTTATGGCACTTGAGCGTGGCATTATGTATATGAATTTGTAGAAGACAGAGTATTATACGTTTACGCTTGTCTCTTTCTATTTCATTGCACAGGCTTGAAGCCTAACTTTTCATTGATTTACATTGTTTGTTTGCATATGGAAATGCTGTTGACGTTTAATTTAGGGTAGTAACTGTAAGGAAATAACCACCTAAAACCAACCTCATTGAAAACCGGAACTCATCAAGTATCACTTATTCAAATTCATGCTATTTGAATCTATTATAAAAGCGCACAAATGTGCATTAAACAACCATGTAAACATGCTAAAGTAGAGATGCACCCTTTATCTCGAACATCGTGTGAATGAGCCACCTTTGATCAAAGTGTATTTAATCACACTCGTGATGGTTATAAAAAGTGACGCTATTTTATACAGGCAACATCAAATCAGTTACAAACATACTCAAATATGACAACTATGCTCTGATGCCATAGTTGCACCGTACTCCAGATAAAGGTATTCACGTTTCAATAACAAACATCACGCCTTAAACTGTCAAGGCTACATTAAAGCATACTATGCCGATAGCTCATCCAAGCCCACCAAGATTTTCAAATCGGCCCTTTGACGAGTGCTCTTGCATCGATTACCAGTTTGAATCAAACATCAACAGCATTTGCCAGATATCGCAATAGCAGCACCTATTGCTCTCTATCATCACTAACCATACAAGCTAGTTGCAAATGCATAAATATTCTTTTTTTTTTTTACTCAATTACAGGGTCTTCAGTTCATTTTACACAAAAATATAATACAGTTAATATCTATTGTATTTTATTATTACTCTACTATGAAATCCATTAAACCTGATTTCACCGCCGGTATTTCAGAAAATAAATAGCTCAGCCTTTATACTGCCAGAAAATGAGGGTCCATGAATTTCTGAGATCGTTTAACCTCGAAATCAGGCAATTTTTCTCAGGATAGAGTTTAAAGGCGAATCTAATCATACTAGTCTCTAGGGCATTCATCCAAGCATTTTAAACTGATAGTTGGTATGATTGTTTTCGCGATTTTTTCATTGTTCTCTAACGATTAATCAGTATCTGTCATCAAAACATTTTGTTAATCATTACTAAGCATTGTAGATCAAAAAATTTCCTATCGAATGAGCTATTGCTTGAAACTCTGGCATAACTCTATCATGAAATGTTGACAATATTGTCCTGACCAAAAAATTGTCCCCAAATTTTCCGTTTGCTATCACAGGCAGATTTTGAAGAAAAATCGATGATTTTGCATGATACTCTTTTTTGACCATATCTCGACAAATATTCACTGGATTCGCACAAAACAAAGACCATTCGATAGCTCTATGTTATATCCATTATGATATGAGAGCTTTAAGTACCAGGTGTACGTTCCCTTCATAAATTTGCTCAAAATCATATATTTTATGAGCTACAAGCAGGGGATATTCAACTTTTTATTTATTTATCTATAATAACCACACCATCGTATAGAGAATTGAAAAAGAAACAGAAGCTATTAAGTTTTAAGCTCATGTTCACTTAGTAGAATCAACCGGTACGGCCCTTTGAAGATTGACCATTTTCACTCCTTTTCATCATTACTCATCGACATCGCTCTCAACAAGCCCAATTAAACACGTTCTGATCAAACAAAGTACCTTCTGCAACTTTTACTAGACATACAATCAACATTCATATAGCAATTTAAAAAGTTTTACTAGTAGCATCTATTCTGATGTATCATTTCTAAACCGGATCTCCAAATGCGTAGAAACAAGAAGTTCAAGCACTGATCTCATCAGATCATAAACTTTGACATGAAACAGGATTCAGTTACGATCCATATCATGGCATGTTCAGGATAATAGATTGGACATATTATCCTATCACCCAAATTAACTCATCTAATACCTTATCTTCACATCAAATCCCTCAATTCGAATAGTATATAAACCCTCTTATTTTCAATGTAATAAACGATATTCTTTACCTGATTAATAATTTCATACTCTTTTTTATAAATAATTTATTTCTGATAAATCAACAAGAGTTGAGCACATGGACGTTTCCATGCTATTATTAAAAGAAAAGCGTTTTTTTGCTAGTGTAAACTCCAGTTTGGAAGTCCAAACCCTAATTTTTTGCAAGGAAGTATAGCAGATACCTAAACGAGGTCTCATTTTGTAGAGCAAATACAGAATAGCAAGACGTAATTAATGCTTGGTTGACTTTTGACAGTTGAACAAAGAATAGCATCGAAACACTGGCCTTTCTACTATATTATTGCTTTGCTCTACACCTTACCCTCTATAATTATTTGGCAACCAATATAGCATCTGAAAACCCCTTTCTATGTTTGACAACCCCTCAAAATAGGCATATCATCTTTCTGATATAAAGTTGCTACCATCAACATAGGGTGCGAAAAAGCTGTCCCCTCTTCTTGCTGAGATGCGCAACACAACCTTCAACCTTTGCCAAACTAAAATGAAGCAAGATATCAACAGACGGTTTTGAATACAGCGTTTCCCAACATTGCATCCATCTATTTATTACTCATAATCACTTGTATTTAGCAGGTTGTCATAGGAACACCATGGCTCAACATTACCTTATCTCGAAAATTTTCCATTTCTCGACAATAATCCTTCTAATCCAATTACCCTGCCATTTTTATCGCAAACTTTCTCATACGAACATGCTACTTTCAAAGCGAACTTCAAAGAGAAATCAAAAGAGTAACAATAACCGAATAGAGAAAAGGCCGCGCGTGAAGATTCCAAGGTATAACCCCTAATACAGGTCTATCTGTTGGCAAGCCATGCTGGATTGTCTTGTGGAAAGGATTAGCACGACGAGATGAGATGGGATGGTGATTTAGACTTTCATTTGATGTGCTTCTTAAGATTGCGTTATTCCTGTATACAGAGAATGTGTAATGCGCATAACCTTTCGCTGATGATAGGTTTGAAAAGATGAAAGATGTCAAAAGCGATAATCGTTTAAAACTAAGTACAGTCCAAGTGGATGGTCAGTAAAGAAACGAGGTTCAGCTAGCAAGACTTTTTATCCTCGACGACGCGAATAAAAGCATGATACAGTATAAAGTGATATATAAAAGAACAACAGATTCCAAGTCAACAGAGCTGATGGGACTTGTCAGATCCCAATTCTTTCGATTTAAGGACTGAAAAACTCGAGAGGTATTATGCTGTTAGTTGCAAATTATCACGATATAGTTTTTTCTGAAGTATGGGTCCCTTTCATACGCATATGGGTGATAATTTAACTCTGAGGTACCAGACAGTAACATCATTACATGCAATAACGGAACACAAGAAATAGTACAAGGGCAATTGTGAGTCAAATATGCACCCTTTTGAAATGGTTTAGTTGGTGTAACTAGAAAAGCTTTATGCTTTCCACTCAAGCATGATATGGCACCTATTTATTTGCTCCCCACGTTTTGTGATCAAAAAGTTTTACTTCCTTCTTTCTTTCACATCATCATTCATTTCTCTTATTCTTTCTTTTGATTTTGCCTTTTTGTACCTAGCTGCATACAAAAACCTACATCCATTGATATTACAAAAGAGATGGGAACTAGCAGTGAGTATCTTTTGATGATTCCATCAGTTACATGTCTAGCCAGTTGTTGCCTCATTATCAAATTCTAACGCCTTTTCAATTGAATGCACAAAGATACATACCACAACAATTCTTTATTTTCAGAGTCTGAACAAAATCGATTGCGTCAATTCCTTGACGGGCTTGAAGACCAAGGTAAAGACATGAAATCTATTCTACATTGTGTCAAATTCTAATGACAAAATCGTATTATCCCTTAAATGGAAATCTTTTGTAATTAGGATCTTCGGCACCTGTTGCGCCTGTCCACTTATCATCCCCACCTCCTTTTCATGCAACCTCCCATCGCACCAATACATACACTGCTGGCGGTATACAGATCAATACATTATTCATTCAGCCAGTTACTAGCAGCAGCAAGAGCTCGAGTACAAGCAATAAAAAGGGTTCAAAGAAGCCATACGATAAACAGAAGCGTCGGCAGAATTCACCCCATTCGTCGTCTTCATCCATCGCATCAGATGAAGCCCAAGCCAAACCGAGATCAAAAGCAAGCACCAGTAGAAAGAAAGCAGTAGAGCTCTTAAGTGATGACCAAAAGAGAGCTAATCATATTGCATCTGAGCAAAAGAGAAGAGCAAACATCCGTATAGGCTTCGAGAAATTAGTAGACATAGTCCCTACGCTGAGCAATGGACATCGAAGTGAAGCATTGATATTACAAAAATGTGAGGAGCAATTACATATTCATGCATAATGAAGAGAAGGCTGATATTCAATGCGCTATAGCTGTAGAGCATTTACGGCAATTAGTGGAATCCAAGACATTACTGAAAGAAAAAGCTCGCAAGCTCCAGTTAATGCTGGGAGAAATGTATGTGTGATTACAATACTTATTGGTTGCAAAATATTAATGCAAATTATGTTATTAGACCTGATGAAGATGTAAGCGGCGTACATCATCTTTTAATATACACGTCTAACTTTTAACAATAGAGTTCAGAGGGTGAGATAGACTATGATTTCTAGTCCACATTACATTTCAACATTTTATCGCATACATAATTATTCATTCTATTTATTTATTAAAAGAGATATACATATCATTATCGAGAAAATCTACAATCTGGAAGACAGTTTCTGTAATCTATCCTTGATCAATGCAATTGGCTCTTGCTGCACACATTTCATGACACCTCGAGTGAATATCGCCTTTGCATTACCTTGAACTACACACATGTTAGTATACAGTTTGTAGGCACTGTGCTGTTTTTTCTTACCTGATCCACTGGATACCAATTGTTCCAACACATCCACCGCAGCGGATCGAATAGCTGAATATTTGAGATCATCTAATGAATCAAATACAGCCTTCATTAACGCACTCATCACCTTGTCGTCAGCCAATCCAGTTGAGGTTGCGTGATCCACAAATGTTTTCAGGCTTTGCAAAATAGCTAGCTGTACATTCCACACATTGCCACGAAGACAGCTTGTTGTCATCTCGGCCAAGCTTAATGTTTGAGTGTCTTGACTAGCGAATGATCTGGGTCTGTAAGCTGACACAAGTGCCTTGAATGCATTGGCCTTGATCATCAGCAATAGAGGCTTTGCATTATCGTTATCTTCGTCCTCCATGGCTGCTGTTTCGTCCATTTCGCACAATTCGGTCAGGAATTCTTGCTCCATGTCAAGCACATTCATTTTTTCAGCAAAGCAATCATTGAAACTTGCCAGCGACACCAATGCGTGGCGTTGGTAAGCTCTGTTTTTGCGCTTGGCTTCACGAACCATGATTTTGGCTACCTCCGCGAGTGAAGGCTCTGATTCCGAACCTCCAAACGAGTCCTTTACAGAGATACACAGCTGGACAAATGCATCCAACACGTTCTCTTTACCAGCCCAAGAGCGGGTAGCCAATGTGGATACCAACACAGGCAACAGCTTATGCGCGTGTACTTGAACGCCCTTACCAGTGGCCTTGCACATGTCAGCAATAGTGAGGGCAGCCGTTTGCTTGATTTTCCAAGATGAGGATGTCAATAGAGGTTGGACAAACTCGAGAATCTCGTCAGCGTACATGGTAACCATGCTACGAGTGCCAGACGTCAGATTCTCCCAAGCAGCCTTCCACAGTTTGTCTAGATCTTCCTCGGGGTCATGCTCACCAAAGAATATAAGAGGAACAATGACTGTAGCGATAGAATTGGCTCTATCGGTAGCAAAACGGGTGATTTCAACAGCTGTTACAGCACTACCCGCCTTGGCATCTTCATCTAGATTGGAGCAAAAGGTCAATCACAAGGTTCCATTCATCGTTGCTATCAAACTTACCCTCTTCATCAATGTAAAGCTTCTTCAGGTGCTTTACAACAGAGACAAGTCTGTCATAAGTAGCTAATTGACAGACGTAGCCGATAGCAGTGGCATACGACTTGCGAATCACTGGATTCTTGGAACGAATAGTGCCACTCAAAGCCTTCAGATAAGCGTCCGCAAATGGCTTAAATGCAGATCGACGATTCATGACCAAAGTAACAATGAAGCGAGCACAGCCAGCCTATATAATAGAGCGTACTTGATAAGCCAGATTTCGACTTGATGCTGCTGCTGCTAAACTTACCTTGGTAGGAAGACCAGTACCTTTTCTAACAATATGGAGAATACGAGGTGTCAGTTCCTCCATGACTTGCTCATCAATCTGATTGACACAGTGTTCAATGCCTTCCATCATGGGCGAGTTTTTAGCACCACTTAAACGGGCATTATCCAACTGCTCTTGAGATATGTTGTACTTGTCCACATGGAAACTAAGGTAGTTCATCGACTGGGGTTCCAGGGCTATTGTCTACAGGTGAATACGGCATTTCAGCGTATGGCTATATGATAAGGCTTACATGACAATGATTGCAGCAGTGTATCGATGAGCTCAGGTACGTATTTCTTTAGCAAAGCAGCGCCCGTCTTGCACACGCGCAATACAGCATCCAAACTGAACTTGCGTACATCCTCAGCGTCTGAGACAATACCTTTTTGAAGCAAGAATGGCATGACAATGTCCATCACCTTTAAGCCATCCGCCATAGCAACCATAGTAGGATCGCAGTAATGCACAGTTAGCTTTGTCAGTGAACGACAGGTGGCAGTGGCGGCTTGACGCACGGAATCCTTAATGTCATCCAGGGCACGGAAACACATTTGCCACAACTGTTCAAGATAGGGCTCAATCTGAGCCAACTGACGGCCCATGACGAGGTCAGTGATAGCAGCACAAGAGGCCTCACGAATACGCCATTGACGATTACCAAGGCCAGTCAGCAGATCTTGCATGATTTCGTTAAAGTAAGTGTCTACGGTCTTTTGGTTGTCCTTAACCAGCGACTTCCAGATGGACTTCATTGTCTGATTCACACGAGGGTTAGGGTCGAATTGGTATCTGTAGAGCTTTGGAATCAAGCGAGGCAAGTAGGGCTCCATCTCCTTTTCTGCCAGCGCCATCAAATTCTGGAAACCGAATGCAGCACCACGACGTGATGTCCACATGGCATTGTGGTTGGCAAGGTTCATGAATTTATAGATGAGATCAGGCTGGTTGAGCTCAGAGGCTAGTGAGCAGAGCTCCTTGTAGGTGGTAATGGAATTGCCATCGGGCGTCTCTCCCAGAGCACCTTCTTCAAATAGCACCGTGTTATCAGTAACAGATTGTGCTTGAATTTGACGACCCTCTGTGAACGTGCCGACCAAGGCGTACAGCATGTCTTCCTTGATTTTTGCATCGCCGTATTCGTAAACAAGACCGAGACCCTTTGAGGCACATTCCTGAGTGAAATCATCGCGGTCAGCCAAAAGACGGGAGAAAGAGGCGTGCATGTTGCCCAAATTGGTCTTGACAAGTGGTTGATCTTTACCGAATTTGAGGATAGAGAGTAACCAAATACAAGCGGCCTTGCGATACCATGAGCGGTTACTAGCAACATAGTTGCGGATCATTTTGTCAATCACGGGCTGGAAAGCGTAGCATTCTTTGGTGTTCAGGTCTTGCAGTAGGGGCATATCGCTCATGTCCTTGTACTTTTGCATGGATTGAGAATCCCAGCCAAACGCCAACACGGACCAAGCCTCGCCACTGGCAAAAGCCAACTCAACTTGCTTGGTGTCAGCTGTCGTGTAGAGTGCATCAACAATCTTTTTCACAAGGGCATTGTGCGAGTGTTGCACAAGAGGGATGGTGAGATGGCCCAGTGCCAGTGTGGCCCTCTCTTGTACCTTGGCTTCCTTGCATGTGTTGGCTAACTTGGAGAGCTTCTCAATGACATCTTCCATAGCAGTGTCAATGTCCATCGAGCTGTCCACGCTTTTTTCTACAGGGAAAGGCAATAGCTGAGAGCGACCAATTTCTGCAATAGCTTGGCAGGCAGCATTTGCCATCATATAGAAGGGAGAGCTAGCAGGTCCTTCCAAGAGGTTTACAAGGTTGGAAACGCAGCGTTGGTAGAGTGCTTGAGGCAAATTGCGCCTGCGATAATGGCAGCGGCCTACCAGGTAACCAATAGAGAGAGTAGCGCCATGGCGGTGATCCATGGCTTGCTGTTGTTTTCCTTCAGGGGCCTCCAGAATGTCGCAGAATTCGGAGAGCATGGCATCAATTTCAGCTTGAGGCACACTGTCATTACTAGCAATGATACCAAAGATATGGGACACCAGGATACGCGCATCCAGCTTATCGGAAAGAGACAGTGATTTGAAGAATGAAAGGCGATCTTTGAAGGTGGTGGAAATGGAGGAGGGACCAAACGAGATGATTTCCAATAGACATTTAGCAGATGTAGCGAGCAGAATAGAGTCTATGGACACTACAGTCAGTATACAAGTGCACTGCCACTTACAATCAGACTCCCATTTTTACCTTTCAATTCAGGATCCAAGCCGTACTCCACAAATTCCAGCCAGTCTTGCAGCACTTGCTTATCCTCGCTATGAGACCACATCTCAGCAATACTGTTCTTAAAGTTGAGCATAGTCACAGGGTCTTCAGATATGCTATTCTCCACCTTGTCAGCCACGTATTGATCAATCAAGATGTTGGTTGGGTTGACTTGCAAGATCCAAATCATACGTAAGAAGCGCAAAATCTCAGCGTACACTTCCACAGGATACCCTTTGACCACTGGTGTCTTGGACAGCAAAGAGTAGTTTTCGTCAGGACGGTGATTATGGATGTAGTTAACCAACTCGTTCAGTTGAGGCAATTCTGTGGGAGCAATGACATCAACATTCTCTACCAGGCCATACTTGTTGCGCACAAAAGGCACCAAACCACGACGTGCTTCTTCCTTGACATCAAGCTTTACAACAGCGTTGGAGCTGCCCAAGAGACACACGTAGCGGGCAAACACATTTGAGAAAGGATAGATGGCATTGGCGTATTTCAAAGCCATGTAACGAGAATACGAGTCGCTCTTTTGCACTGCTTTCAAGATAATCTGTTGTAAATCATGGTAAATGGGCGCATCGGATGCAATATCCACATAGATTTCCATCATGGAAGACAGAGCGTCTTGGACATAGGTGCGGACGTTCTTTTGCTCTTGCTCCAAATTGTCGAAAAAGAGAGAAAGCATATGTGTGTCTTCTAAGCCAACCTTAGGCACCTTCTTGGCTACAAGACCGCAGGCAATATAAGCATACCCTTTGATACTCTCTGCATCGTAGCCTTGTGTCTCTTCGTTTTCGTTAATGTACTTGAGCAGACCTGAAATGATGACAGGTGCAACAGGGCCAATGCTTGATTCTTTGCTCTGTAAAAAAAAAAAATGGTTATCAGCACACTTGGATACACTGCACGCCTATTCATCTACTTACCATGCGTGCACACCATTGCAAGAAGGACATGGCAGATCGTTGCAATTTGGCATTAGTGAGATCACCATAAATACCATCAAAAATGACCTGGATCATCGGTGCTACCATGTTGGTAGCGGCAATTGATTTTGACAGGTACTGCAGGATACGCAATTTGGCTGCATTCGGTGCCTGAGATCTGCCATCCTTGTTGGCTGCTTTGGCAGTAGGTTTGGAGCCCAAATACAGCTTGTACAGTGACTTGATGGTAGCTTCGTCCTCGTAATCCACGTTGCCTGTCCATCTACGCATGCCGTCTTCACATGCTGATACCACCTGATGATTGGGATCACATACACCTGCCACGAGCAACGGTAATCGCTCACTGTCAGTGAAGATGGGTGTCAGGATCAGGTTCATGATACCCAACTTGGCATCCTTGAGCTTGGATGTTGTCCAATGAACTTTTCCCTTGTTGGTCACTTCCTCCACTGCCAATGGACTCAATCCAGGATATTTGGGTGCGGTACTTTCCTCCTCTTGCTCTGCAATTTCTCTCGCTGTCAAAGGTTGATACAACATGACATCCAGAAAGAAACTCAAAATGAATGGGATATCGTTGGGGTTCTCATCAAAGTGGAAGACAGCTGTTCTTGCTGTCAATTGCTCTCCATGGTCCATTTTCCATTTTATTAACACCTACAAAACATTAGGGCGAGTCTACAGTTTCCACAGTAGCACTGGTCTGACTTACAGGCAATACGATATGAAGCAGTGGAATGCGTTGCTGTGCGGGCCTGTTGCTGATGCCTCGCAGAAATTCAGGTACATGATGAGCCGTTTCTTCTGCAGAGAGACGACTGGCAGCCATTTCCAGGTACATGAGAGTGAAGTTTTTGACAAAGGTCGAGACAGACGCATCTGTGAACTGCGATAAGAGGGCGTCAAAAGGAAGTTTGATCTTGTCGTTGGTCTTTACTCGTTTGTTGATGTGCGAGAGGATCTCCATTACTTTCTTTTTAGCTTCAGCATTGGTGCTGGCTAGTTTGAGTAAAACGGGCGGGAGGAAGATTTGTATCGTCTTTTCCAACTGTGCATCAGTATTGCACATGGCAAGCTTAAGCTCGACATTTTCTGCGGGCAATGGTCAGTGGATATGCTGTGTACTGCTCTTACTTCAAGCTTACCAAGTAATTGGACTTCGTTGCTCATTTAATTTGCTAAAAAAAAAAAGAAATGCAGGAAAGCCAACCTTGGAATTTTAAATTATATACAAACTGAATCAGTTTCGGAGGGACGCGTAAGCCTTGAATTTGTCCGCGCGTTCTGCCTCTGCTGCTGTAATCATTTGCACAGTAATTTATGCCCTTCTCGCATGACGGCGTCGCCCTGCAGGTTCTCGCCAAAGACATTTCAAACCAGAAATAATAAACTTGTTATATCAAGTAGATTTTAAACATCCAATTAATAAAAGAAAGGTTATATCAGAGTCAGATAGGTAGAAATCCCCTTTGCACTCCCCTTTGCTTATACACTGATATCAAACGAAACTCTTGATCCAATGTGTGTGAGAGAGAGAGAGTTCAAGTTTCATGTCGCTGATGTTGCTCTTGATATGGCGACATCAAGCTGGCCATGCGAAAATACAAGGCTTTTAAGATTTACAGCGACTTTGAGAGATTGTCCTTGAGATTTGCTAATTGTCGTTGCGAAATACACCTTTATAGGAAAATGCCCAACAAAAGGAAAAGAGAGTGTTTAGGCTAAGCAATAATTCTCTTAAATCCATGATCCCCATTTAATCAGCATCTATACTATCATCATTATTAGCGTCAGAAAGGCATGTTGGTCAACTAGCAGCACTGCCACCTGCTAAAATTGATTCAAACTCAGTATATTTTTTCTGTTCAAGATTGGACAGATTTTGTCTTTTCTCGACTTCTTTAATTTATTTTATAATATTCGACCATATAAACTGTAATGATCAACATACGCTTTCTAATTCATTCTTGAAGTACTTTTCAAGGCGCTTCCAATGGTGCTAATTGTAATATGTGTTTTGACTGAAATTATTGGGCAATTTAATAAAATTTGAAGTGAGGTTTTTGGCCAAAATAGCCATATTTTGCATATGAAAGCCTCATAAAAGTAGTTTCAGAGGTTGCTTTGGATCGAGAGAAACATTTTGATTCAAGGTATACCATAGTAAAAGTCTTCATTTTCAAGGAAAAAAAGGCGATCGTTTGATTTTCGACGAAAACCATGAGGGGTACCTCATGGTTAGGAGTCGATTTTTAACTATTCCAAAAAAAGTTGAGTAAAGGTGTCAGGCAATTAGCGTCAGATCAGTGCAACTGCTTGGTGCTATTCTATCGGTATAAACAAGCTTCAAACAAGAGATATTACTGCTCAATTGCAGCCAATTGGCTGTCCTTAGCACATTTTTGAGTATTAAGAGATAATGCAAGTATGTTATCTGCCTTTATATGAATTATTGTCGTCAATACGGACGAGGCTAAACGGCCGACATCATATTGTTTTAAGCAAACCTCAATGATACCAGCCTTGGATATTGGAAAGAGTAAGTGGGGTAGCATTTTGAAATTAAGAAAGGGGTTACGTGCGGTTATTACGCCCAAAGAAAAGCATGGTTTGATGATAGCGACCAAGATAGCGACTCCAACAATGAAGACGCTACACAGTATAGACTCTGCCCAGCATCTGTCCAGCCCATTATTAGACAAGACCTGACTGGCAAAGCACACCAACTTATTGAACGCAACATCTCCAGTTGTGTTCAAATACTCAAGATTGCACTTGTCTTTAGCAACCACGAGCTCACATTAGCTCATGGCAAAGTGCCACTTCTTCAAAGTCAAGGCTCAAGTATATCCCAGGTGCTCCCAAATGTCTATCTGGATAGAGACATAACTGTGGCAAGGCCATTAGAGGCTGATTGTTTCAACAATCAAGCGTTCAAACCAGCCATTAACTTACTGTTTCAACACGGCCACTTCAATCTGATTCACTATTCTTGTACGGCGCCAAAGAACCAACGCCAGCTACACTGAAGCAGTACAATATACATTAATTTATATCAAAACCATTAGGATTTGCTCCAATAGCAATCTAACACCATTTACCATCCCATATGACCAAAATGGAACATTAAACAGTGATGAGCTCGTCCTCAATGATGGTAATACATTAGGTAAGCGACAGAAAAAGTGCTGTAACGCTGTACTAACCAATGCATCATCCTTTATACTACTCATTTCTTTGGTAAGTTTTCACTTCAATCTTGTATAATTTCAAAATCTTTTTTTTTACCGCTTTTGGGCATAGTAGTTGTTCATACCATCAAGTAATTCATGCAAGGAAATGATGGGGTTTTTTTGGCTTTATATGCAAATTGGTAAAATAGTATCTGAAATCTATATAAAATCAAGGGGCAAGAGATGAATCATCCTTTCATTGGGCTGTCTAAAAGCTGTTGCTATTATCTATTGGGCTGCTTGCTGCTGATGAAGAAGCTGCTCCTGGAGCTTGGTTCATCACTTCATCCAGACTGATATGGCGAGACAATTCGTTAAAGACCTGTTAATTTGTATCCTGTCAGCCATCATGTAAACACTCATGTCACTTCTCAACTTACAGTTTCATCGACGGGTATAATAGATTTACGTCTAAATTGTTGATACTGTTGCTGAGGTCCTGAGTCAAATTGTTGCTAGATCAAACACAAGTTAGCTTAATAGTTTCAAGATCCACTTTTGTGCTTACCATGTCAGGGTGAATCACATCATGATGCTCCTCGTGTTGCTGGCTGCTACTGTGATCCAATTCACCATCTGTTTCCTCGTCAGTCATGATATCAAATTCCTGTGCTTGTCGATCATGATCTTGATCTTCATACACATCCTCTTCCTCATCGCCGTCCTCCTCATCGTCAAAATTCGGTCTTGAAGGGAACGAAAAGTTGTAGAATTCATTGTCGGCAGATGTTGTAATGGTAACTGCACTGGTACCAGACACTTTACGCTGCAGCGTTTTCCAGTTTTCCTCTCTTTCTCGCTGCCTCTTTCTTTCACTAAGCTTAAAATGAGAACCAAGCGCAATTGGATAGCAATATAGCACACACTTACATTTGTCGTTGCTGTTTGTATTGATTAGCACACTCATCAAACAATTCGGGGCTGATATCCATGCATAATTTCAGCGCATTGTAGACCAACCCGAGAATTGTCTTGTTCCAGTGAGTCTTCGACGTCTTGTAGAGCGTGGGGAATATAATGGGCATAAGCACATTCATATTCTCAGCCATCAAATTGACGAAATATTCGTTATTCCAGAAATAAAGCGCTCTTTCAGCTACTTGGAAATGAGTACTGGATACACATTGCCCTAATTTTGTGAATAAAGGCACCATGAATTGCTGAAAATCGGAATTCTCGGTGACATCCATGACCTCCTCTAGCTCGTTTAGGAACATCACTTCTTTGGGGCTGTTCACCTTGGGCCAATACCTTAATAGACCGCTCACTACTTCCTGTGCCAATGCATTATTCTTCTCCAGAAATTGAACCACACAATAGGCCAACTGAGGATGGTATACGGCCAGCGACTTCACCTTGTGCAATGGGATTAGCACACGTCGAAGAAATTGCTTGTGCTCTTCTTTTAGTGGCAAGGCAAATCCGTTGATAATACTGCCCAGGATCTCGAGTAATTCAGCGATGCCGTTGTGTCGTTCTGTTTCATAAATAAATTGGAAGAAAATGTTGTTGATTGATCTGCGGATAAAAGCACGCAAGTTGAGAAATTTGCCATAGATACGATGCAATGTTGTTTTGAGAAAATCTCTTTCTCTAGGATCTTCGCTGTCAAATAGTTCGAGCAACTGTGAGAGTGTGAGTTATGCATCCATTTTGCCCATCATCAAGAAACCGCACTCACTTGCAAGATAAATTTTTGATCAATGTAGCGTTTGGCGAAATTGATGTTGAAATCGGGCGACTCGAGGAATCGTAAAAAGAACTCGTATACAATTTGTAAATGTGGCCAAGCTAGTTCTAGCACTGGCTCGTCTTCCTCTGGATCGTAAGCATCACCTGTTGGATTGACTTGAGGTGGAATTGTTCGAAACAGATTGATGGCAAATAGTTTGACAATTTCCGGATAAGGTGCCTCTGATGTCAAGACACCCAGATTATTACCAACGTATTCCAACAGTTCTTGTAATGTCTGACGCTTAATCTCTTTTTCGTTTAGCTCGGAGGAAGGATCTGAGAAATCACAAATCACCATACATTGGCGCAACTTTTGTATGAGTAAATCACCTCTCAAATGAGGCGGTATTTCTAAGCAAACCTAGTTTAATTCCAAAAAACCAAAGCTCAGCTCATTTGATTTACCATGAAATCCTGGCGTTCTTTCCAACTGAATCTTTTCTTTTGCATAGAATCGAGATGATTTCTGACGTCTGGGTGATTTGCTAACAGGTATCTGATCTCTGGTTGCATTTTTCAGGCGATTGATAGGTCCAGCTCTTGGCATGTCTCTCTCACCACCAGGTTTATGTGAGGAATTGGGAGAGCGAAGCTATTACATGGAAACGTAAGTTTGTGTGCGCATAATAGCGCCTTCTGATAGATCCTACCTGTTGAGGGGAACTGGGCTGTGGAGATGATGATTGCTGTTGTGCAGGTACGAATATGATAGGTTGCTGAGGTGGTGAATTACTGCTTCCAGATGATGGGCTATTAGCTGATGTTGGGGAACGACTCCCAGCAGGCGAGTTCTAGGAGTGAGGATAATACAGTTTAGACAAGCTTGCTTCTTTGAGGCATCATTTCTTAGTTTACATTTCCAGTCCAACTTTTCATGATATAGTTTGTTTAAGAATAAAAAAGGAGGATTATAATCTGCTTTTGTTGCTATTTTGTTGGTAAAAAGAAAGAAAATCGAACGGGTAAATACTTGTACTAGTGTCAAATGTTGTTAGTATGGTGTCTTATACGCACTGTCTAGTGCTATTTACATGGTAAATTGGGATGTTTGATATATTCTGAAGGGTAGAATAATGATACTTGTTACGTTTGAAGGGAAGAGAAAAAAAAATAGAGAAAAAAAAAAAAAAAAAAAAAAAAAAAAAAAACTATACAAGAATAGCATCTTGAACGGGGTGTTCGTCGTAAAGCCAATCATAAGAGGTAATTTTGCTTTTATTGTGGGTATATGGAATAAATATTAGTTGTTAAATGCGAGTATGATCTGTGTCGTATGAGGTGGCTCCATCATGAGAAGGAAGATGCGTTGGATTAGGATGTATGGCGGATGCGGGTGGTCGGATAGTCTTCGTGTCAAGATCTACGTCTTGCTCCATCATTGAGCTCAATCTTGATTTCCATTGTTCAGTGCGAATTACGCTCAAATCATCATCTTCACCTTCAGTATTCTCGTTGGTATTGTTTGATGGAATCCCTAATTCCGGATCTGAGCGACTTGATGATAAGGGCTGCTTCATTGTATGTCTTGCCATGGATGGCACATTGCCGAGATCAATCGTGCTTGTCATGTTGGATAGGGTGCGCCAGCGCTTTTGTTGTAGTTTTCTGATGGCCTTTGTTACATCTGAATCATATCCAACAAGTATCACAAAGCAGATGTTGATGATGGGCCATATCAGCATGATGACCTCTGTTTGATTTTTCTATAGTTTCATGTCAGCACCTGTTTACTCATTGTAAATTACATAATCCCGTAACTTACCATGATAATAAATATTGCTGATATCAAATTGACGATGGTTAAACAAATAGTTCGTATCACATTATGATAGATGACAGATGTGTACAGTAATTTGTTTACTTTCATTCTGTCTGACACTAAAGATCTAATATGACTAATTAAGATGGCAGAGATCATGATGGTGACATATAGATCGATTAGCGTATCATACAAGGTGTATACAGGGCCCCACTATAAAAAAGGTTAAGTGTCAATTGGATGAGGGAAGACACAGCTACATTTAAATCACTTACAAACTCTTCGTCTGTGTATTCGCAAGTGCCATCAGGGTAGTTGCCAATGTTAACCAAGGCGACATCTATAATGCCAATAATCAGCCGTAAAACTGTCAAAGTTGTGTGGAAGACGAGAGCCCGTTTTCTCCAATTGATAGGTACAATGGACTGTACTCTTGTCACCAGTACATGATTACCGGCTGTCATTGCTAGATGGTATAATAAATCAGCAACTCTTCCAGTAATATTGCATTTGTCTCCTTGACTACATAGGGAGTTAGTTGTCATGGCAACCATTCATATGATCTGATTCTTTTTACCTGGCATGAAATGATATAAACAAAATTGATTTCAATGCCATGCAAATGCCCAAAAAGAACTTGCCTGCCCTCACTAGAGCAGCTTTGTCTTTCTTTCGAAACAGGCTTCGAATAGCAAGTTCACCAGAAACACCTACAGATGCACCCTGTAAAGCTATCGTCGCAACAGCTATAGGCGATGCCATGTAAATAGTGTACAAAAAGTATGAATAAGAGAGGAAAGAAAAGGCTAAAAAGAAAAAAGCTGGGGTAAAAAGGAATATGCTCGCTTCTTGGCTATAAAAATATATCTAACAATAAATGCCCCGGTGGAACGATGTATAAATTTTTAAGTATTTTTACCAATTAATAAACTTGTCCAATGGAAGGATAACAAAAGCTTATTTGATTGCACTTGTTTCTGGCTCTATATGGTCTTGTCACCTTGTTGTATGGTGCAAGCACTCCTGTATCATTAAATCAACGATTTTTTTTTTTTTTTTTTTTTTTTTTTTATATATAGAACGTTCATCGATTACAATAGTAGACAGGTTAATAAGATCCAATGATACATGGTCAAGAAGCATCTTGTACCACCGTTTCTTTCTCTCTCGTACCCGAAGTACTTGATTCATTTGCAGTAATTTATACACATTCGCACAAGCCATTTTTAGCAAGCTAAAATGCATCAAGCATCCTCATCACATTTCTTTGCATGTATAAATGTTGAGTATACAGTGTAGTCTATGCATTTGAGATAGATCAGAGAACATTCATTGATGAATGGACATTTGAATCCCAACATAGTACCGCTATTGAATGAATGGATGATTCAGGTAGATCAATTCCATAAATATTCGCATGACATAGCTTGCATTGTAACTCTTCTCACAGTACTAAACATGACATATGCGCCTTAGTTAACCTTTCTGTCCGCCAGATGAATGATATTAGGTCTTCAACGACATTGTTCAAGTGTTGGACTAGTGCGAAATGATTTACAGAAATGTGAACAATGAGAAACAGATCTGAAACCAATTTCGTAGTATGCATATGAGCGCATATTGTGCTTGAGAACACTGGCCACAAATCCACACAATGGCAAGTCTTGTAATAGAATATTTTAGAAGCACGCATTCTCATTGCAATTTTTGATTCAGAAAACCCCATTTCAGACATACAGGTTCCCAGGCTTGGATCAACAGGTCATATAAAACCTGCTCTATGGCCTTAAGGTCTTGTGTTGTGAGCATGGTACCTTGATTTCCTATTCAGGACAAATGACTCATCGTTCAATGTTATCGCATTGCTTTGACGTAACAGTGAATTGAAGAGAGATTGTTAGCATATTAAATGTTATTAATAGCATTGCAATTAAGAACGAATGGATGATATACAGCTTAATTTGCGGGAATTTAGATGTGTTTGGACAATTGTGGAACAGAGATTCTCTCTCGTTTCATAGACGTCGCATGTTTGACAAACTGATCGTCATGCTAGATCATGCAGTGGACGCATTCTTTGCTTGGCCGCATCACAGATCTCAGGAGCAGGATAACATTGCACAATCCAAAGAGTCAGAGACATGTAATTGTATGCCAAACCAAATGTCTTTTCAGCCAAACAGCATAGTTCAAGATGGATTTGTGGTTTAAGAGTCTTTGATGGCCTTGTATCTCCTTTTTCGTGGCCATATGTTAGTGGTACGAAACGTTAATATCGTATAAACACTTAAGCCCCACAAATGCGCGCAGATATAGGCTCGAATTCGGAAAAATCGTGGTAGGCAAGCCAACCCTCTAAAACCTTATACTTTACCTTTGAAATAGATTTGCATTTTACCTTTCGATCCCATGTAAAAACTCGTTTGTGCTGCATCTTTAAATCATCTCGACACTAGGTTTTGCTTGTCGTTTACATGTCAAGCATGTTGAAATTAAGCTATTCCAGTCACCGATAGCTCTTTTGAAGTCACTGTGCATTACTAGAGCATAACTGATGATTGTTTTATTTAGCGTGATACCATTTCTCAGATTTATAGAGCGAGCAAAATCATAAAAGCGTTAGTCCTAGATGAGTACTGGTTAAGGCATGTATAATTGCTAGACACTTTCGAAGCCTTAATAAAGATATTGGTTTTACAAATATCTTGGCGGTGAGCTAGATCGAGTAGTATTATTTGCTAACCATCAGCATATAGGAAGCAAAATATCACTCAGGCCAAGTTATAGTAGTTTTTGACTTTAATACTCTTCTTGAGAGCTTTTAGAAGTGTTGTTAATTGCCTTCAGACTGACATCTTGCCAACCGCCAAAATTATTAAAAATCCGATCAACAAGTTCGCAAACTTTTTCTTCATTTTCAAACTTTTCGTCATGTCTTCGGACCTCTGACACTTATTAAAATTGGAACCATTTTCAAACTTTTTGGATCCAATTCGACTTAATTTGCCAGGTTTGGCCATGTAAGTTGTCATAAGGATCATATTTCTTAGGGTTTTTAGAAGTGATTTCCAAGGCGCATCTGATGGTACTAGTTATAAAAGGTGTTTTGATCCAACTTATTGAGCAACGGTTAAAAAAACGAAATGTCGATTTTGTTAAAAATGTCGAATTTTTACATATCAAGGTTTCACAAAAGCATTTTCAGGGGTTGCGTTGGATTGATACAAAAATTTTGATGTAATATGTACTATAGTAAAAGTCTTTATTTTCGAGGTGAAAAACGCGATCGTTTGATTTTTGATGAAAATCATGAGGTATCCCTCATGGTTTTTTGTCGATTTTTGGCAATCCCAAAAAAGTTGAGCAAATGTGTCAGACAGTAAGTGTTAGATAAGACAAGTTGTTTAGTGCTATCCCGGCGGCCTGAAACGGCTTCTAGCACAAGAAAACGCGACTCAAATGCACCCAAATTTCGCTGCGATTTGCGAACTTTTGAGTAGCAAGAGGCAATGCTAGTGTGCTGTCTGCCGTATGACAATTGTCCTTGTTTGTGCAGACGTGGAGCATCGTGGAAGAGTCGGATCTACAGTTACAGCTTGTTTTAAAGACTCGCATTAGCCAGTGTAAAGTCAGGAAGCCTACATTGATAGGATACTTGATGATTTTATTGAGATGGTTGAAGTCAAGCCACTGCCGCGTAGAGTGTTACCTACCAAAGCAAAGTAGGGGTTGAGAACCACTCGATCAAAATGACTTCAGACTTCTAAAAAAGGATCTAATGATGGTAAGAGCAAACTAATTTTATCATAATGAGCGTAGTCAGCACACATTCCCATAAGATCACCAATGCTTTTTGATGTAAATAGAGCCTAATTGACAAGCTAAACTATAAAGATATTGATTATAAACTATTCTATACGCGTCTTTTGCGTCTCTTTTTTCATTCTAATATATAAATTCGATTGCTTTCGAGGAATTTCATTATTTCTAAGAATGTTCTGAATCTTACAGAAAATACGATCCTTGCAAACCCATCCTCGTCGAACAGAATTTTAAACTGTTTGGCAATCGAAACTGCAGCATATATCAATTGGCCATATCATTCAATGAACAATGATGAAATCGGCTGACCGCCTTCAGCAATGGACGATTGTTGCTGTGGTACAACGTCGCGATAGCGTGCCTTTTTTTTATATATCCGCTGTGCAAAAATGATCTGAACTCGCGTTTTTGCCGTCGTTGTCGCTTGAGTTGTTTTAATATTTAGCATGCTATAAATGGAATAACCAGTTTTAGTGAATTATTCTGGATGACAACCCTTCTTGTCCCGAAAATCTCTGCTGAAATTGTTGCTGACTGATTCCTTTTAGCAATACTAAATCTTTTCGTTCTTGATAGAAATTGAGAACAAACCCTGAACCAAGTTCCATTTGGATGTGTTACTCAAACTAGCCATTTAGCTTGACATTGAAGCGCAGATGAACCAAGTATTTGAGCAGCCAATCTACAATAGTTTGCCAAACCAATTGGCCATTGGCCAAGAAGCACGTCAATGTCAAGTGAATGAGTAGCATATTATCAATCAGACGATACACATCTGATAAGATAAACCATGTAAAGTAGCTCCAACTAGCAAGACTGACATGAGAGAAAGGTAATAGATGGCAAGTTCCATGTGGTAAGAAGAAGAAAGATTTTATCTATATTGCTGTT
Organism: Mucor velutinosus; assembly: GCF_035048745.1. Taxonomy (NCBI): domain Eukaryota; kingdom Fungi; phylum Mucoromycota; class Mucoromycetes; order Mucorales; family Mucoraceae; genus Mucor; species Mucor velutinosus. Next base: position 1,314,070 of record NW_027041905.1, on the reverse strand, counting down.
TTCATGGTTTGTGATGGATATCTGTGCTTGAAATGGCACCCCATGTTTAGAAATGTATCACTTGGCAAAGAACAGGATAATGATGTAAAATGATGGTTAATTGGATCAAATTTACGGTAAAAGGCAAGAACTATTCCACATTAGAGAGTGAAGATGGATTTACCCGCTAGATCAGTGTCCTCGGTACATGCACGTTTACTGCTTTTCGAGATGTATTTGCTTATTAAAGAGATATTATTCATCCCCGTCGTTTCCGAAGGTTCTCCCAGCTCAAATCCTCAGAATTTATGCAAATCCTTTTTTCATTTTATTTTCGGGTTTCATTTAGATAATCAAATAAGAATCCGGGTTTAATTTATCACTGCAACATATATGGATCTGCAACACTGCAACATGTCTCGCAGAAAAAAAGAGTATAAATAACAAGGCTCAGCACAACACTCTTTCTTCTTCTTTCATACTTTTTTTCTTGAATTAAACAAATGACAAAATACGCACACGATCATATCCCTGGTCCAGAGCCTCAGTAAGAGTCTTGATAGCATGAATCATACATATTCATGTACTAAGCACTTGTATTTACTTAGCTATCTCTTGGGAAATGTACCAGACATTTTTCCTGATTCTTTGGGTAACCTGATAAAGCTTCATAGCAAATACGGCCCTATTGTTCACTTGTCCATGGGCGGGTAAGCATACGCAGCGTGTCTTCAGCTGGGATCATGAGCTAATTATGTTGTCATATCACTAGACACGAATTGCTGTCGGTGGATGATCCTGACGTTTTGGAGACTATCTGTGAAGACAACGAGTACTTTACCAAGGAAATTGAAAGTGTCTACTCTGATCTGGCTATCCTGAATGGCCGAGGTTTGGTAACCACATCCACAGCAGATCCCGATTGGCAACTGGGACACAAGCTCATCATGAACGCCTTCTCTGCGCGTGCCATGAAGGCCTACCACTACAAGATGGGTGAATCCATCTCTGAACTATGCGAAATCATGGAGAGCTTTGCCAAGAGTGGAGAAGACTTTGATGTGTCTCGCTGGTTCATCGCCCTTGCCCTAGAGTCCATTGGCAAAATCGGTTTCGACTACGACTTTGATTTGCTCAAGGACCCCAACGCTCCTCGCCACCCTTTCACTGTTGCTTTGGCCTATGTTCAGTCCATGATCATGAAGCGTGCTTCTACAATGAGCTGGCTAAAGTGGTACCAAACAACAACCAACGTGCGTTTCCATCGCGATCTGCAAACCTTGCGCGGTACAGTAGAAGATGTATTGAAGGATCGACGCAAGCACCCTCACACGGAAGCCGATCAGTCTGATTTATTGGACTTTATGATCAACGCTGAATCCAAGGAAGGCGAAAAACTGAATGATAGCCTCATCCGCGACAACATCATCACTTTCCTCAGTGCTGGTCATAACACAACATCGGCCTTTTTGAGTTGGACTTTTTTGGAGCTCTGCAAGCATCCTGAGGTGGTCGAAAATATCAAGCAAGAAATTGCTAATTGTGGCATCAAGGCTGGAGAAGTGCCCACACCTGAGCAGGTCAAGGAATGTAAATATCTGGATTTGGTCATCAAGGAGTCGCTCCGTATCCACCCTCCTATCACATCTATCCTCAAGTACTGTAAGAAGGACACCACTGTCAAGGCATCCAACGGCGATGAGTACGAGGTGAAAGCTGGTCAATTGCTGCAAGTCAATATTAATGCATTGCATCATAATCCCAAGGTGTGGGAAGATCCCGATGTGTTCAACCCTGACCGTTTCTCTGGAGATATTGAAAATCTGCCCAACACTGCTTGGTTGACATTCTCCACTGGCCCTCGTGCTTGTATTGGCAGGTAAGAAGTGTAGGGTACGAATGCGTACATTCAGAATACTCATAATTGCCCGCATCGTTCTCTAGACAGTTTGCCCTGCAAGAAGGAAAGTTGGCTCTGGTTATGATCCTCTCTCGCTTCAATTTCAAGATGGACGATCCAAACCAGAAAATCGGTTACGCTGTGGTTGTTTCTACGAAGCCTGTTGGATTCTTTACCAAGATTGAAGACGCTCAACTTCCCGAACCCACCGAGGAGGTTGTTGTTACAAAGCGTCGCGAAAGCAAGGCAGTGCCTCAGGAGCAGGTCAAGCCAGCCGAGTTCCCACTGCCTCCTGTCACCTTCCTCTTTGGTACTCAAACAAACACCTCTGAAGAATACGCAAGAAAGTTATCTGGACAAGCAAAGGAAATGGGCTTCAAGGAGGTTACTGTGCAAGACTTGGATGATTGGAAGCTTGTCAAGGGCGAAGCTATCGCTAAAGCTCAACACGATGCAGATGCTCCCTCCAGCGAAGACGATATCAAGGTATCAGAGCTTGTTGTGGTTGTCACTGCAACATACAATGGTTTCCCTCCTGATGATGCCAACGAATTTGCCAAGTGGTTGGACGAGCGTACAAAAGACGCTGAGGCTACCAAGGACAACATGTTAAGTGGCATGCTCTATGCTGTCTTTGGCTGTGGTAACCGTGATTGGACTAGTACGTTCCAAAAGTTCCCAAAGAAGGTGGATTCTGGCTTTGAGCTCTTGGGCGGTGAGCGACTCTTGCCCGCCGGTGAAGGCGATGCTTCTGACGATATCGATGGCGATTTCAGCTTGTGGTCTGCCAACTTCTGGACTGCCTTGATGCAACGTTACGGCCAATCCTCATCTGGAAAGAACGCCGATATCATGTCCAACAATGGTCCTGCTGCTGATCCCAGCCAAGATTTTACATTGGAATTCATCAATATTGTCAAGGAGAAGGTCAAGACTGAGCAAGCCGCTTTGAATCGCAATCAGCTAGACACTGTGGCTACTATTGTCGAGAACAGAGAATTGCAACACACAGAAAAAAGTCATCGTAGCACAAGGCACATCCGGGTCCAATTTGACAAGAGCATTGACGGCAAACCGCTCTACGAGGCTGGCGATCACTTGGAAGTTGTTCCAGTCAATGAAGATAGACTCGTTGAAATTATTGCTACCAACTTGGGTCTCGTTCTAGACTCTGTATTTGAAGTCAAGGATTTGGACATCAAGAACCTCTCTCCTCGTTCTGTCGCTGCCAACATCAAGGGCCCTTGCACCATCCGTAACGCACTGAAATACTATGCTGATTTGACCGGTCCTCCTACTCGATTCAGTTTGTCTATCCTCTCAAAGCAACTTGAGAACAGCCGTCCTGATATTGCTGAACGTTTGCAGAAGGCCTTACAACCTGGAAAAGAAACGCAGCGTCTCAAAGACTTCCTTGCTTCTCATCGTACCTTGATTGACATCATCCAGGCTTTCAAGATCAAGGAACTGAACTTCAAGGAGTTCATTAGCTCTGTCAACTGCATTGTGCCACGTAAATACAGTATTTCCAGTGGTCCCTTAGAACATCCATTTGATCCCTCCATTGTAAGTGCTGTGTAAACCTACGTTTTCATCATCTTGTTTACTGATTATTTTACGTCTTCCAATAGAGTGTTGGTGTTGTTGATACGGTAGGCGGTCCCGATGGAAACACACATTACTTTGGTCTTGCCTCTGGCTACCTGAGCCATCAAGAGCCTGGCACCAAGATCAATGCCCAAATCAAGCCTTGCAAATCTACCTTCCGTCTGCCTGATGATCCCTCCACACCTGTCATTTTTATTGCTGCAGGCACCGGTTTTAGTCCCTTCCGTGGTTTTCTTCAAGAAAGACATGCCAAGGGATTAAAGAGTTCAAAGAAGAACAGCAATGGTGAAGGCTCAGAGTGCTACATGTTCTTTGGTTGTCGCCATCCTGACCAAGACTTTATCTACAAGGAGGAATTCGACGCTTACCTCGAAGATGGTACCATCACCGAGCTTTATACGACCTTTTCACGATCAGGAGAGGTCGTAAAGTATGTTCAACATGCTCTTCTGAGACAGGCCAATTTATTATACAAGCTGATGGAAGAATCGAATGCCAAGGTCTACATTTGCGGCTCTGCTGGAAGTATGGCCAAGGATGTAAAGCGTACCTGGGAGCGTCTATTAGTTCAAATGTCTGGAGCGTCAGAGTCTGAGGCTGCAGAGCAAATCCAAGCCTGGGTAGACGAAGGAAAATACAACGAAGATGTCTGGGGCACTTAGATACCTCTTATTTATTGATACGCATATATTCTATCATTGCATTTCATGTATTACATTCCTAAAATAAAGTTATTGATTGCTTAGTTAAGGAAGACGCCTTTGATTCAAAGAAATGGTCGAAGTCTTAATCGCTTGTTCATGGTGCTCTTAATGTCATAATTGGTTTCATCAAAAATGTACAAAAACACAAATTCTGTGTGCAGTGGTACTACATGTCTAAGCATTGTATAGAGGACGTATCGCACCGAAAGAACATGGCGTGCTGATGCTCATCCAAAATTTACTGAAGAAATTGCCCTTCGATCCCAGTTGCAGAGGTCGTCAGTATTCATTCCAATACTCAACGCTTGATTGAGAACGATTCAAACACTAGTGTCCGCACTGCCATCTAGCCAGCTTGTCATGTTCATCTTCATTTTGCTCTTCTTATGACATACGTCCATAACGAATCTCATCTTTGTTGCCAGCACATCTTCCATTTTCTGTATTGAACAACACGCTGTGCTCCTGAGTACTTGTTGCTCAACATGATTGATTACCATCACAACATCAACAACAACTTGCCAAATAAATGTATAAAATATGTATATTTAATGTGAGTATTGACATGGTCTTGTATGTTTACAAATCATTCCTTTTTTTTTTTTTAATGTGTGATATTCAACTTGTCGACAACACCTAATATCTAGGTGGGGGACCACCACGACCACCTCTAAATCCACCACGACCACCTCTTCCTCTTGCTATAATAACAAATGAGTCTACATGACCATAACGCACACTCTATCTCTCCATAGAACGTACCTTGTTGAGCACGAGCAACTGTTGCTCTGCCTCTACCCAAACCAATACCTCTGCCCTTGAGTCCACCAGGTCCAGCACCTTTGAACATGGGGGCGTTCTTCAGCATATCGGGAACAATGAAGAATCGAACATGAGATCCACGAATATAAACTTGATCTAATTGTGAAACTCTTCCATCGCGAGCAGTTACTGTAATGTCTCTTAATTGGATGTTCATGTTGTCTTCAGCTATATGATACGCGCATGTTAGCATTAACATGAAAGCACATTTGAGGTCCATCCAAGTTATACCTTCTAATAATTTTCCACGGTAGAGTTGTCCTGTCTTTAATTCCAAGGAGATAATATGGCCTTGTGCTTCATGGAGAAGCTTGATAGGGACACCAATAGTCATTTTTTTATATGATGTAGTAAGAAAGAGTAGACAGAGAAAAAAGCTAAAAAAGCAAGAGAAAGAAATTTTAAAAACTGGAATAGGCGAGCCATCCTCAAGTGACGTATCGGAATAAACGCACAGAGTCTATGCCATTGGTTGAGATCAGTGTATTCTTCCATTGTAGCATCCAAATGACAAAGAAACGTTCCTTGCGAATAGCTTCCTTGGGATGGCCATTTGACATGGTAAATGTATCTTAGTTGGGCAGAGCGATATACTCTTTTGATGGCTGATAAATGTAGTAGGCCATTGCATGTGGATTATGAGAAATCATGCTCAGACGTTGATGGATTGCAGAGGCCAGTTCTTGTTCTGACATGATACTCTTTATATTCGCTCATCCCCTAGTGCCAAACGTACATGCCTTGATCCTATCAAGGCAATAGCCAAGTGCATCAATCTGTACAGGATATGTGCCTCTTGTCTAGTTGGCATAATCTCTACAACAAGCCACTTGGAGCATGCACTTCTGGTGACTCCTTTTCTGTACACATTTGGATGGATTTGATCAAAGAAACCCTTCAGAAAAAATATTTGTTTCGACACTTGATTTCTTTTACATGACAAGATGAGCAAACTCTTGAAATTTGAAGGCTACAACTACCTTAGACAACGTCTTGTGCTTGCTACTTTGAGTGGAAAACCAGTTCGCATTGAAAAGATCAGAAGCGATGATGAAAATCCTGGTTTAAGAGGTATGACATTAGAGCAGCATATGAACAGCTTTGAACCAGCAGCAACTTATCATTTGCAACATGGTAGATTTCGAAATGAAGTTCCTCAACTTACTGGAGAAGGTCACTAATGGTTCCGTCATTGAAATTAGTTATACAGGTACGCTTGGAGAGTTGTAGATCCATCAACAGACATTGGGTGAAAGACGCTGATATCATGAATTAGGTACATCCATCTTGTACAGACCAGGCGCTATTGAAGGTGGGCGCATTGAACATGATTGCGGAACAGATAGAAGTATCAGTTACTATTTGGAACCGATGGTTGCTCTCGCACCCTTTTCAAAGAAGCCATTTGTGTTGATTTTACAAGGCATCACAACAGATCACATTGACCCCTCTGTAAGCATTAACATGTCCTATAAATAGAGTGTGAGTGTGTATACTGACGTATCGGTTTAACACAGGTGGACATTATTCGTACAGTATTATTACCTCAACTAAAGAGATTTGGTGTGGATTCAAACTTGGAGCTCAAGATCACAAAGCGAGGTGCACCACCATTAGGCGGAGGCGAAGTAGTGTTTTCATGTGCTCCTATCCGTCAACTCAAACCAGTTCAATTTATCGATGAAGGACGTATCAAGCGTGTCCGCGGCATTGCTTACTGTACTCGTGTTTCGCCTCAAACAGCCAACCGTCTAGTGGAATCCGCTCGCTCACTGTTAAACAGATATATTCCTGACATTTACATTTACACCGATGTCTATAAGGGAGCTGAAAGTGGAAAATCGCCTGGTTTTGCATTATCGCTAGTAGCAGAATCCAACACAGAGGTCTTGTTGTCTGCAGAAAAGGCAGCAGAACCAGGTCAGACGCCTGAAGATGTGGGTGTAATGGCATCTAAATTGTTGCTGAATGAGATCCGTAAGGGCGGTTGTGTGGATACGACAAGTCAATGGTTAAATTTACTGCTGATGATATTGGCACCTGAGGATGTTGGCAAGATTAGAATTGGTGAATTGTCTGCATTTACGTAAGTGAGCGAGTAGTGATGTATATATGGATAAAAAGACTGATGGGATTAATAGCATCCAATATCTGAGAGACATCAAGGCATTCTTTGGTGTGTCCTTCAAAATCCAACCCGACGATTCCAACGACACAATCCTAATGACATGTATGGGCATTGGCTATGTCAATCAAAACAAGAAGACCACTTAGAGCATTTGTACAAAATTTAATAAAATCATCACTGTTAATAATACTAATCAAAAGAAAAGAGTGACATTTGTGGTTGATTTGATCCAAACTGCGCCTATTTAAGCGCAACAAAAAAAAACTCTTTTTCTCTTTAGCTACTTCTTTCTTATTTATATACACTCTTTTCTTTCTTTTGCACAACCCAATATCACATCATGAATGCCCCTGATCGCTTCGAATTGTTTGTTATTCCTGAGGGAAGGAAAAAGTACGGCATTGGCTAGTGCGTCAGGCATTCACGCACGGATTCATTAACGTTAAACCACATGTTAGGGTAGAGATGGAAGTAGACACTAAAATTCCCAATGCTGCTACATTTGCTATTGAGCGTGAGGACCACACACTTGGAAACATATTGAGAGGGTAACTATAACTACCGTGGATACTTTAATGCACGTTGTGTATAACAACCTCAATTAGTCAACTACTTAAAGATCCTCGAGTTTTGTTTGCTGGCTACAAAGTACCTCATCCTCTTGAACACAATTTTGTCATCAAGGTGCAAACAGTACCTGGCACATCGCCTGGAAAAGCACTGAAAGATGCTACATCCGAACTCATTTCAGAGGTCAACGCGCTAAAGAACAAATTTGATATGGAAGTGATTCGTCATCGTACATTTGAAGATGCAAAGGCCTCTCAATCTGGATACGATGTAGATTCAATGAATACGATGGATCACCACACTGGCATGGATGTTGATTTCTAATGGACTCGTTGGGATACAGAGGATCAGATACACATATATACATATATACAACAACATTAAAAAGGAGGGAGGATTTGGCTTTCTTTTTCATGTACCATTTTAAATATAGTAAACAAGTAATAAAATCAAATAGAAACTACAGTAAACGACAGGTTGCGTTGATAATTCAGGTTGAAAGATATACGTATATTGCAGCTCATGCAATGATAGATGTCTTTTTGACTCACATTCATTTGTGATGCCCTGAGATGTGGCCATTCATCTACATGAACGAGCCAGTTATAGATATTAGGCAAACTTAATTAGCAATGACAGCTACCCAAACCCACTTCAAGCGGTATGCCATCTGCTCTGTTGCTATAGCAACCATGAGGGTCCTGTGGTTGTTATGGAGATATCCAAGCAACATGGCAACCATTCGGTGAATCAAATGGCCTACAAAAACCTTCTGGAAATGATGATAATCAACTTTTTTTCTTACCAGCCTTTCAACATGGCAGACGAGCTCGTAGAACACCGGTTCGTGCAGATATACCAAGCTTGTGAAAGGGCATCATCCAAGCTCGATGACTTTTGGAACACACTTGCTCAGACATCAGCTATTGCAGTATCTCATGGTTGCGAGAAAGTATACGCTCGAGTCACGCAAAGCAACAAGGACCTCGACCTTCTCCAAACTGTTCAAAGTCTGCAAAATTTGATGCTCACAAACGATGATTCAACCAAAAGCGCCATCTTGTTGCGTACCATCACACGACTGTTGATATTTAATCAAGAACATGCGACTGATAAAGCCAAGATACAGTTTCATCACTGCAAAACGGACTCTCAGCAAGTACATCCCTATGCTACATTGATGCGGCAAAAGCCCACCTTGTACTTTGATTTACTGGAAGAGGTCGACTATGTGATTTCCAATCATGCGTCTGTTGCTATCTCTATGTCACATGGATTCATATCAGCCATTTTTTTGACAGAAAACGCAGTAGATCCAAATGCATTCTTGATTCGACTTACCAGTGCCATTATGACGAATGGCATCCACAGCAACAATAGCATGATGACAGATATCTATGCCTGCACATCTAACATCCTGTTTCAATACCCATTGCAGAAAGAGAGTGGTCGATATCTCTCGTTGGTAGACTTTTTGATGTGGATAACCATTATCAACAAGCCCTATCAGAAACTGCAAGCAGATCGAGCCACAGTCAGCACAACTGATTACATCTATCCTTTCATGGATCGCCTAATCACTGCGTCTTCCAAAAAGTATCCCATCATGAGCTATCTTGCTCGCTTAGAACGCATGATAGCAGACTGCTCCAATGATGTGCTCTCAGATGTGATTTGGGTCTGTTTGGCCTACATACTCTTTGGATCACAGAATGTCACTGAACAGCAAGCCATCATGCGATTGATAAAGTCCATGCGCGCCAAGGTCAGCAGCAATGTGTCTCGTATTGCTTATCTGCCACTGTATCAATTGTTATCTGAATTGAACGATAAAGACGCCTCAACGGATCTCAAGACGCTTAAAGACGACACCTTGAACATGCTCTACCAGCTTGACAACATCAAAAATACCGCTAGCTTTGATCAAACATCTAAACAACATGTAAGTAGAGATTGGCACCCTTTGAACTTTATCTTAACTAGTCCTTAGATGCAAACATTGACCCAAGCCAACACCATCTATGGACTCCTTGCTCACCTCCTTGTCTATCTGGATGGCTTCTACAACGACAGCATCCCTGTGCTCATCCAAAGCTACAATGCAGGCCCTGATACCACTTTGACACTCAACATGCTCTTCAGCACACCTCATGCGTACGATGCTGATTTGGACACGCAATGTATCGTTTTGAGCCGCATCACAGAATTATCTTCGCTAGTAGAGACGTCTTGCAAGTTTCCCATGTTGCTGTTCCTTCTTCGCATGCTTTGCGCTTCCTTTGATGAGCCTCGTTTAGTCGCCCATCTGTTTAAGGATGTGATTCCCATGCTTGCAGATCCCAGTGACCCTACTCTCACGAGCAAAGTGCTTCAACTAATTCTGTCATCTATCAGCAGTGGCGATACCATGGCTAGTTTGGGTGTCAAGGCACTTGCACACACACATCAACGCCAACCTCGTGTATGGCAGGAACTGAAAAAGGTATTTGCTGAATGGGTGCTGCGTCGCAAGTCAGGCACGGTACGTCGCAAGGTGGACCTCTCTGTCAGTGGCCCTATCAAGCTGGAATTGGCTGTCTTGACTACCATGCGAGATGTGTGCAAGACCAAACCAAGAGAATGTGCTCCTGATGTGCTGCCCATGGTCATGTCGTTGCTACAGACATGTCAAGACCTCAGCATGGCGTCGCTCTCTATTCTCATGACAACCATCAATCACTGTATCACAGCTGGTTTGGTTGAGCCTCGCTCTATTTGGAACATTACTGTTGTCTATCTCGCTCAATTTGCAGTAGATCAAGGCACACAAAAGTCTGCTCTGCTTGTACAAGAACTGTGCACATTTTACTCGATTGCAGGCTCGAGAAATGACAGTAAGCCGCTTTAGTTGATATCAATACACACACAAACTAACTTGATTAATAGCTTCTGAACCCTACCTGCAATTCAAGGAGCATTTGCTGACTGAATTTGTACTGCCCTTGATTGACTCGAACGATCAACACGCTGCTCAGCATGCCATGCTCGCCTTGTCCAAGTTTTCTGCTCAAGACATGGCCATTGTGTTACCAGAAAAGGCAGCTGAATACGTACAACATGCCACTCCCACAGACGATCATCCCATTGAGAACCAACATTTGGTACTTGCTACACTCATGTCAAACGAACTGGATCATATGCGTCGTGGTTTGTTCAAGGAAGAAAACAGCAAGAAGCAAGTAACTTCTTCTACCAGCAGCAAACAGCATATTACAAATGATGCTGGACATGTGGTGGGTGAGCACGAAATAGAGATACAAGCCTTGTTATCACAGCTTTGGGAAGACGCGCGCGTTGCTCCAGGCCTTCGCTCAGGCTATGCTATTGCCATGCTGTATACATTGAACAGCAGGGATGCGCCTACCAAGACACTGCAGGACATGAGCAAAACCAAATGGTATCGCTTCATGGTCACTTCTTTTACCGATGTCTCTTTGACAGACCACTTGCTGCTTCGTGTGTCCAGCATTGGATCCTGGAAATCCTTCTTTCAAAACGCACTTTCTGACACTAAAAACGAGCTGGAAGCCATGGCGTCTATTCTAGTCAAGGATCTGCTGGCTCGCTTAGAGAGAAGTACGGTGCCTGGTGTTACTTGCAACATTGCTATGGCCATCACTGGTCTTGTGCTTGTCATTCAACTGTACACGCCTTCGTATGCTGCTTCCTGTGCAAATGAAATCATTGACATCTTGATGAAGAACTACATTGTGTTATCTGGATCGCCCTTGTCGCACTCTGCTCATTTGATGAGCGAAGAAGTCCAGTTTGCAGCTAGATTTGCATTGGGTCATCTTGCTACTTGCATCATTAGTAACGAAAAGGTAGTTCAAGAAATATACAAGGTACTGTTGGATGCAGCTACCAGCAGCACAAACAGCAAGTATAGAAATATCGATACCTCGGTTGACCTCATTCAGTTTGCCAACGGTTACGCGGCTGGGCATTTCGTAGCTTCATTGACAGTGTATCCCACAATGACGGATAGCATTGGCAACTTGAAAACAGCTGGTTTGGCTTCTTTGCAACAGTATTATACGCTGGATGATGCCTCGGATAGCCGTGTTGTTGGCATTTTGATGGGTCTCGCTTCCAAACTCAAGCCAGCACTGATGTGCGATGCAGACACAGTGGGCGATGAATTGAACGTGGCTAGCACCAAACTCAAAGAGTACCTCAATGGTGGAAGTATTTGCAAAGGTCTCTTGTTAGGCTCAACTTGGGTTGTGGCCTTGGGCGCTCTTCAAGAGTACGGTGTCGAATACGATTACTCCAATATCATTGAGTCTGTCATGGCAGCTGCTTCTCGCGACGTAAGTCTTGAGGCCTTTGTAAGTAGCTCAATACTAACCCTCTGAATAGCCCAATTTAGCACAACACTTTTATCATTTCGTAGTTCCTTATACACAAATCTTATACCACGGCTATGTCCATGCGGATGCTGATGATGAAACAGCAGTGTCTCAGTATACTCAGGCATTTGAGCCCTTGTTTGACAGTATTCAATCAGACGATGCTTCTAGCAATTATCGTATTGCAAGCTTATTCGGCATTGCTACTCTGCTTGGCGTCGACTATCTCAACCGAAATGCTACCAGCGATTTGTATGCAGAAGCACAGCGCTATCAAGCTTCATCGAGACAAGCTGGTCTAGATAAATTAGCTGCCATTACGGGCCTTACTGTCAAATCTGCTCCAACAGGCAACTTGAAAAGTGGTCGTATCGCTGCTGCTGCGTGCGGTAAAGTGTTGGCTCACACCCACTTGCTAATGCAAGCCCTAGATTCAGATCAGTCGACGACAGGTGTTTCTTCCACTGCAGCAGATACTATGGCGGCGCTTGCGTCTGCTTCTTCAGAACCCATCAACTACAATCGTCTCAACAGCAACACCAGTTATTTGAGGGCCGTCTTTGATAAGCTTGCTCAACTCGCAAGCAGCTCGATTTCAAGCAACAAGCACAATATCACCATGCTGCTCAAGAGTTTTGTCAAGACACCAGGGCCACTGCCTCCTGTCAATTGGTTTGCCCTGCTTCTCAAGCTGAGCAAATCATCGCCAGACATGCAACAGCTGTGTTTCTTGTTTGCATCCACACATGCTGCGACTTCCTTCTCGCTGTCAGAATACCTTGCAACCCAGACGATGGCTCTTTTAAAAGAGGGTAATAGCACAAAATCTAAATGCTTATTTGCAAGCAATGGTGGCCTTGTAGAAAATGCTTTTGGTACACTGCTTATGCTGGGTGGATTACCTCGCGTGAAGGGAGTATCCAAAGAGGAGGAAAAGAGACGACGTGGCATGAATGCAGTAACCAAGAAGATGAGTATATCTGAAAGTCGAATTTTGGAGCTTGTAAAGCAGCTGGCTGAGCGATTTCAGTCGTTTGATCAAGACATGCAGGTTTGGATGATTGGTATCTTCAAAGAGAGACGTTATACTGACAATTTGTACAGTATGCAGCATTATCCACTTTGGCAGATCATTTGCCGTCCTCTGAAGAACAGTTGGACGAAAGTAAATCTAAGCTTGTGTCTTCACTTTACACACTGATCTTTGAGTCGGTAATTAGTCAAATACTATGCAACAAGTCCACGACGGAGAAAGTGCTTCGTCAAGCAGTATCATGCACTCGCACCGAGAGCATCAATCAGTTATTACCAACCGGAAGACTGGAAGATTGGGACCATGTCAGCCCTACCGTCAACTATCTAGTCTACCTCTGTGAATCATATCATTTGTCGAAAAAGAAGCAAACCACCATCAAGTACATTAGCACGGCTATAACTCATTTGATTGGAAATGGTGCCACTGAAAGCGAAAACTGCTGGAGAGTTGTTGCAGACATGATTGCCAATAATTGTCGAACAGATCAAGACGCGTTAGGATGGATCATTCGCGTATTGGATGCTTTTGTTGTCTACATTAGTAGCTTCCATGCTGCAGAGCAGCCTGATCAAGACGTGCTCATGAAGGCCATTCATACAGGCTTTCATGCTATTTTGATAGAATTGCGTTCTAGTCCAGAGAATGTCTCTGACGTGCCACTGCAAATTGCAGATACAGCTTATCTCCTCGGCTATTTTATTGGTATTGCAAGCGAGCATAAGACGGAACAAGAACAGGTACTGTAAATCTAGATGAGTATCGTATTAGTGCACGCGTTAATTGCTCTCGTTGTCTCTGTAGATTGTCAAACGTATCTTTAAACTGTTGGGCATGGTGCGCCACTTGCAAAGTGCTGACTGTACCGATTTCTTCAAGAGTGTCGTACTAGGCATGCCCTCTGTGTATTTGCTACAATACCAAATGTAAATTGCTAATAAATCAATATCGTAATTTTGATCAAGACTCTGCGTTTCATGTCTGTTTTCTTTGACAGCATGAAACGTCTATCAGCAAGTGCGTGCAACACGATTTTATGTCGTACATGTGGCACTATTATAAAAAGTCTCGATTTCTGAGCAGTATAAAGCCATTGCTTCTTTCTCTTTAACGTGAATACAACAGCAAATGGCACGTATGTATAGTTTGATACCTTCAGAGCTGTATTTCTGCATCATTCATTTCATCGACAAGCCTTTACAAACCAAAGAATGCAGGCTAGTTTGCAGACAATTGAATCATCGCAATCTTCACTATACAACGCGCCTGATTCAACACTTGATAGCACTGATTTATAGGGAGTTTTACCGTAGCGAAGCAAAGCTGCAAAGCCATGGCAATAAGGCGTCTAATCCAATATTTGGTACCGTTGATCTATATGAGGACTTGATTGTTGCGAAGTGAATATGCAAAACCATAATAGTATCCAATAATTAAGCTGCAAATTCGGGTTTTCATTTTCATTACTAATAAGCTTACCAACAACACAGCACATCAAAATTTGCATGAATCAGCTTTACCAAGATTAATATGCCTCCTATTCGAATTAAAAACTGCTCGAGTTACAGAACTGCCCTTCCAGTGAATTACAGCTACCAAAAATGTGATTCATACCGGGTAAATAAAAGCCATAAAGCAAAAATACAACCAAATTGGACAATTTTCAAGCCTTCATATCTTGACATATAGGCCTTTATGAGCCACCAGAATAGCGCCAAACAATTGCTCTCATCTGGCAGTTACTTTCTGACATCTTTGCTCAATTTTTTGAGGATCAAAAAAACATGGCCAAAATCGACCAAAAAGCATGAGGTACCCCTCATGCTTTTCATCGAAAATCAAACGATCGCGTTTTTCACCTCGAAAATGAAAACTTTTACTATGGTATATCTTGAATCAAAATGTTTCTATCGATCCAACGTAGCCCCTAAAATCATCTTTGTGGAGCTTTGATATGTAAAGTTTCGACATTTTGGCCAGAAACCTCATTTCATATTTTCGTAAATTATTCAATAAGTTTATTCAAAACATCCATCTTACTTGGTGCCATTGGATGCGCCTTGAAAAGTACTTCAAGAGTCTATTAGGAAGCATCGGATGATTATCACAATTCATATAGTCGAATATCATAAAATAAATTAAAAAAAGTCGAAAAAATACAATATCTGTCCAATCTTGAGCAGAAAAAATAAACTGGGTTTTAATTAGTTCTGGCGCTGTCATGGGCTAACCCAAATGCTTTTCTGATGATAATAATGAGGATGACAATGAGGATGATAATGGTGATTGCGATGCTGATCGAATGGGGGTCATGAAATTGAAAGCGCAATTTCTTGGCCCGAATGCCTTTTTTTTTGGGAGGTTTTCTCTATAAAGGTGTCTTTTGCAATGACAGTATCTCAAAACAGTCGCTATTATAGATCTTGCGCAACAAGTCCTGTATTTACTTATAGCCGGCTTTATGTCGCCATCTCAAGAGCATCATCAACGAATAGATATATCCCCCTCCTGGCTCTGATATAGCTTTTTTTTTTTTTACTATTAATTGATTGTTTAAAATCTACTTGATACGCCAGATTTTTATTATTACTGATTTGGAATGTCTTCGGTGAGAGCCCACAGGGCGACGCCGCCATCGAGCGTAACGAGATTGATTGGCTAGTGTAGGATATACCCCAAGCTCGTCTTGACCACCATTGAAGACATCAGGCTGTTTTATGGGCATATAAATAAACACTCAACTAATGGGCAAACTACCCGAAAGAATGTTTTGTCTTTCAAAACTGGTCGTTCTTTTGCAAACGTGTCATCATCTTGTGAATTTGTATTTGGAACTTCAGTTGCAAGATAAACAAACAATGCTATTACAAGCTAATAGCCAACTCAAAGTACTCGACACCTTAAACAGGTCAAAGATTGGAAAATGTGCGCCTATCCAGGTCGTTCAACATTTGATTTTCATTTATACACTTGTAGCATATGTTGCAGTTAATGCTCTTTGGTATGATTAGGGCAGCATTGAAGCTACGTTAGACCTGCTGAAAACGATGAAACAAGAGCCATATTACAAAATGAACTGTATCATTGATGATAGGGACAATATAGTATTAGACAATATAGTCAATTTTATCAAATGTGATAGAAACTATGCTTCTGTGTCGCATTTGGGTGATACTAGTCGCCCCAAAATAGCCATCTGCGTACAATACATTGTTTAGTTCAAGTTAAAGCCTGTAGTATCATGATTGTCGTCTACTAAATATGAAATAATATCATAGTCTAGTTTTAATATCTACATATCATACATGTGACAGAGCATACACCTCACAAATACACTCAATTGACACACCACTATTTATATAAACAGTGTCAAAAATACATTTTATTCAACATGCTCATATTCCTGAACTGAGATATTCAAAAGCTCGTACATGTTGGCCATTTTCGATTCAGTCCAACCGTGTTCCCTGACGAGATGAATGACCTTTCCATTGGCAAACCCCTCTGGGCCCAATCGACCTGTTCTTCCTGCCATGTGGACGTATGAAGTGATAGAAGCAGGTTTTCCCAATATAAATACATGCGAGACGCCAGGAATATCCACTCCCCTGGCTGCAAACTCTGTAGCCACCCATAAATCAGGCTTCTTTTTGTTGGTATGGTAATCTTTGATATCCTCTGCAACAATGCCTTGCTCTTTGAGCTTTTGTTTGACTGAAGCCACACTGATGGTAGGCCCGACAAACAAAATACCGTTCTTGACAGGCTCTAATTCTTGCAAAATGGCAATACTTTCCATCATACGGTCATCCATGTCGTCGAAATCAACCATCTTGTCTTGTCTGGGTGACGCGTCCTGCGGCTCATTTTGCGTCTTGGGAGTAAGGTTACGAATGGTATCATTGGAAATCACAAGGCAATGGTGTTTCACTGTATTGTCGTCGCTTAACTGTGAGCCGTGCACAAGATCAACGAATAATGGGTTCTTGAGCCATCCTTTTTGCTTGGTTAAAAAGTAGCGAAGGGGTCTATTCAGTGTGGCGGAAGAAATCATAGTTTGATGTTGACCCATGAGTTGATCCAGCAACCGTTCAGCGGGTTTAGGGTGAGTAGTGCGTTTGTGCTGTTGACGAGCAGTAGCGTATCTCTTTGGTAGCGACAGTGCTTGATCGGCTTCGTCCAAGATGAGTCGCTCGAGTGCATGCATAGGTAGTTTACCTCGTTCAAGCAAGTCAAGAATACGACCAGGTGTGCCCACTACAGTATGAGGAATGACATCTCTGTTATAATCAACTTCTGTATTTGCGAACACCCTGTAGTTGTTTCCCTCGCTCAATTGCTGAATCCAGTTTCCAATTTGATAAGCTAGCTCTTGGTTGGGTACGACATACAATGAATGAACGCTTTTATGTTGACGCACTTGCGAAGGGATCAATGATGCCAATGTTAGTGCTGTTCCAAAAGTCTTTCCTGTGCCTGTTCTATCACGTAGTAGTAAATCTTGTTGACCAGCAATCAGCGTAGGAATAAACTGCTCTTGAGCCAGGGTAGGCCTTGAGATGTTGAAGTTTGATCTTAATTTTTGACATGTTGCAGGAGATATTCCTAGCGACTGTGGTCGACCGAATATGTTATTAAAGCCACACAATGCCCATTGCCTCCATGATACTCACTTCGAACGTAGAATAGCAGCGACTACTACATATCAAATGAAGCTTGTTATACCGAGCAAACATTTTGAAATCAGGTGAAAAGATGGAAGAAAGATATATTTTTTTTTTTTTTTTACAAATGTCAAAAATTATTTATTAAATGCTCAAAAAATTAAAAAAATGTAAATCACCATGGCAACCAAAAGAAGCGTAGCAATCTGTTTAAAATGAAAAAGGTTAGAAATTATAATGAAAATACATCAAATCAAGAAGAGATGTCTAATTTCAGTATTCTGTTTCTTTAGTCAGCTAAAGGCAATAGGTTGTCTTCAGTAAAAATGCAGAACAGGTCTGTTGTGTTCATCCTTTTAAAGAAAGCAAAAAACCGAAATATAGACACGCTTCTTTCACTCTCCTAGTTGATTAATAATACTTGCCTTGCGGTTCCAATGATGTCTAAAAAGACAAAAGCATCTGTAAACTATGAAAAGTTTTCTTGATTTATACTTTTGGGCCGAAATTTCGGACGAAATGTTAAAATTTTTTCACTTTTAAACAGTCCATATCACAAAATGATGGACATGATTGGGGAGCACAGCAAAAGTATCATTCAGATCGGCGACCATTTTACGAGTTTAAGTGTTGTAATCAGGTTAAGAAAATGACAAACATGACTAATCAGATGAGCAGCAGCAGCAGCAGCAAGATATATTTTTTGAATGTATTTTTTTTTTAGCGTTTATTAGTGAAAAATTTTAAAAAGAAAAAAGATTAAAGCATTCGAGTTGATTTGGAGTATAATGAATAGAAAGAAGAAATAAGATGATATGAATGATGAATAGTAAAAATTAATATAAAAAGTCTAGATTATCATAAATAAACTTAAGAACGAGAAGAGAGTGCCTTGTGAGCCTCAGCTAATTGTCCCTCTAAAACCTTGATACGATCCTCGTAAGAAGATTCCTTGGCCTTTAAGTTTGTCTTTTCAGAATCCAGCACAGCAACACGCATCAATAGGCCAGCGTTGATCTTCTCGAGCTCTGAGACACGGGCCTCAAGAGTTTCCATTTTTTGCACCTTACGAAGACGAGAACGACGAGCAGCATCAGTGTTCTTTTGACGTTTCACGGCGGCATCATCAGCAGGATCAATAGAGGCATCGTCGTTGGATCGCTTGCGGCTACGAGAGGGAGAAGCAGAGAAGGCGGGAGTCGATGCACTGATCACAGCAGGCGACATCTCTGGCACAGCAGCAGTGGCAACAGGTGTAGGAGCGGCAACAGCAGCTAATGCGGCCAAAGCAGCAGGCAGTGAGTCGCCAATATCGGCAAACAAGCTGGTCATCTGAACATGGGGAGTACCGCAAGCAGTGGATGTGGCAGCAGTAGGCACAGGAGTAGCGGCAACAGCTGGTGTGGATGGCGTCGAGACGGAAGGCATTGAAAAGAATTGAGGAGCAGGAGAGTCCAAGATTGCAGAGACGTCGAGGTCAACAACGTTGGATTCAGCTAATGGAGAGGATTTTGATGATATTTTGTCCTTTGATTGGAAAGGAGGCGACATGAGGAATTGATCAAGAGGGGTGGCAATCTCAGGAGAAGAGTTGACACTGCACTCTGAAAGAAAATCTTGCTTGAGCCATTCGTCAAACATAGATGAGGATTCTTGAGCGGGCGTAGTAGTACCCATCACAGGAGTGAGGGACTGATATAGTTGGGTGAAAACGTCTTGGGTCATCTTTTTTTTGATTTTGATAGTTGATTGATTTGAGATTTGATTTAATAGATGGATAGTTTCTTCTTCAACAAGGTAACAATGATACTGGTTTTCGAGTCTTGCACGTCTTTTTGG
Organism: Mucor velutinosus; assembly: GCF_035048745.1. Taxonomy (NCBI): domain Eukaryota; kingdom Fungi; phylum Mucoromycota; class Mucoromycetes; order Mucorales; family Mucoraceae; genus Mucor; species Mucor velutinosus. The sequence goes on along the minus strand of NW_027041905.1, from coordinate 1,294,432 downwards.
TTGTTAATAGGCACTTTTGAGAGTGTTGTAAACATAATTGCGAAATGTTGTAAACCATAATGGTAAACGTAGTTAGTTTTGAGTTAAAATCGAGATAAAAGTATTTGGTGTCTGGTTCTATGTATTCGTCTCCGGAAGGAACGAGCGGTAAATTTAAGCAGTGGAGGCCATCGTAAAAACGGATTTAGTAAGTGTATAAATGTAGGTTTTCAAAGGGTTTGCAAGGGTTTAGAAGGTTGTAAAAAGTGTAAAAGTAAGAGCTGGAGAAAGTTTTCTTTTTGGATTCAAGAAAACTTCAGATGCAGGATATTTGGGATAAACTAAGAGATTTAGCCCAAAGAGTATATGAGAGAAAAGTTGTGTATAGAAATAGACAAGGGAAGAGAAAAAGATTTTCAGGATAAGATTTGGCTTTTATAACCCTCTCAGGAGCAAATTCATGATTGGATGCTCGCAAAGATAACGAAATGAGTCATTTGTAGGCTTTCCTGTTATAGATACTATCTCCCAGGTTTTTTTTTTTTTTTTCACATCAAATCAGTCGTGGCATACTGGTGGCTTATGGTTTCGATACAGGACCCAGCAATTTTTAATGGTGGATGTGAGCATCAATGTACAAAAATGTTTATCCCTAGCCGCCTCTGCTTGATTCAAGTAACGATGACATTTTGCGCGTGGTTTTATTTAGGTCTTATATATAATGCTCACCCCCTCTTGTTCAAGGGACTTGAGACCTCTTTCGTCTTTTCCCGTCTTTATTCCTAAATCGCAATGTCTGCTCTCAGTCCAACAAAGAATTTCTGGGGTGAAGTGTAAGTAAACAAAACAATACTGAGCACAGATGATATTCATCCAATGATAATATCCATAGTACATCTACCATTGACTGGTGCGAAGTGAGTAATACTGCTTGACTGTGTGAATAAATGGACAGAATCACCAACATTGTGCTGTTAGGAAAATTACACTGTGAGCCCGTATTTGGCTGAATTTTGGAACACGATTACAAATTTGGGATTTGGTAAGCAAATTGCGCATTCGTAGCACAGATGCTCGATGTGTCCTGATCATTGTCACCCATCGTATAGTGTTCTTCTCTCTTTTTGGCACCTATAATGTTCTCAAGAATCGCTCAAGCAAATCTTTTATCCTGGCTTATCTGGGAGTTGCATTTGTCGGTTTTGGCTCGTGCGTAATTTAGAATTGAAATATCTGTCAGGAACAGACGACTAACTCAACCCACCTGTCTAGATGGTGTTTCCATATGACGCTCCAGTATGAGATGCAATTGCTGGATGAATTGCCAAGTAAGCACACTATAATCAACCATTCGCATTGACAACAGCACCTCATTCTCGAACTGATATGCAGTGATTTACGTCGCCAGTATTGTAATGTGGCTCACGTAAGTTTCGCAACATCATCTCCCGACCCGATGCGCTAAATGATTGTTTAATTGTCAGATTTCTGGCAGATCCCAAGAGTGAAAACACCATCAAGGTTCCATTTGCATTGACCGTCTATTCTGCTGTCATTACATGGTCTTATCTGATCATCAACAATCCCGTTTTCCATCAAATCTCATACGCCATCCTTGTCATTGGCGTCGTTATCCGAGCCATCAAACTCTTCAATACCGTGCCCAAGTCATACACCTATGAAGTGCCTAGAATGCAATGTCTGCTTTGGATGTCGGCCTTGGGTTTCATTGTCGCTTTTATCCTCTGGAATATTGATAATCAATTCTGTAGCAGCTTGAGATCATGGAGGAGCACTGTTCCATTTTTAATTGGTGCTACCAGTGAGGTAAAAAGAGGAAGCAGACAAAGTACTTTTTTATTTCCTTCTAACGGCCTATTTATAGCTTCATGGATGGTGGCACATTGGAACTGGTAAGATGTCATTGGTTGGTTGGTAAAAGCATATGTGCTAAATCTGCATGTAGGCCTGGGTGTATACTATTTCATCGTGTTTTGCGAGTGGATTCAACCTACATTAGCAGCAAACGATAAGCGATCATTCAAATTGTACTGGGCTGGTCCTCTTTGTTATTTAAGATTAACAGACCAAATGAATAAAAAGGATTAATTTGCATATTCAATCAACACGTGAGGCACTGGAGCCGCACATTACATATGAGTGCACTGTTGCTAGCCAAGAAAAGAAAAAGTGCCTTGCCACCACTGCCCCCCCCCACTTTTGCTCTCCTTGAATATAGTTCCCTCCTTTATTGCATTTTTTCATCTCTTTTCTTCTTTCCTTCTCTACTCTTTCAAAATGTTACAGCATGGTAGGGATTCATCCTTGTCCTCGATCGCAAATTCGTTCAACGAGACTTGCTCCATTTCCTCGGGCTCACCAAAAACATCGCCCATGAATTCACCGTACATGTCTCCAGGGGGATCACCGAGAGAATCTCTGAACCAGCAGTTTGCCAACAGCATGTCGCTTCAGCCACCTTCAACTACCAACAACAACAAAAACAGTAATAACACATTTGTCCATAAGCTATACAAGTAAGGACCTGCATATACATCATGTATTCATATGCTAACGGTTATTTTCCAAATCTTTTTTTTTTTTTTTTTTTTTCTAATAGTATGGTAGTAGATCATCAGTATCAGTATCTAATTGCTTGGAACTACACAGGATCGTCATTTATTGTTTGTAATATCATGGAATTTTCAAAAGATGTTTTACCAAAGCATTTTAAACATAATAATTTCAGTAGTTTTGTTCGACAACTCAACATGTACGGCTTTCACAAAGTAAACAAATCACCAAGGGGACATAGAACATTAGCGGAAAATCAGATCTGGGAGTTCTCCCATCCAAAGTTCCTCAAAGATCGCCCTGATATACTTGACGAAATCAAACGCAAATCACTAGAGACTGAGAGCACAACTAGACGGGACCATGGCGATATCAATTCTCATATGGCAATGATGCAAATGTCTCAATCCGAGATGGTCCAACAGCTGGTGCGATTGCAAGATAACTTCTCCCAGGTTGTGCGTGAACTTGCCGAAACCAAGAGCAGACAAAACAAGCAATATCAAATGCTGAAAAGCATGATGGAATTCATATCAAGTCGACAACAGGAAGAGTCGCATTGTAAGTGAACGATAATACCGCCCAGTATACACAATTTGTATATTTACAAATCTGTATTGCATAGTACAAGTACCACCAGAATTAAGTATGGGCTTTGATATACAGCAAGAGGAAAGACCGCCTTCCATCTTCATCACATCGCACGATACCAATACATTGCAAAACGGTTACTTCACTCGCAATACGAATACCGCATCATCATTATCAGCAAGAGCTCCCGTGCTTACCGTACAAACGCATAATTTATCCCCACAATTAGGATTACCGCCCAACAGCCCTCTAGATCAGCAAAATTCGCCAGCATTAAGTGCATATCACACGGCATTAAATACTCCAGTGTCCCCTAGTCCTAGCCCTTTTATTTCAGATGATGATATTCCTAGCCTGTACAGTCCACATAGCCCACTGACACCAAACACATTTACATTGAATGAAGGCTACTATACCGCGCAGCAACAACAACAATACATCCCTCCATCTCTTCCTCAACATCAGCAATTTCAGCAGCAGCAACAGCAGCAACAGCAACAGCAACATCAAGATGTACATATGATGGATCAACATTCATTAGGAGGAGGGACTACATATAACTCATTTACACTAGGGGCTCAAGGAACTGGATAATCCTTATCTAGAGCTCAATATTGCCTTTATATATATATACTCATATATCTTTTGCCCCGTAATTGATGGCCATTTAATAAAATTGGCTTGGATTTTTTTTTTTTTTTTAAGAAACCATCTCCCATTAACAAAATCACCTTTGCATGCTTGTGTACAACGTCTATGTAGAATGCAGTATGAGCGCACTAAACATAAACAAAAGGAGTGGTGGTGGACACAAAAACAGGGCATCTAATACAAATGTGTACCCAATGTGATACATTGAAATCCATCATCTCCACATGCTGATGCTTCCGTTTTTCTGTTTTGATTCAATAGCCGATTTATTAGAAAATTTCTACAATTGCCTCTCTTCTACTAGGTTTCATCATATTAGACCCAAAAAGATGCTGCATCTGAAGCGATATATCCTCTATTTCAGCTTAGCCATCATCACAGTATGGACATTGAGCTACTACATGTGGTATCATTCAACCGGATCTACCGTGCAAGAATCGACATGGACCTGTACCGGTCAAGGAAGAAACAAAATTTGCGAATTCAGAAACTTTTGCATCGACAGCTACCGTGGTCCCTTTATCATATCCGACAAGGAGCCACCGCGCATCAATGTCATGAACACAGGTGATGCAGAGGACCTCTGGTTTCAACCAAAACATATTTCTACGAGTAGCCACGGGATTCATGCTGACCACGTTAATGAAACTATCTTTGCATATGCACTGTACTCGCCGTATCATTTCTCTCACTCGCTCTTCAATGGTTTGATGCCTTTATATAGTATAATGCAAGAAAAGAAAGCACCTTCAACTAGTTGGACATTGCGAGTTGGAACATATGACAATCAGCATACGACTGTCGATCTATTGTTACCAACCACATCCAAAGACATTGTGCTGGAGAAGGCTGATGTTCGAACTCCAAAGCAAACAATGCCCAACTATAAGCCCATGTGCTTTGCCAAAGCTGTTGTTGGAGCAGGCAATCGTTGCTCGCTGTGGTACTGTGATAGTCAGGTCCCTGCTCAGCACTATGCCTCGTTCAAATCATTCGCATTGAGCCATCCTGCCGTGCCTAATAATCCTTGCGCTTCCTCCATTGTCACTTACAAACCTCATGGAAAATACAAGATTGGTATCCTCAATAGAAAGAAGACTCGACATATCACCAATATACCCCAGCTCATTCAACGCTTATCAGAAGAGCTTGATGCTGCCGTCGTTACTATTGATTTTGAAAAAGGATGCGATATTGTCAACACGGCCCACGCTGTCAAAGATCTGGATGTTCTGATAGCACCTTTTGGAAACGGCCTAGGTGCTGGTTTATTCATGAAAGACGATGCTGTGGTGATATCAATTGCAGCTCGTTACTATAACGAACCTTGGTTCAAATACCCCATGACAGCTATCGGTAGACGTATTTTCAATTTTGAATGCACGAGTAGTATCTGTCAAGAGTACGATCAAGAATTGGCTACATCAGTGTTGCAAAATGTCGGTGTTCAGCTGAATAAAACAGAGATGCAAGAATTCCTCACTACTGGAAATCCGGAAAAAGTCCTGTCGACGTACTTGCCCAATTCCAATCCTTGGGATCCATTCTTGCAATACGCTAAAGATGTGAGTCGACGAGTGGACGTAGATCGGTTTATACCCTTCTTGAAGCAGATTATGGATTCGAAACCACCCAAAAATATGACCTATGCAGAATCTTGCAGAACACCGAATGTGTGCTGCGATCTGGATTGCGAAGTGGCATTGAATAGAAATGTCTTTGGGGAGAATAATGCTTGGAAGAAGAGTATATAATAATGTCATTCAATTATATATATATATATATAGAAATCAAAAATCAAGTTAATTATATATCATATTATAAAAAATGTTCAGTCCCTAGACACTTTTCTGAGAAAACCACGTCGTAATAGAAACCTAGATAACATATTGTTTGAAATAATAGAGAACGTGGAATTAATGTTTATTTTGTTCCAAAGTTGATATTATTGATAACGCCTGGTTTAATGAAACTGACCATCTCTTTGAGAGAAATGTTGATTATGATCCAAATTCCCCTTCTTACTGTAGACATGTTATGCAGCCCATGAATCGTCAATGTTCAAACTAATGGTATTAGATATAAAACGCAAGAAAACAGCATGATGAACGATAGTGCTATGACTTGCCACCTAGTTTCCATACGCTTCAAGGGCATTTATCATTGTATTGCCTTCATGATTATTAAAAGGGCATTGAGTTTGCCAGCCAGCTCCACCAGCCAAAATCAATTCAAATCCAGACCCATGGCCTGTTCCGGATTGGCCAAATCTTACTCGTTGACTTGAAATATGGCTCTTCCCGATAAACAAACATTGTCTAAAGGACGAGATCCTAAAGGTAGAAAAGCCACAGATTCTCGCCACAACGCCACCAAACAAAAGGATCCTATGTGGTCATATGCACAAATCCTGAAATCGGATCAAACCAGGGACACATTTGATCTGACATCTCGCAACTCTGACGAGCTGGGCCAGCTCATTGAGGGGGGTGGGGGGACAACTGTTTCTCCACGCCAGGGACAAGAACTCTGTGGTCATCTCGACCGAGCAATTCCTTGCGTTGCAGGTTAATTTCAAGGACCTTGCGATAGTACTTCGTAGTCAGTTTCCGGATGCTTTGGGTCTTCGCATCCGTAACGTCAGTCAGACCACCAAGTACTTTGAAATCAATTTTCGCACTGCTGAAGCCAGGGAGACCGCCCTGAAGAAAGAGTTTACCTATGAAGGGAAGCAAGTCATTGTCAGCCGTACCTATCCTAAGGACGCTACCATTGTTCGGGTTAGTGTAAGCAACCTACCTTACGAAGATGAGGAGACGCTGAAGGATGCAATGTCAACAATTTTTGGTAAATATGGAGAAATCTTGGAGATGGGTCTGCTCCATACGGTGCATGGGCACTTCTTTACCGGTAGAGGTTTTGTCACTCTGAATCTCATTCCTGGTAAAGAGTATGCGCCTCTGGTACCTCTAATTGACTCTTGGGAATCTGGTGAAACTCTCAAGATCACCTACACTGGTATGAAGCCTACCTGTAGTCGTTGTAATGTCACTGATCATGTCTTTGGTAACTGTCCTGTTATGAGCCAACGAGTGAAGCACTGTCATATCTGCAGTAGCCCTAATCACTTACAAGCCACATGTCCGGACGCATGGTGGAATCAACGCAAGAAGGCTGCCAAGTTGAACACAACACATACATCACCACACCAGCCAAAGGTCACTAACAAGGAGGCAGCACCTGTAGTGCCTACACCTGCTAAGGCAGATGAGAGTACTTCTGAGAAGGTGAAGGATACTAAACCCTTCATTACAGAGATCACCCCAGCATCTTCTCAAGAATCGACCAGCACCAACTCCAACACCACGGTATCCTCTTCCACTGCTGAAGAGACAGCACCCATTCCATCTAGTGATGTGGATGAAAGGGACGTCGCTGCCACTGGGGAGGAGCAGCTCACCAAGGAGGTTGAAGTGTGTGAATCTGAACAAGAGCGTTTAACGGTTATTCAGGAGCAACAGGGCGACATTCTGGAATATGATCTTGATGATAAGATGGATGGTGACGACGACGTCGATGATAGCGATATCAACATGGAGGAAGCGGCCAAGGAGGCGGCAAGCAGCTCTATACCTTTGGATGAGGTTCTCCGGAAGATGCGGCGCCAGCTCAGGCTCCAACATCGCAAGGCCAAGCAATTGCACAAGGACAACAAGGACAAGGCATCACGCCCTCGTCACGGTGGAACGGCTTCGAAGAAGAAGGCTTCTACCAACCCCTCATCACGTCAATAATTATTATGAGTAATCATAATAATTATAGGAAATCCTTAAATATCAAATTTGGATCTCTGAATTGTCGATATCTACTCAAAGTCAACAATCCTCAATCCTCAGATTCCTTCATTCGATACTTAAGGGGGCAAGATTTAGATGTTTTTGCTTGCCAAGAAACCAACATACCCTCTCTCAACTTTGACGACAGGATTGCAATGCTCGACCTGATATTTCAATCCGTTCAAAGTATTTGGACATCGTAATGCGGCATCTTCAACTTCAATCGAAATATTCACATGGAGAAGATACACATTTCTGATGATGATAGAATTATATTTGCAAAATTGACGATACCCGCGGAACCAGGCCTGTTACCCATCTGCAGTGAAATCAGGTTTAAATAGATTTCACAAAAAAAAAAATAAAGCAAAGGTAAAATACAATAGAAATCAACTGTATTTTATTTTGTGTATAAAATGAACTGAAGATCCTGGAATTGAGTAAAAAAAGAAGAGTATTTATACATTTGCATCTGGCTTGTAGGATTAGTGATGATAGAGAGCAATAGGTGCTGCTATTGCGATATCTGGCAAATGTTGTTGATGTTTGATTTAAAGTGGTAATCAATGCAGGAGCACTGGCCATAAGGGTCGATTTGAGTAACCTTGATGGGCTTGGGTGAGCTATCGTCATAGCATGATTTAATGTAACCTTGATGGTTTAAAGTGTGATGTTTGTTATTGAAGCATGGAATCCTTTATCTGGGATATTGTGCAACTATGGCAGCAGGGCATAGTTGTCATATTTGAATATGCTTGTTATTGATTTAATTCTATTTGGATAAAGATACCATCACCTATTACGACCATCATGGGTGTGATTGAATACACTGTGATCAGGAGTGATTCATTCACACGATGTGCGATATAAGCGTGTATCTTTACTTTAGTATTTTTAAATGGGTTTTTGATGTACATTTGAGCGCTTTCATTAATAGATCCAAATAGCATGAATTTGAATGAGTGCTATTTGATGAACTTTGGTTTTCAATTAAGTTGCGTTTGGGTGGCTATTTCATTACATTGCCCCCAGCCAAACTTTTTGTGGGGAAAAAGTTGACAGAGTTATGAATTTAGACGACCAAAAGTGATTTGATTGGAACATGTAGAAGGAAGGAAGACATAGATATAAGCAAGAGCAGAGAAACAAATGCCGAAGGCAGTGGAGGAAGGAAAGCTGGAAGCTACTAATGTTTGCGGCGAGTGTTTTCGCGGCTTGTGTGATCAGTGCCTGCTTTTCGCTTGTTACCAGCCTGTTTTGAGGGGCGTTTGTTTGTAGGTAGTGGTGCATGTCTTTGATGTTGCAGTTCCTTGTTGAGCTTGACCTTTTCCCAGTATTTTTTGATTGGAATGGGAGAGGAGAACAGATCAGCTGTAATGTATTCATTTTCACGTTCAGAATAACCAGCCCATTTAACTAGGTATTCGATCTCATCATCATCGCGGTAGCGATGATCGCGAATGTCCTCAACTTCAAAGATTTCGTCTTCAATGGTAGTTTCATCAATGTTGACAGGTTTGAGTTCAGAAGGAGTATATTCACGATGCATGAGAGAATTGGTTTCGTCTTTTAGAATGTAATTGCCAGCTTGGGTACGCTTGACAACGAAATATGGGCCAGCATAGAGAGGCGCGAGTTTGGATGAACGACCTTCTTCAAGGCGGACCATGACAGGAGAGTCAAAGGCTAGTTCAGGTAGGATGTATCGACGTTTATCCATACGCTTATTGTATTCCTCAGCAAGCCGTTGTGTACGCTCTTGGAGAGCAGGAAACACGATGGTATTCATGTGTTCGATACGCTGTTGGAGCTCTTGAATGGATAGTGCAGGACGTCCATTGAGGTTGAGTTTATTTGGATTGGGATTGACGTTAACTTGACGAGCAAACATGAGACTGAATGGGGTACTGGCAGTACGCTCTTTGACTTTCATGTTGAGTGCAAGTTGGACGATGGGTACGCGATCATCCCAGTTATGCGTGTCATTACCACACATTTTGCGTAGCGTATGCTCGAATTGTTTGATAGCGTTCTCAGCACTACCATTGGATTGTTTGTAGTAAGGAAGAGAATGTCGCTGCTTGATGCCAAGCGTTTTTGTGAAGTGATCCATGAGATTGGATTTAAATTCCTTGCCGTTGTCAGCTTGTTGGATGCTAACAGCAACACCATAGTCACCATAGATGGATAGTATGGCTTGAGCGACTGTAGCGCCATTTTTGTTAGGAATTGGACGAGCTATAATGTAGCGAGTACAGAGATCAATCACAACCAGCACATAAACATTTCCCTTATCGGTGATCGACATAGGACCTAAGATATCCATAGCAATGTGATCAAAGGCGTCAAAGCTGACGATGCTTTTAGCAGGGTTGAAACCTCGACGAGCGACGTTGTGCTTTGCACATTCAGGACATGATTTAAGTATTTCCTTGCAATCAGCGTAGATGGTGTTCCAATGTAAACCCAAATACGTGTGGATATGTTGAACCACAGACTCAATGCCAAAATGGCCTATTTTATGTGCATCTTTGATGATTTGAGCCCGATCTGCTTCTGGAGGAGCAATGTAATCCGTTGTAGAATTCTGGAATTCTTTGCTATTTAGTTTCACAGCAAGTACGTTGAGATTGCGGTCCTGAGAATAGACTGTGCGTTGACGGTTTACTTCAATCTTTTTGTTGGTGTCCCTTTTGATCAGAATGAGCTTATGCAGTTTTCTCATCTGTCGATCATTTTCATCTTCCAGCCATTTGTCTTCATCAATTATTGGATATACCCTTGAAAGAGCATCACAGAGAACATTTTCAATGCCTTTCACATGTGAAATTGTGAAGTGAAATTCTCCCAAGATTTCCAAGTAGCTCTGGAGCGTACTGTTTAGTGAAGTAGATGTGAACATGTAGGTCAATGCCAAATGATCGGTCAGGACCTCGATATCATTATGACCCCACAGTAGCGATCTAAATTTGATGAATCCAAAGACAACAGCGGCACACTCTCTACGGTTTGTAGACCAGTTGCGCTCAGCTGAATTGAGAGATCTGCTAACAAATGCAATATGCTTGATTCTACCCAGTTTATCCTTTTGATAAAGACAGGCAGCGATGCCATAGAGGCTAGCATCGCATTGGAGGAACATTTTGTCGTCCAACACTGGAGCATGCAGTATTTGGTTTGAGAGCAGTATTTGCTTGATGGTATTGAACCGATCAGTATGCAATCGTGTCCAATTCTTTTTTACGTCACTGTCATTTCGAAGACTATCGATGGGCTCAGCAACCTTGGACAGCATGGGACAAAAGTTTCGCAGATGGGAAACGACACCCATAAGCGAGCGAACTTGTTTTGCAGTTTTGGGAATGGGCCATTCGTCTATGTCAGATAAACGACGCATATCAATCTTTTGTATGCCAGGTCCAACCACAAAGCCTAGTAAAAAGACTGATGTCTGGAACCATGAACATTTTTTCACATTGATGCGCAGGTTGACGGATGTCAAGCGATTAACGGCAAGATTGATAAGCTTGATGTGGCTTTTCTCACAGATACTATGCAGGACACAGTCATCTATGTAGTGTTCAATGCCACCCCATACTTTGGTTGGATCAACTTGGGAAGGATCCATGTTCTTTTCCATTTCGAATTTTAGTTCGTCGGATAAACCAGTGAATAAAATTGACATGCATTTTACGAACAGAGAGCTCATAAATTTTAGGCCAAAAGGGGCCCTACACCATCTGTAAGAAATGCCATTATGCGAGAATATAAGGGCATTGCGAGATGCTTCATGCACACCATACGAATAGTATGCTTGGTGTAAGTCAATTTTACTTATTATGCGTGCGCTAGAGGACACTCGTTCAAAGATTTCGTGAATCTTGGGAACCGCATAATTTTCATGGTAATTGTCATCAATGGACGCATTGATGCGACGGAGATCACAACACACTCTCAATTTGGTGGGTTGATCGTTCTCATCCTTCTTTGTCACCGTAATCAGAGGTGAATGGAACACTGATGAGGGTTTGCAGCGTTCAACAATCTTATTTTGAAGCCATTCTTTGATTTGTTTGTCAATCTCGGCATGCGAGTTGATGGATAATGGATACTGGCGAATGAAGCAATCCTTGGGATTGGATATAGGAACATGCACTACACTTTCAGGCATGGAACATACTGCGTCAGCAGGGATGTTCTTGTTGGCATTCAGAGATTGTTCGATCTGTTGTAGAAGGATGTGACGTTCCTGAGAAGTACCATAATCAGCATTTTCTGGATTATAGACGTTTTCAGTGTCATAGTTTATATTCTTGAATTGAGCAATTTCGTTTTCGGTGTCAGGAAAGCAATGAGCTACTCCACTAAGATAGATGTTGAGGCGAGGCAAGATGTCGACTCCTAGGAGTACATCAAACTCTTCAGCCATGGAATCATTGAAGTCAATGATTTCAAAGGAATGTTCAAATGTAATTCCATTCATATAAGTTACTTTGATGGGTTCGGTGCTTCCAATGCGTTCAGCTTTAGATGCACTACCATCTTTGTTCATGCTCAAAAAGGTTAAATAACCACCCAATGCTTTGATATTTTTGATAGTAGAGAATTTTTTATTCAAAACGGATTTGTTAATGATGCTAACATCTGAACCAGGATCCACCTTTCCGATGATTCTAATGTTATTGAGAAGCAATGGTGTTATTAAATTGAAAGTGTTTTTGTTTGATGTGGAAGACTTACATTCTTTGTCTTCCATAGCCTCGCGGAAGAGGTCACTTTCGCTGGACCCGGAGTCCTTTTGCTTTCCTTTGCCATTACGGGAATGACGCTTTTGTTTCTGACTACTGGAGCCAGTTGTATAGGGTCGATGACCACTATTTTCTCTTCTCACGCTCAACACCTTGAACGAACCCTTCATAGCTTGGTACTCAGGGCAAGAGTGACCGTGGAACCAAGTTTTGCCACACCACTTGCAGAAAGTGTTTCCGCTGGCCTTCTTGGGTACGTTTGCCTTTTCAACTACACGTCTTGATGAAGAACCACCTTTGTTCAGACGACAGTCCTTCTCGTGATGTCTGGCCTGAGAGCCTCCATGGTTTGAGCAGTAGTAACGAGGAGCAGAAGAAGAAGCAGCAGCAGAGGAAGAGAATCCAGATGAACCGGATGAAGAGGACGAGGCACGAGAACCACCATGTCTCTTTGCGCTGACAAACGAAACAGGACACTTTTGAGTGTTGAGGACGTTCATGGCACAGGTAACAATCTGATTGGCGGTGAAGTTAGAACACCCAGGGAAGTGAACACCGAGAACAGCGTTGATTTGGATCTGCCATTCATTGGGGAAGCCGAGCAAGAATGTATCGCCAAGAGTGGTATCTTCAGATGAGTAGCCTGCCTCCATCATAGCCCGAGCGAAACGGTTGTAGTACTCCTCCGTAGTTTCTCCAGATCGCATGGTAGCGGTTTGAACTTCACGACGAGCATCCAAGCGTAGAGCAGCATTACTGAACTTGGACGTGAATTTTTCCTTAGCCATGGACCACGACTTTGCTGTCAGCAGGTCTTGATTCAACCAGAGATCAAGGTCGTATGGAATCGTGAGTGGAATGTATCGCCGCCATACATTTTCGACAGCCTTGCCTGAAGACGAAATTACCTTCTCAAAGGAGCGCAGAAAATGGTGAATCGAATCATAGGAGATTTCGTTGGGAAAGTACTTGGTGGCATGCGAACGAAGTTGGAATTTAGGTAGGTCTTGCTTGGACAATGAGATGCCCTCATTGTCACCAGTGAGTGATGCGGTGACATTAGATTCGGATAGCTTGGCTGAGTGTTTGACAGTGGAGATCAGACGATTCAGGTCCTCGATCTTGGATCGCATATCTTCAATATGCTTTTGGCCGTGCTCATTGTTCATATCAGTTCCCTCGACCAGGTCCAGCAACAGACGCACAAACGAATCCCGACGCCAGACCAATTTCTTGATGGAATTCAACGTGCTAGAACCAGCAGCAGAGGAGGATGCATTACCTGATGAACATGATGTCGACGCAGACAAATGAGAAGTAACTTGAGATGAGGATTCACCACCGTCATTGGGAGCATGGTTAGCCAAATCAGAAACAGGAGAGGATCGCAATGGCGTAGCATCCATCATGGCAATATCCTCTTGATGGTTTGAAGGCTGAGGTTGTTGTCCGACATCAGTACCTTGATCCAAGAGGATGGCCTGGACTTGCTGCCTAGTGTGCTCAATGGTATCGTCACCAGGTTGACGTTGAGCAGGAGAACCTTGAGCAGAGGGGACAGAAGGAGAGCCAGAGTTGTTGGTATTGTCAGACATTGTGATAAGGTTTGTTTAATAAAATATAGTTTGAATATTGTAAAAAATGCAGTGAAATCAGGTTTAAATAGATTTCACAAAAAAAAAATAAAGCAAAGGTAAAATACAATAGAAATCAACTGTATTTTATTTTGTGTATAAAATGAACTGAAGATCCTGGAATTGAGTAAAAAAAGAAGAGTATTTATACATTTGCATCTGGCTTGTAGGATTAGTGATGATAGAGAGCAATAGGTGCTGCTATTGCGATATCTGGCAAATGTTGTTGATGTTTGATTTAAAGTGGTAATCAATGCAGGAGCACTGGCCATAAGGGTCGATTTGAGTAACCTTGATGGGCTTGGGTGAGCTATCGTCATAGCATGATTTAATGTAACCTTGATGGTTTAAAGTGTGATGTTTGTTATTGAAGCATGGAATCCTTTATCTGGGATATTGTGCAACTATGGCAGCAGGGCATAGTTGTCATATTTGAATATGCTTGTTATTGATTTAATTCTATTTGGATAAAGATACCATCACCTATTACGACCATCATGGGTGTGATTGAATACACTGTGATCAGGAGTGATTCATTCACACGATGTGCGATATAAGCGTGTATCTTTACTTTAGTATTTTTAAATGGGTTTTTGATGTACATTTGAGCGCTTTCATTAATAGATCCAAATAGCATGAATTTGAATGAGTGCTATTTGATGAACTTTGGTTTTCAATTAAGTTGCGTTTGGGTGGCTATTTCATTACACCATCTATGTGCTCAACATCTATGCGCCTGCGGATTCATCTCAAAACAGAGCCATTTTTTACAACAGCCTTATGAACTACGGTGACATTTTGGAGCGTTTGATTTTGGCGGGCAACTTCAACTTTCAGTACGACCTTTGTTTGCCCAACAACGCACCCAACAAACGACCAATAGCATTTGTCTTGTTTACGGATACCTTCCTTCATGATTGTAACAACAACTACAGTGACTCCCTCTTTGAAACTCTTCCAACCTTTCGACGGGGCAAGTTCATTAAAAACGCTTGACTACATCATGGTGGGTCGCCAGCTGAAGGATCTCTACTTTGACAATAACATTGAGCACGTCTCTTTGGTGTGGACTGACCATGCTTTACTAACCATCAAGCTGCGTCTTCAACTCAACAACACGGGCAAAGGGTTATGGCGGGCCAACCCCAACCTGGTGCACTACAAGTCCTACTTGAAGAAGATCAACACTGGTATCAGCCACTTCATGCAGACCATCCTTGCTAACTCCTCAGATAGCAATCAGATCAAATGGGACCGTTTGAAGGGCTACATCCGGAAATTGACTAAAGCTTACTGCAGTAAGCGTGCCTCCTGGAGGAAACAGCGTCTCAACACTACGGCCCAACTGATGTTCTCACAGAACATGGATGTGCTCTTTTGGGAACATCGATGTTCTCATTTGAGAAGGTGTAGTTTTCCACATGAATAAAATGGGTTGAATAGCTAAACTATAATACTGTAGGCAACAAAGAGACTTTTATTATCTGTAAGATTCATAAAATTACTAAACGTATTATAAATTGCACGAGAAAATGGCAATTTAAAATTACCTAATAACTACTTATTAAAGTAGAAGAATATATTTCAATAAGATATTCGAGTAGTTTAGTGGGAAGAACGTCAGATCCACAAACGATACGTTGTGGGTTCGACCCCGATAGGAGCGTTTTTTTTTCAAATTTCTGAAAGTCGATGTGCTCATATAAGAATATGGATGGGCTCACATGGGAACATCTCGGATGTTCTCATAAGAACATCGGCCGACTTATAATAGATCTTTAGGAACGCCGATGTTCCCATATGAGAGCATTTTTCGCCTTTCGGGAACATCAGTTGGGCCGTAGTGATATGTCTGTGTTGTGCAACAACATGGACAAGCTATGATAATTGAAGTGCATCTCAGCTATCTAAATGCTGAGGTTCACCAGATGTGATAAGCGTTGTACAAGATAAATTGCTACTTTGGCATTCAGAACTTAGTATAAATAGAATAACTCTTGTCTTCATCAATAGATCTTTAGTTTTTGTGTCTGATCTTATTCAAATAAGTCTTTTCTTGTTTTTGTAATATTGAACATTTTTTATAAGCTACAAATTATAATCCATTTATTCTTTGTGCTTAACATTCTTGTATGAAGCTCATCACTCAAAGTTGGGTTATTTCGATAATCATCTATTTCTTAGCATCAAACCCATCCAATTTAAAGTATAGCTATACCAGCGTTTTTCTTGTTACAAATTGCTACAGAATCATGCTACTTTCAGAACTCAAGGAGTATTAATACTTCAAAGTCTGATTTTGGATAATACAAACCCTGAAATCGGAAACAGTTATTCGAAAACACTTTTATACATCCAAAATGTAATAGTATGGGGTGAAAGATAGCAACCCATGACACTGAGACATGTTGGGAATCAATCATACACGACGTATGCTTCGCAAGGCATATCGCATTGGGAGGACTTGGTACCTAGTGTACTGCTCTAGCTATATGACTTTTCTCACATAGTGAATTTATTAAAGAATATTCCTCGCATAAAACTGTGCGATAGATGTCAGATCGAATAATTGCATCTTGTCTTACTTTTGAATAAAGAAGAACTTAAATTGTATCTATTTAGATACCCATTTATTACAAACACAACACTATTATAAATGAAAGATCAATAGGAAATCAACTAGTTGTAACCCTTTGCTACTTCAACCTCTGGGCCAATCAGATTGCTTGAAAACTCCGCTGACCTAAAAAAAATTTGCGAGGGTTTCCCTCTGTTTTGATGTGAGGCAAAATTTTAAGCGCCGCTAGGTATACCAAATCTAGCCCTGTGCTATCATTAAACTTCCCCCAGATGCTAGAGCATGCCTTACTTACACCACCTAGCTTTAGATTCTGGTGTTGAGACCCTCAATCATCACTAAAGTAAGTAGCGATAACCAAGTGGAGGCAGCCTATCCACCTCCTAGCCTCGGATAATATCTTGTTGAGCTTCAGTGATAGGCACATCCACCACAACGTAATAAAGAGGTATGCTTCAAAAGAAACATAATAATAATAAAAGAAAGAAGAAAAGAACATACTACTATACTTCTATAGTAGTATATGTAGGCAAAAAAAAAGAGACGCTCACACGAAGCGAGTCAAAGAAACGCATAACAAACACCACATCAAAGATGTTCAAAAAAGCTTCTTGTTGCTGTTGCAATATAAATGCATACATGAGCAACGTGCATGGCAGTAATAGTCGGATGTAAAGCAACATGGCACAAATACGCACAACTGCAAAAGCAACAGTGGTATTATAAGTTTGCAATGCAATGTAATGACTAATGTTGTTTCATGTAAGGCTACAGAGGAAACACTACCAAAGAAAGAAAAAGAAGTAAGCGCAACAAGGCAAACATGATGAATGCATTATCACGATAAAGCAAGCAATAACACAAACGTTCAAAGAAGTATTATATTATTGTCACCAGAAGAAAAAAGATACTTACCACTTACCACAGCTACAGATAGGCCAGATATAGAAGATACACAATCACCGGATATAGACCACAGAACGAGCATACAACAAAGACAGTAGACCAAGAGCGACCAGATTAGCAGCAGCAACAACATCAGCAGTAATACCAGCACCATAATAGAAAGACCAAAAAACGAGTAACACCAAAAAACGAGCAAGCACCAAAGACAGTAGACCAGGAAAGACCAAATTAGCAGCAGCAACACCAGCAGCAACACCAGCAGCAACAACATCAACACTATAGAAAACCGAAGAACGAACGACACCAGATACCAGCAGGCAAAGACTAAAGAAGCAGCCACTAGACATGATAAACCAAAGAAGCAGCAGGCAGTAGAGATAGCAGAGTAATGGCAGCAGTACCCACGCCAAATAGACAAAAGAGTTATCAAAACCTAATAAACAAATACAGTTAGTGTTAATTCTACGCCTTCCAGTGCTCATTATCGAATCATACTTAATATATTTCACTTCAAAGAAGCAGTATCAAGTCTTTCTAACAGTACAAGACAGTGTTATCAGAAGCTAGAGTGTTATTACCAATCAAACGGTTTCCAAAATCACCATGGTTTAATGCTAAACGCGATTTGCAAAAAGGGTAAAAAAACGAGGGCATAGAAAAATGAGAGGGTACCCTATCCGACGTCACGACCAGTAGATTTAGTCTCAGTCTTGTGCCGCAGCAGCCTTAATCGCGGCAATTTAATTTGAAATTGTGCAGTGGTATTTTCGTGTTCAAACTTGACTTGATCTCACATCCTTTAAACGCTTTTGTTAAATTTGACTATGAAAACTGTCGTTATCACACCGAACCTTCTAATACATCTCTAGAGGGCTAAAGAAGCCGCATCAAATGATGCTGATTACATCTAGCTTTTAGACCGAAAATAATGAGCAATTTCCAAAAATATGGAAAGAGATTTTCTGTGAATATGTTAAGATTTAGCGTATGAAAGTCTCATGCAAAGAGTTTTCAATGTTGCGTTTCATCTTTACGATCAATTTGATCTAATATGTGTCATAGGAAAAGTCTTCATTTTTGGGGTGAAAAATACGATTGTTTGATTTTCAAGAATCTTCTCTTGCTAATGCTCATGGAAAAATGATGATTTTCATGAATTTGCAACGACCCAAAAAAAATTGAGATAAGGCATCAGGAAGTAAAGCGTGGCCAAGAGGAGGCGTGTGGTGCTATTCCAAACGCTCAAAACGCTTTGTGGCATCATGAGTTATTCGTACTTGAAAATGGCTAGATTTGAACAGAATTCGACCTAAAACGACAGCGTAGTGGGTTGCGTTACCAGAAGAGTAAGTTACGCTTCTGTCTGATAAACCAAACGTTCTGTATTGTACATTATGAGATCTCTAGTATCAATCCAAGGCGTGGAAAGGCTGCCTGCCCTTCGTGGTGACATGCACACTATTATGGCTTAAAACCTTTGCCAAACAACCGCAATGTTGCATATAAGCATGCATCTTAGGCTACATTTACTTTCTCCTCAAGCCACGTTTACAGTGTAGCAACATAGATGATGTTTATCGTATCACATCACATCTATGTTTACAAGTCCAGTCAATTATTGTGTGTGCACGGATGTCCCAGGAACTACAATAGAATCAACATTGTTGTGCCAGAAGGGCTACAACTGTCTATAAAGATTAAGGTATTCTTGATGGGTAGATATGTCTGTGTTGTGCAACAACATGGACAAGCTATGATAATTGAAGTGCATCTCAGCTATCTAAATGCTGAGGTTCGCCAGATGTGATAAGCGTTGTACAAGATAAATTGCTACTTTGGCATTCAGAACTTAGTATAAATAGAATAACTCTTGTCTTCATCAATAAATCTTTAGTTTTTGTGTCTGATCTTATTCAAATAAGTCTTTTCTTGTTTTTGTAATATTGAACATTTTTTATAAGCTACAAATTATAATCCATTTATTCTTTGTGCTTAACAGAGTTTATCTAATAAATCTTCATACAAATAAAAAAAATTTTCGGCTTGATTGAACTCTTTGTGAGATTCAACTATATGGATTGTGAAGATCACCTTCGCTTCCTAATACATTCTTGGAGTACTTTTCAAGACGCTTCCAATGGCACATATTATAATACGTGCTTTGAATGAAACTATTGAGCAATTTGACACAACATGAAATGAGGTTTTTAGCGAAAATAGCCATATTTTGCATATGAGATCCTCATAAAAGTGGTTTCAGAAGATGCTTTGAATCGAGAGAAACGTTTTGAATTAATATCATAACATAATAAATGTTCAGTACTTTTGCACTTTACAATCCTAATATGGAACCTGAGTTTCAAGGCATCTATCAGACCTGGCTCATATCATAACATAATAAATGTTCAGTACTTTTGCACTTTACAATCCTAATATGGAACCTGAGTTTCAAGGCATCTATCAGACCTGGCTCATATGAGAATAATGATTTTACAATCAATCAACAAAAACCACTGTAATTTCTACCCTCTTTCCTCTGCTCAATGCTGTCAATGTTTTATTTGAGCGACGTCTCAGAGCCTCAGAGATTTCACTACTTACTGCAGACATTTTATGCAACCCATGCATCGTCAATGTCCAGACTAACGTTATTAAATATAGAATGCAATAAAATGTCATTATGAACGATATAGAATGCAATAAAATATCATTGTAAACGATAGTGCTATGACCTTCCACCTACTTTCTATACGCTTCAAGGGCATTTACTACTGTATTGCCTTATGAAAAGGGCATGAGTTTTCCAGTTGGCCCCACCAGCCAAAATTAATTCAAACCCAGAATCATAGTCTGTTCCAGATTGGACAAATTTTGATGATTCTGGACTCGATCGAGCTATTTTTGCAGATTCGACTAAGTGAAGTATGATAATCACCCCATGCTTCCTTAAGCTTTCCTGGAG
Source organism: Mucor velutinosus (assembly GCF_035048745.1). Classification (NCBI taxonomy): domain Eukaryota; kingdom Fungi; phylum Mucoromycota; class Mucoromycetes; order Mucorales; family Mucoraceae; genus Mucor; species Mucor velutinosus. Next base: position 1,273,973 of record NW_027041905.1, on the reverse strand, counting down.
TACTTTTCAAGGCGCTTCCAATGGTACCAAGTTATATAGATGTTTTGAATACACTTATTGAATGATTTACAAAAATATGAAAAGAGGTTTCTGGCCAAAATGTCGAAATTTTATATATCAAAGTCCCACAAAGATGATTTCAGAGGTTGCTTTGGATTGATAGAAACATTTTGATTCAAGATATACCATAGTAAAAGTCTCCATTATCAAGATGAAAAATGCGATCGTTTGATTTTCGATGAAAACCATGAGGGATACCTCATGCTTTTTGGTCGATTTTTGACCATGTTTTTTTGGTCCCCAAAAAGTCGAGCAAAAGTGTCAGAAAGTAACTGCCAGATGAAAGCAACCATTTGGGGCTATTCTGACGATCTAAAACGGCCTTGAACGCAAGAAAATTCAGCTCAAATGCACTCATACTTTGCTGTATTAGGGACACTAAGGACTAAAAAGTGGGAATACCAGTATGCTGCTTGCCCGTATATGAAGTAGCTACGTGTATATGGATGTAGAACATCACATAAGAATCAGATCCACAGATAATATGAAGGGTTACTATGTGTAAGTGGAGGGTCAAAATGAAAGTAGCAGTATTTTGATAAAATACGCAAGAGCAATCAGTAGCACGAGCTGCCGCTGCGCAGGTTGGTTCTCTACCTTCGCTACGCTTCGGTGAGAACCATCCGAAGCATAAACACTCATATGATTAGTGATTATATATCAATCAACAATCAGGGTTCCTCTTCTAACATTTTAGCTCTATTAATTTTGGGATATTAGCCAAAGGCCCGCGGCAGCGCGAGCCGTTTGAACGTAGGTTGGTTTCCACCGAAGCGAAGCGTAGGTCAGGAAACCACCCGAAGTGCTGAAAGGCTCGTATACCATAGTAAAAGTCTCTATTTTCAAGGTGAAAAAGGCGATCGTTTAATTTTCGTAAAAAACCATGAGGTTCTTTTTTTTTAAAGACAGATGTTTTTATTGATTGATCCGTGTAAGTAGGTACCTAGGGCACTACCAAGAGGCGGGCGCAATTGATATGATATTCAATTATATTTAGGATAAAGCGATAGATGAAGCATGAGGTACCCCTCATGGTTTTCATTGAAAATGCCCTTCGGGGTAGCTGTCAGAGTGGTTTTCGCACCTGAAGCGTTTCAGTCGTGAGCTGCGCAATCGAGACACAAGGATGCTCGCGCGGAGAGATAGCCATTAAAACTATCTCCGCTGAAGTTACAATCTTGAAGTCTATCCGGTCTGGTTTCGCCTGGTAGTTTGTGTTGGGACAAACATCTCCCTCCGTCTATAGTTGTTATGTAGTTATTAATACTCTAGTTTTCTCTTGCAAGTCACTTTGTTCATATACACTTGTCTCGTATTTTGATACATTTAAAGCCTTTATTGGACGCCAGATCACTAATAAAGTCTTTAATATTATCCACCAGAAAAAAAAATTTTTTTTCATTGAAAATCAAACGATCGCGTTTTTGACCTTGATAACGAAGACTTTTACTATGGCATACGAGCCTTTCAGCACTTCGGGTGGTTTCCTGACCTACGCTCCGCTTCGGTGGAAACCAACCGACGTTCAAACGGCTCGTTACTATGGCATATATTAAATCGAAATGTTCCCCTCGACCCAAGGTAACCTCTGAAACTTCGTTTGAGAGACAATCATATGTAAAATGTCGACATTTTGAGCAAAAACCTCATTTTTAATTTTCAAACATTGCTCAAGCTTATTCTAAACATTTATTTTAAATTGCACCATTGGATGCGTCTTGAAAAGTTCTCTAGAAAAGTATTAATACAGTAGTCGCTCTATATAAGGCTACTTTTTTGGCGAGGTTTTTTTAGCCTTATTGCCCGCATAGCCTTAACTGATGCGCGTGACTTCTGTCAAAAAAAGTCGTGCGCGTAGAATCTATTACAGTACTATAATAGCTAATCGAATAAATCAATTTGACACATCCCCACTAACATTCATTTATCTGTTTATTTCACTTCTATTGAACGTAATATCCTATCATGTGCCTTAAAGATCAAGAGATCGCCTCACAATCGAGCAAAAGTATTGCATTATTATGCACAACATGCGCTTTCCTAATCTGACGCAAATGCAACTCGGTCAATGGGCTCAAAAGGAATTCAACCTTCATCACTCAGTCAAGCAAAAAACTGTATCGAACGTCTTGAATTCACAGGACAAGGTGGCCAAAGCTTACGAAGAAGAAAATTTGAAGGGAGAAAGCAGCAAAGCCTTGACGATGCCTCAATTGGACAGTGACATTTTGGAGTACATTCAAGCTATGAATGCAAAATCTCTTCCTGTCAATCGTGGAACTATTGCAGCTTTTGCAAAAGTAGTCGCACGCAGAAAGTACCGCATGCATGAATTGCCAAAGAGTAAGCAAATTCATTTCTCAGATGGATGGCTAACCGATGTTTTCAAGAGAATTGGTGTCAAGTCAAGACATTTATATGGTGAAAAAAAAAGCTCAGTTGACTTAACATCATCTAAAATTGTCGAAGAACTCAGAAAGATTGAAGAATTGTTGGAGCCATATGATCCCAAAGATATTCTCAACTTTGATGAAACTGGCTTATACTATGAGCAACAACCAACTCGCACCATTTGTCAGGAACCTTCAGGTGGTTCAAAGAAAAGCAAGAACCGATTTACAGTTGGACTAATCACCAACTATGATGGATCCTATAAAGGGCATCCCATTGTAACTGGGAAACGAAAGACACCAAAGGCAGCAAACAAAAAACCTGCTTTGTACAGAAGAACCACCAACATCGGGCAATCCCATTATGTAGAGTATCATTCATCACCCAATGCATGGATGAACACCGACATTTTTCGGAAGTACATCAAACGTTTGAATGCGTCTTTCGTTTACACCGGAAGAAAAGTTGCTCTCTTGGTGGACAATGCTTCAGTGCATAAATTGAAAGAAGAACTTAGCAACATTAAATTGATTTTTCTTCCGGCAAACACAACAAGCAAGTTGCAGCCTTTGGATGCCGGTAAATCAACACATTTCATTGATATCCGTACTCATCTCTAATCACACACTCGATAGGAATCATTGCGAACTTCAAGGCTCAGTTTCGTTGGCACCAATACTACAGGGCAGCGAACAAGTATCTTGCCGGGGTAAACCTTGATCTCACCGAGGAATACAGAATGGATGAGGTGGATACTCTGTATTTTCTTGCTGATTCTTGGATCAAAGTTAAGCCTCAAACAATCCAAAATTGCTGGGATCATACGAAAATCCTTGATTTTAAGTTTGCTCAGAGACAGACAATCGACTCGGAGGATGATGTACTCCCATCTTTCGAGCTACCTTTAGACGATGATCTAGTCAGTCAGTTGAACGAAATCATCCCTGAACTTCCTGGAAACAGAAGTAATAATGGGGTTCAAATGGTAACTGAAGTAAACGACTTGGATCTAAATGCAGATGAGTCTGATGCAATCGTTTTTAATCCCGTGATTGTTGAATTTGAGGATGGCGATGATGTTACCCAGGGATCACAAGAGCTTGACGTAGAGGAGGAACCAGAAGAGATTTACGATGTTGATACGAAGGAAATAAGGGAGAAGTTGAAGCATGCGTATGAAACTATCTTGTACCATACAATCCCAATGGATGAAAAAGAAAACGATATCAGATCGGAGGAAGTAGCAGAGAAAAACCAAACAGATTTACGTTTAAATGTACTACTTTTCAATAAAAGCTTTCTATTTTTTTAATATCTGATTGGCCCTAAATTCAATCGCAGCAACCACCACTATGAAATAAAGCTAAAAATTTTAGAATCTGTAGCCTTATATAAAATTAGGTTATTAAGGCTAAATAGCTGGTAAAAAAAAATTTGAAAGATTTCAGCCTTATTCCCCGCATAGCCTTATATAGGACGGCCTTATATAGAGCGACTACTGTATTTTTTTTTGTAGGGGAGACGAGCTCCAGGTTTTATTTAATGTCCTTTAAATGTCATACTGAGGGATAGAAAAGACTGTTGGTGGACCCAATGTCTGCAAAGAAGGGGAGTAAGATATTTTTGAATTAAGTTGGGAAAGAAATCTACTACTAATAAGGTGCGACACCTAGAGAAAAGTATTAATATGGGGTGATCATCACAATTTATATAGTCGAATCTCGCAAAATATCTCAAAGAAGTCGAAATTAACCGAATTTTGGCCAACCGAACAAAATTTTTGTAGCGAAATTTAAAATATTTTTGGTGGCGGCTGTTGGAAAGACTGATGTGTGTAGCTTGAAAGGTCCATGTATCTATTGTGTCGTTTGTAGCTCTAGAATGCATTTTCATAACTATTATGCGGGCGTACAACACTGCATATAAACTTTGTTGCTTATTGTCAAGATGATGTAAATCAAGGCTCATGAATCTGACGAATATATTTCAATATTATTGACTTAGACTTATCATTGCATGAATATGTGTAACTTGACACCTGGGAATAGATCTACTAATGACAAATCCTCAACAAGAGCATGAATTATCGGCTTCACAAACTGCCTTTTGAAAGAGCCATTGCACGAGAAGCAATCTAGAATAATATTCAATATCTGAACTTCTGTTTAATCAGAACGCAACAGGCTTTCACTCCATGCCTCTCTGAACCGCAATGACAATCAACAGACTTACATGTTTAGCCATTTAAAACGTATTATTAGTGATGGGAGCAGCATTGATAAATGCGTTTCTGAGATGCAGTAATCTCTTTCAAACACTGTTAAACGGAAACAAAGAGGAGGCTTTCACGTCGACAATAAATGTCAGCAGCAAATAGCGGCAGTTTCTGATTGACAATCAAAATAGAGTGAAATCAAGCTCTAGACCATGGCCCTGTTGTTTCCCGTGTTGTAAAATTTGACAAAGAATGTGAAATCAAAGCATTCAAATCAGAATGCGAGTGTTTATTCTAAAACTTTACGGCATGCAAGTAGTGTTCATCGCAGAATATACAAATTTCTTTGTCGAATTTACATGTCAATTAGTTTCAGATGGTCCATTCACAGTGGTACCGTCTGTTCTGTCTCCCAGCTTCTTGGAAAATGGAATATAAGAATAGCGCAATGATCGCCGAACGTCGTGGGATACGCTACGTGTTACGTTTCGGTAGTTTTAGAGTATAATGGTCTATGAAGTAATTTATGCCATCTCTCAAGGCTTTGGGTACATATTGTTCAATTCAATCCATCTAATCAATAACAGTTATCCTTTTTCCACTATTTTGGAATGCGGATCTATCTTTTGACATAAAACCTTGCTAAAGTAGGCTTCCTGTAATAAGTTTTGACTCGAGAAAGTAAGGCATTTAAATCGCTAAACTGTTAGTACTTGATAGATTATAAAAGGTTCCAAATAGAAATTTGCGCGCAATACAGTAAAGCCATCCCGGGCCAATTTTCGGTAAATATTTTTATCTTATTATGCTTTAAGTCGCTATATTTTATATGATGTCTTCTAGTGTCAATGCGACGCATCTAGAATAGGCAAATAATAGCCTCGGCTCAGATGAAACTTTTTACAATTTCTACATTGAGTGAGGTGTTGTATGCATGGACAGCGCTGCTGGAATCTATAGCAGTAACCTACAGATTGTTTCTAATAAAGTCTGATTCCGTTAACGCCGAGACAGTAGTATTTCGTGCCTGGAAATCGGAACAGGTTTAGCCACGAAGAGAATAGAAGCTTGGAATAAGCTTTCGATTCAAGTAAAACATGCTACTTCTTACCGATATGTTCTATACAATCAGCTCCTTTTTCTTATAAAATGCCAGTGCAATTTGTACAGACAGAGGCACAATACATAAATGTTTGAAGCGACTACTGTAAATAGCATGTAGTACGAGGAAGAGTATTAGGTGAGACGCATCTAAAACTTTTGAAATATACAAGGCTATTTAGTTTCTTTGTTTCAGTTGTTATAGAAAATAAGCTGTTTCAGTTGCTATAGGAGGAAACTCGATGGCATACTTACGGTTATTACAAATTTTTCTGCTCTAAAGAATGCAGAAATTGAAACATGTAATAACGAATCAGAATGTGATCGTCTCCCAGCCCTGTGGGTCGAAGAAAATTCCATACAGCAGCCTGAAATGGCGATTCTTTGGGTTTTTTGAATAGCCGACAGTATACTTCACAACGCGTCCACTATTGGTTCAACATAATAAACCATACAACAGATTGATTTCAAAAGATATCTTATATAAAGGAGGCAAGTGGGGTACGAGATTAACTTGGTTGCAAATCTTAATAACATATCCCTCTTTCAACTTATTACTAAATAAATCAATCATGCTTAATACAACTTCTGCCGTAAATCCTGATCTCTTCAAACAATCATACCACATATCCTATGATTCCACACATCTCAATAGACAGCAATCGTCTTCTTCACCCGAATCGCCAAATCAAAATGGCTATAACCAACAAAAGCAGTTTCCATGCTGTACTAATGATACTCTTTATTCGTTTTGCCCAATCTGCGGTGTCGACGTCTCTATTTTCTCTCATGAAAATCACTGCCCATCGGCGACAGCTGCTTCTGATTGAACCAAACAAATGAAACATCTGCAATATACATGCTATTATTCTTACAGCATTTCTTTATTTATCTTCAAACCATTCAAATGTCTTGAAGTTTATACATATTTATCATTAGTTATATTTACATTGTACATTACACACATTTTATTAGAATAAAAGAAATTCTATCTAAGCATCGTTATTGATTACTTGAAGAGGGATACACTGCTCCAGTCGCCTTCACATTTTCTATGGGTGTAGCGTCTAATTTTCTCTTCTTAACCAGCTCGGAAGCTACATTGATGAACACATCTACAACATGCTCAGGGATCTGATAATGCAAAACAAGTCTAGCCTCGTAACCGGGATCTTTGGACATGATGATATTATGCTGCTTTAATGCCGCTGCAAGCGCATCAACTGTAATACCAGCTGGCGCTGTATTCAAAAAGATCATGTTGGTCTCGCAAGGGTAAGTGAGCTCCATTCCCAAGTCTTGCAAGCCAGCTGCCAATCGTCGTGTGAGTTGATGTGTTTGTTTCATTGTAGGTACCACAGTATCAATGCAATGATGAGCAGCAGCAGCCAAGAGACCAGCCTGGCGCCATCCGCCTCCCATCAGCTTGCGAAGATGACGAGCTCTGATGATATCTTGTCTAGATCCTGCCAAAATGGATCCGATGGGTGCTCCGACGCCTTTGGACAGGCACACAGAAATAGTATCAAAGTATTGTCCATATTCGTGCAATGGAATTCCTGTTTCCTGACTAGCGTTCCAGAGACGGGCGCCATCCAAATGCATTTTGAGACCATGAGACAATGTAAATTCACGAATGCGCTTGATTTCATCTAACGGCATGATGCTACCATTCAAAGTGTTCTCGAGAGCAACGACCTTGGTAACAGGTGAGCAAAGAGTATCAGTGATTAAATTGGAGGAGATGTCTTGTACGGTCAAGTGATGTCCATTTTGAGGGACCACAGGAGATGCGCTTGCCTGTGAGTGATAAGCGAGGCCGCCACATTCATAATTGAAGATATGGGATCGAGCATCGAGCAAAACAGAGTGAGGAGGCTGTGTCAGTAAAACTCGAAGGCCCAGTTGGTTGGTCATGCAACCACTGACACAAAACAATGCTGATTCCTGACCTAGGAGCTTAGCGACATGTGCTTCCAATGCGTTTACAGAGGTATCTTCCTAGTGGATCAATAAGGTCATGATTAGATTTTTCGATGCCATGTTGCAGTTGTTTATATACATACACCAAAAACGTCATCTCCTTTACTGGCATCCTTCATCAATTCAAACATATCATCAGTTGGTTCCGTGGCTGTATCACTGGTGATATCATAAAATCGATTTTGATGGGGCATGATTGAGAAATATCTGTTTTTGCGAGTGAATGAGGACAATGAAGAGGAAAGAGCGGAAAAAAAGGATCTTTTTGAAAATGCAGAAATAAGCATCGTGGTAAATTATCGTTTTATAAGCAAAAAGAATAGTGCTTTATTGTTGTTTCGTTCGTTTGAGTAACATTCTGGGTGGGATCCCAGGGCTTCTTTTTACCTGGCGAGTCACTCACATCTTACTAGTACAGCTACTGTTGTCAAATTCCCACGAAAAAGAGGTCGACATAAATTAGACGTTGATTATGTACACATTTGATAAGGACATTGCATAAACAAAGCAAACAGACGTCTCTTCCAGAGATAAACAATTGAGCCAGCAAATGTCTAAAAGCCCTTTTTTGATCTGCCGCAATGTTTTTAAGGTTGGTTGCTAGGCAACCAAGTCAAGAACAGACATCAAATCGAAGTCTAAATTAAAATAAAATTTCACATATAAGGGCCATAGTAAGACCGTTGAAAGTAAAAGTCTACTTTTAAACATCAATGTAGATTGATAAAAAAAAAGGGGGGGGGGGATGCGAGGAGATAGAAAATAGAAAAGAGGAGTTTTGTTGATGATCAATATCACAAGGCTAAAAAGGTAGTATTCATCTTGATGCTGGAAGCTTGTTCATCAAATTTTGGTTTCCTCTTTTAGTAAAAAAGATCAGATGTGTCTTTAATGCTGCGTTTTTAAAAAGCAGCGACATTCTCTTGATTAATATAAAAATGAGGGGCAATCATTAAGGCATTTCTTTCTTCTTCATATTCTTACATTTTATACTCTGCTACATTAATTATGGATACAACTTGCCCAGTTTTAAACGATGGCACACCAGCTATTCAATGGATTTATGTAAGATTTCCAGCTAAACTTGTATAAATCATTCTCTCATCATTACCAAATCAATTATATAGAACATCTTTGGAGATTGCGTCTATGGATGGCAAGAGTCAATTAGTTTACTGTTTGGGTACCTCTCGATATTATGTTGGTTAAACGCACAAATGCCGTAAGTTGATTCTGGACTACAGCAAAGCATCGCAATATACTCATATCATCATCATTATCGTATCTAGTCAAGTGATAAAGAATTACAGGCTGCGTGATGCCGAAGGACTCAGCTTTAGTTTCCTGACGGTCTGGCTAACGGGTAAGCTACTTGATGTGCTCAATTGCGGCGAGCTTTTTTTTTTTTTTACTAAAGATCATGTAATAGGCGATGTTGCAAATTTTGTCGGCTGCGTTATTACGGGTCAATTACCCTTCCAAATCATTTTATCAATCTACTTTACTATCATCGATACCATTTTATGCTTTCAATGGCTTTATTACGTCAAGTATACCAACAATAGTATTCGTCGCTGGTTCGATGGAGATGATCAAGAATTCAAGCCTTTAACAATCCCTGCTGATACCAACACAAGCAACGCTGCTGCTCCTGCACTTTATACCACCTACAGCACTGGTGCTAGAGCCAAGGAAATCAACGAGCAATCATCCCTGCTGGGCTCATCTCCTCAGCCAAAGAAGTACGTTACCACCATGATGATGGCATTCTGCTTCTTCAGTTTTGGCAACCTACCTTCTGCCACCGATCTGTTCTCTGCCAACACATTAGTCTTGGAAGCAGCTGCTGTTGCTGTAACTGCAGATGACGGTAATAAAACCATCTGGGTGGGCAGATTCTTTGCCTGGCTGTGCACATTTCTTTATCTCTCATCAAGACTACCACAAATCTATCAAAATTTCCGCCGTCGCTCTTGTGAAGGATTATCCATGGCTTTGTTCTTCTTTGCAGCAATGGGTAACCTGACCTACGTGCTCAGTATTTTTACTAATCCTCATGCAACACGTGCTACCATGTTGGAAGCCGTTCCTTACATTATTGGAAGCGCAGGTACTCTGATCTTTGACGGAACTATTTTCACTCAATATGCACTTTATACAAACAAGGACAGACAGCAGCAGGATGTGGTTGCCGTCGAAGCCGTACTCGTTTAAGGGTTGCTCTTGTAAATAGTTGTAAATTTCTCCCCTTTTCCTCCTTATAGTAATAGACACATATACCATATACCTCTTTTTGATTAGTATTATCTCACAAACACAACAAATAATATACCAAACATGTTATCACATCATATGATGAAATTCGTTAATAAATAGGATTTCTACAACCCTCATGATTCCAATATCTATTTGCTGCTATTTAGCGTGCAATCACTGAGTAACCTATTTTGCCTGAAATTGCATTAGTGAGTTTGGTAGCGTTTACAAATTGGCTATTTGCGGTTAGAGTTATGTGATTCTTCCGTTTGAGCTGCCTGGCTTCACCCTTATTCTTCCTTTGAGCCACATGCAGTCGATAAAATCGGTGAATATTCACGAAATCTCGCTTTAATGGATATGCCATGACATGTATTATAAGTCTTTAAAGTGGGGGAATACATTTTCATTATTTGTTTAACAACTATCGTCTAACAGAGCCACCATTCTTGTGGTAGAGTGCTTCCAGCTCAGACTCAAGGGCCTTGATTTGAGCATGTCTTGCCTCCAGATCTTTATTCAGGCGATCACGTTCAGAGACCAGTTGTGTCTCCCATTGACGGAAGCGACTTTCCTCCTTCTTCACCTGTTCAGTGAACTCTTTGCGCAAAGCTTCCTCCTTCTCTCTGTGTTTGGGGTTCTCAACCTTGACAAGCTTGCCTTCACCAAACTTACGAGTGGCCATTTCTGAAAGACGGTAGTTTTCATAGTGCACAGCCTCTGTAGTTTCAATCAAATCGGACATGTGAGAGCGAATCAGCAAGTGTCTCAATTTCTTGAAATCGCAATGCTCTTCATTCTCAACCTCAGCGACACCCCACGAGTAGGCACGGCCTTTGACGGTGCGACCATCCGCTGTTTGCACATCTTGGGTGGAGCCAATGATACTGAATGGCATGGCAGATGTAATGTCTTTGTTGGATTGGGTTACTTCTTCATCCTCGCTCTCGATGGGACATTGGTAGACCTTGATGTGGTGCTGATCAATGCCGTTTCTAATCCTTTCTTTGAAAGCTTCTAGATCCTTTGGTGTGAGTGTATCAGCCTTAGCGATCACAGGTATTAAATTGACTCGAGATCCTAGTCTCTTCATCATCTCGACATCCAAGGGTTTCAAGCCATGTCCTGTAGGTCTGATAAAGTACAAGCATGCATGCACTCTCATGTCAATCTTGTTGTTACGGTTGGGCTGCTGTTCTTGGCGCATGTAGCTCTCATGTTGATCATCGATGAATTCCGAGATGGGCACCCAGCTATTATGGCTGTTTACATAGTCTCCAAAGCCAGGCGTGTCAATGATAGACAGCTTCACTCTAAACATCTTCTCCTCGATTTCTGATTGTTTACTTTAGCATGTTAAACCAATGTGTAGATCAACAAAAACAGTATGAATTACCTGTTTTGGTAATCTCGATCTCCACCGTTCTATCCAACTGCTTTTCATGTCTCTTGGATTGGTCTCTGGGGTCTTTGAGTGTAGTTGTGAATAGGGTGTTGACAAAGGTGGTTTTGCCATTGCCAGATTCACCACAGACCATGACAGTAAAGTTCACACCTTTGTTGGTAACAATCTTGTGCCTCTGATTAGGCAAATGAGCAACGCCAATGGTTGGTTGGGAGCTGATGGGTAATGTTACAGTAGGAGGCATTTTATTGATCAAGAACAATGAAGATGAGAAAGAGAGAGAGAGAGAAGAAAAGAGAAGGGAAAAAAAAGAGTTTATATATATATATATATATTTTACAAAACACAAGGTGAAGAAAATTATTTAAACAGGGAATTGCAATTGGATGGAAATTTGTCATGTAGCACAGTTGGTGGCAGGGTATACAAGAGATGGGATGTTTCGAGATTAATACAGTGATGTTGAAATAAGGTCCTTTTGAATAAAGTCATCTGCATTGTTGTTTGACAAGCCAAAGATGGCGGCTATCGAGGATGAAGATGAAGACACAGTGTCATTGGAGTGATTGGAGATGAGAATAGGCCGGCTCTTCTTGACAAACTCCTCGGACGAGTCCTCCAACGAAAGTCGACTAGTGCTGGCCGATTGCGGTGTGGATGTGGAGGGTCTTGTTGTGTTGAGAGAGCTTCGGATAACGGTAAAGATTCTTGAGAACATGATGTTTTGATAAGATAAAGAAGATGAACAAGAGCATCTGCTTGATGAAGACGCTATTTATACAGTTCCAAAAAGTCACATCATCATTGTAGCACCACACTCATCTCTGCCTATATTTTATCCGTGAGGAACCAAATGTGCGGCCCTGTTTGTCACCTCACTTTTTTCAATCTTTGAAACGAAACCATCGTGTCCTATTGGTGTAATTTTGCACTTATTAAGCAATTCTTTCATTTAGTATTTGTAAGATCGCATTTATCTTTCCCATCAAATTTGCGTAATCTCATGCCTTCCAAAAGAGAGCCATCTGTCGTACCAAGCACAGGCGGATCAATCAATGATGATGATGACGCTGTAAACTCACAGCAAGAAACTGATCAAGAACAGGCGGTAAGCTGCTACATTTCATTTTTAAAAAAAAAAGCATCTGATGGCATGCTAATCATTGCATCACATTGCTTAGCTGTTCTATACAGAAGTCGATGAGCTTCAGATGCATGGTATCGGCGTCGCAGACATCACAAAGCTCAAGGCTGCTGGTATTTGTACAGTAAGAGTAAGGGCAATCAAGTACATGACATACTACATGCATTTACTAATCGTTCCACAGGGAGTTCAAATGATGACCAAGAAAGCTCTGTTGAAAATCAAAGGCTTATCCGAAACAAAGGTAGACAAGATCAAAGAGGCTGCCATCAAAAGCCAGGTAAGCATAACGTATATTCCCATCCAAATGATGCTTGCTAAAGCCCCACCATAGGGTCCTGGTTTCGTTACAGCAAAGGAAATTGCTGTGCAGAGAGAAAAGGTGGTCAAGATCTCTACTGGTAGCAAACAGCTGGATGTATTGCTTGGCGGTAAATTTTCTGCCGTTTTCGTTATATTACCCCACAAAAAACTTATTCATATCCCACAGGTGGCATTCAAACTATGTCATTGACTGAGGTCTTCGGGGAGTACAGAACTGGTAAAACTCAATTAGCTCACACATTATGCGTGCAAGTACAACTACCAGAAGCTGATGGAGGAGCCAATGGCAAAGCAGGTACTATATCGCTGCGAGAGCACTGTCATCACGGATAATTTACACAGGCACATGTATAGCATACATTGATACAGAAGGCACATTCAGACCTGATCGCATTGTATCCATTGCAGATAGATTTGGCGTAGATCCTGAAATCGTACTTGATAACATTGTGGTTGCTCGTGCTTGGAATAGTGATCAGCAAATGGATTTGGTAAGCGAACTCGCAGCTCACTTTGCAGAGCAAAAGGGCGTCTATCGCCTATTGGTCATTGATTCCATCATTTCACTCTTTCGATGTGATTACTCTGGTCGCGGAGAATTGGCTGACAGACAGCAGAAATTGAACCAAATGTTGAGCAGATTAACCAAGATCTCTGAGGAGTACAACATTGCAGTGTTCCTGACTAATCAAGTCTCCTCTGATCCAGGAGGTACACTTTGCACTACATGGTTTAATATGAAAATCAATGACTAAACATCTTTCGCAATATTTAGGAGGAATGACATTTGTAGCTGATCCTAAGAAGCCTGTTGGTGGACACGTACTGGTATGTAAGAGTGGCACAGCTTTCACGTTGTATCAAATTTAGCATGACAAAGCACTAATGTTACACCTGATACTGCCCTATACAGGCTCATGCGTAAGTCTCTTTTTTGCTGTTTTCTATTCATGGTTATACATTATTAATTATGCAATGTAGTTCTTCGACTCGTGTTTACTTGAGAAAAGGCAGAGGCGAAGAAAGAGTGGCCAAGTTGTTTGATTCACCTGATATGCCTGAAAGCGAAGCATCCTATGCCATCAATAGCGGTGGAATCATCGACACTACCTTCTGATAGATATACCGTTATCCTTCACATACATACCACCATTTGCACATAAAACATCACATCATTGCATATACATAATAAATACATATACATTTATTCACACTCTGCTCTCCTCTAGCTGTCCTTCTTATTTTTCAATTCACCTCTCATATAGCGCTTACGTTGATTTAGCATGTGCGAGAACAAAACAGGGAATCCTGGAATGTAAATGAGGACTACAGCAATCAATCCATAGAAATACAGAGGATGGATGGCCTTGGCATAAGGCAACGCTTGATACACCATCATCATTTCCGAGAATACGCCCACAGGATACAAGACCAAGAAAAGGTTGTATCTGGCCCACATAATAAGGCTAGGCACTTCACCACCACTCAGATGGAAGACGTAAAAGATATAGCGCACACACTCTGCAATTGACCATGCAATAACCATCGTTGTAAATGACCAATGTGTATGAATCTCGAAAACGACATCGTTCACGGCCCACACCAGAAACAAGCGAGATGCTACTTGCATGGCTGTTGTCATCAGAGGCGCTCTGACCCAACCCAACAATGAATGAAGTACCTTGAAGAGCGTAGCCTTCAGCAACAAAATTCCAAAATCACCCTAACCCAAAAACTTACCTCAAACAAAGCAGCCGTTTGTACGTAGCTCAAAGCAGGCCACACGACGTCAAACACACCTGTATAGTCACCGTCATTGGTATAGAGGTGGGCTACTGTAATGAATAGAATCCAACACCAACCCATGGTGGATACTTGGTTGTACGATAGTAAATACCATTCAGCAAAGTTTTTCGGGCCTGGTGGTGGTGGCCTCTCCTCTCTTCGTTGTTGCGTAGGAGTAGCTACATGCCAAAAATTAGCTTTGCTACAAGCCTCCTAGTTCTGGATAAAACTTACTTTTACTATTAGCCATATCGCAGTGATAAAAAAGGTGCAAAATATGATTTTGGCGTCAGAATGCATTCGGCTTTTATTGACATCGGTGAATCATATTTGCCATTAAATGAAATTAATCAGTTTATCCGAGAAGCCAGCCATTATACAGCGCGTATCAGGTTAGATACAAGGTTAGTGGTGACCGAGTCTACTTTTTATTAATGTATGCAGAATCTGTTGCTCTTATTCTATAACGCTCATTGATTGATAGCATTTTGATAGGATGGTTGCATTTATACACGCATTTGGATGAGCAATTCACAACGAATAAAGTCGTTCAAATACATATAATAAAAACGAAGCAAACGTAAAAAAAGCAGTATTTAGACAGAGCTAAGGTAATTTTTTATTTGCAATGGGGCTTCTCCTTGGCTTCAAAAGCTTCAATACCTTCATGTTTTAAACATAGCATTCATTCTACTAGCCAGAATTAGTTGAATCTCCCATTGTCATTTTTTTCTCTCGAAATAGAAATTTTTGCTCAAAGACGCTTAAAGGACTTTAAATAAAGCATTTATTTGCCCTAAAAAAAATTCTTTTTTTTGCTCAAATTGCGACTTGCGCAACTTATTTTGCATCCTTTAAACGTTTTTGGATCGATCTATTTTGCAATCTATTTTGTATCCTATCATCTTTTGAATATGTCTGACACTAGTCATATACATCATTCTCCCTCTCAACCCGACGCTGAGACCCCTCTGCTGTGGACTCATGTAGTCGGCTCAAAACGCAAAGGCAACAGCAAGAAACAGCAATCCATTGTTTCTTTCAATCCTACGCTCATCCAACGACCAGTTACGGAGGCAGAGGCATCTCAACAGGCCATCAATGGAGAGGCCTCTTCAGGACCTATGGCTGTCATACGTCCATTCCTCAAGGGTATCGAGGAGGATTCGGTTTTCATCGATCTGACACCTGTCAAAGATCGTAATCTATTGAACAAGGCCCTTCTCAAGTTCAATGAAGCTACAACCAACTCTGAACTTTATGAAGACTTTCTTGGTTACCGTAGCAAACCAAGACATTACCTTGGCCATGCTTTTCTCGAGACAATGTGGCTGCCTGAGTGTGTAGGACGCACCACACTCATCAACGACGGCATTACCCTGGAAGATGGTACCTATTTGAGGGGCTTTCCATCCTACCCTGGCGATGCCACCATTGTCAAGTTGACATTACAGAATCTCCCTTTCTTGCCAGCTTTGCAACTCAAGGAGGAAATGGCGACTCGTCTCTCCCGATATGGTGATGTCCTGGATCATGGCATCTCAAGAACTAATGGCATCTTCCAAGGTGAAGGTTATGCTACGCTTAACCTTACTGTGCCTTCCTCCCCTGATTATGCCTGTGATGAATTGCACCCCGAAGACAAGCCCTGCCCTGGTCATCGACACCTGGAGAAACTCAGCCGAGTGATGATCTGGGATCCTCGTTCAGCCGATCAGCGAATGGTTCTGCTGCAATGGGACAAGATGCCCAACTTTTGCCGTATCTGTCATAGTGCCGATCATTGTAGGGCGGATTGCCCTGAGTACAAGAAGTGGATCCAGTGCTACCACTGTGATGAATATGGTCATGTGGAGTACAACTGTCCCCGTAATACAAGTCCAAACAAAGTCCGTGCGGTAGACAGTAAGGCTGCTTCGAAGCCCCGAAAAGTGTCTCAGGAGGCAAAGAGCGGTACATCATCTGGTAAGAAGAAAGCCGCTCCCAAGGTCTCCAAAGCTCCTCCAGTAGCTGCTGGTGCTGGTGCTGGTTCTGGTACTCCTGGTGGTGATACTGCTGGTGGTGGGTCTCCCGGTGGTGGTGATTCTGGTGTTGTTCCAGGTAACAATCAAGGTGATGGCCAAGGTGGTGCCCAAGATGTGGTCCACAGCGGCGTACAAGGTGGTGCTGATAGCCAAACCATTGCTCAAAAGCAAGGTGCTGATAGGGATGCCGACATGGACGAGCTCCCTCTGGCTCAAGACTCTGACAATACCACTGGTACTGAGTCTACTGATACTGAAATGGGTGAATCTCCTGCCAATCCTACTAGTGCATCCGAGAATGCGCTGGATCACCCAGTGAAGAAAATAGGTAAATTTGATGGTGCGGATGATTTTACTTCTGCCAAGCAACAGGCTGCAGTTACAGCAGCAGCACAGGGACAACAACAAGGCTTGACAGGCCCACCCTCACCATCTCAACATTAATATGATGAATTTACAACATACAGTGAAAATTGCCACCCTCAATTGCCGTGGCCTCAAAAAAATAGATAACCCAAAAAAAAGACAACAATTTATTAGATACCTTAGAACACTAGGCTATGATATCTTAGTGTTCCAAGAAACACATGCAACAGACTCCACTATTATAGACATGCTCAATACACAATTCAACACCAAGTCGAGTCTTTGGACTCCACATTGCGGCATTATATCACTTAACACCAATTATACACTTCAACACATCTCAGAAGGCATTGATGGCGGTCGTTTTATTTTGGCCTCCCTTCACCTTACTCGAGATGTACAACTTTTAGCAACAACACCACCAATAGCAACTCTACTCAACATTTACGGTCGAGCGTCAGCTCACACCGAACGCACAGCATTTTATTCAGAATTACTTGATATACCAATTGTCAAGGACACTATCACTAATACAACAAACACTATCTTTATAATGGGCGATTTCAACTATCAATACAAGGATCGGCGAACTGATGGCTCTCTCATCAGTGCACCTGTGATATGGACTGATCTTTTGGATGATTATTACATTGATGTATTTGGGGATGACAAGCACAACACCTGGCATAGTGGCAGAAATGCTGGGATTTTGGATTATATCTTTTGTAGCTCCAATGCTCATCACCTTGTAACTAGTACTAGTCAACAATACCTCTCTCCGGAGTGGACTGATCATGAGCTTTTGGGGTTCTCCTATCAATTTCAAGATTCCAATGGTCGTGGCCCTGGTGTCTGGAAGGCTAATCCCTACTTGGCTCGCAACAAAGATTTTCGCAAGGCACTGGCGGAATTCCTCATTGGCAGTGAGGAACGAAGAGCAGGTATCAAGCGGTTTACATCTCCCCAACAACAATGGGATTGGATCAAAGCAGAGGTCAAGTTATTCATCAAGCAGTATCAAATTGAGGATTTGAACTGGAGGAAGAAACAACTACATCGACTGCTTTCAAAGAGGAACAAGATGATGAGACATAAGAAGCATCGAGGATTGATATTTCAGGGATTGGACTCCATCAACCAGCAAATTCAGTCCCTGCAGCACTCAATTGCAGAAATAGAAATCTTGAAGGCAGGCAAGTTCTATCGTGAACATGGTGAGAAATCACCCGGATTCCTCAAGCGCTCTGCGGTGTCTCGAGAGAACCGTCGGTCCATTGTGGCGCTGCGAGACCCCTCTACGGGTTCAATGTGTCAGGCACAGGATGGCATATCTGCCATTGCAACTGATTTTTACACTGCATTATTCACACCAGAGGCTCTAGATTCAACAGCACTCAGTACCGTGATTCGAAGCATCCCTCAGCACTTAAAGATCAGCAGCGAACAACAGGAGGAACTGATGTTGCCGATTGATGTAGACGAGCTCTTGGCCGACAGCAAACACACTCGACGCCTTAGCAGCCCTGGCCCGGATGGCTTGCCATATGAGATTTTGTACCTGATCATGAAATTCCCACCATTTCATTCACTCATCAACCTAGTCTACAATGAAGCACTGACGAAGGGTAAGTTTCCGCCATCTTGGAACGAATCTGTCATGTGTTTGCTCTACAAGAAGGGTGATCCGGCTGAAATGAAGAACTACCGTCCTCTGTCTCTGGCCAATTCGGATTACAAGCTGTTCACTCGCAACATCAATCGTCGTATCATGGCTGTCTCTTCTCAATTGATTAGTCGCCATCAGCTTGGATTTATTCCTGGACGCTTTATTGCTGAAAATGGCATGATCTGTCAACTGATCATGGAAGATGCTCAAAGGAAATGGACAATTGCGGAACAACAGGATGACGACCCCACCTTTCGCAACTTGGATGCAGATATCGGTCTTTTGTTGGATCAAGAAAAGGCCTACGATCGTGTGAATTTGGACTATCTCAAGAAAGTCTTGACAAAGTTTGGGTTTCCTCGTCCCCTCATCAAGTGCATATACAAACTGATGGGCGACAATCTCATACGGATTAATCTGAATGGCCATATGTCAACAGAGGTTGCCAAGCTGCGTGGACTCAAGCAAGGAGATCCTCTCTCGCCTATCCTGTACAACCTGGCCTTCGAACCCTTTTTACTGGCAATCTTGCATGATCGTCAATTTCACGGATACACGATGGGTACTGCTACTACCAAGTTATTGTGTTATGCGGACGATGCTTTGGTATTTGTCCATGACGCACAGGACCTGTCTCGCTTACAACTTCATATGTCTCGCTATTGTGCTGCTTCCAACGCCAAATTCAACTATGACAAGGTGCAAGCCTTTTCGGTGTCTGGTCGGGATACATGGGACATTTGGCAAGTTCCGTTATCGCATGCCCACATCACCCATCTGCATTCTGTGGAAGATGATGAACCTTTGATATATCTTGGATTTCCTCTCGTACAAAGCAGGATCCAGCGGGTCAACTTTATGGGTGCACTGACAACCAAGATCAAGACGGCCATCCAGATCCACTCTGTCCGATCCCTGTCAGTTGTTGGAAAGGCCACTGTGCTGAATTCTCTGCTTCTGTCCAAGTTATGGTACGTTCTACGTGTTACTCCTCTCACCCAGCCCGATGTCAAGCAGCTGCGGTCACTGGCAATTCTTTTCTTGAGAAAGAACATTTTCCCTGTCATTCCTTGGAAAACATGGATTCTCCCAAAAGACAAAGGTGGACTGGGTGTTGTCGACATCCAAACTCAAGCTTCGGCTCTGTATTTTCGTTGGCTACATCCGTTGCTGGTATATGATCAATCTGTCATTGATGCCCACCCGGTGTCCTACCTTCTCAGTTACCATCTACGCAACATGAATGGATACCAGTATCACCATATTCCGCTCCTCTTCCCCTTTGCTCGTCGCAATCAGGGTTTGAAAACACAGCGCACGGGAACTGTCGATATGTTATATCGTGCAGTCGACTATCTTCCCAAGTCGTATGAAGCTGCTCGGATCAATACTGCTACTGCCATGGCTCTCCCACTACAGGCTGCCTTCTATGTCCCTCCATCCTCTTCACTGGTGGTTCCTCGTCGAGTCAAAGCGATGATGGTTTCTGATGTGTTTCAATATGATGCTCGGCTCAACTTTGTTCATTGGAAAGATACTCGTGACCCTTCCCTCCTCAATTGGAAACGTGCTCCTTCTACAGTGTTCAAAGGTCTTGCGTCTGCCCAGCTGAAATTTCAACCCTACTTCCATCCAGTGTGTAGTCCTGCTCCCCTGGTTGATTCTGATGTCTCCTTTGCGCCTCTAGTGCATCAATTTTGTCTACACGATGGCCAACCCCTTGGAAATGCTCAGGCTTCGGCCAAAACATTTCGTCTGTCCGTGCTGTCGTCGATGGAACAACCCTTGGCCTTGCAGAATGTCTCAGCTTCTCATTGGAAATTCTTTTGGTCCCTGTCTCTTACCTACATTCAACGTAATGTGATATACCGGCTCATCACAGGCTGTATCCCTTCTCGAAGCAGGTTACACTACATGATGCCTGGAGTCTTCGAGTCTCACAATTGTCCTGTCTGCTTGTCTCCCAATGAAACTGCCAGCCACCTGCTCTTTGACTGTCCATCCAAAGAAAAGGTATGGCTAGGCGTCATTTTTGAATTCCTATGGCCCACGACGTCCATCACTGACATCAAAGAGGCTCTTCTGTCCCTGGACTTTTCGGATATCTGGTACTCCCAAGTCAAAGGCATCCATCCTTACAGAATCCTACTTATCACCCTGTCTCAAATATGGCTAGCCCATATGCGCTTTGTTTTTGACAACATCATCCTTGTCCCTGAGGCGATTCTGGTGAATGTCCGCTCCACTGTTCGCCAGACAGTGGATGAGGATCAAATCCATTCCCTCTTGTAGTTTTGATAGTTTCGATAGTTCTGCTTAGTTTAGTTTAGTTAATATTTCACCTTCTTTTTATTATCTCTTTTTTAATTGCACCCGCCTCTTCACTTCGACCCAGTACTCCTAGTGTACGCGGCTCAATCAATAAACAAAATTTAAAAAAAAAAAAAAAAAACTTATTTTGCTAGATTCGACTATGTAAACTGTGATAATTAACTCATACTTTCTAATGGGGCTTTGTAGTATTTTTCAATGCGCATCCAATGGTACCAAGTAAGATGAACGTTTTGAATAAACTTATTGAGTAATTTACAAAAATATGAAAAGAGTTTTCTGGCCAAAATGTCGAAATTTTACATATCAACGTCCCACAAAGATGATTTCAGAGGTTGCTTTGGATCGATAGAAACATTTTGATTCAAGATATACCATAGTAAAAGTCTCCATTTTCAAGGTGAAAAAAGCGATCGTTTGATTTTCGATGAAAACTATGAGGGGTACCTCATGCTTTTTGGTCGAATTTTGTTCATGTTTTTTTGATCCCCAAAAAGTTGAGCAAAAGTGTCAGAAAGTAACTGCTAGATGAGAGCAACTGTTTGGCAATATTTTGACCATTTAAAACGGCCTTGAACGCAAGAAAATGCGGCTCAAATTCACTCAGGTTTTGCTGTATCAGGGACACTAAGGAATAAAAAGAGGGAATACCAGTATGCTGTTTGCCCGTAAATGAAGCGGCTACGTACATATGAATGTAGAGCATCACGTAAGAATCAGATCCACAGATAATATGACTAGTTTTCATGTGTATGTAGAGGATCAACATGAAAGTATTAGTATTTTGATAAGACACGCAAAGGAAATCGGTAGCGCGAGCTGTCGCTGTGCAGGTTGGTTTTCACCAAAGCGAAGCAAAGGCAAAGAACCATCCGAAGCATAAACTTTCATATGATTAGTGATTTTACATCAATCAGCAATCAATATTCTTCTAAAATTTTAGCTTTATCAATTTTGCGACATTAGCCGAAGGTCTGCGGCAGCGCGAGTCGTTTGAACGTAGGTTGGTTTCCACCGAAGCGAAGTGCAGGTCAGGACATCACTCGAAGTGTCGAAGGGCTCGTATCAATTAATAAAGATTATATCACATATAAAGCTATACTACTTTGGTTCTAAGCATAAGTTGAAATCCGTAAGGCACAGCTTTTCTATACATGCTTCTTGATAAAGCGTTTCTTGTTGGCTTTTCTACAATGCTGTATATTTGTATCAATAGTCACAGTCCGCGTACAGGTAGGTCGCATGCTTGCATGGCGTCTTACTACCCAAAATTGTACAAATCGCAGCGAAATCTGGATTCATTTGGGTCGTGTTTTCTAGCGATAGAAGACGATTCAGGCCGCCAGATTAGTACCAAACAACTACTTTCATCTAGCACTAATTTCCTGACACCTTTGCGCAGCTTTTTGGGGACCAAAATAATATGGCCAAAATTCGACCAAAAAGCATGAGGTACCCCTCATGGTTTTCATCGAAAATTATCTACAATTATGACTTACACATTACCATATATGACCTCTTTGCCACCATTATGCGTACTATCTGGAGACACCATTATCAACAGTTTTACAACCTCATCCCCTTTAATGCCATCCAAGTCTGTCGCCACATCCGCACAGAACTGTTAAGATTGTCAAATCTTAGGCAACTCTCCCATTAGTCTATTATTCAAGATTTATATATGGCAAGTCACTTTGTCTCCATACACTTGTCCATCTCTTTGATGCATTTGTTTTATTTCTAATTACTATCCTAATAAAATAATATCATCCAAAAAAAAAAAAAAAAAAAAAAAAAAAAAAAAAGTTTTCATCGAAAATCAAACGATCGCTTTTTTCACCTTGAAAATGGAGACTTTTACTATGGTATATCTTGAATCAAAATGTTTCTATCGATCCAAAGCAACCTCTGAAATCATCTTGTGGGACTTTGATATGTAAAATTTCGACATTTTGGCCAGAAACCTTTTTTCATATTTTTGTAAATTACTCAATAAGTTTATTCAAAACGTTCATCTTACTTGGTACCATTGGATGCGCCTTGAAAAGTTCTCTAGAAAAGCTTAAAGGAGCATTTTTTTTTTTTTTTTTTGTAGGGGAGCCGAGCTCCATTTTTTATTTTAAGTCCTTCAAATGTCGCTATGAGTGATAGGAAAGACTGGGTATGATTACAAGAGGATCGGAGGAACGAAAGAAAAAAATAAAAATAACAGATAGAAAAGAGCAAATGGATAAAAGAGGAAAAACTGAATACTTACGAATCTAGCTTTAACTCGGCATCCAAGCGAGCAAGAGAGCGAGCAAGACGATGTTGAACAGTGTCAGCGATGAACGGGGTTCGGTCGAAGATCCAGCGCCAGTGCGCTTGCCATATTGTCAGCAGAGTAGTTGCGAAAAGTTGAGGAATAGAGAGATCATTGAACGAGAGAGAGAGATCACGATCAAGATAGGGAGAGGAACAGAGTAATATTTGTTGGAAGAAATGAATCAGATCAACATCAGAGATTGAGGAAGAAGCAGAGAGATAGGTGTGGTACATGTGTCGCCAGACCAATAACTTGGGAGGGCAGGAGAACAGAGTATGGGTGATATCCTCCGTGGTAGAGGCAGAGCAGATGGTACATAGGGGAGAAGGGTGTTTTTCGGGGATGCGTAAATGTAGCAGAGCTCTTGAAGGGATTTTTTCGTAAATAGCTCGGTACCAGACCGTGCGAGCAGCCAGGGGGATTGAGATTCTCCAGAAGGAGAGCCATTGAGCCGGCCGGAGAGGAGAGAGTGAGGAGGAGGTAGAGGAGAGGGTTTGACGTAGTTTTTTGAAGTAACGGATGCTGTTGAGCGGCAACCGGCCTCGCGAAGGCAAGGAAGAAGGAGGAACGATAATGCTACGGCAGAACGCTCGAAGGGAGGGAGGTTGATGTGGGTTGAGGGTTGGACGAGGAGCAATGAAGCACTGTTGTGCAAAGAAAGGTTGGAATAGTAGTTGACGCGACTGAATGAAATCAGCAACACGTTGGGATACAATAGGATGGCGAGCGAATTGGAAGGAAGGACGAACACGAAGCACCTGATGATCAATATCTAACTGGAAAACCTCGCTTACAAGAAGCTTTCTGGCAACGTCAGAGCCATCTAAAAGAAGATTCGGTGGTATAAAGCTAGAAGAATATAAATTGTTAATAGTAGGAGGAGAATGTAAAAGTATTTCATAAAGAGGGAGTGAGTAGCAAGTAATAGCATCAACATATAAGTTACGACGTTCTGACATCTGAAAGATGGACAAGCAGGACTGAAGATTAGTGATTGGATTGAGATAAGTATTGCGACGGGATGGACTTTGAGGAAACCACAACCGATGGCGAGCATGCCGAAACAAGAGGTAGTAAAAGAAATGAGAGAAGACGGTGGAGGAGTAGCACCAAGAAAGAGTATAAGTTAAGACAGGAAGCGAAGGAGTGTTGTACTTGGAGAAGGCCGGAGAGTCAAGATATTGAAGCAATAGAGGGCACACCCAGTACCATTGCAGAGCTTGTTGTTGAGAGAGAGGATCTAGGAGCCCCAAACCACCGGCAGAGCGAGGTAAAGAGAGAGTAGCAAAAGAGAGTCTAGGGAATATACGAAAATTAATGAAGGCGGTACCCAGGCTTCGTAAAGAGAGCAACTGGGCCTTGGTAAATGTTGTGAGTCGTAAAACATGCCATAATTTGGAATAAATGAGTGAATTGAGAATGGTGACCCGGCCACGGATAGAGATATTGCGTTGGGAGTGGATAGCAATAGCGTTACGGATGGAGTCATACAGTTTTTGAAAGGCAACATTGCGTTGAGTAATGCTGGAACAAATTGGATAACCGAGATAAATGAGTGGAGTGGTGGATGTGCGATCATGCCAAGCGGTGATGCCATAAGATGAGAGCAGGGCTTGCCAAGTTGTTGATGGTTTACCTGAAAGAGATGTAGCTACTGTTTTGTGATAATTCAATAATGCGTTAGAAGCTTTCATGTAAGTAGTGATGGCAGCCTGCAAACGATGGAAATCGTGCGTGTCGCGAAGATACACCAAAGTATCATCCGCATAGGCAAGGATTTTGACCGCCAGAGGCGCAGTTGTAGAAGAAGCTGAAGAAGTTGAACCATCGGGAACAATGGGCGGGTCAGCAGCATCAGAAAACAGTTGTTGCATAGAATCTGAAATAACATCAGATTGGGTATCATTAGAAGGGGGAGGAGCTTCAGTGTGTAGGTTGAAACCCTTGTATTGAGGGTCTTGGTGAATTGATCGAAGGAATGGATCAAATGCGATATTAAACAGTAGTGGCGAGATGGGATCTCCTTGTCGAATACCACGTTGTTGGGTGATATAATCAGTCGAGATATGTCCATTGATGTTGATGTGAATTTGTGTCGAAAAAAAGAGAGTTAGTAAGGAATGAATAATATTAGTAGGCATGTTAAAACGTTGCATCACAGCACGAAGATAATCAGGATGAATGCGATCGTAAGCCTTCTCTTGATCCAAGAGAAGTGCAATACTGTCAGAGGATGTTTCAGCGGCAATGAGGCGAGTGTTGTGGAGGATCATACCATTGTCACCGATGAAGCGACCAGGCATGAATCCTGATTGTTGAGGACATATGATTTTGTTCATAAAAGGCATAAGACGTTGGTTGAGAAGTCGGGTAAATATCTTGGCATCGCAACATATCAATGATAGAGGTCGCCAATTCTTGAGGTTGGATAGGTCGCCGGATTTGGGTAGTAAACAGATGCAGGTTTGCAACCAGCTGGAGGGAAAGATACCCAAGTTGAGAGCATCATTAAATACCTGAACAGAGAGTTTGGCAGCCTTCGGGTGGTTGAAAATCA
The DNA here is from genome assembly GCF_035048745.1 of Mucor velutinosus. NCBI lineage: Eukaryota > Fungi > Mucoromycota > Mucoromycetes > Mucorales > Mucoraceae > Mucor > Mucor velutinosus. The sequence goes on along the minus strand of NW_027041905.1, from coordinate 1,248,060 downwards.
CGTTGAGAATGGGATAAGGTAAACCGTCGATGCCAGGACTGGATTGGAACTTGGTACGATGAGTACCAGTCAATAAGTCGGCATAGGTGAAAGGTTGCTGAAGAATAGTATGAGCATCATCCGGGATGGTGTCAGAGTCAGGGATCGTGTTGCACAGGGACTCGATGCTCGCGATATCGACCGGATCACTGGAATACAACGTGTCATAGAAACTAGAAGCAGCTGTCTGCATCGAAAGAGGATCAGTACATAATGTGTTACTAACTGGATGGAGGAGGCTAGTAATCGCCTGTTTAGCGGCATGAGTGGCAATAGTTCGCTTAAGGTAACCGGCAGAGGTTTCCCCCTTTTCACGCCAATGTTTACCTGCCCGCAATCGTAGGTTCGTAGCAATTTCACGTTGAAGCATACCAATTTGCTTTTCAACGGTGTGTAGTAGTTGTGTCCGGGTACGAGGATCCGAGTATTGACGACATATTCGGTTGCGCTTGCGTTGTAGGCGCCGGTGTTGGCGTTCCAAGGCATTGCTGCGAGCACGACTTACCCGACGAGCGATATCCTGAACTAGAGCTTTAAGAGCATCCCAATTGTCTTGCGGAGAGGCAGGCAAAATGGAGGCGGCGGCATCTATGGAAGCGGTAATCTCCACGGTAGTGAAAAATTCATCTAAAGCTGTAAACAGTTGATCCGTGAAATATTGATTAGTTGCTAGATTGGGGTTAGCTCGCCATAGACCTGATCCCTGACGATCCGACGAAAAGACAAACCGTGCCCGGAGAAGGGCATGATCGGTCCAGGAGGAATCAAGGAACTCAATGTCAGAAGAGTGTAGGTGTTGGAATAAGAAAGCAGAAGCGTACAGGTAATCGATAGTAGATTGACCGTTCTGTCTGCGATATGTTGGTAACAGAGGGCCTTCTTCCCGCGAATGTGTACATTCAAAGAAGTGCGTATTGAGAATCTGATGGAAGTGTCGGTGAAGGGCAGCTCCTGAAGTAATATTGTTAGTATCAAGTTCCTGATCCACACTTTCATCGGTCAGATATGAAGTAGCATGATAGTTGAAATCCCCCATCATGAGCATTGGAGCAAGGTTGGAGGGATCAGAGTCGAGAGGTGTAGATAAAGAGGAGAGAGATGCCTGAGAGGTTGAATAAGGAATGTCGAAAAGAGGCAACGCTAGAAGATTGCGAAAGAACTGCACTCTGGGAGAGTATTGGGCAGGAGCATAGATGTTAAGGAGTGTGAAGGGTGGGAACAACGCATTGGCATGGACAACCTTGCAGGCAAGGATGCGTTGGTCCAGATCGAAGTCTAAAGAATGTAAGTTGATTAATGGATTGAATGAGATAATACCACAATGTTGTGTCCATAAGGTGGCATGAGCTTGGAATTGTAGATTGAGTTGGTCCTGAACTGCCTCAACGGCGTGCGATTCTTGAATACATATAATGTCCAAATGTAAGGAACGTAAATATCGAATGAAGTCAGAGCTAATCTCTGGAGTAGAGGCTTTGACAAGATTGCGGCAGTTCAGGGAAGCTATATTGAAGTTGTGATTGTGCGTAAAAGATTGAATGTTAGTGGTATAATTGGGCATATTAGTGGCATAGGTGTGAGATTCATAGGTGTTAGTACTCATTAGGCCAAGGGGGCTGAGACGCCGTCAGCTGGGCTAATAGAGGTAGAAGAGGTAGCAGGTTGAGTAGTAGAATCTTGAGTTGCAGGAACATCATCCATGTTGACATCGGCCTGTGCTGAAAGGGCGATAGCCTTGGATGATTTGTCAGGATAGATAGCAGAGTAGAGAGAATGATATACAGATTCAGGAAGCCATTGACGCTTGAAGCAAAATTCCCTAGCGACAGCAAGTTGAACATGAGGGACATGAAGGCGCTTGACAATACGTATTAACCGTTCTTGATGGATTCGGGTGGCTTCAGCTTGCACAAAAGCCTGGTCAGGGTTAGTAGTATACTTACGATCACGGAGTAATGAAGGAGCACAAGGGTCAAAATCATTGAGGAGCTTGGAGGAAGGCAGCTTGGCCATGGCATCTTTGACAGTATCGACATAGTCATTGTGTACCAGGAAGCTGATAGTGTTGTTCTCAGGGTAATGGATGTCGAGGATGCGGCTCTGCGATAAGCCAAGTACTCCAAAACCAGCACGGATTTTGGAGATGGCTTCACGACCACGGGATGTAAAGTACAAGAATTGGTACCCATGTGATTCCGATGGGGCCGAGTAAAAACGATTAATTTGTTCCAAAGTTGGAGGTCGTTTGGACTTACCTTTGGGAACAGGCTTGGAAGAAGTGATGGCTTTAGGTTTAGGTGTCTTGAGAGTCTGGGGCTTCTTTGGTGGATCGTTCAATGGTGGAGTGGCGGCCACATCAGCCCATTTGGAGGCCGAGGTACCATCTGATCTCTTCTCAGGTACAGTCGGAGCTGAAGGCAAGGGTGGCAACGAGTGATTGGCAGTTGACTTGAGTTGTGCAATCTCTCGATTAGCGTTATCCAAAGCCAGTTGAAGTTCATGGTTTCTCTTCAACAAATCTTTAATTTGTTCCAGTTGAGAATCGTGTGCAGAAAGACGTGCATAGATTTCCTGGATCCAGTTAGGTAACTGAGGATGACCATGGATTTCGTCTGGGCGGGGAACATGCAGACCGGTACAGACAGTAGTAGGCGTGCTGGGCGCAATAGCAGAGGGTTCTAAGCCCAGGATGGAGGTGGAATCGGTGGAGGAGACTACAGGCATAGTAGTAAGTTGCGAGTCGGTAATCATGGAGACGAGAGGTTCTACTGTAGGTGCGTGAGTGCGAGGTGAACGACGCAAAGGTACAGCGGTAGCTTTGATGGTAGAGAAGCGACGCTTCTTGGACGCAACGGGTAGTTTGGAGGAACGGTTGCCGGCTGTCGTCTGTTTGGTTAAAGTGAGACGAAAGTTGGAGGTAACGGTAGGTGTCGGCTGACTTGACAGACCTGACTGAATTGTTGTTGTTGTGTTGTTTGTCGGTTTTGTTTTGATCTTTACTGCTTAATGATGTTTTCGGGGTTTGAAAGGCCCTAAAAACAATTTAGACGAAAGAAAGGTGGCTTAAAGGAGCATTTTTTTTTTTTTTTTTTTTTTGTAGGGGAGTCGAGCTCCAGGTTTTATTTAATGTCCTTTAAATGTCATACTGAGGGATAGAAAAGACTGTTGGTGGACCCAATGTCTGCAAAGAAGGGGAATAAGATATTTTTTGAACTAAGTTGGGAAAGAAATCTACTACTAATAAGGTGCGACACCTAGAGCCAGTACAGTCTTGCGGAAATCGTCAAAATATAGATCATGGATAAGAGCACAAAACACCAAACGAGGACATCAGTACTACGTCAAAAAAAATCAAACAACTTGCGTTCACCAGGATTTGAACCGGGATCCTCCCGTTGGCATACGGGAGTTCTACCACTTCGCCCTACCACCAGGGACACTTAAAGGAGCATAAGATGATTAGCATATTTTATATAGTCGAATCTGCTAAAATAGTTCAATCGAGTCGAAAATTGTTAAGATTTGACCAATCTGGAACAGAATGTGAGTCTGGATTTGAATTGATTTTGGCTGGTGGGGCTGGCTGGCAAACTCAATGCCCTTTTAATATTCATGAAGGCAATACAGTAATAGATGCTTTTGAAGCGTATAGAAAGTAGGGCAAATTAAATAGCGCTATTTTTAGTCATGCTACTCTTCTTGAGTTCTATATTTAATAGCGCCAGTCTACCAAAATACTTGTTAGATCAACTTCTTTCCTTTTTGAGGCTTTGAAAGTGTCTAGGGACTGAACATTTATTATGTTATGATGATATACGCTATAAATCGAATAAATTAAAGGCGTTGCCTTGTTGGCGCCGCTGGTGGCGGTGTTGCTTCTGTTGCTGCTTCTGTTGCTGCTGCTGGTAGTGGTGATGGTGTTGCTGGTAAGAATTTGAAACAAAAGTATTGTTCTGTGTAAGCTGGCTCACATTTTGTTGGCGATGCTGTGAATTAAGCTCAAATTGAAACGTGGCAGAAGGGTCTGTTGGGGTTGGGGGAGTCGAGTTATTAGCTGATAAGGGTGGTGTATATAGGAACGAGGAGGAAGATACCCTCTCTAAGGGAATGCTGTATGGAATAAACTGTTGTTGTTGTACAGGATGAGAAGGACGATAGTATTGGCGCTGCTGCTGCTGCTGTTGTTGTTGCTGAGGCACAGTGGCTGCTGAAAGTAACATCTCATCAGCATTGTATCGTTGAAATTGGGTTACAGCTGATTGAAATTCATAGTGCTTCTGTGTTTGCGTTACAGGAATTCCAGAATCTGGAGTTGCAAGTGGTACAATAGACGTAGAAGAACCTGAGAAGCCCATTAGACAATGATTATCATAACTTTCCTGAGTCAAAAAGTGATTGATTGACGCTGGATATGACATGGCGTTGGTGTTATTAGCACTGCCGCTGCTGTCGTTATAAGAAGGGTATACATGATGCGTAATAGGGCTTGTCCTTTTAGAATGATAGACAGAATTGGGAGCGTTAAAATAGCAAGAGGTCATACTGGACATTGGTGTAGAGTTAGCTAAAGTAGTAGCTCCATGATTGACTTGAGGCTGTTGAGTAAAAGGTTCGCTCTTTTCGATAGCAGGTATGGGTTGGCTAAATGTGTTTGTCTCAAATGAAGGTACATCTTTGTATTCATAGCCTAAAAACAATATTAATAATTTCATACTTCAGGTACATGTTAAGAAACTTGCTCTCAAATTCATGTGTTTGCTCCTTTGGAATTTCTGTTTGATTAGGAGGGACAAATTGCACAGGGAGACCCTGATTCTGCATATTCTGGAAATACACACTCGGATCATCTAGAAGCAGTGGATGCAATACGTCTGAGATCTTGAATTGATGTGATAGTTCCTTTGCTCGGTTAAATGTGATCCTGTTGGGGTTTGTAGGAATTAGTATACACATGCACACACATTTAAATATAGCAGCGAAGACTCACCAAACACCTTTCAGGTGCATTGGGCCCACTTTGACGACAACGCGAGCGTTTTCATTCTTTAAAATTCCATCACGTTTCCCGCGAGACATGCCAGTGACATTCAAAAGTTTTGTACCGTTAATCATGTCATTATCTACAATCAAGATATTGAAAGGTGGTCAGTGCGTTGTTTGATTCCGCTATCAATTTTGAATTACCTTGTCTTCGGGCAACACAGACGCTATTAGCATCCACTTGGTAACACAGTGTGCCCTCTTCTTCCCAGAATGAAGTAGCGAATTTAGGACGTTGAGCCCATCGAATCAATTGCAAGGGCTGCATCGAAGATGGAGGTCTGCTAGCAGTAATGGATGACGGAACAGACCGAGGCAGTTCCATTTGAAGTACGGGTTGTTGATGGATTACCATGGCATTGGATTGACTAATATCATGATTGCTGGCTGTATAGATTGGAGGCGGTTCATGAGATGCCCATCGCAACTGCTGGTCAGGGTTCGCTGTGTGTGGTGTTGCATGTTGGTGAAAATGATTTCCCTCCGTTTGAGTGGGTGTTGGCGCACAATGGCAATTATTTCCCTGATGCAACATGTCCATATCTGAAGGGGGACCCGAGTTAATCATTATTTACAGCTGAGAAGAAGACAAGAGAAGAAGGGAAAAGGTTCAAAAAAACGTTGAGCTTTTATATATTGCTGGCCATATCTTCATTATTGGCCAACAACGCGTGCCTTGAAACAACTTCTCTTTTTATAAATCGCTGGTTCTAATTTCGGAAGGTTATCGAATCTCACAAAAGAAAACAACCTCAATACGAAGTCTTGATTTACATCACAAAAACTAGATGCAGTACGGTTAATTGATTCAATAGGTCAGTTCTATGGCCTGCAGTGACATTGTAATACTAATCTTATGAAGGAAAATCAGAGGAAAAGAGTGAGCTCGTTGCTGTTCCACACCGTATATTCATTCATCTATAGTCATCGGTCTCAATGTGCGCTATAAATGCTGCTAATGCCGTACACATGTCACTGAGAAGCATGCTGGATGATGTGTAAGAGAACCTGAGTGCTCCAGCAAGGTATGAGACTTTTACCGGAGACGAATAGCAACCGTACCTCTTGACAGCCATAATGATGGATTCATTCAACATTGGATAACCCACACAGGGCAATGCAGTGATCCAGAGTAAAAACACTCTCATCTGCCTTCTGAGCTACTGATAGGTCTAACATACTTGGACACGTACCCGATTAGCAGGTTTATAATATTGAAAGATAGAAGAAAAAGTTCATCTATTCCATTGATGGACAATTTGTATCAGATTGCAATTTCCAACTTCAGCAAGTAATGTTTCATTTTCGGTTGGTAGAGTCGTGCAACAGGTCTGGATAGAATAGCCTCTTAGGTACCCATTCAAAGCCGGCTAATTTGTGTATATGTTGATATGGAATTATAAGCAAATATAGTACAATTCATACCTTCAAGTAAGTATGGTTCACCAGAAATTGGATGTTGTGGTCATTCAATGCATGATCCCACAGGCTACATAGTATTCCATGAGAGATGAACGGTCTTGGTCTCATTGACAGAAGCATCGCATCTATCCAGTAAATTTAATACGACACGCTACGTTGCTGTTCATTGAGAGTGTGTTCTTCGTAATGTACCTCAGTATTGTACCACAAATGTTTGGCTTCTAGTCAATATTCTGCAACACTTGGCATACATAGCAGTTAGAGCATCAAATAGAGTCCACGGCTTGTGGCTTGATATTTGAAACGCGAATTCTAGATGGAGGATTGCACTCGAATACTCGCGCCACTCGTTAAATTTTATACGTGAATGATATCACAGTTACAGTCGAAATCAACATCTTGAATGTTCACATAATGTCTCAATTACTGATCCATGAAAAGATGGCCGGAGGAGTAGAATTTGACGGCAAGTTTTGCCATCAAACACTTAATAAAATCAATCTCCCAGGTCAACATACTGTTATCATAGATTCATTTAGTTTTGTCACTGCTCCAGCACATGGATTTCTTAATAGGTGCTTGAATATTTTCTACATGGAAACGGTCAATTATCTTCAAATAGAGCTTCATGATTACAGAATACTCAAGCTAATTTGACTGAAGTTAAGGTTTAATAAAAAGAATGGGCAACCAATGTGTTGGTCTGAAGTGTAGTTACTTGATAAAAGTGACACTTGTATGCAGGCTTCTTTCCCTTACTTATACCACATTTCGTTACTTCATATTTGTTTCATGAGCAAGTTTCTAGATTTCTTTGATTTACATGTATAGCCATCTAAATGATTTTTTTTTACCATTTATCAGTTCTATTAAGCTCTCAGTAAGCATGGCAGGCTGATCTTTTATTGGCGATAGCGAACAATATGTAGACGAATAGGGCTAAAAGCACTATTTTTGTTGAAAGCTGATATTCCCTCACACAGCACATGGCCCCGCTTGTTCTTTAGGTAAACATTGAATGTGTTATTCCCCGCATTCATACTACTATTGTAATTGTCTTCTGGTAATCCATGCGTCTACACTAAAGCAGCACCTAATTGCAAGGACGAAGAACTGCCCTCACCGGCCATTTTTGTGAGAACAAGGCTATTGACTACTGATCTATATCATCAAGACTTGCCGTTGAATTCAGTCGTTGAGGGCTCATGTGGAAAAACGATCGTATTTGACATTCGGTACCACGGGAAAACCCTTTAGTCAATTGATAAGTTTAATGGGGGGGCTTGATATGCAGCGCCGCATGCTCTGTGGATTCAGTGATTGAAACATTACTAAGCAAACTGAGGATTTGTCAATGTTCAAAATCGCTTGTGTTCTTGTATTCCATTGCTTTACTTAATTTCACGTTTCCCTATCTTTTAAATCTTGATTGGGGGTTTCAACGCATTGTGAATGCAACATTTGCAACAATGTGCAAAGCATGCAATCAGTAAATTAGTCATTGACAAATTCCAGGGGCTGAATTGTATCAGGCAAGCCGCCTTACAGCTTTCATCTATCTTGATAGATCAGCATTTTCATATAGCTATGGTGGTACAACATCGCTTCTGCGGCTAAACTCTCTTTCAGCGACAATGCGTTAACATATATTAATCGCAGTGCACACTATTTACGTTTTTGAAGCAATCATGTTAATGATAACAATATGTAAAGAGTATTTATGAATATGAATATGAAGTAATAATATAAAGAGTGCCTTCGAATTCGTGCACTCGAGATAAATGAATATGAAATATAAAAAATCTACAATGAGGAAGCATAATTGAATGTTATGGGTTAAGCGAGAGAGCAACTACGCCCAACAATATGAATTGCCCCTTAAATTTTAACACACTGAAACGTTATAGAATCCAGGAGGTGGAATTGTTTGCGATTGATAATGATGGTGAATTTGATGATGATGTTGCTGTTGTTGAGGTTGTTGCTGATGGTAAGCTTGTCTTGTAGTAGGGTCAATGATGGGTATGGCTCGAATCACAGTGGGAGGCACCATTGATTGTTGATAGCTATAGTCAGTGTTGTAATAGTAATTCTTGTGATAATCTGCTACATGAGCACTGCCACTACTACTGCTGCTATTGCTACTAAGACTACTATGGACGCTGCTGGGGCTTGTATTGACTGGACTTGCAGTATTCTTGTAAGAAACCCATTGAGCCATTGACGGAGAAGTGGTGCTATGTGCCTTTTGTGAGTACTGCTGATGCACAGGCACGGCAACAGGGGTCATATTGCTAGGATCAATAATAGGGATAGCTCTTGTGGCATTTGGGGCTGTTGCAACTGCGGCTGTCGAGGATGAGTTGGATCTGGAAGGAGTCTGTTGGTAATAGCGATGTTGTTTTGAGGATGTGTAATACGACGAGGAAGCTGACGACGACGACGATGATGAAATGGATGAATTTGGAGATGGATATGGAGACGTGCGCCTCTGAACTCTTTCCCGGTGCTCGGTAGCCTGGCATATGGAGAGATTAGACAAGTGAACACTACTTTCCTGCGCCAATACATACCTCTTCAACATGGAAAACAGGGCAAAATTCATGATCATCATAAAAGTTCTTTGCCAATTCATATTGTGTTCTAAATTGCTCGAGTCTCAAATCTAGAGTGAAGAGAGATTATTATCAGTAAGAGATGAAAATGCATCTCTCAAGATAGCTTACTCGAGACAGAAGATAATGAAATCACATTGTTGGAAGGCATTGAGTAGCGTTTTCTTTAAGAAAGGAAAGAGATAGATGAAGAAAGAGATGGAAATGAAAGAAACTCAAGTGGGGCCCTTATGCAAAGGCGAAAACACACAGCTGCTTTGAGGTGTTAAGCACGATTTAGAGTTGAGTAATGTTACACTCTTCTGTTTGTGTGCCTTTGGCTGTACAAATCGAGTTAAAAGGGGTTGCGAATAAGCCGTTGTGCTTGTTTGAGAGAGCGTTTGTGTGTGCACAATGAACATTTACATCTTTTTATTTATATTTACTATTGTATTCAATGCTTGCTCTCAGATGATTCAAAATGGTCTGTTTTTGTCTATATTGCACTACATTAAATAGCTTCTCTAAAAGCGACTAATTTCTCTCCCTTCAATTGGCCTACAACACATCAAGGTTTACTACGAGAACACAAATTAAGATGGGTATGACTTACTGTCTTTATCCACAATGTATCCGCCTGCAACATCGCAATCCTTCATTGAAGCCTTCTCGTGAATCTTTGCATTGTTACAGATGATACAGCCTTCGATTTTAACACTAGACAATACAACATGAATTAGCCTACATTCATCACTCCTGAATAGACACACTGTACTTGTCGCCAATAACCACGTGGTCCATAATGACGGAATTAGCAATCTTAACGTTCTTTCCAATGACACAATGTGCGCCAACACAAGACTTCTTCACGGAAGATCTTTCATCAATCTTGGTGTATTCACCAATAATCGAGTCATTACCAACTTGTGTTCTAGGAGCAACCTCTGCACTGGAAGGTACACGAGTGATCGATGCACCCTGCTTTGTAGCCTACACACCATTACACAAAGAATGAAAAGGAGGTTCCATCATAAACCCACTTTCTTGATACTTACATAACGATTTAATTCATTGTAGCTTGCAGTTGTATTGCCACGACCGCAGAATCCACCTCTGTAAACGTGAACGTAGGTCTTTATAGGGCTCTTGAAGCTGGAATGGATAGGATCATCCATAAATAGTTCGTCATCAATATCAGTAGATTGAGTTGTGGACAGGGAAAGTGCATTGGCAAGCAAGTTTTCGTAAGTCGAAGAGTCTAAACAAGAAACAGATCAGCTTCATCACTACAAGCAAACAGATATGGCATACATACACTTCTCAATCTGTTCCCTCTCGACTAGTTTCTTTTGGTATTGACATTTCACCAGCATTGGTATCAGATCCTTTGAAATGCTTGTAATGTTTTCCTTTTCAACCAACATATCAATGATCCATCTCTTAAAAATATACAAGTGTGCATCTTGCAAATCCGTGTGAACTCTAACGCGAGGAAACCTAAAAAGAGGACCTGTTAGTTTCTTACATGAAAAAAGTCGCCTGATGTTGGAATGTTTACTTGTTTAATAAGGACATGCGCATAGAGAAGTCCTCGTCTTCTGATCTGAGTGCTTTGTAAACAAGTGCATTGCGAGTAGAATCAATACCTACATAAGGTAAAAGATCTATCAAGGGTGTGTAAGCTACATTGTCGCTTTTTTCGTCAAGTCATCTATACCATCGTCTTTGCTAGCACTTTCAGTTGATCCGGGCTCGTAGAATAATGCACTAAAAGTGGGATCACAGACTCTATGTGCGTCAAAAAAGTCGCGAGGGTTAAGTTCAGTAATAAGATCACAAGGAACCACTATAAAATCTCTCTAATGTGTTAAAGAAAGTGTAAGTACATATGCTCGTCAAACATCCAAATAGCTCGATTTACGTCAATCTTGTCCTTGATAGCTCTCAATGCATCAGCTGTTTCATCGTCTTCATCAACACTGACAACTTGACAATGTACATTTCCACTGTAGGTTCTGAGGTAAGCTGACAACTTTTGTGGTGCGCTTCCAATAGCTTGGATGACGACGATGATGTCTAAGTTTCATTCATACGAGACTCAATGTTAAATTCTCTCTTTTTGCAGTCAAATGAGGGATATTTACCATGGATACCAGCCTTTTCAAGCCATTCTAACGTATATGAAATAACAGGCTTGTTTCCAACAGGAAGCAATGCCTTGGGCATATTGTCTTCCTCAGAGATAGGATAGAGCCTATCAGTTGTTTGAATTAGTACAGAAGGAGTGAAAAAGATGGGCATTTCGAGTTTAGATTACCTGTTGCTGCTACCGTAGCCCGCGAGCACAACAGCTTGAAATTCGCTTACACGATGGTGGTGATGATGTTTGGGTTTCTCGAAGAGCATTATAATAGTTGTTATATTTGACACACACTCTCGCGCAAGGGAATAAGTTGCTTTTGCATGTTTTGTAGGAACCAAATGTTGGAAAAAAAAGTTGTTAAACCATTGTCACAATGTGACGTTGGGAGATGGCTCGTTGGAGGCTCATGTCTACCTTGAGATGCCCCTTCAGCACATACTCTACATGTTTCTGTTATACGATTGCGCCTTTGAAGCATGATAATCATGTGAAAGCTTACTGAGAGCATTTCATTTATCTCAGTGTATTTGCAGGAAAGATTTTAAGGCATATTGACAAGATCTGACGCATCAATATTATTTCAAACCTAAAAGCACTCTCGTTTCGTCAGTTATTATCTAGCGGTGCTCTACTAACCATTTTAAATAAATCCCATCACGGCAGAATCTATTTAAAGTACATTTGAAGAGCTTCTAGTTCAATTTTATGACTTGAATGAACATAGACAGCGTAAATGTTAGGTAAAGTGCGATCAACCATCAAAACTGCAACTGTATCTCTTGATATGCCCCTGAACAGTATCGATAGTTTTTCAAATTACCTTATGCTACATTTTGCAAGTGAAGATGGTGTAGATCTGAGCCAAGACAAGTTATTTCCAACGAAAACTATACATTTTGGTCTTTAAATCGCTTAAAATTCATCCACAAGTCGAGATATGAAATTCATACGATGCTTTCCACTTTCACAGATGAGCACAACGTATTTCTATTTAGGCGTCATTACTAAACAGCCTCTCTCTCCTTATTTAAAGGCGAAGTTACAGCAAAACCTAGCTATTTTTTAATCAACAATTTTTCCACTTAGAGACCGTTTTAGACCGTCAGAGTGGTGCCAAACAGTTGCTTTTCATTAGTAGTTACCCCCTGATACATTTGCTCAACTTTTTTTTAGAAAAAGTGAAATCGACGAAAATCATCGATTTTGGACGAGAGGTAGTAGGGCAAAATTTGCAAATTTTAATTGATGGCATTTTTCACCTGAAAAACGAGATATTTTCTTATGGTACACCTAAGATCAAAATGACGCTAGCCCTTCGACGGAACTGTCCAAATTGATTCTGGAAGGATTTGTATGCAAACCACCGACTTTTTAGCAAAAGATCTATTCACAGTTTTTTTTGCAAATTGCTCCACACTTTTCATAAAAAAAAGTAGGAAACAGATAGTACCATCAGATGCTCCTCGAAAAATGGCATAGGAAGGCATTAGAAGACAAAGTATATTAAGTGTGACTTAATTAGTCGGATTCGCGTTTGAAGGTTGGTTGATCTCAAAATCAGGTCGATTTCGACCACTAGATTTAGAAATTTTTATCTTTCGGAGATTAAATTGGATGACTCGTCCACAATAATGCTGTGGCAGGTTGATATCATGAAACTAACTGTCCATTATATAGGTAATAACAGCGGGAATTGTGCATATTTTTGCACAGGGTCATAGCAATGATAGTTATCAAAAAGAGTTTGGGTTTTTTTTTGTTGATATTTATAGGCAACTTAAGCTTTTTAAAGGTACTTGATTGCTCCCATCAACGCAATTGAACACAGTAATCCTCAGTCCTTTATTCATCTAGCTCATGGAATAGCAACAAGCTCTACCAGGTGTACCTCAACTCAAAAGAAATTGCAGTAGGAGAATGGCCGTAGAAATTTCTATTTTACAAATTGCTCAATTAATTAAGCATTCTGCCAAGCAAACACACACATATGAAGCTGTTAATAATCCAGAAATTGGGAAAATCTTCCCCAACATTGTCTGCTTATTCATGTTGCTGACCGCAGCCTATCAACAATCCTGGTATAACGAATAAGCCAAATACCCGTCCGGTACTGAAATAATCTAATTCTCACCTAAAAATTTCGATGAATATTCTCCCCACGCAGAATCCAAGAGCTACCCCAATGCCGAAGAAATCAATCCCCTACAAAGATACCACTGTTCTATCTAAGTGCTTCTACGTAAACTCTATATGAATTTAAAGTTAAATTTCGCAAATTTCGAAAGATTGACATACATATCATAACTGATACGGCTGTCAATTCGTATCCGCTTTTTCATACCGAGTATACGTGCATGGATCGATGCTGAGTTGAGGTCACCTCAAGTGTATTATTAATATGATCAGTAATTAATTACGCTGTAATAATTAATGCAATCAAAGGGATTTCTCTGGTGTATTTTTCTTTTGATAATGCATTACAAATCAATCACTCTTACACTCATTGTTTTCCGTAATCTTCCCCACGGATTTTTCTCAGAAATAATCACCTTTGAAGGCATCCAAATCTTGGTGTAATATCCCCAGGTGCCTGCCAAATAGCGCTCAGACTGTTTTGTTGATGTGGTAACGTCATGTTTGAGGTGAATATATAGTCGTAAACTGAGCAAACGGCGATCTAAATGGTGTTTGCAGATGTGGCACCATGTTCCTCATTCTAGCCCTATCGATCACCGCATTTACTAGGGGGGGGAGGGTCTTAACACCTTGTAGGCCACTGTCTGCATTGGCGCACTACAATATATCATGGTACTATATCCAGCTTGATGGCCATGCTGCATCTCAAAAAGGTCTCCCTTTGCAATCCCATACCTTAACAGATCCAAGTCAGCCTCAGTTACTGATTGTCTCTGTCAAGTTCAGAATTTTTCCATTTGATTGAAACCTGATACGATTCTCTGATCCAACTACCGACGAACTGCTGTTTTGGGTAATGATTTGATTTCCATGTTTTCATGATAAACATTTTCCAAGTGGGTAATCTTGATCAAACAAATCTAAAGGAACAATAACGCAGCGTTTGAAATCCCTTGTAGATGTCAAATTGATTAATAATGCCAGTAATACAGGATATGCGATAATTTCATCAGGACACATCCAGCAAAACAAAGTCGAATCCCCTGACATATTGTATAGACATACTACAAGACGGTAATGGCGAATGCTTCTTTGTTGTTCCTGGGTTTTCGCTTGTTCATGCTTCTAAAACTGAGCGGTGATTGACTCATTTTAGGCAATATCTTGACGCTTCTCATGTGTCAACCTATACCTACCAGCCTGACATTTACATTTACATTAACTGCGCAAATGTGCACAAAAACTGTCGTGATGTAGCGTGGTTACCAGGTGCTACCTCAGTATTCACAGTAGATATTTTACCCGTACTAGTCATAATATGTACATCTCTTTATTGACCATCATGAATGAATTTGAAAATAGCAATTGATTGATGTTGTATGATGGTACGATTCATGAGCAAGGCTTCATCCAAAATTAAAAAAGGTCAAACAACTCCGAGAAACTTGTTGAAAAGCATGCCATGATATGTTAATGTGAGACTTGGTGAATTATACGAGCCAGACCCAGTGATATGCCATAAATGGCTTACGGCAACAGAACCAGCTGTGAATCGGAGAAACTAAATGGACACATCTGCCCACTATCGCACTCACCCCTCCCCCATGAAAGGCAAAAAAAGCATGAAAAAGTGGAGTGACTCTATTCGTACGCTATAGTTCACTTTTTTTTGGGTCACACCATATATAAAGGACCCCAATTATTTGAATGGTAGTTTTTCTTTTTTGGTTATTCTTTCTCACTCCCTCAAAATCTATTTAATAATCTATAATAATGAACAACCCTCATATCATGTCAGTCTCTCCTCGCACAGCATTTGGACTGCATTTCACCAAAGAACATCAAATCAGTAACAGTTACGAAGAGATTGATGAGCGATTATTTGATAATTATTTGGAGATTTCTGGACGTAAAAATTCCAAGTCATCTTCATTTGGATCCTCAGATGCTAGCCCTTGTCTTTCAGAAGAAGATAGCGATAGTTCACACTGCCAATACAAGCAATCATCTGTTCGTGGTGACCGCAAGACAATGAAATTTTCCAACAACAATCAAAAGAAGCGTGAAACAAAAAGTATGTATTTACATTTGAAAGGGAGGGGAGGCAAAGCCTAGCCAAGGCTGCGTCTTTGGGGAAGGGGAGGGGCGGTTCGATTCTTACTTCCAGTGATTTTATTTGCTGACAAACAAAAACTTCCTTATAGACTACAAGAAGGAAGAGTTTGACTCTGACAACGAATCAATCAGATCTTCAAAGAAATTACCCAAATCAATCAACAAGAAATCATTAGTTTCGACATCTAGCAACTGTAATCAAGACGAATCTGACAAGAAGCAAAAGAGTCTTTACAAAACTGAACTCTGCCGCAACTGGGAAGAGACCAACCATTGTCGATATGGCATGAAATGTCAATATGCTCATGGTGCTGCTGATCTGCGTGAAATTGATCGTCATCCCAAGTACAAGACCCAAAAGTGCCGTACTTTCCACCAAACTGGTGCCTGTCCTTATGGTGCTCGCTGTACATTTAGACATTTCAATCTTCCCGGTGACGCTCTCGAGATGAAGAACCTTGAAAAGGAAGAAGAGGAAAAGAGACAAAAGGATGAAGCTGCTGCTGTTGCTGCCGCTGCTGAGAAGATCAAGCATAAAAAGCAAGAATTCGCCAACATGAAGCAAGAGGAACGTTCATCCGTCTTTTCTGCCGAGAACAAGAAGGTGCTCCAACAAAACTGGTTCCTGGATAGCAACAACATATCCCCTCTCTCTGGTCTTGAATCCAATGGCCTTTCCAGAAGAAACATGATGATAAATCAATTCAACAACTCTTTTGATCCTGAGGACTCTCTCTTGCCTTCCAATGCTGAAAGTTTACTTCCTCATCAACTTTTGTTCGATTTAGAATCGCCTGAAGAAGAAGAGCAACATCAACCCGCTCGCTGTCCTCTTCGTAACTATGTCAACTTGCCTTCTTTCTCCAACTTTCAAGTTCCTCATCATCTCCCTCCTCAACACCAACAACATCACCAACAACAACAAGAATGCAAGGCCTTCTTCCGTCCTTGGTTATTCTAAGTTAATCTAATTATTCTTCATATTTATTTCCCAAAAAGTCATATACTTGATATTTATTACCCTTTTCTATCATTCAAGAAAAATCTCATCAATTTCAAGATTGGTATATGAAGCAGAGAATTTATTCATCATTATTTAGCATCAATTTCTAACAAAAACCACCCACCCACCCTCCTCTTTTCTACTATTATTCATATCTCTTTCCCCTCCTCTTTCCTCATTATATTATATATTTGTATATACACAATCCTATAACTTATTTTCATAACTTCATTGTGAACACACTTCAATCAAATAAAAAATAGATAAAAAAAAAATATGAAGCTTTAATGCATGACAGGACATTTTAAGGTTGTGCCAGTTGCTTGCTCAGATTTAAACTTGTCAGGGCCCAATTCCGAAATGCTGTAACCATCCTTGTAGATATGAGGCTTGTAGTAGAAGAATTCAGGAACAAACTTTCCGTCCTTGTTTGGATAAAATGGTGTTCTACTGAGATATGTTGATCTGGGCAGCATGAAATGTCTAATGAAAAAGGCTCGGATATGCAAGGCGGATTTGAATATGGCTGTCAATATCGCATGTTCTTCAGGCAGCTGAAATGCTTTAGCATCAGCGCTATCCAAAACAGAGGGCAATAAATGGAGGCCAACGCTGTACATGGGTTCTCTCAAAAATGCAGGCATGTTGGATAGTAAGTGACGGAACGTAGGCTCACCGCATTTCCAATTGCTGGAAGCGTATGTGATGTGCTCCTCAGCGTATTTCTATGAATTACAATAAATCAGTGATGCGTCACTCAAGTCTTCTCGTAGTTGAAAACCTTACATTCTTAAAAGCAAGCATTTTGGCTGGTGTATCAGGAATATTCTGCAAATTCATGCCTACACCAACATCATACCACACGCGGAACAAGGCCTGAATTGGATTCAATATAAAAGATCACAGCTCGTACGATCATACACTTACATTGATCTCTCGCTCATCGAGCGATCTCCATTCATAGCGATTGATCCACGATACAGGTTCATAGATGAACAACGATAAAGTGTACAAGTAATCGTCGTTCAAGATGTTGTATTTCCCATGCAACTCATTTAGTCTTTTCAATGCCATGTCAGACCTCTGCCATTGCGCTTTGATGTCTTCTTCAGGTGTACTTGGGTCTTTTGCAACTTGCTTCTGAATCCTGGCATGTGCATCGGTAATCTCCATCAATACAAGCTCGGTATCCTCTGCTCTGCGGGTGCAATCTTTTTTGAATTCGCCTGTAGCTACCAATAGTCTTGAAATGGTAGGTATAGTAAAAGTTTTGAATAAGGCCAGCTCTGTGCCTTCTCGACTGAGAACTAATCAAAAGTTATGCCGTTAAATTGTGTGCCTATGTAATGAAAGCTGTTGCATGCTTACAAGGAAACTCTTTTTTGGTGGTAATAGCATTAATTTCTCGAGCGATATCGATATTGTCCAGCACATCTTGAGGATTGGGGTATTTTGCGCGAATGGCGTTGATATTCTTGTATCGCAAACGTCTAACAGCAGCTAAATACAGTGCGACTATACTGGCTGCTGCTGTTGTTAATATGAGTATGTTATGTTTCTGTACCCCTCCATCTTTGAACAGATTTATTATCTTATCAAGTAGATGGTCAACGTGAGTAAGTGCAGCAGGACCAGCTTCGTAAATCCAGCTGCGTAGGGTTTGCGATGTAGTCTCCATGGCTCTGAAGATGTGATTCAATGTAAGGATAGAAGAAAAAAGAAAGCAAAGAAGGAAATAGGAGAAACCCAATGTTTATTCTGAATTAACAAACAGGGCGGGTCATCACATTTGCTTAATAGTTTGGGTTAGACCCGTTTCATAATGGGAATACATATCAAAATGATTCTCTATCGTGCCGGCTATATATAACTTCATTTCGAATCTGTACATGCATCTAGTGCTTGGCAAAAAAAGGATAGATGAAATTAAATTTGAAAGCATAAAACGGCGTTTCAGGGAGGCAAGGGGCTGATAGAAGAAGGTAAGAAGCCTTCTTGTGAAAACCCTTCTGATCCACATGCTAAATATCAGCGTATTACATGAAATCCAAGTTAACAAATGTGGTAAAGATCAGAAAATGTTTAAATCTTGTGTAATATATACACTGTAGTAGACTTTCATACAATTCATTCCCAATGGATAGACGGCAATACGCGCCCATGAGCTTAATTTCATAGGTCTATTCGCAAAATAGTTTATTGCAGCCCTTGAGTAATGCCAAAATGAGTATAGAGTGGCGCTGACAACAACACAGTAGACCTATTGATGTTACTTGTCTTGTATTACTATAACGTATTCTTCCAATTTGTGCGACTCTGTTCTAGAAATCACAATATTGCCCACATCACCATTAGCATTGTCATCATAAACTCGATACTTTACACCGCGATGACTCTGTAGTGAATCTTTAGCGCACAGCTACCCATGCTGATGCCCTGGGATGTATTGTCAACAGCTAGTCTGTAAACAAAGCTCGACTCTCCGGTGCTATCCACATTGCCATCATACTTGGCATCCAAAGAGTAAGAATGCAGCCAGTAATGACATAGAATGGCCACCTTTATACTTGTTCTAAAAAATGATTAACATAGTTTGATGTTAGTGGTGAGCCTGAGTACTTCCTTTCATTGTTATTGCCAACGCCTTCGAGTTGTAAGTTTACATCAAATATAATTCGAGTCATCACAGTACTCTAAAGGGCAAAGCGATCTATGATCAATATTTTCGTGCTGTTTTCTAGGCTGTCAGTGTAGGTACCGTATATAGGTTTCCCAAGACGTCTCCCAAAAGCCAAGTGATGATTGTATTGCTGTTCTTGGATATTTCCGGCCTATAGCTCTCAAACAAATACTGAAGAGAAGAAGGTAGGCCAATTCCACGTTCTCTAAAGGGCATAATATGTTTCGAGGTTAGTCTCATATTTTGTATCATTGCAAGTTGATATAGCGTTTGCAAATTCAATTATCAAAGTGCAATTCACTCGCCTATTGTCTGGTTCATTTGCGAATAATGAGGCGCCTTTAATTTGCTAAGCACCTGTACCATTCACGGAAGGTTTAAGATATCCAAAGAGATGATTTGAGTTGAATTGTACACACGAAGCTTCCGTGTAAGGCAGCACTCTTCTAAACTGAGAGTAGCCAGCGAGTCCGAGTGGAATGGATGAATCGTAGTATTCGCTCGTGTATCAACTATTGGGTACCAAAATTACATTGTATGTTGGAGGGATAATGGATGTTACAATTGAGGAGATGGTGCTTTCGCCGCCCTAGTTGGCTTCACATTTTGTATAGCTTCTTGTATACGAGTGTTTATGCTTCGGATTGCTCTCTACATTGGCTTCGCTTCGGTGAGAACCAATTTGCGCAGCAGCAGCTCGCGCTACTGATTGCCCTTGCATATCTTATCAAAATACTAATACTTTCATGTTGATCCTCTACTTACACATGAAAACTCTACATATTATCTGTGGATCTGATTCTTATGCGATGCTCTACATCCATATATGCGTAGCTGCTTCATATACGGGCAAGCAGCATACTGGTATTTCCCTTTTTTATTCCTTAGTGTCCCTGACACAGCAAGACCTGAGTGCATTTGAGCCGCGTTTTCTTGCGTTCAAGGCTGTTTTAGATTGTCAGAATAGCACCAAACAATTGCTCTCATCTAGGAGTTACTTCCTGACGCCTTTGCTCAACTTTTTGAACACCCAAAAAAAATGGACAAAATTCGACCAAAAAGCATGAGGTACCCCTCATGGTTTTCATCAAAAATCAAACGATCGCATTTTTGACCTTGAAAAGGAAGACTTTTACTATGGTAAACGAGCCTTTCAGCACTTCGGTTGGTTTCCAACGAAGCAAAGCGTAGGTCAGGAAACTACCCGAAGTGTCGAAAGGCTCGTATTCAATAACGCCAGTCTATTAAGATACTTGTTGGACCAACTTCTTTCCTTTTTGAGGCTTTGAAAGTGTCTAGGGACCATAGATTTGTATTATTTGAGCCATAAATTCAACGCTCATGGGCACTACAGCTGTTGATTTTGTAGCAACGCTAATAACCAGTATTGCCAGTATCAGAACGATCAGCATACTGCTTGCGCATTCTGCTGCTACTGCTAATGTAGGAATATGAAAAGAAGCGTACACTTTAAATACGGTTGCCAAATGAGAAAAGCTTGCACCGCGATATCACTTTGTAAGAAACGAAACAAGAACTAGGTGCTTTTGATAATACAGCTACCAATAAAGCCGGCAACATGGAAACCACTAACTTGGCTTGCAGAGACTGAGCATCAGCCGCTGTATCTTCTGTCCATTATCTGCTTGATCTCGTTTGAGCCTAGGCCCTGATTATCTACTGCCAGTATACACAATCTGCTTTCAGATTAAAGGCTAGAACAGATGAATAAAGCCCCAACATGCCCTTGATGGCTATCACTTACCTACAGCTGCCAATTCAATTAAAGAGTGAATTGATGATACCAATCTAAACGAGATCAGCTGGCTCTATAATCCACTGGTCCAAGTATGATCCAAAAGTACAAACAAACAACGTCATGGACATAATTCATGCAAATGCTTTCGCTACATCACATTTGTCAACCAGCCATTAGGTAATATTCCTGGCAAAACCCCCATTTCTCGTCATCAACATGATAATGCCAACAATGCTAAAGACTCTTCAAATCATTGATTACACTTTCCTTTTTTTTTATTACATTATTGAGAAAGCATGGCTCGTTGAATTTAACCGTAGTTAACACCAGTAATTCTCATAGTATGATCCACTCGTACATTCAAACGATCAGGTCGATAATCCATGGTTGCTACAGAGTTGGGAGCAAGTACTCTGCTAAGCTTGGGTAAATCCTTCCTGCGCACGCACTATTATCATGGAAATCAGTGAGTATATATATCGTCCATAACTTGCATTTAGTGTGCATGTATACCTCATCTGCGCCAAGTGCGCTTTCCTCATCATCATTCAGGATAACTTTACCAACCAACTTGTCGCGCCAACCATCACAGTCAGCATTATCTTGGGAGTTTTTGGAAGCAGCAAGTAAATCAGCAAAGGGAGTAGACATTTTCAGGTTTTTGTTGAAAGATGAACGAAAAGAAAAAGCTTGGCTTTAGTGCGTTTGAATCTTCTCTTTTTATAGTAGTCTGGCTACGTAGTTGATTCATGGTAGAGAAGGATGCTAGCTCCGACATTCACGTACTCACGCTGCCACCATTGGGCAAATGACAAAAGGCTAGATTGGTTAGCTCTGACGTTTTCGTTTGTTTTCCTCCTCGGGCAAAGCTTATTTCACAAGTCTTGGAGAGCATCTATTTATCAAGAACCTCGGCACCAGAGACTCGTAGTCAAGGATGACTAGAAGATGTAGCAGTGGAAATCTCAAACATCAACATATTCAACAGGTACTTTCAATATAAAATGTGATTTTATTCTTTATAAATAGTTGTGTATGATATATATAGTGTAAAAGGTGCAAAAACTAGGGGTGGAAAAAAAAAAAGACAGAAAGGTAACTTATGATTTCATCAGAAAATCAGAAAGTATGGATGATTTTGTACAATTGGGATATTTAGAGCTTGTTGGAACAACAGCCATCTTGTTGCTTGTTCATTTCTTCCTTGGCATTCACAGAGTGGTTGATCTTCTTGTTGGTGGGAGGAACATCCATACCAGGGTTAGCAATGAAGAAGTTGCAAGGCTTCATGGTGAAACCACAGTATTCGACAGGCATGATGGGGAAATCTTCAACACGAGGCAAATGAGTGATACCAAAGGTGTACCACAAGACAATGTCCTTTTGCTCAATGCTTTGAACACTCTTGTTGGCCCAGACTTCAACAGTATCATCACCACCAGATTGGTTACAGTAGAAGCCACCAGCAAACATTTGGTTTTCATCATAAGGGGTGACCCACAAAGTCTTCTTGGCGAAACCAGCGCGTTCGGCAACAAGTGAGTCAGGTTGAGCATAGAAAGGTGCAGTGTGACCAGATGAGATCTTCCAGCCAACAGGCGTCTTGGCGTAAGGATGTTGACGGTCTTGGTTGACAATCTTCCAGAATCTAGAGGTATCGTAGTTGGCAGTTTGTTGACCTTCCTTGGTGTCCTTGAGAATGGTATAATCACTGGTGAAGCCGTTACCGAAGGGGTTCTTGGGGTGGCCAGTGGGGTAAGGCAAAGAGTAGGTATCCACTTGTTGAACAGAGTTTCGTTGACCGTCAATCATAGGATCGATACGCATGGTGAAGAAATGTTGATGGTATTGAGCGTTGATTTGAGGAGCAACAATAGTACCCATACCGTTGGTGCCTTCATCCTCAGCCAAAACGTGAGTGTTGAGCTCACCAGTAGCCTTGACTTCGTATTCAAAAGTACCATCTTGATAGAAATAGTAGTACAGACCATAATCGTAATTGGCAACTATAGAGAGCAGACATGTTAACTCACTGGATTGCATATACACACACACACACACACACACACACACACACACAACAAGCTATTTACCTGTGACAATTTGAGAAATAACCAATCTTCTGGAACGAATGGTGTGGGCACGACCATTACGATAATCAGTGTGCTTCATCAAGATACCATGATCCTCTTCGTGCATGCAGATGGCGTTGGGAACAAAGAAAGGCTTACCAGCATGATCATTGAAAGTGGCATCAAAGTAGTAGATGGAGCCAAGACAATCGCAGCCCAAAGCAAGAGAGTTGGTACAGAGACCCAAACCGTACTCTCCGACATCGAAAGCGTGCTTACGGTGGTGAGGAGTGTTGGTATCAGCATAGGGAACAACCATTTCAGAGAGAGAGATACGGTAGAAGAGGGGGCGCTTCTCAGCACCATCTTGATAGCTAATGTTGTGAAGAACAAGACCCTCACGATAGTTCATGGAGATGCGCAAGTTCCACTTTTGCCAGTCAATTTCATTACCCTTCACAGTGAAAGAGACACCTTGAGGTTGTTGAATGATGATGGGCTTGACGTCCTTGCGGTAGTTGTCTTCGCCAATGAATTCAGGCAAGAAGTTGTGTTGTTGGAGAGGAATGGTGGGACGAGTGAACTTGGAATCTCTGGGTCTGATACGTTCAATGGCGATAACTTCCATCTTACCAAGATCTATTTGTTTATGTGTGTATTAGATAATGATACAGTCTCAAGAAACAGGCGGTGTAACTTACCAACAATGGGAACAAAATCCAAAGGATGAGCATATTGGTTGTCATCTTCGCAGGTACGCATGTACATGAGAGCTTGCATCATACGCTTCTCACGGCCAGGATGAGCAACATGACGAGCAATGGCCCAAGGATCAGAGAAGACACAAGACATATCAGTAATGCCGAGTTCAAGACACTCTTGACGAACCTTTTCATCCTTAATAACGAGTTCTTCAACTTCAAACATTTCATCCATGGTCAAAATGGGTTGAACATCAGGAATGTATGTCCAGGACTTGAGCTTGTTGGCACTCAAAGAAACAACACCTTCGTAACACTTCATGGTCTTCTTTTCCAAAGCAACAACAAGAGCCTCACGCTCGACATTGGTAACACGGGGCTTGGAGGTATCCCAACCGAGATAAGAGAGCATGACATCCTTCTTGGGCTCCTTGAGAGTGATGGTATTGAAGACAAAGTCAACATCGGCCTTGGCTTGACGGGTAATGGCAGCAACATGGATGATTTCATCACCTGACAATTGATCGAAAGGATGGACATCCTTGGAGAGCGTAGAGGCAGTAACAGTCTTCATTTCTTTGACAGTGGACATTGTGAGAGATTTAGGGTTTGAGATGTAAGTAATTTCAGATGGGAGTGAGTAGGGAAAAAAAAGGAGTTTCTGAAAATACACATGGAAATCATGGCCTATATATATACGATTTGAAGTAAAGGTCATTGATAATTCAATGACAAATAGAGACCAATAAGCTCCCACAAAGGAGGTTTAGTGGGAGAACATGTTGGACGAGTAGTAACAGACCGATAAACAGCAATTTGTCATTACTAGCCTCAGACCAGCAAAATGGTAATGGAGCAAGTCTTTGATGCATTTCAAATAGCGCAAATTCATGCTACATGGGCATCTTCCGTGCTGAAAATTGAGTAATTCTGCCTGATCTCAGCATGCAATCAATGCAAATGATCAGACTTTTCGTTACGGAATAGCATTCCAAAACACACATTAAGAGTTTATGTATCATAATGTCATGATTGAAGCGTTGCCGTACATGCTCAAAAGGAGATGATACGATAGGGTAGTCCTTCAGAGATTTTGAATATGCTAATGTACATGCCCATATTGCAGGCAGGGGGGTTAGGATAGCATGGTCAAGTCCGCCGCAATAACCGACCTTCCCAGGACTTGTTCTGACAAATCGACGACCACTTCAGTACAAAAAGTTATCGTGCGAATACATGCCTTTATTTAGAAATAAAAGGTCTTGAGTGGTATCACACTCCCAAACAAGTGAGATTGTGTGAGAGAGTACCATCAATCTGTCCATGTCAAACGAGATGGCTTTTCATCAACATTTGAGAATGATCCGTTAGTACATCTGTGATCGACCCTCATTAGCATGGGATCAAGATCGATTACTTGCATGTGTATACTACATACCATTCGAAATTTTATGGCACCACATACAATTGAATTTTCAAATCTATATATGGTAACCATCTATATCTCATTTGACATAACATATGTAACGCAATTAGTAATAATGTTAATCACATTGCCATCTGTTTGTTCATGTTTTAGGTTAAAATCTGTAAACCAACAACGGATTTGAAGCATTCATCATGCAGTGCCTCGTCATTTCTTCTCGATCAACGTTAATACGTACATATAATACATTATTTAACCATTAATGTGATGTTTGAATATTATTGTTTCGATAGAGCTTCTCCTACTAAACTTAATCTGTTTTCTTTTGGTCCAATGTCCTCCTCTATCCCTGTATATAGTTGCCAGATCACATAAAGGGATTTCCCCCCACATTTATTAATTGCAGCCAATCAACAAGGGTCGATGAATAATACATCCTGATTTGGAAACAATATCCCCATGGTAGAGAGTACTCAAGCTTGTCCAAATCCATCTCGGTGGGAAAAATTTTCTAAACTACCTTGTTAATGGTAGCACAGGCTGTGTCAGCCTATGGTTACATGATGACTTGTCTTACCAGACTCATCTGTATAATACTGATAGATAAGCAGGCAGATATCCGTACCAGGATCCGTAGATAGTTCGGAAAGCTGTTTATCTCTTCTACAAATTTCATGCGATAGCATATTGGTACATGTTTGCTATGAATGTATGTCACTTGATTCCGAGATTATGGAAATAACAGACCTGTCATACATACTATGGAGCTAATGACAAATCTTTGGCTTGATGTCTGGTGTATTTTGACTCGAATCATTGAATTGGCGTTCATGATGATGGACTCAACAACAAGGCCAATGTAGATATGCGTTTCAGCTATGATAGGCACAGTGTAATCAACGGCTGCTTCTGTATGTCGATTTGACAGCGGTATTGGACCTGTCAACTTCATACAGTATCTAATTAAGGCATAATTCCCGAACAACATCCTAATCTTTTTTCTGTAAAATGAAGCATCATTGGTACCTTTTAATAAGTAATGTAGGCACACACGGACGAACGTGAAACCATATCCTGAATATCGATCATTGCACAAGCGTAAATTTTACTAAATCGTGCGTAATCATACCAAAGATTGGACAATTTGCTAACATCCAGAAACATAATCTTAAAATGACTGTCTTCCGTTGAAAGAATAGTGAATTATGCTTTTGCATGTGATTCTAGGCTATCAACGGTGAGATGATATCAATCTCAGGGCGCATTCGTCTCTATCAATGCGATGTCACGACGATTGGCGCCATTCGTACAACAGTTCAGAGCTCTTCCTCGCCACAGTTCATCATTTGTGTGTATTTAAATGCGTTAAAGATGTTTTAAATAAAGCAGTATAATATCGAAGAAGATATGCTAGTCTTTGAAGCTCTCTGAAGAGCATTCGATAGCACCTAGCTTCATAATGAGACATTTTGGCTAGCCAAAATATTTAAGACCCGCTTCATTTCATTTGTCTCAATTTGTTAGTTTTTGGTTCAAATTCGACATGTTTAATCTTTTTTTTTTTTTTTTTCTAGATTTGACTATAGAAATAGTGATAATCACGCAATACTTCCTAATACATTCTTGGAGTTTTTTTCGAGACGCATCCAACAGTGCTAATTTTAAGAGGTATTTTGAATGAACTAAGTGAACTACTTTAGAAAATCTGAAATGAGGTTTTCGGCGGATATGTCGAGATTTTACATAGGACGGTCGCATGAAAGAAGCTTCAGAGGTTGTGTTAGATCGAGAGAATTATTTTGATTTGATATATACCATAGTAAAAGTCTTCGTTATCGAGGTCGAAAACGCGATCGTTTGATTTTCGATGAAAACCATGAGGGTACCCTTCATGGGTTTTTGGGTGATTTTGGACCATGTTTTTTTGGTCCCAAAAAAAAAGTGGAGCAAAGGTGTCAGGAAGTAACTCCTAGATCAGAGCAATTGTTTGGTGCTGCTCTGGTGGTCTAAAACGGCCTCGAACAGGAGAAAACACGGTTCGAATACATTCAGGTTTCGCTGTAATATGCATATTTTTTTTTGAGTAGCCAGAGGTAATAAAAGTATGCTGTGAGCCTGTATATGAGTTGTGTCCATTGTTTCGGACGTGGCGCATTGTAAAACGGTTAAATCCGCAATTACAGGTTGCTCGTGGAAGCGTTTTAAATAATACTCAGAGCTGAGCAGGGAATATATATCAAAAGGATGGAATCAGAAAGCCGGTTTATTAGCAAATCAAAAAGAAAATGAGGGAATATATATATATATAATTAAATGTTATGTTCAAGAGGATGCAGCATCCACTGTTTGCTGCTGATGTGATGCGGATGTTGTTGGTAACGAGGATGATGGTGATGGTGGTGGCTGATCTTTTTCGTCTTTCAAGGATTCTCCAGCCAATGTCATGGAATCATTATCAAAAGACTCCAATAATGGGGTCAACATCTCCTCCACATTCTCATACGCGACATTGCAGCAAGTCGATATCAATCGCTTGTAGTCCTGGTACTTTTTGGGTGGTAATCTGCATCTTATCTCAATCAGTGTGTCGATATGTTTCTTTCTAGATGATTGCAGCTGCTTCAACTCGTCTTTCAACTTGTCTGCTGATGTCTGCAAGTCTTGGACAGTGTCTGAGATCGGAGGTGATGGTGGTTTATCATCTTTGCTGCTACCGTGAGCGTCACTGTCGTCATGCCCTTTGCTGTATTTCTCTTGCAATAACTTGAGCGTCTCCTTTTGATTGAACTGAAGCCAACGTCTCAATTTGCTTTCCAGTGCTTTGCCGTGCGTTTCGGCTTTTTGCATAATGGCCGCTATTTCTGCATCATCTTCACTCAAGTTTGATGATAGCACTATCTTTCTGGTTTCTTCCAGACGCTTTGTATACAAGTTCAATTCAATCTTCTTTTTCTGCAGCATTTTTTCTCGGCTGACCAGATCCTTTTCATAGCTTTCGGCAAAGTCGTCAAAGAATTCAGAGATGGGCGGCGCAGTGGATGGATCGTTGGTGACATGCTTGAACATGGCCTCGACTCGCGACTTTAAGACTTCTCTAGTATCTGCTTCGTTCATGGCGCTCCTACCTGCTTCGCTTGGAGATGATGTGAGCGGTGGAGGCGATGTTGCAGATGTTCGTGTTGCCATGTTCTTTTCAATCTCTCCAAAGTAGTCTTTAGGTGTCATACCATCCTCATTTGCGATTTCTGTACTTGCTCCAGCGTCAATCATCAATTTGATCAGTCGTCTGTTGCCGATTTTAGCAGCAATGGTCAAAGCAGTATCACCGTTGGTATCCTGCACGTTCAAGATGGATATCAATTCAGACTGGTTGTTCTTGAGCTTGTTGATCAAGCACTCCATGTAGTATCGCGATGCGTAAATTTTGCCTTTCCAGTCGGACATGGCAGCTGTGTGGTGGAATACTGTTTGATCCTTCTTATCAATGTTGAATATAGTGGCGCGCAATAAATCCAGCAACGATTCAAATGTTTTGTTATCAAAGTTGTTGGAAAACAACACGGACCGCATTAACGCTGTCTGTCCTTTGTAATTGACTCGATACAAATCCGCGCCATTTTCAATCAGAAGCTTGACAATCTTGATGCGAGCCATGGCAGCAGCCCAATGCAAACTCGTGTGGCCTTCGTCGTCAATAATCACATTAAAGTCGAGATCAGCAGGAGGCTGGGTGAACAAGGACGGAATGCTGTTCTTGCTAGACATGAAATAGTGGAGCAATCTCTGTGCGTATGGTTTCTCGCTCATCTCAAACTCCATCATATCATCATCTTCTTCTTCCTCGTCTTCCTCTTGCTTGCTGTCTGCTAAACTTTGCTCTGCAATTGTTTTGTTGGTCTCTGCAGCAGAGGATTTGGTCACTTCTAGCTTAATCGCCTTTGGTGTAGATGCCTTATCTTTCTGCTTGGTTGTTCGGGATCGTTTCGTTGCCAATAGTGATGATGTATTGCCATCGTCATTTTTTGCATGCAGATCTTTTCCTCTGGTTAATGCTATTGTCGAGGCTTCGTCCATGTCCAATACATCGTCATCAAAGTGTTTTGGTCTCTTTCTAGCTCGGGCATCACGCGACTTGCGAGGACGCGCAGAGGCAGCTGTTACATGTTTTGGTGCTAATGGTGGGCTCTCATCTCCCTTTACGAATTGCAAGATGGGCGCTAGTACATCATCCACCTCATACAATTCAGCGAGTGCTCTACCGCGTTCAAATGGCACCCAAGTACCTAATTACAGCATGTCAGTATCATTTTGGGTATCAAGTAGATGTATTCAATACCTTGGTATTTGCCATAGCCTCCCTGCACCTTCTCGTGTTGGCCAGTTTGCACCTCTCTCTCCAGAATACGTGTACGTTGCGGTTTATCAAAGTCTGCTACTTTGAGAATCTGTGTTGCGTTGAGATAAGAATCTGAACGTCGACGCATGACAGCGACGCCTTTGCAGAGCATCTCGTAAACGGGTACGCCAGAGTAGGTAGCTTTGAATATCTGTGAAAAATCAACCATGTGCAATGCAAAAATTGTAAAATAGAGAAGAAAGAGAGTTTTAGATGGCACGAAAATTTTGAGAGGGAAAAAGTAATCAAACTACGCGAGCCATCCGCATGGGAACACGAAATCATCTCGATCTGGAGCCGATCAGTGAGTTATCTGAGCCTTGTATGCTCTGGCCATGAGCTAGCATGACATGCTCATCTTGCCTGAATGCTCCAAGGAAGCGCCTTGCGAGCAGACTTGTACTTGCACTGAGCTTGCTAAGGCTAGAATGCCATGCATTTACCATGCCCACCCTATTTTCTCCGATTTCGTTTGGATTCCATCGTTCATGCAGCGATGCAACTGCCTATAAAGCATACACAAGTCGGTATAAGCTCAATTAGTTTGCCACTGCCATTTCATGCCTTGCGATTGCGATTGCTCAGCCAATTCAATCATCCTAGCAACAGTGGTCTATTCTTCAAACAAACTACAAGCATACTCCTTGAAACTTGAAGTAGTGTGTCATATTTGAAGTGTCTAGTGCCATTTGGATGTGTTTTCTAGCTTTCAGGCTTTGTTTCCAGTTTCGCTTTGACTCTTCTATGCTTTCTTTTAGCTCTTGGTTTGTTTGGGATTTTGCACCTGGATAGTAAGCTAACGTGCAAGAAACCACAAGCACGTTATCACATTTAATCCCTATCAAGTGCACTTGAGCTCAACTAATAGTTGCTATACAAACCGAGATGCACTAGCTGATATCAGTAATATAAAGCTTTGTCCATCAAAGAGCGTTGATTTCAAATTGGATGCAAACTCACCATCAAATCATAATCCTATCATTGTTGCATTTTATCCTTGTTTCAAAAGGGCAGCGCTCAGAATCTCATTTTTAACGAAATGGAAAGTAGATAAATGACTGTGCGTGTGATTGTTGAACGTTATAAATCACTGAACTACTCATGTCACCTATTACTGCAGTGAAATCAGGTTTAATGGGTTTCACAAAAAATATTAAGCAATATTAAAAATACAATAGAAATCAACTGTATTATATTTGTGTATAAAATGAACTAAAGATCCTGGAATTGAGTAAAAAAAAAAAAAAAAAAAAGAAGAGTAGCACTTATATATTTGCAATTAGCTTGTAGGGTTAGTGATGATAGAGAGCAATAGGTCCTGCTATTGCGATACCTGGCAACTGTTGTTAATGGTTGATTTAAAGTGGTAATCAATGCAAGAGCACTGGCCATAGGGGCCGATTTAAGCAACCTTGATGGTCTTGGATGAGCTATTGTCATAGCATGATTTAATGTAACCTTGACAGTTTAAGGTGTGATGTTTGTTATTGAAGTGTAGAGCCCTTTTTCTGGGCTATTGTGCAACTATGGCATCAGGGCATAGTCGTCCTATTTGAATATGCTTGCTATTGATTTGACTTTATTTGGATAAAGATAACATTACTTATTACGACCCTCATGAGTGTGATTGAATACATTGTGATCAGAAGTGATTCATTCACACGATGTGCAGCAAGATATGCGTGCATCTTTACTTTAGTGTGTTCAAGTACTTGTTGATGAACATTTGAGCGCTTTATTAATAGATTCAAATAGCATGAATTTGAATGAGTGATATTTGATGAATTCCGGCTTTCAATCAAGTTGCGTTTAAGTGGCTATTTCATTACAATTACTACTACTTTAGACACCAATACATCGCTAAAAGGTGTCAAAACTGTTGAATTCTACAAGGCCGTATGGAACAAATGGGACAGGTACATTCTGTTTATCTGGTATGTATACTTATGAGTAAATTCCGTCAGTAACTCATACTTTCTAGTCTTGTGCTCTTTTCTTGGGCCATCAATTTTGAAACCAACATGAAGTTCTCTCTCAGCCAAAACGTCACTAGTCTCTTTGAGACCAACAACCTCATCCAGTCTGATGCCTACCGTCTCGTACATCCTCCAGAGAGCCCTGTTGCCCATCTACTCCAAGCTCTCTGACCTGTATGGCAGAGCCCAATGCTACACGTTTGCTCTAGTATTCTGCATCATCTCCAACGTTGTCCTGGCCACTGCCAACAACTACAACACACTGGTCTGTGGCCAAGTGATCTATGCCTTTGTTTATACTGGTGCCAACATCCTGAGTCCCGTTACCATTGCTGACCTGACCAATGCGGTAGACAACTTTACAACACTCCAGGTATCATCAATTAGTTTATCGCTCCTCGCGTGGGCGGTGCTCTTTTCGATGCTGGACATTGACGTGTCGCTTATGGGATAATCCCAGTTATTCTCTTTGGTACATCTTTCCCTTTGACTGGCAACATGTGGAAGTTATATTACCAGGTCAACAAGTCAGGTCTTACGGACAAATTCAAAACAGAGCGAAAGAAGACCAAGAAAGAAGAGAATATGTCTCTTTGGCAGATAATAGCTCGGTTCATGGCAGAAATTGATATTGTTGGCAGCATCTTGTTGGTGGCTGGTCTTTATCTCATCCTCCTGCCTCTTGTGCTTGCTCTTCCTTCATGGGGCGGTTGGACTAGCCCTACTACGCTTGCTACACTTTGTTCAGGTGACATCGCTTGGGTTCTCTTTGCTGTCTGGGAGACCAAGTTTGCTGCCAAGCCTATCATTCCACTGGCCAAATGGGAAACCCATACCCCCCCATCTACGGTGCCTTGACTCTCTCTACTGTCACTACCATCTCCTTTGTCAACTGGCAATTTTTTTTACCATCTACCTCATAGTGTCTCGCAAGTTCTCTGCTGCTACAGCCTTCATGATCGGTCGAGGCTACAACATTGCTTATATCGTGTGTGAGGCGCTTGTGGGCTATGTGATGAAACGTTTCCGCGTCTGGAGGCCATTCGTCTCGAGTGGTGTTGCCTTGACTATGCTGGATGTTGGCCTCATGATTCCCGCTCGTCAACCCTCCTCTTCTACCGCCTTCCTTGTTATCTCTCAAACCATTGCGGGCATGGGATTTGGCTTCCTCTATACACGCCTATGCTGGTAGCTATCCAAACCTTTGTTCCACAAAAGGCCGAAGCGCATGGTGTGGAAGATGTCAACAGTACTGCAGACAATCGCAATTCTCGTAATTCTTCTCATTGAGCAAACTTAGATTTATCTCTATTGTACATTTATTGAATGAATAAAACACATATACTCTATATCACACACTGCCCTTATTTGGTGTTGTAGCATTACACAAAGCTCAGGCTAATTAGACATGCAAATACAATGCATACTTTGCCTCATCAAGTAAAAGCAAGAAATTTTTTGTCACTTCATTTCAAGGAGCGAATGTGAACTATCAGGAAATAAAGGCTTCTTTAGCGATATACGCTTCTCTTTTCCTCTTTCTCTCCACTACTACACATGTTTGTCGATTACACAAAACCACCGTTCATAGACATCACACTACCGCCCGCCATCATCATACCAGCATATGCGCTGATTTCATTGTATGTCGTCGTATGTGCTGTTGACTTTTTCCTGCTACGTAACGAACGTCATTTCGCATCTATCATATCGCCCAAACAGCTGCGAATTGCCATGGCCGTCATTCACATCCTGATACCCATGGTCTTTATTACCAGCTATCCGCCTGCCAACGTGCTATTGGCTGCTACGCCATGGTTCTTAGCATCGTATTCTGCGCACATGCCAACGGATCAACTCACCATCAAACGCTACGTCTACACCATTTTCAAGATAACCATTGATGACGATGCTAACCAGCCCCCATCCAACACCAAGGTGAGAGTGAAGGGCGCTGCGAAGATGGCTCTGGGTGTATTCAAAATCGCATTCATGCATCTCATGATCGATCCTCTGCTACCGCGTCATCCAGATTATGCATTAGAGTATCCTTGGTATAGTGCAGCCAGTATGATGTATACAGTGCTGTTTGGTGTTAAGGCGTATTGCATGTTGGGCATTGTGGATGTGTTTATGGGAATGGAACAGCTTTTGTTTGCTTGGAATATGGTCACTGTATTCAACTCTCCTATTATAGCATACAGTCCCAGGGATTTCTGGAGGTAAGTTCAACATGTCAAAAATAGGAGGTCCATGGCTGATACGAAATGGGATTTTCTAGTCGACGATGGAACAGAGTGGTTCGAAATTTATTGCATGCACAAGTATTCAAGCCAAAGAGCACAGCAACTGCGGATGGTAGCAAATCTGATACAGCATCTACCGTAGTAGCATTGAAGAAAGAGGAAGCACCAAAGCAGAAGAGAGGCACAAAGAAAGCAATACAGAAAACCATCACCACTTCTATTACAACAACAACGACTACAACCACCAAGCGAATGACTCGAGCAGCAGCCAAAGCAGCCGCCAAAGCACAAGTCATGGAGGCAGAGATCAGGACGCAAGCCGGGATCAATGTTGAATCCTCCACCACAGACGACGAAGAAGAGGACAAGAAGGATCATGATGTCATGGTAGCACATGATGGATCAGCCAAACAACAGTTGCCTAAAGAGTCGTTTTGGACAACACGTCATGGTAGAGGACTCTTAGCATTCATCATCAGTGGCATCTTCCACGAGTTGATCATCATGAGTGCTTGTAGACACATAACGTTAGAGAACTTGCTCTTCTTTTCGTTACAAGGCGCTGCAGTGATGCTTGAAGTGGAGCTTCGACAAGGCAAGCTCAAGCAGGAACCTACAGGCATTGTGCGCGTTGGCTGTGTGGCGCTGCAATTAATATTCATGTCTATCACTGGTAGATTATTTACCGGCCCATTTCTTAGATATCATTTTTTCCCAGAGAACCTTTTTGTTTGATCAAAGGAAAAAACCTTGTTCAGACGGGAGACATGGGAATACACAGAATAAAACGATTTAGAGTTTATATATACCGCTGATTATCATAAAAAAAAACGAGAACGGAGGACTTTTGGTATTTATTTAACGAGTTAAAGTGAAAAGAGATGAGGATGAGGATGACAAAATGGACAAACTAGTCCAAACGAGCGTGGAAAGCATACACTGTCTTTTGAGAATAGACGCCATCCTTTTGGAGCAAAGTAGCGCTACGCCAGTCAGGCTTGTTGGGTGAATCAGGATTACGAGATGCTTCAAGACAGAAACCAGAAGCAGGGCCAATCTTGCCTCCAGCTTGATCTTTCTTGGCTGTCATCTTGTCAGAAGCGATCCAGCCACCTGTATAGAACTGGAAGGCAGGCTCAGTTGTAGAGAATTCCAATTCAATACCAGTATCAGGAGAGTAGACAATAGCTGCTTTACGGAGAGGAAGACCAGCAGTGTCTGTCTTGTAGTCGTTGTGGATAACATAAGGATGATCGTAACCACGAGTGCCTTGGAGGTTTTCAAGGCGAGCACCAATAGGCTTACCAGCATTCTCACCCTAAAAAAAAAAAAAAAGATGGCCCTTTCAGCTTAATACTCTGGTAAATTCTCTCTCTTCTAGACCACTTACAGAAAAGTTCATCCATGGCACCTCAGACCAGCTGAGCACCTTGCCAGTAGGCAGACAATCACCATCACACTCCAGTACAGCCTTTACCTCATCCGTCATTGTCACTCTGTGATCCAAAATGTTGGGGTTCAGCTCGACACCAGACAAATTAAAGTACGAGTGGTTTGTCAAGTTGATTACAGTATCCTTGTCCGTTGTAGCATGGTATTCAAGGATGAGCTCGTCTTCGTCAGTGACAGTATAGGTGAGTTGGGTGGTTACTGTGCCAGGATAGCCTTGATCGCCGTCGGGAGAGACAAGCTCAAGACGGACAGAGGCAGGTTCTTCAGATACAACGGTGGCAGTCCAGATTTTCTTATCGAAACCTTCAAGACCACCGTGGAGGGCATTGGGGCCATTGTTGATAGCCAGTTGGTAGTCCTTGCCATCCACTGTGAATTGACCCTTACCAATACTACCAAGCACAGCAAGTTAATATCCCAGCCTTCTTCTCTGTCGACCAGATATACTTTACCGGTTACCATATCTACCAACAACAGCACCAAAGTAAGGATTGGCAGGATTCTTGTAAGATTCGAAATCATCAAAACCAAGCACAACATCGCGTACAGCGCCAGTCTTGTCAGGAGTGAGCACATGGGAAATAACAGCGCCGTAAGTCAAGACCATGACAGCCAAAGTCTTGCTTTTATTGATCAAGGTGTATTGATCGATGCCAGGAGCAATAGTCAACTTGGTAACAGCCATTTTTGTAGTGATTTAGAGTATCTTAAAAAAAAAAGATAAAGAAGAAAAGCAACCTAATTATTTTTTTTTTCAGCCTTTTATAAATCCATGGAAAAACGCCAAATGCTCCAAGATTTATGCGTCATATCTATTAGGTAATACATTTGGATCTATTATACCACCACTCCCCCTCCACCTCCACGCAATATCCCCCGAAAGGAAATTTTCTTCCCGTAGAATTATAAAGCAAACAGATTTTCCCCTTTACTC
Organism: Mucor velutinosus; assembly: GCF_035048745.1. Taxonomy (NCBI): domain Eukaryota; kingdom Fungi; phylum Mucoromycota; class Mucoromycetes; order Mucorales; family Mucoraceae; genus Mucor; species Mucor velutinosus. The sequence continues at coordinate 1,211,926 of NW_027041905.1, read as the reverse complement.
CCCTCCTCTCCTCGCTCACCCAGAGTCGTACGACATTCCAGATCCCAAAAGTTTATTTAAATGCGGGATTCTCTTCTCATGGTATAAAGCGCTAAACCAGCACCAGGACCAAACAACAGGGAGCTATACAGCACCGTCTTGACACCGTCCTTGCCATCTTCCAGCCACGCCCAGTAGGTAAATGTCGTTAAAAGTGCCACAATATCCCACATCAGCATGTACGCTACTGGATTTGTTCCGCTGCTACCCAAAGAGAAAAACAGTGCTATCCATTGTTTCACCATGAAATCAGGTGCGCTGGTGGTTTGCAACCATTTGATCCAAACCCAGTACCACAGGAATGCATTGATGCTAGCAATGCCAGTGTACATGAGCCGAACACTGTCAGTGGCGCCCCGCTTGGTCTTGCAATCCAGATGGCTGGCGAAAAAGGGGATGATCCACTCGAACAAGCCGTATGTAATTGGGAAATACTGGAACACAGCAAGGATGTTACGCTGTGTGAGCGAAGGGCCGTGCGATACCAAGATAGCTACGGGGAGAAACTGGCCAAACAGTGTAGCTAATGCAATGCCAAAAGTACGGTGAGGCGCTACGTGTGGCATGCTGTGCTGCTGCTTGTGATAATCACTGATCTTTTCTCTCACGCTTTGCTTCTTGTCTGAATATTTGCCGCTTGCATTGATGGCCACTTGATTCTGCTTGGATTTCTTTTGGTGTCTGTACAAGGACCAGCCATACCATGGCAACCATGCCATGGGTGCAATCACGCCAGTGCCAATGACGTTGCCCATCATAATCATGAATGGCGTCAGAAACGTATTGTTCTTGAATCGAGCTCTTTCAACCGACATGACGGCGTAAGCAGTAGTGGCTAATCCTACCAATGCAGCTGTCATTGGGAAACACAGTGGATCATTGACGGCCTGTGAGCAAAATCTGACCAACACACACACGATGCGGTCCAGCAAATCGTGAATGCCAGGGGCAGAGTATGTTTCTAGCAGGCTGGGTGGATTTTGACATGCTGTTTTCTGCAGAATGTTGAACGGGAGCAACACATGGTGGAGATGCGTCAACAGCACATAGCCTAATGGACTGACAGCAATGTAAAATAGTATGGGATTTTTGGTGCGAGACATGGATCAACGGACATGCCTTGTAATTACACATTGCTTTTTATACAAAAGATGACATTCTACTATTTATGAAGGAGGCTCCCCCCCCCCCTTTTTTTTTTCATGCCATTTGGCCCTTACCGTAATTCAACCTCTTCCTTTTTTTCGGGTCGGTTTAACGGGAATATGCCTGTGCTCTTCCAATAGAAAGCATGATTTATGCTTACAGAGGGAAGACTGTTGAAAAATTAATGTTCCACTCTTACCTCATAATTATGTTTCTACACCAACATGTAGAACGGGGGGAAATACCAGAGCAAATTTTTCGTCATTCACTCTTCTTTTCCTCAAACAGCCAGCAGACTATGAAGGTGTTGTTATCTTTTATCTTGGGCGCGGCACTGGTGTCATATGCCACACTGAACATACAGCAAGGCGCTGAACCATGGGCTCCTAAAATCATGAACATGTGTCTAAATCCTGCAAATAACGATATCAGCGGAAATCTTCGTGTAGCTTACACTGGCCTTTCCAGCACATTGGATCGTATTATCTGCTTCTATGTCAATTTCAATCAGCAACCTCTCCATGACTTACTGGGTGCTCCTTTAATGCGCTTGATGATGGGTGCATTCGGCACTGCTTATGCCATCATGGCATTTGAAGGCTCTCGTAAAGGCTTCAAAAACACAACTCTCTTGGCCGCTTTCCCATTGTTTGGTCTGTTAGCTAATTTTGTTGGTATCTTCTCGGTATTCTCTCTTTTATGGATCCCACTTGATTTGTATTACAGAAACAAAAAGACAGATACACTGAATTGGAACATCACTTTACCCGAGGCTTATGGTACATTGGCTGGTATCGTACTCGGTTACAGTGTCCCTAGTGCCATCTTGGCCTCGCCTCTTGTCAAGGACGACTCTGCCTTTGAGCAAGACTTTATTTGCGTCTGGATGGTATTGCCCATGATCATTGTTCCCTTTATTAGCTTTTGTATTCGATTTTTCGAGAATCGCGGCTCCTCTATTGACGCTATTCGTGATCCTGATTTGAAGGAACGTTTGTATGTGGCAGAGGGTAAGGATGCTCTGGAGAGATCGTATCTGTTTTTGGGTGTGCTCAATATGCTCAATCACTTTGTCAATTTCTGGATTGTGGGTCAAAAGGGTATTCGTATCTGGGATTCCATCTTGCTGCTGCTGGGTGCTCCTGGTAATTTGCCTGGTGATTTGACATTTGGTGATTTGGGCCAATTGCTGGGTACCCGTACATTATTGATTGATTACATTGCTTTGACCGTTGGGTTCATTCTTTGGGCAGTCTTCAGTAGTGGCATCTTTGCTGGAATCATAGTGGCTCTTATCACGCCTATCGTGGGCCCTGCTGCAGCTGTCTCGTACTATGCTTATTACAGAGAAAACAAGATTCAAAACATTGCTTCTGTTGATGCTGAAGCTGAAAAGGAACCAGCAGCCATTGCTGATTCTTCCAATAGCAGTGAGAAAAAGAAATAGAGTCTTGATTCATTGCTGCTTCCTGTAAACTATAATAAAATCTAAATTTTTGCCCTGTATGAAAGCAGTCAATATGGTCGACATATTAGACTTTTCAGCCTTAACACACGCCAAGCGTTCCATCTGAATTGCACTACTTTCCATCCTTTGTCTACAAAAACAATTGGAAAGAGAATCATTTCTAAGCAGGCTTGATACGGACCAATTTAAAAATCCTTATGGTACACCTACTAACTACATACTTGTGGCATTTGAGCGCAATATTAGGGCAGTTTTTATTAGAGCCGCTCATGCATCTTGACTACATATACTGCAACACATTCAAAAAAAAAAGTAAGAGATGTGTGCCGTACAAGGTGAATAAAACCACCGGCAATGGGGAGGGGGTTTGGGGGGAAGAACGTAACGCGTCTAATCCAATACTTGGTAACATTGATCTATACAAGGGCTTGATCGCAGCGAAGCAAAGGTGCAAACCTATAACAAACAAGCATCCAGTCCAGCATTTGATAGCATTGATCTATACGAGGGCTTGATTGTTGCAAAGCGAATATGCAAAACCACAGTATTCAAGCAGCAAATTCGGGTTTTCATTTTCATTGTTAATAAGCTTGCCAGCAACATAGTGCATCAAAAATTGCATGAATTAGCTTTACCAAAACCAATATGCCTCCTACTCAAATTAGAAGCTGCACAGACTGCAGAACTGCCTTTCCAGTAAATTGCAGCTACCAGAGATGTGATTTATGCCGTGTAAATAAACTCTATAAAGCAATACATAACCCAATTTGACAGTTTTCAAGCCTTCATATCTTGATATGTAGACCTTTATGAGCCACCGGAATAACGCCAAACAATTGTACTTGAGTGGTAGTAACTTCCTGACACCTTTGCTCAACTTTTTGGGCCAAAAAAAACATGGTAAAAAAATCGACCAAAAAGCATAAGAGGTACCTCATGGTTTTTTTTACGAAAATCAAACGATCGCGTTTTTCACCTCAAAAATGAAGACTTTTACTATGGTATGTATTGAATCAAAATGTTTCTCTCTATCCAAAGCAACCTCTGAAACCACTTTTATGAGGTCTTTATATGCAAAATTTTGACATTTTGGAGAAACCCCTTATTTCGTATTTTGTGAAATTGCTCAATAAGTTCATTCAAAACATCTAGTTTACTTGGCACCGTTGGATACGTCATGAAAAGTGCTCCAAGGATGTATTAGGAAGCGTAGTCTGAAAACCACATTTCATATAGTCGAATATCACAAGGTACATTAAAGAAGTCGAAAAAAGACAAAGTCTGTCCAATCTTGAACAGAAAAAATAAACTGAGTTTGAATCGATTTTGGCGGCGGCGTCGCTGCTGCTGGCTGAACAAATGCCTTTCTGTTGATGGCAATGATGATGACAATGATGGTTGCGATGCTGATTAAATGGGGATCATGGAATTGGAAGGGCAATTGATTAGCGCAAATACTTTTTTTGGGGAGATTTGCCTTATGAAGAAGTCTCTTGCAATGAAAATATCTCAAAAAAGTCGCTGAGGGGATACCTCTGCTCCTCCTCCCTCTGATATAACCTTCTTTTACTAACTAATAATAAATTGTTTAAAATCTACTTGATATACCAAAATTTATTTAAATGCCTTTGGCGAGAGCCTACAGGGCGGCGCTAACATCGAGCGTAGCGAGATAGATCGGCTAGTCATATAACATACTCAAATTCAATAAAAAGAAGTTGTCAGAGGTACCAAAAGTTTAGAACAATGAGCATTGGACAAGGCTCAAATCCCTTGTTCGCATTTACAAGCATGCATATGAGACCTTGAATGAAGAAGAAGAAGAAGAACAACAACAACAACAAGCCTAAAATCATATTAATGAGCATTCGGCTCAACCCTCAAGTGAGATTAGAGTTAATCATTAGTGAAGATAGACACACTCAGAATCTACCAACTGTCAACGAGATTCCAGCCATCATTCCCAATGAATACCCTAACACAAGCTTTAAAATATCCTCATGACATACCGAAATAGGTTTTCAGCTAGTGGTAATAGTCTCTCTTAAACGGATTAATGAAACGCATACTACCTACATGCCATGTTGAAATGCTGCAAATAATAACTAGGAAGCTGTGATCACGTATACTTTGGGTGAGCCAGACTGACTGGCGTTGTTAGATATAAAAATGCACAACACAATCAAGAGAAAGTATTCAGGCTAATTGATAGTCCTTTCAATTCCATGATCCCCATTTAATCAGCATCGCAACCATCATTGTCATCATCATTGCCATCAACAGAAAGGCATTTGTTCAGCCAGCAGCAGCGACGCCGCCGCCAAAATCGATTCAAACTCAGTTTATTTTTTCTGTTCAAGATTGGACAGACTTTGTCTTTTTTCGACTTCTTTAATGTACCTTGTGATATTCGACTATATGAAATGTGGTTTTCAGACTACGCTTCCTAATACATCCTTGGAGCACTTTTCATGACGTATCCAACGGTGCCAAGTAAACTAGATGTTTTGAATGAACTTATTGAGCAATTTCACAAAATACGAAATAAGGGGTTTCTCCAAAATGTCAAAATTTTGCATATAAAGACCTCATAAAAGTGGTTTCAGAGGTTGCTTTGGATAGAGAGAAACATTTTGATTCAATACATACCATAGTAAAAGTCTTCATTTTTGAGGTGAAAAACGCGATCGTTTGATTTTCGTAAAAAACCATGAGGTACCCCTTATGCTTTTTGGTCGATTTTTTTACCATGTTTTTTTTGGCCCAAAAAGTTGAGCAAAGGTGTCAGGAAGTTACTACTACTCAAGTACAATTGTTTGGCGTTATTCCGGTGGCTCATAAAGGTCTACATATCAAGATACGAAGGCTTAGAAGCTGGCCAATTTGGCTATATTTCATACTTTTGGTTGTCAATAGGCTAGTTTTTGTTATGCTACAAAGACTTAGAGATATTGTATGCATCAATCTGAATTTAGAGCATGCTGTTACATCCAAATATTCAGCCGGAAATGTTAGGTTGAGTGGCACTATTGTATCGCTGTATCATAGCACAATGATACCGCTTATTATTCAGATGATGGTGGCTGTAAGGCATGCTGGAAATTATAGGGTTCCCATAACTCTGTAGCTCAAATTACTCGGTGGTCTGTATAATATCCGTTTCTAATATATAAATGACAATTGAGACCATCAAACTCACTGCATTGAATTGTGATATGATGAGATTATTAGCGAGTAGCTTGACACATCACACTTTTTTTTTAAGAAAACCTTAGAAAGATAGCTCATTATAAAAAGGCAAAGATTACTAATAGTCCTGCAATCATGTAAGACAATCAACCATAAAAACATCATCTTGCTCAAAGGGAGAGCTTGAGCATTGCTCAAAACGCATACATTTATATTCTCTCTACAATTACCACTACATATCTCCCATTCAATGCAAGTTTTTTGTAATTTAGCATTGTATACATTTATTCACAGCTTGCCGTGCATACAGCATGAATAATAAACTACTCGTGGTTGACAGAGTTTCCATTGTAAGTAGGTCTCTTATCCTCGTCTTCAGAATCATCCTCATCATGAAGCGTATTGACTCTTGTAGCATAAGGATTGCGTCTACATGATGAATACAATAAGAAAATATACCCTTCCTATCACTAATATTGTGCTACTTACTTTTGCGCTGCTGAAGAAGATGCAGTAGCAGATGATTCAGCAGAGACACCTTCACCTCCAAGTCTTTGACCACCTCTCATACTGCGAATAAGTGGTTGTTGATGCTGAGAGGCTGGAACATTGGTGTGAGACATTCCGTTAGTTGGGAATAGAGTGGCTAGTAACCCAGTCAACATATTTATCAGTGCGATCACAAATCCGTATATGAAATCAAATGCAGAATAGATATATTCAGTTGCGCCTCCATTGTTTCCGCTGATGCCACTGCGTGCTGAAGAAGATCCCGCTTTCAAAGGTTTCATAATGATGGTTGCACTTGGACAGAGATTCAGATCCTTTAGGGTGGTATTGTCGTCTGCGTCTGTGAATAAACGAGTTGGAAATTGAGAGGAAAGTTTGTACGGTTTTTTGGCATCTTCTGTACGATTCTACAAACATAGAATACCTTAGTTGATTGTATTCTGATGGCGACCTATCTCACTTTACCTCTTGAATCCAATTTCGCACTTCTGATAACGTTGATACAGCTGTAACAAGAGCCAGTTAAAGACACGCCTTCAATACCAATCCCATCATGATCCAAGTACCTTCAAACTGATGGCGAATATTGGAGCCATCTAATTGACGAATGTTCAAATTACTGTATGCATGATGACTATTATTGCTCAAGCTACTGTTGCTAGCGCCTTCCTCGGTTGGAAGAGTAGTAAGCGATGTTGAATTTTGACGCTGCTTTTCAGCATTTCTCTGAGCAATCTTCTCTGCTCGATCTCTTGCTATCTGTTCGCGCACTCTCTTTCTGTGTGCTTCGTCTTCTTGACGCTCTTTCTTGATCTTTTCAAAGTAAATCTTGTTTTCTTTATCGACTCTGGACTGTTGGGCTTCCTGGAGCATTTTTGCCTCCTGTCTTCGCTTGATTTCTCTATCTTTGGCATCTTGTTTCTCCCGCTCTGCGCGTTCTTTGCGAACCTGCTCCAATTGTTTTTGCATTCTAAATACATACATGTGTCAATACTGTGTTATCTGCTTATGCGGTTGTTCTTACTCTGCTTTCTTTATGTTGATTTCATCATCCTGTTCAGCTTTTCTTGCTGTGCCTGTATTCGAGGCAGATGCTGTATCTACTATGTGCGCGGTATCATTCATTGGTGGTTGTGGTGCGGGAACTGGTGTAGCAGGAGCTACTGGCACTGAAGCAGAAACTGGTTGTTGTGCAGGATTTGTTGAGATTTGATTCACGGTATTAATCTTATCAACAATTTCTTGACCAGTTAATGTCTCAATGCCAAAGTCTCTAATAGTGCCTTGCTTGATAAAGTAAAGTATGGGGACAGTTTGAATAGGATCTGATAGCAGCTGATGAGTGCTTTAGCAATGTTAATCACTTTCATGTGCTTACAGTATTGACCAAATAAGGCTGCGTTTTCTGAATGTCTCTCCATCGCAACAGCAACTGTGCTCTCACGGATTGCCTTGGTAACCTACAAAGTAGCAACGTTGGCATCCAATCTGTATGAAGAGCACTTTTTCTACAGTACCTGCTCATCTTTCAAGGTATTGTTTAATGTGTTTGTCTTTTCAGATTCATCTGTGCTATTGATATCAGTTGCTTGTTCCTTCTGGTACATGCTCATTGTGATGTTACCGTGGATGTATACGAGAAACACACATTGCTTTTCAGCTACTAATGAAATGGCCTCTGCAATAGGACCATCGAACCAGATGTCGCTCATGATGATGTACAAAAGAGAAGAAGGGTAATAGAAACGCAAACAGAGATGCAATTCTACATAATTAGGTGTTTGAAAATCAAATTGGTCCATAACACTTTGTGCGTCACTGGCCGATTCATTCATTTGTCTACCAGCATCGTAGCCAATGAGCCCTTTACAACAGCACATCAAACAAAAACACATGGATTATGATTTAGAAAACATATTTATTAATTTATTTTAACGTATAAACATTGAATTAATCAGAGAGATTAAAGAACCTATGAGCAATAAACAAGATGATTAGATTTTTTTTTCCATTGAAAAATAAAAAAAAAAAAAAAAAAGCAAAATTATCAAAATGTGTATTTGAGAGCGCTCAGGTTTTAATGGTGAAAGAGTTGTCATCAATAAAGATTATGCGTGGTGCATGATCAAACTCATCAGTGCTTTCAACCAAATACACATTTTCATAATTGCCACATCTACTGACTGATGACTTACCATAAATACGTTTGATTGTAAAGAAAAAAAAAAGAGTTCAAGTATCGGAAAAATTTCTTTCCTTTTAAAACAAACATCTTTTTACATTTCGAAAAAATTTATTGCGGTTCGAAAGGTCACAAAGCAAGTCTCTGTCCCTGCTTTATTAGTAGGCATTTGATGATGATTGTGGCACTGATTCTTACTTGAAATCCAGATACGATTAGAGTACTCATTGTGAACAGCATACTAGCTCGCTACATGGTGTATAGTACTGATATATATCAGCGAAATGCCGTATTGAATCAAGAATCAAAGCAAGATTTGATAGATGACGGCATTTGACTACTTCAGCCTCAATGCTAGAGCATTGTCGATGTCATTAGTTTATAAGAAATGATTTTCGCAAGCAGATATATCGAAAACCACTATGATGCAAAGACTGCTCAAGTGTTTCTGGCACGGTTCAATTGATTTGTTTCCCTGAGATGATATTAACAAAAGGGTGATCATGGCAAATTTGTGTTCCGCAAATGAAATCATTTAAAACAGGAACTCAAACAGATGCGCGGCATTCTTTCCAGCATAGATATTATCAAACCATGCCACTTCAATCATCTCCACTGCTGAATATCTCACTGCCTGAGCCTATTGTGTTGCCAACAGCACAACTGGCAGGTCTATATGTTTGTATGCTCGGTATCGACTACGTCCTGCTTCGCTACCAGAATAAATTGTTTGTATCCAGAAAGACACTTCGAGCTGGAATGACAATTGTACATGCCATTGTGCCTCTCGCCATAGTATCGCCTTTGCAGCCAAATAATGTTACATTTGCTGCTGTGCCGTGGTTTCTGGCTTCGTATAGTGCATACCTACCTACAGAAAAGTTCACTCTGACTGAATGGATAAAGGCTTTATACAATACCATCGTGGATCGCTCAACGATCGCTCCAGATAGTAGAATGAGCGTCAATGCACTAGGCCTCTTGAAATGTTTGAGAGGTGTTGTCAAGTTGGCTACCCTTTATTTTGGTGTGGAACCCTTTCTGCCAACAATGCCTGATGACATGTTGAGATATCCTTGGCTGAGCAAGGAGAATTTGCTGGATACATTCCTGTTTGGACTAAAAGCCTACTTGATTTTGGGCGTCGTTGATGTAACAACTGGATTAGCTCAAACTGTAACTGGATGGCGTATGATTGACATGTTTGATTCGCCTTTGCTGGCAACCAGGTAACATGCTACTATAGATGATAGTTTTGCCAGTCGTTAACAAGATTTAATCGTATCAACGCAGCCCAAGAGACTTCTGGAGGTAAACCTCTTATGTTCATTTGCTTCTGAATCGAGTTACTAAATCACAATTTGTAGTAATCGCTGGAATAAAACAGTTCGCAATCTTCTGCATAGTCAAGTTTTTTCTACTCAAACAGACACAGATTTAAAGAAAGACGACGAAATGAAGGCAGTGCAGGTACCAGATGGGTTCCTTTCGACAAAGCAAGGCCGAGGATTGATGGCATTCGTAGTGAGTGGCGCATTCCACGAACTGATCATCTGTAGTGTCTGCCGAAAAGTGACATTAGAGAATTTCTGCTTTTTCACTTTGCACGGTTTAGCATGTATGCTGGAAGTACAATATTTCAACACGAAACAGCAGCCAACGGGTTGGAAACGAGCAGCCAGGATTGCACTCAATTTGGGCTTTTTGGCATTGACAGGCCGTTTATTTCTGGCGCCTTTTCTCAGAACCAGATTCACTGAGATTTTGCCCATCACACATAGCTTAAACCTCATGCATTGAAAATCTCATTTATAAACATATTTGTCATATATCTGTTACATTGGCTGCTTCAGATAGTAGCAGACAAATGGTGCATGTATTGACGACATTTGTGTCCCAATTTTATTGGAGAATGCATTCTTCTGACCTTCTTTTTGGTAGTATTCTTGAAAAATAGGTAGAGTGAATGGTCATTAAAACAAGTCTTAAAACGTAGAAAATAACACAATAAAGGTGCATAAGCCGTAGGACAGCCCTGAATGCTGTATCGTATCAAGACTACAGACTGGTGCTCACAACTGGCCGCAGAAAGCGGAGATCGAATTACATTTTTCCGCTGGTGAAACTTTTGCATCCAGGATGAACTGGATTCCATTCTTGAAACGTTTTTTCTATATAAATCGTGATTGTTGTACCCTACTCTCTAATACATATATGAAAAACACATTGAGCTGCATTGAATGGTGCTAGTTTGATATGTTTATTGCTAGAAAAATATTGAGTAGTACCTGAAAAACCAAAAAGACGTTTTCTGCTAAAAAGTCTATTTTTTGCTTACATAACATCCAAGTAAATGATTCAGAGTGCTGCGTTGTACCTTTAGGAACATTTTTGATATATTATACACTAAAGAAAAAATGCCGTTTTTGGGGTGAAAAATCCGATCAATTGGATTTCGACAATTTTGCCTTTACTACACGTCCAAAATCGACGGATTTGACCTATGTGAAACAACACTGTCGTTGTTTTAACCAGTAAATTTGTAAATTTTTTTATATAAATTTACCGTCAAAACATCGAGCCTCCCTTTGGAGTAGGAAAAAAAATAAAATAAAATAAAAAAAATAAAATAAAAAAATAAAAAATAAAAATCTCTCATATTCTGTAGCCCACTATTTGCGATTTCTGGCCAAAATGCTCCCTCTACATGCGCTTCCTTGATTCGATCATTGCGGTAAAAACCGCCAAAAAGCCCATTAAAAGAACGTCTGTCTACGTGGTATCAACACTTGATAACGTAGCAAGCCTGATAATCAAAATGAAAGCCTTTACTTGCTGTACATATTACGTTTGTTGGCTCCTCATACTAAAAATACGTTATAACGTCTTTTGGTGGGAACACGCTGCTGCGCGTAGGATGATTCATATCCAGCTTGAGCATTTGGCTGTGGAGAGGTTTATTATTAGATTGCAAAATGTATGGATAGATTACACAGGCTCTAAATTAACGACAGGAATAGATCACTGTTCTCTCTACAATGCTATGATTAGGTCTAGAATAACGTCTCAGTTCCTGGGGCTTAGTATACCTTTTACTCCCATTCTTTATAATTCATAAATATGGCACGAAAAAGGCGCGTATGAAGAACCAACGATTTACTCAATTTTCAAACAACATTTTGATAAGTATTGTATGATTCTTTTAGCGTTGTATGCTGTAAGACTAATGCTCTGCCATCTGGATTATATATTGGCCTTGTTTGATAATCATAGCGAGGTAATATTGATTTTCAAAGGTTTAGTTTGGGGATGTAAATTTTATAATATGATCGACTGTATCAAATGGAAGAAGATTAGATTCGAGAGTTTTCGCATTATTCAGGCAGAATACTCAGGACAGTGCAATATATAGTTAGCTATGATTAAGTCATGTCATTATCGCGAATCTTCATCATTTGACCATTATGAATTGTCAAGTGAGGGGCGATGTCGTCCCACTGATATAAATCAGTGTCTAGGATATTTGAAATGCAAGCATTGATGAGATCTTCCAGTGGATGTGGTTTCATTAGTGATGGCCTGTACCAATTTTTTTCCATATATGATATGAATAAGCAGAATATATGTTTTGATGTTGCTTAATTGGATCCAACCTGTGGAATTAATCCAGTGTCATCAATCGTCAGTCTTTATTCTCAATCAGGGGAACCGTAAACCTTAGATTTAATGTGACGAACAATTGTAAACATTCGTATCAGAACGCAGTAAAGATCATTTAATAGAGCCAATGAAACGCAATTCAAACTTCCTTCTTCCTAATTTTATTAACTAAAATGTCATTGCCTGAATACTTGCCCACTGCTCAAGAGACCACTAGCTCATTAAAAGAGCTCTTCCGCAATGTCAACAAATTGGTTGACGATTTCGTGAACAGTGATGACAACAGCCACAGGCTTTCAGAAGACAAGGTTCGCCGATTCGTCTGTGGCAACTTGTTCATTGACAAGCTGGACGAATTCCACGGCAAGATAGAGATGTTGAAAGGCTCTCCAGCCACTGAATGGTCGGTATTTATGGCAGAGATGGCTGCCAAGAACAAGCTTAGGCCTAAGGAGGAGAGATTGTCCTTTGGCGAGCTGTCCGCACTGACTTCAGCCGAGTACCGCGTGCTTGGAGAGAATGAAAGAAGGCGGTTGGAGTCAGTTGCAGCCGCCACAAACAATGCTGAAATTCCTTCTTTGCTTGCTAGAAGCGAGCAATTTGAAGATGATATGAAGAAAATGAACAACAATCTGAAGTATTTGATGACCAACTACAACACCCATGCTTTTTTGATAACGTACACTGATACTTTGCATGAGGAATTGTATCCTCCAGGCTTGTATAGTAATTCAGGTAAGTACTCTTGTACGTCTTGCTGGTACAATGTAGAGTCTAAAAAAATTGATTGCACATTGATTCATAGCTATGACAACGAAATGCGTCAATACTGTCAATGCTAAACTCTCAACATTCTCAATCGTAAGCTGTTTGAGAAGAATGGTGTTGGGCAACTCTGTAGTGCGTTTTACTGAAGGTAAATGATTTGGAAAATGCATTTGGCACAGCAAAACTCATCATTTCTGATAACCGATTTTTAAAGCACAAAGGGCTGCTCCCGCTCCTCATAGACAGACAAGAAAACGCAAGCAATTGCATTATCCTGTCTTGCCTGCCGCAGTGCCTGCGGTTATCGATTTGCCGGCTTTTGGTGACCAGGATGACAGTTATGCTGAGGCCGATGAGGCTGAGGTGACTCCTCTTGTTGAATCTGATGTGGATGTTGATGCTGTCAATGTCGCTTTTGTTGACGTTGTTGGTAATGACATTGGTACTGATACTGACACGAACGATGAGAACGAGGATAATCAAAATGCTGAGGCTGATTCCGAAGGCGTTTTCAGCAGTTATGATGAGAGTGACAATGGAGACGACAATGATCGTAGCTATTGTAGTGGTGACGATGATGAAGATGAAGAGGACATCAACAGCGCCTCCAGAGTGCCAGATTGCGCTCCCAACTCTAAGCAATTGCCGATCCCAGCAAAGCTACGCGGCCCATCTGCTCACTCTGCTGCTATCACATCCCATGCCGCTGTTATCACCTCTCCTGCCACTGGTCATGAGCCAGTAAGAAAGCGAACCAAGACGGACATGAAGAAAAGTTTGCAGATTGCAGTCTCTGCAGCCTTCAGTAAGTGTGATAGTATATAATCTTTAAATAAATAGGATTGCTAATCTTATTGAGGATAGATGAAGTTAGCAGAAGACAATACAAATGTGTTCCTTGGCTGTCTTTGTTCAATGACGCGAAGATGCGTAGTTTGGGCGTGAAGATGGTTGGATGGCCCACTGGCATTGTTCCTCCTGTTCGTGACGGGAAGACGTCCTTCGATGTCTATGACGGCGACAATTCGATGGATACATTGCTTCAGGGCTTTAAGGACAGAACCATCTATTTTGAAAAGCTGTGAGCTGATGATGATGACAGTGATGAAGATAAGAGCAACGCTCAAGGGGACGAAAATGATAATTGAAATAATATTCTTCCAAAAGTTCAGTAAATATTTGTTTTTATTTTAATATCACATACACCAAGTAGCATTGTGTTGGATCTTTGACCTTTACCTTCCTTTTTTCAGTCAAGGATTGCACAGATGATAAAGAAACTCGAGCTACAAAAACAAATATCGCGGGCAACGTAGAGCAATGACAAGATATGATTCAAGCATTCATATTGGCACGATAGAGACACGAGCAAATTCGCAGTTCCCTACGAGACAACATGCCGTAAGTATGGCACTCGGTTCCATAGGTATAGAGTATAAAGTGCTATAAGTATGGAGCAGGGTACCATAGGTATGGAGTATAAAGTGCTATAAGTATAGAGCAGGGTACCATAGGTATGGAGTATAAAGTGCCGTAAGTATGGAGCAGGGTGCCATAGGTATGGAGTATATAGTGCCATAAGTATAGAGCAAGGTACCATAGGCATGGAGTATCTTTTGCCATGGGCCTATGAATTTGAATGCCATACTCTTGTTATATACTGCAATCTATAATGGTTACCATGGAGCATCATATTTTACTTCGATTGCAATTGTTCAAACCACTTATCAAAGACCTTAATGCTTAGTTATATCCATTTCATGTAGTGATTGTAGGTCATAGCATCTCCCACATCTAGAGGGACCCCAACTGTTGACGACTGTTAAACGTTTGAATCTCTCTTAACGAAACAACTTCAGTTAATACAGCTCACTTTTCACCACATAAATACTATGCCACCCACAACACGCAACAGATCAGCTGCTCTCCAACTAGATATTACATCAGATACTACCACTGCAGCATCCCCAAAACGCAAGAAAACCGGTTACCGGGCAGGCAGTAAGCCCAAAGCCGCTAATGCTGCAGCCCTGACAGTAGCTCCTGAAGCAATTGTTGTTCACCCTACTGCCGAGGAAATTGGGCAGAAGAAGCAACAAATAATTGAGGAAGAAATTCAAGAAGAAAAGAAAAGAAAGCAGCAAGACAAGAAAAACGACAACAAAAGAAGAAACAAATTGCGTGATGAGGCAACCAGATAGTCAACGATTTTAAAGGTGATCAGGAGAACATCTGGCAAGCTTTGTTGGCAGCAATCAATGATTTCAAATTGAAGCGCACCAAGAGTAAGCAGCCGCCCATTTCCGAGATGCAGATCTTCCGAATGTGCTTTGCATTTTACACGCTTCGCTTTCGCCACCAAACGGAGCTAAACATGAGCAACTACAACAAGCGCTATCTTGGAATGGACTTCTGCGACAAGGTTGGAGACTGGTTGCTCATCTTTAAAAAGGTTGATGCTGCTCTGATTGAGCAAAACCCTCTTGAGGAGACCATGTTATTGTATATGGCAATGAGAGGACGAAATGATCGTTCTTGGAGACCTTGTTTTCTTTACTTCACTGCTTTCATGTTCTCTTTTTTTAATGAATTTGAAATCAAGAAAAGGATCAAAGTTTTGTTTTCGACATTGGAAGGTACGGCCAGCCAGGAGCAAGTTACTGAAGCGCGCTCGCGTTATAATCTTGAGGAATAAAAGCTTCTTCGAAGATTAGTACACGTTGGCTTTGTAAATTTCGTTTGTTAATGAAATACCAAGTAGTGGTTCAGATGTTGCTTGGTCTTTGTTCATGATCGCGTACTCTACGTCTGTTCTACTGTGATACATCTGATTGTCAGGGAAAGTGAAATATGATGGTATCTGGGCTTGACAACTATATCTTGCCAACAACCATTTTAGAAACCAAAACCAAATAAGTTTCTTATAAACTACACGTTTGGGATGTTCAGCAGGTTCAAAGACAATCTGGTGCCGTCAGAATAACAGAATTAATGTCTAAATTGAGAGCAGGCGTTATCCACATTTCTTCGTATCTAGAAGTGATAATATATAGTATTCTGAATCATTGTACAGCTGTCAACAAACAAAAATTGTGAAAGTACACTAACAACGCATAAAGGAGTATCAATGGCGGATAGCCACTACCATGTGTTGATAATAGTACAATATGACATGAGATATATCAAAAGACGACACATGTAAGAAAGAAAAAAAAATCAAACAGTAGATTCACTTAAGTTGAATCGATGTATACCGTTAACGAATTATACGGCATATGTTTAGGGAAGTGCTAATGAAAGATTTGACATTTCAGACGTTAGCTATGCAGTGGTTTATGGATTGTCTGTACGAGCTACAACTTCAAAGACTCAAAACTGTTAAAAATTTATTCCACTTCAAGCCATATATGCTCCTTTGATTACTGCAATCCTTGAATGTCAAAACACTACGTTAATGATCACAGACTATGTCTTCTCGTATCATATTGTCATTTGCTGACATTCTTGTTAATAACCTACAACCAAAAATGCTGTATACGGTACACTCTAGCCATGTACTATCACAAGCAATTGAAACTGATTTTTTTCTATCTTTCTTTATGCTTTGCCGCTCGATGTTACCAAGTATTATATGGTAATTGGTCCTTGGTATCATCTCAAACCAACATTCCCAAGCATGCCATCACTTTGACGGTAAATTTAGGCATCAAATTGCAATTTAATAAATTATAACCAATTATACATATATTTTGTATTATTTATACTTTCGTCTAATAGTATATAGCAATTATATACGAAGTAATCAACATTATAATCAACATAACAAAAATTGATCACGTGCAATTTTTTTACAAGATACAATATAGAAATATAAATTCTTAGAAATTATCTGGGATGTTTTTTTTTGCTTGGGTAGAGCGTCTAGTTGTCAAAGTAAAGGTGCTGGTTCAAGGCACGATCTTGGCTTTGTTTTTTTGTGAAAGTGTCGTGTGTGTAGAACTGTCATCGTGGTTCAAGGTGATGCATAACTTTGTTAATGTATTTCGACATTATTTCTATCGAATCATGACTTAATCAATAAGAAAAAAAACACTCTTATGCTATGTAGCATTTTTGTGAACGGTATTTTACGCAAAAATAAACAATACAAGGGAAACGAGATCAAATGAAGGGTAGAAAGGCAATTTATTGATATTGGTTTACTATAGTAATAGAAGCACACTTACCTCGAAAAGAAAATGGCAATAGTTCTCCCCTATTTTGAAGGTATTCTGGCCTACTAGACGTTTACCACCTACCGTCTTAAATAAAAATGGCAATAGCTCTGTCATATCATAGAATCAGGCAGTTGACAATAATAGGAAAGCGATCCATCTCATTCCTTGATTTAAACCGAGAACACATGGGCTAGGTCTTACTGCAAACGTATGCAACTGGACTTACCAGACAAAAAAAAATCAGTAGAGAAAAAGAAGATTTCTAAATTTCAGCAACCCTTCTCCTGTAGTAACATTGACCAATCGCTCTTTTCGTCTTGGTGAAGGCAATCATCTATCAAAAATAGATCAAGTATAGCCTTTTTTGGTAATAACATACAGCTTTTGGGAAATTTATAAAGTAAATGAAAGAAAAAGAAAAGTCTAATGGATTGGAAAAAAGGAAAATGCTCTACCTACCCAATGACGCATCCCCGATCTCCCGTAAGACTTCCTGTAGGTCTTCTTCATCATCGCCACCTTCCGCGAAATCATCATCTTCGCTATCTTCTTCAGCGACAGCATCACCTTCATTGAGCAACTCAAACTGCTGATATTCAATGACCACCAGATCGTTGGTTGAGCCATCTGGGGTTGGTGTAAGACTGATGGTAGGTTGGACCTGGTTTCTGACCTGCTGCAAGGTCTTCTTGGCTACGTAGAGCCGGCGACAAGTTTGAAGGAATTGCCTTCTCAGCAAATGGCTCTCTTGGCTTCTCAAAGCCCTCTCCATCTCATCATACTCCTTCGTAAGGTTGGAGACAAACCTATTTGATTCCTCCTATTGTTTGGATTTGGTGAGCACACGATTCAAGTGGTGGCTTCATCTGATGGCCTTACAATTAACAGTGTTGCCTCCTCGACGTGTCTGTTCAGAAGATGCCAGTTTGCCAGGGCATCCGACAGTCCCAAGATGTTCTCACCTTGAGCTGAAGTTCTCAGCTTTTCAACTTCCCTGCCAACGGTCATCTTCATCTTGTCTTCAGCACCATCTAATGCGAATATTGTTGAGTACAAAATCCTAACCACTCAATTGCTTATATTACCAAAATACTTTAACACTAAAGCGTTGATGCGACTAATGACTTTTTCGGTTAGCCGGTGCAATGCTTCAAGAGAGATTACAATACGGGCTGCCTTGGCAGTTCCTACATAGATTGTTCATTAGACCCTTGCCAGCCATTCCGAAACTTGGATAAGACTTACCAGAGGAGCCTGCAGGTTGATGCAGCTTTTTCTCTCTCATGACAATGGCAAAGAGGAGGTGAGTAAGGTAATTGTTTAGAGCATCATATCTGCAGTCTTTGACTTGGACATGATACTCGCCAAACAGAGGATCCTTGAAATTTTTGGGCCTGTTGACAGGCAAGAACTCAAATTGGCGCTCCATGAGTTGGATCTTGACAAGCAAGGTCTTTCTCAAGTGCTCAACATGATACCCAGTAAATTTGCTGCAAGCACAACAAGGTTAGATCTGTAATTCTCTACTGATTAAAAGCTTACCTCTTTGTCTCCTTGTTGATGAGCGTCATATGCTGAGCAACCAAAATCAGATAGTGTACCTTTGCGTTAC
This sequence comes from Mucor velutinosus, assembly GCF_035048745.1. Lineage (NCBI taxonomy): Eukaryota > Fungi > Mucoromycota > Mucoromycetes > Mucorales > Mucoraceae > Mucor > Mucor velutinosus. The sequence continues at coordinate 1,193,135 of NW_027041905.1, read as the reverse complement.
GCAAAGCTTCCACTCTCTCAGCACTGTTTTGAATCTGTTCCAGGCCAGAAAAATCAGGAAAAATACAGAGATTATCTGCATGTTTGAGCCACTCCTGCTCCAAATTCTTGTACTCTGCTATCGACATGTTGAGAAGACGCATTTTTGTAAGCACCTTCTTGTACTTTCTGTTGATGTAAGAGGCTAGAATGACAGCTATGTCAGTCTCCGTCCGTCAACATATGCGAGGTCCTTACCCAAAGAATCTATCTTGTCACTTCTATACTTGTCCAAGACCTGTGTCAAAAGAGCGTGTCGGTTGGCCTTGCTCATATTGCGAGACATGCTTACAAAATGATTGCAGTGGGACCACACTCTTTCAACAGATTCGCCATCTATAAATTGGATGAATTAATAACAGTCTTACAGTTCACAGAGAAATTCATAGTCGCTTACCTGTGAGAGCCATACCCTTCACATATCTTGGAAAGTATTTGACTTGGCAGTTGAGGCTGTGAGCCAAAGCATGGAAAATGGCTACGCCATAGATGGGGTCATGTCTATTTATGAGAGGGACAGACTCCTAAATCAAACAAGGCATTTAAGATTATGAGTAGTGAACAAGCTGAATGCTTACCTCTATTCTTTTTTGGCACATGCAAACGATGTCATACAAGACAGCCAGCTTTTCTTGGTCTCCCAAGTTATCAACCACATGACTGATTGCAGCCAAAGCGTACTTGCGTCTACAAATTATGATGTTAGCTTTTCTTAGGTCGCATCTTTCCTTGTTGATTTACCCTTCGCCACCAAAGATGTCAAAGATACGCTCGACAATACCATGTCTGGCACAGTTCAAAGAGAACACACCACACTCATCAAATCGGTTGCCATTTTGTCGTCTATGGTCAACACCGGCCTTGAAGTCACTGTCAAGATCTCGAAGTAAGCACTGATTTGACATAATTGTTATTAAAAAGTGCCTCATATATTAATCTTTCAGGTACCTCTTCGTCAGTGACCTCAGTGTGATCATTGAACCGCTCAACTTCCTCAGGAGGTGCCACCAAGGCACTCTCTGCTCTTGACGGAGCAAAGATGCCCTGCTCCCAGTTGTTCTTGCTAGAGTTGCGATCTTTGCGTCTTCTCCACGAAAAATTACCATCCATGGACACAAACTTGCGTTCAGCACCCTATCATTTTTGTTTAGAGAGATGCTCCAGGCTTTTCTAAGTTGCATACGATAATCATGTAACTTACATGGCAAGCATAGCAACCTACTTGCAAAGCCAACGAATTCTCTTCACGCAGACGATCCATTGCATGCTTATGAACATTTCTGTAAATCACTTGAAGCATGTTATATACAGAGGCATCCATCGAAATGAACTACAATCAAAGAATACATGTAAGCGGACATCATACTACCAAGGGGTAGACTTACGTCCTTGCTGAATCCACCTCGTTGCAAACACCAAGAATTGTAGATTTTGGTGAATCCATGGTTGGAAACATAGCCATCTAGCTTGGCAATGTTACCATACTCAAAAACTGAGAAATGGATTGCCGATTTTGGTTGTTGAGTGGAAGTTGGGAGCATCTGACAGAGCACAAGGGTTTCCAAAAGAGATTGATGATCACAGTATGCCACCGAGAACTTCGAAGGTCCTAAAACAGCAATTTAATCAATAAAAAATGAAAAGCTTAATTTTGTACGATCAATTACCACCAAACATGAATCCAGTCAAGTCAGAGGTGCGTCTGATTGAGCAGTTGCAACTAGCAGGCTTCTCCATTTCCAAGGGCTTCTCGAGTCTAAAGTCGGGCTCGCCACACCTCTTGAAAGACTCGATGAATGCAGTGAGCAATGCTTCACTGCCTTCCGCCCAGAACTGCTTTCTTTGCTTCTTCGGGTTGAAGTTACGATTGTGAACTCGTTCTACACGTTCAACTGGAGCTGGATGATCCTGACTGTCGTCGTCCACCCACATACCAAACTCATCAGCATCTTCATCCATTTGTTGTCGTGCCTCTTCAAGTCGTGCGTACATTTCATCTGCAGATCCACTGCCATTGCTTCTACTTCTACTTCTCTTGGCAACGTTCTCTGCTTCTTGCTCTGCAAGTCTGCGCTTCATGGCGTCACGTTCTTTTTTATACAACCTTCTGTCATGTGTAGTTGCAGTTCCGTTCTGGATTCGCTTCATTCTGTCCAGCTTTTTAAGTTCTTGCTTCTTCAATTGCTTAAGAAGCTTTGCGTCTTCGATGCTACTCATGGTGATATTTGTTTATAGAGAAAGAGAAAAAAGGTTTTCGAGAACAAGCACCTCATCAGACAAATATTGAGGACAAATTACAGGGTCTGTGGAACACAATTAATTTGAATGGCGTCAAATGTCGATTATAATTAGATTACTTTCCTCATTTTCGGATATTTTTAGAAACGGATGGCTGTTTAACTGTTTCTGCCTATGGTAATGTATGTAGCAGCTTTGGTTTGGTAATTATCTCAAGTAAACAAACGTCAGAGCCTCTATGTAGATATCACTGCTGATGCCAACGAGGACCACCATATGTAGCAGCTTAGAAATACACGCAAAATTGATTAAATAAAGAAAATAAATGTAGGCATCAGCAAGCCAGAAGTTTGGCCAAAATGAAACGACGTAGGCGAAAGTGAAGTATAAAGTAGGCAAAAAAAAACTCAAAATGCAAGCAGAAAAAATCAAAATGCCAGGGGAGATTGGAGGGGATTGTGCCCAAAAATTTACAACCAAACTTTTTTTTTATTTTTTATTTAAGCTGACCCTCGTTGATTCAACCACTAAACTGAGTGTAGAAAACTTCAAGTTCTGTCGTTAAAACATCGAAGAGTATGGTAATATGCGGTGCGGATTTGATCGATTTTTCATGACCCAAAAAAAAATCGAGATAACGTATCAGTAGGTAAAAGACAGTCGAGAAGAACTGTTTGGCACTACTCTAAGCGCTCAAAACATCTTGTAGCAGGAGATATCAGCGATTAAAAATCGCCAAATTTGGCAGTAAATTTCTTTATATATGAAGAGCAAAAGGTTATATCGCCAAATAACCATGCGAAAACAGAATGTGATTAATGAGTCAGACGTGCTGCATCTTGTAAAATTCAAATTTGAAGTAGAAGTTGATGTTTGCGGTATTTTTGGAGTATTGATACATGTTGAAACGTATGGCAGTGTGGTGAAGCATGCTGTTGTCTGGAGAAGTCGATGGATGCAGAGCAGACTTGCACAACCTTACAGCGATAGGTGCTTTTGAGGGCCACTGATACTATACACGAGTATTTCTGGCAAGACCAACGATCTTTATCTACGAATAAAGGCCTAAAGACGTATGCTTTACTGCTGTAACTATTAGCAAGAGGTTTCTAAAGTCAATGCATTACAAGGTATGTCTCAATACTGTAGAAATTTATTATACAAGATTACAGTGCATACAAGGGTGGGCAATTTAGATGGGAACAGTTTCCTTCTTGAGCCATGCAGTTGCTAATTCATCGTGAGCGACGAGAGGACCAAGCTTGGCCAAACACTCTTCATGATAAGCATTGACCCACTTGATCTCAGATGGAGACAAGAGATCAACATCAATCAAATTGAGACCAATGGGAACGATAGTAACATGTTCAAAGCCCAAGTAACCACGACCACCAAAGTTATTGGGAGTCTCAACGTCCTTGACAAGAATGACATTTTCAATACGGATACCGAATTTGCCATCTTCGTAGTAACCAGGTTCATCGGTCACTGTCATGCCGGCAGCAAGAGGAGTGTCATTGAAGTGAGGACGAATGCCAATACCGTGAGGCCCTTCGTGCACATTCAAGAAGGAACCAACACCATGACCAGTACCGTGCAAGAAGTTCAAACCATCCTTCCAGAGATGCTGACGAGCAAATGGATCAAGCAAGTAACCAGTGGTGCCCTTGGGGAACACAGCTTCATCAATGGCAATATGGCCTTGAAGAACACGAGTGAAGCATCTCTTTTCATAGGCAGAAGGTGTCTTGAAATGGAAGGTGCGGGTCACGTCAGTGGTGCCATCCTTGTATTGTCCTCCGGAATCACAAAGGTAGATGTTATCAGGGTCAATGATCTTACAAGTTTCAGGTTCCGGCTTGTAGTGAATGATGGCACCGTTAGATCCTGTGGATGAGATGGTAGCAAAAGAGAGGCCAACATAGTGTTCTTGGATAGCGCGGAATTGCTCCAGACGATCAGCGGCTTCTACTTCACTCAGCTTTTCACCAGCAAGTAACTTGTTTTCAAGCCAAGCAAAGTAATGAACAAGAGCAGCGCCATCACGGAGATGGCAATCGCGCATGCCTTGTAACTCTTCCTTGGTCTTGATGGCCTTGGCATCAGTAATGAAAGATCTCTCCTCCAACACATTAGTCTGTCAATTGGGCGATTTAGATCCTTTCATGTCAATTGCTACATCTCCCCTAAACCAATTACCTCTCCAACAGCAACTTCCACTGCTAAACTAGTCTTGTTGTTGACCAACAACTTCTTTCCGTCCAAGTTCAATGCCTTGAGGTCAGCAAAGAACTGGCTATAAGGTTTAGTGGTTACGGCAGAACCCAAGTGAGATTTAACCTCATCTGTCAATTTATCCAAGTCCAGATATAGAATGGCCTCCGTTTCATTGACGATGGCATAGGAGAAAAAGACAGGGTTGCACTCAATGTCGGAACCCCTCAAGTTGAACAACCAAGCAATCTCATCCAAAGCCGATACGACAGTGCCATATGCCTTCTTGTTCTTGATGTGGGTACGCAATTCCTCCAATTTGTCATGTACAGATTTGCCTGGTCAGCCAATGTCAGTTACCTTTTTCGGCATTAGTTGACTAATTCATTCTTTTTACCTGTAAACTGAACGGGTTGCACAAAGACCTTGTCCTTTGGTGACTCGGGTCTATCTTTACCCCAGGCAAGATCAATCAGGTTTTCATGGATAGGAACCAACGATGAACCAAGAGGCTCGAGTTGGACATTAAGCTGATGAGCATCGACTAAAAAGAGGCATGAACATCTATGATCAGGAAGGTATTATGTGGAAATTACCAGCATTGATAAGAGTAGGGTCAAGACCAATACGAGAACCAGCAGGAAGGTTCTATCAAAATAAAACATCAGAGTCCAATGTGCACTGATAGTCTATGTAGATGAGAGCGTACCTTGACCAGATATTCTTGCCAGGTAGGAACGCCAGGAAGGCCTTGTTTCATCAAGGTCCAGTTATCATCTAACTGTTGAGATGCTTGCAAAAAGTAGCGGCCGTCAGTGAACAAAGCTGCTTCCGTGCTAGTAACAATGGCGAAACCTTAAAACGATTTCATCGTGAGAAAAGCTTAATTGGTGCCTCCCATATCATTCAACTTACCAGCAGAGCCAGTAAATCCAGAGATCCAATGGCGACGCTTATCACAGTCAGCAATGTATTCACTCTGTTGAAGAAGAAGCCGTGTGTATAAGCACCATTGGCATGATCATGGATGCGAGGATTCAATCTTACCTGATGAGCATCTTCAGACGGAGCAAGGCTATAGCATTGGGTTGTGAGCAATGTGATGGAGATGATGGATTGAACAGGCACTTACAAGGCATCCACCTGATGCTCCTTCATCTGGGAGCGAAGACTGGCGAGGCGATCTGAGGTAGCAGTAGGCATGTTGGACTGTATAATTAGTAACTGGAGGAAAAGGACGGAAAAGGCTTTTGCAAAGATCGCACTTTATATACAGCATAAATGAGTAGATGCGACGTCATTTGAGCTGCTAGCAGCGTTATACCAAGAGCAGCAGGAGGAGCACTCAAATATTTACCGACAAACGAACACACTTTTTTCACGGAACTACAAAGAGGGAGCCCAAATAGTTGAGCACCATTGGATTTCATATACACCCAGATTCCTATTTATTTTCTTGCTGTTTTTTCCCTTTTCCCTCATTGCTTTCCCTTTTTCCTTCTCAGTCTCAATAACACCAAGCTGAAAAATTTGAAAATGTCACAAAACAAAGTAGAGGATGTGTACATGATGGAGAGCAACAGTAGAATTCAAACAAGAAGAACAAGCAGGTCAGCTCGCTCTGCATCGCCCGTCATGGAGGAAGATGTCGCTTCTCCTGTATCCTCTGATGAGCTTAATCCAAACATTGGCAGCCAAGTAACTAGCAACAGCCTCGCCTCCAATGGCGGTCGTGTTACGCGGTCTCAATCTGTGGAAAGCAGTGGCTATGAAACTACCGATTCAAGAAAGAGAAAGAGAAAAGCAAAGAGCAGCAACCAGAGCAGCAACAAAAAGAGAGTAGGTAGTGCCAGCAGCGATGCGTACTCGAAAGCAACTCCTCCTCTTCCAGCATCGGCATCAGCAACACCCGCAACACCAGCAGCAGCCATGTCCTCATCATCCACACCTCCCATGAATTCAAATGTGCAAAATGGCAGTAATTTAAATGGAGACGGCGAACGTGAAACAAGAAATACCGCCCAAAGGATTTCCAAAGAAGCGAGAGAAGCCAAGAAAGCACAAAGAGATATCATCATCAAAGAAAGGCAAGTTGAAAATCAGTGCAATATACACAAACAAATCACCAAGCAGTGCTAATATATTTTTTAATGTGCAGATTAACTGAATTGGACAAGCTTGAAAAGGCTGTCAAGGATGGATCACACTCTGAATACCACAGGCTATTGAGCGACATTGAGTCCAAGAGAACAAAGATGCTGAGCGTAGCGGAAATGCGTCGATCCCTTGCTGAGGGTAATGTCAACAACTTTTTCAATTCCCAGAAATATGCTGCATATTCGCAATACTATGTAAGTTGCCTAGGAAATGAACTGCTTGCGGCTTAATAACAGAGTGATTTTCAAGTGGGACAAGTTAGCCCTCCGACGATCCATGATACAGCATGTGCAACACAAAATCAACACATTGGAACAGGAATACTACTCAAATCATGTCCAAAGTAAGTGTGATTGGCTGCTTCATGATGCGATACAGAAAATAATGGCATGGAAACAGGCTCTTTGGATGATGAACATTTGAGCGAATGGTTGCCTCCTGACAGACCTTCGATGATTAATATCCTTTTTTTTTTTTTTTTTTTTTTTTTTTTTTGCTATACCATTTCATGATTTTTCCTAACCCAACACTGTTACTATATAACCCTTAACAAACATTGTACGCTCTTTGACTTTAGGATTAACAGAGGACGACGCTGAAAACGATATCGAATGGGCAAAACAAGATCCCACTGCTGACGAGCCCATCTATGCTGCTTCCTATCAGCAACAACAATACCCCAACAAGCAACACCAATCATCTCCACCTCCACCTCCTTCTAGCTCTTATTTTCGACATGACACACCGCCTACCACATCGACTCGTGATTCTCCACCTCTGGATACGTTGGCATCGCTGGCCGATCGTCAACATCAAAAGGACTTTAAAGAAGAGCCTACTGAAAAGTCCTTTACCTTACCACCATTAAACCCATGGCGATACAATCAGAGACCACCATTGCCTACTTGAAACCCCGGAATCTTCTGTAGATTTTCCATTATACTTGATACTATAGATATTCATGAACAATGCTCTTTTCATGTATATGTATATATACTGCATATTACACTCACTCCTGTTCTCAAAAGACGCACTCTATCCAAGGTCTTTTTGAGCATCTTGTGTTAATTTTATTATTTACACATGCTTCTTTAAACTCAAGAAATAAAAACAGATGCATGCTTGACTTTTTGGGACATTGTTAGAGCAAGATGTTAGGCAAGATGAAGAGGTGGATTATATATTTATTGAATTAGAAAAAAACATTATCTTTAAGCAGAACGACTGGCCTTGTCCAAAACAGCTTCATAGGCGACCTGGAGAGAGGACGAACAGAATCAATACAAATGTTACCATAATTACATGTTTAATTTAAATATTTACCTCAGAAGCATCAGTGCCTTGAATTTCAATAGCTAAACCAACCAAGTTCTTACGAATAGCATCCTTGCTGGAGGCGTACAACATCTTTTGACGAACCTTGGAGGTATCAGGAATCCTAAATAACGCGTTTTTCAGATTAACACAAGGGCACTCGCAAGCATAGCTGTAAATTTCAAAACTTACCAGGCGTAGAATGTAATCTTGCTTCTCTTACCCTCTCCAGGCTTCTCATAATCGAAATCATAGACGGCATAGCGAGGTTCGTTTTCAGGGAGCTGAGCCAAGAAGTCATCATAGTCACCACTCTCGGCCTTCTTCTCAACAACAATTTCTGCATTGTTGTCTATTGCGGTTGCCAGTTAGCGTCTTGAGTCTCCATAGCAGCATGCCTTTCGAGAAACTTACCGGACAACTTGAAGATGATATACTTGTACTTCTTACCGATCTTGAGATCTTGATAGAGGGAGAGACACTCGTCGTTGACGGCTACACCAGATGACTAGAAGCTTGTGTGTAAGTACTTGGCATACTTCCTTGGCTGATGTCTACTGGTTTCAAGATAAACACGAAAAAGTAGAGCAAATACAGACCATCCTGAGAACCCTCTAGCCCTCCAGAATATCAGATGTAGAGCTCTCTTTTACGATATTTACACGGGAAAACAAGGCTCTAGACTTTGGCTTACCATTTTTTAATAAGTTTGATATTGTATTCAAAAACAAGAAGAGAAAAGGAAAAAGAAAAAGAAAATCTCTCGAGAATATAAAGAGAGAGGATGGTCGGCTGGAGTATAAAAAGCTCTGCCAAGATACGTCATGTTGGGCTATCCATACCACACGTTTGGCATGCGGGTGAGGACGGTAAGGCAGTTTGTGTGCCATCTGTGTGCTGCCGACACCACATGATGACCGCCAATCCTTCAGTGTACACAAGCGCTTTTTCTTTTTACATTTGAACGCCTTTATCCATCAAGACATGTACAGAACAGGGCCAAGATATCAAGCTTCAAGTAAAAAGGCATCCACATCCACTCAATGTCAGAGATGCTTAGAGCATGGTCACTGGGTAAATGCTACATCGAATCTCTATTCAACGTATCTAATACTTTCTTCCATAGACCTACGAATGCAAAAAAGACAGAAGCTATAAAGTAAGACCCACTCGTACACAACAATTGAAGAAACCCATCAAGCTGTATCAACCCGAACTGCCCAAAGAACTGCAAGATAAGCGCGGCTTAGCTGATGAAATATTGAAGCGTAAAGAAAGGGAGAGATCAAAAAAGAGAAAGAGATCAAGGTAGCTGTAAACACATGAATCTTGGAGATGGCCCATCTAGAATGTAATATCTATGATAGATCTTCATCTTCATCTTCATCATCCTCTTCTTCATCATCCTCTTCTTCATCGAGTGAATCTTTCTCGTCTGGCAGTGATAGTGATAGCAGCATGAGTGGCAGCTCTCGTAGCCGTGGTCGAAGCAGCAGTGTAAGCAGCAGTAGAAGTCGTAGTAGGAGCTTTAGCAGCTCTGGCAGCAATAGCAGCAGCAGCAGCAGCAGCAGCAGTGGAAGTGAGAGTGACTCTGATGGCTCAAGATCACCTAGACACCGTAAAAGACCAAGACCATCCTCCAGACGATAAAATAGCACACAATAACCAATAAACCTCACAAATCTGACAACAAGGAATCATCTTTACATGTAAGGGACTTTGAGCTACTCTACATGCAATGAGCTACCTGCTCTCATCTGAGCTACGAGCTAATTCATTTGCCATTTGCTGGACATTGCAAGTAGTTTTCTTGCTGTATGATCAAATTAGCACCATGTGCTGTTATCTATATAGGATGCAGACATGTTATCTGCCATTTGCTTCCATTTTGACATGCCAAATGGCGATGGTATGGTTGTAGTTTCTATGAAACTACGGGTACCACAGAGATGACGTCGATTAAATGTTGCGTGTAGCTTTGTTGAAACGCGCGTTCTGGATAGATGAAGCTTGAGTTATAAAGTGTGCTTTCCTCCAAAAACCTTTTCTCTTTTTATCTCTCACTTCATTCAACAATAAAGCTATAACAATATGAGTCGTGGTTCAGGTGCAGGATACGATCGCCACATTACAATTTTCTCTCCTGAGGGTAGATTATATCAAGTTGGTAAATATTGCACTTACAACAACCCAAAACAGGGCATTGTACCTAATTCCATGATAGAATATGCTTTCAAGGCTATTTCAAATAGTGGTATCACCTCTGTTGGTGTTCGTGGTCGTGATGGATGTGTCATTGTTACCCAAAGAAAAGTGCCTGTAAGTTGTGCTATATTGGCTCGCTCATCTCGCTTTCAACGATATTGATTTTATATGCAAAATTACAGGACAAGTTGCTGGATCCCTCTACTATCACTCATGTCTTCAAGTTGACTCCCAAGATTGGTTGTGTTATGACTGGCATGATTGGTAAGTTTTAATGACTATGTGCTGCCGGGCAAAAGCGCTACTAGATGATTAACCAATTTTACGCCCAATGTAGCTGATGCTCGTGCTCAAGTTACAAAGGCTCGTCAAGAAGCTGCCGAGTTCCGTTACAAGTACGGTTACGAAATCCCTACTGACATGCTTGCCAAGCGTGTTGCAAACATCAACCAAGTCTATACACAACAAGCCGCTATGAGACCCTATGGTGTTTGTAAGTGTACCTGTCAAGTTATCAATGGGCGCATAAACTAATCTTTATGTTCATTTAGCAATGATTTTGATCGGTTATGATGACGAATTAGGACCTCAGTTATACAAGTGCGACCCTGCTGGATATTATGTCGGTTATAAAGCAACTTCAGCCGGTGCCAAACAACAAGAATCTTTGAATCATTTGGAAAAGAAGTTGAAGAAGAATCCCGAGTTGAACATGGAAGATACCATTGAGGTAACATACTGACTGTGCAGTGCGAAATGCGAAATGAGTGTGTACTGATGCGTGTTGTTCTCTCAGCTTGCTATCACAACGTTATCCACCGTGTTGGCAGTAGATTTTAAAGCAACCGAAATCGAAGTTGGTGTTGTTCATAAGGATGATACTGATTTCCGCACATTATCCACTGAGGAGATTGAGGATCATTTACAAAGAATTGTCGAAAAGGATTAATAAATGACTTGCCAAGATATACTTTGAAAGAATAAACAAAAAACAGTAGTAAATAGGAGGATTTGATGCCGCTTCTTGAGAGGATTTATTCTTTTTATGTACGTAGTGCGCTTTCTGCTAGCTTTTTGACGCCAGTAAGCTTGCACATCAATGCAGTTTAGCATGATGGCGACCTTGCAACAGTAGTCACTTGGACGCCTATAAAGTAGCAGCGATCCTATAAGCAAAATCGCACATTTCTTCTTATCAAACACCTTTTACAATGGCGTCAACAAACAAGACAGACTTTTCGTCTGATCCTCGAATGACATTGAACGAACAAACAGGCAAATGGTCTTATGTTGGTGAAGAAGGCGTCTCGTATGAATACGATGAGAATGTGGGCGCGTGGTTCCCCATGGTAAGTCTTTATTTTCAATAACAACTGAACATATTAATGATGTGTTTGACAGTACGATGAAAAACTCATGCAAGCACAAGCATCTGTGTATGCAGTTGAAGGCGTAGAAGAGACGGTTGAGGTAAAGCCCAAGGAGAAAAAGAAGCGAGCTGCGACATATGATGTTACAGATCCAGAAGTACAGCAGAAAAAATTGAAGCGTGAGCCACCAAAGAAGCCTGTAACGTCTGTTTATGTTACTGGCATTCCTCCTGACGCTACCGTTGAAGAGCTAAAGACAACATTCAGCAAATGCGGCGTGATTATGGAGGACTTGGAGACCGGAGAGCCCAAGATCAAGATATATCGTGATGAAAATGGCGTATCAAAGGGTGATGCACTTGTATCTTATTTTAAAGAAGAGTCGGTGCCTTTGGCTGTTGATCTGCTAGACGAAGCTGAACTTAGACCAGGAGAGAGCTCTACCAAAATGAATGTACAAAAGGCAGTTTTCAAGGAAAAGGAGCCAGTGGAAAAGAAGAAATCGACTACCGGTAAACTAAAAGCGAAGAAGAAGATTCAGCAGCTGCAGCGAAAGTTTGATTGGGTTGAAGAAGAGGGAGGAAAAAAGCAAGAAAAGTTTTCAAAAATTGTCATTCTGAAGAACATGTATACACAAGAAGAATTAGACACAGATCCAACATTACTACTGGAGTTGAAGGAGGATGTGAGGGAAGAGTGCGAAAAATTGGGCGAAGTGACAAATGTCATCCTGTATGATGTAAGTTGTACGATATGTGGGAAGTGGTAGTATCCAGTACTGATGCCCATGGCAACATAGAAATCTCCAGGAGGCGTCATTTCAGTGAGATACAAGGAAAAGGAGAGCGCCGATGCTTGCATTGCAGTAAGTAATACGCTCAAAGTATCTGAAATCGTCTGCTAATCTGCTGCTTGTCATAGCTAATGGATAAACGATTTTTCGGAGGCAGACAAATCAGTGCTGAAGTGTTTGACGGCAAAACCAAATATGAAAAGAGTGGCGGAAAGCAAACAGAGGAGGACGAAGAAGCAGAAAGACTTCGTCTCGAGAGATATGCTAAATGGCTTGAGGAAGGTGGTAATGATGGCGATAAAACTCCATAAATCTACTGATCTAGTAGCTAGAATTACAAATAAAAGAAGTTTCTCATAAAATGATTGATTTGAGCTTTGAAAGCCTACTGTATTTGTGGCACTCAATGTTGCTTTGAAGCCTTCATGCCTTGCTCACCAATCTTGGGATTGTGGTTTTAGAGTGCCGCATACAGCGTTTTAATGTTTGTGGTACAGCGATTTTCGCATTTTCCACTTGTTTACAACTCTTGATACCATGTCTTTCTTTACCAATCTGGTAGGATCCATCAATTCTGTCGTCGATACTGTGGTGGATACCTACAACAATGCACATACATTTCCGAACACCGTTATCAGAGTGAACGGAAGAAGCTTTCGAATCACAAAACTACTGGGCGAAGGGTAACTAGGGATTGCTCACAAAAGAGGATAGCTATTAAACCAGCAAATTACAGTGGATTTTCATTTGTATATCTAGCCCAGGACGATACGAAGCAGTTGTTTGCCATCAAAACTATACGTTGTAAAATGGGAAAAGAAGTGGCTCAGAATGCGATTAAAGAAGCCATCATCACAAATCGTTTTCAACACAAGAATATCATCAAAATAGAGGTGAGTGCCAAAAGGCATATCCCATTGCATTGGTTGTTGAATAGCCACTCGTTTCAAGGACATGTGCATGATTAAAGAGGAAGATGGCAGCAAGACTATATACATCATCATGCCTTTCTACAAGGTAGGTAATCATGTGCTACTCAGTCTCCAAATGCTGATTAGTCAAATAGAGAGGCAACTTACAAGATTTGATCGACAAGTGCAACCAACAAGGAAAGACTATCCCAGAGCGACAGATTTTGACATTGTTTAGAGACATCTGTATTAGTGTGCAAGTACTAGCATCTTACAAGAATAGAGCTGGAGTCAGTATACCTTGGGCACATCGAGACATTAAGCCTGCGTAAGTTGTAAACCCTCGATATGTATGCTGCATTGCTTATTGAATCTATGTGCGTAGCAATGTCTTACTATCAGACGATGGAAAGACACCTGTGCTTATGGACTTTGGATCAGCAAGATCTGCCCGTGTTGAGATTGTAGATAGACAAACTGCCATGAAACAGCAAGATGATGCTGCCGAAAACTGCTCCATGCCATACAGAGCTCCAGAATTATTTGACGTTAAAACAGGTACAACGCTCACTGAGAAGGTGGATGTGTGGTCATTAGGGTGCACACTTTTTGCTATGGCCTATGGAGAATCACCATTTGAGATGACTATAAATCAGCAAGGAGGAACGATGGCACTTGCCGTGCTGAATAGACAATTTTACTTTCCACATGCCAAAAAAGACGTCTACTCGAGAACACTCCAAGATCTGATATCTTGGATGTTAAACACGGATTCTGACGCTAGACCCAGCGTAGACAAAGTAATCTCTGCCGTTAATAGAGTAATTTCTTGATAATAAACACTTGATCTGGCTTAGAATAATACATCATTATAGGGCGTGGAAAAGCTGCTTTCCCTTGTTGGTAAAATGCATAGCATAGCTTGAAACCTTTACCAAACCACAACCAAGCAAAGTAGGGACGAACGGTTTGAATATAACGTTTCCCAACACCTCATCTATCGATTTACTACTCGTGATTACTTGTTATTAGCAGTTTTCAATACGTTTTATACATAAGTCTTTCCTCATCAAAATTGTCTTAATCTGAAATCATCCGTTTTTGAACAGCAACCCACCATCATCCAACCTACTAATTCAACTGCACTACTCTCAGTTTCCTCGCTGTATTGCTATAAAACATGCTACTTTCAGAGCTCTAGCATTGACATTTTAAAACTTAATTTTGGATGATGGCCCAAACCTCGAAATTGGAAATACTTTTGTACATTCAGAACGTGATATGAAGAAGCAAAAGATAGTGACCCTTGAAACTGAAACATATTGGAAATCAATGATGTACATCGCATGCTTGGCGGGGTATTTGGTACTGCTGGGAGAACCCTGTACCCAGTGTAATGTTGTAGTACCTATATAACTTTCCTTGGATCGTATAATAAACGTAAAGAGCATTCCTCACATAAAGCAGTGTGGTAGATGTCAGATCGAATAATTATATCTTGTCTTACGTTTGAATAAAGAACTTAAATTGCATCTATTTAGAAGACACCCATTTATTATAAACACAAAAATATTATAAATGACAGATCAATAGGAAATCAACTAGTTGTAACCCTTTGCTACTTCAACCTCTTAGCCAATCAGATTGCTTGAAAACTCCGCTGACCTAAAAAAAAATTGCGAGGGTTTCCCCCTGTTTTGATGTGAGGCAAAATTTTAAGCTCCGCTATATATAGCAATATAGCTGTTACTATCATCAAACTTCCCCCAGGTGCTAGAGTATGCCTTACTTACACCATCTAGCTTTAAATTCTGGCATTGAGACCCTCAATCATCACTAAAGTAAGTAGTGATAACCAAGTGGAGGCAGCCTATCTACCTCCTAGCCTCGGATAGAGTCTTGTTGAGCTTCAGGGATAGGCACATCCACACAACGTAAAAAAGGTATGCTTCAAAGAAACATAAAATAATAAAAGAAAGAAGAAAAGAACATACTACTATAAGGGTATAGTAATATGTAAGCAAAAAAAAAAAGAGAGAAACTCACACGAAGCCAGTCAAAGAAAAGCATAACAAACATAACATCAAAGATGTTTAAAAAAGCTTGTTGTTGATACAATCAAAATGCATACATGAGCAACGTGCATGGTAGTAGTAGTCGGATGTAGAGCAACATGGCACAAATACGCACAACTGCAAAAGCAACAATGGTATTATAAGTTTGCAGTACAACATAATGACTAATGTCGTTTCATGTAATGTTACAGAGGAAACACTACCAACAAAAGAAAAAAAAAGAAAAAGCGCAACAAGGCAAACATCATGAATGCATTATCACGAGAAAGGAAGCAATAATATAAACGTTCAAAGAAGTTTTATATCATCGCGACCAGAAGAAAAAAAAATACTTACCATTTATCACCACCATAAATAGACCAGAGATAAACCAGAGATGGACCACAGAATAGAATATTACCATAGATACACAGAGAGTAGACAATCACCAGAGATAAACGACAGATAGACCACAGATAGACCAGAGATAAACCATAGATTGGCCAGAGATTGGCCAGAGATGAACAACAGAATAGGCAATGACTGGAGAGAGGCCAGATAATACGTAATGACCACAGACAGACCAGAGAACCAACATGCACCAAACACAGTAGATCTGAAAGAACCATATTAACATCAGCAGCAACATCAGCAGTAACACCAGACGCAATACAAGCAGCAACTACACCAACACTATAAAAAACCGAACGAGCGACACCAGAGACCAGGCAAAGACTTAAGAAGCAACCACCAGAGATAGAGACTAAAAAAGCGGCCACTAGACATGATAAACCAAAGTAGCAGGCAGCAGAGATAGCAGAAGAGTGATGGCAGCAGCACCCACGTCAAACAGGCGTAAGAGTTATCAAAACCTAATAAAAAATTTCAATCAGTGATAGTTCTACGGCTTTCAGTGCTCGTTATCGAATGGTACCTAATATATTCCACTTCAAAAAAGCAGCATTAAGTTCTTCTAATAGTACAAGGCAGGGTTATCAGAAGCTAGAGTGTTATTATCAATCAAAAAGGTTCCAAAACCACCTTGGTTTGATTCTAAACGCGTTTTGCAAAAAGGGAAAAAAAAGGGGGCATGGAAAAAAGAGAGGGCACCCTATCCGACGTCACTACCAGTAGATTTAGTCTCGGTTTTGTACCGTAGCGGCCGTATTCGCGGCAATTTAATTTGAAATTGTGCAGTGGTATTTTTGTGTTCAAACTTGATGTTGCATACAAGCATGCATCTTAGGTTACATTCACTTTCTCCTGAAGCCACCTTTTACAGTGTAGCAGCATAGATGATGTTTATCGTATCACATCACATCTATGTTTACAAATCCAGTCAATTGTGTGTGCACAGATGCCTCAGGAACTACAATACATTCAATCTCACTAATGTCAAGATATCGAGATCCACCTACACTACATGAAACATTTCGACTTAGGTGGCCTCTCAACAAGCTATACCAACAATACATAAGGCCCCAGTGGCCTGCTATTTATATACCATCTCAACGTAGTAGTCATTGACCAGGGACCTACCATATTTAAGCAAGCTAGATGCCCTGTAATAAAGAAGCTTTTTGCTTTCGTTTTTAGATACAGTTGACAACTGATTATTATCATCGACTTATTATTACGAATTCATCACTTGACTTGGTTTCGCATCCTTTAAACGCTTTTACAGAATTTGACTATGAAAACTGTCGTTATAACACCCAACTTTCTAATATGACGTTAGAAGACTAAAAAAGCTGCAACGAATGGTGCCAATTACTTTTAGCTTTCTGACCGAAAATAATGAGAAATTTGCAAAAATATGAAAACATGTTTTTAGTGAATATGTCAATATATAGCATATACAAGCCTCATAAATACAGCTTCCAGTGTTGCATTGCATCTTTAAGATCAATTTGATTCGATATGTATCATAGGAAAAGTCGTCATTTTTGGTGTGAAAAACGCGATCATTTGATTTTTAAGGATCTTCCCTTGCTAATACTCATGGAAAAACGACCTATGTGAAACAACACCGTCGTTATTTCTAGCCAAAATGCTCCGTGTACATGCGCTTCCTTGATTCGATCATTGCGGTAAAAACGGCCAAAAAGTCCATTAAAAGAACGTCTGTCTACGTGGTATCAACACTTGATAACGTAGCAAGCCTGATAATCAAAATGAAAGCCTTTACTTGCTGTACATATTACGTTTGTTGGCTCCTCATACTAAAAATACGTAATAACCTCTTTTGGTGGGAACACGCTGCTGCGTGTAGGATAATTCATATCCGGCTTGAGCATTTGGCTATGGAGAGGTTTATTATTAGATTGCAAAATGTATGAATAGATTACACAGGCTCTAAATTAACGACAGGAATAAATCACTGTTCTCACTACAATGCTATAATTAGGTCTAGAATAACGTCTCAGTTCCTGGGGCTTAGTATACCTTTTACTCTCATTCTTTATAGCTCATAAATATGGCAGGAAAAAGGCGCGTATGAAGAACCAACGATTTACTCAATTTTCAAACAACATTTTGATAAGTATTGTATGACTCCTTTAGCGTTGTATACTGTAAGATTAATGCTCTGCCATCTTGATTATATGTTGGCCTTGTTTAATAATCATAGCGAGGTAGTATTGATTTTCAAAGGTTTAGTGTGGGGATGTAAATTTTATAATATGATCGACTGTATCAAATGGAAGATTAGATTCGATAATGTTCGCATTATTCAGGCAGAATACTTATATTAGGGCAGTGCAATATATAGTTAGCTATGATTAAGTCATGTCATTATCGCGAATCTTCATCATTTGGCCATTATGAATTGTCAAGTGAGGGGCGGCGATGTCGTCCCACTGATATAAATCAGTGTCTAGGATATTTGAAATGCAAGCATTGATGAGATCTTCCAGTGGATGTGGTTTCATTAGTGATGGCCTGTACCAATTTTTTTTCCATATATGATATGAATAAGCAGAATATATGTTTTGATGTTGCTTACTTGGATCCAACCTGTGGAATTAATCCAGTGTCATCAATCGTCAGTCTTTATTCTCAATCAGGGGAACCGTAAACCTTAGATTTAATGTGACGAACAATTGTAAACATTCGTATCAGAACGCAGTAAAGATCATTTAATAGAGCCAATGTAACGCAATTCAAACTTCCTTCTTCCTAATTTTATTAACTAAAATGTCATTGCCTGAATACTTGCCCACTGCTCAAGAGACCACTAGCTCATTAAAAGAGCTCTTCCGCAATGTCAACAAATTGGTTGACGATTTCGTGAACAGTGATGACAACAGCCGCAGGCTTTCAGAAGACAAGGTTCGCCGATTCGTCTGTGGCAACTTGTTCATTGACAGGCTGGACGAATTCCATGGCAAGAGAGAGATGTTGAAAGGCTGTCCAGCCACTGAATGGTCGGTATTTATGGCAGAGATGGCTGCCAAAAACAAGCTTAGGCCTAAGGAGGAGAGACTGTCCTTTGGCGAGCTGTCCGCACTGACTTCAGCCGAGTACCGCGTGCTTAGAGAGAATGAAAGAAGGCGATTGGAGTCAGTTGCAGTCGCCACAAACAATGCTGAAATTCCTTCTTTACTTGCTAGAAGCGAGCAATTTGAAGATGATATAAAGAAAATGAACAACAATCTGAAGTATTTGATGACCAACTACAACACCCATGCTTTTTTGATAACGTACACTGATACTTTGCATGAGGAATTGTATCCTCCAGGCTTGTATAGAAATACAGGTAATTACTCTTGTACGTCTCGCTGGTACAATGTAGAGTCTAAAAAAATTGATTGCACATTGATTCATAGCTATGACAACGAAATGCGTCAATACTGTCAATGCTAAACTTTCAATATTTTCAATCGTAAGCTGTTTGAGAAGAATGGTGTTGGGCAACTCTGTAGTGCGTTTTACTGAAGGTAAATGATCTGGAAAATGTATTTGGCACAGCAAAATTCATCATTTCCGATAACCGATTTTTAAAGCACAAAGGGTTGCCCCCGCTCCTCATAGACAGACAAGAAAACGCAAGCAATTGCATTATCCTGTCTTGCCTGCCGCAGTGCCTGCAGCTATCGATTTGCCGGCTTTTGTTGACCAGGATGACAGCTAAGCTGAGGCCGATGAGGCTGAGGTGACTCCTCTTGTTGAATCTGATGTGGATGTTGATGCTGTCAATGTCGCTTTTATTGACGTTGCTGGTAATGACATTGGTACTGATACTGACCCGAGCGATGAGAAGGAGGATGATCAAAATGCTGAGGCTGATTCCGAAGGCGTCTTCAGCAGTTATGATCAGAGTGACAATGGAGACGACAATGATCGTAGTTATTGTAGTGGTGACGATGATGAAGATGAAGAGGACATCAACAGCGCCTCCAGAGTGCCAGATTGCGCTCCCAACTCTAAGCAATTGTCGATCCCAGCAAAGCTACGCGGCCCATCTGCTCACTCTGCTGCTATCACCTCCCATGCCACTGGTCATGAGCCAGTAAGAAAGCGAACCAAGACGGATATGAAGAAAAGCTTGCAGATTGCAGTCTCTGCAGCCTTCAGTAAGTGTGATAGTATATAATCTTTAAATAAATAGGGTTGCTAATCTTATTGAGGATAGATGAAGTTAGCAGAAGACAATACAAATGTGTTCCTTGGCTGTCTTTGTTCAATGACGCGAAGATGCGTAGTTTGGGCGTGAAGATAGTTGGATGGCCCACTGGTATTGTTCCTCCTGTTCGTGACGGGAAGGCGCCCTTCGATGTCTATGACGGCGATAATTCAATGGATACATTGCTTCAGGGCTTTGAGGACACAACCATCTACTTTGAAAAGCTGAGAGCTGATGATGATGACAGTGATGAAGATAAGAGCAACGATCAAGGGGATGAAGATGATAATTGAAATGATATTCTTCCGAAAATTCAGTAAATATTTGTTTTTATTTTAATATCACATTCACCAAGTAGCATTGTGTTGGATCTTTGACCTTTACCTTCCTTTTTTCAGTCAAGAATTGCACAGATGATAAAGAAACTCGAGCTACAAAACACTACGGCCCAACTAATGTTCCCGAAAGGTGAAAAATGCTCTCATATGGGAACATCGGCGTTCCTAAAGATCTATTATAAGTCGGCCGATGTTCTTATAAAAACATCCGAAATGTTCCCATGTGAGCACATCTATATTCTTATACGAGCACATCGATTTTCAGAAATTTGAAAAAAAGAATTCTCCTACCGGGGTCGAACCCACAACCTATCGGTTGTGGATCTGACGTTCTTCCCACTAAACTACTCGAATATCTTATTGAAATATATTCTTTTACTTTAATAAGTAGTTATTAGGTAGTTTTAAATTGCCATTTTCTCGTGCATTTTATAATACGTTTAGTAATTTTATGAATTTTACAGATAATAAAAGTCTCTCTGTTGCCTACAGTACTATAGTTTAGCTATTCAAACCATTTTATTCATGTGGAAAACTACACCTTCTCAAATGAGAACATCAATGTGCTCATGAGAACATCGATGTTCCCAAAAGAGCACATCCATGTTCTGTGAGAACATCAGTTGGGCCGTAGTGAAATTCTTGTACTCTGCTATCGACAAGTTGAGAAGACGCATTTTTGTAAGCACCTTCTTGTATTTTCTGTTGATGTAAGAGGCTAGAATGACAGCTATGTCAGTCTCCGTCCGTCAACATATGCGAGTCCTTACCCAAAGAATATATCTTGTCACTTGTATACTTGTCCAAGACCTGTGTCAAAAGAGCATGTCGGTTAACCTTGCTCATATTGCGAGACATGCTCACAAAATGATTGCAGTGGGATCACATTCTTTCAACAGATTCGCCATCTATAAATTGGATGAATTAATAACAGTCTTACAGTTCACAGAGAAATTCATAGTCGCTTATTACCGGTGAGAGCCATAGCCTTCACATATCTTGGAAAGTATTTGACTTGGCAGTTGAGGCTGTGAGCCAAAGCATGGAAAATGGCTACGCCATAGATGGGGTCATGTCTATTTATGAGAGGGACAGACTCCTAAATCAAATAAGGCATTTAAGATTATGTAGTGAACAAGCTGGATGCTTACCACTATTCTTTTTTGGCACATGCAAACAATGTCATACAAGACAGCCAGCTTTTCTTGGTCTCCCAAGCTATCAACCACATGACTGATTGCAGCCAAAGCGTACTTGCGTCTACAAATTATGATATTAGCTTTTCTTAGATCGCGTCTTTCCTTGTTGATTTACCCTTCGCCACCAAAGATGTCAAAGATACGCTCGACAATACCATGTCTGGCACAGTTCAAAGAGAACACACCACACTCACCAAATCGGTTGCCATTTTGTCGTCTACGGTCAACACCGGCCTTGAATTCACTGTCAAAATCTCGAAGTAAGCGCTGATTTGACATAATTGTTATTAAAAAGTGCCTCATATATTAATCTTTCAGGTACCTCTTCGTCAGTGACCTCAGTGTGATCATTGAACCGCTCAACTTCCTCAGGAGGTGCCACCAAGGCAATCTCTGCTCATGCACTACGGCCCAACTGATGTTCTCACGGAACATGGATGTGCTCTTTTGGGAACATCGATGTTCTCATGAGAACATCAGTTGGGCCGTAGTGATGACGGAGCAAAGATGCCCTGCTCCCAGTTGTTCTTGCTAGAGTTACGATCTTTGCGTCTTTTCCACGAAAAATTACCATCCATGGACACAAACTTGCGTTCAGCACTTTATCATTTTTGTTTAGAGAGATGCTCCAGGCTTTTCTAAGTTGCATACGATAATCATGTAACTTACATGGCAAGCATAGCAACCTACTTGCAAAGCCAACGAATTCTTTTCACGCAGACGCGATCCATTGCATGCTTATGAACACTTCTGTAAATCAGTTGAAGCATGTTATATACAGAGGCATCCATCGGAATGAACTACAATCAAAGAATACATGTAAGCGGACATCATACTACCAAGGGGTAGACTTACGTCCTTGCTGAATCCACCTCGTTGCAAACACCAAGAATTGTAGATTTTGGTGAATCTATGGTTGGAAACATAGCCATCTAGCTTGGCAATGTTACCATACTTAAAAACTGAGAAATGGATTGCCGATTTTGGTTGTTGAGTGGGAAGTTGGGGGCATCTGACAGAGCACAAGGGTTTCCAAAAGAGATTGATGATCACAGTATGACACTGAGAACTTCGAAGGTCCTAAAACAGCAATTTAATCAATAAAAAATGAAAAGCTTAATTTTGTACGATTAATTACCACCAAACATGAATCCAGTCAAGTCAGAGGTGCGTCTGATTGAGCAGTTGCAACTAGCAGGCTTCTCCACTTCCAAGGGCTTCTCGAGTCTAAAGTCGGGCTCGCCACACCTCTTGAAAGACTCGATGAATGCAGTGAGCAATGCTTCACTGCCTTCCGCCCAGAACTGCTTTCTTTGCTTCTTCGGGTTGAAGTTACGATTGTGAACTCGTTCTACACGTTCAACTGGAGCTGGATGATCCTGAGTGTCGTCGTCCACCCACATACCAAACTCATCAGCATCTTCATCCATTTGTTGTCGTGCCTCTTCAAGTCGTGCGTACATTTCATCTGCAGATCCACTGCCATTGCTTCTACTTCTACTTCTCTTGGCAACGTTCTCTGCTTCTTGCTCTGCAAGTCTGCGCTTCATGGCGTCACGTTCTTTTTTATACAACCTTCTGTCATGTGTAGTTGCAGTCCCGTTCTGGATTCGCTTCATTCTGTTCAGCTTTTTAAGTTCTTGCTTCTTCAATTGCTTAAGAAGCTTTGCGTCTTCGATGCTACTCATGGTGATATTTGTTTATAGAGAAAGAGAAAAAAGGTTTTCGAGAACAAGCACCTCATCAGACAAATATTGAGGACAAATTACAGGGTCTGTGGAACACAATTAATTTGAATGGCGTCAAATGTCGATTATAATTAGATTACTTTCCTCATTTTCGGATATTTTTAGAAACGGATGGCTGTTTAACTGGTTCTGCCTGTGGAATACATCTATCATAATCAGCATTCCGACAGTTCATCCAGTCACCAAATTTAGATATAAACTGTATGTACACTGAATAAGATGTACGGTATCGATTTATACCATAAGAAGATATGGACTTCAGATACGCTAGTACTATAAGATCCATACTATATAAGATATAGGCTATAGATGGCACCACGGACATGGATGGCGCTATAGACTTATACTTGTATTCCGACATTGACTACGGATGTTTACCATATCTGGATAGGCACCAAGATTAATGCAATATGAGCTTGTTGCTTCAGATGTGCACCTCATGACCCACGCTATAAGACTCATGCTTATATCCGTGATACTAACTACAGATACTTTATGTACTACAGACTTGTACTATATATGAGACATGCTATAGACATGCCATATATCCAGATACATGCTAAAGATGTATGCTCAGCGATATACACTCAGATATGTACTATTAATATAGACTAAGGAGACTGTATCTATCGGATACATGCTACTAGATCGATATTAATTATCCTTATAGAAAGGATAGATCAGGGTACTTCGGATGAGAGTCTAGTTATTCATCCAGACAGAGCTAAATCATGATTAGCTTGCTGGAGTTGTCTTTTAGCATGATTAGACATTAGTTGATCTGAGTTGACTTATTTGTCAATCTAATTAATAGAACTTTTATCCATTGTTATAGTATATAAGAAGGATCATCTACCTGGCCAGTAGAGAGACTTCAGTTTATTTTACACCTGTCAGTTTGATAATAAAATATACCTTTATCAAGTTGACATTACTGTTTTTTTATTCTTTTTTTTTCCGTGAATTTTAGTCTATCAAGCCTAAAATTTCACATCTACTGTATTTGGATAACCTTTATCACAAATTCAGGAACATGGATTGATAGGAAATCAACTAGCTAGAACTCTTCGGTGCTTCAACATCCGAGCCAATCAAATCGCTTGAAAACTCCGCTGATCTAAAAAAAAATTTGCGAGAGTTTCCCCCTGTTTTGATGTGAGGCAAAATTTTAAACGCCGCTTTATATAGCAATAGAGCGGTAGCTATCATCAAATTCCCCTCAGGTGCTAGAGCATGCCTTACTTACACCACCTAGCTTTAAATACTGGCATTGAGACCCTCAATCATCACTAAAGTAAGTAGTGATAACCAAATGGAGGCAGCCTATCTACCTCCTAGCCTCGGATAGAGTCTTGTTGAGCTTCAGGGATAGGCACATCCACACAACGTAAAAAAAGGTATGCTTCAAAGAAACATAATAATAAAAGAAAGAAGAAACGAAAATACTACTATAGAAGTATAGTAGTAGGTAGGCAAAAAAGAGATACTCACACAAAGTGAGTACTCAAAGAAAAGCATAACAAATACAACATCAGAGACGTTCAAAAAAGCTCGTTGCTGTTGCAACAAAAATGCATACATGAGCAACATGCATGATGGTAGTAATAGTCGGATGTAAAGCAACATGGCACAAATACGCACAACTGCAAAAGCAACAATGGTATTCTAAGTTTGCAGTACAACATAATGGCTAACGTTGTTTCATGTAATGTTACAGAGGAAACACTACCAACGAAAGAAAAAAAAGAGAAAGAAAGCGCAACAAGGCAAGCATCAAGAATGCATTATCACGAGAAAGGAAGCAATGATATAAACATTCAAAGAAGTTTTATATCATCGCGATCAGAAGAAAAAAAATACTTACCACTAACCACTACCATAAATAGACCAGACAATAGGCAATCACCGAATATAGACCAGAGAACGAGCATGCACCAAACACAGTAGACCGAGAAGGGCCATATTAGCAGCAGTAGCAGCAACACCAGCACCATAGACAAACCGAGGAACGAACGCCACCAGCAGAGACCAGACAAATGCCAAAGAAGAAATCACCAGACGTGATAAACCAAAGAAGCGGGCAGCAGAGATGACAGAGAAGTAATGGCAGCAGCATCCACGTCAAACAGGCAAAAAAATAATAATAATCAAACCCTAACAAACAAATTCAATTAGTCTTAATTTTACGTCTTCCAATGCTCGTTATCGAATGGTACCTGATGTATTCCACTTCAAAAAATCAGTATCAAGCTCTTCTAACAGCACAAGACAATGCTATTAGAAGCTACATTGCTAATACCAATCAAACGGTTTCCAAAAGAGCCATGGTTTGATACTAAACGCGTTTTGCAAAAAGGGAACAAAATAGGAGTATGGAACAATGAGAGGGCGTCCTATCCGACGTCACGGCTAGTTGATTTGGTCTCAGTCTTATACCGTAGCAGCAGTAATTGCGGCAATTTAATTTGAATATGTGCAATGGTATTTTTGTGTTCAAACTTGACTTGACCTCACATCCTTTAAACGTTTTTGTTAAATTTAACAATGAAAACTGTCGTTGTCACGCCCAGCTTTTTAATACGTCTCTAGAGGTTTAAAGAAGCCGCATCGAATGGTGCTGATTACTTTCAGCTTTCACGCCAAAAATAATGAGCAATTTCCAAAAATATGAAAACTGGTTCTCTGTGAATATGTCAAAATTTAGCATATGAAAGTCTCATAGAAAGAGTTTCCAATGTTGCATTTCATCTTTACGGTCAATTTGATTCAATATGTATCATAGGAAAAGTCTTCACTTTTGACGTGAAAAACCCGATCGTTTGATTTTCAAAAATTTTCCCTTGCTAATACTCATGGAAAAACGAGGATTTTCATGAATTTGCAGTGACCCAAAAAATTTTGAGATTAAGCGTCAGGAAATAAAGCATGATCAAGAGGAGGCGTGTGGTGCTATTCCAAGCGCTCAGAACGCTTTGTGGCATGAGTTATTCGTGCTTGAAAATGGCTAGATTTGAACAGAATTCGACCTAAAACGACGGCGTAGTGAGTTGCGTTACCAGAAGAGTAATCAAGTTACGCTTCTGTCTGATAAACCAAATGTTCTGCTTTGTACAGGACTGAATTTTCAAGTAATAGACGCTTTTATTCCGGTCCCGAGGCTCAGATATTGCTTTTTGGAATGCGCGATTACACTAATCTTGATACTGAAGTGTCAATAATATTATGCAAACTTGAAGCTAAAGACTTGCTCGGATTGAATTAAATGCTCATTAGGTTAGCAAGACACTTTTGATTGTTGTCCACAAGAGACGCCACATCTAGCCGTGAAATCAGACTTAAAGTCTATCCACGATGTTAAACATTCATAATTAACGAGTGTTGTGCCAGAAGGGCTACAAGTGTCTATAAAGATTAAGGTATTCTTGATGGGTAGATACGTCTGTGTTGTGTAACAACATGGACAAGCTATGATAATTGAAGTGCATCTCAGCTATCTAAATACTGAGGTTCACCAAATGTGATAAGCGTTGTACATGTAATGAAATAGCCACCCAAACGCAACTTAATTGAAAACCAAAGTTCATCAAATAGCACTCATTCAAATTCATGCTATTTGGATCTATTAATGAAAACGCTCAAATGTGCATCAAAAAACCATTTAAACATACTAAAGTAAGGATGCATGCTTATATCGCACATCGTGTGAATGAATCACTCCTGATCACAGTGTATTCAATCACACCCATGATGGTCGTAATAAGTGATGGTATCTTTATCCAAATAGAATCAAATCAATAACAGTCATATTCAAATATGACAACTATGCCCTGCTGCCATAGTTGCACAATATCCCAGATAAAGGATTCCATACTTCAATAACAAACATCACACTTTAAACCATCAAGGTTACATTAAATCATGCTATGACGATAGCTCACCCAAGCCCATCAAGGTTACTCAAGTCGTCCCTTATGGCCAGTGCTCTTGCATTGATTATCGCTTTAAATCAAACATCAATAATATTTGCCAGATGTCGTCGCAACAGCAGCACCTATTGGCCTCTGTAATCATTAACACTACAAAAAGCTATAAGCTAGGAGTTACAAATGTATATACTGCATATAAATACGTTAGTTCATTTCTGAACTACATAAATAAATACAGTTGGCTTCAATTGTATTTTACTACGGCTTTGCTTTTTTATTAAATCTATTAAGCCTGACTTCACTGTGTTCGGATCCGATTATATCATCGTAAATTTATGGTCCCTAGATACTACTTTCAAAGCCTCAAAAAGAGAAAAACTTGATCTTAAAAGCATTTCAGTAGACTGGCGTTATTAAATATAAGACTTAA
Organism: Mucor velutinosus; assembly: GCF_035048745.1. Lineage (NCBI taxonomy): Eukaryota > Fungi > Mucoromycota > Mucoromycetes > Mucorales > Mucoraceae > Mucor > Mucor velutinosus. Next base: position 1,165,576 of record NW_027041905.1, on the reverse strand, counting down.
AAAAAACCATGGATAGTAATAGTGCTATGTAATTTGCCACCTACTTTCCATACGCTTTAAAAGCATCTATTACTGTATTGCCTTCATGATTAGAATGCCATTAAGTTTGCCAGTCAGCCCCACCAGCCAAAATTATTTCAAACCCAGTTCAATAGTCTGCTCTAGATTGGTCAAGTCTTAAAAACCTTCGACTCGATTGAACTATTCTGGCAGATTCGAATAAGTAAAATATGATGATCATCGTATGCATCTTTAAGCTTTGCCCCTGGTGGTAGGGCGAAGTGGTAAAACTCCCGTATGCCAACGGGAGGATCCCGGTTCAAATCCCAGTGAACGCATTTTGATTAATTATTTACGGTCGTACTGATGTCCTCGTTTGGTGAATGTTCTCTTATCCAGTATCTCTGTATGACAACTTAGCATGATTGTATTGGCTCTAAGTGCCCACCTTATTTGTAGTAGATTTCTTTCCCAACTTCCTTTCCATAATTTATTCCCCATCATGACTGACATTGGGTCCACCAACAGTCTTGTCTATCACTCATAGCGACATTTACAGGACTTTAAATAAAAACTGGAGCTCGTCTCCCCTACAAAAAAAAAATGCATCTTTAAGCTTTTTTGGAGTGCTTTTCAAGGCGCATCCAATGGTACCAAATAAAATAAATGTTTTGAATAAAATTATCGAGTAATTTACGAAAATATAAAAAGAGGTTTCTGGTCAAAAAATCGAAATTTTACATATCAAAGTCCCACAAAGATGAATTCAGAAGCTGCTTTGGATCGATAGAATCATTTTGATTCAATATCATAACATAATAAATGTTCAGTCCTTTTGCACTTTACAATCCTAATATGGAACCTGAGTTTCAAGGCATCTATCAGACCTGGCTCATATGAGAATAATGATTTTACAATCAATCAATAAAAACCACTATTATTTCTATCCTCTTTCCTCTGCTCAATGCTACCAACGTTTTCTTTGAACGACAGCTCGGAGCCTCAGAGATTTCACTACTTACTGCAGACATTTTATGCAACCCATGCATTGTCAATGTCCAGACTAACGTTATTAAATATAGAATGCAATAAAATATCATTATGAACGATATAGAAGGCAATAAAATATCATTATAAACGATAGTGCTATGACATTCCACCTACTTTCTATACGCTTCAAGGGCATTTACTACTGTATTGCCTTATGAAAAGGGCATGAGTTTTCCAGCTGGCCCTACCAGCCAAAATTAATTTAAACCCAGAATCATAGTCTGTTCCAGATTGGACAAATTTTGATGATTCTGGACTCGATCGAGCTATTTTTGCAGATTCGACTAAGTGAAGTATGATAATCACCCCATGCTTCCTTAAGCTTTCCTGGAGTACTTTTCAAGACGCTTCCTATGGTACCAAGTTATATAGATGTTTTGAATACACTTATTGAATGATTTATAAAAATATGAAAAGAGGTTTATGGCCAAAATGTCGAAATTTTACATATCAAAGTCTCACAAAGATGATTTCAGAGGTTGCTTTGGATTGATAGAAACATTTTGATTCAAGATATACCATAGTAAAAGTCTCCGTTTTCAAGGTAAAAAATGCGATCGTTTGATTTTCGATGAAAACTATGAGGGGTACCTCATGCTTTTTGGTCGATTTTTGACCATGTTTTTTTGGTCCACAAAAAGTCGAGCAAACGTGTCAGAAAGTAACTGCCAGATGAAAGCAACCATTTGGGGCTATTCTGACAATCTAAAATGGCCTTGAACGCAAGAAAATTCAGCTCAAATGCACTCATATTTTGCTGTATTATGGACACTAAGGACTAAAAAGTGGGAATACCAGTATGCTGCTTGCCCGTATATGAAGTAGCTACGTGTATATGGATGTAGAACATCACATAAGAATCAGATCCACAGATAATATGAAGGGTTTTCATGTGTAAGTAGAGGGTCAACATGAAAGCAGTAGTGTTTTGATAAGATACGCAAGGACAATCGGTAGTGCGAGCTGCCGCTGCGCAGGTTGGTTCTCACTGAAGCGAAGCGAAGGTAGAGAGCCATCCGAAGCATAAACACACTCGGATGATGTAAAAGCTTTAAGCCCCAAATGCACATCCCCTTTATGAATTTACTTAATACCTTATATTTCACGACTTTTAGTCAAGAATTTTGTTCAAAAATTCAGGATTAAAATCACATTAGTCATAACTTGGTACAAAATGAGAATGTGCTTTAAACGGTACTACTCTGAACAGTCTATTCACAATTTGTGTCTAAATAGTCTTGTTTTTTCATATATTTTATAGGTTTTCTGAGGGAAGCCTGCGCTAAATTTGCACCAAAGCACCTTTCGCAGTATTCATTGTTTAGATTCAAAAAGCATCTATCGTTTGAGGCCCCACTTAAAGCTATAGCATTAGCTCTCGTGGATCTACAGTGCCTAAAAAATCAGACCCGACCAAACTTTCCAGAAATGAAGCTCCTGATTTACACTTTTTTCAGAGCCCAGCTTCGATGTTGTTGCTTTTAATCTTTTTTTGGCAGGTTTAAATGACCAGAAAAATTTGGTTATTGCTTGTTACCCATAAGTGAATGACTTGCTCCCAATGCCACGGATCACATACCAGCCTACATTAAAAATTGAGATTCCTGTCAAACCGAATCATCAATGGTCACAGAGCCTGGAGACTTCTTTTTCTTGGTGAAATATTTTTTCTTATTTTTTGATTTCTATTCTTTCTTCCTGATCCTGTCAAATTAAACATCATAATCGCATATCATGGGTACCGTTCGTCAAAAGAGAGCTGCAAAAAACACCAACAAAAACACTAGACGTACAGCCGACAGACATAGAAAGAGAGTTACCATCCATGTAATATTCAATCACATCATCAACCGTCCATCCAATGTCATCTAACATGCAGCTTTATAGGGTAATTCCATCATCAAAGCCAATTGGGATAAAAAGTTGACATTAAGACAAAAGTAAATAACTAGACTACTTAAAAGTCTCAATTGTGGATCTAACATATTGCTTGTGTAGTTACGAAAAGCTTGGTTTGTTGACTTCGTTAAACGGTGAATCTGGTGGTAGAGAAAAAAAGATGCCCGAACCAAAGCCAACAGCAGCCAACAGTAGCACAGAGCCGAAAGAGCTCAAAGAGTTAACAGAGGATGATATTGAGGAAATCAAAAAGTCGCTGGGTCCAGGAGAGGGTTTGATCCAGCGTGATGATGATGGCAATGTTGTGCGCATTATTGTGGGTGAACAAAAGACACATGACGAGATTCTGGATGCTGAGGTTGCACCTGTTGAGGCAAAGACTGACGTTGTGAGAGCACTTGAAGCACAAGCCGCCAACGCCTTCCACCGCGAAAAGCATCAATCAGAATTTGAGACAGACTGGATCCAGAAGTTGATCAACAAGCATGGCGAGGATTACAAGGCTATGTTTTGGGATAAAGAACTCAACGTATACCAGCAAACAGCAGCACAATTAAAAAAGAAGTGCCAAAAGTATTTAAGCAAGAAATAGATTTACATTCATACAATAAAGGACAAAATTCAGTGCATATCAGATATATATTTATGTATTAAATCCCACATCATCCACCACTCTTCTGTGTTCAATGGGATGTTCAGCATTATAATCCAAATGAACAAAGGCTCTTTCTACATTTTCTAATAACTCTAATGCGTCTTGCAAGGCTTCTCCTACATCATGAGCCTCCTTGAGGGGACAGTCAGGTGGGAGGATGATATCCACTTCGACCAAAAGACGTTCACCCATGGTATAAGCACGAACCTACGCCCAAGTGGGTCAGTTAGAGTACACTCAATGCTACCCAAAAACCAACTTACAGTGTCGACAGCTGTGATTTTTTTTGAGAATCTGTAGGCCATGTAGGTCAATTGCTTGATATCATCTGCACTTGCTGCTTGGCCTGTTAATCTTCTGATGTTTTCGATCAACACAGCCATCCACTCGTAGATGATGTAGATAGACAGTAAAATAGCACCCACAGGATCAAGCCAGTTCCATCCCATATAGTTGCCCACCAGAGGAAACAGAGTACTCGCTATAGTAAATACCACATCGTTTTCATGATCATAAGCTAATGCCTCCACACTCGAGCTTCCCTTGATGGTAGTGCACCAGAACCACAGCAATGCTTTTACTACCACATTGACGCCCAGAATGATCAGAGCAGACATACTCAGATCAATCTGTTCAGGGGCAGTTCCGGTTGTCAACTTCTCAATTGAAGTGATAAGCACTTGAGAGAATGAAGTGGTAATGACCACAGCAAATACAATGATACCCAGTGGCTCCATACGAGATTTACCAACGGGATAGGTATAATAGTTCTTTTGGCGGATGATACGCACTGTAAAAAAGATGATGGCATTACTGACAATATCCAAAAAGCTCTCAAATGCAGAGGCCAACAGGGCCATAGATCCAGAATACCAGGCCAAGATGATCTTTGTCACAAACAATGTAATGTTGGCAAAGAATGACAAGTTGATGGCTAGATGGATGATCCACATGGGAGACTTTGTCGATTCTATATCAGGCGTGCTTGATCTGCTCGATATTAGAGGCTGGTGTTCTCCTGCCCCAACATCAAGCGGTATTGTGTTACCATTCTCATCCTGAAAACCTCTTTCTTCATCTCCTCCAAGGCTTCCGTAGTAGTCGTTTGAAGGAGATTCCCCCTTTTGCAAAGAATTGACTACTCGATCCACTTGCACAAAGCGAGAAATCATTGAATTTTGATGCTAGAAGAGAGACGTGTTGAATACAGCTGCTCAAGAGGGGAGGTTAATGATGTGCTCATAGTCTATTTACTTCGTAGAACTTTCGGACTCTTTTATTTGAACAGTTTTTGAGCTGTTCATCACTGATACGATGCGATTCAAAGTGAACTGGAGGAGGTAACGCTTCGTGTGCTACTGTAAAAAGGGAGCTTCGGTGAGACAATCTTCTGTTTGGATTGGCTTGCTCAATATCAGGCGACTGTTTCATGGTAATAAAGGATGTGAAGAAGGGGAGAAAGAGACTGGAAAACTTTTCCCTTTTCTCCAGTCTTATCTTATCGGGACATGGACTTCCTCTTTTAAAAGGGAGTTATTTTGATACTGTTGTGATACGAATCAAAATGTTGATCTTGTGTCAGATCAAAGACAAGAATGCAATTCCAGAAAGCATAAGCTTGTGCTTAAATGAAAATTGAATAAACTTCTAAGCAAGTTGGGCATCAGATATACGTCGTAAAAGAGGATTTGGAACGCGTAAGGAGGATGCAATTCATTTGTATACAAGTAGCACCAACCAAAAATAGATCCATTGCAAATCCCTAAATACTTGAGATCCGTTCCATCCTCCTTGAACCCAATAAGTTCATTTCTACTAGCAAATCTTTGTTTATACCTACATAAAAAAAAAAAGCTCGCTTCAATTACCGAGTACTAGTGGACGTTTATTAGAAGTTACACTCCATCGAAGGTGCATTCCTTCACAGAAACTCTAGCTCGCGTGTAAAATAGCCAGATTCTGCTATGATTTATTAGGTCAATGAGGAGCCAGCAGCAATTTACATACAATGTAGCACCGAATGCGCTGTACTCTCCCGCTTAAATACAAATGGAGTCGATAAAAGTACAGATTTCTATTTTGACTTTACAATGTGTACTATAATCTATCGCAAGCGTCATCCAGCATGTTCTTTTTAGTCGGGAACGACTTCAAATTACATCAACAAATAAGTGCAAATCATGTCATCTATGATGTATCCTTATAAAACATGATACAGCAAAAGACTCAGGTAAGAAATTGTAGTTATATTTGAAACTTCATCAACACATCAGATGTAGTAGCATAAACACTATGACTTGATCTATAATGATGACGTTTTTACACAACTTTTAAATTAGGTTCGGTCCATATTCATTTTGCATGATTTTGTTAGAGAGAGTTTTATCTGTGAAGCCTAGATTTACATGCGGAGATGCTTGCATTTATTCATTAAGGCGCAATAATTGAGTTAGGTCGAGGAATAGGAAGAACTGCTCTCTCCTAGCATGTGGCTATTGGGAAAAGATGTGTACTGGATGTCCTGCTCTATTGACTGAATAGCATCAGTGACATTTTCAAATAAAAGATTAGATCCGATGAGCTCCAATATACCAGCACGGCTGATCAGAGGCATAGCATTCGGATGTCCGTTAACAAGCAGCACTTGAACACGCTGCTCATGATAAGATGCAATGATCTCATACAAAATCTGTACAGCACTTTACATGTATGTACGGTGTTAATCGCAGCAAATCACACCAACGCTTACGCTCTACATACCTTGCGTCAATAAACTCCATGCCACCAATATCAAGAACAATAAAGGCTAAATGATTTCTTCTAGGTTGCTCCGATGGATGTACAGCCATGTCACCAAATTGTTCTAATCTTCGAAGTCTATCCTTCAATTGACCTAGTGTGCGCATGTATAGTGTCAGCAGCCAAATTATTCTTATTTCATAAATGCACATATATCTACCCGTGTTGGCAAAATATAAAGGCTCCTCAATTCTGACTATTAATACATCTTTGAGATGTTCTACTTTCTCTTTAGAATCATGAATTGGTTTGAATTCATATGACGTTTCCTTGACCCGACCCAAAATAGTAATGCGAGGGTAACTGGATTGCTTTACAGTAATGATCAAGCTGAACATGACAGCGACAGCAGTGCCTACCTCCAATGAAAAGAACATGGTGGTCAGAAATGTAGTTGCCATCAGTGCGACATCTTTCCATGCACGAACTTGCCACATAAAATTCAAATCATGTGGAAGCTCCCGTAATAAGGCTAGTACGGCCGTGAAGATGATGCTGTTTAAGGTTGCAGTTGGCAGATAGAATAGCTGTGGCAGAAAGAATCCAGTGACAATCAGACAGGTGACACCCGATAGCAATCCGGACATTTGAGTTTTTGGCTTGACGGATTCGTGAACCTTACTTCGAGGAAACTAGTAAAGTTTACAGAAGTCAGAAATTTATCCCTGAATACATCACGTCCCCTCCTATTCCATTCCTCTGGGACGATTTTATCTAGCTTCTCCTTGTATGTTAATTACTTACTGATCCAAAGGCTGGAAAAGAGCCGAAGAAGCCTCCAATAATGTTACCAATGCCTAATGCGACTAATTCTCGGTTGGCACTGACGAAATGGTTGTGTCTTCTTGCGAACGATTTAGCAGCTGCAATGGATTCGACAAAGCCAATGATGGTGATAATAGCAGCATTGACAATGATGGCCTTGATGTCAGCATGATCTGGTAATATGGGCATGCTTGGCACAGGTAGAGGTAGATTAAAGCTGCTACTGGGCCCACCTACTTGGCCCAAGACATCTAGTCCAGCTTTATCCAGTCCATACAGTCTGCAAACTAGGATGCTTGAGACGACAACCAAAAGCACTTCAGGTAGTCTGCTGATGACATAGTATCGCGCCTTTAGAAGAGGTGCAATGGCCAGAATGAACAAGACAACTGCCGAGAATGCCGAAGTAAGAGGGTCGGAATAACTGATGTAAGAGGCAAGAAATAGGAGACGCTGTATGGTGGTTGAATCTGGCGTCAAGCCTACTTGCGTAGCTAAATCACCCAAACCCAATAGTAGAATGGACTGCTGCACGAGAACCACCGCACCAACAGCAGTGATAAAGCCTCGCAACAGGGCACGGCTCATCAGACTATCTAGAAAACCAAAGCGCAACAAGCCTAATGCAAGCGTGAATAGACCAACGAAGAATGCAGTTAAACTAGCTATTGCAGCAGATGCCTCTGGATCAAATGGATGTCTTGCAGATGATTGCTGATGAGCTATGCCCGATCCAGTAATTAATGACACAGTAGCTTCAGGGCCGACTGACAGTTGGCTAAATGAGATGATGTATTAATACAAATAGCCCATGACAATGTATATATGGTTTACACTTACGGAGACATGCCCAAACATGCATATATAAAAGTTGTAACCGATACGGTATATAACCCATGAATGGCAGGAATCCTGCAAAGTGCAGTTGCATAAGATAGTGCTTGAGGAATGAACAGAGCAGACAGCGATAGTCCTGACAGGACGTCTTGCGAGAAATCTTGCTTTGTGTACAGTGGCAGCCATTGAAGAATGGGCAGATAGTATTTTGATCTGGTATTGAGGGTAGCCCAGAAGGATGCATTGGATGCTGGCTCAGAGTGGATATGATCAGAAGGCACTATCAATTAGCTGTTAGGACCTAGCAGAGATCACGACAAAATCAAGGTACCAACATCTGCTGCAATTGGACATGCCTTCAGTGCTGCTCATGGATCTCTCTGACTCGAACGATCTGTACTTGGTTTTAATGTCATTTGGTGATAGATATGTTGATTCGTTTGATTTGGCTGACTGGTGACTCAATGTGCTACAATCATCGTCTACAATGAACACAGAAGATTGCGACTCATCTTGAAAGCATACGGAGTTAGAAGAGGTTTCACGCATTAACCAATGCTTATTCCCAAATATAGTGGTATTTACCTCGAATAAAGAAAGGAGGATGGTTTGGCATGATTCAGTGGAATACGTGAAAAATATAAAAAGCGAAAGAGAAAAAAAAAAGAAAATCAAGGAGTTGCATGTTTTTTTCTGATTTCTTTAAATATATAGACACTGCACATCAGACATCCTTAATGATGGTCTACATGACAATTTGATTTATAATTGCCTTTTGAAGCATAGAAGATTTTAAAGGAGTTTTTGACCCATTAAATGTACACCAATACGACTGTACTGTGGCTTATTTCAATCACCACACACTACATTCTGTGAAGGAAGCAAGAGAACACACAGAGCAAACACACATTTAGCTGCCTGAACCCAACCAATCCTTTTTTCCATTCTTCTTTCACCTTTTTTTATTTTTTTTTTCTATCCTTGTCTCTTTTCTTAGTTTCTCTTGCTCTCTTTTACCTCGTTTCCTCTCACAGCATGTATTTTCACAACATGGACATTTGCTCTCCAGACGACATTTCTCCACCTGCAACACCACCCAATTTCAACTTTACTAATAGCTCATCATCACAAGGCAGTAGCAGTACTCCGCTGCCAACCTCTTCCAGCAACAACAGGCCATCGCAGAGGCTAAAAACGTCGCAAAATTCATCGCCCTCGTTGTCAGATGAATTCTCTTTCAGCGAAGATCAACTAAATCACCTGAGACATCTCAAGCAATCATTCCAGCAACTGCCACCACAGCAAAAGCAGTTTTTGCTCTATGAAATTATTAACAGTTGCGATAATTCTCAGCTGACTTATCTCAACAGCCTGATTGCTCCCAGATTGAAAATCGATTTCCTCAAAGAACTGCCTATAGAGATCTCGCTCCACATCCTGACATTTATCGACGACCCGAAGACGCTGGCCAGGGCTGCTACTGTATCTACTCTGTGGAACTCGCTGCTCAAGGACGAAGCTACCTGGAAATCTCTCTGTATGAAGCACCAATATCGAAGACGTAACTCTAGCATATGCGGCGGAGAACTATTGGAACCACCGAGCCAACGCCGAAACTTTTCCTACAGAGAATATTTCAAGAGAAAGTACAATATTGCTGCTGCTTGGGCCCATGGTGGCAAGGTAAAGGTTGTAGAAGATGGATTTGGTGAGGGCTTGGTTACCTCTTTGCAATATGATGAGAAATACATTGTTGTTGGTTGCGATAACCATAGAATTGAAGTGTTTGATACAAACACCGCCGAGAAGGTGCGGACATTGGAGGGCCATGAGGGTGGTGTATGGGCATTGCAGTTCAAAGGTGGAGAAAAGCATGATCCCGAGCGTGTTCTCGTCACTGGTGGTTGCGATAGGTAAGTCCCAATCCCGATTGTTCTCGCATTGCACTTGCTGAATACATATGAGCAGGGATGTTCGCGTTTGGGACCTAAATACTGGCACTTTACGTCATACATTGCGAGGCCATAACTCAACCGTACGCTGTCTCAAGATGAAGGATAAACGAATTGCTGTGACCGGATCGAGAGATACCACCATGCGAGTATGGGACATCCAACGAGGTCAATTGAAATTTGTATTGCAAGGACATCAAGCAAGTGTTCGATGTATGGAAATCAGTGGCAACATTGTGGTGTCTGGTTCCTATGATTCCACAGCAAGAGTCTGGGACTTGCGCACTGGCAGATGTCTTCATGTACTCACTGGCCATTATACTCAAATCTACGCAATTGCTTTCGATGGACACAAAATTGTCACTGGCTCTTTGGATTCCAACATTCGAGTGTGGTCAGCTGAGACGGGACAATGTTTGGCTACCTTGCATGGACATACGTCGCTTGTCGGGCAGCTTCAGCTATCGGGCTCTACATTAGTCAGTGGTGGATCAGATGGATGTTTGCGTGTTTGGGATCTTCAACATTACGAATGTATACAACAAATCTCGGCCCATGATAACTCAGTAACATGTTTACAATTCGATGACCGTCGCATGGTCAGTGCTGGAAATGATGGTAGAATCAAACTGTGGGATATTAAGCAAGGTCGATTGATTCGTAACTTTACACAACCGGCCAAGACAGTTTGGAAGATACAGTTTTCAGACACAAAGGCAGTAGTATTGATGCAGCGTAAACGATCACCGAATTCGGACGATGGAAAAACTGTCATGGAAGTACATGATTTTGACATTGGCGAGATTGAAGATTACTCACCTTCTGCCTCTGATATGGTTATTGATACCAACTGATTTATTCTTTTTTTTTCTTTTATTTATTGTACACACCTTCACATATATTCACATTCTGTCTCATTTCTTATATACACACACGCATGCACGCACACGCATGCACGCACACGCACACACACTGTTCTAAGTTTAAAATAAAGTAATCTTGTAGTAAATCAAGCATTGACTATCGCATGATATTTTTCCACCCTCCCAAACTGATGCATTTGATTCGATGATACCCTGGAACAAGCCTAAAAAGGCCATCACACTTTTGTTTTGCTTGTTGGAATCTACATGTCACGCTCCAAATTGGGCAAGAGATGTGGCATTTTTGATCGTACCTTGATTAGTTTGTGGATCGCTATCAAGAAAGCCTATATAAGCCAGTCGAAGCTGAAAGGCAAAGGTGCAAAATGCGCGCCAAGTCAATACTTGCTGTGAAGTGGAAAGAACATTGCATTCGAGAGTGTCGGCATCTACAGAATCAAAAAATCTCGAAATTCAACCCCAACTCAGGTACACTTGAGATAGCCTTATTTCAAGACTTTCTCCAGTTCATCTCAATACATGCACAATTAACCAAATGAAAGACTTGATTACACTCTGTCTCATGTATCATGTATATGTGTGTGGCTTTGCATAAGTACGATCCAAGTTTGAATTGCAATCTTGGCTTTTCTAGTTGTCGGCTGCTGGTTGAGTGTCAGATTTGCTGGTCCAAAGCTGCCGATATGTAATGGCCGATTTTCTTAAATAGTAAAGACTGTTCAGAATGTAATATACGTTGGGAGTGGCTCTACACTTTGGTGAGAGCCGACCTACACTAGTGTTGATAACCGTCTTTGTCCACTTCATCAAAATACTACAATTTTCATCTAATTTCCTAGTAATGCCAGCTTGTCAGCCTTACACTATCATGCAAAACTCCTTTGTAACTGCGGATCTGATTCTTTTCGAGTGCTCCGCGTCTGCATCAATGAAAACAAATCATATACCAACAATCAATATATTTGTTATGCCTCTCACCACTCAAAAGTAGGCAAAACACAGCAAAAGTTGGATGGATTTGAGCCGTGTTTTCTCGTGTTAGAAGCGGTTTTATACCGTCGGAAAAGCGCCAAACAATTGCTCTCATCTGGCAGTTACTTATTGCCACTATTGCTCAACTTTTTGGGGACCAAAAAAACATGGCCAAAAATCGACCTATGTGAAACAACACTGTCGTTGTTTTAACCAGTAAATTTGTAAATTTTTTTATATAAATTTACCGTCAAAACATCGAGCCTCCCTTTGGAGTAGGAAAAAAAATAAAATAAAATAAAAAAAATAAAATAAAAAAATAAAAAATAAAAATCTCTCATATTCTGTAGCCCACTATTTGCGATTTCTGGCCAAAATGCTCCCTCTACATGCGCTTCCTTGATTCGATCATTGCGGTAAAAACCGCCAAAAAGCCCATTAAAAGAACGTCTGTCTACGTGGTATCAACACTTGATAACGTAGCAAGCCTGATAATCAAAATGAAAGCCTTTACTTGCTGTACATATTACGTTTGTTGGCTCCTCATACTAAAAATACGTTATAACGTCTTTTGGTGGGAACACGCTGCTGCGCGTAGGATGATTCATATCCAGCTTGAGCATTTGGCTGTGGAGAGGTTTATTATTAGATTGCAAAATGTATGGATAGATTACACAGGCTCTAAATTAACGACAGGAATAGATCACTGTTCTCTCTACAATGCTATGATTAGGTCTAGAATAACGTCTCAGTTCCTGGGGCTTAGTATACCTTTTACTCCCATTCTTTATAATTCATAAATATGGCACGAAAAAGGCGCGTATGAAGAACCAACGATTTACTCAATTTTCAAACAACATTTTGATAAGTATTGTATGATTCTTTTAGCGTTGTATGCTGTAAGACTAATGCTCTGCCATCTGGATTATATATTGGCCTTGTTTGATAATCATAGCGAGGTAATATTGATTTTCAAAGGTTTAGTTTGGGGATGTAAATTTTATAATATGATCGACTGTATCAAATGGAAGAAGATTAGATTCGAGAGTTTTCGCATTATTCAGGCAGAATACTCAGGACAGTGCAATATATAGTTAGCTATGATTAAGTCATGTCATTATCGCGAATCTTCATCATTTGACCATTATGAATTGTCAAGTGAGGGGCGATGTCGTCCCACTGATATAAATCAGTGTCTAGGATATTTGAAATGCAAGCATTGATGAGATCTTCCAGTGGATGTGGTTTCATTAGTGATGGCCTGTACCAATTTTTTTCCATATATGATATGAATAAGCAGAATATATGTTTTGATGTTGCTTAATTGGATCCAACCTGTGGAATTAATCCAGTGTCATCAATCGTCAGTCTTTATTCTCAATCAGGGGAACCGTAAACCTTAGATTTAATGTGACGAACAATTGTAAACATTCGTATCAGAACGCAGTAAAGATCATTTAATAGAGCCAATGAAACGCAATTCAAACTTCCTTCTTCCTAATTTTATTAACTAAAATGTCATTGCCTGAATACTTGCCCACTGCTCAAGAGACCACTAGCTCATTAAAAGAGCTCTTCCGCAATGTCAACAAATTGGTTGACGATTTCGTGAACAGTGATGACAACAGCCACAGGCTTTCAGAAGACAAGGTTCGCCGATTCGTCTGTGGCAACTTGTTCATTGACAAGCTGGACGAATTCCACGGCAAGATAGAGATGTTGAAAGGCTCTCCAGCCACTGAATGGTCGGTATTTATGGCAGAGATGGCTGCCAAGAACAAGCTTAGGCCTAAGGAGGAGAGATTGTCCTTTGGCGAGCTGTCCGCACTGACTTCAGCCGAGTACCGCGTGCTTGGAGAGAATGAAAGAAGGCGGTTGGAGTCAGTTGCAGCCGCCACAAACAATGCTGAAATTCCTTCTTTGCTTGCTAGAAGCGAGCAATTTGAAGATGATATGAAGAAAATGAACAACAATCTGAAGTATTTGATGACCAACTACAACACCCATGCTTTTTTGATAACGTACACTGATACTTTGCATGAGGAATTGTATCCTCCAGGCTTGTATAGTAATTCAGGTAAGTACTCTTGTACGTCTTGCTGGTACAATGTAGAGTCTAAAAAAATTGATTGCACATTGATTCATAGCTATGACAACGAAATGCGTCAATACTGTCAATGCTAAACTCTCAACATTCTCAATCGTAAGCTGTTTGAGAAGAATGGTGTTGGGCAACTCTGTAGTGCGTTTTACTGAAGGTAAATGATTTGGAAAATGCATTTGGCACAGCAAAACTCATCATTTCTGATAACCGATTTTTAAAGCACAAAGGGCTGCTCCCGCTCCTCATAGACAGACAAGAAAACGCAAGCAATTGCATTATCCTGTCTTGCCTGCCGCAGTGCCTGCGGTTATCGATTTGCCGGCTTTTGGTGACCAGGATGACAGTTATGCTGAGGCCGATGAGGCTGAGGTGACTCCTCTTGTTGAATCTGATGTGGATGTTGATGCTGTCAATGTCGCTTTTGTTGACGTTGTTGGTAATGACATTGGTACTGATACTGACACGAACGATGAGAACGAGGATAATCAAAATGCTGAGGCTGATTCCGAAGGCGTTTTCAGCAGTTATGATGAGAGTGACAATGGAGACGACAATGATCGTAGCTATTGTAGTGGTGACGATGATGAAGATGAAGAGGACATCAACAGCGCCTCCAGAGTGCCAGATTGCGCTCCCAACTCTAAGCAATTGCCGATCCCAGCAAAGCTACGCGGCCCATCTGCTCACTCTGCTGCTATCACATCCCATGCCGCTGTTATCACCTCTCCTGCCACTGGTCATGAGCCAGTAAGAAAGCGAACCAAGACGGACATGAAGAAAAGTTTGCAGATTGCAGTCTCTGCAGCCTTCAGTAAGTGTGATAGTATATAATCTTTAAATAAATAGGATTGCTAATCTTATTGAGGATAGATGAAGTTAGCAGAAGACAATACAAATGTGTTCCTTGGCTGTCTTTGTTCAATGACGCGAAGATGCGTAGTTTGGGCGTGAAGATGGTTGGATGGCCCACTGGCATTGTTCCTCCTGTTCGTGACGGGAAGACGTCCTTCGATGTCTATGACGGCGACAATTCGATGGATACATTGCTTCAGGGCTTTAAGGACAGAACCATCTATTTTGAAAAGCTGTGAGCTGATGATGATGACAGTGATGAAGATAAGAGCAACGCTCAAGGGGACGAAAATGATAATTGAAATAATATTCTTCCAAAAGTTCAGTAAATATTTGTTTTTATTTTAATATCACATACACCAAGTAGCATTGTGTTGGATCTTTGACCTTTACCTTCCTTTTTTCAGTCAAGGATTGCACAGATGATAAAGAAACTCGAGCTACAAAAACAAATATCGCGGGCAACGTAGAGCAATGACAAGATATGATTCAAGCATTCATATTGGCACGATAGAGACACGAGCAAATTCGCAGTTCCCTACGAGACAACATGCCGTAAGTATGGCACTCGGTTCCATAGGTATAGAGTATAAAGTGCTATAAGTATGGAGCAGGGTACCATAGGTATGGAGTATAAAGTGCTATAAGTATAGAGCAGGGTACCATAGGTATGGAGTATAAAGTGCCGTAAGTATGGAGCAGGGTGCCATAGGTATGGAGTATATAGTGCCATAAGTATAGAGCAAGGTACCATAGGCATGGAGTATCTTTTGCCATGGGCCTATGAATTTGAATGCCATACTCTTGTTATATACTGCAATCTATAATGGTTACCATGGAGCATCATATTTTACTTCGATTGCAATTGTTCAAACCACTTATCAAAGACCTTAATGCTTAGTTATATCCATTTCATGTAGTGATTGTAGGTCATAGCATCTCCCACATCTAGAGGGACCCCAACTGTTGACGACTGTTAAACGTTTGAATCTCTCTTAACGAAACAACTTCAGTTAATACAGCTCACTTTTCACCACATAAATACTATGCCACCCACAACACGCAACAGATCAGCTGCTCTCCAACTAGATATTACATCAGATACTACCACTGCAGCATCCCCAAAACGCAAGAAAACCGGTTACCGGGCAGGCAGTAAGCCCAAAGCCGCTAATGCTGCAGCCCTGACAGTAGCTCCTGAAGCAATTGTTGTTCACCCTACTGCCGAGGAAATTGGGCAGAAGAAGCAACAAATAATTGAGGAAGAAATTCAAGAAGAAAAGAAAAGAAAGCAGCAAGACAAGAAAAACGACAACAAAAGAAGAAACAAATTGCGTGATGAGGCAACCAGATAGTCAACGATTTTAAAGGTGATCAGGAGAACATCTGGCAAGCTTTGTTGGCAGCAATCAATGATTTCAAATTGAAGCGCACCAAGAGTAAGCAGCCGCCCATTTCCGAGATGCAGATCTTCCGAATGTGCTTTGCATTTTACACGCTTCGCTTTCGCCACCAAACGGAGCTAAACATGAGCAACTACAACAAGCGCTATCTTGGAATGGACTTCTGCGACAAGGTTGGAGACTGGTTGCTCATCTTTAAAAAGGTTGATGCTGCTCTGATTGAGCAAAACCCTCTTGAGGAGACCATGTTATTGTATATGGCAATGAGAGGACGAAATGATCGTTCTTGGAGACCTTGTTTTCTTTACTTCACTGCTTTCATGTTCTCTTTTTTTAATGAATTTGAAATCAAGAAAAGGATCAAAGTTTTGTTTTCGACATTGGAAGGTACGGCCAGCCAGGAGCAAGTTACTGAAGCGCGCTCGCGTTATAATCTTGAGGAATAAAAGCTTCTTCGAAGATTAGTACACGTTGGCTTTGTAAATTTCGTTTGTTAATGAAATACCAAGTAGTGGTTCAGATGTTGCTTGGTCTTTGTTCATGATCGCGTACTCTACGTCTGTTCTACTGTGATACATCTGATTGTCAGGGAAAGTGAAATATGATGGTATCTGGGCTTGACAACTATATCTTGCCAACAACCATTTTAGAAACCAAAACCAAATAAGTTTCTTATAAACTACACGTTTGGGATGTTCAGCAGGTTCAAAGACAATCTGGTGCCGTCAGAATAACAGAATTAATGTCTAAATTGAGAGCAGGCGTTATCCACATTTCTTCGTATCTAGAAGTGATAATATATAGTATTCTGAATCATTGTACAGCTGTCAACAAACAAAAATTGTGAAAGTACACTAACAACGCATAAAGGAGTATCAATGGCGGATAGCCACTACCATGTGTTGATAATAGTACAATATGACATGAGATATATCAAAAGACGACACATGTAAGAAAGAAAAAAAAATCAAACAGTAGATTCACTTAAGTTGAATCGATGTATACCGTTAACGAATTATACGGCATATGTTTAGGGAAGTGCTAATGAAAGATTTGACATTTCAGACGTTAGCTATGCAGTGGTTTATGGATTGTCTGTACGAGCTACAACTTCAAAGACTCAAAACTGTTAAAAATTTATTCCACTTCAAGCCATATATGCTCCTTTGATTACTGCAATCCTTGAATGTCAAAACACTACGTTAATGATCACAGACTATGTCTTCTCGTATCATATTGTCATTTGCTGACATTCTTGTTAATAACCTACAACCAAAAATGCTGTATACGGTACACTCTAGCCATGTACTATCACAAGCAATTGAAACTGATTTTTTTCTATCTTTCTTTATGCTTTGCCGCTCGATGTTACCAAGTATTATATGGTAATTGGTCCTTGGTATCATCTCAAACCAACATTCCCAAGCATGCCATCACTTTGACGGTAAATTTAGGCATCAAATTGCAATTTAATAAATTATAACCAATTATACATATATTTTGTATTATTTATACTTTCGTCTAATAGTATATAGCAATTATATACGAAGTAATCAACATTATAATCAACATAACAAAAATTGATCACGTGCAATTTTTTTACAAGATACAATATAGAAATATAAATTCTTAGAAATTATCTGGGATGTTTTTTTTTGCTTGGGTAGAGCGTCTAGTTGTCAAAGTAAAGGTGCTGGTTCAAGGCACGATCTTGGCTTTGTTTTTTTGTGAAAGTGTCGTGTGTGTAGAACTGTCATCGTGGTTCAAGGTGATGCATAACTTTGTTAATGTATTTCGACATTATTTCTATCGAATCATGACTTAATCAATAAGAAAAAAAACACTCTTATGCTATGTAGCATTTTTGTGAACGGTATTTTACGCAAAAATAAACAATACAAGGGAAACGAGATCAAATGAAGGGTAGAAAGGCAATTTATTGATATTGGTTTACTATAGTAATAGAAGCACACTTACCTCGAAAAGAAAATGGCAATAGTTCTCCCCTATTTTGAAGGTATTCTGGCCTACTAGACGTTTACCACCTACCGTCTTAAATAAAAATGGCAATAGCTCTGTCATATCATAGAATCAGGCAGTTGACAATAATAGGAAAGCGATCCATCTCATTCCTTGATTTAAACCGAGAACACATGGGCTAGGTCTTACTGCAAACGTATGCAACTGGACTTACCAGACAAAAAAAAATCAGTAGAGAAAAAGAAGATTTCTAAATTTCAGCAACCCTTCTCCTGTAGTAACATTGACCAATCGCTCTTTTCGTCTTGGTGAAGGCAATCATCTATCAAAAATAGATCAAGTATAGCCTTTTTTGGTAATAACATACAGCTTTTGGGAAATTTATAAAGTAAATGAAAGAAAAAGAAAAGTCTAATGGATTGGAAAAAAGGAAAATGCTCTACCTACCCAATGACGCATCCCCGATCTCCCGTAAGACTTCCTGTAGGTCTTCTTCATCATCGCCACCTTCCGCGAAATCATCATCTTCGCTATCTTCTTCAGCGACAGCATCACCTTCATTGAGCAACTCAAACTGCTGATATTCAATGACCACCAGATCGTTGGTTGAGCCATCTGGGGTTGGTGTAAGACTGATGGTAGGTTGGACCTGGTTTCTGACCTGCTGCAAGGTCTTCTTGGCTACGTAGAGCCGGCGACAAGTTTGAAGGAATTGCCTTCTCAGCAAATGGCTCTCTTGGCTTCTCAAAGCCCTCTCCATCTCATCATACTCCTTCGTAAGGTTGGAGACAAACCTATTTGATTCCTCCTATTGTTTGGATTTGGTGAGCACACGATTCAAGTGGTGGCTTCATCTGATGGCCTTACAATTAACAGTGTTGCCTCCTCGACGTGTCTGTTCAGAAGATGCCAGTTTGCCAGGGCATCCGACAGTCCCAAGATGTTCTCACCTTGAGCTGAAGTTCTCAGCTTTTCAACTTCCCTGCCAACGGTCATCTTCATCTTGTCTTCAGCACCATCTAATGCGAATATTGTTGAGTACAAAATCCTAACCACTCAATTGCTTATATTACCAAAATACTTTAACACTAAAGCGTTGATGCGACTAATGACTTTTTCGGTTAGCCGGTGCAATGCTTCAAGAGAGATTACAATACGGGCTGCCTTGGCAGTTCCTACATAGATTGTTCATTAGACCCTTGCCAGCCATTCCGAAACTTGGATAAGACTTACCAGAGGAGCCTGCAGGTTGATGCAGCTTTTTCTCTCTCATGACAATGGCAAAGAGGAGGTGAGTAAGGTAATTGTTTAGAGCATCATATCTGCAGTCTTTGACTTGGACATGATACTCGCCAAACAGAGGATCCTTGAAATTTTTGGGCCTGTTGACAGGCAAGAACTCAAATTGGCGCTCCATGAGTTGGATCTTGACAAGCAAGGTCTTTCTCAAGTGCTCAACATGATACCCAGTAAATTTGCTGCAAGCACAACAAGGTTAGATCTGTAATTCTCTACTGATTAAAAGCTTACCTCTTTGTCTCCTTGTTGATGAGCGTCATATGCTGAGCAACCAAAATCAGATAGTGTACCTTTGCGTTACGCAAAGCTTCCACTCTCTCAGCACTGTTTTGAATCTGTTCCAGGCCAGAAAAATCAGGAAAAATACAGAGATTATCTGCATGTTTGAGCCACTCCTGCTCCAAATTCTTGTACTCTGCTATCGACATGTTGAGAAGACGCATTTTTGTAAGCACCTTCTTGTACTTTCTGTTGATGTAAGAGGCTAGAATGACAGCTATGTCAGTCTCCGTCCGTCAACATATGCGAGGTCCTTACCCAAAGAATCTATCTTGTCACTTCTATACTTGTCCAAGACCTGTGTCAAAAGAGCGTGTCGGTTGGCCTTGCTCATATTGCGAGACATGCTTACAAAATGATTGCAGTGGGACCACACTCTTTCAACAGATTCGCCATCTATAAATTGGATGAATTAATAACAGTCTTACAGTTCACAGAGAAATTCATAGTCGCTTACCTGTGAGAGCCATACCCTTCACATATCTTGGAAAGTATTTGACTTGGCAGTTGAGGCTGTGAGCCAAAGCATGGAAAATGGCTACGCCATAGATGGGGTCATGTCTATTTATGAGAGGGACAGACTCCTAAATCAAACAAGGCATTTAAGATTATGAGTAGTGAACAAGCTGAATGCTTACCTCTATTCTTTTTTGGCACATGCAAACGATGTCATACAAGACAGCCAGCTTTTCTTGGTCTCCCAAGTTATCAACCACATGACTGATTGCAGCCAAAGCGTACTTGCGTCTACAAATTATGATGTTAGCTTTTCTTAGGTCGCATCTTTCCTTGTTGATTTACCCTTCGCCACCAAAGATGTCAAAGATACGCTCGACAATACCATGTCTGGCACAGTTCAAAGAGAACACACCACACTCATCAAATCGGTTGCCATTTTGTCGTCTATGGTCAACACCGGCCTTGAAGTCACTGTCAAGATCTCGAAGTAAGCACTGATTTGACATAATTGTTATTAAAAAGTGCCTCATATATTAATCTTTCAGGTACCTCTTCGTCAGTGACCTCAGTGTGATCATTGAACCGCTCAACTTCCTCAGGAGGTGCCACCAAGGCACTCTCTGCTCTTGACGGAGCAAAGATGCCCTGCTCCCAGTTGTTCTTGCTAGAGTTGCGATCTTTGCGTCTTCTCCACGAAAAATTACCATCCATGGACACAAACTTGCGTTCAGCACCCTATCATTTTTGTTTAGAGAGATGCTCCAGGCTTTTCTAAGTTGCATACGATAATCATGTAACTTACATGGCAAGCATAGCAACCTACTTGCAAAGCCAACGAATTCTCTTCACGCAGACGATCCATTGCATGCTTATGAACATTTCTGTAAATCACTTGAAGCATGTTATATACAGAGGCATCCATCGAAATGAACTACAATCAAAGAATACATGTAAGCGGACATCATACTACCAAGGGGTAGACTTACGTCCTTGCTGAATCCACCTCGTTGCAAACACCAAGAATTGTAGATTTTGGTGAATCCATGGTTGGAAACATAGCCATCTAGCTTGGCAATGTTACCATACTCAAAAACTGAGAAATGGATTGCCGATTTTGGTTGTTGAGTGGAAGTTGGGAGCATCTGACAGAGCACAAGGGTTTCCAAAAGAGATTGATGATCACAGTATGCCACCGAGAACTTCGAAGGTCCTAAAACAGCAATTTAATCAATAAAAAATGAAAAGCTTAATTTTGTACGATCAATTACCACCAAACATGAATCCAGTCAAGTCAGAGGTGCGTCTGATTGAGCAGTTGCAACTAGCAGGCTTCTCCATTTCCAAGGGCTTCTCGAGTCTAAAGTCGGGCTCGCCACACCTCTTGAAAGACTCGATGAATGCAGTGAGCAATGCTTCACTGCCTTCCGCCCAGAACTGCTTTCTTTGCTTCTTCGGGTTGAAGTTACGATTGTGAACTCGTTCTACACGTTCAACTGGAGCTGGATGATCCTGACTGTCGTCGTCCACCCACATACCAAACTCATCAGCATCTTCATCCATTTGTTGTCGTGCCTCTTCAAGTCGTGCGTACATTTCATCTGCAGATCCACTGCCATTGCTTCTACTTCTACTTCTCTTGGCAACGTTCTCTGCTTCTTGCTCTGCAAGTCTGCGCTTCATGGCGTCACGTTCTTTTTTATACAACCTTCTGTCATGTGTAGTTGCAGTTCCGTTCTGGATTCGCTTCATTCTGTCCAGCTTTTTAAGTTCTTGCTTCTTCAATTGCTTAAGAAGCTTTGCGTCTTCGATGCTACTCATGGTGATATTTGTTTATAGAGAAAGAGAAAAAAGGTTTTCGAGAACAAGCACCTCATCAGACAAATATTGAGGACAAATTACAGGGTCTGTGGAACACAATTAATTTGAATGGCGTCAAATGTCGATTATAATTAGATTACTTTCCTCATTTTCGGATATTTTTAGAAACGGATGGCTGTTTAACTGTTTCTGCCTATGGTAATGTATGTAGCAGCTTTGGTTTGGTAATTATCTCAAGTAAACAAACGTCAGAGCCTCTATGTAGATATCACTGCTGATGCCAACGAGGACCACCATATGTAGCAGCTTAGAAATACACGCAAAATTGATTAAATAAAGAAAATAAATGTAGGCATCAGCAAGCCAGAAGTTTGGCCAAAATGAAACGACGTAGGCGAAAGTGAAGTATAAAGTAGGCAAAAAAAAACTCAAAATGCAAGCAGAAAAAATCAAAATGCCAGGGGAGATTGGAGGGGATTGTGCCCAAAAATTTACAACCAAACTTTTTTTTTATTTTTTATTTAAGCTGACCCTCGTTGATTCAACCACTAAACTGAGTGTAGAAAACTTCAAGTTCTGTCGTTAAAACATCGAAGAGTATGGTAATATGCGGTGAAAAATCGGCCAAAAAGCATGAGGGGTACCTCATGGTTTTCATCGAAAATCAAACGATCGCGTTTTTTGACCTTGATAATGAAGACGTTTACTATGGTATATCATGAATCAAAATGTTTCTCTCGATCCAAAGCAACCTCTGAAAACACGTTTGTGAAACTTTCATATGAAAAACCTCAACATTTTAGCTATAAACCTCATTTCATTTTTTCAGAAAGAGCTCGTGTAATTCAATCGAAACACCTCTTATAAATAGCATGATTAGATGCGCCTTGAAAAATACGTTAAGAAAGTCTAAGGAAGTAAGGAGTGATAATCATTATTTACCTAGTCAAATCTTGCAAAAAAAGATTTTTTTTTTTTTTTTTTAAAATTTTGTTTATTGATTGATTCGCGTACACTGAGAGTAATAGGTCAGAGTGAAGAGGCGAGTGCAATTTAGATAAAGAATTGGATAACTATAAGCTAAAATATGAAGAATAATATACTAAACTAAACTATATAAAAAAAAAACTATCTAATAATTGGCTTTGGATTACAGGAGGGAATGGCACTGATCTTCCGCAATGGTCTGACGAACACTGGTTCGAATACTGGCCAATATCGCTGTATGGTCCATAGGAACATTGTCATAGATGAACCTCATGTGGGCAAGCCACAGTTGACCAAGGGTGATGATGAGGATTCGGAAAGGCTTGATTCCAGCAATTTGGCAATACCAAACGTTGGAGAAATCAAGTTGCAGAAGAGCCTCTTTAATATCTAGAATCGAGGTGGTAGGCCACAGAAACTCGAAGATGACTCCCTGCCAAACTTTCTCTTTAGAAGGACAATGAAAGAGGAGGTGACTTGGGGAATCGTTCATAGACAAACAAACTGGACAGAGAGGAGACACAAAGACTTTGGGCATAATAAAATGCAAAAATCGACGGTGAGGAATTCGACCCAGAATGAGACGGTATATCACATTACGTTGGACAGTGGTAAGAGACAGGGACCAAAAAAATTTCCAGCTGGACGCAGAGATTTTGCGCAATGCCAAAGGAGAGACCACAGACGAAAGGACAGCCCGACGAAATGCCTTAGCCGAGGCCTGAACATTACCAAGAGGTTGATCATCAAGGAGACGAAACTGCTCAATCAAAGGAGCAAATGAGACGACTGAATCCTCTAAAGGAGCTGGGCTACAGACTGGCTCGAAGTAAGGTTGAAACTGTAATTTCCCTGTCGCTAGGCCTTTGAACACTGTGGAGGGAGTTCTTTTCCAGGTGAGCAGAGAGGGGTCGCGAGTATCCTTCCAATGGACGAAATTGAGCCGGGAATCATACTGAAAAACGTCGGCCACCATCATTTCTTTGACACGAAGGGGAAGCACGAAGCTGGAGGAGGGAGGTACAAACACTGCAGCCTGCAGTGGCAACGCCATAGCAGTAGCTGTATTAATGCGGGCAGAGCCAAAAGAACGAGGGAGATAATCAACAGCACGATATATCATATCCACAGTGCCAGTTCGTTGTTTCAGTAACCCTTGAGAACGAGACGAGGGAAAAAGCAAAGGGATTTGGTGAAATTGGCAGTTGTTAACATTTCGAATGTGATGGCTGAGAAGAGATGACACAGGATGGGCATCAATGGTGGATTGATCATACACCAACAAAGGTTGCAACCATCGAAAGTACAACGCTGAAGCTTGTAGCTGGATGTCGATCACCCCGAGACCACCTTGTTCCTTTGGGAGAGTCCAGACAGACCATGGGATGACGGGGAATATGTTCTTTCTCAAAAATTGTATGGCAAGAGATCTCAGCTGTTTGAAGTCTGCCAGAGTCAACGGAGTAACCCGTAGGATGTACCAAAGTTTGGAGAGCAAAAGAGAGTTCAAGACAGTAGCTCGACCGACAACCGACAGTGATCGAGTAGAATGTATTTGAGTGGCAATTTTGATCTTTGTTACCAGCGAGCCCATGAAGTTGACACGTTGGAGACGACTTTGAACCAAAGGAAACCCCAAATAGATTAAAGGTACATCATCTTCAACGGAATGTAGATGATTGATGTGGATTTGAGCCAACGAGGTCTCCCAAATATCCCATGTATCTCTGCCAGATACCGAAAAGGCCTCCACCTTATCGTAGTTGAATTTGGCATTGGAAGCGCCGCAATACCTGGACATATGTATTTGCAACCGAGCGAGATCAGCAGAATCATGGACAAATACCAAGGCATCATCAGCATAACAAAGAAGCTTGGTTTGTTCAGTTCCCATAAGGTACCCTTGGAATTGACGATCGTTAATTATGGCCAACAAGAAGGGTTCAAAAGCTAGATTGTATAGGATTGGAGACAGTGGATCACCCTGCTTCAAACCTCTCAGTTTCGCCACTTCGGACGATAAGTGTCCATTGAGGTTGATGCGAATCAGGTTGTCACCCATTAACTTGTAGATGCATTTCACCAAAGGGCGGGGGAAGCCAAATTTCAGCAAGACGTGCCGAAGGTAGTCTAAATTTACACGATCATATGCCTTTTCTTGATCAAGGAGAAGGCCAATATCAGTATCCAAAGAGCCAAATGTAGGATCGTCGTCCCGTTGTTCCGCAACTGTCCATTTTCGTTGTGCGTCTTCCATGATTAGTTGACAAATCATACCATTTTCAGCAATATATCGTCCTGGAATGAATCCTAACTGGTGGCGGCTGATAAGCTGGGTAGAGACGTCCATGATACGCCGGTTGATGCATCGAGTAAAAAGCTTGTAATCCGAGTTGGCCAAGGATAAAGGTCGATAGTTTTTCATGTGAGCTGGATCGCCTTTTTTGTACAAAAGACACATAATGGTTTCGTTCCAAGATTTAGGAAACTTACCCTTCTGTAGAGCTGTGTTGAATATATCGGTGACAAGGGCATGCAACGGAGGATATTTCAAAACCAAGTACAGAACCTCGTAAGGCAGGCCATCTGGGCCAGGGCTGCTGAGTCTGCGGGTGTGTTTGCTATCTTCCAAGAGTTCTTCCATGTCGATTGATAACATCAGAGATCCCTGCTGTTCACTAGAGATTTTCAAATGACCAGGGATGGATCGTATCAAAGTACTAAGAGCTACTGAATCAGTTGGGTCGGGAGTAAATAGAGTAGAGTAGAAGTTAGTCGCTATGGTGGAGATACCCTGTTGATCGCGACAGAGTTCATCAGTAGTGGGGTCCCTCAATTCAGTGATAGAGCGCTGATTCTCTCTGGCCAAAGCTCTCCTCTTCAGGAAACCAGCAGACTTCTCACCATTTTCCCTCCAAAACTTGCCGGCTTTGAGAATCTCAATTTCCGCTATAGTGTGTTGCAGTAGTTTGATTTGAGTATTGACATGATCGAGGCCTTGGAAAACCAAACCTCTATGCTTGTGTTGTCTCATCATCTTGTTTCGCTTGGACAGTAACTGATGCAGTTGTTTCTTCCTCCAATTCAGATCTTCTAATTGAAATGACTTGATGAAAATCTTGACTTCAGCTTTTACCCAATCCCACTGTTGTTGAGGAGTAGAAAAGGATTTGATTAGTGTAAATTGCTCTTCATTAGCCAAGAGAAATTCGGCTAATGCCTTGCGAAACTGTCGATTGCGAGCCAAAAATGGGTTAGCCTTCCAGCTGCCAGGTCCTCGTCCATTGTTGTCTTGATACTTGAAAGTGAAGCCTAATAATTCATGATCCGTCCATTCTGGAGAGAGATACTGTTGATGGATACTAGGAATTTGATGATGAGCATTCGTACTGCAAAACACATAATCCAAGATGGCCGAGTTTCTCCCACTATGCCATGTTATCTGTTTGTCATCTCCAAAAATGTCAATGTAGTAGTCATCTAACAGATCCGTCCATTCCTTAGGGGCGCTAGACAATGTTCCGTCCATCCTTCGATCCTTGTATTGATAATTAAAGTCCCCCATAATAAAAGTGTTGTGTAGTGTGTTGGTAATAGTATCCTTAACAATGGGTATGTCAAGGAGTTCTGTATAAAAGGCTGATCGAGCTGATGGAAGCGATGATCGACCATATATGTTTAGAATAGTTGCAATTGGTGTTGTAGTTGTAGATTCCTGTATATCGCGAGTTAGGTGAACAGAAGCTAGTATATAGCGTCCCTCATCGATGCCTTCCGATATAAGATTAATTGTTAAATGTTTGTTGAGGGCTATGATGCCACAATGTTGTGTCCAGAGACTTGATTTGCTGATAAAATGATTATTGAGTATGTCAATTGATGTTGAGTTTGTAGCATGTGTTTCTTGTAACACCAGTATATCATATTCTAGTGTTCGAAGATATCGAATGAATTGTTGTCTTTTTTTGGGATTTTCTGATTTGATTAAGCCACGGCAATTGAGGGTGGCTATTTTGAGTTGATAGTGGATATTATTCATATTTAAAGATTGGTGGAAGGTGGTGTACCTGAAGGTGCAGGTGGTGTCAAATTCCTATCAATCGTATCCGTATCATCACCAGACATGCGCCTGGCATCACTGTGGGGGTTAGAGGTTTCAGCGTGTTGATATCTGGCATAACCGATATCTAAAGATCCTTCCTGGCGGGTTAACTTCTTCGCTGCTTTCGAGGGATCAAATTCAGGATGAGATCTGCGCACATCCTTGGAAACACTGTTTAATGCATCCGCATCAGAAAACTTTGTATTCGTGTTGTTCTCTTCCATAATGGTATCTCCAGTTATTTTGGTTTGTTGTTGAGAAGCTTCAGGGGAGGGTGCATCAGCATTAGGTTGAGGAGCATCCTGCATGATATGATCCTTGTCTTCTACTGGTTTGCTTCGACGTTCAGGATCGGCCCTCTTTGGGGGAGTAGGCTTGGCTCCCTTTCGTTCCTTGGGCTTAGCAGAAGTTCTGTCAACAGCACGAACCTTTGCAGGTACCGATTCTGCGTTGTTTCTATCACAATTCTTCGATACATGTCCACGTTTGTTGCAGTGGTAGCATATTGCCCATTTGTGGTAGTCTGGGCAGTCAGCACGACAGTGATCAGGTTTCTGACACTGGCGGCAAAAGGCTGGCATTTGATCCCATTGTAATAGGATTTGTCGTTGGTCATCTTCCTTCGAGCGAGTGTCCCAAATG
The DNA here is from genome assembly GCF_035048745.1 of Mucor velutinosus. Taxonomy (NCBI): domain Eukaryota; kingdom Fungi; phylum Mucoromycota; class Mucoromycetes; order Mucorales; family Mucoraceae; genus Mucor; species Mucor velutinosus. The sequence goes on along the minus strand of NW_027041905.1, from coordinate 1,137,838 downwards.
ATAACTCTCTTGAGAGGTTCCAAGTGTCGCTGTCCACTACATTCAACTCCAGCTTCATGTGAATCCATACATTCATTACCAGGAACATTGGATAAGGTGAGATTGAGGGTGACATATCCTTCACCTTGAAAGATACCAGTCTCTGTCTTGAAAATACCATGATCCAATACGTCTCCAAAACAAGAGAAGCGCTCCGCCATTTCTTTCTTCAGCTGGACAGCAGGAAGAAAAGGTAGCTTCTCCATAGTGATACGCACAATGTTGGCATCTTCGGTAAAAGAGGGAAAGCCCTTCAGGTAGGTCCCATCCTCCAAGGTAATTCCTTGTTCGATGAGAGTTTTTCGGCCAGCTGCATTTGGTAGCCAAAGAGTTTCCAAGAATTGGTGACCAAGGTAGTGTCTAGTTTGTTTTCGATATCCTAGAAAATCCTCATACAGATCATCTCTTTCTGCCTCTTCATTGAACTTGACAAGTGCCTTGTCCAGAAGAGTTCTATCTTTAACTGTAGTCAAGTCTATGAATACCGAGTCCTCTTCTATCCCATTCATGAATGGTCGAACCATTGCAATAGGTTTGGGAGGAGTGGTGTTAGCTGCAGACGCGTTCTGGATCGAGTCGGCAGGAGGGGTGATCAACGTAGGATTGAATGAAACATTTTGCTGTTGTTGTCGTAGTTTGCCCTTCTTGTTGTTGCGAACGACATGAGTCCACAACTCAGGAAGTGGGTGTTGCGATGTCATTACAAAATCCAAAAATATAAAATAGATTCCAAAAAAAGATTGGTCGAGTCGCAATTTGATCATAATGAATGAATCAGGACAGAAAGTTGATCGGCATTTAAATTAATTTGGGTGCTGCTGGCTGGTGGCATAATGGACCCCATTCTCATTATGTAGATAATTGATGCTTTTCAAAGCTCAGTAGAAGGAGACTACGACTTGAAGCAAAGTACAATCGTCTAGCCTGACAATTTTACTTTTCTTATTGCTTTTCTTTGTATTTCATAACGTTATTCAGCCTCAGCTGCCACCGGAAATTTCCTTATTAAGCTTTGAAGATGCCTGTTGACTATAAGTTTATTAGGTTAAAGAATAAGAAAAAGTAAAGGGTTACATATTAGATAGTTTATAAATTAAAACAGTATTAGCAGTGTGCCATATTGGTTATTTGCCGTTGTTGCTGTTATTATTGTTGTTGTTGCCACCAACACCCTAGACGAATTGTCAGTCAAATCAAAACAAAATAGTATAATCTCCATCAAACTTACAGGATGGCCGAAACCGAACCACCAGACAAGGATGGCAATAACTACTGCAAGAATGATAGTGATGAAGAAGCAGCACCATTTTTTCTATGTGCATGTCAAAGACCATGTTAAATTACAGAGCCTTTTACCCTTTCCAACTAGTAACTTACTGCACGAGTTGATCTAGCGAGGATAATTGCTCTATCAACATGCTTTACACCCTGCTCCAAATCAGCCTGTGTATTCTCTGCATTATTTTCAATTTGATCAAAGACTTTTCCTTGTTCTTCCACCATCATTTGCATATCTTCGAATAATTGAGCAAGTTCCTATACAGGGAACAAGGTCAATTGATACCTCATCAGGCAAACCGCTTGCTGATACTTTACCAAAATGGTCTTTTGAATACGCTTAATATCATCATGTCTAGTTTGAACTTCGGATAATACAGCTTTGGCTTGGCCTGATCTACTGTTTTGCATCAGCTGTAATCGGATGGAGGATGTGAGTACATCTGACAAACATGAACACTCAGTCAACTTTACACTTTGAGCAAAAATCTGGTTTTGTTGGTCTGAGTCGATGATGGCATCTACTTCCTCAGCAGTGACATCCTGATTGACTATATAATGTGTTGGCATGGTAACATTCTAGAGATATACCTGTATATACGCACCAATTCTAATTTGTCTTTCAACTCGTTGTCTATATTTCTGGTTGAATGTAGCCTCCACATCCTTATATCGTTGAATACAAGTAATGAATTCCTTTTTAACTCTAGAAACCTAATGTACGCATATTTCCTTTAGTATGTGGATGCCAAAAACTAGTTTTATCTGCCAGGTACCTGAGCCCTACGAATGTTCAAATCAGAATTTTTGGGGTGTCCTGCATTACTGGACTCAAGAGCCTTGATTCTATTTTTAATGTTACTGTTCATGCTTGAAGTATCCTCAACGAACTGAGAGAGCTGTCTAGAATTCTGCTTCCATTGCTGCTCATTGATGCTGACGAGCGATGAATCATGTAAATCGCTGATGAGATCAATGTTGCGATTGATGCTCTTGATGGAAGATGAAATATCATCTACCTATATCAAACATATGAAAATTTGGTCAACTTTGTGTTCCCCTAAATTTCTCCTTTCTTTTTTGTGCAAGAGAAAGTAAGCCAATGCTATAGGATCCCCTTACCTCTGCTAAGAAACCTTCCATGGTTGAAATGTCGCTCTGAGCTGTAGGTGCGACAGCAGTTTGGGCATGATTTCTTTCTTCCATTTCATAAGCTGAGGGTCTGGATTCATAGGTAGTGGTGGTTTGTTGGAATCTCTGATTGCCATTACTACCAGGTGTACGAGTGGGGCCAAATGCATCCGTACTACAAATGTAAGATTAGAAGACATAGCAAGTGTTATTTTCAATTGCACAGTACCTGTCTGAACCACCCTATGCGTTGTGATTGTTAGTACATCCCTCAATATTAGATTAGTCATTCTTACACGAAGGTCAGCCATACGATCTCTACTAATAGTATATCTAGTGTTCTTGTTACTCATTATAAATCACAGAAATTAGATGGTAAGATCAAGGTACAAAGAAAAGAGAGGTAGACGAAAAAGGAGTGGATATATGGTTGTAGAGGAAAATAAAAGAGAGAAAAGACAAAAGAGGGGTGAATGTTACTACTTTACTGTTATGATTGTGTGCCAGCAGTAGGTCCTTGGTAACACCTTGGTACAAAGTTTATTGGGCTGGTATCATAAAGCATTATAATCAAAAATGGATCAGCTACTTTTGCTAGCTTGATATACTTTTGGCATTAAACCAAGCTCTGATATCATCTCGATCTATTTTAGCTATTTCATTGCACATGAAAAAGTTTTAGTAATTCATCGCAGAGGATTAGTTTGTGCTACCTGGGCATTTGATGATGATCCTCTTGCTCCTTTCATTTTAACATGTAGATGACAAATTACAACGAATGCGCCAATCTTTTGTAAAATCGTGGAAAGATTGCTGTTGGCAGTGTAAATGAAGCTGATCTCATGTTGGTTCATTTCAACTACTCAGACTCATTTTTGTCTTGTATTACATTATATGAATGATGACACTGCATCTCTGTTTCTAAAAACTAGTCTGTTGTAAAAAAAAAAAAAAAAAAAAAAAAAAAAAAAAAAAAAAAAAAGGGTATCTCTACAGACCTTTTCTTTAAGCATTTGCCAAATAGCTGTCTTCTCTACTCGCAAACTACTCTTTTGCTTTCATGGTGTGGGACACAACATCTTGATCAACTGCATCCCAATCTCACTACTATACTGATGTACCTGCTCTCATCGAGAATACAATAGATCAAGTGAGATATTTGCATCGGAGATCACACCATATTGTTCAGAGAGACACCGCTGAACGTCGATCCATTTCCTAGCTCGAAGCAACTTTTTCATAAGGTTGCCCGTTTTATTGCCCCATAATTCCAAGTAGTACCAAGAATACCACATGTTGTTTGTAATGAAAAAGGTTAACCCAACCAATAAAAATGAAATGTATTAGTGTAAATTTATTAAGAGATGTGATTATGTACAAGCTGAATGTAAGCATGAGAGATTAATAGGTATAGGTTTAAATAAGCATATGGTATGGAGCAAATCATGCATGAGTGGAGTAGTTGGGTGTATCCAAAGTGGATGCTGTGAGACCACCGATAATTGGCATCATTTGAGCTCGCATTGATTTCTCAACGGGTGACATGTAATGGTATTTCTGCTGCCACCATCCTCCTGCCTCTGCAACTGCAAATTGCTGCGAGTTTGTTGGCAATCTAGTGCTTGTAGTGAATAGTTTTTTGTCAATCTGTCTGCGAGTAGGCCTGTTGTGGAGAGTGTCAAAGACACGCTGCATCTTTTTTTTAGGTTGAGCCAAAAAGTCAAACGAGCACTCAAATCCCAATGGCTCTACCCAACGTTCACCTGGTCTTTCCTTGATGACATCCTGTGGGGTTTTGGTGATATTATAAGCCAAGAAGACTCGTTGCTGCTTCGAGCTGTAATGGTGTTGATGTAAACCGGTGTCTTTGATATCCAGGGACAAGGATGATTTGATGAGATTATGTACCAACAACGCATCGTTAGTCTCAACAAAATCAGGACCAACAAGAGAAGCCTTGTACAAGACGGGTTTACGAAGGAGCTTGGAGGTGTACATTCTCACACTGACTTGCTTCACAGGAGTGAATGCTAATCTTGTCTCTGTAGCCTTGGTTAATTTGAAATCCACGGTGAATCGCCAATGACTCTCTTGGTCAAAGCAGAGTCGTAAATGACATTTGCTGCTGTCCAGCAGCTTTTCAACGAGTACTTTTCTTGTCAGTGTGCGCAATCGGTAGTTGAGGATCAAGGACATGGTCAAAATGTCTGGAATTGACAAGTTTTGAAGGATAGCAACGATGACTTCATTTGGGAAATCAGATAAGGTTTTTACCCCGCATTGTAATGGTTGATACTTATGATTGTTGAATATAGCAGAAATTGGCATTTCTTGTATAGTGTTTAGATTAGATAGAAAACTGTGTGTTGATAAGGGTAAAATAAAAAGGGAAAAGGAGGGGCATCTTTATTATTTATCTCTCTTTTATCATATTCAATTGGTTCAAAGGATCATCAGATTTGATTCTAATGGCCAATACCACGTCGTGTGAATTACGAAAACTCGTTACACATGTTATTGCAATGTCTATTTCAGGTATCTTGTAACTACTGCCTGAGATTGGTGGGACTCGAGTGCTAGCAGCCATCACCTGCTTATTGCGGTAAACGGCATTTAGTTACTCCAGCTTCGTTGTCTCCACAAAGCTGGAATACAATACCATTCACTATGATGTTTTAAATCAACAATGCAAGCTCTATATTCAAGTAAATCAAGATGCTATGCCGAAAGTGTGCAGTGTTCACCTGTCAGGCATTTCATGACCTCCAATCTTCACATTTGTCTAGTATCCTTCATAAACAATCGAAACATAAAATCCATCTTTCACATCATGCATCTCGCTGCAGGATCTCAGCTTTCCAGTTTCATCCAGCTCGTACCATGCAGTGTACTTTTCATTGTATCTCACTATAGTGTCCCATGCTTGTGATGTTAATTTCGATAGTGGCCAATCCATAATGAGAAAACTTCACTTTGAACTCGAGTACGGCCTTGAGCTTCGCCATCCATGCTTGAGCTGTATAATGTAGGCAGTGTACGACGTGTGGCTATCCAACTGATCGACACTTGAGCAGGGGGGGCATTTGAATATGCCACATCCCTCCACATACTGATTCATGCAAAGTCTCTCAAAGAAAGGAAATAGATGTGGTAGTTTTGAGATTAGCAATGAGTCGGCTTTAGTATCCAAAGACGTAAGCATTGAATTTGTTGTTGTTGGGCCTCATTTTGCTCAGAGTACAAGATGGCAGCGTCAAAAGTTTTCCTTGCCATGGATTGTCAAATGAGAGAACTTGTTATAGTCCTTGATCGGCTCGCGCCATCGTTTCAAAAGAAGTGATGAATAATGCTTTCCATTGCTGTTAATTACTGAATAGTGTCTAGAGGATGACGATCCATGATTTGGTTTAGAGTACGTGAAAATGGCACACACACACACACACACACACACACTCTTTTTTTTCAGATGATTTCAAAAGCCACACTTGGATCGCTCCCCGATCGCTGAATTTCATTCTCCAACAATTCAAGCTTACTTTCATTGATACATCAAGGTCTTGACCTAAATTTATAAGGTTTAGTGGGAAAAAACCAGGCAATAAGGTTGACGAAAATGAAAAATGCTTATATGAATGGTATTCTGCAAGACTTTCTCTCGTACGATGAAAATAAAGGCACGTTTTTTAAGCATTCGACAGTGAAATACGCAAACCACAGTGCTTGCTAATATCAGGTGTTGTTGAATAAGCAGCTTGATTCAGGGCATGGTCGTGGTACAAGCTCACTAACCCGGGGGGGGGGGCTCTTTGAAATAAGAATGATAAGATGCTTAGCTTGATTGGATAAGATCATGTCCTGCTCTCCCTAAGATTACAAAAATCGCTCTTTGGTTACCCCAGACATTTCTACATGAATTTTTTTTTTTTATCAAGGAGGAAACATTTAAGACCGTTTCACCCTCTGCTAGTTTGGCGCAAAATGACATGGTATCGTTCTAAATGCATAAACTTTCTCGAAATGATAAGAAAACTATTTATCGTTGCAAGTTGGTTTGACAAGATTTACCATATACAAAATAAATAAGATGTTGTTTTTTTTTTGGTATTGTAGATATGGCCATATTTTCATTGGCTGTCATAATGTATTCAATCAAGTATAAATCTAGCTGCTTTCTCTCTCTACCGTCATTTCTCTCTCTTTCTTCTTCTTTCTTTTTATTCTTTACACCAAGAAATACAGAAAAATGGCTCCCATCGTTACTCCTCAAATCACATCCAACATCCAATGGATCTCTCAAATGAACGTTGATGTTGAACCTACAGCTGGTCGTAAAACCACTGTCATTGGCACCATCGGTAAGTATTAGATGTGGGGTCGTCAACCAAAAAGTAGGGACTTTTAACATGTCGAAATTCAGGTCCCAACACCAACAGTGTTGAAATGATCACTCAGCTTCGAAACGCTGGTTTGAATGTTGTTCGTATGAACTTTTCTCATGGATCTCATGAAGTATGTATTTGTATTTCACGGTATTTTGCGGATTTTTTTTTTTTCGCCATGCTGCGTTTAGGCTCTAAAACAACCATATTTCCTTATTTGTTTCGTAATAGTATCATCAATCAGTCATTGATAACACACGTAAGAGTGTAGAACGTAAGTATATCTGTGTGTGCTTGTGTTTGGGCGTAATTTCATTGACATTTGGGCAGTCTATCCTGGTCGTCCTGTTGCTATTGCTCTTGACAATAAGGGGCCCGAGATTCGTACTGGTAACATGAAGGACAATATCGAGGTAATGTATGGGGCGAAAGATTAAATCAAGATAACGAGCATCCCCCTTGATTCGAAGTTTCGTGTCAGCTGACGCTAACTTTAACTACTTCCATGTACATATTAGATCCCTATCAAGGCTGGCCATGAAATGATCTTCAGCACCGACGACCAATATGCTGAACAATGTAACGACGAAATTATGTACATTGACTACAAAAACTTGCCCAAGGTCATTGAGGTTGGTAAGACTGTCTACATTGATGACGGTGTTCTCTCATTTGAGGTTATTGAGATCCTTGAGGACAGCATCCGTGTTGTTGCAAAGAACAATGGCAAGCTCTGCTCTCACAAGGGCGTCAACTTGCCCAACACCAATGTTGATCTGCCTGCTCTCTCTGAAAAGGACAAGAACGACTTGCGATTCGGTGTCAAGAACAAGGTAGATGTCATCTTTGCTTCCTTTGTCCGTCGTGGCCAAGATGTCAAGGATATCCGTGAAGTATTGGGCGAAGAGGGCAAACATATCAAGATTATCTCCAAGATTGAGAACCATCAAGGCGTCGAGAACTTTGATGACATTCTTCAAGAGACTGACGGTGTCATGGTGGCCCGTGGTGTAAGTTGATAGCTGCCGTCATGAAGCGCATGGTCATTGATTGTATGTATGTGTGTGTATCTAGGATATGGGTATCGAAATCCCTCTTGAGCGTGTGTTCATCGCTCAAAAGATGATGATTACAAAGTGTAACTTGGCTGGTAAGCCTGTTATTTGGTAAGCGTTGCAGTCCGAATTGTTTGGCGCCCCATATCTAACGTCAACCTGTCGATAGTGCTACTCAAATGTTGGAATCCATGACTGTAATGTTTTGTTTGTATATACACACCCGACGTAGGAAATTGACGTAATATTATTATATGTGTAGTACAATCCCAGACCCACTCGTGCCGAGGTCTCTGATGTGGCCAATGCTGTATTGGATGGTGCTGACTGTGTCATGCTCTCAGGTGAGACAGCCAAGGGCAACTACCCCATTGAGGCTGTTCGAACCATGCATGAAATCTGTAAGCTTGCCGAGACTGTGCTCTGCTACCCTGCTGTTTTTAACGAGCTCCGTTCCTTGACTCCTTTGCCCACCGAGACAACTGAAACTGTTGCCTGTGCTGCAGTTGCTGCTGCTCACGAGCAAGGATGTGGTGCCATCATTGTGCTCTCTCAATCTGGTAACTCTGCTCGTCTCATCTCCAAATACAGACCCCATGCTCCCATCATCGTTGTCACTCGTAATCCTCAGACTGCTCGTCAAGTCCACTTTTACAGAGGCTGCTTCCCCTTCCACTATCCCAGAGCCTCCTCTGCTGCTGCTGCTCGCTTGTCTGCTTCAGCATCAGCTCATGCTCATTTGAGTCCTGCGGATAATGCACCCTGGCAAGAGGATGTGGATGACAGAATCAAGTGGGGTATGGAGCAAGCCATGAAATACGGGTAAGTTGCTTTGTATTGTTATTTTCATTGCGTGCTAACTGTCTCTCTCAAAGTTTGCTCAAGAGTGGCCAGCCTGTGGTTGCTGTTCAAGGCTGGAAGGGAGGCCTTGGTAACACCAATACCCTCCGCGTTATTTATTCACCTGCAAAATAAGTTGCTTTTCTTAAAAAAAAAAAAAAAAAAAAAAAAAAAAAAAAAAAGTCTCATCTAAATCAAAAAGAAAAAAGAGGGCCGACACCAAGCTCTTTTGTTGTATCAAGCATATATCACATCCCTATTCCTCATGAATAAAGTATAAAAACAAATTGTATCACATTATGTTGGTATCTAAATATCAGAAAATCCAAACAACAATAGCCTAATTAGGATGCATTGTTGTGGTTTTCTTAAAATGCTGCTCTGTTTCTCTCTGATGTGCCACTGGTTTGTCTTTCTTTTGTATATTCACCTGTTCTACTATGGCCCATTCACCACATGGAAACGATCAATGGAAGATATCGCACAGAGTCAACGCAACCACACAGCCATCATTGTCTTTAGGCAGATCACAATCACCGTTCTCTCGCATAGACAGGTACAGGCCTAAATCACCCATCATCAAGCGAGACTCCCCACAGCATAGCCCTGACCACGATCACGAGCAGCTCTACCCACCAGACAGCATGCAGCAAGATGGAATCAAGCCGGCCACTGTGCAACAAACCAAGGTGGTCCCAGAAGCTGCCATCACCCATCAAGATCACATACCATGGACTTGGTGGTCGGGATACGCTTTCTTTCTCACATGCTGCATCCCCAACTGGGCATTGTCTGCTCTTGGAGGCAAAAAGACCAAGCTCATCCAGCAAGCATGGCGAGAAAAGGTACGCTAGCATCTGTAAGCAGGAGCAAAGTGCTGTGTATCATACTCACCATTTGGATTAGATTGCGCTCTGCAGTGTCATTATTCTTTTGTGCATCTGCCTTGGATTCCTCGCATTTGGCATGCGTCTGGCGCTCTGCCCACATGAAAGAGAGACCAACTCATACTCATTCTACAACCAAAGCACCGGCCAAACAGAGCTGACATGGCGAACGGACATCAATGTCTACGGAAGACTCTACCCATTCGACTCTGTCAACACATTTCTCGCCACACGATACAACATTACCCTATCAAAAGACTTTGAAGGAGCCAACCTCAGTCCATTGTTCGATGCAGATCCTGATAGCCTGTGCAGTTCCTATATGACACCCACCACTGAGCATTGCACTGTCATGAATCCCTACACGCCAGAACCCACAGCTGCGCTCAACCACTCTTGCATTTCTATACACGAATTGACATCGTGGTTCAATGCTGATAATTTGCTGGAATTCAGTTGGGACGACTTGAAGCTTCAGTTGAAACAGCCTGTATTGCTTCATCAGCCCTATTTGATGGTACTCAGTGACACAGTCATCGATATTCATGCTTACCTGGTGGCAAATCAGAGCATTTTCGGAGACAATGTAGACATGCTTTTGAGGCAGACTGCTGGACAGGACGCCACGTACATCTTTAGTGCCTGGGACGATGCCAAAGCAGCTTGGCCCTGTATTTCTCGCATTTATGCAGCTGGTGTGATCTCGAGTGACACAATGGGATGCATCGCCTATGAGATCGTCACTGATTTCTTTCTAGCCATGGTCATTATGCTCATGCTAATACGCTACAGCATGGCTTTGGTGTTTCACTGGTGGGTCAGTCGTCGCTTGACGCTACCGGGTGGCCGTTCTCGAGGCATATTCGCATGGAGATCCATTGCTGGCGGTAATCAGTTCCCCAAGAAGCATAGGCCGTCTAATTCTTCATCACAGGATACACTAGTCGCAGAGAATGGCCTGCTGCCTTCTGTTCCTAAAACGAGCAAACTAGATATATTCGAAAACGATCCTCGACACACCATCTTGTTTGTAACATGCTACTCGGAGGGCAGGGAATCCATCAAAAGCACACTCGACTCGTTAGCAGCAACCACCTACTCCAATGATCACAAACTTCTCTTCATTGTAGCAGACGGTATCATTACAGGCTCAGGCAACAGTAGACCCACATCAGAGATTTGCCGCGATTTACTCACATTGGTGGACTGTGGCCCAGACGAGGAAGAACCAGCATTCGAATACGAGGCCATTGCCGATGGAGCCAAACGAGTCAATCGCGCCAGAGTGTACACGGGGCACTACAAATCCATTCCAGCCATCTTGGTAGTGAAATGCGGCACTGCATTAGAAGCGCATCCCAACAATTCCAAGCCAGGCAATCGAGGCAAACGAGATTCGCAAATGATCCTCATGACATTCTTTCAAAAAGTTATCTTTTACGACGTATTTTCGCCACTGGACTATGAGATATTCTGGAAAATGAAGAAGCTGATGAAGGGAGGACTCTCACCCGACAAATTCGAACTAGCGTTGATGGTGGATGCCGATACAAGAGTAGACCCAGACTCCATCACACACATGGTGGCAGCCATGAACAATGATATTACACTGATGGGATTGTGTGGCGAGACAAAAGTAGCCAACAAAAGCGCTTCTTGGGTCACTGCTATTCAGGTGTTTGAATACTTTATTTCGCATCACTACGCCAAAGCATTTGAATCTATCTTTGGTGGCGTTACTTGCCTGCCAGGCTGCTTTTCCATGTATCGCATTAAAGCACCCAAGCATGGCGGTTGGATCCCGATATTGGCAAATCCAGACATCATTCAAGAGTTCAACCTAACTACTGTGAATACATTGCATGCCAAAAATCTACTGCTATTAGGTGAAGATCGCTTCTTATCCACTCTGATGCTGCGTGTATTTCCAAGAAGACAGATGATATTTGTGCCCCAAGCCACGTGTCGCACGATTGTGCCTGATTCATTTGCCGTGTTACTGTCTCAACGAAGAAGATGGATCAATTCAACAGTACATAACCTAATGGAATTGGCGTTGGTGTCTGACTTGTGTGGCATTGCTTGCTTGTCGATGCAGTTTGTCGTGGTCATTGATCTGATCAGCTCTATTGTTCTGCCTGCTGCCATCCTACTTTTGCTGGCATTTTTCATCAACTTGGGGTTCACTGATTCGCCTCAATATCAGCCACTGTTCATTCTACTTGCCACGCTTGGTCTGCCTGCACTCCTCATACTATTCACTGCGAAAAAAGTGTCTTATATAGGCTGGATGACAAGTAAGTAAGCATGCAGTGAGCGTATGAGTCGCATGGACTGATGTGCGTGTGTTTATAGTCTATATTTTAGCATTGCCCATCTGGAATTTCGTGCTGCCAATCTATTCATTCTGGCATTTCGATGACTTTTCCTGGGGAGAAACTAGAAAAGTCAATGAAACAGCACGACAAATGCACGCCAAAGACGAGAAAACCACGGCTTCCTCTGTCGATCTGACTGTTGAAAAGAAGTTATGGCATCTGTGGGAGCTGGAGCGACTGAAATCACCCACCAACAGGCCTCAAAAGACCAAACGAAGTGCGCCTTATCCGTCCCCTCCTCCTTCACCGAAACCAGCCTACAGAGTAACCACAGTCTCTCCTCAGGTAGTGGGGCTCTCTCCAACAATATACCCTCCTATGTATCAACATCCAATGTATTATAACATCGACCCACGATCCCAACATCAACAGCATCTCTATCGCAATAACATGCATCTTCTGCCACCACATCCACGGCCCCAATCCATCGCCATGTATCCTCAAAACCACCATCCCATGCCCATGTATCAGCAGCCACAACAGCTTTCGCAGAACAGTAATCTGCAATACAATCTGAATAGAAGGTTTTCTACCAGCTTCTACTAATTGAGGATCAGACAAACAATAGACTGACATATAATCTGAGAGAATAAAGATATAGGCAGGCACAAATTCAGGTACACAGAAGCATGTTTGATATTACCTCTTTGAGATAGGGCACTTGGCCAAGTGCACGAGCTTGAATGAGATTTTCATGAAATCATTGGCTTACAACATTGCAAGTTACAATAAAATTTAATTTGTTCTCCCTTCAAATTTTTTTTCCTTGTGTGCCCTCCAAAACCCTCCTGGTCAATGAGTTGTTTCTTTTTCTTTCTTTTTCTCTCTCTCTTTCTCACAAATACTATAAATAATTTCTAAACAATGGGTGTCCAAGACGTTGTAGCTCGTCTCAACAAATCAAAGTCAGCAAATACATCAAAACCCACAAGCAGCATTCCACCTGTGCCAAAGAGAAAGATTGTGATGACAGTGGATGACAAGAGACTGCCACCCTCGCCAGCCATGTCTCCTACATCCACCATCGCCAGCAGTAGCAGAAAAGACGAGAATCCACCCACAGCGAATGGCATTGCTTCCATGATGCAAAGATTTGAGCAGAAATCTCCTTTGCCTACCACCACTACCACCACCGCTACCACCACCACTACCACCACCACTACCACCAAATTACCATCTCCTCCAGAATCACCATCACCACAACAAAACAAGCTAAATGTCACACAAAAGCCTAGAGATGCACATTCTTTGTTCAAATTTGACGCAACCGCATCTGAAATTGTCGATCTCTTTCAGTCATTGCTGGATCAAAATGCAGCTGCAGAGGAGTACATCAAAACACTGAAACAAGATGTCGAGAAATACGCTTCAGATGCCACCAAAGTGAGAGATTACGAGATCCGCGTAGAATACTTGGCACTGAAACTAGAACAAGTGTCGGAAGAGAGAGACTATTTCGAAAAGGAACTGAATGAATTAGCACACAAACAAAAGCAGACTACGGTCATGTCGAGTCCTTTATCCCCTGCATATAGTCAAATTGGTCAGCGGGATATCGTGATTGAAGATGAGCAAAAACTACAGAGCCAAAACAACGATGCCTATATGGCTGACCTGTTGAACGTATATGAAGAGATATCGGATCAAGATGACCATGAAGGGGGCGACGATATGCAACTGTTTGATGAGCAAAGTGCCAGTCAAATACAATCACAGCAAGAAGAGATTGAGATACTGAACGACAAGCTGATTGAATGTGATCGAGGTGTTCAAATCACATTGATGAAATACGTTGCAGACTTGGAAACGCAGAGATTGGAAGCCAAGGCATTAAAGCAAGTTGTCAAGAAGCAAGATGAGCTGATTACAAAGCTGGAGACCAAGATCAAAGAGGTTCCAGAGAACCCTGATGAGCTGCTCAAAGAACAAGTCGAGGTGCAACGTGTGGAACTGGAGAATAAGCGTGAATTGCTAGCACAGCTTCTGAACGAAAGAGAAGACTTGCTGAGAAGACTCAACAGCAATCAACGGAACTCAGTACTAAGGAGATCTTCGATTGAACTCTTGACAAACATCATCAACAACAGACCTGCTTCATTCTCTTCTGTGGCATCATCTTCTGGTAGAGGAACCCCACCTTTGACAGCCCCACCAAAGCAACCATTACCACCATTACCATCTCCCACATCATCATCTTCTGCTTAAATATAGAGCTCATTTAATTGCTTAAATGAACAACCATGTAAATCTCCCCATCTCCATCTCCATCTCTCTCTTTTTTTTTTTTCTTTGTCTCTTTTCTTTTGTACATTTATTATCATCACTTCTTAATGCTATATCAAATAAATCCACATGATTCCTCTTTCTCATCCCCAAGCTGCAGTTGTGCAGTAATTAATTATTAAATGACCATCTGTATTAAAACACTAAAAATGAATGGATTTAGTACATTAAAGACACGTTTTTTTCTTTTTTTTGTTCGGTTAAAATATAGTGTGTACCTTGTGAAGATTGGATATAGTCTCATCGGGCGAGGGAGAAAATGCACTATTAATATACAGAAACTAGAGAAATAGAATTATGCATGCTGCTATTTAGCTTCAACACCAAACAAAACGTACTAGAGGATCTGGCCCCTGGTATCGAAGCTCTTTACGAAGGAACTGTATCACTGTTTGAAACTTGTTTGATGCTGCTAGTTTGAATACTTTTTGCTTCAATATAGGTGCGTTGCCAATAGCTCGAAATACGATAACAACTAGTACAAAGTTGAATATAATCAGATTAACCAAGCGATTCACCATCTCACCTTTAGATGAATCCTTTTCTTTGTATTTCTCAATCACTTTTTCCAACACATTATCCTCCTCCATTTTACAGTGTTTTAGTTGAGAAAAAAAAAAAAAAGAGCTCGTATCAGCAATTTGCGGATGATGATCCTGTTTCTTCTGCTCTTGAATGAGGATATAAAGGGACATACTCTTGTGGCAATTATCCAATCAGATAGAATCAGTTCTTGATAGAATCAAATTTTCATAAATAACATCAGTTTATTTACACTGGCATTGGAAGCAATGGGATTGTATTAAACTATTAAAAAAATAAAGATAGAGGCTTCCATATCTTTATGGTATAGGAATGTAAATTGTAGTTTAGTTGCGCTTGAACATCATAAAGGCCATGAACAAAGCAGCAAAGGTAAGGGCAAAGCTAGGGTAGGCAGTGACACCGGCACCGACAGCCTTGGCTTCAGGTGGGCCTTGACAGTTACCAACACAAGTTAAGCCTTGTTGCTCAGTGGCATTGCGCCATTGACCGCCAAAGAAATAATCACAATCAAAAGTATTGGGCATCTTCTCAGGAGCAAATCGGATACATTGAGCATCGTTGGTATTGGTGGCATTGGAAGGGATACAGGCAAAGTTATACTTGTATTCACCTTTGGAGTTACTAAGTTCACTATAGTTACAAGTCTTGGAGAAGTTGGTGGCGGCACCATTGACATCAAAGTTATTGTTGGACATGCTATAAAGGAGAGGCAATCAGGAACACTGGCCTGCGTTGCAGCTTTGGAGTTGCGTACTTACTTTGTTATTGTATTTGTTGATTGTTGATAATAGAAAGGAAAAATTTCGGTAACTTGTCTTGTATTTATATACTTGTTGGATCCAACAGATAACCTCATCAAGCTTATTGTCTTGTTGTGTAACTTTTTCTTTATGCTCACAAATGAACAATTTACGTCATGTTAGCCACAAAGCACTTCTCACTCGACTGTATCGTCGTCATAAGAGAAACATACAGGTACGGTAATGTAACGATATACAAAGAGCTGCTTGTTGTATCTACAAACGAAGCGTATGTTTTACAAAGAATTTTCTCATTCAGATTCCTTGGGTTGCATAACATTGCATGCAGTGCTTTTTCTATCGTCTCTCCTGTTAATTAATAATGACGATGCAGCGCTCTTGAGCCTCAGGACGCAAACTTGAAAAGTCAGCATACGTTTGGATACTGAGAAATATGCTAGCAAAGTTGTCTACATACGGATCAGACAACACAGCTTGTTTACATAACACGATGCCCTTTGAATGTTGATCATGACGCTATTGTGTACATCAAATTTGGCAGAACACAACACTAGATCTAAAAAAGAAAAAAAATGTGAACATTATGATGGAATACTTTAGAACAGCAAAACACATATGCTTTACTTGTACACTGTATTCTCTAAAGAAAAAAGTGACCTGATGGTGCTTCTCGTTGCACATTTAAAAGCGTAACCATCATTGCTGCTTTTGTTCACCATTGTCAAGCTTACCGAAATTGATACTGTTGAGTATTGCATCATGATAATAATAGGATAACTGTTAATAGACATTACGTTCAAAGGAAACGAACCATTGCAACCTGGCCAAACTATAGAGAAATGCCTTTGATATTGGTTCCCGTCAAGAAAATTCCACGTTTAGCGATCAGGGTTTTCCTTATAATAAAGTACGATAAAGTTTTTAATGCAATTTCCAGTACAAGCAAGTTCAGGTTATTTAGTAAAGAAAAATAAATGGCAGGCATTTGTGTTATCAAGAAGCTTTGAGCGTATCAAGCTTCATTGTTCTTTGGTAGATGATCAAAGCTGCGGTCCCCACGTTTTCTTGCCATAAACACTGTTAACTCTTGAGGAACGCTAAAGCTCTAACGATGAAGCACTGATATACCTGTCTGGTGCTCTCGAATTCGCACGAGCTTGTCTTGCTGCCATATAAATGACATTCATAATAGAGAAACACAGTGTGCCTCAAGCATGACAACGGTTATACTGTATTTTTAGATACAAACCGCCATCAGGTATATACAGCAAATCAAGTAACTGTACGGTTTATTGTAGTGTGGCTCATGATAGTGGACATGCATCACAAAAGACCATTATGCTAGTGCATATACTTATTTGATCCATATTTGCCACGTACTTTGCATCCAGTATTCGTAAATAAAAAATAAGCACAGCTTATCTGCTGTGTATCATCTCAAAGCAACATTGTATAATTAGCAGTGGGTTTCCACTAGTTACCACCATAATGTATACCCTACATCACTTTTCTAACGCACAATTAAAAAGCAGTAGAAACTCTTCCAACAACTACTCAACACTCACTCCCATGATGCTACAGTTTTCGTTTGATAAAACTGCAATAGCATCTGTAACTGTCTTAAATCAATGGAAAGGAAAGGCTGAAATATTAATGTTACAGCTTTCGCAGTAGCATGTTCCTAGAACCAACTTTTACGAGGGGGTAATTGGATGTTTAATTGGAAAAGTTGCTGTAGAAGAGAAATGAACAATTTTCGAAATAAGGCGATTTTGAGCAAAGACTTTGATATAAAACCTGTTGAATACTGTGAATTACAAGTAATTACGAGGAACGGATTGATAGATTAGGTATTGGAAAACGTTATCTTCAAAACCACTTGATTATAAGATGCTTTGTTGTGGTTTGGCAACGAGACAATATAGCCGTTGTTGTGCTGCGCATTTCAGCTGAGGCTGGCCTTTTAGCACTGAAATCTATGGGAATTGACGAAATAGCTTCGATTAAAACTTCAAACAATAGGGTTTTTTGGGCCTACATAATGAACGGTGCTAAAGATGGAGTGCTGCAAATTCAGTGTATTCTTCTTCCCTTGAAAAACCTTCACAAGATATGAAAATCTGGCCGTTTTGAACAAAACCCGGAAGTAGACTATCGAGTGTAGTATTATTTGAAACACATTTTTATTCTGCACCATATTACGTGAATAACATAACTCTATTTTTGAACTTTGGACAAACCTCCTGCTTAAAGGTGGTAAAAAAAAATAGTAAAATACAGGATTTTGAGCAAAATCATGACGGGAACATACATTTAGAATTTGAAATGTCTATCAAATAATAAATTCTAAACAGAGCTATTGAATGGTCTTTGTTTTGTGCGAATCCGGTGAGTATTTGTCGAGATATGGCCAAAAAAGGTATCTTGCAAAATCATGGATTTTTTTTCTTCAAAATTTGCCTGTGATAGCAAGCAAAAAATTGGGTGACCTTTTTTTGGTCAGGATAATATTGTCAATATCTCTTGATAGAGTTTTGCCAGAGCTTCAAGCAATAGCTCATTCGATGGAAAGTCTTTTGATCTACAATGTTTAGTAATGCGTAACAAAATGTTTTGATGACAGATACTAATTAATCTTTAGAAAACAGTCAAAAAATTGCAGAAACTATCTCATCAACAATCAGTTAGACAATATGCACCAGACGCTTGATATGTATACCATTTTATTTCCCTTTGAATTCTTTACAAGTTTCATATAAGTTTGAAGGGGTGTTTACTATCAAGAAACGCGTGATTTTAAAGTCGATAGATTTTGGAATCCCATGGATCATCATTCAGAACAATAGAAATCGAATCTCCGCTGATCTTTAGCACGTTTACACCACATAAGTATGAATTTGAGTAAGAATTTTAAGAATCGGAGCGTACAGAAAGGGCAATTTTGGTTTTGGATATAGATCATCTTTGAGGAGCAAATGTATTATATGTTGTATAATACGGAATGTAATGTAATAACTACTTAAACGCAGCTTGATTGAAAACCGAAATTCATCAAATAGCGCTCATTCAAACTTATACTATCTGAATTTATTAATAAAGCGCTCAAATGTACATCAACAACCATTTAAACATACTAAAGTAAAGATGCACGCTTATCTCGCACATCGTGTGAATGAATCACTCTTGACCACATTGTATTCAACCACATCCGTGATGGTCGCAATAAATAATGTTATCGTTATCCAAATAATAAAATCAAATCAATAACAAGCATTGCGGAATTTGAGGCTTAATAAGACTAAAATTCACGGAAAAAAAATATATAGAAAACAATAAAGTCAACTTGATAAAGGTATGTTTATTATCAAACTGACTGGTGCGTGTAAAGTAAACAACTGAAGTATTGTTGTAACTGTCTGAAATACGTGAGAATGGATATGTATTTTTATTTTTCAGTCAAATCAGATCGAGAGAAAAGGGAAGGGTGAATGTCTACTGCTATTTATATGTATGATTTATGGATTGCTTACACACCCGTCTAGAATGGTGTTCTCATGCTAAGTTTTAGTGTCAATCCTCACTTATGCTAAATGGTAATTATTTCAGATATAGATGATCAGTCTAAATATCTTTAGTAGCTCTTGGCAACGTTAATTACTTACATTCCTTATCTGCTATCTTTTGACATATAGAGAATAGCTTATCGAAACTTAGCTTATGTGAATATCATGATTATCGTTTACATGTTGAACAGCTTATTTACATATGCTCCATATGTGCATAGTTTATTGCTCAATTCAATCTACGACATTATGATTCAGGAACAGTTATATGTGTGAATACAACAAGTATCTCTACTACTGGCCAGCAGGTAGATGATCCTTCTTATATACTATAACAATGGATAAAAGCTCTATTAATTAGACTAACAAATAAGTCAACTCAGATCAACTAATGTCTAATCATGCTAAAAGACAACTCCAGCAAGCTAATCATGATTTAGCTCTGTCTGGATGAATAATTAGACTCTCATCCGAAGTACCCTGATCTATCCTTTCTATAAGGATAATTAATATCGATCTAGTAGCATGTATCCAATAGGTACAGTCTCCTTAGTCTATATCAATAGTATATATCTGAGTGTATATCGCTGAGCATACATCTTTAGCATGTATCTGGATATATCGCATGTCTATAGCATATCGTATGCATGTCTATATCATGTCGACATGATATAGTACAAGTCTTCTGTAGTACATAAAGTATATGTAGCTAGTATCACGGATATAAGCATGTGTCTTATAGCGTGGATCATGAAGTGCACATCTGAAGCAACAAACTCTTATTGCATTAATCTTGGTGCTTATCCAGATATGGTAAACATCCGTAGTCAATGTCGGAATACAAGTATAAGTCTATAGCGCCATCCATGTCCGTGGCGCCATCTATAGCCTATATCTTATATAGTATGAATCTTATAGTACTAGCGTATCTGAAGTCCATATCTTCTTATAGTATAAATCGATATCGTACTATACATCTAATCCAGTGTACATACAGTTTATATCTAAATCTGGTAACTGGATGAACTGTCGGAATGCAGATCATAGTGGATGTATTCCACAATAGATGTTTAACATTATGGATAGACTTTAAGTTTAGTTTTACGGTTAGGTGTGGCGTCTCTCTTGTGGAGAACAATCAAAAGTGACATGCTAACCTGATGAGCATCTAATTTAATCCGAGCAAGTCATTAGCTTCAAATTTGCATAATATTATTGACGCTCCAGTGTCCAGATTACTGTAATCGCGCATCTCAAAAAGCAAGATCTGAGCCTTGGAACTGGAATATACTTCATCTATTACTTGGAAGTTGAGTTTTCTACAATGCAGAACACCTGAGTCATCTGATAGAAGTGTAATTTACTTACTCTTCTGGTAGCGCAACCCACTACGCCGTCGTTTTAGGTCGAATTCTGTTCATATCTAGCCATTTTCAAGCACGAGTAACTCATGCCATAAAGCGTTTTGAGCGCTTGGAATAGCACCACACGCCTCCTCTTGGCCACGCTTTACTTCCTGTTGCTTTATCTCAATTTTTTTGAGTCATTGCAAATTCATGAAAATCATCGTTTTTCCATGAGTATTAGCAAGAGAAAATTTTTGGAAATCAAACGATCGCGTTTTTCACGTCAAAAGTGAAGACTTTTCCTATGATACATATTGAATCAAATTGGCCGCAAAGATGAAACAAAACATTGGAAGCTCTTTCTATAAAACTTTCATATGCTAAATTTTGACATATTCACAGAAGACCTGTTTTCATATTTTTGCAAATCGCTCATTATTTTTGGTCTGAAAGCTAAAAGTGATTAGCACCATTCGATGAGGCTTCTTTAAACCTCTAGAGCTGTATTAAAAAGCTGGGCGTGACAACGACAGTTTTCATTGTTAAATTTAACAAAAACGTTTAAAGGATGTGAGGTCAAGTCAAGTTTGAACACAAAAATACCATTGCACATATTCAAATTAAATTGCCGCAATTACTGCTGCAACGGTACAGGACTGAGACCAAATCAACTAGCCGTGACGTCGGATAGGACGCCCTCTCATTGTTCCATACTCCTATTTTGTTCCCTTTTTGCAAAACGCGTTTAGTATCAAACCATGGCTCTTTTGGAAACCGTTTGATTGGTATTAGCAATGTAGCTTCTAATAGCATTGTCTTGTGCTGTTAGAAGAGCTTGATACTGATTCTTTGAAGTGGAATACATCAGGTACCATTCGATAACGAGCATTGGAAGGCGTAGAATTAAGACTAATTGAATTTGTTTGTTAGGGTTTGATTATTATTATTTTTTTGCCTGTTTGACGTGGATGCTGCTGCCATTACTTCTCTGTCATCTCTGCTGCCTGCTTCTTTGGTTTATCACGTCTGGTGGTTGCTTCTTTGACCTTTGTATAGTCTCTGCTGGTGGCGTTCGTTCCTCGGTTTGTCTATGGTGCTGGTGTTGCTGCTATTGCTGCTAATATGGTCTTTCCTGGTCTACTGTGTTTGGTGCATGCTCGTTCTCTGGTCTATTCATGGTAGTGGTAAGTGGTAAATATCTTTTTTCTTTTGGTCGCGATGATATAAAACTTCTTTGAACGCTTATATTATTGCTTCCTTTCTCGTGATAACGCATTCATGATGTTTGCCTTGTTGCGCTTTCTTTTTCT
Organism: Mucor velutinosus; assembly: GCF_035048745.1. Classification (NCBI taxonomy): domain Eukaryota; kingdom Fungi; phylum Mucoromycota; class Mucoromycetes; order Mucorales; family Mucoraceae; genus Mucor; species Mucor velutinosus. The sequence continues at coordinate 1,116,042 of NW_027041905.1, read as the reverse complement.
TTTTTTTTTCTTTTGTTGGTAGTGTTTCCTCTGTAACTTTACAAGAAACAACGTTAGCCATTATGTTGTACTGCAAACTTATAATACCATTGTTGCTTTTGCAGTTGTGCGTATTTGTGCCATGTTGCTTTACATCCGACTATTACTACCACCATGCATGTTGCTCATGTATGCATTTTTGTTGCAACAGCAACGAGCTTTTTTGAACGTCTCTGATGTTGTATTTGCTATACTTTTCTTTGAGTACTCACTTTGTGTGAGTATCCCTTTTTTGCCTACCTACTACTATACTCCTATTGTAGTATGTTCTTTTCTTTTATTATTATCATGTTTCTTTGAAGCATACCTTTTTTTACGTTGTGTGGATGTGCCTATCCCTGAAGCTCAACAAGACTCTATCCGAGGCTAGGAGGTAGATAGGCTGCCTCCACTTGGTTATCGCTACTTACTTTAGTGATGATTGAGGGTCTCAATGCCAGAATTTAAAGCTAGGTGGTGTAAGTAAGGCATGCTCTAGCACCTGGGGGAAGTTTGATGATAGCAGCGGCTATATTGCTATTATAGCGGCGCTTAAAATTTTGCCTCACATCAGAACAGGGGGAAACCCTCGCAAAATTTTTTTTAGGTCAGCGGAGTTTTCAAGCAATCTGATTGGCTCAGAAGCTCAGGGACCGAAGGATTCTAGCTAGTTGATTTTCTGTTGGGCTGTCATTTATAATGAGTATATGTTTGTAATAAAAGGGTATCTAAATAGATACAATTTGAAGCCTTATTTATTATTTGAAAGCATGATGAGATATTGTTGTTTGATCTGGCTTCCGTTACACAGTTTCATATAAAGGATGTACTGCATATTAAATCCATCGTGAGGGGAAGTTCATACTATTATAATAGGTACTATAGCATTACACTAAATACTATTCTCAGGTCCTCCCAGAGTCAATGCCCCACCAAACATGCGTCGTTGTTTATCATTGATTTCCAACATGCTTCCACTTCATGATTTGCTATCTTTCGTCTCATATCAGATTCTAAATACACAAAAATGCTTTCAATTTCGAGGCTTGAGTCACCGAAATCAAACTTTGTAATATTGATACTAGAGCACTGAAAGTAGCATGATACTAAGCGAAATGCTGCGAGAAAAAACGACAGTTTAATTGAATTACAGTTTGGGTGGGTCTTTGCTAAGGAATGATGAGAAACTAATGATTTTCAAAATAAGCTAAATTTGAACCATGACTTTTATATGAGAACCTGCTAATAACTGTAATAATAATGAAACAGCTACCCAGAAGCAATTTGATTGAATGCCGGAATTTATCAAATAACACTCATTTATATTCATGCTATTTGAATCTATTGATAATAAAACGCTTAAATGTACATAAACAATTATTCAAGCTAATATTCTTAACGACGATTTGCTCGACTTAACTTGTTGATCGATACTAGGCATGTTGGTGCTTCCTGCTTCCAAGGCTAAACGACTGTGGCATGATTTGTTTAACTTCAGGAAGATTTGCAGTTTAAGATATACTACAAATTCTCTCCCCTGCTTAAGAATGCTATGTCAATTACTACCACACAAATCAGGACTTAAGATAGTTGGTTTATTTTCAATTTTTCTTTAACGTTTGTTGACTCCATCGTAGAATATGGCTGTTAGTCGCGCTATATGCGGCCCCGACGAATTTGCCTTGCCCATCTCAATAAATAACTGTAACTATGCAATGTGTCTATGGTCTATGCTCCAGCAAGTAAGGCAGCAAAGTAGAAAATGAAGGATTTAGGTTGAATTCATGACGGTCTCAGGTTTGCTTTGAATGTCGCGAACTGTTTTCAGTTTTTATGGTTTGGTTTAGCTGAAAAAGTAACAGGTATATTGAACTATGAACGATAGGGATAAAAACTAAAGTAGGAAATCAAGATATTGCTTATTTTACGATTCAGTTGATGACAATATTCATACTAGTCTGTAAAGCCGCCCCCAAATTCTAGCAGTGTGAGTTCTCAGATCCTGATGTATAGCAATAATGTTAAGTGTATACTCTCCAAATCTTTCGGAAATTTGAAGGATGCACTCCCCTGAAAATATCACAGGTTCCATTTTGGCGTGATGGATTGGATGGTAATTGGATTTGCAAATCAACGTTTACAAGGAAAAGGCAGAGAGGAAGTGGGCATTGTCAATCAAAAAGAGATATAGTTACACTCCTGCATTCATCAAACAAAATAAGACACACCATGTTTGTTGTTGATGAGGGTGAACCCCGTGTAACATAATGATGATGTGAATTACACACTAAATTATATTGAGTTGGCCACATTTCGCTCGCTTTCTTTTTTTTTGGATACTTTTACTCTCATAAATTTGAAATATCACAACAGTATATACTTAAGGTACATTCATCTTAACATAATCATGTACATGAATAAACAAATGCTATCTGCGTATATTTGTGTATGTGCGGTCTTTTTTTTTTCACTTTCTCTCTCTCTCTCTCTTTGTGTGTGTGTGTTTTGGACCCCTTTCTTTTTTCCCTATTTATAGTGTTCCTTAATTTTTCTCTTCTTTTGCCGTTTTCCTTACTTGTTTTTCATTTTCCTTTGTATACTACAATATTTAATATCTATTTATTTTTCTGCTACTCATTATAGGATACTTTTCTTGACTGTCTGCAACTATGGCAACTACAGCAATAGATCAAGTTGGGCTTCCAGACAAAGAAGTCCAAAAACTATTTCAATTTCATGATTCTCTATCGGATGCAGATCTCACAAGCCTATTCCCAATAGTTACTTCACAGCTATCAAATTGGCTACAATCCATTCATTTGGCAGTGTTTACACTGGAGCAGAATGTGCAGAGACAACATGTACAAAATCAAGACTTGAAGCCACTGGAATTAGCAATGGAAAGACTAGAGCCATTTATTCAAGCATTACCAGAGATCAGCGAATTGATTCCAACAAATAGCGCATATATGACAACCACCAAAATCCAATCAGAATGGTCTAGTTTGCAGCATTTTCTGGCATCCGTCAAGAAACTCGTCTTTGCATCGCAAGAAACTTACTCTGTCGCATCAACCTTAAATCAACTCCTTGCTCAAATGGACGATGTATCTCTATTGATGTTTGATTTTCAGGAGAAAAAGCATCATGCAGCTGTGCCGACGTCATCTCTATCGGAAAGGGCCGGTAGTGAAAGCACAAACAGCTTTTACAGTGATAGTGAAACGACCAAGCACAAGGATGATCAAGCCATGGCGGATTTGGATGCGGTATTCGAGCCCTTATTCAACACAATGGAACACATGTACCACCGTATGGCGCAACAAGATGATCCGATATTGCAAAAAAGGTTTGACAAAGTTAAAGACAAATGGGAATCATTGCAGCATGAGCGAGACGAACTGAAATGGGAACACAAGGAGGATCGCTGGCTTACAGTATTTAGAAGAGTGGCAGATCAAGTAGATGTCATGATCGATGGACTGGACCGCTCCGTTGTCCAATGCTACTCATTGATTCAGCACATGAGAGATTGGCAGGCTACTCAACTGCCAGCAACACCAACATCTGCATTTGACAAGTTCTCAAAGGCATTAAGGCTACATCCCAAGGCGTCTCCACCAAACACACCTCCGCCAGTGGATAAGGAGAAGTTTAGATCTGTTGAAAAGAGCTTCGAAGCCAAGTACAAGTACTATACACCTAGCATTGACCGCATGCTGGCTATGCTCGGCAATGGCATTTCCGCAAGAGCATCACGAGACAACCAAACATCACAACGCCATGATTCCATGCTGCAAAGATGGCACCATTTGAAAGAAGTAATGGATGAGTTGCGAATGAGGGATCTGGCAGAGACAGAACGCATGCTATCGTCATCATCATCCATATCTTCAGCGTCCAGTAGCCCCACTGATTTCAACAGCAATCATAGTCGATGGCGAGGCATACGATACCGCACGCCTGAACCGTCTAATGAAAGACATGAATGGGGCCGTGTACGTAGTGTTACCCCAAACCATGCCTTGGGCCGATCCTCGCCTCGCAAGAGTATACCAAACAGCCCGCAAACAGAATATTATCAGCAATCTCTACTTAGAGGCAGTATATCCGATTCATCATCTGTTGGATCATCACCTCCACCGAAAAGACAAACAAAAACCCCAAGACCGACCCGAAATAGCAGCACATTAACAACGCAACAAGAGGATTTCTACGATGCAGACGAGAGGGATTACGGCGTCGATTTGATGAAATTAAGCAAAGCCAACACAGCTACAGCAAACAAAAGATCTCCCAGCAGTCTGGGAACACGGCCTGCAACAGCGACAGCAGCGACACCAAGATCCAAAACACCCAATCCACCTACACATAGGCGCTCAACAGCAGGAGCTGGTGGCGTACGATCCAAAAGCAGCATGGGCGATATATCTACACGAACCATGTCGCCCAGTTTTAGTAAGCGTTCGGTCACGCCTTCACTGATACCCAGACCAAAAACACCTACTAGCCGTTACGGACAACAACAAAAGCTACCACCAGTTCCACCTATACCAAAGTATGTTAGCCACAGAAAACCCGACATATCAATAAGAGATGATTGTATATATCGACCAGATCCGAAAGACGCATTGGATGTGGAAGTAGCTCATATTGTCAATGCAAGTCCAATATCTATTCAATGTCAAAGAGCACAGCCTGGGCGATACTATTTTGGAAACGAACTGAGCATGTCTTCGATGGGAGGCAAAAAGATGTACACTTGCAAACTGATGACTTACGCTGATCGGCGAGGAGGCCAGTTCAAGAATAATAAGGTTTTGATCCGTGTGGGTGGAGGATGGCAGGATCTTGAGTTCTTTTTGCTGGAACATAGCTCATTGATGGCCAGTGATGTCGTTGTACGATCTTTTGGTGCAACTGGTAACACAAATCATGGCTGGCGAAATTAAAATCTGTACTATAGTGTAAGCATCTAACAATAAATAAAACTCTGTGTAATACTCTCCTGAGAATTCCTTTTAACGTGTAAAGTCATAATGAACCAAAACGGTCGTCATCTACAACATCTGGCATATCACTCAGCATCCGTACAGTCAACGATACGCCTCTCACGAATCCAGCATTGCGTACTGAAGTAAGATATGCAAGAGATTATCTTTTTCTTTATGTCACTGGGTCTAAAAGTCAAAATAATGCTCATCATCATTGCTGTTGTTGCTGTATTGAACCTCTTCTGAAACAAGTTTCGTCTTTTTTTCACTGGAACTCCTATAACCCTCCCCACCCATCTTGAGGGTTTTCGTTTCTTTTTCTTTTTTAACTTTCCTTCTTATATTCGAAAAAAAAAGGTACAGCATCTCTCAGCATGGTATTGTCACACTACTAACGCGCTCATTTTACAGGATGTCACAACCTCAATCTCAACAGCACCTGCAAGCTCACCAGCCTGTACGCGAGCACTCTGTTGAGACTATTCGTAGAAATAGTGAAGTCATGGGCAATCTTCGTAAATTGATGGTGGCTAACCGCGGTGTAAGTATTGTCATGGCAACCAAGCGTTTTCTCCTTCAGATCAGACGCTTGATGAGATTTAACAGGATTGAATTATAGGAAATTGCTATTCGTTGCTTCCGTACAGCACATGAGCTATCCATGAGAACAGTGGCCATTTTCTCCAATGAAGATAGATTATCTATGCATCGTTACAAGGTGAGTCAGAAGTCGCAATATTTTCTAAGGGTTTTGACACTGATGGTTTTGTTTTTACAAAGGCCGATGAATCTTATCAAATTGGCCAACTCGGCCAATTCAGTCCTGTGGGTGCTTATTTGGCTCAAGATGAGATAGTAAGAATTGCAAAGGAGAGAAATGTATCCATGATTCATCCTGGTTACGGCTTCCTGTCGGAAAATGCTGAATTTGCTCGTAAAGTTGAAGCTGCTGGCATCACATTTATTGGTCCTTCTCCCGAAGTCATTGACAGTTTGGGCGATAAAACCAAAGCAAGAACTATTGGTAAGTGAGAGCACACGTGTGTGCAAATCTGAAAGTGTGGTATTTACTCTATGAAAATTAGCCATGAACTGTGATGTGCCTGTGGTGCCTGGTACGCCCGGTCCTGTCAGCGAGTTCAACGAAGCCAGAGCCTTCATCAAGGAGTACGGATTTCCCATTATTATCAAGGCTGCCATGGGCGGTGGTGGTCGTGGCATGCGTGTTGTTCGTGATGAAGCGTCATTAGAGGATTCTTTCCACCGTGCCAAGTCTGAAGCACTCTCTGCCTTTGGTGATGGTACCGTGTTCATTGAGCGTTTCCTCGATAAACCTCGCCATATCGAAGTCCAATTGCTTGCTGATCGTGCTGGTAATGTTGTTCACTTGTTTGAACGTGATTGCTCTGTTCAACGTCGTCATCAAAAGGTGGTGGAGATTGCTCCCGCCAAAAACCTGGATAACAAGTGTCGCGAAGCCATTCTCAATGATGCCATCAAGATTGCCAAGGCTGTCAAGTACAAGAATGCAGGTACCGCTGAATTCTTGGTCGATGATCAAAATCGCCATTATTTCATTGAAATCAATCCTCGTATCCAAGTTGAGCACACCATCACTGAAGAAATCACTGGCATTGATATTGTTGCCGCACAGATCCAAATTGCTGCTGGTGCATTGCTGCCCCAACTCGGTTTAACGCAGCAACGTATCCGTCAAAGAGGGTACGCCATTCAATGCCGTGTTACTACGGAGGACCCTGAAAAGGGATTCCAGCCTGACACAGGAAAGATCGAAGTCTATCGTTCTTCAGGCGGTAATGGTGTTCGTTTGGACGGTGGTGCGGGCTTTGCTGGTGCTGTTATCACTCCTCACTACGACTCCTTACTTGTCAAGGTCACTTGTACTGGTTCTACTTATGAAGTGGCTCGCAGAAAGGTTGTTCGCGCCCTGGTCGAGTTCCGTATTCGTGGTGTCAAGACCAATATCCCCTTCTTACAACGTCTTGTCACTTATCCTACTTTCATGACCGGCAACTGCTGGACCACTTTTATCGATGACACGCCTGATTTGTTTGAATTGGTGCAATATCAAAACCGTGCTCAACGTATGCTGGGCTATCTAGGTGATGTTATCGTGAATGGATCTCAAGTGAAGGGCCAAGTAGGTGAGCCTACATACAAACATGAGATTGATGTCCCCGTCTTGGTGGATGCTCAAGGAAACAACATTAATCCCACCACTGCTGCTCCTGATGGCTGGCGTAAGGTACTGCTGGATCAAGGCCCTGAGGGATTTGCAAAGGCCGTTCGTGCTTATCCTGGTGTCTTGATTATGGACACGACATGGCGTGATGCTCACCAGAGTTTGTTGGCCACGCGTGTCCGTACGATTGATTTATTGCGTATTGCTCAGACCACAGCTCATGGTCTTTCCAACGCCTTCTCTCTAGAATGCTGGGGTGGCGCTACATTTGATGTTTCTATGCGTTTCCTTCACGAGGACCCTTGGGACCGTCTTATGAAGTTGCGTAAGGCTGTGCCCAACATTCCCTTCCAGATGCTACTTCGTGGTGCCAATGCGGTAGGCTATACCTCTTATCCTGACAATGTCATCTACGAGTTCTGTGACAAGGCTGTCAAGGCTGGTATGGATATCTTCCGTGTCTTTGATTCTCTTAATTACGTTGAAAACATGAAGCTCGGCATTGATGCTGTCAAGAAGGCTGGTGGTGTAGTAGAAGCTAGTATCTGTTATACTGGCGACGTATCGGACAAGTCTCGCACAAAATACACATTGGAGTACTATGTCGACTTGGCACAACAATTGGTCAATGAAGGCATTCACATCTTGGGTATCAAGGACATGGCTGGTTTATTGAAGCCTGCTGCGGCTACCTTGTTGGTGGGCACATTGCGCGAAAAGTTCCCTGACCTTCCTATCCATATGCACACGCACGATACTGCTGGCACTGGTGTGGCTTCCATGATGGCTGCTGCTGCTGCTGGCGCTGACATTGTTGATGCTGCTATTGATTCCATGTCTGGCATGACTTCTCAGCCTGCTATGGGTGCTCTTGTTGCTGCTCTCGAGCAAACCAACATGGGAACTGGTATTAGCATGAAGAATGTGCATTCTCTCAATTCGTATTGGGAACAAGCTCGTCTCTTGTACTCTTGCTTTGAGGCCAATGTTAAATCTGCCGATTCCGGTGTCTATGATCATGAAATGCCTGGTGGCCAATACACCAACCTGATGTTCCAAGCTCAACAACTCGGCTTGGGCACGCAATGGATTCAAATCAAGAAGGCCTATGCTGAAGCCAACAAGCTTTGCGGTGATCTTGTCAAAGTCACTCCTTCTTCCAAAGTGGTGGGTGATTTGGCTCAATTCATGGTGTCCAATGGCCTCAGTGGCGAAGAAGTGGAAGAGCGCGCTTCATCTTTGTCTTTCCCTACATCTGTTGTTGAGTTCTTCCAAGGCTATTTGGGTCAACCTTATGGTGGCTTCCCTGAGCCTCTTCGTTCGAACATTATTCGTGATTTGCCCCCTATCAATGGTCGTCCTGGTGCCACTTTGCAGCCTCTGGATCTTGGCCAACTCAAAGCTGAACTAACCGCCAAGTATGGCAACAACATTCGCGACTACGATGTCATCTCTGCTGCACTGTATCCTCGTGTATTTGCAGATTACCGTGAAACTGTCAGCCAATTTGGCGATCTGTCTGTCATCCCTACTCGCTACTTTTTGTCCAAGCCTGAGATTGGAGAAGAGTTCCAAGTTGAGATTGAAGAGGGCAAGACATTGATCATCAAGCTGTTGGCTGTGGGCCCATTGAATGACACTGGTAAGCGTGATGTCTATTTTGAGTTAAATGGTGAAGCCCGTGTTGTTGGTATTGTAGACACTAATGCTGGTAAGTTGTGGTTGTCATGAGATGGAATGCATTTGACTTATTTGGCCTACTTTAGCTGTCGAGGTTGTTACTCGCGAGAAGGCTAATCCTGGCAAGCTTGGTGATGTCGCTGCTCCTATGTCTGGCGTCGTTATTGAAGTTAAGGCAAAGGCAGGTCAGTTAATCAAGGCCGGCGATCAAATTGCTGTATTGAGTGCCATGAAGATGGAAACTGTGGTAACTGCTCCCATCTCTGGTAGAATCGACCGTGTTGTCGCTCAAACTGGCGATTCATTGAACTCTGGTGATCTGGTCATTCAAATCGTTCAGGAAGAGTAGTTGCCTACTATTGAAATCATCTCTATTTACGCATCCTCATCAGCTTATTTCATTTAAATAATAAATCGCCGTCCTTTCAGTCTAAAAAGCCAGTTTTTGTAGAAACGTATAACGTAGTTAATTGAAGTATTACCATCTTGACACTAGTGCAAACTATTTTTGAACTGCTATCACTAGCGTCAAGATAATAGTAAGCGATACCCCACCCATATACAAAGTTGACTGATTTACTCTTGTTGTCCACATTAAATCTCAGGGCCGTAATGATAGCGTGAGGCATGTTGATATGCATGATGCTGCTGAAAGTTTTACTAGTTTCACCAAACACTTGACTGGACTCAGCAAATTCTATGTGGAGCCGCTTGCCATGCCGCCTTAGATCAACATTCATGCATTGAGCTTGAAAACGATTGGCAGCAATACTGTCCACTGCATAAAATACAATTACAAATCTGGATGCTATCTACAGTATAGTGGTTCAAATATACAGGCTTTTATTCAATTGAGGAAGAATGTGTGCTCAACCAGTTAACCTCATCCATAATGCGGGTGGCGATTGTGAGTGGATTCATGAATAAAAAGTGGTAATCACTGATGGATCTGTTTGTATCGAGTCCCAAATATGTTGGTATCTAAATGACAGCAAGTTAGTGTCGCTCATGATACTCGAATCTGAGCCAATGCTTACCTTTTCTAGCGTGGACTCTGTGTTGCTTGTATCAGGAAAATATGTAAATAGGATTGGGATCTGCTTTCCAGGGTTATATCGTTGTAAATCTGCTGTTAATTTATCGAGTCTTTGCTTGTTCTCGCTCCAGTACATGTCACTATTGTGTGCGTATATGTTAGCTGTCTTGTTATCCTATACCTTCTTGTCAGTCTTACATTTCTTGTGGCGTTTTGCATTCTTTAGACTCAGGCAATGAGAATATGATGGCTCCTGCTTCGTCCACCCATTTACTAGGCAATTTACTACTAGGCGTGATCATGCGAATGGTGATATCGAAATCTTGGTATCTGTCTTTTCTGCTGTGAAATTCATTATCAAGTCCAAACTTCCTGCTAAACCAGTTGGATGAATCAAGTTGCTCGTCATCCGGTACATTGACAAATAATTGCCATTCTGGCTTGTCTAGGCTGTCATATGTTTTGGCTCTTTGGAACATTTTGTCTCTAATACGTGGGTAGATGTTTAATGAAAAGTCTTCTGTTCGCCATATAGCTGCTTGCTGGTCTTGCAAAGGCTATAGCACGGAAGTTAGAGATTGCGCACCCAAAGTACCAAAGGTTCCCATTTACCTGCTTCACATCTTCCAGCGCGTATTTTTCGTACAACATGCATTTACTGACTCTTTCACGGATGCCTTCAGGTGTGGAATGCAAAGGCCTCATCATAGACAGGTTCAAGGACGAGTACGGGTTTTGGATACCTACGCAGAGGTTGAAATGCCACATGCGATGACGCTCCATGGCCTTTGTATTTCGCTTGTCAATGCGCTCCCGCACACGATGAATGAGGGGCGTGAGTTTGTGTTTGATGAGCGTCTTAGCCCTTGAGATACGGTGGCGATGTATTCTATCTTGTAACTTCTCAATTTTTTCACGGTGCAATTGTTCCAGTCGAGCGGCTTCCTTGGCTGCTTTTTCTTTACGTAGACGTTCTGCCAGTTGCTCTGCCAGTTGTTGTTGCTTGAGCCTTTGTTCTTTTTCATGCTTGATACGCTCTTGCTCTTGTCTAACTCGCGCTTCTTCTTCCTTTCGTCTTGTCAATTCAGCCCTGATTTGCTCCATTTCGAGTTGTTTCCGTTCCTGCTCCTCTTGTTCCTTTAAAATGCGTTGTTGCTCTTGGAGTTTCAGAGCCTCTCTTTCCGCTTCCTCCTGTCTCTTCTTCTCTATAGCCGCTTCGACTTTTTTACGCTCACGATCCAGTTGTGCTTGTGCTGCAGCTGCTCTGCTACGTATAGATTCTAGCTCGAGTTGTTTCTGCTTTTGCTGCGCGGACTGCAGCGAGTCACCAGCTCTTTTGAAAGTGGGTGGTGCTGCAGTGGCCTTCATCCATGCGTCGGCTGGTAAAGTATTTGTGGATGTCATCATGTGTGTGTCATGGATAGCACTTGAAAGTGTATCATTAGCATTGATGATATCACGGAAGGATCGTCCATCTTTCTTGGGTTCAACGAGGATCATGGATTTTGTTTGTGGAGGATTCGACAATGGTTCTAAGTCCTTGAGTTAGCCATTTGGGGGAGGGGGGGGGAGGGAAGATCGCTAGCGATGCAGTGTGTATAACAAACCTCTAAAGACAATCATATTGGTAGGAGGGCGCTTTACGCCAAAGCAGATGGTGGGGTTTTCTAGCGACATGTTCACAGGAATAGCGTACAAGTCCAATTCCTTTAGCAACTGCTCGATACTGTCATACGCCAAAACACGACGTACGTGTTCTACTGGGACATTACTCACTCTAGCCATGTAGGCAGTGTTCATGGCTTTCAGAGCGCCTTTGCGAATATCAGAAAAGTGGCATTCCATCATACAGGCCATTAAGAAGGAGGTTTGGTTGTCAGCAATCATCTTGAACAGCTTGGAATAGTAATTTTGGCTTGCTTCAATGTTTTTAGGCTTGTTACGTCTGGATGAGGTTTCCATGATTTCATTGTTTCGTTGCGATAATGCGTGTAATTCAAGTGCTCGCTTCATGTAAGGGTGCTTGAAGATGTGGATGGGGAGTGTCTGTGCTTGACGGGCAAGTTCTTGGTCTCGAATATGGCTGATGAGATGGTAAGCACGGAACTCTGCCTCATTTTCGCACTCGATGCCTTCTTCTCGCAAGTCGTTGTAGAATTCTGTAAGACTCAGCAAGACTGCAAAATATCCATATGTGAGCATTGTGGTATGATTCTCGCTGAGTGCACTCTAGATTACCTTTGTTCAATTGTTCCAATTCTTGTTGCATGCTAAACCCATCCACCTCGCACATTTCATGGAGACACATGATGTGGAATCGAGCGATGCGTTCATGGGCAGCAACAGCTGTGACATCTCGTATATTTTGCAGTGTAAAGTCTTGACGAATCGAACGAGTGCGATCACGCACAAAGGCATGGCACTGCTCTAGTTTGTTGTTTGTCAATGTTTCATCAACCAAATAGTCCAATGTGCTCTGCGTGTCCATGTGTAAATCGCTTGCTATTACTCATGCTGCGTCCTTTCAACTTACCATGAGAGCGGCTGGAGTCCTGACATCGGACGGTAATGGTTGTTCAACACCGGCAGCTGATCTTCGATAGGCTTTGACACATTTTTCAGGATCCACGTTTCCATCTTGGTCTTTTTCAAAAGGTTCTAATAAGTTTTGATAATCCCTCTCTGCAATCTCGAATGCCGGGCATTTAGCGATGCAGGTACCACGGAAAGCAACAGCCTCCTCCAAGGTGGTGGGATTATCGGGATCAGGCAAAAGGCCGTTTTTAATGGCTTGTTGTCTTTCTTGTACACGCATCTTTTTCAACTAGAGTAATAAAAGTTAGTTAATACACAATGTTGATAAATACTAATAGCTTATTTTCCACTTCAAATCTTCTTCTTTTTGTGTTTAAACACTGGCGCCAATGAGTATATACATAGTGTACCCTTCCCGAAACGAACGAAACGGTGCAACAGTTGCATGCAAAGGGGAAAATTTGAGGATAGAAATGGAGGAAAAGGTAGTACTAACTTGATTATACAGATCGCTTTTATCGGTGCTGCCAAAGCGCTTTGCTCTTTCGGCAGCAGTGATTTGGCCTACTTGGTCTACTGACTGAGGTGTGTTTTTCGTACGTTGCACTTGATGTTGACGTTTTTGGCGTGGTGGATGGGAATGTTGCTGTTGCTGTTGATGAGCAGAAGATGCGTTTTGAGTAGGCATTGACAGGGAAGGCGATTGTTGTTGAGGCTGCTCCTGGTTTTGATGTTGATATGAACTAAATGGAGACTGGCCACTAGGACCCCAAGTCTTTCGACCTCTATTACTCGTACTGTAAAACGCAGTTCCTCGGCCACGACCTCGACCACGTTGATTAGGAGTCGTGCGGCTTTGGTTATCATTTGTTTGCTGGCCAAAGAAGACCGAATTCTGGTTCTGATGGTCGTTCTTTTGCTGTGTGGGAGGAAATACCAAGCTTTGCTTGTAATTGGTGGCAGGCTTATTACCAAATACGCTTTGTGATGATTGTGCAGCAGCAGCACCAGAGAACATTTGGTTTTGAATACCTGTGTTTTGACCAAAGACGGGCGAGTTGTTTGATTGCAAAAACACAGATTTCTTGCCTTGATTGCTGTTCATACGTTGATTGAAAGGTGATATTTGATTAGACTGTTGCGCAAACATGCTGTTGAATGTGAAAAAAGGATTGGAAAACCACACTCGCTCTCAGATTAATTTACTCCCTGCTTGTGACGCGGTGGATGATGAGCATGATTTGAGTGGTGCTTACATGATACAACAAGCCCGGCAAGATATAGAAGTGGCAACCGCACAATTGCGGTATGAACATTGCTACAGACACTGTGCGGCGCGAGGCTGCTGTGGAGTAGACTAGTAGATCGCATTTTGAAAATTTGTAGGTTTTTTTGCTCCCTCTCCTCCAGATTCGCAGAGGATTCCCTCTACCTCGAGGTTGCACAGTCGAAAGACCACGTAGCCTAATTTGGAACGATTGTGGAGTATTTACATGATGATAAAGTCACCAAAAAAGACGAAATAGATAGGGACATTGGCGTAATCATGCCATGATGGTACTTTCTGAAATACATAAAAAGCCTCTTTACATTTTTGCTCTTTTTCCAAGTTGAGAAATACCTTTTTTCTTGAAGAATTGATTTTTAAATCCGAGATTCAATGTTTCTTTGCAAAGATCAGATCAGATCATAAAGTTAGATTCAGAATAGAGTAAAGCGCATGTAGAATAATGAGAAAAAGTAATAAATAAGCTAAAGTATCTGTCTATAGAATGAGCACCAGGTTTATAGTTGTCCAACTATTGAGTATGACAAATAAACTGGATTAGATAGAAGATAGACTAAGTAAATCAGAACATAATAAATTTATTGTCCCTAGACACTTCTACAACCCTAATATGAAGACTGAGTTGCCAGGGATTTGCCAGGCATGGCTCATATATAATTAGAGATTATATATCAAAATACTACCAATCAACAATCAAGTTTCTTCTAGCATTAGCTATTATTATTACTTTTGCGATATTAGCCAAAGGTCTGCGGCAGCGCGAGCCACCTGAACGTAAGTTTGTTTCCTGACCTACGCTTCGCTTTGGTGGAAACCAGCCGAAGAGTTGAAATGCCCATCGTAACATAATCAATTTATGGTCCCTAGACATTTTCAAAGTCTCAAAAAGGAAAGAAGTTGATCTAGCAAGTATTTTGATAGACTAGCGTTATTAAATGTAGAGCATAAGAAAAATAGCATGGCTAACTATAGTACTGTATAATTTGCCACCTATTTTTAATACGCTTCAAAAGAATCTATTACTGTATTGCCTTCATGGTTAGAAGGGCATTGAGTTTGCCAACCTGCCCCACCAGCCGCTAAAAAGGTTCAAACTCAGCCTCCTGTTCTACTCCAGATTGGCCAAATTTTGGTAGTTTCTCGACTTGATCGAACTATTTTATTGAAATCGACTATATAAACTGTACTGATCAACCGATGTTTCCTTAAGCTTTATAACAGTACTTTTCAAGGCGCATCCAGTGATACCAAGTAAAACAGATGCTTTGTATAAACTTAATGAGTAATGTTGGAAAATATGAAATTAGGTTTTTGGCTAAAATGTCAAAAACTTACATATAAAGGTTTCATAAACACAGTTTTATGGGTTGCCTTGGATCAAGAGAAGCATTTTGAATTAATACTTATCATAGAAAAAGTCTTCATTTTCAAGGTGAAAAACGCGATTGTTTGGTTTTCGTCGAAAACCATGAGGGGTACCTCATGGCTTGGAATCGATTTTTAGCCATGTTTTTTAGATCCCCAAAAAGTTGAGCAAAGGCGTCAGGAACTTTCTGTTACTCGAGTGCAATTGTTTGGCGTCGTTCTGGCGGCTCAGAAAGGCCTACATGTCAAGATATAAAAAGGCTTGGACGTTGTCAAAGTTGAATGTGTTTCATGCATTTGCTTGTATATATCTAACCCAAATGCCATCAACATATCATGCAAATCTGGGTAAACGTTCATCTCAATCTCTGATTTTTTTTATTGTGGAGCCGAGCTTACAACAAAGAATTTTATTACTTGATTATTTACATGTTTATATCTAATTGCTATTGATAGCATTCAGTTCTTCTTCTTCCTGTTTTGAGTCGCTTATCTCTTGCTCGGTTTTCTCTGCGTTTTCCTGGCTCTCATCAGCCGCAGTAGTGATAACATCTGATGTCCTTTGCTCATTCTCATCATCACTATCATCGCTTCCGCTGCCTAGACTACCTCTTTCATCATATCTACATGCATTCAACATGAGCAGCTAAACCAACTAGATTATACGCAATAACTTACCTTTCGTTTTTGATATATTTTGGGTCAAGTACAGCACCAGGAAAGGTATAAAGTCCATCTCTAACGTACGTCCAAATCTTGTTTTCGGTATGCTTGGCCTGATTTTCGCCTGCAATCTCTACTTTATTGCCATTTCCCTCACGACTCAAGCGAATACTCTCATCACTCAGTGCACTACCACCAGGTAACTTTGGGTGTCTCAGATCCCATTTGAGCATACGGCACAATTCAGGAACAATGACATCGCTATCACCGAGTAACTGGATATCAAATGTCATGTGAGTAATTGGTGTACGGTTGATGAGAATTTGAGGCACACTGTGAGGTATCTGAGACATGATTTCTGACACAGGCGACACCTTGAGTGAAGAACCCATCACAATCAAAAGATCTACTTGTTCCGTATCCACAGCTAGCAGGTTGTCAAATTCAGCTGGTAATTGCTCACCAAAGAATGTGATATCCTATCTCAGAAATACAAAATGAGCTTGCATAATAGGCAATCTACATCAGAGGTCCACTTACGGGTTTCATAATAGACACTCCCTTGTTACTGCGTCCATGGTCATCGTCGTCGTCTGAATCGTCTGGACGCTGCTCAGGCTTTGCTTGCAGGCATTTTGGACAGGGAGGCACCTTTTGAGCCATGATGAAGTCCTCGATTTCTTTGCCATCCACTTTGTATCCACAAGTAACACAACTAGCAGTAGCGAAGCTTCCATGGCAGTTGACAACGCGCTTTATATTTGTTTTATGCTCCAGAGTATCGATATTTTGAGTGTAATTTCGAAGCAGTTTTCCCTTGTCTTCCACTAATTTCACAAACAAATGGCTGGGACTAGGCTGATATTTTGCAGGATAGAGCTCTTTGGCGAATGAATAAAAGATCTCTGGCGATTCGCGAAAGTATTCAATATCAAACATCTGCTGAGGATCATCCAATTGATATTCTTCCAGTCTCGAGTAGATGCCCTTTTCTGATCTGAAATCTGGGATACCGCATGACACAGATACGCCTGCACCTGTCACAATCATAATGTTGTTGGCCTTGCTCAAGAGATTTGCAACATCGTCTAGTGTATTCACATAGTCTAATCTACGTCTCTTGCGCAAGTAGTGAGTAATGACCTTTTTCAGGATTGGAAGTAGCTCTAAATCCGTAGCCAACATGGCCGCCTTGGGATGCTGTCATGGTATTACCAGCGTTAGTAATACGGCACACTCCACACTTACACAGAATACTTTACCATATAAATATTAAACGCTTCCAGCAGTTTAGGGATTGGAACAGATTGCTCAACGACATATTTTTCAATAAACTTCATCAATCCCATCTCTCTTGCCTCGTCTTGCAGTTTTTCCATTTCTTCATCAGTGAAGGGCTCCCAAGCTAAAGGATGGATGTTAATTGAGCATTGCAGTCAAACAGGCATGATGCTACTTGCCAAGTTGATATTGTCCGTCGTCTTCAGGCCCATCGACATCGACATCACCCAAGCTGTCTTCCTCCACATGAAATGCAGGGTGTGACAGAATACCTTGTTCAATCAAACTGTCGTCGCTATCACTTTCACTGTTACCGCCTGAAGCCCAATCTTGATCTGACTCTTCATTGTAATCATCAAATACATTGTCATTGATAGACAGTGATCCTGTAGGTGCAGGATCGTCTTCATTTGTCACTGAAGAAAACACTTGAATAACAATGATTTCTTTAATTAATATAGAATTGCAGCGTAACCCCCTTACCTTCCAATTTTGCCTTCTTAGATAAATGCTCTTCACTTTCTTGTTCATTCTTATTATGCTCACTGGAGAAGCGCTTCTTCATAGGAAGACCTTGGCTGCTACCCATGGGCTGATTCTCATTTTCCCCATTCATAATGTTATGTAATCAAACTTAATCTTGAACTATTGGGAAAGAAGCGATTCAGTGTGGTGTTTTCTTGAATATTTTTTTTCTCATTGGCAGTCTCGAAGAGCTACTCTCCAATGTGGGTCTGATTCGCCAATGAGATTATAGCCTGCAGTCCTGTCAACATGATAATAATCTTACGTTTCTTTATACTAAATCAACGACTGCAGTTCTTAACTTGATTTCACCCTCCCCACCGAATTCCACATCACAATCGCCATTGCTCGAATCAAAGCTGAGATACTTTAGGGATTTACATTTGATTGCTGAAGTCTGTTGATCTTTTTCCTTGAATACTATCTTGAGAGATGCTGAAAGAGAAATCTACCCAGGATGTTTGTTGGTAGATACATCAATCAACATACTATCAGAGCCCTTTTCAGGTAATAACAACTGCATTTTCAGAAAATTAGAGCATTGTTTTCAGGCAAATGTATAGTTTGGATAGTAGATGGCGCTTCGGGCTGATAGCCATCAGATAAACATGGCGAAAGCTCGAAATGCCTCGAATTAAGAGCCATTGAATCTAATTAGCAGCTGATACCTGCTTCCATGAGATCTATTCTGACAAGCTCTAAACTTTTCAATGTATCAAAAGTAGCAGTTCTTCCTCGTTTCATGTGATTAGCAGTTAGTTTGAAGCATTCAGCAAGAAGTGCCGCTTGAAGCAAGTCCACAAGTGGTACTGGAGCAGCGCATTCTCCATGATGGTTTGTGTGTTCAATATCCAATTTTTTTGTAAGCAATGTCCCAAATACATTCAGGCGGCTGACAATAATCACAATTTGCTTTTTTCTCGCAATGGGACAATCTTTTGCTTAAAAACTTGTGTAGTTGGTCGGTTTTGTCTTTATGTATGTCCATCTCATTTCTGCAGCCGAAATGCCTATTGTCGCCACCAAATTTTTATAGTCGATATGTGCTGGTTTCGTGCTAGCAATCTTCTGTACCTCTCACAAGAGGCAGACCCCAGGTGGAATTTATTCAAGCGAGGCTGGATTGTGGCTACAGTATTTTTTTTAGCGTGAAACTGACTAGACGAGTGCACCCTTTCAATGAGCTGTTCAATTCTTGAATATCGATCAGGTTTCCTCCGCTGTCAGAAAGCGTTGATTCGGTCAAGCTTTCGAGTTGATCTAGCTTGTTGAAAATAAAAGCCAATGAGTCGATATCACTGTTAAAGAATAAGGTTGTAAGGGGTGCTTTGAAGTGGTAGAGTAACGTGGCTTGTGCGGTAGTAAATGGTGTAGTTGATGATATTTGCTTCAGTTTGAGCAATTTCAGCTGTGAGCGTTGAACCTCTTACAGCAATATACCCACTTCATTTGGTTCTAAGCATGTATTAGTCACTCTAATATTGGTTGTCATCATCTTGATGGAGAGGTCTTTAAAGTTTAAGTGATTCCGTTCGGTAAAAAACGATATTTTGACATATTGTACAAGTGAGCTTCATGCTGGATTTACGGCAAGATGATGATTCAACCTAATTAACATAATCTCATGGAATATCTCTATATTATGCTTGAAACTACTCAATTGAGATTAATAAAACTGAAAAGAGGAAGGCATAGCTTTAAATATTTTACACAAGTTTTTATTTTAGGATGTAAAGATATGTATTCATAAAGCAAGGAAACGATTAAAGAACAATATTAGCAGTGGTAGACGAAGAATTTATATGAGCAACATCTGAGGTGGATGATGTATTGGCTGGGATGTTGTTGATGGGATAGACCTATATTTGATAGATAGGTTAGGTAGAGCATTTGCCATTGGAAACATTTATACACATACCCAGTTTTCTTCCCAATAGGGCTGAGAAACATCATTACAAGCCAAAGCAGGAATAACATTGAACACCTTTTGGATTGTAGGCAACCATTTCTCGGTCATGTTGACAGTAGCATGATTCAATTCATGTTCAAGGACGATGTGGCCAGTCTTCTCTTTACCCGCTTTCTCTGAGTCTATCCATTTTTTAAAATATCCGTCCACCGTCTATAGAGAAAGAGGTATTAGTCAAAGAGCTTTCGTTTTGATGATCTAAACTTGCCGAAGGAGGGAGCTTTCCACCGCCCGGAGCCGGCATGTCCCAATCGTTCTATATGAAAAGAGTCAGTTTACAGATAGATCGAGATAGAGAAATTTTATACGAACCGTGTCCCAGTCCCAAAGCACTGTTCTCATGCCCATCTGCCAAGCGATTGAACGAATACGGTCATCAACATCACCTTGAGGTGGTCTCCAACATTTAGGAGTAACACCTGTTGCCTCTTTGATGGCCTTGAGGGTCCAATAAAACTCGGCAACGGCTTGCTCGTTGGTTACAGTTGTCATGGCTGGGTGAGACCAAGTGTGTACACAAATGTAATGACCATCATTTAAGGCACGCTTTGCGGCTTCAGGATAAGTCATGACATTGGAACCGATATACTACAAGTTACTTGTTAGCTTTACACACTTTAATAATGTGATCGATATCCACTTACAAAGAGATTGGCCTTCTGATTATTGTGCTCAGCCAAAAAATTGTACAATGCAGGTTCCGCATAAGCATTTTCAGTCTTTGCATCTTTACCCGTGTACAAGTTGAATGGTCCATCATCATAACTCAGGCCCCAATCACCGCTATTGAACAGGTTTTGTTATTAGTTATAACACTCTTGGAACAAAGAGATTAGACTTACTTTCTAGCACATGAGTGGAAATCAGGAGGGATCGCAATTTTGGGTTCAACACAATTTGTATCAGACCACCAGCAGTAGGGATCTTTGTCACCATCAGTATCAGGCTGAAAGTCGCCATTCTTGTCTTGATGTCTGACTCTAGCATTGGGAACTAATGACCAGTCAATTGCATTGATAGCAGCCTTTACCTCATCACTGTCAGTGGGTGGAATGGTCCAGGCATCGGGGTATCCTTTCAGTGTATAGGTAGGAAGACTGGCACTCAAGTTATAAGGACCGTAATTATATTTAGACACAACACCGGTAGCAGCAGGCATGCTAGGGAAGGAGGGAGAGTGCTGAGCAATGTACGATTTGGTATTAGTGGCACTGCCAGTAGTAGTAGCAGTAGGAGCAGCGGAAATGCCGGCGACAAGCACAATGGCGCCGAGAATGGAGTACTTCATTATTGGATAAGAGGTAATATTGAGAGAATAAAAATTGGGAACGTTGCAATCGACATTTGTCCTTATATACTAATTTCGCTAATCCAAAAAAAAATCTATATGCTCTCATACCTTTGCTCCGTTTTGTATTATTTTCGTACCTTGTGGTTTTTCGCTTTTGTTCAACATTGAACGCAGAAAAATTTACACGCTTTGAGAATGAAACAAATGCTAAAAATAGAAAAATTATCTTTTTCCAAATGTCTAAATTTGGAGAAATTATCCTAAAACGGGTACTTTGACAGCTCACGCTGTGTGATTTATATAAAAAGAAACTCACGTGTGTCCATTGCATGGCGAAAGATATCAATTCACAGCAGAAAAAGGAGAATAGCTAATTAGTGTCGTTAAATATCCAAAAGGTTGCGATAAAAGATGCACTGTCCATTGCGTCTTTTTATCCCAAATGCGTAAATAGCCTTTATTCATCTTAATGTTTTCAAATATTCTACCGGGTGAATTTATAATACATAGTAAGGGATTAGAGCAACATTGATTCATCTCAGGTCGTAGATGAAAACAAATTAAAATAGATCATGTATCGTTTGCCGTACAACCGAGAAAAATAAATAAAAGAGAACCTCGGTATACAATTCAATCGAACCAGGGGGGGTTCAGGTTGGATATAATAAAAGTAACAGGCTTTCCAATACAATTCAAATTGATAGAGCATCGTCATAATTCATCATATTTTTAAATCTTGTAGAAATAGCAAAATAAAATCACAAATATGGTAAATATATGCGTAAATGAAAGCTATATTCATAATTGAGTACAGTTATATATAATAAGGTTCGCCGCTAAATTAGAGCAATTGCATTCAAACTTACCCGCACACGCAAGGATTGTACTATATATAAAATTTTGAGCATAAAACGGAGACAGTATCACAACAATGTCGAGCCGTTGCTTGCTACAAACTAGATCTTAGTTTGGGAGAGTGCCAAGAGATGAGATGAGATGCAATTCTCCATGCAGTCAACCAAACACCATCTTTCCTGCTTACACATCAATCATTCATCAAAACTGAATATGCATTTGCTACAGTTTAAACATAGCCTATCAGTTGTTTGCGATCCTGAAAAGAGCACCTACCGTTACTCAAACGCGGCGCGCTTGCACGGTTAATAAATGCCCCCCGTTTATTTATAATACAATGAAACCACTTCTCGGCTATACTCGCAAGATGCCAGATTGGTCAATTCATACTTTTTATCATTCAGTATGTGTCTAATGTCAAACAAGACAGGACTTATGACTTGTGCACAAAACGGCAGTAAACGGGAATGATTTCACTGTATCCAGATTCTTGTGTTCAAACACCAAGATGCGCCCAAGAATTGTTGTTGCTGTTGCGATTGCTGATTTATAAGCTCTAAAGCACACAGTGATGTGGCTCGAAGAATGAGGCTCTACGCTAAACAGCATGCTGTAGTTATCAAGCTTCTTTGTTGTGAACGTGGATGAGATTGTTGTTTCAGAATCAATCAATACATCGCCTTTGGTATGTGCTGCTTGTTGATTGCCTTGATGAGGCGATTCCTCCTGCAGCTCCCCTTCTTCTGCCTTGTCTATATCTTCTTCTGCCTCTTTAATTGTATCCTCTGCGTGCTTTAGTTTGGCCAGCTTCTTGTTGTATTTTTTAATCTTATCCGGCTGATCTTTGCGCATTGCAATCTTCAGCTTCTGCTCAATTGTTTCGATCTCCTCTTCCAGTTCCTCATTGAGCACCAAAGTTGACTCTTGCTGAATGATGTTGAATTCCACATGATAGTCATTGAAACCTTCATTATTGTCGATTCGAATCTCAAATGTTCTAGCTTGTTGGTTCGTGTTTGTGATATTCAGGATTTCAGCGCAGGTGGCCTTGCAGTAAGGATAAATACTGAGTGGGTCCAACAACGCCTTGACCTGAAACGATTCAGGCCGACGCACCATGGCCTTCAAGGAGATCACGTTGGTGTCGTTCTTGTCGCGAATATTACTCACGATAAGCTGCTCAACAAAAGGACCATGTAGTGTAGGTACAAAAACAAAGTCGATTTCTCTCTTGCCAAATGCTCGAATGACACCATGCCGTCCTACATCCAGATGAAGAGCACCAGAGGCAATGGAGCCTGATTTTTTGATGGTGTACAGCAATGGCGTTTCTGACTTGTTATGCAACACAATGGTTTTATAGTGCTTTTCTCCTTTGTCCACAAGCCCAAAGTTGATGTTGCGTTGACCAACCTCCATCGATGACTTGCATACTTGAGCACGCACAATCACTTTGCGCACAACAGGGGTTTTCCTATCCTCCAAGTTTGCTTCTTCATCTTCGTCAGATGAATGGTCAAAATCAATGAGTCGAATAGACAGTGCCGCTGCTTTTTTGGTCGTCAGGGATGATTGCCAATGATCCTTCCTTGGGGTATATACAATAATGATTTCGGTTTCTTCTTTGGGGTCTAGTTGTAGAAGGGGTGTTGGCACTATCTCTCCCTTTTCAATCAATCGATCCAGCTCTGTACGCCATGCTAATTGGTATTTTACAAACTGTTCTTCTAGCGATTGTCTAGGAAACAAAGGGGTGCGGGATAATGAGCCATGCTCCAAGATGGAGATGAGGTCGTCTAATGGAACTTGGGCTTTGCCTGCAATGTCTGGCCAGTCGATGTTTTTCTGCTTCTTTTTTAGTTGCTGAGCAGTCGCTGTGATTCCTGTGCACGGGTATTCGATGCCAGGTGAATGCGGATATGGTTGCTGTTGCTGTTCTTTCCTCTTTCTTATCCGTTTTTGAGCAAATAATTTTTGGCCAGCAGCAGACGATAGTTTCTTGATGGTGGCCGTCGTATTGACAGTGGAGGATAGTTTGGCTTCCTTTGTAGCAGTTGCTATGGAAGTACCGGTTGTCACAGTGGTAGTGTCCTTGACCGACTTGCCTGACAGTAAGCGTCTGGCTGCCACCTTTCGCTGATGCTTAATTGACATTAATTGAACATGTGGCACAGTGGCTAAATCCAAGTAGGCAGTAGAAGCGTACTGCACATTTGTCATACGGGTGCGATGATTCATTGCAATCAATGTGTTTGTCACGACAGACGACGGTTTCTCAATGTCTTCTTCAAAGCGCTGAAGAGACGAGGAGGATGGCGTGGTGGACAGCAGTTTTCTCGGGTTGTATCTCTTTCTCTTGGTGTAGATGACAATTTCCTCGGGTAATGATGTGGAGATGCCTAGCAGTAAAGGAGCATCTTTAACATTGATCAATGTGCATGTGCGGATGGCAGGTGAATTGAGAGCAATGGGGCCAAAGTCCAGGTAATTGGCGCCTGTAGGTGTCAGTAGCTGGTAGAACAGTGAATGAAATGTCACTCTGTGATTGTCGACGTGCCTGCTACAAACTTCTATGATTTGGTCATTTTCTCGGTTCAGATAGTTGACTAATTTGATTTGTCTTTTATACGAGGTGTTGATCTTTCTTGGATAAATATCCAGCTTGAGCTCCACTGTGCTTTTGGGTTGAATCAGCAATTCCCCTTGAGTGCAGCTAATGACTTTGGATTCAAACACTAGTTCTACATGTGCACATATCTCTGACAGATTTGTAATGGAGATGGATTGCGATTTCTGTGTGCCGACATCTGTGTCTCCAAAGTCAATTATTTGAGGTGTAACGCTTACAAATGATGTGCACGTCTTTGCTTTGCACTGAATTAATTTAAGCTCTTTTGGTTTGGCTGACTTGTTGGGTCTGTATTCAAGCAATATACCAAAGTTGTTTTGCCGGGTGAGTTGGCCAGCGTGAACACCATTCAGCTCGGCTTTGGCAGGACGGTAGGACACTTGGATGATTCTCTCAGCACCTGGACGCAGTATCATGTCTTCGATCTTTGTTGTGTTCTCTTCCTGTTGATCTTGGTATTGTTTGATGGGTAACGTCGATGTCGATGATGAGGAGGTGCTTGTATTGTGCGCATACATTTCATTGAATACGGTCAACATGTCAAAGTCTACATCTATGTGATTGTGTAGATGAGCATGTTAATTTTAATCCCTGTGTATCACAAGATAAATAACGTACCTGTTGAAGTATATGAATTGATAGACGATGCATAATCTTCCTGAGAGGAGTATGTTTTAGCACTGGGTGAAATGGGCCTGGCGAACAAGGTGTCTGGTGTATTTGATTGCTGCGGTAGTGGCAGCTGCTTTTCCGTGATGCTGGTGTTCGTGGAGAGTGTGGGTGTGCTGTTGCTGTTATCGCATTCCAGCTCTTGATCCTCTGGTTTTGCCTTAACATTGAATGCTAATTCAGCCCCTCCTTCTGAGCTAAAGCGCACCTCGATTGCCGATTCGCTTACATTGTTCAATACCATCTGTTGCATCGACCAGTGACCAGCAATACAATCGCCAAAGTCCAATATATTGCCACTGCTCACCATCAGTGTGTCTCTATGCATGAATCGCTGTATCGTCGCGTGAATCTTGGTTTGAATAACATTCTGGACATCGTTGATATTCTCGATCTGAAGATCATAGTTGAACTTGCCGACCTCTTTTGGCGTAAAAACAACTCTAAATGTATAGATGGAGAAAGGGGCAATCGGCTCGAATGATCCCAGCGTCATAAACGTGCATGCATCTACAAATTGCAACCAATCATCATCGCTGCTTCCGTATTGTTGCTGTTCATTCAGATCCAAAGTGTTCAATCGCCAGTGAAGATCAATAGCAGAAAGGTTACGTATGGTTACATCCTTGATGTATGTTTCGCCTACGACGCTATCCTCGAAGATAAGCCCAGTGTCAAGTTCGTCAGCAGCCAGCACAGACTGACATACAGTAGCATGAAAGTCTATATTTAAGGTGTAATCAAGAGAAGCGAATCGAATGATGCCCTTTACGGTTCTAAATACAAATGACGGCTGCTGCCTTGCCTCGGGTAAGAATGCAATGATGAATGAGTGTGTTTGTTGTGGTTCCAATTCGATACTATGAATATGGTTGACGTAATTAAACACTTGATTAAATTGTGAAAAGTCTTGTGGTGTGTTGACTGTATTTGTTGCCACAGAGGTCGTCTCGCTGATGTTTTCATTGTGGAGCTGGAAGATGACTTGATCTTTCAAATCGCTAGCATCAAGCTGTATACACAAGTAGTTGTCTGTTAAATTGCTTATTTCAAACTGCTGTAAAGAGTGGAATCCATTATCGTATACTTGGTCAAACTTGATTTCATCGGCATTCAATTTGAATGTCATTCTGTGTGTCCAAGGGGATAAAGAGAGAGAGAGAGAGAGAGAGAGATAAAGAATAAAATGGGGAGTGAGAGAAAAGAAGGCAAGAAAATATAAAAAGAGGGAGTGTTACATTTCAGCCAACTTTAATCACGATGAAAGATCCTCTGACTAGTATATATTTTTTTACAATATGCTGTTGCTATCTTGGTAGTGGCTTTAATCACGTTCCTAACACAGTGATTCCTGTTTTAGATGACAAGAAATGTCGATGTTTGAACCGATGCGTATCTTTGGAAGGTGGTACGCGCTATACAAGTGTCCATACAGTTAGGAGTTTCTTGAATATACAAGCATGAATAAGATTGGGTTTATGAAATCTTTTTTGTTCTGCAAGAATACAGTAATGTAAAAGATCACCAATGCTTAAATTATCTTACGAAACTAAGCAATTCAGATGTACAGCTTCACATCTTCTCAAACAACAATGACAGCAATAGGCATGCATACGTAAATGATACATTCAGCATAAAATATAGTCGTTTCAATGTAATGTGCAACAGTAATTTAAATATCGACCCTCATGTACAACATGTATCCACAATTCGTCATAAGTGACATAATTTTGAAAGGATTTAAATCATGGCTCCAGAGCTCAAATGCTCGACAAATCATACACGCTTTGTCTACCTTGAAAGAGCCGTTACATCATGTGATGAACTGAATTTGACCTTACTTATGTCACTTACCATTGGATTACAACAGAACATATCTATATTCAGGCACTGATCTCTCCAAGAACGATTTCAATCAGTCGCTCTCAAGGGGTACTTATCTCCTACTGCTCAGCATTGATAACTTTTTTTTTTAATTTTCTTGAGATGCTTCTCTTGAATATAGGCTATTTACTGAAACTCCACTTTTTAATTGTGTACATTAATCCACCATGTACAACCTGCCACTGCAAATCTGACTCTTCTAGGGCACTTTGCGTCTGTAGCATTGAAAACACTCCATCTACAGGCAGGTGGCAGAGTTGCAATACCTCTCAGCCTTCAAAAGTATGCAAATTACAGTGTAATTTAGATGAATCTGAGCCGTGATTTCTCGCGTTGAAAGCCGTTCTAGGCCACCAGAATAGCACCAAACAATTGTTCTCACTTAGCACTTGCTTACTGACACCTTTGCTCAACTTTTTGGGCCAAAAAAAAACATGGCCATAAAATCGACCAACAAGCATGAGGGGTACCTCATGGTTTTTTTTACGAAAATCAAGCGATCGCGTTTTTGACCTTGATAATGAAGGCTTTTACTATGGTATGTATCAGTTCAAAATGTTTCTCTTGATCCAAAGCAGCCTCTGAAACCACTTTTATGAGGTTTTCATATGTAAAATCTGGCTATTTTCGCTGAAAACCTCATTTTATCTTTTACCAAGTTGCTCAATAATTTTATTCAAAACACTTATTACAGTTAACACCATTGGAAGCGCCTTGAAAAGTACTTTAAGAATGTATGAGGAACCGTAGGGTGATTATTACATTTTATATAGTCGAATATCATAAAGTAGATTTAAAAAGTCGAAGAAAGCAAAATCTGTCCAATCTTGAACAAAAAAAAAAATAGCTGAGTTTGTATTGATTTTGGCGGCGGCACTGCTGCTGGCTGATCTAAATGCCTTTCTGATAATGACAATGATGATTGCGATGCTGATTAAAAGGGGATCATGGAATTGAAAGGGCAATTGCTTAGCGCAAATACTTTTTTGGGGGAGTTTTGCCTCATGGAGGTGTCTTTTGCAATGACAATATCTCAAAAAAGTCGCTGTAGATCTTACACAAGTCCTGTATTTACTTATGACCAGTTTTATGTCGCCATCTTATTAAGAGCATCAGCAGCAGCGATTGATATGTCAATTCTATCATCAGGAAATGGCGATTATGATGTAGAAATGCTGCATAAAACTTGAATTTTCTTTCGCATTGTCCCAATAATAGGCTTTGTTTGATATCAGTGTAAGCAAAATGGATGCTGAGGGAGATACCTCCTCTCCTCCTCCTGGCTCTGATATAACCTTTCTTTTGCTAACTAATAATTGGCTGTTTAAAATCTACTTGATATACCAAAATGTTATAATATCTGATTTAAAATGTCTTTGGCGAGAGCCCACAGGGCGGCGCCGACATTGAGCGTAGCGAAATAGATTGGCTAGTAGTATATGTGCATATAAATAATAGTACAGCTGTGGATTCTTTCATACTATGAGCTAATTCACTGTATTGACCCTAAAATCAACATGAAATGTTTAATATTTGTATTTGAAAACATATAACAAAAATACCTCATGTAAATACCTCTTCCAAGTATATACATCTATATATATATTTATATACATTTTTTTACGAGTACTGCAAACCTTCCAACCTATGAGAACTGTGTGAGGAATGAGACGAATCAAAGAAGGCATTCCGAGTGCATCATGAATAGGCACGTGAGAGGGCCATTTTGAACATATGGTGCAAAATTGTCTGGTAATGTATACATGCTTTGTTTCTGATCTAGCGCTTCCTGTTGCATGCTCGGTAACATATATGCATGAAATGAATCCAATGCTTTTTTTTTTATTGTTTCTATGCAAGTGTGTCACTGTTTCTTGATATGCCTATAATACAACAAATAGGCAATTATTTATATGGAATTGCATCTTATAGAACAATGCTCATATTACAAAATATTGGTGTGTTTTGTTGATTTTTCATGTCGTGTATCCGTAAAACAAAGCTCGGAGCAAATACTAAAAAAGAAAAATGGATAAAATACACTAAAAAGAAGGTTTTGTACCTGA
This sequence comes from Mucor velutinosus, assembly GCF_035048745.1. NCBI lineage: Eukaryota > Fungi > Mucoromycota > Mucoromycetes > Mucorales > Mucoraceae > Mucor > Mucor velutinosus. The sequence continues at coordinate 1,087,091 of NW_027041905.1, read as the reverse complement.
TGATATTTGACATTGTAACTTTATAATTCGTATAAATACGCCTTGATTCATTCAAAAAAAAGTTTTTTCTCCCCTCCTCAAACTCTTCATTACGCCACCATGGATCCTCTACTCTCTTATACCAATGTACATTCAAGCTCCTTGCAATTACTCTCTTCATTTATATTTAAAAAGCCATCCTCTGTGGCATCCATAGCCAATGTAAACCCAATCAAATCACCCAGCAGCATTGCCACACATCTATTCGCCGCTACGAGCAACAAACCATGTATATTACCTCAGCAGCCACAAGCATCCATTGAATTATCACTGTTACTAAAAAACACATGCTGCATGATTGGGCCACTCCATCCAAATGTACCAGGAGCGATCGAAAAGAAGGATCCGCCAGCAGCGGAACAGCCCAAACGGCCTGCTTGGACCGAGTCGCATGCTTATTTACGAGGAAAACGATCCAATGCAGAAGCACTTCGCATTCTATCAATGGAATTAAACATGATCCGTGCCTCCAAGATCACAAGATCGCTGAGACCAAGGCGTACTTTTCAAGCTAAAAGGCAGGACGAGTTTATTTGGGGCCGCTCTAGCTCTTTACGGATCAACAGCACTCCACTATGATTATACAAACAAATACAATAAACATGTTTCATTCCAATACAGCTTTCGCCATTTATCGTAATTGGTTGTCGATGTGTTTTGTGACAATTGCATCACTTGGGCGAATGATGATACTTGACGTAGTACGAGAAAAAGGCATCTAACAAACATTTCTTTTTTCTTTTTTTTTCTTTTCTCTCTTGATACTTTATGCTCTTACGTTTTGCCAAGAGATTACCGCTACAAGTACTTGCTAGAAGACAGCCGCTTATTAAACCCTTGATTGCAACGAAACTCATGTCTACTAAAACTGATGCTGAATGGAGAGTCGTCTTGACGCCAGAACAATTCCGTGTGCTGCGTCAAAAGGGTAAGGCTTGCATATAGTTTGAATCTTGAAAGCCATGCCCACATCTACATGTACCGATAGGAACGGAAGCAGCTGGAACAGGCGAATATAATAAATTCAACAAGAAGGGTAATATGTTATACTATCATCCAGTGTGCGCCTTCTCTGCTGACCTCATCTATACATGCCATTTTAACATTAGGCGTCTATCATTGCGCTGGATGTGATGCTCCTCTTTATGTTTCGGATACAAAGTTTGACAGTGGATGCGGGTGGCCTGCTTGTGAGTGTTTGTTGTGTGGTCTGATGTGAAGTAGTGTATGCTAATCATGCTGGATGCATTATAGTCTTTGATAGTATTCCTGGCGCACTTGTTAGGCACGAGGATAATTCGCATGGCATGCAACGCATCGAAATTTGCTGCGCTAAATGTGGAGGACACTTGGGACATGTATTCAAAGGTGAACGGTTCCCTACGCCTACTGACGAACGTCATTGTGTCAACAGTATCAGTCTCAAATTTAAGGAATAAAAGCACTCTGTTTCCAATCAGATGCTGATGACCTGCTTGCCAGTAGCCGAGATCATTGATGCTTGCATTGTTGTTTGTATGCTGTATAGAGAGAAAAAAAAAAAAAAAAAAAAAAGTATGATCTTGTACTTGAGAATGTGGTACCGCTACAAGAAGGCAAAACGTCATTTGGGATGACCTTGTCGATTTTATTTGGTTCATGCAAGATACACATCTCACTCCCATTTGAAAGCTTCCATTTGAGATCCGCATCTTTTTGTTGACTCATGTGGGGGACTGTCCATATCTTATCTATCTACATCGCCATAAAAAGAAACTAGGGCACAAAACTCATCTTTATCCTCTCTGCTATCACAACATGAAGTTTGGCAACTACCTCCAGGATAGAAAGTCTCAGTTACCAGCAACCTATGCAGAGAACTGTATTGATTACAACAGCTTGAAATCCTTTTTAAAATCAGATGTGTATTCTCATTCCATTAAACTCGAGAATACGGAAAAGCAACAGCCCTTTGCTCAACTGGTTTCTGAGCGACTCGGCCAGTTACAGAAATGCGAGGTCGTCTTTATCGAAAAGCTGGATACTCAGGTGGAAAGAGCGACTCAATTCTTTGAACAAGAAACCAAATCACTGACATCCTTAGCAGCAGATGATGCAACCAAGGAAACAGCCATGGATTTGTTGAAAAAGATCATCACATTGGAGAGATTTGTGTTTTTGAATTACACTGGTATCACCAAGATCCTCAAAAAGAACGACCGCCATTCAGGCTTATCGCTGTCTGAGCCTTACTTGCAACGAGTGGCTGCCCTACCTTTGGTCAAGGCAGAAGCATTGACTCAATTGAAACGCAGTGTCATGATCAAGTTGAATAATCAAACGCCAGACACCAAACCATCGCCCATCATGGTCAGAAGCCGCTCATCTCAAATCAACCCTTCCACCGTCTTGCCTCCCACCTTTGTTGGCCCCAATCAGAAAGTGTTGGTGTCGCTGTCCGGCCCTCATGGCACTGACATTGTAGGCGCTGTGCTGGATTGTCTCGCCCGTCATCCGTGTGATATCGATGACTTCATGCTCTCCCGTCTTTACCACAATGTCACATTCGGTGTATTGATTACATTGCAGTCTGACAATGTAGCTGTGTTCCGTGATCTTGCTGAAGCTGCTCAAAAGTGGGATGCTACCTTGACCTATGACATTCCCGATTCGCAAGCAACAGAGCCTCTCATCCGCGAGCAAAAGGAAAAGATTAAGAAAGAGAAGCGTTCATCTGCTTCATCCACCACCAGTGCACCCGTCTATATCCCTCCTTCATTGGAAGAAGCTCCCTACTCTGAACGTACCAAGTACGCTGCTACCATCTTGAACCAAAACGGTCTCAACTCCACCTTCCTGAGCGAATGGACACATCTCTTGTTGAAGCACCATATTTCAGTTGAAAAGATGATCCGTCTGAACAGAGATAACGACAAGCTTTCCTGCGCTGATCTTCGTCTGAGTGTCCCTCGTGGCATGGATATGAGTGCATTACGCACAGAGTTGATTGGTTTGTCTACAAGCTATGGTACAGACATTGCCTTCCAGCGTGATGATGTATACAGAAAGAACAAGAGATTAGTGGTATTTGATATGGATTCTACGTTGATTTACCAAGAGGTGATTGATGAAATTGCCAGACATGCTGGTGTGGTGGATCAAGTTTCTGTAAGTATAAACCTTTGTAGTATCGGTACAACACGAGTGGACTTACTCATCGTGCCTCGTGCATTTGCAGGCTATCACTGAGGCTGCCATGAATGGTGAAATTGATTTCAAAGAGTCATTGCGTCGTCGTGTGGCTCTTTTGAATGGAACAAGTGTGGGTGTATTGGAGAATGTCAAGCAGATCCTTACCTTTACCGAGGGCGCTCGTTTCTTGTGTCGCGCATTAAAGAAGCTTGGATTCAAATTAGCTGTGATCAGTGGTGGATTCATGCCTTTGGCTCTCTACGTCAAGGCCGAGTTGGGATTGGATTATGCTTTTGCTAATCAATTAGAGGTATCATCTGATGGACTGACACTTACTGGTAAGACGATTGGTCCTATTGTCGATGGTATTCGCAAAGCCGAGTTACTGGATGTCATTGCACAAGCTGAGGGATTGTCCCTAAAGCAAGTGATTGCAGTGGGCGATGGTGCTAATGACCTGTGGATGCTGAACAAGGCCAGTCTTGGTATTGCATTCAATGCCAAGCCTCGCGTGCAAGAACAAGCAAGAGCTAGAATCAATCAAAAAAGTCTGAAATACGTCTTGACCCTGTTGGGTTATTCTGAGCAAGACATGGAAGAGTTGGGCGCAAACAATTAACTTACAAAGTATATAGACAATAAACATACCTTTCTAATCGATGCTGTTTAAAACAATGCTAAGCCTGTATATAATGCAGAAGCCGAAAGACTTGTGAGGCAGATGGTATAGTGCTTGTATATGTTGCGATTTTATTACTATATATCTGGTTGATGGTATAGAAGAAGGTAAAGAGTTATAAAATACAGTTTAGCAAAAGGAAGGAGAGAACGACTAGTACAATATCAATACGTAATAGCAGTATGATTAAACGTGAAAACAAAAAGAAAAGAGAAAGATAAAACATAGCATAAGCGAAAGAGAGAGAGAGAGAGAGAGAGAGGTAATGTATAATGCTTGACAGGTGATGTAGATTATTTTTGTATCAACGTGGATGGTTTTGGCGAAACAGCACTGGCATCAGCCTGATGCACTTGCGGTGTTTGTTGCGGCTGCTCTTCTTGAGAGGTTCTGACTGCAGTAGGACGTGTCGATTGTAAGATCCATTCATGCTGGAATGCCCTTTCTGGACTGAGTCGCTTGGCAGGATCCCATTGCAAACATTGCTGGATAAAGTCAAGGAAGAGTGCGTCGTTGCATCGCAGAGCTTGGTTGAGACTCTTTGCTCCTGCCTTGCGTTTCTTGCCGCGAGAATTGCACACCACGCGAGGTTCGCCACGACGGTCTGGGTTAGATGGCTGTTAGTCCCTTAGTGTGTCTATACATTACTCAAAACGTACCAAAAAAGAGATTGCGTCTCTCACTTAGTTGAATCAATTCAGGATCAGGCACACCCAACACCTCCATGATACAAGCAAGCTGCTCTTGCTCATTCTCACCTGGGAAGATGGGCACGCCAGTGTACAATTCGGCAATGATGCAGCCTAGACTCCACATATCAATTGCCATGGTATAATCAAGACCCAGTATGATCTCTGGCGATCTGTAGAATCGACTCTGGATATAGGTATATACGCGCTGATGCTCCAAACAACTGCTGCCAAAATCAATGACTTTGATGGTACTCTTGGTAGGGTGTTTGAGCAAGATATTCTATTCAAACACAAGGTCAGCGGCCATGATGCGACTGCAATCATATGTACATACCTCTGGCTTCAGATCACAATGGATCACACCATGTCTGGACAGCAAGGACAGCGAACGGAGCAGCTGGATGGTGAAGCGTTTGATCAACGTAATGTGAAATCCCTGAAAGTTGTTGATCTTGATGAACTCGTACAGATTCATACTCAAGCATTCGCAAGCAATACAGAGATGGTTTCTGAAATAAAAGCTATCTGTCATTTTGACATTGTGGTGTCTGTCTTCAGGATCCCACTTCACCAAGTCGCTGAGGATTTTGACTTCGGTTTTTGCCTGAGCATAGAATCGCTTCTTGTTGCGTATCAGTTTCACAGCGACGGTAGAGGCGGTTTTATGGTCATAGCATTTCACCACTTGACCGAATGATCCTCTGCCTAGCTCTTCCAAAATCTCGTAACGATAAGCTAAATGGTCGCTTGTCACACTCTTGTAATCGCCACGTTCATCATCATAGCCATAGTTCAGGGCAGCATTGTCGGGCATAGCTTGGTATTTCTTTGCATGATGGCCCACAAAATAGACTTCAGGGTAGCCTTGGATTTCGTTTTGCTCGTAAGGGCTGAGATGATGGCCGTAAAATTTGATGGCAATAGACGGTGATTTGGGCACACCTGGACTGAAGGCTTCCACCATTTCCTTGTCCCACATCATCAGTGTATCCTTGATGCGTTGAGGGCGAGCTCTTTCCTCTGCTGTGAGCAACTGTGTGTATTTATCGTTCACATCATAGCATTGACTCTTGCGTGGCCTGTACTCTCCTGTCGCATAAGCGCTGGGCGATCGACGGCTGGTTTTACTATCATCCTCATGAATGGCGTGCTGAGCTACCATGGCTTCCAGCTTTTCGCGCAGACTAATGGCACGATGGCGCCCTAATAATGCATTTAATACATCCAACGTACATTCACAAAGTGATCTCTCATAATGCACCACTTACCCTTGTCTTTATCGAGGGAGGATTCGTCAGCGAGCGAGTTCTTTCTGCTGTTGGAAGAATAAGTGGATCCACTCAACTTTCTTGGGTATTCTGGCTCCTCTTGCTGTTGCTGCTGCTGCGTCGATGATGCTGATCGAAGCGAAGACTTGTTATTCGTGTCCAATACAGCCAAGCTCTGACGACGTGTTGATCTTGGTCGCACACGCGGGGATGCAGAAACAGGAGACGCTTTTAATGGCGGTGTAACGACGGTAGTCGACGATGGCGCTTTTAATGATGCACGTCTCGATGTAGAGATACCCAAATGGCTCTGCCCTTTGGCTCTTCTCGTGGAGAGCGATTTTTTGGGTGGTGTTACAACATTGGCTTCAGCAGAGGACGACGAAGAAGAGCTAATTGGTATGGGTGTTGTGTTGGCAGATGACATGGACATTCTCTTTTTAGTGCTGATCATTCGATTCGTGCTGACAGTTGCTTTGATGGAGGGCGATTTGGGTGTTCTTTTTGCGTTTGCTTTAGGCATGTTAAGTCTGATAGGCTCCACCTTCATGGGAGGCAATTGCACAGAAGTGACATTGGGAGGTTTGGCTAGACTACCTGGCAGGGTCTACATATTGCAAATCAACCCTATGTCAATACACACACACACACACACACACACACACTAGCTGGTCTATTGCTATATAAATATTTACCTTGCCACGTTTTCGAACCGTCTTCTTCAGCGTCTGTTGTTGCTGCTGCTGCTCATCTCCTGTTGTGTTACCATTCTCTTTAGACCATCGTTTGTTTGGGGGTGCAGGATTAATGGGCGATTCCTGGTTAATCACACTCTTTCGCCTTGACATTCTCGCTGCCATCATGGAGGGAGAAGTAGGCAGCCCCTCTTTCAAGCTTTCGGTTCTGGACATTCTTCGGTTGTATAAGGCATCTGTGTCCAAGCCCAATGACTTTTTTCTTGTTCTCATTGCTTTGGAAATAGCAGTAGGCTTCTCATCTCCGCTGCTTGTTCCTGATGCTGCTGTTGCTGCTGTGCTTGCGATAGTCTCCTCAGTGTCTACTACTAAATCAGGACATTGTTGTTGTTTTTGGTGCATTTCACGAGCCTTAGCAGTAGCTGCAGCTAAAATCGATCTTCTCTTTAATGCAGACACCGGGTTACTGACGAGAGTGGGAGACGACGATTCGCGATCATCTTCGCTGGTGGTAAACGAAGGGGACTCGGCACCCTTTTGTATAGCATTGCTCTTTCTTCGTCTGGGCGAAGACGAATTCCTTGCTGAAGTGGTCGATAATGGCGAATTGGCTAATGAGTGTCGACGTTGCTGATCTGCTAATGTGGGCTTCATGTAACTAGCACCGGCAGCCGAGGTGTCATTTGTTGCGGTGGTGCCTGGGGGAGTTAATTTCGGTCTTTGTGGTGGTTGCTGATGAGGAGTCAGTAATGTAGCACCACTGGATAGTGTGCGTCTTCTTGTAGGTTGCTCTAAGCTACGAAGTTTCTCTTTAGTCATACTGGATCTACGTTTTGCGCTAGTAATCATGTCTACAACATTTTGTTCTGAGTTTAGTATTTGTTTTTGTTGTTGTTGAACACGGGTTGCTGTTGTTGTTGTTGTTGTTGTTGCCTTCTTTTCATTATTCAATAGCCTTAATTCTTGTTGCGCTAACCTTCGCTCTACTGCAAGTGTATCACGTAATGTGTCCGCCAACTTGATGAGCCCACCGTTGCCGCTGCTGCTGTTATTATTTACATTGGATTTCGCAGAGGATAATGCACCTGACAATGTTTGTCTTCGTCCTTGAAGCAAAGTGGAAGGTTTCTTTGTAGTGGATATCGAATCGTTGGACTTTTTAGTGTTGATGGTGTTGAGCCTTGGTGACGCTGTGGAAGAAGCCAAACTTGTTCTTCTGTTCATCTCGACTTGGGTTGTGCTTTTTCTTCGCGTATCCAGATACTTTTTGGTATTCATCGACTTTTTGGTATCATATCGATCCGCTTCTGCAAACGCCTCATATATTCCAGATTGGCTCATGCCACTGTCTGCTGTATTCAGTGCACGAGACCGACTGCTGGCGGTGGATCTTGCGTATTTGCCGCCGGCTACTCCACCTCCTCTACCGTTATTGACTCCCTCTTTCTCAGTTGCTGATTTGTCGTATAAACCATGTTGTTGCATATGAATCCAAGATTCTGTTATATATGGTTTAGTTACAGTAGATGATGACATGAAGCTACTAGTAACTTGCTTTTTATCGTTCGTTAGAAAATTTTAAGCAAAGATAAAAGAACTGATGTACTGGAAATGTTTATATCTGAAGTGTGAGATATACGAGATATAGACTTCAAGTAAATCCCAAGATGTTTTGGAGAAAAAGGAAAAAGAATGGGGAAGAAAGAGAGAAAGAAAGAGAGAGAAAGAGTGTGTGTGTGTGTGTGTGTATGTTTGTGGGTTGAAATAGAAAAAGCTTAAATTTAGGAGAAGAGCTCTTTTCAAGAAAAAAAAAACAGATCTCTCTGTGGTCTGTGTGAAAATAAAGGAGAAGAGAACAGATGTGGTGGTCTATTCGGTGTCCTTGCTTCATTTTCGTCACTGTCAAAAAAATATTGCAACTGTGTAACTGGCAAACGAGGTCGTTGAACCATATATAAATCAATGACCGCATTGTATACACATTATTGCATGTTTCTTTCCTTCTTCCATTTTGATGACACTATCTCAGTTTTTGCCTACGCTGAAGTGCCCCACCTGTCAGATCCACATCGGCATGAAAAGCCTGCCATCGCATGTGTGTCCTTGTGCTGAACCTGTAAGTTTCATACAATCAAATCATGAGCTGTCCCCCCCTTTCTTTTCCTTTAAACTCCTTATTGCAATCATGATGTAGCATCGATTTTCTCAGATTTCACACTATGAGGATAACAATGAATTGCTAGGCCAAATCAACGCAAAAGCCGTAAAGAGGCCTGATCTCAGGGAATTGATACAACAGAGGTTCCAAACAAGAACCAATCCTGTCAATCCATGTTGTCGGTGTCACCACAGTAATGCATCCATCTTGATTGCGGACAAGCTCTATCATACAAGGTGCTTTTCCTGTTTTATATGCCATGCTCCTCTGGATCGAGATATACCAGGTGTATTCGAGGGCCAGGTATACTGCACGAGACACTACAAACTGGCTGTTACCCGACTCTTACAATGTGGCACATGGTAAACATCCGAGTATACCATACTATCTATACTCCTTAATTTCTACAAACTAATGGTATATATTACAGTGAAAAATCCATAGCATCATTTGTGAGACCGACGATTGCCATGAACCAGTTTTTTCATCCAGAGCATTTAAGATGCTTTCATTGTCATAAAGCGGTCGATCCAAACACAACAGGCTTAAAGGAGCGGAAGGGCAAGCTCTACTGCCAAACGGATTACAATGCACTCTTTCTGCCCAAATGTCAATCGTGTCAAAGGGCAATTGAAAAGGAAGCTGTAATCTCAATTGACGGTAAATTGAAAGGAAATTGGCATAAATATTGCTTCAAATGCCAAGTAAATCATCTGAAATACAAGTTTATATTTGTTTTTATATATTAATGTGTTTATTAGATGTGCGGTGCTCCATTTCCAAATAATCAATTCTATGTTTATGACAATGCACCCTATTGTAAACTGGATTACCACAAACTGAATCACTCTATTTGCCATACATGTTCTCTACCCATTGAAGGTGGCTGTGCCGAAACGTCAAACAATTGGAGATTCCATCCAGCCTGCTTCACATGCCATGTAAGAATACTCAGCCATCACGCACATTAGATTTGACATGCCAACTTTCTTCTGTAATAGATCTGTAAATCTCATATTCAAAATGTCTATTATATATCTCGTGGAAACATCTACTGTAAAGAGCATTATCAATCTAAATTGTCTAATTTATCATAATATATGTGAAACATTCTTTGTTTTTCAATAATATGCGCCTGTCTCCGCTTATGTGTTTACCTAGCTCTGCGTAAATGCTAACAAATATCACAACCAAACTGCTATGTCCTGCATAAGCCCTTTGGCTATTAAGAGCTCTATGTGATAAAGGTAAGCTTTTAAGTTATATTTTATAGGGGTCTGAGAAACTCACCAAACAGGTAGGCCCTGTTGATTACAATCAGAAGCCTGCATGAATTGACTGCAAATGAAGAGCGAGGCCATGAAGCAGGCTGCTCAGCAGTTCAATCTACCCTAGAAGACATCTCACATCTAAATCCTCTTTGGTAATGCCAAATGCTAGTCCATCCCAGCAACAAACCGGCACACCTGAGTCTTAAAAGATGTTCCTGAATCATGCTTCAATTGTTGATTCAGGGCACTTTGGGCGGTTACTTTGAATCAGGCAACTATTGATTTCCATCAACTCAGGGCTGCTGATTTGACGTCAAATAATCCGACGCATAGACTCTTTAACAGAAAGCGTGCTTGAATCTGAATATCCAAGATTGCATCAATCAAAACCGACATCAAAACCATTCCTAAAGCCTGCTTGATCTCCACTTTTTAAATATTCACCATCATATGAGGGCTCTATAAGTGGTCTTTAGCAATGAATTTGGCTCTTTGACGTTGTCCCACGTCTGTATTTATAGGATCAATCCATGTATGGATAGATAGCATGCCAGCAACACTTCTTAGTGCGCAATAATATGCAAAGCAGAGCGAAATCTAGACGCATTCAATCCATAATTTCTCGTGTTAGACGCCATTTCAGGCCGCCAGAATAACATCAAACAATTTCTCTTGTCTAGCACCTCGTTTTTGACACCTTTGCCCAACTTTTTTGGGATCGTCAAAAATCGACTCCAAACCATGAGGGATACCTCATGATTTTTATTGAAAATCAAACGATCGCGTTTTTGACCCCAAAAATAAAGACTTTTACTATGGTGTATATTTGTTCAAAATGTTTCTCTCGATCCAAAGCAGCTTCTAAAGTCTTGTTTGCGAGATCTTGATATGTAAAATCTTGACATTTTTGCTAAAAGCCTCATTTCATATTTTACCAAATTGCTCAATAATTTTATTCAAAGCATTTATTATTATTAGTACCATTGGATGCGCCTTGAAAAGTGCTCCAAGAAAGCTTAAGAGGGTATATGGATACCACTACATTTTATGTAGTCGAATCTGGTAAAATAGGTCGAACTGAATCCAAAAAGTTGAAAAACCAACAAATCAGGACAGAAAGTCGAGCGAAGATTTATTAATTTTTGGCTGATGGCAAATGCATCTCTCATTACTGTATTCGATGTTTTCGAAGCTAATAAGAAAGGTTCTGAGAACTAAAAGCGATTATAGCATAGCCTGACTACTGAAATTTGCTTTAGTAGTGTATATTTATACTAGACAATCAATCTCGCTACGCTCGATGATGGCGTCGTCCTGCAGGTTATCGCCAAAGACATTTCAAATCAGAGATAATAAAAATCTGGCATATCAAGTAGATTTTAAACAATCATTTAATAGTAAAATAAAAGGCTATACCCGAGCCGGGAGGAGTTGTTATCCATTCGCTGATGTTGCTCTTGAGATGGCAGCATAAAGCTGGTCTTAAGTAAATACAGGGCTTGCGGTAAGATCTACAGCGACTTTATTGAGATATTATCATTGCAAAAGACATCTTTATTATAGGAAAGCCCCCCCCCCCAGGAAAGAAAAAAGTATTCGAGCTAAACAATTGGTTTTTCAACGCCATAGTTTTCATTTGATCAGCATTACAATCATTGTTGCAATCATCATTGTTATTATCATTTTCATCATCAGAAAGGCATTTAGGTTAGCCAGCAGGAATACAGTGCCAAAATTGATTCAAACTCAGTTCATTATTTTCTGTTCAAGATTGGACAGATATTGTTTTTTCTCGACTTCTTAAATCTATTTTAAGATATTCGACTATATAAAATGTAATAATCACCCTACGCTTCCTAATACATTCTTGAAGTACTTTTCAAGGCGCTTCCAATGGTGTTAACTGTAATAAGTGTTTTGAATAAAATTATTGAGCAATTTGGTAAAAGATGAAAAGAGATTTTTAGCGAAAATAGCCATATTTTACATATGAAAACCTCATAAAAGTGGTTTCAGAGGCTGCTTTGGATCGAGAGAAACATTTTGATTTGATATACATCATAGTAAAAGTCTTCATTTTTGGTGTCAAAAATGCGATCGTTTGATTTTCGTAAAAAAGCATGAGGTACCCCTCATGCTTTTTGGTCGATTTTTGACCATGTTTTTTTTTTGGTCCAAAAAGTTGAGCAAAGGTGTCAGGAAGTTACTACCACTCAAGTACAATTGTTTGGCGTTATTCCGATGGCTCAGAAAGGTCTATATGTCAAGATATGAAGGCTTGAAAACTGCCCAATTTGGTTATGTTTTGCTTTATAGCTTTTATATACACGGCATGAATCACATCTCTGTTAGCTGTAATTTACTGGAAGGGCAGTTCTACAGCCTGTGCAACTTCTAGTTTGAACAGGAGGCATATTGATTTTGGTAAGACTAACTCATGCAAGTTTTGATGCGTAATGTTGTTGGTAAGCTTATTAATCTGAAAATGAAACCCCGAATTTGCTGCTTGAATACTATGGTTTTACACCTTCGCTTTGCTACTGTAAAACACACATCAAGGTTAATATTACCAAATGATGGGTTAGATGCTTAGTTGCTCTGATTTTTACCTTCACTTCGCTACAGTAAAACCGCTGCATAAGCCAATGTTACCAAATGTTGAATTAGATACGTTATGTTCTTGGTGGATGGGCTTAGCGCTTTCTCTAAACCCCTCTCCCCAATGCCGGCTTCGCCGTTGGTTTATTCATCTTGTACGGTACTCAATTCTTTAGTTTGTCTACCTTCTTGAATATTTTACAGTGTATATAATGACCTGATAGATTCAGTCGCTGTAAAAATTGTTTATTGAAATGCAAATCCTATTGCGCAATGCAATGGGAACTGTAATACTCCACACTGTAAATGATGTTTTGAGTTTGGATCTACTCCATGTGTACCTGAAAATGCGCAACCGCACAATTAGGATCAAGCAAGATAAAGCTTCTAAATCTAAAATATTTCACTAAACAAATGTAGCTCAAGCCTCTCATCAAGTATAAGAATTAGCATCACTTGACGGTTAGCGGCACAAAAGAAAGAAAAAAAAGTGCTCGGCCTCACCAGGGATGTTGCTTCATCTTGTGATTGGAAAACAAAAAGGTAACCGGCTCTTGACGTCGGTTTTGATGGTAAGATAACATGAAAGATGCAGCCTGGGGGGCTTTAATGAACCGCACAATGGTCATTCATCGCCAAGAGTGTGCTTATTGCTTTTTGTGAGATGAGTATACATTTGCTTGTGTCACAAATGTTTCTTTTACGAATTTGGATACAATAACATTGACAAAATCAAAGAAATGGACGCACATTCTATCAGAAATGTCAACTCATATGATGTAAAATCAACATAAAAGCAACACATGTTGGCTTTCTGGACCTGGCAAAATGATGAGGCCATCTTTTTCTTTCAGATAATAGTTGCGATAATGCAGCTATAAGACCATTTCAAACAAAAAAGGGTGGTTACATGATGACTTGGTCAATAAAGTTGTGTGTAATCTTTAGCCAGTTTTGTAACTCTGTTGTAACCTTTCTGTTTTATTTTGTTTTACTTTGGAATCATATCACAAACTCACAACACCCACCCTGATTTTTGCTTTTGGATGTTTTCTTTTCTAAATTAGAAAATGAAACTTGGTTTTCTCGATACCATTCATAAATTATGTTGGGTCCTACTATACACAACAAAACCATACTGGAAGAAGAAGAAGAAGAAGAAGAACAAGAACAAGACATGGATAATGATGATCACATCTTGAATTATCTGACTGACGCTACTGTCCACGATAACATACGCTACTATCAAGACATCACAAGGCTTCTGAGGCACAACAACAATAGAGCGCCTGGAGAAGCTGAGCCAATGAATGGCGATGATGATCATTATTTGTACACTAGCAGCACCAGTGTTGATCTCTCACCCAACAGCAGCTACAGCAAAGCAAGGCGAGAGCAACAAGGCGGAGTCTACGCTTCTGCTTCTTGTGTTGATGCTGATAGCATTGTTGATGCTGATTTTGATGCTAATTATGCTTCTCTGGATGATACTACTGCAGCATTTCAACATCAACAACAACAATTTGGTATTAATAGTCTATTGCCTTGTTCCTCTTCTTCTTTAAACATGTATCATCATCAACATCGGCGTTTACCCTCCACATCCACATCTACTTGCTCGTCTTATACATCTCGTATGATGCTGCTCGATGAAGACATCCTGTCGTCTGCCATGACAGCCGCTACCAGTAACGCATCTACAGCTACTTCAAATGCACATCACGATACCAGCGACAGTATTCTCATGAAACAAGCGCTCAAGCAGGCACAGCAGCGAAAAAGAAGAGAAAGCATAGGTGAAGTGGTCACCATCAGAAAGAGACCCGCCTCAACATCTGTTGTACCCAGATTAACAAAATCATCCGTTTTGCAGACCAACAGCACTATCAACAGTGCCAGCAGCAATAGAAAAAGATCGCTCTCCAACATACATCACAACAACAATCGTAGAAAGTACTATTCTTTACAGCAACCACTCAGTCAATCCGAGCGTAATAAACTAGCTTCCTTGGAGCCGTCGCTATCATCATCGTCGATAACTCACAGCACATTTGCTGCTGCTGGTGGCGGTGGAGTTCATTGGGACCCTCACATAGATGCTTTCGAAATTCTCAGAGCCAAAATCACGGGGATCACGCGATCCATGCAAGAGTTTCATGTTCAGGAACTCTTCCATGACGAGATTATGGGACAGAAAAGGCGTCAAATGGTCAGACCATCAAGGACCATCTCTTCGCCCATCATCACAACAGAGCATAGAAGCAGCAACAATAAACGAGAGCTCAAGGGAAGACGCTTCAGTATGGCCAATTTGAATGAAAACAACTCACTGTATCTCGGTCATCGTCGCATCAAATCACAGAGTTTTTTGCCGAGTGATAAAGATGAGGATGAGGAGGATGACAACAAACAAGAGGATGAAACATTAACACGATCGCTTAATCATTATCGGATGCACCAAGACCATAGCAGCTACAACTACAGCGAGGAAGAAGAAGAAGAGGAGGAGGATGAGCTCAGTGAGAGACAGCTGAAAAGCCCCAACTTGACAGCACTGTTTACCACTACCAACAGCTTGATAAACTCTCGACTCGATGAGTTATCTGAAACAGCCAGCATCAAATCCAACACATCTCAATTAGAGTGGCAAAAGCAATTTCTAAGCCTTGTCACCAGTTGTATACACCAATCCGAAGCACTTGAGTCACTGTCTACTGACGTCCTGAATGCGGAGCACCGTGTGAGAGAACTGATGCTGGTGAATGATACCCTTCATGAACAATTTCATGAAAGAGAAAAGCAATACGAAGAGCGCATCCGAGAGTGCCAACAAGTAGCTCATCAGCAACTCGTCATGATTGATTCTCTGGAAGAGTTGACGGCTGATATTAACATGAAGATGGAGTCGCGTAGACGAGAAATGCACCGGCAAGAAGCGCTGAGAGCACTGGATGCCAACAACACGCTGCAGGACCAAGAATTAGAACTGCAACATCAACAAAATGAAAGATGGAACTTCCAGAGATCAGTAGCAGATCTATTAAATATGGCCGATAAACATGATGTGATTCAAAAGATGAGATGGGACGTTGGCATGTTTGTTGGTGGTGGTGTGGGGACGGGACATGTTATCCACTCGTATCAGGACAAACTCAATGGTATCGACATGATGATAGCAGGGACAGGCACAACGACAATGCCTTATCGAGGAGGAGATATCCAGTACAGCGATCAAGAAGAAGAAGAAGAAGAAGAAGAAGAGCAAGCACAGACAACCACCTTCTCCATATCGCCATCCATACATCATATTCGACTTTATCAACATCAATACATTTTGCATCTCAGTAACAGAGACAGACAAACAAGGTTCTCTCTGTTACCCAAGTGTCTCTGGGTGCCTGACCATGAAACAAACCAATGCCAATTTCAACACACCAAGCGACATTTGCGATGTAGCACAAGGTTCTCCTTTTTTCAAAGAAAGCATCACTGTAGACGATGCGGCTCCATCGTCTGCCAAAGACACAGTGCGAATAGATTACCGCTATTCAACACTTCCAAGGCACACAGCACAACCGGCCAATGGAGCAGAGTATGTGATGGTTGCTTTTATGATTTGATTATGCATAAATAAACAAATAAAATCTATCCCTTTCATTCTTTATTAATTTATTCTTTCGAGTGTGTACGTGCGTATGAATTGAAGAGTATGTTTGTATCTGTTTATGTAATTGTATGTATATGCGTGTATAGATTGAAAAATAAAAGCAAATAGCTATTCATAAGGTGTGGTTCATAATAATGTACTGTATATAATGTAAACTGTGTATATGATGGATGAGGAAGGGAAGGGGGATCTTTATGTAAAAAAAAATGATATTAATAAAAAGGGGTGGGGGTATATTATTAAATCTAAAAGGCATAGTATTTATGCTTGTAATGGGTGTAGTTGCGCGTGTGTGTGTGTGTGTGTGTGTGTGTGTGTGTGTGTGTGTGTGTGTGTGTCATGTCTGTCTATAGATCATGGTCAAGAAAGTCCAAGTCATCTGCTTCGTCCTTGTTTGATACTTGCTGTGATGGCTTGTCGTCTTCAAGACTAGACACTTCCATCACACCGTTGCCTCTTTCAAATTCATACACCATGACAAGAAGAGGATCCGCCTTGGAGTCGACATCTTCAAAAGACTATTGAAACAAAGTATGAATAGGATGCTTATCATTGTGAATTTAGTGCATTTCTTACCTGGACGATACACAGGTTGTTGATGGCTATATCCACTTCATCCCAAGATTGCAGCGATCGGATACCCTTCATAAAGGCATCAAAGAACTGATTCACAAAGACAAAGCTGTACATGTATTTCCCCTCGTTGACCCAGAGAGCCTGTTGTACTTCTTTGGATTCCAACACAACATTACCAAACGAGTAAATGGTGGTTGTGCATTCAATGGTGCGACGGGTTTTTGTCTCAAAAAACGAAGTATTATTGAATGCAAAGTCTGCAATAGAGAGATTCAGATCAAGCTTAGTCTTGGCCATCAGTGTGTTGAGGGAAGCCAGGGTGGAGATGATGGGGCATTTCTCTTTGGAAATTGTCTCTTTGGAAGAAACAGAGGGGATGCCAGTAGCGTGACAGTGAGGCAGTTGCGATAAATTGTGCGATAATGGACGACATGAAGGATCGTAAGGCAGGGCATATTCCAAATATAGGCACAGATAGTTTGGCCACAAGGGGTATTGCTCTTGCTCTTCACCGTGCAATGACTTTCTTTTCAAGCAACTGGAGGTGGTGATATCTGTGGTTGATTTATCCTTGAGCATATCCAAGCTATTGATTAATAGTTCTTGCTCTGCTGCTGTAATGGCTAATTGCTGCTCTTCTTCCAGCAAAGGTGTAGTGAGGATATCTGTGTTATTAGCAGTTGTAGAGCCAAAGAATGGATCCGTCATCAAGTTTAAATCAAGGGGGTTCATGCTATTTGCAGTAGCGAGTAAAGACTGCTGCATGGGGTCATACACATTTTTGAATTGGAGCATGGAAAGCACTTGCTGCTGCTGTTGTTGATCATTGTACATGATATCAAATATGTAGTCTGTAGGTGAAGGCGACGAGTTGATGGAGGAGTCATCGGATGACAAGGAATCAATGGATCTATACGTCTTCATTTTGACACCCATGGGATGATGTTGAAGGGGATGGTGATGGTGATTTGGCATATGCATAGGATGATGAGGATGAGAAGGGCGAGTCTTGGGTTTAGCTGCTGCTGATGTTGTTGTGGAAGCATTATTGCTATCATCATTATCAACGGAATCAGTCAATAAACGCATGACTATATAATAAATCAATCAAAACGAACAGCGGTCATCAGTGTGCCAATCTTACAATGCGAATCTCCCTTGCGAGTATTCTTCAATACTTGAATATGGGATGATACTTGCTTTCTTGTACGAATTTTGCAAGTTTTGCGATAGATAAAGTCTGAAATCAGCTCGTTGCGGCCACAAGGCTTTCCGTTGACGAGGATCTTTCTTCTGCCCAGCTTAGGAATTGATTCCAATGCTAAAATTAAAAGGGGTTACATATATGCGATTGATTCATGCAAAACTACATATATGGAGTGTACCTTCGACAAATGCAGATTCGACATCTGGGGGCCATACTTGCTCTTCTTTATCTTTGTTATTATTATTGTTGATGTTATTTGACATATCATTGGCATTTAATCCGACCATGAGATCGCTGCTTGTGCTCATCATGGAGTCTTTTCTCAATGACTGGTGATGGAAATGTCTTGATCTCTTGTCTTTGTGATCATTGCTGTTGTTGCTGTTGTTGTTAAAGAATAAATCTTGAGGACAAGAAGCGAGCATAGTATATAAAGGAAAAATAAAAGGATAAAAATGATGGGGTTAAAGAGAGAGAGAGAGAGATGGAAAGAGAGAAAAAAAATGGTCAATTGAATTGAAAAAGTACTTCTTTTTATATGGTAGTATGAAAGAATACTTTAGAATGAAACGCTTCTCATCCAATTTTTTAATGTATTATTATTTACATTAGTTTTTTTTTAATTAAAATCATAATCATAACAACCTTTATTATTATTTACTGTTGAAACGGATCAATGTCTTTATGCTGTGTTATATATGTATAGATGCGTATCATTTCAGTAGCTAGAGATGGCTTTGTTGAGAGGATTACACAAAATGGCATGATACACACGTCCCTTTTTCTAAATCAAAGCTTGATGTGATGGTTGTTGTTTGTGTGTGGAATGAATTTTATATGTATAAATACGGCATACATGGCTCTCGATCACTTCCATGGGCACCCGAGCGAGCAGAAAATCAAACCCTTTTTCTAAATTAAGCGTTATTAAACCCTTTTTTATATAGAGAGCCTTTTTCTTTTTTTTTTTTTTTTTTTTTTTTTTTTTAATTAACCAGCCAAATGATACACACTATTACAAATCCAGGGGTAGATCAGGATCTATTAATGCGAATCATCGATACATCCCACATAGAGAGAAGAAAATCAAGGAGAACAAGAAGAAAATAATATAAAAAAGTGGCGGGTAAAATGATGTGAGGGTATGTACTACATTTTACCACCACCACGATGCATGAATCTAAATATTTATCTACTGTCTGTTTCTCACTTCTCTGACTCTTCCCCCAAAATGTGATATATTACGATACTATTTATTTATATAGGTTAGAGTGAGATATATAGAGAGAGAGAGAAATAAAAGGTGGGTATATCGCAAAAGCAAGTCGAAATCAATCAGCAATGTCCAAAAAGGACAAATGATTTGTTTGTAAATATTTTGAAATCAAAATTGACCGTTGCTCATGTTGTTGTTGTTGTTGTTGTTGTTGTTGTTGTCTCTCCGAAGACTAATCTTCTTCTTTTGTGATTTTGCAACATAGTACTTTAGAAGATTGAGTTGGTCTTCCCTAAAATCTGTCAAGAACTGGTACATGTCGTCTCCAATGATTTCGTGAAAGGCGACCATGGCATCCACACACGATTTTCGTATATTGATAAGAGGGTGATTAATGGCCTATATATCTGAACGATGAGATCAAACAAGTCAGTTGGTTACCATGGTTACACTTGCCTTGAATATGGCATTCACGCCACCTCGCTTGGATAACCATTCATCAATGTAGAATGTCTCGTTCATCTCCTTCACCCATTTACCGAGATATGTAAATGCAGAGCCTACAGGATGGTATCTGACGTCGGTCAATTCCTCGTTACATGGCAATATTAATAGTCGATAAATAATAAATGCCATTAACATCTCGAAAGCCGTGGGAGGGTTCAATGTACCCAAAACTGCGTCTAGTGCATCTTCTGCAGCAACGCAAATCTAAACCCGAAAACCGTCAGAATTGCGTACGATAAACAAAGGGCCGCATACACGCTTACCGTAGGATTATCGTTGCATCGAATATCTAATAGTTTCTCCATGAGTTGCGATTCTAAACTCTTGCCCTGATCATCTAATTTTCGTTCGTAATAACGAAACAAGCCAGTTTGAGTTACTGCTAGTTGACGGATGCACTCCAATGCAACAGTGTTGTTGTCCAAATGGGGTAGGATCGCCTGTACTGTCTCCACAAAGTTCCCAGCATCACCCAAAGCACCAGCCCATGTCTCGCTCCCGGTTTCTTCTATGCCTCCTTGATCCCAGCGTCTTCGGATAGGCACTTCTTTAAACAAGCGAGTTAATTTACGAAATGTATCGGCATGTGTTGTTGTTGATGATGACGCTGAATTCAATTTATCTATTAACGTATACAGCAATGTCGTCTTATCCTTGAGATGTCTTCCATTGGAAGTACCATTGGTAGTGGTGGAAGTCGTTGTGGTGGATTGAGAGACAGCGACAATGTTGGTTCGCACATTGGATCTGAATACTGGATTTGGGAAATTGACTTTTTCAGGGGCAAAGAATGGTACGTGAGTGGGAATAGGATATGTCTCTAAATTAGGTTCAGAGGGCAGCAGTTGTGTTGGGGGTGCAGGGACATGAGGCGCTACTGCTGTTGGTGCTGGTGGTGATGGCGCCACAGACTCTGCGACTGGCGATGCTGTCTGTGGTAATGGTGTCACTGTCGATGATGGCTCTGACAAAGATTTCTCAGGTTGGCTTGTTACTGGTTGAGGTGCATCAATAGGGGGTAAAAGAGGAGACGATGATACAACCTGCTTTGTTGTTGTTGTTGACGTAGATGTACCAGAGACCGTGCGACCATCTAATATGGATGCAGTAGCAGGACTAGTGTCGTGAGTATACTATCAAAAAGTTTTTTTTTTTTTTTTTTTTTAGCTGACAATAGTAATCAGATGTGTATGCTTGTCATACCATAACTTCGACTACATTCTGTTTGGGGCCAAAGTAGTCAGGGATAGGAACCTCATCTTGTACCTTTCTATGCTCAAAAGGTGTAGCAACGGCAGCAGTGGAGGAGGATATCAAGTGTGCGTCATGATCTAAAATGTCGTTTCTCTCTTGTAGAGTGAGCTTGTCTACCAAAGGAGCGTCGATGAGGGGTTGTGATGTCAAGTCTGAGCTGGACGCATTCAGAGGAGGATCATCGTACAGCACCTCATCAATAGCGACAGGTGGTTCACTGGAATCCATCAAAGGAGCTGGTAGTGTTTCTGCTTCAAATAAAGGCTCGCTGTGCTGTATGATATCGTCAACTGCCATTATGGATTCCTCAGTGAGCTGTTGCTGTGGCACAATAGACAGAGGCGGCTCTACTCTAATGTGAATCCCCAAAACTCTGCATATCTTGTTGACCGAATAGTCATCGTATGTGGTGGTTACCATTTCAAACAATCGCTGGTTAAGTAGTCGGATGTGCTTGATGAAGGTGACGAGCGGAGCATGCCACATGGTGCCTGAAGTAGACGTGGTGATAAGAGGCAGCAAGATGGCCAGACATTGCCGTATATTATCGTCCGATTCAAACCATTCTGAAGTGGCCGAGGCTGCCGCATGGCTATCGTTGTTGTTGACCAGATCCACATACTCTGTAGGTACTCCTTCAAAGGCTCTGGCTGTAACGTCTACATCTTCGCTTAATCCAATTAATGGTGTCACAAGCTCGTCCATCCATTCCAAAAACTGTTTAGTGAGTTTTCTTCTGTTTGCTGGTAACCGAGTAATGTCCTTTTTGCTTCCAATAGCCACTCTATCAAACGAAGAGGTGGTAACAGCTAACGATCCCGGCGTATTTGCAATAGCAAAATTGCCGTACTGGATCAAACAGTTGAACAAGGTATCCACGAGCGCAGGATGATGGGATTGCAGGAATAGTTTTGCTCTCACAAGGCCCATTTGAGCCAGCTGCTGCTTCGCTAGATCGTTCTCTGATTTACCATCGGCATTGGCCTCCAGTATTAGCTTGGGAATGTATTCTTCAAATGTCAGTAGTCGAAACATGATGCAGGTGACGGAATCCCAGCTAAACAGAGGCTCAGGGTAGTGGTCCTCCCACAGCTTGATGACAATGACTCGTAGTTGTTCTCCATAGACGGGCGGACTGTTGGGGACATCCAGCTGGATTTCATTATTGTTGTTGTTGTTGTTGTTGTTGTTGTTGTTGATATCAAATGAGGGAGGGAATGGGGCTAGTTTCTTTGCTAGTAGTACAATGCCCTCGCATCGTTGAAACATATCATCACTTGTGATCAGATTCATGAAATTGCTGGTAGGTTTTCGCTTGATTAAACTGACAGCTGACTTTTTTCGACTCAATGTTGGTACACGCGTTTTGTGTGTAGGTTGATGTTGTGTAGGATCTTGCTGCATTTGAGACGAGATGGAGGAAGGCGGTGGTGGCGATCGCAGATGGGGTGGCGACACGGCTCGGTTGTTGGATGGCGACATGGATCGCTTGAGTGATCCGTTCGAGGCGCTGGAAGTGGAAGGCGATAGGTCCTGGTGGCGATGTCTGCCCAAGGAACTGGATGCTCGAGGCGATATAGTAGGGCTATGCATGGATTTGGCAGTACTGGCTTTTGTGCTGGTTTTCGACTTTTCCAACTGTTTCTGTGCGGCTGGAGGTAACTGTCGCAAGATGCTGTGAATTGTGTTAGTACTGCTCAAATATGCACCAAGATATAGTTACCCCTCGCCTCTGTCTCTCCAATGCTCCCAAAATATCCAAAATGCCTCTCTGCACACTTCTTTCACAGCCGGGATTGGATCATTTAACCCCTTGACAATAATGTTCTCAAATTGCTCTGTGCTATGACTACGATCTATTGTTTGCCGAGTGCGGTCATGATGCGCATGTGTCTGCAACAGTGTCTTGATATAAGTCATGGCATACAATCTCACCTGGCTATTTTTTTCGTTCATGGACAAGTGGAGCATGTTCATGATCTTGGGGTAGAACTGTGTGTGCTTGAGAAAGGATTTGGTTGTTTCCAGCGAGGCACTGGCTACCATCTTTTTGGTCAAGCTAGAGCACCGCATCATACACAGGAGGATCTGATCTGTGGTGTAGTTGTCCAAATGCCTGCCAATGTAGATACCAATGTCTGTAACCAACAACAGGGCCTTGACTGCCAGTTGAGTGCGAAGACTCTCGACCTGCACTTGGAGTGAGATTCCATGGTATAGCAAATACATGGCACACTTACGGCTTTAACAATGCCATCCACCATCTGTTTCATACATGGCATCAAAACTTCAAGGTACGGTGATTCCGTTGCGTTTCCCCGAAGAATACCTCTCAAACGTGTTATGGATTGATCTCTTGCCTCCCAATTAAACTCTGTTTCCTTGTCGTGGTATGCTTTCAGCATTTTGCTGAATTCTGCTTCTAAATCTTTGGCACTCCATATCTACAAGTGGGTGTGTTGGTGTATGCTGGTACCTGAAGGATTTTTTCAGTGTTGGATTTACCTGTACAGGATCTACGTCTGTGGATTCGTCTCTGTGGATAGTCATGCTGCTTATTGATTGTTATATATATATATATATATATATATATATATCAATACAATGAAATAACAAAATAGCGAGAAAGAAAGAAAAAAAAAAAGAAGAGAAGAGGAGACAGAAGGAAGGAGAAAGAGAGGCAACTAGACATATAGACACACACATCTGTATGTCTTTCTCCACACGTGATGAGACGGAGATTATAGCACAATGGAAACACTTGCTAGAGCATACAGCAATGGTAATACCAAGGTCTTTTTTCTTCCTTCTTTCACTTTTTCTTGTTATCAGTACATATATATATATATAATACAACATGGCATCTTCTGCTGGCGGTTCCGAGCTCTTCTCCAGCTATGAGCAAGACTTTACATCCATCACAGACTCCATCAAACAAAAGATAGAGCACCAAATCCCAAACCAAAAAGGAGGTTTGTATTTGCTGACCACACTGCTGGTTGCCAATGTACTTATTTGAGTGTGCTTCACAGAGGAAAGGAAGGCTGTTATCCGTGCAGTTGAAAGAGAGATTGATGAAGCTGATGAGATTGTAAGTTACATTCATAGGCTCCTCTACAGTAGCAGCATACTGAATTAGCACATATAAAAGCTTGGCCAAATGGAAATGGAAATTTTGAATATTCCTACGCCATCACGCACTCGTCTACAAGCCAAATTGAGGCTTTACAAGTCCGAGGCAGAGAAGCTCAAGAGAGATTTGGTAAATAAGGGGATCTTCCTGTAACGCCAAATGACATAATTCGCTTACAAAGACGTACAGAGAAGAACCACAGCCATTGTGCCCAAGAACTCAGATCGAGATGAACTGCTTGGCGGGTTTGGCTCGGGAGAGAATGACGATGGAAACGACTTTGATGCATCCACCATGGATCAACGTCAACGTTTATTAAGCGGCACTGAAAGATTAGGTCAATCCAGTCGTCGTTTGGAAGATAGCCATCGTTTAGCTTTGGAAACTGAAGGCATTGGCATTAACATTTTGAGCACATTGAAAGGACAACGTGAGACTATGGTCCGGGCAAGGGATACTGTAAGTGTGCAGTATGATTTATGTGTGCGATGATATTAAACATTGGTTTCTACAGCTTGCAGAAGCCGATTCGCACATTGACAAGGCATCCAAGACGCTCAAAGGCATGGCACGTCGGTACGTACTGATAGAGAGAAAGAAAGAAATCAACACGATCAAAAGCAGACTAACACTCAACACAGTATGGCCACCAACAAACTTATTACTGCTGCTATCATTTTAATCTTGATTGTTTTAATCGTGTTGGTTATCTGGAGCAAACTATTCTAACTAACTGGCACATTGTAGCTTCTTTTGAAAATAAAAAAAAACACACACACAAGGGCTCTAATCATCATTAGCATCTCTGATACCTTCTTCAGCAATTGCAAATGTACATTCACTTTCTGGCAAAGAGGGCGAGTCATACACCTTACAGATGCGGTTGTCTCCTCTTCCCTTCTTAAAATGTAAACGAGTGCAGCATGAATGAGCCATAATGTTGCCGCCTGTAGGCTTTTTTGCGTCGGCTGTAAACATGGATGCGGAGCCATCTACGTTGGACAGCATTTGATTTGTTACTACAACAGCAACACCAAATTCATCGGCAATGCGCTGTAGACTTCGTAAAAAGCGGGCTAAATGCATTTGACGTGCTGATAGCTCGCCACGGCCCAGGTAGTCGGTACGATAGAGTGAAATGATGCTGTCCACAATGAGCAATGCAAATCTGTGTAGATTTTGGTTACTTGGTTTCAGTACAAACGCACATTTAGCTTGACAGACCTCGTTTCAGACATCATGGCAGCTGCCTGGACCAAGAGAGATGTTTGATGGTCGGTGTTGTAGGCACGAGCATATGCAATATTATCCAAGCAAATTTCTGCATCTAGACCAAATCTATTGCAGCAAGAAATGAGAGTGAATATCTTGATTTAGCGATCAAACATGTGTACCTGGCTGCAATAGATAGTATTCTACTGGATCGAAAAGTGCCCTCTGTATCAATATAGAGGCATTTGCCTTCCGCGCCACCCTGTTCCATTGAAAGCTGTGTGCTCTTGTGTCAGTGAAGCTTTCTCCTTGGTAACGTACATGTTGTACTGTACCTGACATGAGACGGCGAGTGTATGGCAGAGCTGCGTTTTACCACATCTAAACTCGCCAAACAGCTCAGTGATGGAGCCAGTTTCTATGCCACCGCCCAACAACGTATCAAGGTCTCTGGATCCAGTCGTGATGTAGATGAGCTCGTTTCTTCTCTGCTGAACATCAAGCGCAGTTGTAAAGCCAATGTCAATGAGGCCACTGACTAAAGTAGAAGCCATCAGTGTCCTCTTTTCAAGTGCCTCCTATATGTATACTACCTTCCTTGATGATTTTTTCTACTTTGGCCTCTGAAAGACCCTTGATGGCCAGCAAAGACTTTTTGGGGGAATAAGCAATAGCATCTACTGTGTAGAAACCAGCACTCTGGAGCTTCTTGATGTCTGTTTCTTGGATGCCATGTTTCTATAGCAAACATTGGCAGATGTGTAACAGTGCGATGAGGAACCTTACCTTCAATGTAGTGACGAGAACAGCAGAAAAGCCTTCATCATCCTCTTCTTCCTCCACCTGCTGTTCATGCTTTTGGTCCTTTTGCTTTTGCTTTTGTGGTTGCTTGGGCTTCTCCTGCTCCTGCTCTTGCCCCTCCTGTTCAAAGAAAGTGTCATGCTCACTGGCGTCACTTTGGACAAGCTGCTCTGGCGATGCTTGTTTGCTATTACGAGTGTTTGTCATGATGGCTACGCTGTAATGAATGGCTTAAATACGAACAAAAGGAAAGTTTATTGTATAAATATAAAAAAAAAAAGAAAAATAAATATAATAAATAGATGTAAATCCAAACAATCAACAGGTTCTTTTTTTTTTCGCTTTAATATTCAAATCTGAAAAATCAAGGTGATCCCATCGTTTTGGAGTTTGTAGGAGGCGTGATGGGGTAGATGGGGTAGTGCACTGTAGTGTAGTCCATGGCAGTGGTAACAAAGGTGCATTTTGACAGTTGATCTACATGTCAGGTTGTGAGTATAAAGAGCTAATGAAACATAATGTCAACTTACCCATCAAACTAGGAATTGGCGATGACTGCTTCCACTCTTTTTGTAGAGAGGAGGATGCTGTATTGTGATGTTGATTCCAGGCATGTGGCTGCTGCTGATCACTGACAGAATGGTGAGCAAGGGGTGAGGTGGGTGTGGAAATAGATGGCTGCATATAAGAGGAGGAGGATGTGGATGAGGATGATGGTGAGAGGGAGAGATTCAGCATGGAGGAAGCAACTACATTGGTCGAATGCTGTGATGAGCTTTGCTTCAAGATGCGAGGTGAGAGGGGTGGAGAGGGCGATGATACAGAGTTGTGATTTGTGGCAGCAGAGGAGGAGGTTTTACTGCTGTTGTTGCTATTGGGTGGAGAAACGTAAGGCAAGTTATCTAAATAAGCATGGATTCAGTTACACACGTGTACAAACCAATTTTACACAACAATTTTAAACTTACTATTACGATGGAACTCACTGTGCTCTTTTTTCAATGTAGAGGCAGATGACGAAGGGGAAGACATAGAGTGTATAGAGTGTCTCTGTTGACGAGCGTGTGTGGGGGATCGAGTGGAGGCGTGCTGCAAATGTGGAGATGACATTTTTCTAAACCCTGATGCTGCGTGCTTGAGCTCTTTGATCTCTTTTGTGAGGGGCGATTGAGACAGTGGACTGGGTGTGAAGGCTGTCATGAGTTTCTCGATTCTACGAAGGCGATCTTCTATACGATCAATAGCTTCATTGTCTCCTGCACCACCTGCATTTGTAGTGGCAGTAGTAGCAGAAGATGATGATGTAGTCGTGCTGGATGTGGTGGAGTTTAGGGCTGTGTTATCAGATGAAGTGGCTAGCGAAGAAGGTGTGATTGGTAGATTGGACGGAGACGAGAGAGATGAAGCGACTACGGATCTCTTTCTACGCTCTGAATTATTGACACAATCAATGCCATTGCTAGCACAAAAGCTACAAGGACTATTGCCATCACACTTTGTTTTACGTCTTCTACATGTTTCACAAGCAGAGCCCGAACTTAGGCGACGAGCAGTGTTTGTTGAGAATACGCTTCTTGGATGATCTGACACTACACTATAGACACAATCATGAAATTCGTCTATGCAATGTGAGCATGGCCTGCCTCCATTGCAGATGCGCTTTCTTCGTTTACAAGGCTCACATCCTCGGAGTGTTGAGCAGCGTTCCACAAGTTGGTTTCGGGTAGGGCTAGGATTGGATAATTTGCGATTGGTGGGTGAACTGGGAGGCATCGTATAAAGGGCTTTTGGTTCAAGTGTGTATACTGGGTGAATGAGCTGGGGCTTGTAAAGGTATGTGTGAGATGTCTCTTCTTCTTCTTTCTCTTCTTGATGTGAAATGGCAGAGGATGTGTAGTGTGATTTCCCGAGCGATCCTTGTCTAGTGTAGGTTCAATAAAAAAAAAAAAAGCAGATCAGACAGGTACAAAAAGCAATGCTGAGAATAACCAAGGAAAGAGGAAAAGAAGTAAAGAAAAAGAGGAAAAAAAAAGAGAGAGAGAGAGAGAGAGAGAGGAAACGGAAATTAAGATGGGAGAAAAGCCTAAAAACGATAGTGCAAGTCTATCGGTGTTCCCTCCGTCGTGTTCCTCTCTGTTTAGAGTGGCGATGGACCCAAATTTGATGATTTATTATGTGGGAAAACAAAAAGGGGTCATATCCAGGGCGAGACATTTGATTCAGACATGGGTAACTATCAGTCGGATTGGACGGATACAAGTAAAAGAGTCAGTACCGAACCAATCTCATTACAGGAAAATACCAAATAAACTATAATTCGGTACATGCTCGGGCGAACCTTTAGGTATATATATGGGGATCAGCCGTATGATGTACTTGATAGCTATATCCATTTTGTGCGTTCTTTATTTTTTTTTTTTTAGAGAGAGAGATAGCCACCAAGCAGCAAGATATACTATACATTAGATGCGGCATCCCTTGGACTACTTTTGATCATAATGTGGATATAAATATACAAACAACAGCAAAAAGGAACCCCCATCTCTCATCATCTCACAGGTTCACATACCCGTGATTTTCTGTTACAACTGTCTGTGCGTCCAGGAGATGCTCTGTTGTTTTTCCCATCACGTATGACGCTATTGCAATCAATTTGCTCTTCAGCAATAGGTGCAATGCTCTTTAGATTATATGGCGGACTTGTGGTGCTGGTTACTATAAATGATGGGCTCTGTGTACATCAATCACATCTTAACTCGGGCTTCTCGCTTGCATTATTTATAGTAGATGACACTCATTAGAGAATATAGAGTTAAATATATCGTGCATATGGTACCTGAACGTTTGAGAAACATCATGGCTGATGTCGAGCAAGTCCTTGATATGTCGCATCACTCTTTTAGTGTTATTTCTACACGTGAATCTTGTCAGAAAGATAATACGTTACTATACTTTCCTGCGCCTGTAATAAATAGAATGAATCTAGTTGGTAGGAACAAGCGAAATGACTAGAGTGGTTCCTATGATGCTCCAAGTTGTCTCTTCAATACCATCATTGCGGCCCGTTCGTTGTCAAAAGATCCGAAACTAGTTGGCAACGCATCACTATCTCAAACAACTCAAATGATCCATAGCACCAAGCAAGCTTCAATCCAATCATGCCGTTGTGGATGTATCGGCAGCCCTACATCACTCTGAATAAATGACACCAAATGCGATTTTAAGCTTTTGTGAGGTTACAACGATTCTTAATATCTCGTGTCTTGCAACCTCATTGCCAATCTCGTAAAACATACGAGACGGATATCGCGTGCAATCATGGTTGATATAATTGCAACGATTCACATGAGAAAAATGAAAGCTCAAAGTCTTTATTGCTCTTTGCTAATGCCACTCATCTCTATCTGCCATTTTCCACCTACACCATCATAGCGTTCTCTGTTTCACAAGGTAAATGATACACAATAAACTCGATCTCCTTTCGAAGAGAATCACAGAACGTATTTAGAGGGAGGTCATTGCTGTTGTAGCCAAATGGATTGTCTAGAAACACCAAAACATGAGCTTAAGGTGGTCAGTGTTTTATGCAATGTATCAAATACCTATTTGAGCTCCAATCGCATCAATGCCGAACAATGTGAAAGAGGCCAAGATGATGGTGGGTATAATCCACCACTTGAGCTGTTCCACCAGAGTAAACGGAATAGCCAATATGTACAAGGCCAAAGATTGTTTCCTATGTTGTATTAGCATCTTGGCATTCACACCTTACCGATGGCTTACTTACAAATGAACCACATACACAGCGGGGATAGGCGTGTTGACTATACGCTCCATGCCTGACAAGGAGTCATTCAAGTTATTCAAATGGGTGATGATGACATTGGAGAAAGCGCCATCAATTTTCCCGGCAGTTTTAGCTTGTGCCATGTACAAACTCATGCGAAAGATGATCTCCAGAGGAAGCGACATGTCCGAGTTACCCTCATCAGGTAAATCCTCCTCACAGCTGAATCTCGCCTGCCGTTTTTTCTTTCTCAATGCGCCGTCGGCATGGCTGTGGTTGGCGCTACTAGCACCATCGAATGTGGATGTGGCAGAAGAAGATGGAGCAGTGGAAGGACATTTTTGATTGCCCAAATCATGAATATCATCACCTCCTTGGTTAGCATCCAACAAATGGCTAGTGCTACCTTCTGCAACATTGGACACAACAACGGCATCATCATCCGAGCTATCATCCTTGATGATAAACAATTGGTCATCGGCAGCTGCAGGAATCCAATTTGGCGGTAGCAAGTAGTCTAAATCATAGTAATCGATGCCATATTCTCGTCTCAAATAGTGTTTGGTGGATACAGCAAATGCCAGCAACAACTTCATGCATCTCATCTTTTCCAGATGGTCGTTTTGTGTACGTTCTGGAATGCTGCACCAGATTAAGCGCGCAAGGTTTCGTGTATTGCTGGCTAAATCTTGCCACAGCTGTCTGCCCTCATAGTAACGTGCGTAGGATGTGTTGGCTCGGAATGCCAATAACAGACCAAGAACCACAGACAGCACAGGAACTACAAGTTGTATACAGATGGATCAACCGAGCTATTCCATTGCATGGATGGAGCCATATGATACGTACCGACGGAATTGCTGAGAGCGACGTGTGTCCAGCCCCAGGATATATACATGACACCAATAAAGTACGCATAAAGGGCCGTCAACGCAATCAATGGGAAAATGGAGGGTAATACCTATGTTCAAAACAAAAGATGAGCTAGGCTGGTTACGGGTACGTGTACACGAATACGTTACTGATCCTTTCAATCTAAAGACGTGCGTGTTGTGTGAGTGATGGAGGCTTTGAGCATGGAACAGGACGAATATGTATAGTTACCGAAGATGATCAGGGTATGATTTCAAGTGTCGGATCCAGCGTTTGGTGTAATATAGCGGCTTCAAATCATTGCTCAATGATTGACTTTTACTTGCTGACGAGGATGTCATGTTGAAATGCAATGGGTAAGAAAAGCCTCTAATGCAACTATATAAGCCTTCGTTAAGCAAAGAGTGAAAAATTGTTACAAGAGATGAAAACGCCCAATAGTTCCACTTTAGTTCATTAATTACGGTTACTTGTTACACATATCATGACATGACGATTGAATGCCTGTAAACACAAGCCTCGCTCTCGTTGGAACAGAATAAATGGCACAATGTCTATGTCAATGTCTTTGTTTATAATCGTGCTTCTTTTTATGTCACCATGGTGTACATTTCAAGTATTGCATTACTGAGCGCAGTCATCAAAGCACGTTGCTCTGTTCACTTGTATACATCTTGACACTCAGAATACCACAAGATGTATTAACCATTATTGATCGAACCCGCTTGCTCATTAAAGGCTATCCAAACTGATATCCATTAGCTTTCAGAACCTATCCAATTTGAAGATATTGAGATCATTTGGGCAACCACATATCGCTTCCTGAGGGCACTGATGTTGAGATCAAAGTAGTGTAACATTGTAGGTGCCTCAAAGATTAAATTTCAAATGGCTATTCTTTCCTTAGCCAGCTGCTACATGCGATAGCAGTGGGAAGGATATTTATAATCTGACATGTAAAGGGTAGTAATAGAATTAGATTTATTTAAACACTAAAATATAACGTCTTTTGATAAAGCATCGTGAAGAGACATTGATGAGAGAGTGCCATAGTCTTGGAACATCTGGTGCCTGGATCGAGAGTTCGCACTTTGGAGGCTTAATCTCCTCCGCCGCCTCCTCCGCCGCCTCCTCCACCGCTTCCTCCTCCTCCACTGCTATCACCACCACCACACCCACCGCTATCGCCACCATATCCACAACTATCGTCACCATATCCACCACTGTCGTAAATATATCCACCCCTGTCGTAACGATATCCACTGAATCCATTGTATCCGCTATTGCGATAACTGCCACCACCACTGCCACTACCTCTAGTGGGTCCAAGGTAGCGTTGTGTAGCCTCTCTCTCTTTATTTCGAGCCAGTCCTGCGGCATATTTTTCTTCAGCGCGCCACACGGTTACGTTGAGCAATGGCAAATGCTTCATTGAAGGTGATCTTGATAACATCTAATATCATGGGCGAGCCAATGGTAGCTGTACTGTTATACCAACGACTTTTGACGCGTTGAAAGTCCTTGACATCTTCAAAAGCTTTACTCCATGCAATGTTGGCATTATGCCAATTGAATCTTTGATCCCTAGAGGTGTAAGGGTAGCAGGGCAGATTGAGACATTTGCCTTCCATCAACTTGAGTCCTGAGCCAGCTTTGTTTCGAATAGGCAAATAATTAGACGCTTGTTTAAAGCATTGCATTTTTCATATAAACTTACATGTTGGGAGCACTGTTAATGGCTGGCAATGTTAGAAACCTAGAACTAGACAGTAAATTCTAGAACAACTCATCTTTTGTGAAGCTAAACACAGACCAGTCAGAGGCTAAAAGCAAATACGATTCAATCAGGCTTAAATAGACTAAAAGCAAGCTAGACATACCTGATTTATCCAATGATCTTAATGTTGAATACTGAGACATGAACTTTAAGTTTTCGAAATCCTTGTAGCTGTCTATAAGGACTGTCAGATTAAGCTTTTTGACAGTTCATAACATATCAATTACCTGACTTTCAGATGTAGGCTTCTTTGACATCATATTTATCATACAGGCGTGCTAGATGGGATTCTCATTTAGTATGATTGATCTATTTAATCCCTAAAAGAACGAGTACCTGTCTTGGCAAATGAATCTATTCTCAAACGCAATGTCGAGAAATCAATGTAATGGTGCTGAATAGCTTTCTTGATTGATTGCATGGTATCATGATGCGAGCGCTTTGCTTTTAGTATATCCCACTCACATTTAGTGATTTGTATGTATTTGTCTTCTTGGCCATGAGGAATTACAGCGTTAGCGCCCGCTATCTTTCCGTTGGCATATGCGTGGCTCTTGACTCGAAATTCGTTGGTTTGCAACAAATGTGTGCGCCTGGCAGTTTCTTTGGCAGTAGCTGTTAGTAGTTGTTCATACCTGATTTTAAGACAGCTACACACTGGCTTTATACGTAGGAACAAGAATGACATTTGGTTTCTTTGCTGAGGCTTCATTCAGGCGAGCGAAATGAACGTAATCCAAAGGCATTTTGGAGAAATCGTGGGCCGTCCATTTCACTGTCTGGGTTACTGTATAGTAGAATGCGTACTGTCCAGCCAAGTCTTTGATCAAGTCGGCCGAACTGTAAATATAAGGGCTGCTGAAATAGGTGCCTCTGGCTGCTTCAATGAAATCTATAGATATAGCTTTCAGCATCGTTTGACTGACGTTGAATAGAACCACATACCATCTATGGACCCGTCATCCTTCTCTCTCTCGCTTCTTTCTGGTTTTTGACAAGGTAGCCTTTGATAGCATTCAGGCCTGAATCAAAAGGCAGTGCCTTGAGGTCGTCAATCGATTTAATGTACTGTATGATTTTTGTATGCATCTTTCCGATAGTTGCTTTCGTGTATTGTGAGTTCCTATACAGCATTGACTTGTGCAAGTCAGTGATCAAGTTGGCTTTTCTCACATGATCCATCGTGAATTGCGAGTTGCAGCGATAGCAGCAAAGAGCTACTTTGTGATCCAACCGCCATTCAGCAAAGTCTTGCCTGCAGTAGCAACACAAATGCATATGATAAGTGTGGCACTTTATGAGTCAAACGTGCGCAATACATACCATTTTACCTGTAGATCAATATAGCAGACGATGCAGGTCAATTTGGCATATTCTTTTTGACTCGAACTCAATATGTTCTCTTTTGTCAAGTACGTAGGTTCTTTAAATCCCAATCTGTCTTCCCAATAATGTGGAAGCACCTTCTTGCTATGATTATTTACCTAATGTTATGTGAGCAAGTGGATGGCAATCTCGTTTAAGCGCGCAGTAACTCACTATTACATCAAGCTTGGTAATCTTTACATGTTTTCCAAGACAAGGAAACTCGCGGTTACAGTCATCGTCAAAAGTGTCTGTATTTGCTTTGTGTTCTTGCATGCATATCGCAATGTCTTTTTCAACAAAATCATTCAGTGTAAGGTCTGTGCATTTGCTTACATTGCATCTTACCAAGGGGAGGACAATTTGGATTGGACAAAGAGTTTTTATAGGTGGCATGGTGAAAGTACCTATATTCAGCACGGACCAGAAAGAGCTTCATCTCTGCCTCTGTCATGCCCTTGGTGACCTCAATGTACTTTGCAAGCATTGAAAGGTAAGCATAGCATTTATACTGGTCGAGATAGTTGAAAGAGTGACAATAGGAATCGATTGCTGGCAAGGAGACCCGCCTGCCAAGGTCAGGGTTACTCTTACCGAGCTCTATAAAAGTAGGCTGATGCATTGTCAACAAAAAGAGGTGGTTGACAAATGAAAACAAAATAAATATATAGTTTTTCAAGTGGCATAAATGTAACATGAAATACTGAGGAGGCTGTGCTCTGTAGCAAGGATTCATATGATGCATCGTGGGCTACAGGATGGCTTCTTTAGCCAATCTAAAATTAGTTGATTACAAACGAGCCTGTCGACGCTACGGATGACTCTCTACCTTTGCTTTGCTTCGATGAGAGTCAACCTACGCAACTGCAGTTCACGCAACCGATTATCCTTGCTCATCTTATTCAAACACTGCTGCTTTTATTTAAACCTTCCACTTATACATGAGAGCCCATCATATTATTTGTGGATCGGACTCTTAGTGATGGTCCACGTCTGTATACACGTAGCTACTGCGTATACGGGTAAGCAGCATACCGGCGTGTCCCCTTTTCAGTCGAGTGCGTGTCTTGCGCAGCAAAAACTGGGTACATTTAAGCCGTGTTTTCTCGCGTTAGGAGCCGTTTTAGATTGTCAGAATAGCACCAAACAATTGCTCTCAGCTGGCAGTTACTTATTGCCACTATTGCTCAACTTTTTGGTGATGGTCAAAAATCGACCAAAAAGCATGAGGTACTTTTTTTTAAAAAATTGTTTTTATTGATTGCTCCGTGTAAGTAGGTCCCTAGGGCACTACCAAGAGGCGGGCGCAATTGATAGATATTCAATTGTATTTAGGATAAAGCGATAGATGACAGGAACAGATGATAGATGACAATTGTGATTAGAGAATTACACTTGTTTGTGAATTTCAGTTTGGGCATGTAGTTGAAGGAGCTCGTTCTTGATCTGCTGGACCACATCGATCCATGTAAATGGAATCGAGTGAAAGATCATACGAACTTGAGCTCGCCAAATGTTGCCAAGTGTTACCAGTACGACCATGTGAGCAGTGGTGTACGATTTGGAGACATATTTGATGTTTTCAAAGTCAAGAGAGGAACAGGCTTGGATAACATCACCAATCGAAACGGTTGGCCACAGGAATTCAAAGATGATAGCTTTCCAGATGGACACCTTACTGGAACAGAGGAAAAGCAAGTATACAGCATTTTCTTCTTTACCACAGATCAGGCAGAGAAGTGATTCAGCTATCTCAAAGTAGTGTAGCAGGCGTTTGGTCGGGATGGTGTGGGTGAGGAAGCGATAGATGACATTACGGTGGACAAGGTTCAGGGACAGAGACCAGAAGAAATTCCAGTTGGACCTGGCGATGCTGGAGGTGTGAGCCTCGATGCATGCTGTGCGGAATGTTCTGGTTGAAATCTGTCGAGTGAGGCCTTGCTGGCTGTTGAAGTCATAGGAGTCAATGAACGGTTTGAAGGAGATGTCGGTTGTGCGGTTGGTGCCATCCTGAGGGGGTTGTAGCATGAGGCTAAAGTACGGCTGGATATGTACTTTGTTCTCGTTGATTTGCTTCAGGATTTTCTTGCAAGCGCGTCGAATGTCAGCTGGGATGGTTGGTGCTTTTCGTGCTTCTAGTTGCAGAGGTTGGTTAGGATTGGGTTGATAAAGATCCTTTACTTGCAACTGAGTGACCCTAATCGGCATTTTGGAGACAGTGGCAGACGGCTGCAGAATGGCTTTGACAGGTAGGATGGAGGCGGTAGCAATGTTGAGGTGAACTGGTTCATTGATGCGTTTGAGGCGGTCAACTGATTTGTAGATCATTGTTACCGTGTTGGTGCGTTGTTTGGTGAGACCAGTGGTTCGTGTGAGGGGAAAGAGCAACGGAACCTGCACATGCGCACTCTGATTTTGCTTATTCACTAGCATGACCAGCATGAGATCTAGGATGTGGGGCGAATCAGAGGGATGGAGGAGCGGTTGAACCCAACGAAAGTATAGGGCTGATTGTTGCAGAGTAACATCCAGAACACCTAATCTACCTCATGGCTTCGGCTTGGTCCATGTGGCCCAAGGGATAACAGGAAAGATACCTTTTCGTAGAAACTTGGTGCAAATGGACTGGATAGCTTGGACATTATTTTGAGCAAACGGAGTTACTCGTAGTACATACCAGCATTTGGACAAGATCAAACTGTTGAGCATTGTAGCTTTGCCAACGACGGAGAGACTTCTTACACTGTGGATTTTGGTAGTTGTCCGGAGATTGTCGACAAGACCACCGATAAATACTTCACGTTGTTGAACCGATTGCAGCGGAGGAAACCCAAGATAGATCACTGGATTGGAATCCATATTGGATGTGAATTTTGTGATATTCATTTCTGAGAGTCGTGCTTGCCAATATGACCGCGTTTTTTGACCAGAGAACGAGATAGCTTCGGCCTTGTTGTAGTTAATCTTGGCATTGGTTGCATTGCAATAGACATCTAAGTGGTACTCGAGTCTTGCCAGATCAGGAAGGTCTTGAACAAATGCAAAAGCATCGTCAGCGTAACATAGGATTTTTGACACATGAACTAAAGGGTCATTAGCATTATAGTTGGGATGGTTAGTTGCATACTGCATTTGATAGCCGTGGTATAATGGATCATTGAGAATAGACCGCAGAAAGGGTTCAATAGCCAAATTGTACAAAATAGAGGAAATGGGGTCACCTTGCTTTAAGCCTCGCAGCTTGGGAACATCTTCGGTAAAGTAACCATTCACATTGATGCGCAAGAGATTTTGGCCCATCATGTTGATGATGCAGCGGACAAGATTAGCAGGGAAGGCATAAGTAATGAGTGCAGTTTGAAGGTACGAGAGGTTAACTCGATCGTACGCTTTTTCCTGATCAAGACTAAGGCCAATTGCTTTGGGCATTTGGTGTAACACATTGTTCTTCTTTGCCAAGTTCATGGTTCGTTCAGCATCTTCCATTATGACCTGACACCGCAGAGCATTTTGGGCAATGAACCTCCCAGGTATGAAGCCCGCTTGGTTCTCGTTGATCAGTTGCTTAGCGACTTCCATCATTCGATGATTAAACAAACGTGTCAAGAGTTTGTAGTCAGTGTTGCAGAGGGAGATAGGTCTATAATTTGCCATGTCATTGGGGTCATTTTTCTTGTAGAGGGTTGCCATGAGAGAGACGCTCCAAGACGCAGGAAATATGTCTTTGGTGAGGGCATCATTGTAGACCGTGGTGATGAGAGAGTGGAGGGGCGGGAACTTGAGAATCAGTCGGAGGAGTTGGTAAGGGATGCCATCGCTGCCGGGAGACACAAATTTAGGCGATCTTTTACATTCAAACAACAAATCATCTAGCTCTACTGGTAGTTCGAGGAGTGATTGCTGTTCACCGTCAAGTTGCATGTCAGGTGTGATTTGATTCAACAATAGCCGCATTGATCTGGCATTGGGTGGAGTTGGTGTGTACAAATTCGTGTAAAAGCTGCCAACGATCTCGCTCATAGTACCTTGATCAGCATGCAATTCTTGAGTAACTGGATGCCTTAGTTGTTTCAATTGACGTTGATTCTGTCTAGATGCGGTGAGTTTCTTCAAGAACCCAGCATTTTTCTCTCCATTTTCTCTCCAATACTTCCCTAATTTGAGGATTTCAATTTCGGCTATAGAGTCTTGTAAAGCACCAATTTGTTGGTTGATGGTGTCCAGCCCTTGAAATATCAGTCCCCGGTTCTTCTTTGCTCGCATACACCGATTT
Organism: Mucor velutinosus; assembly: GCF_035048745.1. Lineage (NCBI taxonomy): Eukaryota > Fungi > Mucoromycota > Mucoromycetes > Mucorales > Mucoraceae > Mucor > Mucor velutinosus. Next base: position 1,048,872 of record NW_027041905.1, on the reverse strand, counting down.
CGTTTTGCTTGTAACGTCTTCAGTGCCTTTCGACGCCAGTTGACTTCTTCCAGTTGGAATTGTCGGACATGTTCCTTAAACTCGTCTTTGATCCAGTCCCAGATCTCTTGAGGGAATTGGGTGGCTGTCTTGAGCTCAATTTGCGGCTGTAGACCTTGCAAGAAGATCACTAATTCACGACGAAACTTGTGGTTGTTGGCCAAAAAGGGATTGCATTTGTAGGCGCCAGGCCCCTGTGTTGCATCCTTTTGCAGTTGCAGAGTAATGACCAGCATTTCATGATCTGTCCATGTTGAGTTCATAAACTCCTGAGTACACTCTGTAACTGTTCCATAGGAGGTGTTGTTGCAGAAGATGTAGTCCAAGATGTAATGGAGATTGTTGGACCCATGAAAAGTGGCGCTCTTGTTTTCCCAAAAGCAATTGATGAAATGTTCCTCCAATAAGGCTATCCATTCGACTGTAGTTGCTTCGACTGTTCCATTAGATCGGCGAGACTCATATTTGTAGTTGAAATCTCCCAAAATAATCATGTTGTTCTGAATAGTTGTAATCTTGTGTATCAAAAATCTGTGTTGCATCAATTCCGTGTAGAATTCCACGTTGTCTTTTCTTGATGCTGCTTTTCCGTATATGTTAAGTATTGTGGCGATGGAGTTGGAGGAGTTTGGTTCCTCTTCCGTCGCATAGTGTATGTGTGCTAGTATAAATCTACCATCGATGCCAGTGTCAATGGGTGTAATAATGTATCTGTGGTTTAGTGATATGATTCCGCAATATTTTGTGTAGGTGCTGGATTTGCTGGAAAACTGCATATCTAATGTGTCTTGAGTATTTTTTTTGTCAGCATGAGATTCTTGGATGGCAAGAATATCAATGTCTGATGTTTTGAGGTATTTTATGGATTTTTTTCTGCGTTTATTGTGTTTTTTGTGTGTCAGACCACGACAGTTGAGAGTTGCAATCCGCAATCGATGATTAGGTGCTCTAATCATCATATTATTCTAAATTTTGAGGGTTGGACTGAGCAGTTTCTGATGTTTCCTGCCCTTGGGAGTCGTCTGAAGCTCCTTTGTCGTCCTTGTCGGTTTCCGTGTTGTACTTGCTGGCTGCACTGCCTCTGGTAAAGCGCCTGGTGGGATTGGCGCGCTGTTCCTGCTCCGTCCTGAGCTTTTTGCCATCTCTGTCATCCTCTAGATCTGGTCGTTCCTGAATAAGAGGCTCCTTCATATTGTCGTTAGGCATAATTTGCTTGATCAGCTCTTGTCCACTCAGAATTGATTCAGCTGCATTGGGTGATGTCAATGTTTGCGTGTTGTTGTCAGATGTCTGTGCGCTCGCAGCATCTGCATTTGGTGTAACGCCATCATTGTTATTTTTGGGTTGAGGAGTGGGAGAATCAATACTCATGTTGTCCTCATCAGTACCTTCTTCCTCCTCCTTGGTGGGTTCAGGTTTGTTCTGTTGCTGTTGCTTCTTGGCTGGCTCAGTGTCTGTGGTTTCCTGGGTCTTGACTACTACCACTCTAGGGCCAATGGGAGGGTTGGGCTCTCGGGGAATGATGGGAGTAGGTACCTTGCGATCTTTCCTGGGGATCGTAGCGGGCTTCTTGTTGGGGGTGTCAGTGTTATCCTGTCTAGGGCAGTTGCGACTGACATGTCCATGCTGGTTGCAGTTGTAGCATTGCGTGTACTTCTTGGCATCAGGACAATTGGCTTTACAATGGTCCGGTTTTTGACAGAGACGACAAAAATCTGGCATATCTTGCCATTTGAGAAGGACCTGACGGTTGGTGCCATTATCCAATCTGAAGTAGATAATTCGATCCAAGGTTTCATACGCAGGCTCATATGGCTTGGGGGTGATGTTCAGAGTGGCATAGCCTTGTCCGACGTAGTCGCCCTGAGTGAAGGAGATGCCATAAGACTTCTCCAAAATATGACAGTCTATCCTTGATCAAAGATTTCAGGACAGGAACTGGCTCCATGGGTAGTCTGTCTAAACGAACACTAACAATAGTACCATTAGCTGGAAGAGAGGGGAAACCCTTGACAAAGGTCCCATCCGTCAGGTTGAAGCCCTGCAGGATTGCGGTGTGGCCAGGACTGTCGTGGATCCAACATGTTTCCATGATCTTTCGATTCATATACTTGCGAGTGCGAGATGCTTTGCCGATATAATCGTTGTAGCCTTTTCTGAGATGAGTACCTTTGTTGAATACTTGCAGAGCCTCTCGTAAGAGCTGTTGATTAGGCAAACTAGTAATGTCGATGAGTACAGAGTTGTCTTCAATGCCTTGGAGGAAGGGTCGAACCATTTCCACACTTTTGCTGACGGTGGCATCCTCGGTCATCAGAGACTGATTCGATTCACTGGTGGTGGTGGGAGGTGTGATGGGTGTCTTTACAATTGTTGGATTGAAGGTCATCGTTGTATGCTTGATGCCCTTCGTTATCTTTGCCCATGACGCGTCAACAATGGTATTTGTAGCCTTGGAGGTGCTACTTTCTGTCGTTGAACCTGTTTTCTGTTTTTTGGCGGAAAGAGCCATGACCATGAGGTACCCCTCATAGTTTTCATCGAAAATCAAACGATCGCATTTTCCACCTTGATAACGAAGACTTTTACTATGGTAAATATTGATTCAAAATGCTTCTCTCGATCCAAAGCAACTCCTGAAGTCATTTTTGTGCGACCTTGATATGTAAAATCTCGACTTTTTGGCCAGAAACCGCTTTTCATATTTTAAAGATAGCTCAATAAGTTTATTTAAAACATCTATCTTACTTGGTACCATTGGATGCGCCTTGAAAAGCACTCCAAGGAAGCTTAGAGAAGTACGAGGTTATCATCACATTTTTTATAGTCGAATCTAGAAAAAGAGATCAATTCAGTCGAAAACCATTGATATTTGGCCAATCTAGAACAGACTATGAATCTGGGTTGGAGTTAATTTTGACTAGTGGGGCAGGCTGACAAACTCAATGCCCTTCTAACCATGAAGGCAATACAGTAACAGATTCTTTTGAAGCGTATTAAAAATAGGTGGCAAATTATACAGCACTATTGTTAGGCATGTTATCTTCTATTCATTCTATATCTAATAACGCTAGTCTATCAAAATACTTGTTAGGTCAACTCCTTTCCTTTTTGAGACTTTGAAAATGTCTAGGGACCATAAATTCATTACGTTATGATGAGCATCTCGATTCTTTGGTTGGTTTCCTAACCTATGATTCGCTTTGGTAGAAGTCAACCTATGTTCAGGTGGCTCACGCTGCCGCAGACCTTTGGCTAATATCGTAAGAGTAATAATAATAGCTAAAATGTTAGAAGAAACTTGTATGTAGATTGATAGCAAGTGTCTATGAGATATAAGTATATTATGATATGATGATATCGAAAGTACTGTATTTGAATGATTGCTATTACAAAACTTTTAAGAAGATCTTGGTATATACCTTTATATCTAACTTGGCGTACACTTTAAGAGCAGCGTCAATGCAAGTCTCTAAAGTAGCTCTTTCATTGATTCTGATATCGACAGCAATCTGTAAGACGAGAGGAATAAAGTAGAAGCGTTGATTACAGACTTATCAACCGAAGCAATGGCATCATTGGACACAAGAGGCGACGCGAATGCACAAGAATAGAGAGAAATAGCCAAGAAAAGAGTGGAAATAAGTGAAAACTTCATATTAAGTAGAATTAGGCAGTAAGCTTGTCGATAATATTCGAAAGATTACATAAAACACCATCGCATTTATATGTCTTTTGATTTTTGTTCTTGAGTACTGACCTTGTCTAAATTGAAGAGTTCTACCCGATATTAAATCATGGAGACATTGCTATGATGGTGTTGCAATTGTATTACATATTGGTAATTAAGTGCTATCCAACAGCTTATAGAGAGGATTACACTACCAACGAGTTAATAAGATGATATTAGTATACAATAACAGTATCTGACCACCAAGTGTTAATGAAGGTATGTATGTGGATGCGGAAAATAGATCATAAAAAGGGTCTTTCTGGACAGAACTGAATCTACCATATTAAAAAAACGTTTTCGTATCTGAATATAGCATTACATGGGTGGGTGGTATTGCAACTAAAGGCTACGTTTATCAGCATATGGAGATCTTGGATCTTTCCACGATAAATGATTTATTTTAGAAACTTCTCCTTTCACTCCTTGGTATGAATGCCGTATATTTTTAGACATTTGAGTCCAAGAGCAGCTGAACCTCTTGGGAATTCTCTTTTTATACATTGATCCGTTCAGGGACACATCCTGCCGTTGTTGTGTATTGCGTGTATTTTATGCTACTCTCGATATCACTCTAGTTTAAGCATATTGTTGCAGGAATAGCATTGATACTTTTGCACATGGCAATCTGGTTTTTGCGTTTACTAGACAGAGCGGCCTCAAAACATCACAGCGAAATTTTATGGATAATGCAGATGAATATGTCTCGACAACTCTATTTATGCATGTAACCGATGAAGAAAAATGCCAATAGGCAAGCTGAACTATTGGATAGTTGTAATTGGTCAACCTGGTGACATTGCCAACCGGAAATGTGTTACTATAACTGATTTGCTAGCGAAAGAACTGAAATCAGTTGGTGGTTTTACTATGTAATACGCCACGATGAATGTACAACATGTGTGCGAAATACCTTATTTTGGATATTTCCTTTGAAATGGCCAGTGATTTGGTTGGTGTGATACGTTAAATATATGCTCATAAATTGCCAAAACATTAGAAAATTGGAAGACTCCGTATTCCTCGATTCCTGAGCAATTTTGGCAATAATGTTTAGCACATGAAGGATACCGAGCCTTGCAATCCCAGGAAGATTTACGGCAACTGGTGAGAATATGAGGACATGGCATGGTTTGACTGAAATTAAATAATTGTGATTCATGAGAAAACTCAGGAACCATTCAAAATGTTCCTTGGCCGCATGAGACCTCAAGCTACAGTGCTCCATATCCCCTGAAAAACCTGTAAAGCAGTGCGAAAGAATAAGCAGCATCAGTGATGATAATGAGACGACCGGGCAATGTAACTTAAAAAGTAAAAAAAAAAAATATATATATATATATATATATATATATCAGCTAACTCGTTGGGTAAGCCAGCTTTACAAATCAAGCAATTTCCGCACACAATACACAAACAATTGTGTGCTTTTTTTTGCATGACGTTCTTTATGTGTGTTATCTGTGTTGGATATAAATACACAGGTTGCAAGAGACATGATGTTATTTGATTAAGACTCCTCTTTTTTTCCTCTACTTTCTCAAGCTCTGCTTTTTCACATATCTTCTTTCTCTTTCTTTTCTTAGAAATTATATGGCTGATTTCATTTGCTTAGCAATGGCATCTCAATATACCGAGAACAATAACAATCAAGAGGCAAACAACACATCATTTAGAAGATCACTCGGCAGCTCCACATTATTCGGCAGAAGATCATCTAGATCAGCAACATCAGCAACGACAGCAATCAATACTCCGTCCAGTACAAGGCCAACAAGCGACTCATCCATCATAACGCCAGAGAACCCGACAATGCACATCCGTATTGTGCCCAGCATTGAGAATCCAAGTCGAAGTCTTGTGTTCAGCATCATTGAGCGTGATTTGGAAGCTGGTCGCATTATCAAGATTGGAAGATTTACAGACCGATCCTCCATCCAGAACCACATTTCATTCAAGAGCAAGGTGGTGTCTCGATCTCACTGCGAGATATGGCTGAATAACGAAGGAAAGGTATAGTATTTGTTTGTCTCTTTTAGCCTTTTTAGTGGGAAATATGATGTCTTTTTGTTATTCTCTTTTTCTCCAAATGGAGAAGAAAGGGATATTGTACAAGGGGGGGGGGGGAGGAGTGTAGTGCAAGGAATTGTGCATGTGAGCTAGAATGATTTATTTACACACACTTTTTTTTATAACATTAGGTTCAACTAAAAGATACAAAGTCTTCATCGGGTACCTTTGTAAATCATGTCCGTCTTAGCCCTGCAAATACAGAAAGTAGACCAGTGGAAATTCGGGATGGTGATTTGGTGCAATTAGGCGTGGATTACCAAGGGGGATACGAGGAAATCTATCGATCTGTAAAGATGAGATTCGAAGTGAATCGTCCTAACCAACCAAGACCAGTATCTTATAGCATGTCAGCTTTCAACAACCTTCGCAATTTGACTAGTTTACCCTCTCATACAGATCAACAACAGCAACAACCACAGCAACAACCACAGCAACAACAACAGCAACAACAACAGCAACAACAACAGCAACAACAACAGCAACAGCTGACAACATCGCCTTTGTCATCTTCTTTGTGTCACGAACAAAACGTAGAAGTAGAAGAATGCTGTATTTGTCTGTACGCTTTGGCACCATTTCAGGCTCTGTTCGTTGCTCCTTGCTCCCATTCATATCACTTCAAATGCATTAGGCCTCTTTTTGACAGTTACCCGGGTTTTCAATGTCCTATTTGCCGTACCTACTCTGATCTGGACGCTAGTGTAGCCATTGAAGCTGAAGAAGTGATTGAAAAGTTTGGACTTCGAAAATCATCTACATCTGCCGAAGCCACTTCCCCAGTCGTTGTTACTGCTGCTTCTAGTAGTGGTGCTGAAGTCGTATCCACATCAGATGAAGACGAACAAGACAACGATGTGGTGGATGATGAAAGGCTTGTTTCCTCCTCATCATCTGTGCAACCCACAAATGTTATTTCATGTGCAATGATTTCTCCAGCTCCTGAACCGCCTCTTTCGACCACCTTGGTTGCTTGTACGACAAGTTTATCAGGCATCATCTCTTCTCCAACCTCATCGTCAAATGTACCTATTTTAGAAAACCAAGGTAAGATGCAATTTTCATCACCTTTTTTAGTACATCAGGTGTTAATAATACCGTCTACTAGCATCACGAGGTTTTAATGCAAGAGATCATCGGGCTACCATCATTTTCGAGGATGATAATAATGTGATACAACAACAGCAACAACAACAACATCAACCAGCTCATCAAAGATCCACCTCAGGCACAGCAACCGCAGCTGGTAATATAAATCGACAATCCAATAACCTAGTAGAAAAGATCAAAATGGCATTTTCAAATGATAGGCGACACAAGAGCAAGCAACGTACTCACAGTAGTGGAAGTGCTAGTAGCGATGATGATATCATGGAGAGATCAGAAACGTTTTATGACATGCCATGCCCCACATCTTCATCTTCGTCACCGCCATCTAGTCCTAGATCAACTGCATTACAGCCTATTTTATCTCGTCAATCAACGCATTACAATCCATTGAATGGAATACTGGAAGAAGCATCTCAAAGTGCCATTGAAGGAGGATCATCAAGTTGATAGCCTCGAGAGTTGCGCATCAATTTTGCTTCGCCCCAGCTTACCCTGTATTCAGAATATTACCTATTTTACTTTTATTTCTTATACACCTTGACTTTCTCCCAAAAATAACAATGTAAAAACCACTGTTACATTTTGTATGCTTACAACTACATCTTTTTATATTATAAATACATATCTTACAATTATATCACTTCCCTCATCATATAAATATATATTCATTAATGTAGCTCTGTTCACCAGATGTTTGTTTAAGCTCGGTTGTACATGTACAATAAACTGAAACTGTCTGCCATACTCTTACCAAATTTATAGTTTTCGAATACACAGTGTGGTCTCCCTCCTCCAGAGTGAAATGTCAAATCCATATGTCTCATTTATGCAGCAATTAGCCCATACTAAATGCTTGAATCAAGTCCTGAACAAATCGAGGATGGTATATCATGCGCCCTTAGCTGCAAGTGTCTTTAGCTTTAACGCATTGAATGTGGATATTATAGCTAGGCGATGCACGAACTGGTTTTGACACATTTAACTCAGAAAACGCCCCCTTACATATAACGTGTTTGTTGAAGTAAGCATCTCCTGAAATGTGCTAGAGCATTACGGGTAGCATTTGCTATAGGTGCGTGTTGTCATCACACTTTTAGCAGCAGAAGTGCCATGTTGTCGAAATCATGCTTTGTATCGTTGCAAAAGTTGATGAACCGAAAACTAACAAAAGGAATATTGACAGCCGTTACAGAACCTTACATCGTATAGCAATTCGACCAATTTATCTCTCGTTATCTATATTAGCTGTTAGTTTTAGTGAAATCCGTAGTTCAAGACAAAAGCTTCAATGGGTAAGATTCCTGCTCGATAATCATATGTAACCTTGAGCAGAAGTTGTGCACTTCGCATAGGATACGCCTGTGAGTCAGCAATTTTTACCGATTAAATCTATTTAATATAAAAATATCTAGCAAAAGTAGTCTAATATATACTGTAAAACATTCAACGAAGTTTTCATATGCAAAATATGGCTATTTTCGCTAAAAACCTTATTTCATATTTTACCAAATTTCTCAACAATTTCATTCAAAACACCTATTACAAGTAGTACCATTGGAAGCGCCTTGAAAAAGTAATCCAAGAATGCATTAGGAAGCATAGGGGTATCATCACAGTTTATATAGTCGAATCTTACAAAATAGATCAATCAAGTTAAAAAAGACGAGGTTTGTCCAATATTAGAACAGAAAAAGCAATATGTGTTTGAATCAATTTTGGCTCTGCTGTTGGCTGACCCACCAAATGCCTTTCCGTTGGTGACAATGATGATTGCGATGCTGATTAAATGGGGATCATGGAATTGAAAGGACAATTATTTAGCACAAATACTTTTTTTTGGGAGGCTTTGCCTCATGGAGGTGTCTTTCGCAATGACAATATCTCAAAAAAAGTCGCTGTAGATCTTACACAAGTCCTGTATTTACTTATGACCAGCTTTATGTCGCCATCTTATTAAAAGCATCAGCAACAGCAAAAGGTATGACAATCCTACTATCAGAAAATGACAACTGTGGTGTACAAATGCTGCATAATAAAACTTGAATCTTCTTTCACCTTGTCCCAATAATAGGCTTTGTTTGAAAGCAAAAAGGATGCTGAGGGAGATACCTCCTCTCCTCCTCCAGACTCTAATATAGCCTTTTTTTTTTACTAATAATAACTGGTTGTATAAAACCTAATTAATATACCAAAATGTTATAATATCTTATTTAAAATGTCTTTGACGAGAGCCCACAGGGTGACGCTGACATCGAGCGTAGCGAGATAGATCAGCTAGTAAATAGTATGCAGAGAATCCACATGATGCTGTAGCTTTTTTCAGTTCGTATTCCCTTCTTATTAGCCTCAAAAACATCGTTCGCCTTGATCAGAGATGCAATTGCCAGCCAAATTTGGTTTACGCTCCGCTCATTCTCTGATTTAAATTGGCTAAATTTAATTATTTTGCGACTTGATTGATCTATTTTGTAGGATTTGACTATAAGAAATGTGATGATTTCCCCATACCCCTTTAAGCTTTCTTGGAATACTTTTCAAGGCGCATCTAATGGTGTTAAGTACGATACATGTTATGAATGCATCTATTGAGCAATTTTAGAGAACATAAAACAGAGTTTTTGACCAAAATGCTGAGATTTTACATACCAACACCTCACAAACAAAGGTTCAGGAGTTGCTGGGATCGAGAGAAACATTTGAACTAATATATGTCATAGTAAAAGTCTTCGTTTTCATGGTGAAAAACACGATCATTTAATTTTTGATAATCTTCATAAGATACCCCTTATGGCTTTTGGTCGATTTTTCGAGATGATTTTTTGGTCCCTAAAAAGTTGAGCAAAGTTGTCAGGAAGTCAATGCTAGGTGAAAGCAATTGTGTGGTGTTATTCTGGCGGTCTAAAACGGTTTCTAGCGCGAGATAACGCGACTCGAATGAGTTCAGATTTTGCTGTATTTTGCCGATTATCGAGCAGTAAGGGGTAATGCAACAATGTAGTCAGTTCGTATATAGGTTGTTCCTACTACTACGGACGTAGCAGAACAACATAGGAAAGTCAGTTCCGCATTTACAAACCTTCGAAGAAGTTTCCCGCCTGGTAATGCAAGTTGAAAGTGTATATCAGGAAGATACTTGAGACACAAGCTTGGCCTTCAGCGTTATGTTTAGTTATAGACATCGCCTCACTTTAAGGCGACCCTACAAGAAGAAGAGTTCAATTTGCTGTCAAGGTCGTACATTGGACTCAAATGTAGAGGAGTTCAAGATTTTGAATATATGAACGTGTAACCCCACATTTTAAATAGCCTTTTTTATACATTTTGAGGTGCTCAAATCAGTACATAAATCCTTTCTTTTCTTGCTTTACTTTCTTTTCTCCCTCCTTCTCTCTCTGTCAGTTCTATTGTATTCAAAAAGATGTACCAAGATAGCTTTTATCAAATGTCACTTGTGGATAGAGAAGACTCTTCCAATCTACCTAGAAGCATCCTCGATCGCTCGACCAATGCCAAATTAAGAATTGAGAATAACTACAGAACCATCTTACAACAAGCCATTGAAAGAAACGAAAGGTATATGCGACATATACTATCTGTTGTTATTATGTAGACCACTAAGATCTGCTAGTAGAATTTCTTTATTAGAAGAAAGATTGCAAAAAGAGCATTGCAGCGAGGAAAAGAAGACTAGGCAGCTACTATCTTTGGGCAAAAAAGAATCGCAGTACTTGCGGCTACGTAGAACGAGATTAGGCATACAGGATTTTCAGACTGTAAAAGTGATTGGTAAAGGCGCATTTGGTCTGGTAACTACATATATATGGGTCCATCATCGAGGGAGGAGAATCATGTTTTTTGATGAATTTGATCATGATTAGGTCCGCTTGGTTCAGGCTTGTGACACAGGAAAGATATATGCAATGAAGACTCTGAAAAAGTCTGAAATGTTGAAAAAAGATCAAGTATGTGTATTGCGTTTGCAGGAAACAAATGCTTTTGGCTAACGATCAATTTAGTTGGCACATATCAAAGCAGAAAGGGACATTTTGGCAGAAGCAGATTCACCTTGGATTGTTCAGCTTTACTTTTCTTTTCAAGATCCTACGTATCTTTATTTGATCATGGAATTCCTACCCGGAGGCGACTTGATGACCATGTTGATCAAATATGATACTTTCAGTGAACCTGTTACTCGATTTTACATTGGCGAGATCGTGTTGGCATTGGAATTTATTCACAACCTCGGATTCATTCATCGGTAAGGACACGCACAACTTGCGTAAATGTAAAACTAATTGATGCCACTGACAGAGATATTAAGCCAGACAACATATTGATTGACAAAGATGGACATGTCAAATTGTCAGATTTTGGCTTATCCACCGGTTTCCACAAGACGCATGATTCTGAATATTATCAGCGGTTAATGGACGGACTGGATCAAAAGAACCGAGCTAGTATGATCAACTTGAACCGTATCACTAGAGAAGAGAAGATAGCCACATGGAAACGAAACAGACGCACATTAGCATACTCTACTGTCGGGACACCCGACTACATTGCGCCTGAGATATTCATGCAAACAGGTTATGGAAAGGGGTGTGATTTCTGGTCTTTGGGTGCCATCATGTTTGAATGTGTTTGCGGGTTTCCTCCATTTTGCTCTGATCTGCCACATGACACTTACCGCAAAATCATGGACTGGCCTGACTATTTAGAGTTTCCTGATGATCGTCCTATGAGTGCAGAAGCAGAGGATCTAATTAGAAGGTACATTAAATATGCTTCATTTGACAGCTAATTTACATACACTAAGTTGCTCTCTCTCTCTCGTAGACTGATTTGTGATGCAGATTCAAGACTAGGTACAGGCAAGCATGGAATACAAGAGATTAAATCGCACCCATTCTTTTATGGATTTGATTGGAGCTCAGTGAGGGATACCATGTCGCCACATATTCCCCAGCTGAAGAGTATCACAGACACAAGCTACTTTCCAGTGGAAGGAGAGCTTGGTTCATTATCAGAGATCCACCAACATTCCTACTCTGAAGAGCAACATGGTCGCAATAGCATGGATGCAGATGATGAGTTTGATCAGCAACAAAAGGATCTTGCATTTGTGGGATACACCTATAAGAGATTTGATTACCTGACTAGAAAGAATGCACTTTAAAATCAATATAGAAGCTTTTACACTACATCATATCAACTATAGGTATTTACTGCAAAATTGACATTTGGAGGAATGCCTCTCCCAAGAGCAAGGCTGGGTTTTGAGCTTTGAACCAGCAGCAGCTTGCTTCGGACTCAGTCTGTTTTAAGAAACCAGTGTTCAAAGCTTGCCTGCTTACTGCTCTGCCGCTGTGGTGAAGTATATGTAGTACCCCCGCCTTTTTTTTTGTTGAACCAATTTTCCCTTCCATCTTCTCTTCTCTTTTTCTCTCTTTTTTTTTTTCTGTTTTTCGAAAAATACAAGATGAATGACTTGATCGAGTTGACCAACAAGCTACAGACTGTAGTTACCTCGGTTGGAGCAGACAACACACTTGACTTGCCCTTGATTACCGTAGTCGGTTCTCAATCGTCAGGCAAATCCTCAGTCCTCGAAACACTCGTTCAACGTGATTTCTTGCCACGCGGAAGTGGCATCGTCACTCGAAGACCACTTATCCTCCAGCTCGTCACCTTGCCAAAGCCGTCTGATTTGGAGTATGGTGAATTTCTGCACATCAAGGACAAGAAATTCTATGAGTTCAGTGAAATTCGCGAAGAAATTGAGCGTGAAACCAGTCGTTTAGCAGGAGGCAACAAGGGAATCTCCAGAATGCCTATTCACCTCCGAGTCCATTCACCCAAAGTGCTCAATCTCACACTCGTCGATCTTCCCGGCTTGACAAAGGTATGTTGCTGACGAGATGGTTCTTAATTTTGGATATTAATTTATCACATTTTGGTATTTTCAGATCCCTATTGGTAAGTAGCCATGGTAATAATGACATACTGTCAGATACTAAACTTTCCATTTTCTTGTTCATCTATAGGCGATCAACCAAATGACATTGAAAAGCAGATCCGTAGTTTAGTGATGGATTACATTTCGAATCCAAACAGGTATATTTTGGGATGGTGGGTTTTCGTTGCGGAAATGATTTTGACTCATTTCTATTACCCGTAGTATCATTTTGGCTGTAACACCGGCTAATTCTGATCTCGTCAATTCAGATAGTCTCAAAATTGCCAGACAAGTGGATCCAGAGGGTAAAAGAACTATTGGTGTGTTGACAAAGTTGGACCTGATGGATGCAGGCACAAATGCTTTGGACATTTTATCAGGCAGATCGTATCCCCTGAAGCTTGGGTTTATTGGTGTTGTCAACAGATCCCAACAAGACATTCTCACAAACAAGCCAATGTCGACTGCGCTTGAAGCTGAAAACCAGTTTTTCCAGCAACACCCTGCCTATAGAAGTGTAGCTGCTCGCTGCGGTACGCAATATCTCAGTAAGCAACTTAATACCGTGAGTGCTTGTTCATTGCTGTAATAGATGGATTACTGATGTAACGACTGTAGATTCTACTCGCTCATATCAAAGAGAAGCTGCCAGAATTAAGGACGAAGCTAAGCACACTCATCAGTCAAACACAACAAGAATTGAGTCAATATGGCGAGCCAAGCAGATCCACCGAGCCAATTCATCGAGGACCTCTGATTTTGAGAATGCTGACCAAATTCGCCAATGATTTCGTTGCAGCCATCGACGGCACATCAGCAGAAATGTCTACAAAGGAGTTGTGTGGTGGTGCTCGTATTTATTATATCTTCAACAATGTGTTTGGACAAGCACTAGATGCGATACCCGCTTGTTCTAATCTCACCAACCATGACATTCGCACTGCCATACGTAATTCCACCGGTCCCCGTCCTTCGCTCTTTGTTCCTGAATTGGCTTTTGATCTGTTGGTAAGACCTCAGATCAAATTATTGGAAGCACCTAGTTTGAGATGTGTAGAGCTGGTGTATGAGGAACTCATGAAGGTGTGTCATAGCTCAGATACAAAGGTAATTTATGCATAGTCCATGTTCGGGGATCCCATGATATTTATAGGTGCAAATAGGAATTATTGAGATACCCACGACTACATCAAAGATTGGTAGAAGTTGTTTCAGAGCTACTAAGAGAAAGATTGAGCCCCACTTCCACCTATGTCGAGAGCTTGATTTCCATCGAGAGAGCCTACATCAACACCAACCATCCTGATTTCCTGGGTGCTGCAGGCGCCATGGCTAACATAGAGACAGAATCCAAAAAGAAAAAGAAGATAGACTCCAAGCGCAAGGTAATTGTAAGGGCATTGGGCTTAATCCTGTATGCTGACTGGCTTGTTAGAACCGCATGTCGCCACCTACGTCCTTTGATATGAAGATGAACGGAAATATTAGCAGCAATCGATCTGATGCTGGGGATAATGGATCGGTTGTAGGAACAGAGATGGATTTTGACACATCCTCATCAGCACCCAAGGACTCGTTCCTCAACTACTTTTTCGGTGGAGCCAGTAAAAATGAAAGACCAGCATTGGGGTCCCAAGAAATGATGACCAAGGTTCAGTATGCACCACCCATGTCTGTCAACAGTATGATGGAGAGCGAGATGGTCAAAAAATTAGAGCAGGCAACATTGAACAATGAGAACGGCATTGTTGCCACCGATAGAGAGGAATTAGAGACACAGTTAATCCGTAAGTGAAGAGTAGCATACATGTGTGGAGATCTGCTCATCGAGTTTATACACTCAGGTACATTAATCACAAGCTACTTTAATATTGTAAGAAAGAATATTCAAGATTTAGTGCCAAAATCCGTCATGCATCTGCTCGTCAACTATTCTCGGGAATCTATTCAAAATCGACTTGTTGCTGCACTTTACAAGGAGGAACACTTTAACGAGTTGCTACAAGAAGATGATACCATCTCTACCGAACGAGAAAAATGCAAAGCCATGCTGAATGTCTACAAACAGGCATTTGAAATTATCAAAAATGTCATGTAACACTACAAATAAAAAGAAATGATTGAACCAGGGTTTCTTTTGCGGGGTTATTCTGCCTCAAAGGCACATTGATTGTAAAATGGCTATTCTTTTTTGAAACAGGCCAGTAAAAAATTTTTGTTACAAATATATATATACACAAAGAAAAAGTGTGAGTATTTCAGATGTCTTTTTTCTCTGCTTATTACCCCCCTCTTTTTTCTCTTTCTTGCAAACTTACATTAAATACTCACAATTAGAAATGGTCGCTACATCAGAAGGGAAAAAGACATTTGTCATCGGCTCTCGCAAATCACAATTAGCTCTTGTACAGACTTACATTGTCCGTGATACACTCCAGTCATTATTTCCTCAGTATGAATTCAAAATTGAGACCATGTCAACCACAGGTGATAAGATTCTGAACCAGGCTCTCAGCAAGATTGGTGAAAAGGCACTCTTCACAAAGGAGCTGGAGATTGCTTTGGAGAATGGCACAGTTGATTTTGTCGTACATAGTCTGAAAGATCTGCCTACAGTCTTACCAGAAGGTATGTGTTTGGGCGCCATCATGGAGCGCGAGAATCCAAACGACGCTTTGGTCTTGAACGAGAGAAACAAGGGCAAGACATTGAGTACTTTACCTGCTGGCTCGGTTATTGGTACAAGCTCACTTCGCAGAGTCGCCCAATTGAAGAGAAGATATCCCCATTTGTCCTTCACTGATGTGGTAAGCCGTTTGTTTTAGTTATCCTTCAATATCTAATGTATCCATGTATATTATAACTGCTATTTCAAGAGAGGAAATTTGTAAGTACAATTTAGTCTGTGTCCAGGGGGTGGCGGTGGTGTGGGTGGAGGTTGGGGATTAAAAGGGTTACTAATGCTAATTCCAACTTATTTGTAGAAATACTCGTTTAGCCAAGTTAGACGATGTCGAAGGACCTTATAGCGGTATCATTTTAGCTGTTGCTGGATTAATGCGTCTTGGTAAAGGGGATCGTATATCAGAGGTGTTGTCTTCAACAGATTCACTCCATGCTGTATCTCAAGGTGCTCTTGGTATTGAGTGCCGTAAAGCAGACGAGGATGTACAGACTCTGCTGGAATCTTTAAATCACAACAACACTCGTATCACTTGCTTGAGTGAGCGTGCTCTGATGCGTACCCTGGAAGGTGGCTGTAGTGTACCCATTGGTGTCAATACCAAGTTAGATTTAGAAAACAATACTCTTTGGATGCATGGTTTGGTAGCAAGTTTGGATGGTCAAAATGTGATTGAGTATGAGCATGAGATCAGCCTTATTGGTGCTGATACCAGAGACCAGAGAGAAGCGTTAGCTGAGGGATTAGGCATTACAGTGGCAAATACGCTCTGTAAGAATGGTGCTGACAAGATTTTGGCCGAGCTATCCCATCACCTCCCTTAAATATATCTCTTTATCTTTTGCTTTTATGTTCCTTTACCTTTAAAACACATTAATGTTAATAAATTTGTAACAGTATACACTCAACATCCTACATCTTACATTGCGACTGTAACAATCAATCAAAACTTTATTTCAAACTAGTGTGGGACAAAATATACCATTCAGATATTCGGTTCAACATTGTTGCGCACTGTTTATTGACCTATAGAAATTGCGTGAAAAATTCCTCTGTACCAAATCATTAAATTATCGCACTAATTGTTGCGACGAATAAATCGTCTCGCAAATAAGCCTGTAAAAGCATTGGGCAATCTACACATATTTCAGAATCAGTTGGTAATTCAAGCTGTATCCAGGACTCAAGCTGAGCGACTAAACGAGATGAGACAAGTTTTTGATGCTGGATTAATATCTTTAGTAATGTAATGGCAGCTTTCAACTGATTTTGATAGCTTTTAATTATTGCTACCGAGTACGATGTTCCTGCTGCTTGATTCACTTCAGTCGATGCAAAAAAATTCATGCGTCTCAGCATTGCTACACAAGTGTAGTATGTGTCGCTGTAATTGGATCTGTTAGATTCAATAACTCATTATCTTTAAGAGCTTTATATATTGTGTATAGAATAGATTGGTATTATAAGAGAAAATGAGTTCAATATCGCTTCTAGCGCTGTTTCTGATATCTAATACTTGTTAATTCTGTATAGTTTTCAAATCAAGTATGATAATTACGGTGAAATCTACTAAGATGTAATATGTACACTTTTTGTCAACTCGTCAAGCCTCTGATTTTATGCCGTTAGCCCACTTCTGGTGGTTATAAACGATAAAAATGCCAGGCGACTAGCCATCACATTTGATTACTGACATTTGGTTATTTCTTTTAATGTAACTGTTTTTTCAAGGTGGCCAATGCAAACTTGATATATTGAGTGCCAATTGAAACTGACAGAATCGCAACTTGACCTACACAAAGGTGTATAGCAATGTTTAATGGTGAAATCTGGGCAGAAAAACGTATTGCACAATGATATAAATGAAGGCAATATTCACCGCCAAATACACCCCTAACAATCTTCCATCAGGATGGTGAAATTCATGTAGAAAACATGTTGTACAATCATACAAATGTGGACAATATTCACCGTTAAATACACTCCATATTTGTATAAAATGCTTGGAAAACATCAAATGTGGTATAAACTTGACGTCTTTTGACTGAGAATGCTTGTGATTTGATCGCATTTTCGTTTGGTGTTTGGGAAAGGCTCTCATCAATATCAGATTCGTAATAATAATTGACCCTACAACTAGTTCAGTAGTGCGATGGGAATTGTCTTTGGTTTATTTGTCGCTGCATGATCTGATTCAGAGAAGCTAACGGGATAATATAGCCCCAAACATCGAGAGAGTAAAAGTACAGTAGGCTCAACTATTCTTCCTTCCTAGGAAACATCAAGTGTCTTCAGTGAAAAAGTGCAAAGTAAGATCAAAAGCAAGTGTATCAGATAATATCAATCATGTTGTCAACAGAATACAGCATTGCGAGTCGCTTGATTGATCTGACGTGCTCAAAGACGCAAAAAAAAAACGCCAGCGCCCCGTTAAGCATTGACATTATGTATTCCTTTGCACACTCGGACGTGCTCCATTAGTCATTAGCTAGGTGTATCAAAAAGCAACGTTGTACATTGGTACGAGAAAAGTATAAATACAAGGACACAAGTCAATCATTTCGTTAATATCAAAAACAAAGCAATTAACAATGGCTCCCAATACTACTACTCCCACTGAAACCATCTCTGAACAATTCCAAAAGCTTGATTTGAAGGCATTGGCTAGAGAAAAAGGTGCTTACCAAGTATACCCCAAGATTCATGTAAGATGACACTCAACATGCCAATGCAGCCTTTATCTAATCAACCTCTTTACGTAGTATCCCCCTCTTGAGGCTTTTGAGCATGATGATCCCGGAAAGCGTGCTGATCCCAAGAAGGCTTCTTTGTATGACAATGCTACAAAGATTTTTGATATGACTCCTGTTCTTGGTACAACTATTGAAGGTCTTCAATTGTCTCAGTTGACTGATCAGCAAAAGAGCGATTTGGCTTTGCTTGCTGCGGAAAGAGGCGTTGTATTCTTTCCCAATCAAGACATCGATCCTTACCAAGGCGTTGAATTTGGCAAATACTTTGGCCGTCTGTAAGATGCAGCAAACATACACCATTAAACCTAAACTAACCATGGAATAGCCACATCCACAACACCACAGGACACCCAGAGAATTTGCCCGAAGTAACTAGTATCTTCCATGATGAAACCAAGTACGTTTTACTGTAATGTCTATGTCGCATAGAAACTAACGTAATTTTAATATCATCAATAGTCCTCAGGTTGTAAAGTACCTTGAAGCTAGATCTGCTGATGAAGGTAGGTCCACATGTATTCCACAGTAGATGATATACTAAGACGTCAAATACAGCTTGGCATAGTGATATTACTTACGAAAACCAACCTGCAGGTTTGACATTCCTTAAGGTGAGTCCAACCACCCTAACCAGGTGAAGACATGCTAATAACTTGCACAATAGATCGATACCTTGCCTCCTATGGGCGGTGATACCCTCTGGGCTTCTGCTTATGAAGCCTATGATCGCTTATCTCCAGCAATGCAAAAGTTTGTTGAAGGCCTTGAAGCAGTACATGATGGCCAAATCCATCAAGATAGGTCCAGACGCGCAGGCACCTTTATTCGCCGTGATTTCGTCGAATCTATTCATCCAGTTGTTCGCACGCACCCTCTTACAGGCTGGAAAGGTACTGATTTTGATTATGGATTGTCACTATTGCTTCTCTAACATGTCGCATAATTGCAGGTCTCTTCGTTCAGCCAGGCTTCACCAAGCGCATTGTAGGCCTTAGCAATAAGGAGTCTAGACTCATGCTCGACTTTTTGTTCAAGCATGTCAGTGGTGGACACGATTTCCAGCTTCGTTTCAAATGGACTGAGGATACCGTTGCTGTTTGGGATAATCGCGCAACTTTCCATTGTGCTATCTTTGATTACTTCACTGCCAAGTTGGGCCGTCGCCATGGCTGGAGAGTGACACCTACCGTAAGTGGTCATATGTGATTTCAGTTGATAGTGGTTCTCATTTTATTGCACGTTTTCAGGCAGAGAAACCTTACTTTGATCCTAACAGTAAGTCCAGAAGACAAGATCTTGCTGAGAAGGCTGCTTTGGCTACCTCCACAAAGGAGTAATTTTATCAGAAGCCATTCAATAAAGGCTTATCCATTATCATGAAATTATTCAATAAAGGCTTACTTATTATCATGAACTATCATATTGCATTACAAATCATGCTAACATAAATGCTACACTGTGCTGTACAAATAAAGCATCTTCAACTTTATTTGCCAATGCTTCAGTTGCTAAATTGATAAATAAAAACTCTCAACCGCATTTTAGTCAGTGCAATCAATGGCGAGAGTCTATCCATTTGACAGCTCTCTCTTTAATTCATGCTTGTACCTGTAATGCAAGCTTTTGACATTTGATCCTTACGTTTGAGAGTAAATTTGATGGACTGCCTTAATTTGTATTACGCCCCCCTTACAATAGGCAAATTCATGTCAATGAAAACTTCTTCTTTTCTTGCAAAATGAGTGCACTCCCTCGTTTACCGTCCATTAGAGAGCTAATCAAACTCTATGGTCTCACTGCAAAATCACAACTAAGCCAGAATTTTATTCTTGATAAGAACATCACAGGTAGAGCATTGATTTATTTGAAAATCTTTTTATTAGCGCTAAGTTGTATTTCGCAGACAAAATTGTAAAAACTGCTCATGTCACCGATCAAACACCACTCGTAGTCGAAGTTGGACCTGGTCCCGGCCTACTATCTCGATCTATCTTGGATGCTGGCGCTAACAAAGTGATTGCAGTAGAGAAAGATGACCGATTTATACCTACACTCCATGTAATGTGATGAGCAATGGTAGCACTGATTTGACGTTAACCGATATATCGTAGCAATTGTCCGAAGCTTCAGGAAAAAGATTTGAGGTCATTCAAGGCAACATGCTTACGATCAGCCATCAAGATATCATTGACAAGGCAGCAGTGACACATGTAAATCGTTCACAACCTTCCCATATCATGGGTAATCTGCCTTTTAATGTTGCCTCACCGCTTCTATTGCAATGGCTACATCAACAGGCTGGTCAGCAAGGCTTATTTGGAATCAAGAGCGACATTTGGATGACTCTGATGTTTCAAAAAGAAGTTGGAGATGTAAGTGGATGTCGCCTTATCTATCGTGCAGACGGCTAATTTATGGGGAACCCATAGCGCATTGCAGCAGACGTTTCCACATCAAAACGAGGCCGACTTGCAGTGATGGCACAAAGTTTATGCCATGTCAAGGAAGTGTACAAAGTGCCTGCGACTATCTTTGTTCCTAAACCCAAAGTAGATGCCAGTGTAGTTCAGTTGCGGCCCAAGCCATTCTTTACCGATGCAAAAGATATGCCAGGAACCTACATGGCACTAGAGAACATCCTTAGATTCTACTTTACGAAGAGAAGAAAGACAATAGGGCACATTACAAAGAGGCTCGGCAAAGAGATGCACGCAATCACGCCTCTGCTTGTTGAGCAAATAGAAAGTATGATAGATTTCAAGGCGAGACCTGAAGATATTCCTACAGAACAGTTTTGTGATTTAGCCAAGCTTTTATACAAGCATGATATTGTCGAGTTACCATTGATCTAATTGGGTGCGGACTGTCCTTTCGAACATATATAACCTTCCATGTACATAAAATAAACTCTTTTTCTGCATCTCTTTCCATTTTTGCACATGAGTTATCCATATTCTTTACCTACAACTGGGTCACTATCTTTTGTAGACTATTTAGAGGCAGCTGGCCCCTATACATCCGAGATTTCAGATGCAACAGCTCAAAGAGGTCGATTGAGAACTGTGCTCAAAGAGCTGAAGAAGGAGACACATTCCACGCGCGACTATCAAATCATCATCAATGTACAATTTGGGTTGTAGTTACAGTGAACATGTTCATTTACATAGCTCTTTTCTTAGACCATAGAAGAATATTTACCATACTTGGTAAGTATTGTAAACTGCATCGAAGCGAAAGAGCTCATCTTAAAAAAAAGCATAGGTAAGTAATTGATGGATTCCGTAGTACAGACACATCCACATCTAATACATTACACATAGAAACCTCTTGGCGTTCGACCTTAAGTGACCATATAATTCACACTGGTAGCAATGCACCCAGAATCGCATGCAACGATATTCAATACGAGCTCATCTTTGTGCTGATGACATACGCCTACGCTTGTACGTTGCAAACGAACGATCTGCTGAAAGAGTCTTCTACAAACGCCAATATTTTCAACAAGGCAGCTGACACACTCAACACGGCCGCTGGTCTCTTTGCATTCGTCGCGAATGATGTGATACCTACTTGGCAACAGTCGCCTGACAATCGCCCTGTTGAGACTGTCCGAGAGTTCCCAGTTGCACTTTCAAAGATGGCTTTGGCAGATGCTCAGGCAATTGCAATCAATAAAGCTCTGGTCACTAGCAATATTTCGAAATCATTGATTGCAAAGCTGTACATGGGTGTTGCTGGGCAATACGAGATGGCTTATGGCTTGATTTCTTCTATCAGCGGTACACAAGATGTGTCTACAGACTTGAAAAAGTACCTGTCAGACGGCACTTTGTTCTACAAAGCCATGGCAAAGAAGTATTTGGCCATGGATGCAAATGACAATCAGTGAGTTGCATTAAGCTGGATGGCAAAGTAGCTGTCAGACTAATTCATCAGTAGAAAAATGGGACAGGCCGTAGGATTTGCTCGAGACTGTAAAGCTGATTTGAAATCCATTCAACATTCGAGTTTGTCAAAGGCACACATTCGTAAATCAGCCATTGCAGCTAGAGCAGCCAAAGAAGAGGAGATTGTAGTGGAGTTGCTTCAGAAATACACAATGATCAACGATACCGTATCATACGAACTTGTACCATCCCGACAAGAGTTACAGAAATTGATACCTGGTGGAAGAGGAGTCTTGGAGCTGAAATCATACAGTTTGCCTAGTCCTGTATTTGGCCCTACGATCCAAAAGGGTGAAAAGTCTTATTTGCTGGAGGGTCGATACTTTTAATACTTGGGAAAGCGTAAAAATGAAGAGAACATTTCAAGTGTAATAAAAGAAAGCTGGATGGTCGAGATTTTCATTGCTTTTTTCTTCACTTAAAGAAAACCTTCAAAATGGGATTAAATTCAGAAAGGCGCCAAAGCAGAAAGACACGACTCAGAAGATGTCAAGCGCAATTATAAGATAGTTGGACAAGGAAATTGCAATGAAACCAATATAAAAAGAATAGCCTGTGAGCGTTATTTCTTTATCAACTGTCAACGCAATTCGGGTTCTCGATTAATTAAACTTTGATCCCCTGTGTTTACTCTACAAAATGAGTATCTACTTGTACGAGTTCAGTACAGTCAAGCTGAATGACGGTGATGCTTTAATTAAGCACACTGAAGCATACAGGATGTGGATTTTTACATGGTAAAAGGATCTGAAACTTTGAGCATAAGCCGTAAGAATGATGTCCCAACAATAACTGTGGCCCAACTGACTGCAAAAACGTTCATCATGCCTGCAGTATAGTGTAGCTGTTCAATAAACGATAACATTGGATTGGATATGCATTATCAAGATCATACGGGGTAATTTAAGATGCGGTGCCTGTAGGAATACATGGTTTTTAATTGATTATGTATGAGTTTTATGAGACTGTATGGCCTAGAAAAATGTTTCTATGTAGTCAGAGGCACTTGTTATATTTATAAAGTACAAAAATAGAAAAAAAATTCAACAAAATTGTCGAAGCCTCCTGGTCCTATATCTCGAACGCAAAACTCGAATTTTCATATGGAGTGTAACTTTTATAGAGTGTAACTTTTATAGAGTGTAACTTTTCTATAATGCACGTTTTATATAGTGTACCTTTGAGTGACAATAAATCCAATTCTAGTAGAGGTAGGCATGTCAAATAAAGCTCAATGCATTGCTGGAGGCTTTATAAGCATAGCTTGTTATTACTTGAGCACAGCTTTACTATACCAAACTCTTGGGAAATACTGTACCAAAAAAGGAAAACATCCGTGTTGTGCCAGAAGGGCTACAACTGTCTATAAAGATTAAGGTATTCTTGATGGGTAGATATGTCTGTGTTGTGCAACAACATGGACAAGCTATGATAAGTGAAGTGCATCTCAGCTATCTAAATACTGAGGTTCACCAGATGTGATAAGCGTTGTACAAGATAAATTGCTACTTTGGCATTCAGAACTTAGTATAAATAGAATAACTCTTGTCTTCATCAATAAATCTTTAGTTTTTGTGTCTGATCTTATTCAAATAAGTCTTTTCTTGTTTTTATAATATCGAACATTTTTTATAAGCTACAAATAATAATCCTTTTATTCTTTGTGCTTAACAATCCGCAAATGTTTTCGAATGTGTTTTGCAGCGGAAACAGATTGAAAGACATCACAAAGAATATCAGCAGTAGAAATTAACTGTTATGTACTTGTATATCAAAATGATATAGAGATTCTAGAATTGAGTAAAAAAGAAGGGTATCTTATAAATTTTGCAATCAACTTGTAGTGTGTGTGGAATTTGAGGCTTTTGTGGAATACATCCACTATGATCTGCATTCCGACAGTTCATCCAGTTACCATATTTAGATATAAACTGTATGTACACTGGATTAGATGTACGATATCGATTTATACTATAAGAAGATATGGACTTCAGATACGCTAGTACTATAAGATTCATACTATATAAGATATAGGCTATAGATGGCACCACGGACATGGATGGCACTACTATAGACTTATACTTGTATTCCGACATTGACTACGGATGTTTACCATATCTGGATAGGCACCAAGATTAATGCAATATGAGCTTGTTGCTTTAGATGTGCACTTTATGATCCACGCTATAAGACACATGCTTATATCCGTGATACTAGCTACAGATACTTTATGTACTACAGACTTGTACTATATATGAGACATGCTATAGACATGCATACGATATGCTATAGACATGCCATATATCCAGATACATGCTAAATATGTATGCTTAGCGATATACACTCAGATATGTACTATTAATATAGACTAAGAAGACTGTACCTATTGGATACATGCTACTAGATCTATATTAATTATCCTTATAGAAAGGATAGATCAGGGTACTTCGGATGAGAGTCTAATTATTCATCCAGACAGAGCTAAATCATGATTAGCTTGCTGGAGTTGTCTTTTAGCATGATTAGACATTAGTTGATCTGAGTTGACTTATTTGTTAATCTAATTAATAGAACTTTTATCCATTGTTATAGTATATAAGAAGGATCATCTACCTGGCCAGTAGAGAGACTTCAGTCTACTTTACACCTGTCAGTTTGATAATAAAACATACCTTTATCAAGTTGACTTTACTGTTTTTTACTCTTTTTTTCCGTGAATTTTAGTCTATAAAGCCTCAAATTCCACATCTACTGTATTCGGATAACCTTTATTACAAATTCAAGAACATGGACTGATATGAAATCAACTAGCTAGAACTCTTCGGTGCTTCAACCTCCGAGCCAATCAAATCGCTTGAAAACTCCGCTGACCTAAAAAAAATTTTGCGAGGGTTTCCCCCTGTTTTGATGTGAGGCAAAATTTTAAGCGCCGCTAGGTATATCAAATCTAGCAGTGTGCGCTGTCATCAAACTTCCCCCAGGTGCTAGAGCATGCCTTACTTACACCACCTAGCTTTAAATACTGGCATTGAGACCCTCAATCATCACTAAAGTAAGTAGCAATAACCAAGTGGAGGCAGCCTATCTACCTCCTAGCCTCGGATAGAGTCTTGTTGAGCTTCAGGGATAGGCACATCCACACAACGTAAAAAAGGATATGCTTCAAAGAAACAAAATAATAAAAGAAAGAAGAAACGAACATACTACTATAGGAGTATAGTAGTACTTGGGCAAAAAATGGATACTCACACAAAGTGATTCAAAGAAAAGTATAACAAGTACAACATCAGAGACGTTCAAAAAAGCTCGTTGCTGTTGCAACAAAAATGCATACATGAGCAACATGCATGGTGGTAGTAATAGTCGGATGTAAAGCAACATGGCACAAATACGCACAACTGCAAAAGCAACAATGGTATTCTAAGTTTGCAGTACAACATAATGGCTAACGTTGTTTCATGTAAAGTTACAGAGGAAACACTACCAACAAAAGAAAAAAGAGAAAGAAAGCGCAACAAGGCAAACATCAAGAATGCATTGCCACGAGAAAGGAAGCAATGATATAAACATTCAAAGAAGTTTTATATCATCGCGATCAGAAGAAAAAAAATACTTACCACTTACCACTACCATAAATAGACCAGACAATAGGCAATCACCGAATATAGACCAGAGAACGAGCATGCACCAAACACAGTAGACCGAGAAAGGCCATATTAGCAGTAGTAGCAGCAACACCAGCATCATCGAAAAACCAGAGAACGAACGCCATCAGCAGATCCCAAACAAATACCAAAGAAGCAACCGCCAGATATGATAAACCAAAGCCGCAGGCAGCAGAGATACCAAAGAAGTAGTGGCAGCAGTACCCACGTCAAACAAGCAAAAAAACTATCAAAACCTAATAAACAAATTCAATTAGTCTTAATTCTACGCCTTCCAATGCTCGTTATCGAATGGTACCTGATGTATTCCACTTCAAAGAATCAGTATCAAGCTCTTCTAACAGCACAAGACAATGCTATTAGAAGCTACATTGCTAATACCAATCAAACGGTTTCCAAAAGAGCCATGGTTTGATACTAAACGCGTTTTGCAAAAAGGGAACAAAATAGGAGTATGGAACAATGAGAGGGCGTCCTATCCGACGTCACGGCTAGTTGATTTGGTCTCAGTCCTGTACCGTTGCAGCAGTAATTGCGGCAATTTAATTTGAATTTGTGCAATGGTATTTTTGTGTTCAAACTTGACTTGACCTCACATTCTTTAAACGTTTTTGTTAAATTTAACAATGAAAACTGTCGTTGCCTCTCCCAACTTTCTAATACATCTCTAGAGGTTTAAAGAAGCCGCATCGAATGGTGCTAATCACTTTTAGCTTTCAGACCAAAAATAATGAGCGGTTTGCAAAAATATGAAAACAGGTTCTCTGTGAATATGTCAAAATTTAGCATATGAAAGTCTTATAGAAAGAGTTTCCAATGTTGCATTTCATCTTTACGGTCAATTTGATTCAATATGTATCATAGGAAAAGTCTTCACTTTTGACGTGAAAAACGCGATCGTTTGATTTTCAAAATTTTTCCCTTGCTAATACTCATGGAAAAACGATGATTTTCATGAATTTGCAATGACTCAAAAAAATTGAGATAAAGCAACAGGAAGTAAAGCGTGGTCAAGAGGAGGCGTGTGGTGCTATTCCAACAAGCGCTCAAAACGCTTTGTGGCATGTGTTATTCGTGCTTGAAAATGGCTAGATTTGAACAGAATTCGACCTAAAACGACGGCGTAATGGGTTGCGTTACCAGAAGAGTAAGTAAATTACATTTCTATCAGATGACTCAGGTGTTCTGCATTGTAGAGAACTCAACTTCCAAGTAATAGACGAAGTATATTCCAGTTCCAAGGCTCAGATCTTGCTTTTTGAGATGCGCGATTACAGTAATCTTGACACTGGAGCGTCAATAATATTATGCAAACGAGCCTTTCAGCACTTCGGGTGGTTTCCTGACCTACGCTTCGCTTCGGTGGAAACCAACCTACGTTCAAACGGCTCGCGCTGCCGCGGGCCTTTGGCTAACATCCCAAAATTAATATAGCTAAAATGTTAGAAGAGGAACCCTGATTGTTGATTGATATGTAATCACTAATCGTATGAGTGTTTATGCTTCGGATGGTTCTCACCGAAGCGTAGCAAAGGTAGAGAACCAACCTGCGCAGCGGCAGCTCGTGCTACTGATTGCTCTTGCGTATTTTATCAAAATACTGCTACTTTCATTTTGACCCTCCACTTACACATAGTAACCCTTCATATTATCTGTGGATCTGATTCTTATGTGATGTTCTACATCCATATACACGTAGCTACTTCATATACGGGCAAGCAGCATACTGGTATTCCCACTTTTTAGTCCTTAGTGTCCCTAATACAGCAATGTATGAATGCATTTGAGCTGAATTTTCTTGCGTTCAAGGCCGTTTTAGATCGTCAGAATAGCCCCAAATGGTTGCTTTCATATGGCAGTTACTTTCTGACACTTTTGCTCGACTTTTTGGGGACCAAAAAAACATGGTCAAAAATCGACCAAAAAGCATGAGGTATCCCTCATGGTTTTCATCGAAAATCAAACGACCGCATTTTTCATCTTGATAATGGAGACTTTTACTATGGTATATCTTGAATCAAAATGTTTCTATCAATCCAAAGCAACCTCTGAAATTATCTTTGTGGGACTTTGATATGTAAAATTTCGACATTTTGGCCATAAATCTCTTTTCATATTTTTACAAATCATTCAATAAGTGAATTCAAAACATCTATTTTACTTAGTACCATTGGAAGCGCCTTGAAAAGTACTCCAGGAAAGCTTAAGGAAGCATGGGGTGATTATCATACTTCACTTAGTCGAATCTGCAAAAATAGCTCGATCGAGTCCAAAATTATCAAAATATGTCCAATCTGGAACAGACTATGATTCTGGGTTTGAATTAATTTTGGCTGGTAGGGCCAGCTGGAAAACTCATGCCCTTTTCATAAGGCAATACAGTAGTAAATGCCCTTGAAGCGTATAGAAAGTAGATGGCAGGTCATAGCACTATCGTTTATGATGATATTTTATTGCCTTCTATATCGTTCATAATGACATCGTCTTGCATTCTATATTTAATAACGTTAGTCTGGACATTGACAATGCATGGGTTGCATAAAATGTCTGCAGTAAGTAATGAAATCTCTGAGGCTCTGAGACGTCGCTCAAATAAAACATTGACAGCACTGAGCAGAGGAAAGAGGGTAGAAATTACAGTGGTTTTTGTTGATTGATTGTAAAATCATTATTCTCATATGAGCCAGGTCTGATAGATGCCTTGAAACTCAGGTTCCATATTAGGATTGTAAAGTGCAAAAGTACTGAACATTTATTATGTTATGATATGAGCCAGGTCTGATAGATGCCTTGAAACTCAGGTTCCATATTAGGATTGTAAAGTGCAAAAGTACTGAACATTTATTATGTTATGATATGAGCCAGGTCTGATAGATGCCTTGAAACTCAGGTTCCATATTAGGATTGTAAAGTGCAAAAGTACTGAACATTTATTATGTTATGATATGAGCCAGGTCTGATAGATGCCTTGAAACTCAGGTTCCATATTAGGATTGTAAAGTGCAAAAGTACTGAACATTTATTATGTTATGATTTGAAGCTAATGACTTGCTCGGATTAAATTAGATGCTCATCAGGTTAGCAGGTCACTTTTGATTGTTCTCCACAAGAGAGACGCCACACCTAACCGTAAAACTAAACTTAAAGTCTATCCATAATGTTAAACATTCATAATTAACGAGTGTTGTGCCAGAAGGGCTACAAGTGTCTATAAAGATTAAGGTATTCTTGATGGGTAGATACGTCTGTGTTGTGCAACAACATGGACAAGCTGTGATAATTGAAGTGCATCTCAGCTATCTAAATACTGAGGTTCACCAGATGTGATAAGCGTTATATAAGATAAATTGCTATTTTGGCATTTAGAACTTAGTATAAATAGAATAACTCTGGTCTTCATCAATAAATCTTTAGTTTTTGTATCTAATCTTATTCAAATAAATTTTTTCTTGTTTTTATAATATCGAACATTTTTTATAAGCTACAAATAATAATCCTTTTATTCTTTGTGTTTAACACTCCTGAAGCCACTTTCACAATGTAGCAACATAGGTGATGCTGGCCGTATCACATCACATCCGTATGTTTACAAGTTCAGTCAGTTATGTGTGCACGAATACCTCAGGAACTACAATATATACTACTCCATGAATACTGCTACAGGTACATTGTTGCGGGCTTAATACATGTTCTCCTTTAGACACTCTTTAAATATCTGAAAAGCAGGTTTGTTTTTTGTGTACAAGCTGTAACAACAGGATCACTTTTAAGAGAGGTACCATTCAATACGCGTTTCAATTCTCTACAAACTGACCGTGGACTGGAAACAACGGTTACTGTTGAGAAGAAGTGCTTAGTTTTTAATTCTTTAACATTCTTTCTACTACTAATTTCCCTGCAGCAGATGGCTTCAGATATAATTATGTAATTGTAAATCAAAGCAAAACGCTTATTTAAGTGGACTAGGCGTCTGTCATTGATAGAAAATGTTTCAAGTTCAATCCTTGGTAGTCGCATTTCATTTCTTTGCTAGAATGGCATGAGATGTTGTGGTATTGAGAGAGTTATTAGTAGACGTTTATTGTGGAGGGTAAACGCAAGATAGTTTTTTTTTTTTTTTTTGAAAAGTGAAGGTACATGCAAACTTTGTGTGTAGCTTTTTTCATCATTGCAAATGCTGCATTAAGTTGAAAAGTAATAAACATCGCCATTTACCTCGTATCTATTCAAATTAATCGTAGGTTAAGCAGCTCACGCAATTTATGGAAAAAGAAGTGCTACGACCATCCTAAAAAGGTCAATATATTTCAGAATGCATTTCTCTACAAAGTGCAGAAAGGTGTCACCATCACATCTCTACTGTTGACCGCAGCTGGAGTTCACCTCCAGCAATGTCTATTTAAAGCCAACAGAATATCAACGATCTTTTTCTTCTCTTTATTGAATTTGGCGACAATCATGAGCAAAAAAAGACAACAGAATCAACCCATCTGTGTGTTTGATATACCAAAGGATCTGCTTGATCAGTTGGAACTAGTAGAGAAAGACACAGAAGCACTTTGGAGCCTCGCTGCCGAGAATGACCAACATACAAACGACAGCATCAACGCAAAAGCGTTGGAACGCTTGCAAATCCAGGAAGAGCGTCTTGCAAATCAGGATAACGAATTGACTTGCAACACTTGCGCTACCACCTTTCAAGATAGAGAAGAGCAACGTCAACATTTCAGCACAGACTGGCATAGATACAACATCAAACGTAGTGTGGTGTTGGATGTGAAGCCTGTCACTTTATCAGAATTTGAGATGTTGTTAACGGGTATGTGCACACAGCACCTCTTAGGGAAACAATCCAAAGTAACATTACGTCTTGTCCATAGATTTCACCGAAAGTATATCTGGCTCCGAGAGCGAAGACAGCGACGACGAGGATGATACCGAGGGGGACAAGAACGAAAGACGTATTGACCTAGACTCAATTGTAGATAAACAAAAACAGCAACAAGAAGAGCAAGAGAAACTTGCCAACGAAGCCAAGCAAATTGTTTTGCCCATGATGAAAAAGTACTCTGCGCTCACTTGGTTCAAAACACCCAACAAAGGCTCCAACCATTACGGTGTTTATCGACATTTGCTGCAAGACAACACACTAGCACAGCTTCAACGATCTCAACACAAGGGCAAAAAGCGAACTTGGACTATTATTATGCTGGGAGGTGGTCATTTCGCAGGATGCGTCATTGATGTGAATGCGAGCATAAACGATGTCAAACTGATCCAACACAAAACATTCCATCGCTATACAACTCGTCGAAAGCAAGGTGGATCTCAATCAGCAAATGACAATGCAAAAGGGGCTGCAAATTCAGCAGGTGCTCAAATACGTCGCTACAATGAACAGCTATTGCAGCAAGAAGTGAGAGCAGTGCTGTCACAATGGCACCAACACATTGCCCAAAGTGAAACTGTGCTCGTCCATGCACCAAGCGGTAATCGTAAACTAGTGTACAATTATGAAGGTGCTGTGTTGGATACAAGCAATGTCAAATCCATTCCTTTTGCTACCCGTCGACCCACGCTCAGCGAATTGAAGCGTGTATTCACTGAAATGACGACTGTGAAAGAGGTGCAAGTGGATGAGCAGGCGATTGAAACGTACAAGCAGAAATGGATTGAGAAGGAAAAGAAGGCCAAGGATTTGCTGGAGAGATCGACAGTGAACACCAAAAGAGTAGCAACCGTGAAGAAGGACACAATCAACCCTCATTTGGAGAAACTGTTGAGTTTGGTGCGACAAAACAAGACAGCTGTGACATTGGCCTACTTGGAGAAGCATCTGAATTTGCCCGTGAATGGCATCTTACCTGCAGAAGAGCTCTCTGATGACGAAGATTTGTATCATTTTCCTACATTATTACATATTGCAGCTAGCGTGGGTGGAGCAGCTGATTTGGTAAAAACACTCTTGACTGAGTACGACGCGGATCCAACCATTGTCAGCAATGCAGGAAAGACAGCTTATGAGGTCAGCAAGGACAAGGAGACTCGAAATGCTTTCAGAAGATGTATGTGTGATTACCCCGACAAATGGCATTGGTTAGAAGAGGGCCGCGTACCAAGTCCGTTGACCGAGAAGCAAGAGCAAGATCAATTGGCTAAAGAAAAGAAGAAGCAGGCAAAGGAACAAGAGAAGAAGCGATTGCTTGATTTAGAGCGTCAAAAGATGGAGGCTGCAAGAGAGGCCAAGGAAGAGGAAGCCAGATTCGAGAAACTGCAGGCTACCAGAGCCAAGAACAACATGATGCCTATTGTTCAGCCTTTAGGAGGTGACTCAGTGATTAACACAGCCAACATGACACCTGAGGCTCGCATGCGTCTTGAGAGAGAGAAGCGTGCCAGGGCGGCAGAAGAGAGATTGAAAAGATTCCAGTAATAAAAACTCAGTTGTAGCCATTTTGGCTGCTTATTGTTTGTTGAGTAGAATGTGTATTCTTTTTCTCTTTTCCATTTTTCCATACAACACATTAAAAAAATGAGCGAACTACATACTATCACTACGGATGCGGCAAAATACGACCTGGCGAGATTTCCCACCAAAGACACAATAAAAATGATGACATTTCTGCTGGAGAAAGTCATTAAAGCGAATGATAGTCTACAGCAACAGCAGCAACCACCCATTTCACCACACACTGGCGAGAGACGAAAAAGCGCAAGCCATTACTCTACCTGCTTTCATGCTCGCTCGATACCAAGCATAACCATATATGCCTATCTTACGCGTATACTGAAATACTGTCCATGTGCCAATGAATGCTTTTTAGCATTGTTGGTATACTTTGATCGTATGTCAAAATCAACCAACACGCGTGCTGCTAATCTACGTATCGACTCGTACAATATCCACCGCCTCATCATATCTGGTGTCATGGTGGCAAGTAAACTGTATTCCGATGTGTTTTTCACAAATACTCGATACGCAAAGGTATACATGGCAACTTGATAAACGGGATCATGGGCAGGGAATTTATGGTCATTCATGTAGGTTGGAGGGTTGCCCGTATCAGAACTGAACATGTTGGAATTGGAGTTCTTGTCCATCAATGATTTCGCACTGTTTGTGTCTATAGAGGAATTGCAACACTACGGCGATCAATTACTATCGCATTGGACAAAGGAGCACGAAGAGTTTGCTAAGAACAATGTAAATGATGATATGAAAGAGGAAGAGCTAGCACCGCCAGTGAGAAGACGAGCTCGACATTTGTCGATAGACAAGCATGGAGACGAGATTGATGTGAACAGCTACAATGACAGCGAAAGAGTATATAAAAAGCCAGCATGTCCATAGCCCAAATATATATAAATTTATATTACTTTACAAACAATTTCTCTCTTTTACAAATGATGGGTTCATCATGCATGACTGACGACACCCAATTCTGGTCATTCAAAAGTGATATATCGCCTCTGCCCAATTTCTATTACAAATCATCAGTATGCGACATGCCTGTCAAGTCTGTGCGCCACTTGCCTGTCTGATTTCGTTGTAATGGACCTCTTTGGAT
This sequence comes from Mucor velutinosus, assembly GCF_035048745.1. NCBI lineage: Eukaryota > Fungi > Mucoromycota > Mucoromycetes > Mucorales > Mucoraceae > Mucor > Mucor velutinosus. Next base: position 1,015,351 of record NW_027041905.1, on the reverse strand, counting down.
GTGTATTCACGCACAAAATACTCCTTTCCAAACTCATGGTATAGCCTGGTGTCGTTTATTCTGAACAATACATCATCCACCCGTAAAAAGAATCTCTGTAAAATCAGGAAACAGCGAGGCATCACTCTCTAAAATACCGTTTGTCAATAAAATAAAAAATAAAAAAATCCATTTCCTTGCGCAAATCTACTTTACCAATCGAATTGTCAACATGGCAGTGCCGTTATCGGCTAACTCGTCCTCGTATAGTATGTTTTCGTCGTAAAACAGAATGGGATCCTGCTTGCGAAGTAGGTCCATGTCGATGAGTGACGGCCCGTCATTGATCTCTAGTTCAGTGTTGGTTGTGCCTCGATAGTCGGTTGTGTAAGTCCAATCGTATGGTTTAACAACGTCTTTGACGTCTGTATGGCTGGCAGAACTAGGAAGCATCTTATCAGATCAAATGCGATCAATAATTCAAGAACCGTACACACCTTTTTCTAGTCCATTCTTCAGAGTAGGCGACTTTGATCTTCTCACTACTTGTAGAGCTTGTATCCACTAGCGCCAATGCATCGTAGGCTCCAAACACAAGTTGGAAATCGCCATGTTTTACAGTGACATGGTTGTTGCCAAACACCATCTCTGGTGGTGGTAGACCAAAGTCTTTTTGAATTCTTTACAGCAACAATTAATCACATCTGCCAATCTTCTCATTAGTGTTTTTCCTTACTTTTCCATCTCATTTGAATTACAAATGGATGCTTTCTTGCTTGCAATGGTCCAGCCGTTCAGCGTAATACCCTGGACAAGGCCCTGTTTGGGTGTTCCTTCCTTGATATATACAGGTGCTGACATGAAAGAGAACAAAAAAAAAAAGTAAAGATACCAAATGACACGGACAGTGACCCTTTTTATATCATTTTCCCGCATATAAGACAGGTGCTCGATTGATGCTCCGAGCCGCTTGTTAGCCTTCTTTACGTGGCATTATTGCTTTTTCCTTTTCATTTCATATCATGAGCAGAAACAACGACACTAGTAGCGAAGAAGAAGAGGAGGAGGATGACCTAGGAGACTTTGGATTGACAATGATATCCATTGCTGGCCCTAGCGAACATGATTGTGGCTACTGCAAAGGAAAAGACACCTCAATATCTTTTGGTATATGGGCCCATTCCATGACTTGTTCAGTAAGGACCTACATAGCATGGAGATTTTGACGTACTAAATGAACTTTAGGACTACCAAGACCTAATAGACCGAGGCTGGAGAAGATCTGGCAAATATCTGTACAAGCCAGACCTGGAAAAGAGCTGCTGTCCTCAATACACAATTAGGTAAACTGGGTGGAGTTAGATCATGCTTGTATGCTTGTGCTTACAGATGATGCAGACTAGATACCAATCGGTTCAATACAACCAAGAGCCAAAAGAAGGTCATCCATAAATTCAATCGATACATCAAAGGAACTTGGGACCCTGATCCAAAAGTCAAACCCACCATCCCCACTACCAACAGTGATAAGCCTGTTAACAAACCGTCCAACTACGTACAAGTGAAATCATTGAGAGACCTCATACATGAACCAGAGGACACCAACCAAGAGAGCAAGTACAAACTGGAGATCAAACTCGAGCCTGCCTCATTCACAAAGGAAAAGTTTGCCCTGTATGCAAAATATCAAGCGAGTGTTCATCATGATAAAGAGGAGGATATATCTGAAGGTGGATTCAAGAGGTTTTTGATCGATTCACCTATGAAACTGGAAAAGCATGGCAGCAGCGATGTTCAATTCGGTTCATTTCATCAAAAATACCTTGTAAATGGTGAGCTCATCGCATTAGCGGTTATCGATATACTCCCCAAGTGCGTATCCTCGGTTTACTTTCTGTATGATCCGGAGTATTCGTTTTTAGGCTTGGGAAAGTACAGTGTTTTCAGAGAAATCAGTCTAGTGCAAGAGTTTTCCGACAAGGTGGACACGCTGCAGCATTATTATATGGGTCAGTAGAGAGAATGCAAGGTCATCATGTTCAAGTGCTCATATATAATTACTAGGATACTACATTGATTCATGTCCCAAAATGAACTACAAAGGGCAATATCAACCATCTGATCTGCTAGATCCTATTGACTATACATGGCACCCCATTCAAGATTTCAAAGCCAAGTTTGATCAAGGAGAGTCGTTTGTTACATTCACGGATCCTGCACCATCAAGGAACTATCCGCCAGGGTGGGTAGAGCCCGCATCGATTACTGAGGATGATTTGAAAAAGGTGTTTGTGATGGTTGGACAGGGAAGGGTTGCTCCTGTAACATGTATCGTCAAATTTGAGTCTTCTGCCAAGTTTAAAAAGACGATTGTGGATTATGTATGCTCTGTTGGTTTAGAACTAGCGCACAAGATTATTATCTGTTAATAAAGTAGCTCTTTGTTCTGCACACACGCCTCATTTGTATTTAGGAGGAACGTTTGGTAACTCGTGAGATTCCCTGACATCGATGCATAGTGCAACATTTGACAGATGATTCACAGTCAAATCCGCACAGGGTTTAATAGGGAAATAGGTGGCATGATTACCCTTTATGCAACGTGTGAAAATAGTTTAAATCAGGGTCTTGATTCTTATACAACCATGTTCCTTCTTTCCTTCTTTACATTCACATAAAATGATTACTGATATTCACGGTGTTCCCATCCAAGAGGCGCTTCAGACTGAAGGATATGTTATCATTGATAATCTCATTCCAAAAGAAACCTTTAATGATTTAGTCGAAGCATGCGATCGAGTTGTCGATCGAGCTCGTCGAGGAGATTGGAAATACCGGTATGTATCAAGTGCTTTGTAGGATACAAATGACATTGATTCAACTTGTGTCATGCTTAGTCGTTTGGTAGGAACTCAATTTCCACCTTGGACAGAAGGCACTGACGTCTGGGGTGTTCAGCATCTGATGCACCCTGAATTGAAGGAGCCCGTGTTTGCTGAATGGTATGGATCGCCTCGATTGCAAGAGGCCGTATGTCAATTACTGGGAACAAAGCCTGAAGAATTGCAGCTCGGTAAGTCATTGCAAAAGCTGTATCAATACATACAAGCTAATCATCGTATTGTAGAATTGTTTAATTTGCTGATCAATCCTCAAGACTCTGATTTTGACTTGACATGGCACAGAGATTCAGTGCCTGCTGAGACTGATGAGGAAAAGGAACGAGAGATATTAACTATTCCTCACTATGGTACTCAATGGAATACGTAAGTTGGTCACCACATGGGAAAATTTGGAATACCCCAATACTAATAAGTCGGTGTACTGATAGAGCATTGTATCAAGATGGATGTCTGTTTGTTGTACCACGCTCCCATCGCAGAATAAGAACACCTGAAGAGCGTCATATTACCATTCATGACCCTAAAAGCCATGATATGCCTGGTATGCTCAAGGTGGATTTGAAGCCTGGACAGTCTGTCTTCTACGACAGCAACATCCTTCATCGTGCTGCCTATGAAAAGAGTTCCAAAAGAGCCACATTGCACGCTTGTATGGGCACAATCGAAGGAGGAGATCATCGTGCTGCCAATATCTTTCAACATGGGTTGGATTGGATGAATTCAGATGCCTTTAAACAAAGTTTGCCTCCTAGTTTGGATAAACCCTATGCCAATGTACTTGCAATGGCAGAAAGTGCAGGCTTGAGTAAGCTCGAAACTGCACCCATTCACTGAATAAACTTGCATTTATGATGTGGTATTATTATTAAGCTTTATTTTGTGTATTTATGCCAATGAGCTTTCTTTTCCAAGAGTAGCCAGTTGCTCCAAGAATTGGTGAGGGGACAAAATATCAGTAGAGCCATATGTAATCTTTTTACCATTATTTTGCTATAATTTGAATGTATTAGTTTCCATACAACCAACCAATATCAGCCACTTACTGTTGCAAGCTCTTGCAAGTTTTGGTATTCGACATAATTACCGCCACCAACAACGAAAACGATGGCTTCCTGGAATGCAACCTTGTGCTGACGAGGAGATCTAGAGTTCTTGCTGACCTTTGGATCAAAATACAAGTAGTCGCTTGCTTTTGATGCTTCGTTTTGTGGTGGTGTCATGATATCAGAGACAATTTTACTGACCACCAACTCTTTGCTGGTAGGCAGTAAGTTCTTGACGCCTGACAACAGGTTCTCAAAACCACCACCTAAACCACCTTCCTTCAATCTGTCAGTCAACTTGTTACCAATGCTGCTGAAACCACGGAACAAATCAGCTTGTGAAAAGCCAGTTTGTGGTTGAGAGGGTGCTGAAATCATAGATGTCATACGCATCAAAGCGCGCACTCTGTAAGAGCTAGGTTAATGCAAGCCCCAAAACGCACAATTATACACTCACTTTTTGATGTAATTCAATGGCTCCATATCACATCCTGCTTCAGAGAGAGCTTTTTCGTAAGCTTCCATATCGTCCTTTGGAAGCTCCTCCACTGTCGACAAGTAATAAATCAAAAACAATCTCATTTTATCCTCGGGATTCTTCTTTTCCACATCGCGAATAGTTTCCAGTAACGTATTTTTGTTTTGTCTAGTGATGCTTTCCTCGATTTGAAAGAAATTATCCAATTGTCTATCCTTGATATCATTCAGCAGCGCAGTAGCGACATTCATGTGCATATCCAAGGTTGCTTTTCTTGCTGTCAATTCAGGCAGAGCAGTGATGGCTGATTTGAGCAACTTGGTGTTGGAAGACATGTCAATATTCCCAACATCTTCTAAGGAAGACACGCCACTAATGCCAGTGATTTCAGCAGCGTCCTTTTTGTATTTGTTCAACTCAATGTCGATATCCTCAGCTACTTGTGGGAATGGACTGGATGCATTTTTGGACCAAAAGAAATCTTTGGCATCGAGATCATAACTCTTCTTTTTGGATCCAGGTTCGCCGCCTTCGATAGTGATACGATTCAGCTTCATTGAGAGTACATCATGAATGAGTGCTTCGTAAGTCCAGGAATGACTCAACATAGGAGTCAAATCCATGCTTCGATCCAACAAAATGAGAACAGGGCGTTGCAAATTGGCAGAATTGTTTTCTGAAAATAAGTTGGTTCTGCTGTTCATGACATGATCACGTAGCTTGCTATCGAGTTTGTTGGCAATGCTCTCAGCGGCATTTCCTCTGGGACAACGAATGATGGGAATGACGCCCATGGTAACAATGACTGAGAATAATGCATTGACGGTCTTGTCGATTGTTTCTTCAATTAACGATTCGCTGGCAGTTGGGTTGTTCAAGTTGATGAATGTTTGTGGTTGATTAAGAGAGAATACGTTGGGGTTTGTGCAAATAAAATTAAGATATTGATCATAAACCTAAGAATTGATGCATTAGTAGGTATTTCACATACATGCCGTTTTAGATTGCATTACCTGGTTCACCATGTCTGAGGTATTGTCATTGATTGTGGTTGTTGCGAATTCTTCCAAGACAGGGCGAGATATAGTTGAGCAAAAGTTGATGTAATATGAATCATACAAATTACGACTCAAATCCTAATTTCATGCCTAGTTAGAAGTTGGGTTTCTGTTCATTCAACAACTCTCATACCTCACAAATCTTCTTAATATTTTCTGAAGTAGGCTCTACAAAGTAAACAGCAGGTACATCGGGCAAAGGTGATCTGTCTTGGGACAAAAGCCTAGTGATAGTGGGTTTATATCAGCTTCTCTGAGAAGAGTATAATGAAATTGAGTCTCTTTACTTTACATGTGTACTGTCACTCCATTTTCGCGAAGATCATTCACACGCATGATCGAGGAAATGATGTCTTGGCCAAATTTATCGAAGATTAACACTTTCCAGACGATATTTTCAGGATTATTGCTCTCAGTTGGTCCACCTTCAGGTGAGTTGAGGTGCAGCATATTTGCAACAGCGGCTAGAAATCAACAAACGCTTCAGTATGTATATAGAGAGGTAAATATGCCTTGTATCAAATACCGTATTGTGCTGATCGTAATGAATTGGCATCTACCAATGGAATAGTGTTTATCTGATTTTGCATGTTCGCGTCTGAAGGGATGAAAGAGAAACAGGAAACAAGACAATCTTGAGCTTTTTGAGAGCCAATTAGTGTGTACTTCGTGCTAGATTTTAGATTGATTATGAAGTTGTGACGGAAAAGACATTACCATAAACAGAAGATAGGGTGTTTGTAGTGGCACGTGATTATAATTTATACTTAGATTTTTATAAATGTTGCAAAAAAATTAGCATCTGAAGCTTCCGTGGCGCAATTGGCTAGCGCGTCTGACTGTTAATCAGGAGGTTGGTGGTTCAAGCCCACCCGGGAGCGTTTTTTTTGCCAATTTTGGCAAACAATCGGAGACACAAACGGAAGTTGAATAGTTTATGTCTGGTCTTTTGAGTTGTAGTTTTCAATGAATGTAGATGGCTTCAAGCTCTCACAACTAGATCAGAAGATTTGCTATCACGTTTATTTTATGTAAACGTATTTTTTTCTGGGGGGGGTTTTTTTTTGGCTAATTTCCTTCAGTTCAAGCATCTCTAAGGAAGCTGTTTATAAAGTCCGACTCTTGGATATCATAGCAATTTTGTAAGGATTTTATATGATAGATCATAGCTTGAGCTTTTGAACCGCCTCATGTATTGAATATTCAGACTGAATTATTAGCATTGCATAAGCATTGATCAAGCTTTTAAGATTTATACTTTGTTTGTTCTTAATTGGTCATATACATTTATCAAATCATGAAGATCTGTGCCAAAAAGGCCAATCACTCATGTACAGACACAGGATATACCTTGATAGACATTTCATGTGGTAATAAAATTGTTACTATTGTGGTTGATTGCAATCAATCTGTACCTGATATCTCTCAGTTCGCATTTTTGAAGAGCAATGTAGGAGCAAGCAACAGTCTAAAGCACATTGGAACTCCCTCTGACATTTGCAACTGACTAGTTACATTTGCGACACGCGTCGGGCCTCGTCATCTAGGTCTCGAAGTTTTGATAAAGGTTCACTGTATAGCTGTGATATAACCTTTTTTTTTCATTCTATTTAGTCATAAATTCATACATAAAGCAGAAATGAACAGATTTGTATCTAAATATTCATCATCTCCTTTAACTTTACCTCAAGAAGAGAACTTTGGTCAGCTCTGTGGACGTTGGGATGCTGCTCAACAACTTGCATTCCCTTCTTTTGATATTCCTGCTATTCACAACGTACGTAAAGACTTTTCTTAACACAAACGCAGCGATGATCGTGTAAATAACAAGTTATATAGCCTGTCGATTTCTTGAGAAATGTAACCGATGAGAAATCTGCCGATTACAAAATCAAGATTCAACACGGTACAACCACACTTGCTTTCCAATTTCAAGGTGGTGTTATTGTAGCTGTAGATTCCAGAGCTACCATGGGCAATTATATTGGTAAATTTGAAGATGCATGCTCATACGGATAGCTATTAAACACAACACTATATAGGTTCCCAAACTGTAAAGAAGGTCATTGAAATCAACCCTTATTTGTTGGGTACCATGGCAGGTGGTGCTGCTGATTGTTCGTATTGGGAGCGTGAGTTGGGAAGACGTTGTCGTTTGCACGAATTGAGAAACAAGGAGCGTATTTCAGTTGCTGCTGCATCCAAGCTATTAGCCAATATGGTTTATGCTTACAAGGGCATGGGCTTGTCTATGGTATGTCATAATTACTATTTGTTGCAGTTGTGGTTTTATTCATAGTGAATATTAGGGTACGATGGTTACAGGCTGGGATAAATCTGGACCCAATCTCTTTTATGTTGATTCTGATGGCTCAAGATTGAAGGGCGATATTTTCTCTGTTGGTTCAGGTTCAACATTTGCTTATGGTGTCCTTGATTCCGGATATGATCACGATTTATCTGTCAAGGATGCTCTTGAGCTTGGAAGAAGATCTATTTACCATGCTACACATCGTGATGCCATGTCTGGTGGCTCTGTAAACTGTAAGTTGGATAGATTGATTGACACTGCTATAATACTCACATATCTTATAGTATACCATGTTACTGAGGAAGGTTGGACATATCACGGTAACCATGATGTTGGCAATCTTCATTGGGATTATCAAGATGGTGTCGCAAGTGAAATCATCTAAGCAGGAAGTTGATTGTCATTTCTTATTATACATTACAAAAACAATAATAAAAAAAAAACTGAATATACAAAATCACTCTCCTGATATCGCGTACATGATCAAGGAAATAGATGATGAATCATGAACAAGCATCTGCTTGAAGACTGAAGATTGGAATCCTGCAAAGAGAACATGGTGTAAAGCCGTTAATTAGAGTAAAAGGTTGTCAGTCGTGCGACATGTGCTGAATTCGCATGAAAATTTGAAAAATGTCATGCAATCAGAAATCACATCACTCTAGCATATGTACCCATTGAAGCTCTTTAAGAACATCTCTCATATTGCGTTTAAAAATGGCATGAGTGGTACGTAACATCGCTGACTTCAATTCTCGTGTCATAATTTAAAGAATCCCACAGTTGCATTTGTGAATAGATCTTCTACATTTGCAAAGATATTTGGTGCTACTGAAAGAGCAAATAACCAGAGAAATTACGCATTCCGTAACAGATACGGTCAATGGTCTAACACGACCGACGAGTACGATGCGCAGCACATTGTTAGCACTATCATTGAAACGATAAAATAGTATATTTATTTGAATAAAATGGAAGATGTACACTTGTAGCAGAAATTGCAAGATGCAGAGGCTTGTCTCGTTTACATGATTGAATAAAACAAGTTGTTTGATTGATAGAGACACCAAATAAACGAATTCTACTTTTTGCGAAGATGGATGTGTTTGTGTTTGTGAGGGGTGTTTGAGTCTGATGTGTATTTAATAACCTCCAATTTGCTCAACCATAACATCAATACTGTCTCCATCATCCATATCCAACTAAACAAAAGAAGGGTGAGTATTTTATGTAGGCAAACAGTGAATCCGCAACCAACACATACATCATTAGGTGTATCTCCTGGCATAACACGAGTACCGTCATATAAGAAACGCACAGATCCAGGTTGTTTACCTTGACGTTCACAATAAGCATCCATCAACTTTCTGAGTTGAGTAGAACGCTTGATCTTGAAGAAAACCTCATTGGCATCCTTTACAATAAAAAAAACAGAGGAAAAACGTGAGCCCTCTGTGCTTTAGCTTATCATTACCACTAGGGCACTTACACTGCCTACAACTTTAAGATTGATGTGTTCAACGGCACCCTCCTTCTTTTCAACTTTCTCTGCTGCGGCTGGTTCAGACATGATTTAATACGCGAATGTAGTATAAAAGAGAGAAAAAAGATCCTCTTGTTTGAGATGGCGTTCAGCTGTTTAAAAAACCTTCATCCACACAAAATTTTTATCCTTTGAATTCATGTACATCACGTGTTTATTCGAGTCTTTCAGAGATCCTGGCTCGTCCCGGGGGGTTGGAGTGGCATAAAAAGAAAGATGTCTTCGTTTCTCTCTGAGTGTTGATCATTGTTACCATGTCGTTCGTTACTCGCAATCTTCTTAGAACCAACATCAAGGTAATGTATATATGATTGAATGCTCTATGCTTATTATCTGACAATGGACATCAGCCTTTGCCATCCCAATGTTGGGCTGCAAAGCGTCAATTCTGCAAGCCTACTGCATCTCTCATGACAGCTTCCTCCAATCCTGTCAAAAAGCCCTCCATCAACACCATGACAGCAGGTCGCTTTTATTCCACTTCTACATCCAAAGAGGAGATTCGTGCCAAAGCAGCTGTTGGTGTAAAGTATCATTTGTATTAATGTATTTGCCCAAAGACTGACATTTCTGCATAATTAGCCATTTACATTCAAGGCAGCAGCTGTATTTCTCGGCGTAGGTGCAGGTCTACTATTGTACTTTCAGAGCGAGAAGAAGAAGGTTGAAGAGATCCGCAAACAAAAAGAAGCCGAGAAATCCAAACCACAATCATACGGAAAGCCAAAGCTGGGAGGTGATTACACTCTGACTAATGCAGAGACCAACAAGCCATTTGGCTCTGATGATATGAAAGGAAAGTTTGCTCTGATCTACTTTGGATTCACGCATTGTCCTGACATTTGTCCCGAGGAACTGGACAAGATGGCAGAAGTGGTTGACATGACCAAGAAGGACATTGGAGAGAATGTACTAGTACCAGTCTTCATTACTTGTGATCCCAGACGTGATACTAGAGAGATTGTCAAGGAATACGTCAAGGACTTTCACGAGGATCTGATTGGATTGACAGGAGATCAAGACGAGATCAAGCGAGTCGCTAAACTCTTTAGAGTATACGTATCCTCTCCTCCTGACATTAGTGAAGGTGATGACTATTTGGTCGATCACTCCATCTTCTTTTATTTGATGGATCCAGAGGGTAAATTCTTGGATTGTTACGCACAAAACTCAGAGGCCAAGGGTGTCAGTGAGAGCTTCAAGAAATACTACAATGCTTACATTGAAAGTGGTGGTAAATTAGACAAATCGCCCATCAATAACAAAAAATAAATTCATTTATGTAAACTATACAATGATTGTGATGACTACAGCAAATAACATAACCACTTTTTTTTTTTTTTTTTTTTTTTGCTATTTTTTGACGATGAATATAGGACCGGCCGATATCTTGTTTGTATGGTTAATTTGCAGTATCATTCAAGGCAGGAGAAAGACAAAGTTGTACTTGATGATTTATATAGTCATCCTGTTCAATGACTGAAGAATCGATTGAATTTGGCGTTGAGGGAGCAGAAATCAATGAAGGAGCAGTTTGTTTGTGGTAAGGTGGAGTTTCAGGGGCGGCATTCAAGAGCAACGTGTTGCTGTGTGCAACAGGGAACTTGCTGTTGGCAGATGTAGGAGTACGACATGTGGCAATCTCGTTCTCGGTAATGATTTCCAGCTGTTGTTGCTGTTGGTGTTTTGATTCCACTTCTACCGTCGTTGCCTCAGAGGGAGACCGTGCACGTAAAGAAGTGCGAGGTTGCTTCTTGACTTGGTATGACAGGTGTCTATTATGTGTCGACGTACTAGCTACGATGGCTTCGTATTGAGTTTTGTTTCTCACAATAGCGCTATCAGGTTGTTGCTCAAAATGGTCATCCAGCTCGCGAATGTGGGCGATAGGTTGAAGGGATACTGCACGCATCTTTTTGCCCTCCAATGTCATCATGGCATCTTGTCTGGATCGATCATTGAAAGAGTAGGCAAGTGTTTGCTCTAGAAGTTGTTGGCGCCATGATGGGTTATCTGGCAACTGCTGCTGCTGCTGCTGTTGCTGTTGCTGTTGCTGTTGCTCTTCAATTAACATTTCATCGAGTGCCAGTGTCAATTGATCCGTGTTGGGCATGGAGAGAGGGCTACGTCTGCGTCTTCTTTCTATTAACGTCAATTTGTGTTCATCTTCGTCGCTTGCAGTCATAGAAATGGGAGAATCTGTCGTTGCGGTAGCTTGTGATTGAGGTCTACTTTGACCAACTGTTGGGTCAAGGGGTATATGTAAAGGTGGTAATGGGGGCGGTGAAGAGGGTAGTGGCTGCATTGCATTACTATTAGCCCTAGAATTATTAGTGGCGCCCAATGTACCACTGCGAAAGGGCACAGAAGGTGTAGTTGTTGGAGTGATTGAAGCGCTGCTTGTTGAATGTCCAGTTTTGAATGTGATGAAGCTGTCGTTATCGCCGTCAGGAGACTGTAATAATTCAGCGTCTAATGATAGACGTAAAAGAGAGGGCTGCTTTCTAGTTTTAATAGATATAGGCTTAACTCGTGGTGTCAAAGTGGGGTCTATCAAAGGACGTCGACTGGTGGTTGTAGCAGTTGAAGCAGTGTTGTTGTAGCTGTCTCTTTTGGATTTGATTTGTCTTGGCGGCGGAGAGAGCGATGGAGGAGGCATTATAGGCGAGGGTTGCTTCTGCTGTACAAGATATTGATGGTTCCAGATGATCATGGAGGAAGAAGACGAGGATGATGATTTTATTTTTGCAACTAAAATAAAGGATGAATGAGCCAATCTTTTCACTACGCTAACATATCCTCATTTACCATCAATTGTCTCTGACAAGTCATTATGCCTGGTATCAAAATCCTCGTAGGATTGAGACAGTCTAAGTTGTTGGTTTGACGATGATTTATTGGATTTTCTTCCTAATTTACTAGTAACAAATGAAAAGCAAGACGACCAGCGAAATTTGCGAGATTTATCATTTAAGTTTTTCTGTTTAAGAGTGCTTGATCGATATGAATTGGATTCATTTAGCATGAGTTTGACAGGTAAATTGGCGGTGGGGTATACGAAAATAAAGGAAAGAAAGAAAGAGGGAAGAAAAAAGGGGAAACAGAGAAGAAGAAGATAAAAAAAGTGCCTCTTGTCGATTGCAGCTATTGTTGTAGTAGCAAAAAATGAGTGAAAATTGCTACCATGTACCCAAAGGGGGTAAGTTTGCTTATAACCCCAAGGTGCTCAGTCCGAAACCTCCGTTTCAATTCGTTCTTGGTTTCCATACTGTTTTGGTAGCACATCGTTTTGAAGTAGCAGCAACTGTATCAAAATAAACAAAAGTATAGTTGCATTTGGCCTATTCAAACCTTTATCAGTATGCTCTCTATATAATGCCTTGCATTACTGATGAAAAAGATCATACCACAATCTGCGGTATCGGTTTTTTTTTTTAAAAAAAAAAGAAGAAACCAAATGTATTCGGTTACATTGCACAAACTTTTATACATTTATATCAAGTATCAAGGTTTCTGTTGCTGTTTCATTATGTAGAACAGAGCAACATGCAATTTAGGAATGTTTTTTGAATACAAAATGCTACTTGTGAATTGACTTTTTTTTTTTTTTTTTTTTTTTTTTTTTTCAAGGAGATGATTCTCAAAAGATAAAGAAATCAACAATTTTGTACAGTTCCTGATAACCGTGATACAACTGCTTTGTGTTCTGGTCCTTATTTAAGAAGGAAGTCTTTCTAGAGAATTCATGATGGAGTTGATATGGTATAATTCAATATGACATACGCTGTATATAGGCCAGATGGATGGATGATATTGCTGTATATTTTACGTGATTTGTTTGTTAATCATCTAAAAAAAAGTTTGTTTTGATTAAGCTTCGTTCTCGTTGTTGTTGTTGTGTGTGTGTGTTGTGCGTGGGTAGCTTCTTTTGTCTTGATGATTGATTATTTTTGGTGCAACCCGTACTAAATGTGAATCATTGTGTAATGTATCCTCGTGGCAAAATGATTCTAACGCATCATCCCCTCATTTTTTCTCAAGTGATTTTAGTCCAGGGCCGTATGTATTCAGCTCGAACTCACATACTTACTAGACATTTATCAAATTTAGCTTGCATAGCTAAATTCTAGTACCCATACCTTGTTTCAATATATACAACACATTATAGAGTTGTGAGCTAAATGAAATAAGTAAAGTGTCTGAGCACTTGTTGTGAAAAGAGGAAATACACATGCCAATGTTCATGTCTTGTTTCTTTTTTCAACTAAAAAGATACGCATTTGTCCGATTAAGAAAGAACGCAGGGTCATCGCTGTTTATATGATTGAAAAGCTAAATCATAAAAGTATTGTTATAATGATGTAAAGAAGAAGAATTTTCAGGAACCAAGAAATGAAACAAACATCTCATGACTCGACGCTCTCCTTTGAAAGCAAACAAACAGTGGACGGCATCAGATCAAGAACAAAATTTGCATTCATGTAAACACACATGATGTAGCAGTTCACACACACACACACACGCACACACACCTATTTGCATACAATTCATACAAAGCGACTTTGGATTGATGGTTTAAGAGAATTCCTCATGTTAAAATGAATAAATGAGGTTTACAGGCAACTTCACGGAACCTCAGCATCCGAGATGCCAAGTATATTTTCATTTGTCAAATTCAACATCAACAACACCAACGACATCAATGAGAAACACACATTTCAAAACTTACTAATTTAGTCCAAAATGTTTATTTTTAGTGTCATGTTCCTCTCGTTGTTTTATGGGAACTGGCATCTCATTGCAAAGGTTCCCTTTTAATTTAAATTGATCCAAGAAATTTTTGGTACCTGAATGAGTTTGAAATATTGAACATCAACATGAGCAGTAATTAAGATATCGTTTGTCAAGAATCGTAGTCATGATGCTTTAATTGAGTTGCACCTGTAGTTTATGTGCAATATATCAGCGAATTTTGACTATAATAATTCTCTATTCAACTTGATTGCTCATTGTAAGGCACTTGCTGTTTGATCGGACATGCCCCATCACTAGGAAGAGAAACAGCAAAGCAGATACTCTATTTGGGTGCTCAGAGCATGGAGATCAGATCTTGATATTCAAATCGACACTGCTTTAAGAGCCAAACTACGAAATTTAGATACCTAATCAAGATAAACCCGAAGCACCTTATCAATCATTAATTCTCAAAAGCTGAGAAGAATGTAGAAAAGCACCACGCTGCACATCGAAGATTATCCTATTTCGCTTGAATTTAGTACGCGATTTGACAGATTTTCGAGTTATCATCTTATATAATCAGAGTCCTTCTTGTCAAAGTAATGATATACCACGTTCTAAATTCAAGCAAAGAAGAAATTGAAAATTACATCTAATTATATACAATGCTGGAAGAACTTCTTGTCAGCTGGCAAAGGATGCTTAATACATGTGAACTTTGCTTTCCTTGTTGAGCGCTATAAGTATAATGGCATCAACATTACTCCATATACTCAATGTGCTCTGTGGATCGGAAAACTACACTCTGTCTAAATTCGATACTATCACATAGGCCGAGTGATAAAAGGCCTATTCAAATTTACGAAAAGTTATCTACATCTGCTAAGAAGTGCATTGATTCCTTTCTGCTAACGGAAGTCTGCTTCAATCATGGCGCAATTAGATGTGATAATAATGCTTCACTTTTGATTCCAAACTTTTTCAGTAAAACGTATTAATCTTCTACGAGCTGTATACCCTTGGTAATTCATAGCGAAGACCTTGATTTACATTGTACATAGTTCTATTATTTGATACGAGTGTTTATGCTTTGGAAGACTCTCTACCTTCGCTTCGCTTCGGTGAGAACCAACCTGTGCAGCGGCAGCTCGCGCTACCGATTTCCCTTGCGTGTCTTATCAAAATACTGCTTCTTCCATGTTGTCCCTCGACTTACACATAAAAACCCTGTATATTATCTGTGTATTTGATTCTTATGCGATGTTCTACATCCATATACGCGTAGATATTTCATATACGGACAAGTATCATACAGATATTAGCCCTTTTTAGTCAAGAGTGTGCCTAATACAGCAAAAAATGAGTTCATTTGATCCGCGTTCTCTCGCGTTCAAAGCCGTTTTAGATAGTCAGAATAGCACCAAACAAATGCTTTCACATAGTATTGACTTCCTGACACCTTTGCTCAACTTTTTAGGGACCAAAAAAAACATGGACAAAAATCGACCAAAAAGCATGAGGTACCCCTCATGGTTTTCACCAAAAATCAAACGATCGCGTTTTTGACCTTGATAATGAACACTTTTGCTATGGTATATCTTGAATCAAAATGTTTCTATCGATCCAAAGCAACCTCTGAAATCATTTTTGTGGGACTTTGATATGTAAAATTTCGACATTCTGGCCAGAAACCTCTTTTCATATTTTCATAAATCATTTGATAAGTTTATTCAAATCATCTATATTACTTAGTACCATTGGATGCGCCTTGAAAAGCACTCCAGGAAAGTTTAAGGAAGCAATTTTTTTTTTTTTTGTAGGGGAGACGAGCTCCAGTTTTTATTTAAAGTCCTGTAAATGTCGTTATGAGTGATAGACAAGACTGTTGGTGGACCCAATGTCAGTCATGATGGGGAATAAATTATGGAAAGGAAGTTGGGAAAGAAATCTACTACAAATAAGGTGCGGCACTTAGAGCCAATACAATCATGCTAAGTTGTCATACAGAGATACTGGATAAGAGAACATTCACCAAACGAGGACATCAGTACGACCGTAAATAATTAATCAAAATGCGTTCACTGGGATTTGAACCGGGATCCTCCCGTTGGCATACGGGAGTTTTACCACTTCGCCCTACCACCACGGGCAGTTTAAGGAAGCAAGGGGTGATCATTATATTCTACTTAGTCGAATCTGCAAAAATAGCTCAATCAAGTTCAAAATTATTAAGATTTGTCCAATCTGGAACAAACTATGATTCTGGGCTTGAATTAATTTTGACTTGTGGGGCCAGCTGGCAAACTCAATGGCCTTTTCATACTGCAATACAGTATTAAATGCTCTTGAAGCGTATGAAAAGTAGGTGGCAGGCCATAACGCTATTGTTTATAATGATATTTTATTGCATTCTATATCGTTCATAATGACATCGTCTTGCATTCTATATTTAATAACGTTAGTCTGGACATTGACGATTCATGGGCTGCGTAAGATGTCTGCAGTAAGTAGTGAAATCTCTAAGGCTCCTAGACGTCGCTCAAAGAGAGCGTTGGCAGCATTGAGCAGAGGAAAGAGGGTAGAACTAACAGTGGTTTTTGTTGATTGATTGTAAAATCATTATTCTCATATGAGCCGGGCCAGATAGATGCCTTGAAACTCAGGTTCCATATTAGGGTTGTAAAGTGTCTAAGGACTGTGATTCATCAGTAATGATCTCTTATAAATAGGATGTGTTTGAATCAGTTAATAAATCTGAAGTTTTCGTATCTGGTTACTTTTTATAGTCTTCCTTTTTTGAAATCTATCTTAATTTGTTGATACTGTATCTTTGAATACAACAGACTGAACATTTATTATATTATGATGATATTGAATCAAAATGTTCTTCTCGATCAAACGCAACCTCCGAATCTTCTTTTGTGAGATATTTGTATGTAAAATTTTAATATTTTGGGCAAAAACCTCATTTCATATTTTTTCAAATTGCTGTATATGCTCATTTCAAACACCTATTATAATTGGCACCATCAGATGCGCCTTGAAAAGTACGCCAAGAAAGATTACGGAAGTATAGGGTAATCACCGCATTTCTATAGTCGATTTCTGCAAAATATATCAATCGAGTCGAAATTTAATTTAAATTGGCCAATCTGAAGCAGATATAGAAGAAAGCTGAGTTTAAATGGGATTGGCTACTTCTGCTGCTGCTGGCCAAAATGCCCTGCTAATAAAGACAATCGATGTGTCTGGTGCTTTTATGAAGGTGGTTACGGTTTGAAAATCGCTGTAGCCCATTCCAACTACCTCATCTTGCCTCTGTTGCAATTTTTTGCTTTTGCGAAATTAAACGCTTCGAGTTGTGAATACAAATGCGAAGCAGACTGCAGAATGTAAAAGTGTCATCCTATTTCAAATTGCTTGTAAGTCTTCGAGTTTAAGTCATGTTTAAATTTTGAATTAATACCTTTCACAGCAATAATACAATTGTATATGGGGCAATTGAACAGAGCTATTAGTTTTGAGTTGCTTTATTCCCCTGTGATGAATACCACTCTCTTAAGTTACAAGTGATTTTCAGTAGACCGATACCATACATCATAACATAGTAAATTTATAGTCCCTAAACACTTCTACAACTCTTTTATGAAGACTGAGTTGCCAGGCATTTGCCAGGCATGGTTCATATCATATTATAATAAAGGATTATTTACCAACTCTCAGTAGTGGGTGCCATTTGGGGTTCCCTGCTATTTTGGGACCCAGATTTACATAACACATTTTAAGCGATTTTTACAAAATCCACAGGAAAACAAAGATATTTATTAATGAAAATGCAACTATTGATGGTAAAAAAGGCTCAGCTAGAAGTGTTGCAATTTTCTTCTTTTCGTTTCTTCGTAAGGAAAAAAAGCGCCTTTTTGGAGCTCGGTGCCCAAGCGATCCAAAGACCAGTGGCGAGTGTTGAGCACCTTTTGTAGGGCGCCTACAGCAGAAGTGGGGGAGAGACCAAGATCCAGCTGAAGGTCTTCAACGGAATCAATGATTTTTTTACGGATATTGAACCATTTTCTGTCGTCTTTTCTCCATTTAGCGCCCCACTTGTCTTCTAATTCTTGAACAGACCAGAATCCATCTCGACCTATTGTCCACTCGTCCCAAAGATCACACACAGTTGTCACTTGTCGACTCATTTTGTATAACGGTACACCTTCTTGATTGTATGTAAGTGAAATAGTTGCAACTGCGGTGTTGTTGTAACCTGGTGGTGGTGGGCTTTGTTGAGATTCTTCCGAAAATTGTTTTGATTGCGATACATCTTCTGATCTTGGCAAGGCAGAGGTTTTTGCGACAGCGCCTGTTGTCGCTACTGCTCGGTTCCCTTGGTCCATTCTAAAAGACAGTTGCAGTTGCTGCTTTCCGGTGACTATATTGTCAAACACTTTTTGCATTTGCTGCTGGATTTCATCCGACTTCTTTTGACGTTCTTTCAATTCTCGCATTGTATTTGCTATACTTCGGTTGATGCTGGAAAGCTGCTCTTGTATTTCAGGCGCAAAACTTTCAATAATTAATGAATGGGGCACTTCATTTTCTTCAACGTGAGCTTTTGCTTTTCTATAAATAAAGCAAAAAGATCAGACACACAGTTTTCATTTTGAAAAAAAAAAAGCTTTATACCTTTGAAATTCTAGAAAGAGTGGGTTTCTGATTAAATTTCAGGAACATAAGTACAAACTAAAAGCGAAAAAAAAAGTTCTTTCAGGTGTTAATTAACCAAAAGAATACATGTATTTTTTATGATAAGGCCTTGGATAACGCACATATCATTAGAATGTATTAAATCCTAATATTTTTTATGTAAATGTCAAATATACACACTTGGAACGAAAACTGGAACCCAAAGATCAATAACAATTGTTATTTGACAAAGTATTGGCTTATAACAAAAGTTATCACTCCAATCGGGTTCCAATTTTGCTGGGAACCCAACTTTTTTTTTGGAACCTCCAAAAAAAATAATAAATGTTCAGTCCGTAGACACTTTCAAAGCCTCAAAAAGGAAAGAAGTTGATCTAGAAAGTATTTTGATAGACCGGTTCTATTAAATATAGCATGCAAGAAAAATAGCATGGATAACGATAGTGCCACCTACTTTTCATACGCTTCAAGAGCATTTAATACTGTATTGCAGTATGAAAAGGCCATTGAGTTTGCCAGCTGGCCCCACAAGTCAAAATTAATTCAAGCCCAGAATCATAGTTTGTTCCAGATTGGACAAATCTTAATAATTTTGAACTTGATTGAGCTATTTTTGCAGATTCGACTAAGTAGAATATAATGATCACCCCTTGCTTCCTTAAACTTTCCTGGAGTGCTTTTCAAGGCGCATCCAATGGTACTAAGTAATATAGATGATTTGAATAAACTTATCAAATGATTTATGAAAATATGAAAAGAGGTTTCTGGCCAGAATGTCGAAATTTTACATATCAAAGTCCCACAAAGATGATTTCAGAGGTTGCTTTGGATCGATAGAAACATTTTGATTCAAGATATACCATAGTAAAAGTCTTCATTATCAAGGCCAAAAACGCGATCGTTTGATTTTTGGTGAAAACCATGAGGGGTACCTCATGCTTTTTGGTCGATTTTTGTCCATGTTTTTTTTGGTCCCTAAAAAGTTGAGCAAAGGTGTCAGGAAGTCAATACTATGTGAAAGCATTTGTTTGGTGCTATTCCGGTGGTCTGAGACAGCTTCTAAAGCTAGAAATGTCTGCTCAAATGTATCTGTGTTTTGTATAGTATAGAGCAGTAAGAGGCAATATCAGTGTGCTATCTGTCTGTACAAGGCCTAGTACGATTGATGCAAATGGGCAACCTCATAAATGAGTCAGATCTACACTTGCAGGCTGTATACCAAGTGCTTCACATAATGGGAAGCTGAAAAGTGTAGTATATATAGCAAAGGCTCAAATATTTGAACAATAGGCGCGCATTTGAGGCTCTGGTTATACAAATGGTGGATATGAAAAAAAAATATAAATGGGATATACAGATGCTTGGCAAAACAAGTGTTTGCGTGTATCAACAAAAAGTGATATACAGATATGCTCAACAGATCAAAATGTAGTGCAACCTGGGCACGTTTTTATTGAACAAGTGGTACAAGGCCAAGGCTGAAAAGCAACATCTCTTCCCTCACTAAACTCCGTAAATGCCTCGTTTTTTTTTTTTTTATGAAAAAAAAAAAAAAAGTTTGTTGAGAGAGAGAGAGAGCTACTGATGATGCTAGTTTACTACACTTTCTTTTCCTTTATTTTTCGTTTAATTCTATGATAACACTTTTCTAAAGGAAAAATCATAAAATGGAGGATGAACGATTCCATGCCAGACCATTCTTGGCTCCTTCAGTCTCTCAAGACTACGTTTTGCAGATGGAACCAGTTGATTCAACAGCATCCACGCCTCCACCTGTGCCAACGACTTCTACTGATACGACAAAAGGTCGAAAGAACTCTGCTGATGTCGAAGTATGTTATCCGTACCCTACACAACGACCAGATCAACACTCGACTTTGGAGACAGAGGTGTTGAAATCCTATATTCAAAACACCAAGGATGACGAGACCAGCGATCCTGACTACAAGTTGGAGCGTCAACTTACCGCTAAATTGGATGATTTGCTGGACAGTGGCCAAAAGGCCCCAAGCTCTGCTTCAAGGCGGTACAGCTTCTATGGCGATCATGTTCGGGTAATATACGGATCAGCAGTTCGACTGACCTAGTGATATTGATATGTCTGCATTAGGATCCATCTGAAGTGAACAAAAACATTGACAGATACACCTTTTACTCTGCTGAACTTGGATCATTAAAGCATCGATCGTTCCGTCAGCTACTGATGATGAAGGCGCCTACCGACGACCAGGAAACAGTGGCTGATTTGCTGATGGAAACAACGAGTTGGTGGATTGATATCTTTGCGCCCTCAAACGAAGAGATGCGAATTATTAGCAAAGTGGGTAGAAATGCGTTAGTGGAGGGGTTTTACAGTGGATTGATACGGCTTAAAAATAGATTTTTCGAATTCATCCACTTACCACAGAGGATATCCAAGCTCAAGAATCCAGAGAGAAATGCGAGATATTTCAAAACTACATGTTTATCAGCTTCAGAAGTTTCAATCATGACTTTAATAGCCCTGAATACCTGGAGGCAGTTAATTTCTATATTGTCATTTTCAAAGATGGTGTCTTGACGGTAAACTTGAACGAAACATGTTGTAGCCGTTTATCCATCAACTAACCTGATCCCCCCCCCCTTCTCTCTCTCTCTCTCTCTCTCTCTCTCTCTCTCTAGTTCCGATTTCAGGATTTACCTCATCCACACAATGTGCGTCGACGCATCCATCAACTCAAGGACTTTATTCATGTTACACCCGAGTGGATCAATTATGCTCTCATTGACAATGTTACAGATAGCTTTGCTCCGTTGATCCAGCACACGGAACTCGAAGTAGACTCAATCGACGATCTTGTGCTTGTGCTGAACGGGTCAGAACAAAACGACATGCTGAGACGTATTGGCAGTTGCAGAAAGACGGTAATGCAGTTATTGCGTCTACTAGGACCCAAAGCAGATGTCGTTCGTAGTTTGATCAAACGATACGAGGATAAGGCAAAGGAAATTAACTATAACAATATACGCCTGAGAGAATCAGCAGCCACTAATGGCAACACCGCCGCACTTGGCACCACAACAAACAACACAACCGCCACCGCAGCAACAGCAGGCGATACTACTATACCAGAGCAAGACGAAGTCAAGGTGCATCATGAAGTGACACTCTATCTAGGAGATATCCAAGATCACATCCTTACCATGTTGCAAAATGTAAACCACTATGATCTTATCCTGGGCAGGGCACATAGAAACTACTTGGGCCAAATCTCTATTGAGCTATCTCAAGCAGGCAATACCACCAACGAAGTGATCAATCGACTCACCTTCTTTGCCACCGTCATTGTACCACTGGTAAGTATCTTTATATACTGTGTAATCTGAATATTCTCCTCACATGTTGATAGAATCTGGTGGGTGGTTTATTTGGTATGAACGTTCATGTGCCAGGTCAAAACAATGACGATTTGGTATGGTTCTTTTGGATTGTATTGGGCATGCTGTTGTATGTTGTAGCCATGGTGGCTGTTGGCAAGAGAACAGGGTTCCTCTAGATTTTATTTATTTACCCCCTTCCAGCTATCTCATTTGATCTTCCATCAATAAAATCTCTACTATTGTACTTTTTAAATGACACTTTTGTTAAAACAGCAGTACACTAAACACAAATGCCAGCAGAGACTTGACATGCCATGATTTATGCTGAAGATCAGAAGGAACAATCAACGATGGTATGTTTAACCAGTCACCGAAATGTACGAAATACGATGCCAAATTGCCATTTCCAAAAGTTCAACTCCATTTCTTTTTCTTTTTGTCAAATCCAATCAATCACTGATTCATCATGTCCACTAGCAATGACCTATACAGCAAGTTTGCCAAAGTGGTCGATGGATTTGGGCCTGATTCAGCTAAAGAAACAGCAGATCACTTTGCAGATTTGACTTGTCTACACGACGAGTAAGTGGGCTGTAAAAGACGAGACCGTGTACGCATCGCTGTTACTGATCGAACGCCTCTAGTGAACTCAACCATTTCATGTATTACGAGAATGCGACTTGGAGATTGCTGTCTCTATTGGCAGAGTAAGTTGTGTGTATTTGTACTGTGCTCATCTACGAGAGACTCATGCTTTCATGCAACTTAGAACAAAGAACAAGTCCAAGCTTCATCGACTTGCTGTAAGTAGGTCTGAATAGCGATGCCGAACTCAACTCACTATAAACCACAGGTATTGAAACAATGGGTATCGCAATTGCAGATAGACCAAGACTTGAAGGATCGAATTGATGAGTTAAACGATGTGGACGACGAGATCACCAACCTGTTTAATCATGTTGGCATTATCCACAACAAACTTGACAGACAAGAGCCACCGAGAAAGAAGCGCATTATTACAACCGAGCAACAAGATGACGAAGCTATATGCAAACAGCACTTTGAAAAGCTTCGTTCCAACGATTTAACACCTATTGCAACATTAAGTCAGAATGTGTCTCTGTATTACATGGTGAATGGATACGTGCAGTACCAGAACATGGCATTGGGTAAGGCATTGTCGTATGCCTGTATGTTTGCTTGTACTTACTTGCGGTTGTTTAGTGGATGAAGGGTCAGATATCATCGATAGAGAGCGCCGAGTTTGGAAAAAGGCAGTGTTGCACGCTTTGAAGCAAGTATGTGTTTATAGATGCTTTATAGCGAAATATCATTTGATTGACGCATGCACCATAGGAACCAACAGATAGATATAGAAGTGCATTGCTCCATGTGCTGGCTGGAAAATCAAGGGAATTATACGACACAACATTATGCAATACGTGGGAGGATGTCATCTGGGCTTACTTGAACGAAAAGACAGAAGCCATGCTGGATATTCCACACGCAAATTCAACAGGAGAGGATTTCTTGACGGATGAGATAGCCAAAATAGCCTCATCCAAAGATGGCATCATGGACAAGTAGGTGGTGACATGGCGGGATAGAGGGAACAATAGACTGATATTGGGCTTTTAGAGACGATCCTCGTATTCTGTTTCACTATATTCTGTCAGGCATACTATCAGATCAACCACAATGCATCATTCACAACATCTACTCGGTTTACAGCGGCAGCTCAAAGCAGGATCAGTACAACCCAAGCATCTACATTAGCGATCAACCAGAAGAGCGTGCACAAACATTGCGATTCTTGTCGACGTTCATCTTGTACGGTCGACACTATTTTGGATGGCAAGAGAGCGCAGATTCAGCATCACTCTTATCCGCCTATTCCGAAATCAATGCAGGCCCAGCTATTGCAAGACCCACTGTCATTGCTGCCTATGCTGCTAAACAACCCCCAGATCACCAGATGAGGATATTCTCCAACTTTCTGCAAAGCTTTGACGGTGATGATGAGGAATGCTCCATCTTGATACAGGTTGGAAAAGAGTATGGCTTAGATATGCCTCAAATTTTACAACACACATATACCCATTTATTCAAGAAAGCAACCTCTTTGGTGGCCAACCCATTTACTGCAAAGGCGCCCGAGAAACTGGATCTTCAGCTTCAAGGGGACATGACTGAAAACGATACTGTCTTTTTGCAGGCCATCAAGTGGTTGACATTGGATGAAAACATGTGTGTTGAGGCATTTGAAGCAGTCAATCAGACAATCCGCTATTTGCTGGGCATCTACAAGATCTATTTGATCCAGGAGATCTTCAACTTGGTCACAGATGCTCTGATTCAATCCATGTCGGTCAGGGCGGAACAAGATGATAGTTTGCAAGCCATTTTCAGTGAATATGACTTGCACCGTTGTTTAGTCAATGGCTTGGTAGACTATCACGATTGGGAGCAGCTGCTCAAGAGGAAGCCTGCGGATGAGTAAGTGCTTGCATTTGATATAAAGGATGTCTACTCACTAGCAAACAGCGGTTCATTGGAGTCTATCATGCGGATACACGATTGGAGCGATCAAGTGCAAAAGAAGACTGTCGATTTGAGCAATCAAATGTCTCGAGTGTTGCGCGGAAAGTGGCTCACAACAAAAGGTACGCATACCCTACAATGGCAATAATGACACTCATCGCTGATTAACTTGCACAGAATCGGACGAAAGCAAACATAAAACAAAAGCATCACTTCGACAATTATATATTCCAGAGTTGGTCATTCGATATCACCATGTTCTCTACTCGACCATCTTTGTCATGCCAAGGTAATGTCAAATGGGCCGTCAAACTAGCCCTAAAACTAATAATCTGAGCGTCTAGTAATGAGGAGCAATGCAAAGAATTAAGCCAACTGATCACAAACAACAACGAGCAGATCTTTCATGACATCAAGAAAGCAAAGAAAATGGAGCAGACTATCAAAGAGCTCAGTAAATCACTTGCTTAAAAATCAACAACCCACTTTTCATCCTTTTAAACTAATGCTTTTATTGCAATATAAAATAAAGAAAGTGTGTTATCTATAGCTCTACTCATTCTTTTCGCCAGTATTGAAGGCATCTCTACCCTTGACATAGGCACGGATAATCTCACCAAAGTTCTTGCCTTGATAATGAGCAACAGCAAGTTCCTTTTCAGTAACATCTCTGGATCCATCACCGGCTGCGATGGCACCAGCACCATAAGCAGAACCGCCCACAATCTCTTGCACGTTGCTCAAGGAATCAGATAAAGCAGGAGGGTAACCGAGAGGCACGTAGGTCATACCTTGATGGACAAAGTAGGGAATAGTGGTCAATGCAGTAGTTTCTTGGCCACCGTGCTATACCATGTGTATCCGTCAGTTTACCATTAACACTACCCTTCACTTGGGTATGATCACTTACTTGAGAGCCTGTACTAAAGAATGTACCAGCAAACTTTCCGTTAAGAGCTCCCTTGGCGAATTGAGCACCTGTAGCATCCAAAAGACTATGCACAATAACGTTAATTGGATATGTCTACTATTATATCTCCATTAACACATACCCCTTGACTTGGCTAGGCATAGAACCAAATCTAATGGATAAAACACGCAGCGCATTGGATCAATAAACCTCTTCATGACTATAATTACTTTGTTACATTACCTAGTAGGAAAACCAAAGATGATACCATCAGCCTCGGTCAATTGCTCTGGCTTGATGATGGGCAGATCAGGCTTTGGGGGTGCCTTGATAGCCTTCAAGACGTTTTCAGGCAGGGTTTCTTGGACTAGGTATTGGGCAGTGCCCAATGAGCTTATAATGAACTGACTTCCATGATTGCAAGAAAGGTTTACCTTGAAACATCTTTGCAGAGACGCCAGTGGATTCCAACCCCTTTTGGACTTCAACAGCCAATTTGTGGACGTGATGATAGACAGTGTAGATGACTACGTAGACTTTGGCAGGTTGAGGCATTTCGTATTAATAATCAAGAGTTAAGGGAATGCAAATGAGATGTGCCTCTCTCATTTTATATTTATATTCATGCGGGGAAGGCTGCTTATGCCATGCTGACTCAGCCCCAAGTCTTGCTGATTAAAGAAGGTTTCAGCCTTTTAATAATCGGTGTAACTCTCTGGATTTGCCACTGGAGATCTTCTACCATCTGGGCTGTCTGTGATGTCCCGGCCACTCTGTCTGTCACTATCACATGGAATCTGCTACTGTCATTATGCTAATCACCTTGTACACGAGTATGAAGCACGGGTCTCCTTTATATAAACAACTTGATATATTCAATTGCTAATAAAGATATGTGAATTTTGAGGCACTGTCAAGTACAGAACATCCTGTTCATCACTGTAATTCCATGTGAAGGAGCATAAACGATCAAATTACTGCTAGTCTTCACTATATATGCTGTAAAACATTCAAAAAAAGTAGACATGCCAATCATATCCTTTGAAATTTTTAAAGAATTGTGTACCGTACAAGGTGAATAAAACCACCAGCAAAGCCGGCATTGGAGAGGGGGTTTGGGGAACAACATAACGCATCTAATTCAACACTTGATAGCATTGATCTATATGAGGACTTGATCGCAGCGAAGCAAAGGTGCAAAGCCTATGACAGCTAAGCATCTAATCCAACATTAGGTACAGCAAATTTGGGTTTTCATTTCCGTTGTTAATAATAAGCTTACCAGCAACATATCGCTCCAAAATTTGCATGAATCAGTTTTATCGAAATCAATATGCTTCCTGTTCGAATTAGAAGTTGCACAGACTGCAGACCTGCCCTTCCAGAAGACTTCAGCTACCAAAGATGTGATTCATGCCGTGTAAATAAAAGCCATAAAGCAAAACATAACCAAATTGTACCGTCTTCGAGCCTTCATATCTTGACATACAGGTCTTTCTGAGTCACCGGAATGACGCCAAACAGTTGTACTTGAGTAGTAGTAACTGCCTGACATGTTTGCTCAACTTTTTGGGGACCCAAAAAACATGGCCAAAAATCGACCAAAACCCATGAGGGGTACCTCATGCTTTTCATCGAAAATCAAACGATCGCATTTTTGACACCAAAAATGAAGACTTTTACTATGATGTATATCAAATCAAAATGTTTCTCTCGATCCAAAGTAACTTCTGAAACTACTTTTATGAGGTCTTTATATGCCAAATTTTGACATTTTGGTCGAAAACCTTATTTCATATTTTTTGCAATTGCTCAATAAGTTCATTCAAAATACCTATTACAATTAGCACCATTGGAAACGCCTTGAAAAGTGCTCCAAGAATGTATTAAGAAGCATTGTCTGAAAACCACATTTCATATAGTCGAATATCACAAAGTAAATTAAAGAAGTCGAAAAGAGACAAAATCTGTCCAATCTTGAGCAGAAAAAATAAACTGAGCTTGAACCAATTTTGGCAGCGGCATTGCTGCTGGCTAACCTAAATGCCTTTCTGTTGATGACAATGATGATTGCGATGCTGATTAAATGGGGATTATGGAATTGAAAGGACAATTACTTAGCACTAATACTTCTTTTTTGGGGGAGCTTTGCCTCATGGAGGTGTCTTTTGCAATGACACTATCTCAAAATAGTCGCTGTAGATCTTACACAAGTCCCTGTATTTACTTATGACCAGCTTTATGTCGCCATCTTATTACGAGCATCAGCTGCAGTGAATGATATGACAATTCTATTATCAGAAAATGGCGATTGTGATCTACAAATGCTGCATAAAACCTGAATTTTTTTTTCGTATTGTCCCAATAATAGGCTTTGTTTGATATCAGTGTAAGCAAAAAGAATGCTGAGGAAGATACCTCCTCTCCTCCTCCTGGCTCTGATATAATCTTTCTTTTACCAACTAGTAATTGGTTGTTTCCAATCTACTTGATATACCAAAAATGTTATAGCATCTTATTTAAAATGTAATGGCGAGAGCCCACAGGGGGGACACTGACATTAAGCGTAGCGAGATAGATCGGCTAGTTTTATATACTAAACAAATTCATGGCAGCGCGAGAACAAAACAGATGGATCTGGGGAGCTATTGATTTTGCATGCCATTTGTTGCTTATCTCATTCTCCTTCTTTTTTGTCACGTCTCTTTTGAACATGGCTATGCCATCAAAGGAATTGTTCATCCTGCTCGTTGCCATGTCTTTCATGACGATCATTACTTTACAGCTAATGCACTGCATCGACTGATTTACAATTTATGCTATGTATATGGCCGTGCTACTCGTTCTGTCACTACGGCGCCTGCTACCTACTATGCAGATCTCATCGCTGTTCGTGCTCATCTACATTGCAAAAGTGGAGATTAGAGCGATGCCACATCCAATGCTGCAGATCTTGATACACAAAGAGCCTCTTATACGCTATTCCGCTTTGGCTCAGTGAAACTGCGTATGTTATGTAGATATCTCTCTATCAGTCCTATGGTCTGCTCCTCGTTCTATGAATAAAGTCTGATATATACTTTTTGCTTTAAACATTTCCTTCCCCAGTTGATTTGTTCGGCATGTGAAATCGAATTAAAGGATGTTTGTCATACTTTTTCTCTTCATTGCCTCTCTTCTCACACACACACACACACACACACACACCTCTTTTCCACGACAATGCTTCGCCTACCTTCACAAACCACTGACACTGAATGGACCTCAAATTGGAAAGAGATCCAGCCTGCTTTGCGCAAAGTGAGACGATCCATGGCATCTCTGAGAACCTCATCTCTCAAAGTCATGCGAGTCAGCCAACTTGACTCTGATATTTTGGACACTGAGCTTGTGGATATATTGAAAGAACAATTGTGGAGTGCACTTTCTCTCTTCAAGGTATCTATACTAACCAGACCTAAGCAGATTAATCTACAGTGATTGACCTGTGTCTATAGCCTACCATTAAAGAAAGCCTTGAACCAGAACTCGTGGCCATTCTCAACTTTGTCTTGTTCAAGCTATCCATCTACGACTCGTCTGCTACCTACGGTGCTCAACTCCAAAACTTAAAGTATAGAAATGAATGGAAACATGGTGGCGCATGTAAGTAGCTTGGGTCAGGATGACTATGGCTATCATATTCACAGCACCATCTGTAGTTGAATCCATTGCCAAGGATGCACCATTGACACAGACACAAAAGATGCTGTACGGATTGTTTACAGTAGGAGGGCAATACGCTTGGACAAGAGCCAACAGATACATCACATCCAAAGGCTGGGGAGAATTAGATGAATCTGATGTGCGCAACAAAGTATATCGAGTGCTGCAGACAGGTGAAAAGTACTGGAAGGCATTTTCGCTGATCAATTTCCTTGTATTTCTATGGAACGGAAAGTATCGCACACTGATCGACCGTGTGCTGGCCATGCGACTTGTATATTCAAAGAAATCCATGAACAGACAAGTCAGCTTTGAGTTTTTGAATCGACAAATGGTCTGGCACGCATTTACTGTAAGTAATATAGATACGGTTTGGCATTGATCCGTCGTCTAAACACATTTGACGCAGGAATTCTTGTTGTTTTTGGTGCCATTAATCAATGTCGAGAAACTAAAGATGAAGCTGATGCGCATGCTGCTACCAAAGTCATACCTTGTTTCATCGAAGGGATACGATAAACTGCCTGCCAACCAATGTGCCATTTGCCATGATACCACATCCACCGAAAATGTGCCTGTAGGGCAGGTCCAAAACTTTACTGTCCACAACCCTTACGAAACCAACTGCGGTCATCATTATTGCTACTACTGCATTCAAAGCAAACTGTCCGTGTTTGGTGATGAATGGCCTTGTTTGCGTTGCGGTGAAAAAGTAACTGACATTCACAAATACATTGAATTGGTGGAAGATGAAAAAAGAGAGGCATTAGATGAGAAAGAGGCGTTGAATGAGAAACAAGAAATAAAAGAATCTTCATCCTGAAGAGTGTAATTATGCGATTAAACCTGACGTTTATTTCAACTAGTGGTGGTGGTATACAAATGTTTATTATTTACACGGCATCTTCTGCTTCCATCTCCTTTTCTTCAAACAGCTGCTTGGCTCTACGAATATCTTCACTCATGTACAATAGTTCTTCAACACGAGCAAGCTTCTTTGCATCTTTACGCAGCACAAACTTGAAATCCTCCACTCGCACTTTGCCTCGATTCTCTGCAACTCCTGATGCTTTCTGACACTGTACAATTGATGTGGTTAATATGCATGCCTCTCTCTCTTGACGCCATCTACCCTAGTACCATCTCTGTAATATAGTCAATGACCAAATCATCCATGACAGCAATTGAATCAGCAGCAGGGTTGGCAACATCTCCAAAGCCATACATTAAAAGTTTTACTAGCAAGTTGTATCCATGATTGAGCACATGTACATGTTGGATGGTGATACTACGACTTACAGTCTCTTGAAAACATGCCCTTGCGCACTGTCTTTCTTCTACCAGGCCCAATTCCTGGCTCACGTTCTTTCAGCTCCTTGGCTTCTTTAGCGTCGCTCATAGTGTGTGTAATGTAGATGTAGGAAAGAACAAAAGGACATGTCTGCGTTAAAGTGTGCTACTTTTGTCACTAGTACAGACAGTCACCTGTATAAAAGGTGTCTCTCCAAAATGATTGTGATGGGGATGCCAACAGAAATTCTTTTTTCTTTCCTCTAGTCAACATGTTTCAAAAGACGACCTTACCACTTCACGCTGCACCCAGTGAGGTTTCGTCTAGCAGACAGCGCAACAACTTGACATTGGCTGATGTTCAGTCTGATTCCATTGCTCGCATTGCCGAGAAACATTTCAGCAGTTGGGATCCTCAAGTAGTTGAGAACATCTTCAAGAACGAATTGGAGCCATCTTTGTTCAGTTCTCGTAAATTGCTCTTGTTGGAGTACTGCCAGTACCTGGAAAAGGTAATCTGTTAGAGGGAGTGAAAATGGACAACTGGAACTAACCTTGGCTTTGTTTGGCAGTTCTTGTGGCCCAACTACGATGAAAATGCATCATTGAATCATGTCTTGTCCATCTGCTTGATGGTCAATGAGAAGGCTCGTCAAAACATCTCACTTTGGGGTAAGGCATACATAGCATAGGAGCAGGCACCAAGACGACTCAATCACTGCTTTACGTAGACGCGTTTGAATCGGATACCAGCAAGTTTGCCAGCTTCTTTCAACGTGTTATCCATTTGATGGCTGACAATCAATTACCGTTGCTCTTACGCAGACAAATGTTGGTTTTTTTGATCCAATGCTTCCAAAGCTTCGAGAATAGCACTGTGCGTACAGAATGTTTAAAGTTGGTGACCATCGGCATCTGGAGTCACTTGGCGCATCAAGGCAAACGAGAAGAGATGTTTAGCGAGTATCCTGCGCTCGAGAAACTGTGGAAATCCAGCAACAAAAAGATGGTCGCTGCCAGCGAGGAAACCAGAAGACAGATGGAATTTGAAAGAGATTTTTTGAGCACGCTGATGAGAAACTATGTAGATTTAGTGTACAAGATTACTGCAGAAGGAGAAGGTAAAGCAACAAGCGATTATTACGGATTATACAGAGCATTTGACTCATCAGAAGGGGGGGGGCGGGACTGAATAGCCGACCAAGAGTTGATCAAGACAGCTGAACGTTACTTGGAATTCTTCACTGATTTGGAGGCACAGTTGCCCACTCGTCGATTCTTCAACACTTTATTGGACGATCATCAAGTTGTCGTGTTGTCTCAGATGGCACCTTTGATGCGCAGAGCGGATAAAGATGTGGATCTTATCAAGAAATTGTTGCAGAGACTCGAATTTTACTCTAAATTTGAAATCAACGATCAAACCGGTGTGGCATTGACAGATCTCGAGATGACTGAAGCACACTGTCAGCAACTGATTCAGTTACAAGTAAAAAGCACAAGCGTACAGTTGCATACAGCAGTTTACTCACATGCCACTTATATAGCACGTCGCATTCCGCCATTTCAGAGAAGAGATCAAAGAACTCCCATTAGCCAACTTAGCCTCCATCGAAACACGCCAAGACCTTCTGTGGCACTTGGAGCCTTTGTCAGAGGACGTCTTGACCCGTCTTTGCAACTTGCTGAATCTTCGCAGCGCACCTTTAGACATCACCATTGGCATCGACACCAAGGAATTCTTGATCAATGTCCTTATTTCCAAATATCAAAAGAGAGCAAGCCAGATTGAAAGCATCAACAACCAACCCTTGTATCCTGATGAAAACACACTGTTTGATGACAGCCTCGTATCAACACAATTCTACGCCGGTGATCGTTCTCTCGCTTTGCCCAAATTGAACCTTCAGTTCTTGACATTGTTTGATTATTTGCTTCGAAATTTCACCTTGTTCAAATTGGAAAGCTCGTATGAAATTAGACAGGACATTGAAGATGTAGTGAAGCGTATGTCGCCCAGACTGACATATCCTGACCGCAAAACTGAGTTTGCAGGATGGGCTCGTATGGCAGTACCCGTTCAAGATTTCAAGTAAGCCTTCTACACATTGCCCTACCGAAAAGACTGACTGATTCATTTCGTCAATAGTATTGTGGATGTTGGAGAGGCCAATCTTGGCGAAAGCAAGCCTTCTCGTGTTAGAGCTGATGTTGGATTTGATGTTCAAAAGTATTCTCAAAACATCCGCAACGAATGGGACAATTTGCGCAAACACGATGTCTTGTTCTTGTTGACCATTGAAGCCACTGAGGAATCATCCCACAAATTAAAAGACGACGAGGATTTCAGACAGCATTACGGGATTCGACATGTGCGTGGCTGTGAGATTGTGGATATTATTGGCGCAGACGGTCGTGCCATTGATGAAGCCACTCATTTTACACCAGAACTAAAGCAGGCCAGATGGAAGGGATCTCGTCGCACACTTCGCGTTGAAATGGACGCCAATCAGTACAAGATGGACATGGACAAATTCAACACCAAGCAAGCTGGAGACATTCACACCACATTCAACGTGCTCGTGCGTAGAAAGCCTCAAGAAAACAACTTTAAGTCAGTTCTGGAAACCATCCGTGATTTAATGCAAAGCGATCTTGTGGTGCCTGACTGGCTTCAAAAGGTCTTTTTGGGCTACGGTGATCCTGCCAGTGCCCACTATAAAAAGATGCCAAACCGTGAACACAAGGTCAACTTGTGCGACACATTTATTGATTTCGAGCATTTAAAGACTTGCTTCGAGGGCAAGCAATTAGACATCGTTGGTCAAGAGCCCCTGGAACCACCGTATACCATCACATTAGTGGAAGATTCCATGGATCAAGACAGTAAACCCACCAAAAAACATAAGAAATCCAAGCAGCAGCAGCAGCCAGCAGTCGCCAAACCAGAAACTCTGCAAGTATCTTCCTACAAGCTACCCAACATGGGTCCTTATCCTCAAGATGTTCCCAAAAAGAACCGCATCAGATACACTCCTGTGCAAGCTGAATCTATCTACGCTGGCATGAACCATGGTCTCACTCTGGTCGTTGGTCCTCCTGGTACTGGAAAGACGGATGTCGCTGTTCAAACCATTGCTAATCTGTACCGCAATCACCCTGAACAACACACACTGATTGTCACGCACAGCAATCAAGCCTTGAACCAAATCTTTGGCAAGTTGATTGAGCTGGATGTGGACCCCAGACATGTAGTGCGTCTCGGCCATGGTGAGCAGGAATTGGACGCCAATGTCAGTTTCAGTAAGTATGGTCGTGTGCTTGCAGCATTAGAACGTCGTATCGTACTCCTACAACAAGTGGACTATCTATCACAATCACTGTCTGTGCCTGGTGCACATGGCTCTACTTGCGAAACGGCCGACTATTTCTTTCACATTCACGTACTGCCTCGTTGGGAGTCATTCCAATCCACAACAGCTACAGCCGAGTCTGTGCAGCAAGTGCGCGATGCCTTCCCGTTTGCGCAGTACTTTGCCAATGCACCTACACCCATCTTCACCGAGACCATGACGCCTGCGGAAGCGATTGAATCAGCCACTGGATGCTTCAGACACCTTCAGCATATATTCACACAATTACAAGAACTCAGACCTTTCGAGCTCTTGAAGTCTGGCCATGACCGTGCCAACTACTTGGTGACCAAGGAAGCCAAGATTGTTGCCATGACCTGTACACATGCTGCTCTCAAGAGACGTGAATTGGTGAAACTCGGCTTCAAATACGACAATATTGTGATTGAAGAGGCAGCTCAGATTCTAGAGGTAGAGACATTCATTCCTTTGCTGTTACAAGAGCCCAAAGACGGCCAAAACATGTTGAAGCGTGTCATGCTGATTGGCGACCATCATCAACTGCCTCCGGTGATCAAGAACTCTGCCTTCCAGCAGTTCTGCCATTTGGAACAAAGCATGTTTACGCGTTTTGTGCGTCTAGGTGTCCCTACATTGCAACTGGATCAGCAAGGCCGCGCTCGTCCTTGCATTGCTGATCTCTACAACTGGCGCTACCACGACTTACAAAACTTGCCCAAGGTGACTGAGGGTCCTTACACCAAGGCCAATGCAGGATTTGCGTTTGATTACCAGATGATTGATGTGGGCGAATATCAGCAACAAGGAGAAACAGAGCCTGTGCCCTACTTTTATCAAAACTTGGGAGAAGCAGAGTACGTTGTGGCTGTCTATCAGTACATGCGTCTTGTCGGTTATCCTGCTGAGAAGATCTCCATCCTGACAACTTACAATGGACAAAAGGCTTTGATCAAGGATGTGTTGGACCGTCGATGTGCATGGAACGCCTACTTTGGCACACCTGCTACAATTGATACAGTAGATAAATACCAAGGACAACAGAACGACTGTAAGTGTGGTTATGAGAGATGGTGGTGTGTGCTCGTGGCTAAAATTTAAATCGTATAGACGTCTTGCTGTCCCTTGTCAGAACAAAGGCTGTGGGTCACATCCGAGATATCCGTCGATTGACCGTCGCCATGTCTCGTGCCAAGTTTGGTTTGTACGTCTTCTGCAACAAGGCCCTGTTTGAGAACTGCTATGAATTGGAGCCTGTCATGAAGCAGCTGAACACGAGACCTTGCACTTTGCACCTTGTAGATAATGAAAAGTACCCCTCAGAACGTTCATCCAACAGCACTGAGCATGTCATTGACATTGCCAATGTGGAAGACATGGGTCAATTGGTGTATAAAAAGAGCCAAGAACAACTGAAATCACAAGCAGACAAGCTTGCTCTACAACAACAAGAGGATGCTTCCATGGACACGGATGAAGAATAATTATATATAGTAATAAAAAAATGCCCTCTCTTTATTTCTTTCGTCTCGCCAACGCTCTTTGACGGATCATGTCAATTTCTTGTGCTCTACGTTTTTTGGACTCTATTTCCGCTAATGCAGCGGTTTCTTTTTGCTGCTGCTGTTCTATGGCTTGCTGTCTATGTGCTGCCTCCACGTCCTCTGCTTCCACAGTAGGTTGTGCCTCTCCGTTCAATCGCGTGTGTGGTAGTTTCTTGATTCTTGCCTGGCCTTCGCCTTGCTTGACCCAATCCCATAGTATTTTACTCACGCCCTTCATCACTGCTCTGTTTGTGTAAGTAATGTTGGTATACATGACCCAATCCAGTTCCGAGTATTGGACCTTGGCCTTATCCAACATGTTGGACAGAGCACACAAGGGATGTAGATAGAGCGCCACCAGTGCTGTGGACGACACGCCGGTCGATGTCTGTCCCAAATGTTCGTCAGGCGCATAGTGTGAGAACACGGCACGATGAGCAGCCTTGTTGGCGATATTGGTAAAGTAGCCCGTCAAGAAAGATTTGAGAATAGGCACTGGATCTACACTTTCAGCATGGTCATTCTCTCCAACACGACGCTTGCTTGATTTGCTGCTCTTTTTGCGTTGAATGAGTGCGCTCTTGATCACCTTGAGATCCAGTTTATCCATGACATCCATCAGCTGCGATCGCACACTGGAAGCAGTTTCCAATACCTTGTAGTTGATGTAATTGTCTTTGCACCACTGTCGACTCTTGTTGTGCCATTTCCACTCATGCCAAACGTTCAAGCAGGTCATATGATCGCCTGTATGATGTGCTAGCTTGACTTTGCATTTCTCTGCCTCAATAGCGTCTTCCTCTTTGCGTGGTGAGTTGAACAGCTCCATATCCCCTGCCAGCATACTGATGATGATGACCACTTCATAGCTGCATTTCAAACTGACAGATGCTAGCAACACGCGAGCCAAAGAGGGTGATAGTGGGAAATGGTTCATGCGTGTACCCAGCTTGGTGATTTTGCCGGCTTCATCAATGGCGCCTAATAGATATAGCTGTTTCAGTGCGTTTCGTACCAGCGTCTCTTCTGGCGGATCAATGAACTCAAAGTTGATGACATCCACAATTTGCATTGTCTTGAGTGCGAGCACAGTTCCCAGTAGAGAACTGCGCTGGATCTCGGGTATGGTGTTAGGCTCCATGCGCTCAAAGCTCTCTTCGTTGTACAGCCTGTATGCTTTACCAGGCGCTGTACGACCAGCACGACCTGCTCTCTGGATAGCTGCTGCCTGACTGATTTCTGTTACCAGGAGTGCATCCATGCCAGTGTTGGGATCAAATGATTTTTCCTTGACAAAGCCTGAATCGACGACATAACGAATACCAGGTATTGTCACCGATGTCTATCAAGGAAATGGTGAGCAAAAGACACGGCCTTTGTCTATTCACGAGTACGCTTACCTGAGCAACATTGGTCGCAAACACAATCTTGCGGTCACCTTGACGAGGCAATTCGAACACTGCCTTTTGTTCAAACGTCTCCAAGCTTGCATACAACGGATATACAGCAGCACGCACCACACCATGGCCATCATCGTAGAATTTGACTTGTCTGCGATAGTCGCAATGTGCCTCCTTTTCTGCAAATGTTTTACAAGCTCTTTCGATATCCTGCTGACCTGTCAAAAACACCAAAATATCGCCCTCGGGCTGTTGTGTATGAATGGTCCACGCTGTCTCTACTGCACGATCCACAAAGGCTGATTTTAGCGTGGCTAGTTTCGGCGCATCCAACGAGTAAATCACTTGCACAGGAAAGGTTCTTCCAGGGATCTCGAATATAGGGCACTCGTTGAAAAAGTCTGAAAACTTGGCTACGTCCAGCGTAGCAGACATGATCAGGATCTTGAGATCAGGCCGCTTAC
This sequence comes from Mucor velutinosus, assembly GCF_035048745.1. Classification (NCBI taxonomy): domain Eukaryota; kingdom Fungi; phylum Mucoromycota; class Mucoromycetes; order Mucorales; family Mucoraceae; genus Mucor; species Mucor velutinosus. The sequence continues at coordinate 978,013 of NW_027041905.1, read as the reverse complement.
GATGTGTTTGCTTCAAGAGTCCAAACAAGACGTCTGTTTCCAAAGTGCGTTCGTGTGCTTCGTCAATGATAATGACATTGTACTTGGTTAAGCATGGATCCATGGTAGCTTCACGCAACAAAATGCCGTCTGTCATGTAGACCAGCCGAGTGTCGGCTGATGTGCGATCATCAAAGCGAATATTGTAACCTACACGAGACCCCAGTCGGTCGCCTTGTTCCTCGCTGACTCTTTTTGCCACTAGAATAAATCATCAGTGAGATGCCGTATGGTGTGTGCCTGCCTATGCCAGAACTTGCCTGTGATGGCAGCAATGCGTCTTGGTTGAGTGACGCCCACCTTTCTCAATTCTGGTAATTCCTCTAAAATATACTGCGGTATTTGCGTCGTCTTACCAGAGCCAGTTTCACCAATAATAACAAGGATACTGTATTCACGGATAGCATCAATGAGGTCTTGTTTGTATTCAAATGTGGGTAGCTGGGCCCGTTGATCCTGCAACTGATTGTATTTTGAGGTCATTGTGCAAAGTGGAAAAGTTTTTGATACAGTCTGCATTTTCAGGCGGTCATTTCGTAAGGAATGATACAGCCAGCCAATCGACATGTCCATATCCCAAACCTATAAACCCCTCTTTCTCTCGGCCAGATTCGTGTTTCTTTCTTTTCTTTCATCATGTTTGAAAAGTCGCTTACAGACCTCATACGAGGCATCAGAGCCAACAAGAAGAACGAGCAAAAATATATTGCAGTCTGTTTGCAAGAGATTCGAAATGAAGTCAAATCCAACGATCTCGACATCAAATCCACTGCTGTTGCCAAGTTAACTTACGTAAGTTCTTTTGTTGTTGGATACCGCATGACGCTCACCACGAGACATACAGTTGCAAATGCTTGGCTACGACATGTCATGGGCCTCCTTTTACATGGTGGAAGTCATGTCGAGCCCCAAGTTTTTGCACAAAAGAACGGGTTATTTAGCTGCTACACTCAGTTTCCAGCAAGATACAGATGTGCTCATGTTGACGACCAACCTGATCAAAAAGGACTTGGCTTCACCTGCCCCTGTGGATATTGGTATTGCACTCAACGGTTTATCACATATTGTCACGCCTGATTTAGCAAGAGACCTTTCGCCCGATCTCGTCAGCATGTTGAACCACTCCAGACCGTATATCCGCAAAAAGGTGGTGCTTGTACTCTACAAGGTCTTTTTGAAATACCCAGAGGCACTTCGTATCAGCTTTCCTCGTTTGAAAGAGAAATTGGAAGACCCTGATCCATGTAAGTGTTGGAAAGAGACTTGTGCGCAGATACTGATATCCAGTAACAACGACCAGCCGTTGTGTCTGCTGTGATTAGTGTGATCTGCGAGTTGGCCCGTAAGAATCCCAAAAACTACCTGTCTCTTGCGCCACAACTGTTCAAGTTGCTCACCACATCCTCCAACAACTGGATGTTGATCAAGATCATCAAACTGTTTGCTGCTTTGACGCCCTTGGAGCCTCGCTTAATCAAGAAGCTGCTGCCTCCTCTTACATCGTTGATTCAAACAACGCCTGCCATGTCGTTGCTGTATGAATGCATTTACACGGTGATTACAGGTGGATTTCTCGAGGCTGCTGGTGATGCTGGACATGCTTTGGCTGCCACATGTACAAACAAGCTGAGAAAGTTTTTGGAGGACCCCGATCAAAACTGTAAGTAGCATCATGGGGAGGGAGGGTATGTAAGAGTAAGGGCAGTAGACTGATAGCAATACCTAGTGAAATACGTTGGCTTGCTGGCCATGAGCAAGCTATTAGCAACACATCCTAGATTGGTCGCAGAGCACAAGGATTTGATTTTGGAGTGCATCGACGACGAGGACATCAGTATTCGTTTGCGTGCCTTGGATCTTGTTGTTGGCATGGTACACCGCAAGAACATTGTGGAGATTGTCAAACGCCTGATTACGCACATTATGCCCGAGCAGCCTGAGCAGTCGTTGCATGATCCCTCCACCATCTTTGACCCTGTTTATCGAACCGACATTATTCACCGCATCATCTTTATGTGCTCTCAAAACCACTATCACCATCTGAACGATTTCGAGTGGTATATAAGTGTGTTGATGGGCATCACTTACAAGGCGGGTGTCAACGTAGGCAATGTACTCACCAATCAGCTGATGGATGTCAGTGTGCGTGTCAAAAGTGTGCGCGAATATGCCGTCAAGCAAATGTACCATTTGTTGCAAGACAAAAAGTTTCTGGAAACAGCCAAAAGACGAGATGCCAACATTGAAGTCCTGTCAGCAGCAGCCTGGATTTGCGGCGAATACTGCAACTATTTGGAGGACATTCCATCCACGCTGGAGTGCTTACTTGCTTCTCAAGCAGCGCATTTACCCGTTAAAGTGCAGGCCATCTATGTGCATAGTGTCATCAAGATTTTCGCCTATTGGACCAGCCAACTAACATCGCAATGGAACACAGAACTCCAGCATGAATTCGTCAAAGTAACTCAGGTCATGTGTGATAAAATGGACATGTTCATCCACAGCACCGATCTTGAAGTACAAGAAAGAGCCTACGACGTCAAATCTCTGTTCACCATCATTTTGGATGCGGTCAATGCACAGGACGGTGTGCCTGCTGTTTTGGAAGGTCTCCCTGAGCTGTTCTTTATGTATGAACTCAATCCTGTTGCGCCGAAAGCGCAATCCAAAGTGCCTATCCCTGAGGGTCTGGATTTGGATGCCTGGATCAATGACCCCCTGCCTGATTTAGTGGAGGACATGGATTCAGATGATTCCAAAGAATCTGCTCAACCCTTTTACCAACACAAGAAAAAAAAGAAGCACAGCAAAAGGGACGCCAGCGATGATGAGGATACCAAGGAAAAGCGTCGCGCAGCAAGAAGAGAGGCTCGCAAGAACGATCCCTTCTATATTCCCAGCAGCGACAAAAAACTGGTTGACTTTGACAGCGACATTGACAGTATTCCTGTAGTTGAATTGCGCCTGGATGATATCAAGAAGCCCAAAAAGAGCAAGAAAACCAAGAAGCCCGTGGTGCAGCCTATCTACGCTGAAGAGGAGATGCCTGAGAATGCAGCCATGTCTGATGAAGAGAAACCAGCCAAGAAGAAGGGATCTGTGTACACCAAAAAGTCGACCCGTGATATCTTTGAAAGCGCTGAGGACACAGGTCTCAACAATGTGGATTTGTCAACTCCCTTGGGCGAAGATGAGAAGTTTGAGCAGCCCAAGGCTTATTTGAGCCCTGAAGAAGTGCGCATCAAGGAAGAAGCTCGCTACAGAGCAGAGCGCAAGGAATTGAGAGCACTCCAGGTAGTTGTATGTAGCACAGATGATTGTCGACAATGACCAACAATGAGTTGATAGAAAAAGAACAAGGAACTGCTAGAGTCCAACAAAAAGACAAGATCAAAAAAGGCTGAAAAGCAACCCGAAGCATCTGCCACTGATAAAAAGAAAAAGAAGAAAAAGAGCTCATCCTCTTCATCCAAAAAGACAAAGGTGAGTGTTTGAGTGGAGAGGGACGGCAGGAATAAGCCGTTATTGACCTTCATGATAGGCACCTGCTCAAAACGATGAATTGGTGCCTGAGGAATTGGGAGTCAACATGGATGATATCAAGGAGGCAGTCAATGAAAAGCAAGAGCCATCTATCGAGATCTTTAGTAATGATCAAGTGTCATTGGTAAGTTACTATACATGCAGGTATTAAAGCAATGAGTACTCACTGAGGATAATAGATGGGATTATTGCAATTAGATGCAGCCAATGAGACACCTACTATCGGCATTCATTTCACTGTTGAGAACAAGGACCAAGCCATGCTGCCCAGTCTCCACATGGAATTTGCGCAATCGTTTGATCTCAAGAACATCTCCAACGAGGATGCCAATGTAGCTTCAGCGACTGAGCACTTTGAACTGCAAGCACATGAGAAGGTTGAATGTGAAGCTTATTTCCAGGTGCAAGGAAATCCTCGTCGTGGCCTCTGTCTTCGCGGTGATTTGTTCTATGATATTGAGGTAACTTTGATTGGTAACATAAGCTTACATGAAATTAAATCTCGTATGACACACTTACATCATAGGGTTCGTCGGCTATTCATCAACATGCTATTGAAATACCTATTCCTGTTAGTCTGTTCCTAGTCGACACACCAATGGATCCCACTTCTTTTGCCACGTTGTTGGCAGAGCATGGCAGTGAATTTGAGTACCATGGCAACGTCCAAGTCCAAGTGGCCCTGCAAGAAGAGTCCTCCATTCAAGAGGCCATCATCAATGCATTTGAAATTGTCACCCGCACCAGTGGTTTAATGGTGGTGGAAGTCATTGCAGGTGCTGCATCCCTATACGGTAAAAGCATCCAAGGCAGCCAAGTGGCCGGTCTTCTCAAGTGCAATTTGGACATGGAGGACAAGATGGCGACATTGACTGTTGATCTCAAGAGCACTGATGACGATTTATTGGATGGCATGATCCACCAACTAGAGACCATTCAGAATAGCCTGTAATAAACATGTGTGTTTACACTTGACATTAAAAGGGGCATAATGTTTAGATCATCGATACTACTTTAGATTAAATATAAATATGCTTGTATCTTGAGTTTTCCATTTACTCTTTACTCTTTACTCTTTACTCTTTACTCTTCTCTCTCTCTCTCTCCCTCTCTCTCTTTTAGCATCCTATGACAAGATTCTTGATATCTTGTATTTCACTCGTTTTACTAGTCGTATGCACATGGCAAGTCTCTGCCAAAGCTACAGTCGAAGCCAATGGTGCTCCCGGTCAAATGTGTTATGCAGATGCCTACAATTCAGTTCATGGTGGCTGGAATAGAACTTATGCGCCCAATGATCCTCAGCAAATCTACATTTCTTTGACAGATGATGCCGATTTTGCACGTGTTCAATTTGCCACATTGGGTGAAATTAAGCAATCGACACTACAGTATTGGCCCAAACATAACAAGAGAAAGAGTGTTACTATCCAAGGACAGGTAAAAAAAAAAAAAGAGAGAGAGAGAAAATAAGGGATTTGTTTGTTTGTTTGTTTGTTGATAATAGTATACTTATCAGATGGTTTTGAGCAGGATTGGACATTTGTGGATGGCGGCCTTGCTCAGCGCAAATTATATCTTCATAAACTCAAGACAAAGGCACTCAAGGCAGCGACAGTGTATCAGTACAAGGTCGGATCCATGAACGAGTCGAGTGTGAAATGGTCCACAACGTATGAATTTCATACTGCACCAAAGAAGAACGATTTCAGTTTTATTGCAACTGGTGATGTAGGTGCCTGTAATGCTGTTGCTGTGCCTCACATGAAGGACCTTGCCAAGACGCATAAATTCGATTTTGTAACCCTGGCTGGAGACCAGGCTTATAATTTGGACGACTTTAATGGCACTAAAGGCGATGAGTATCTGAACTTCATGCAGGATTTGTATGCTCAGGTGCCTTACTTGGGTGCAGTTGGCAATCATGAAGGAGCCTATAATTTCAGTCATTACAAGAATCGGTACGTCATCTATCTAGGATGAAAAACGAACAATCATGTCTGATTACGAATGGTATATAGATTCAACAGTGTGCCTTATGCTGAATCGAAATTCGACAACTCACTCATGTATTCCATCAACTACAAATCATTGCACCTTGTGTCCTTCTCCACCGAAGTTTATTTTACAGGCACCACCGAGGAGATCAAGACTGCCATCAACTGGTTGGACGCTGATCTTGCAGAGGCCAACAAGCACAGACACACACGACCTTGGATCATCTTTTTGACACATCATCCTATTTATTGTTCCGTCAACAGCTCGGATTGCTCCACCAAGGCAGCTACAATTAAAAATGGACCGGTTGATCCTGCTACAAATTTAACATGGGGTGGTTTAGAGGACATTTTGCTGAAGCACAAGGTTGATATCTACATGAGTGGTCATGTTCACAACTATGAAAGAACGTATCCAGTGTCCAAAGGAAATCTCATCACCAAATCGTACCACAATGCACCTAGCTTCTTTCAGATCGTGATTGGTAATGCCGGTCAGCCTGAAGGGCCCACTCAGTTTGGCGATGGTCCATTCCCTGCTTGGTCTGCTAAGCGTTATGGTAGCTTTGGCTTCTCTACATTCAGAGTGACACCTACCACCATGAATATTGTTCATCACCAAGCAAATGTGGATGGCACTTTGGGTGGTGTTATCGATCAATTCACAGTGTCTAAGGATTTGCCAAAGAACAGCAATGCAAAACGAGACATTTGCGTTGTATAGAGCAATAAACCGATTGGATTTTGAATCCCTGATAAGTTGATATGTTTCATAAGAGAGGCTTTAAAGGTATTGTACATTATTCGTTCGAACATGTAACATTACAATGAGTGAGGAAAGTTCAAATACTGTATCGGAGAAGGTCTGCTTTACACTCCAAGCATTGTACGTATTATTTGAGTTTGGTGATATTTCTCTATTTCCCGTTAGGACTTACATCTGGGTACGCAAACTGCAACAATTGAAACACACTGTTACAAAGATGTACATCAGAAGCCGATAAAGTATTCAAGCCAAGTGGAAGCTTTTTTAAATTCGCAATGGCCCTCTTATTAGCTCCTAAAGCATCGATAGCCTTCATTAGAGAGGTATTTTGGCAGCCAAAACAAATTGGAATCCCGCTATACCCACTTTTTAGATTGGCCAAATTTTGCCTTGTTTTCGACTTGATTGAGCTATTTCAAGTGATTCGACTATATAAACTGGAATGATCATCCTATACACTCTTAAGCTTTCTAGAAGTACTTTTCAAGGCGCATTCAATGATGCTAACTGCAACCATTGCTTATAATAATACCATTGAGCAATCTCTGAAAATATGAAATGAGGTTTTTGGCCAAAATGTTGAGATTTTACATATCAAGGTCTCTCAAACAAAGTTTCAGGGGCTGCTTTGAATCGAGAGAAACAATTTGAGTTAATATATGCCATAGTAAAAGTCTTTGTTTTCATGGTGAAAAACGCGATCGTTTGATTTTTAATGAAATCCAGGAGGGGGTACCTCATGGTTTTTGGTCGATTTTTGGATATGTTTTTTTTTGGTCCCTAAAAAGTTGAGCAAAGGTGTCAGGAAGTCATTACTAGGTGAGAGCAATTGTGCGATGCTAGTTTGGCGGCCTGAAACGGCTTCTAGCGCGAAAAATTACTGTTCAAATTTGTCCAATTTTTGCTGTGTTTTGCGTATCATTGAGTAGGGAGAACTATTGCAACTATGGTGTATACTTGGATACGTATTTTTCTCGTTGATGCGGCTTTTTGGAGCATCGTAGAAAAGCCAGTTCCCGAGGTACGGATGTGTGATTAAGGAAAAGAGATGAAATACTGAACAAGAGCAATAGAATGCAACGCCTTACAGAGCTGGCGAATGGATGATCGCTGAATGATCCAATTTTCTTCAATCAGTTAGTAATGTATGGCTTAGTCTTATGAATCATTCTACTAGATTCTAGCCAACTACCTTGAAACGGTACCGATTCAGATCATAAATGCACTTCACTGACTAATCGGCTTCATGCTGGAAATAACACATATGGAAAGAAAATTATATCTTTATTGTTGTTACTGTATTATAAAAATGGAGTATATTAAATCAGATAGTTGATAAGGATACCGCAAGCAGCTAAAATGGAGCTAGCAGCAGCCGAGAAAGTAACGGAATTTGCAGCAGAGATAGCTTCTTGCTGTTGATTCTTTTCAGAGTCTGATCCAGACTGTAATCCAGAGGCAGCAAATGAGTCTTCTTTGATCTTTAGAGCATCTTCGCTGTACTCATCATCGTCGTCCTCATCATCGTCATCATGATCATGATTCTTCTCCTTTTCTTCCTCGTCGTGCTTCCTCTGTTCTTCCTCGTCGTGCTTCTTCTTTTCTTCCTCCTCGTCATGCTTCTTCTTTTCTTCCTCCTCGTCATCGTCATCGTCATCGTCATCAGAAGCATGAGGCCTTCTATCACCTACGCATTCAGCAGCAGTGCTCAGCTTGAATCCCTTGGAACGGAGAGCTTCAATGATCTTGGACACTTGTCCAATGGATGTTGGATACAAATCTATATAGCCCGGTTAGACGATGTCAAATTTGTAAATATAATCACTTGCCATGTTGTAAACTGATGAATCCACTATCGTTATGAGCGTTCAAGGGGCTAGGTTTACCAGAAGCAATGTCTTCAAAAGCACGTTGGATACGTTCAGCACCGTCCTTGAGCATATGCACATTATAGTCAGTGGGATCCACATTCCACATCAAAGTCTTGTAGCCCATTTTCTTGAGGATAGACTTGACGCGAGCATCAGCTTCACCATAAGGAGGACGAATGTAACGAGGCTTGACACCAATAGCAGCCTCGATTGCTTCTTCAGTAGCTCTGACTTCATACACAATCTTCTCGTTGCTCAAACTCATGAGATGAGGATGGGAGTAAGTGTGAGAGGCAATCTGGTGGCCAGCGTCGTAAGCACGCTTGATGATTTCGGGGTATTGCTTGGCATGAGCACCCATAACACAGAAAGTAGCCTTGACATTAGCCTTGTCCAAGATGTCGAGCAGATCAGTAGTAAAGTTACTAGGTCCATCATCAAAGGTAAGAGCCCAAGTTTTCTCCGAAGGACAGCCATAGATATCGTCTTCAGTAGCCATGTTGCCACAGCTTTCAAAGCAGCGATCGTTGTCACTACCATCACATTTAGCATTTTCACACACACCAGAGCCAACAGGACGCACACGACCCTCAATGTCATCCAAGTCAAGATCTTCCAGCCACTTTTCATCTGAGGGAGTGGTGAATTCAGGCTCTTCTGTTACAACCTTCTTGTCATCATCGTCATCATCGTAATCATCATCATCGTCGTCGTCATCGTCATCGTGGTGGTGCTTCTTTGCGAATACAGTGCTGACGATGCACATTAAAATGAGGAGTGTAATCCACGCTAATGGAAGTTGCCTGCGAGAGAGCATGTTTTATTGATATTATTGTTCAGAGCTGTCTTGAAAGTTTTGTTGATCCACTTGTATTTATATGCAAGCGGATAATTTCAATTGACATTTGGGCTAATGCTCAATAGTACACTGATCAAAATCCAAATGTAACAAACAGTGGCAACTTTAAATTGAAAGATTGTTTATTAGAGAAGTCCATTTCACGATTTAAAGGAGATGGAATAATTCCGAGTGTTATTGTTGTATACAAAGTAAAGGTATTATTAGGTGGAAGAGAAAAAAAGTATGATTACAAGTGTTGTTTGTGTGCTTATTGAGTTTTGGCTTTGATGTCTTTTGCTGTGAGTTTGGGAGTAGAATGATCACTGCAAGACAGGTTAGTTTCTCGGTCAAGGACACGCATTGCTCACTTTACCCTTCAATCTTTTCCATAGAGGTGTTGTATTCGACCTCATCTTCATCGTCTGAACGCACATCCTTTGCTTCTGGCTCGGTCAATATTCTGTAAATGACCTTGAAAATCATCAATGTCCAGAACAGGATCAAAAAGTACAAACCAATCATAAGGCCGGCAATAATGTACTTTACAAAGTAAGGAAACCAGTTTCCGCTGGGAGGATGCAATACAAACTGAGGCACATAGAGATCGGGCTCGGTCAGAGTAGACCAAATGATGCAGCCAAACAAGTAGACTCTGGTGTACAGCCAAGAGACCACCATGATGCCAAAGGTCGTATTACACACAATCCCGGGCAAACAGTAATTCAATGCTTTTGCCAACTACACAGGTCCGTCGTCAATACACTCGCCCCATATTAGGATAAAATACCATGACTTACTGCTAGAATGGTGTCCGGAAGATCCATACACACAAATACGGCATTACCCACACGAGTAAAGTTGCAGCAATAACTGAGACTGATCAAGAGCAATGTGTTGATGTGATGCATAACCAGCTCTTTGTAGTCTTTTCTAGGTGCTTCGATTTGCAAGACAAAGATTTGCTGAAGCCAATAAGCGAATTGCACCAAGTAATAATATTTAAATGATTTTGTGTAATCCGTAACGGGATAATCGCGCCAAAAGTAGGTTGTATCGAACCACCAGGGAGAATCGTACATGACATACTAACGAAAAGGCGAGGGTCAGTCAAAGTAGCAAGATTTTCATCCATCCACCTACCACACCAAAGCCAAATGCAATGCCGTAATAGAAAACAGAATAAGACTGCTCAGCAAAGCGTTGGTACTTCTTCTTTGGAACATTGACAAGCTTTGCAAGTGGAAATAGCACATAATCCATGGTAGCTGCTCTCAGTGCAGTAAAGACACAAATGTAAAAGAAGAGAAACGGTACATCCCAAGGGCTCTTTTCAAATCGACCATCCTCTCTCTGATTGCTGATGAATATAAAGTGCTCAAACACTGGCAGTCGAAGAAAGTAGCCAGCTAGAATGAATCCCACCACCTTCAAAGGTATCTCTACACACCATGGCTTTAATTTCTCGAGAAATAAACAGCCTCGCCATGTCCATCTTACCTATCTGACGTTTGGCGAGATAATTCGCTAAATCTTGCAAGGTTGTTGTCGTCTTTCTCGCTTTTAGCGAGTCCTTGGGGGTCAGCTTGTTCATGTTCTGTGTACGAGGCAAGTTCCAGTAACAAAAATAAGCTGCTATGAAAAGATGTTTAAACAAAGAGCAGAACCAACCATCTGTTGTTCCACTCTCTGGTTGAATTTTTATAAATTGAAACCAATTAAAAGTCCGACTACTGCCATCTTGGCCACCCATGGCTCCCTGTTTCGATATTTTCACCGTTGACAGACATTGGATTGTTCCCTAGGTGAGTAAAAAAAAAAAAAAAAAAAAATGAATGTTTACGGCAAACGCTTAGAAAGAGAGAAGAAAAAAAAAAAGAAAAAGTGAATCAGAGAGCATGGATCATGGAAGAACCAAGGGGATGGCATTTCATTGGATGTTTCATCTTGATCTTTCACACTGCAAAAAGAAAGAGTAGCTGTAAAAGAAACCAATGTTGTGATGAAATTGCGCAATCAGGCACGTTTCTCGAAAATGGGAAGGCGTACCTAGATGTGCATTTCTGCTTTTTTTTTTGCCATTGCGACGTATTCGAAAGCATGACATACAAACTGAAATTGCGGAACGAAAATGCGAGATCAGTGATTGCTGTTTTGCTGACAAATGCAAACCTTGCATTTTTACCAGTGCAAAGCACATCATGGCGGGATGTGTGGCTTTTAAAGCCATTAAAGGGAAGGAGATGTGAGAGAGAGAGAGAGATGTGGGCCATCATGACCCGTTCTCCGATCTCAGCTCAGGTATCAAAAAGCAAACTGTCCACAATCACATTTCCTTCTTTTTCTTCTTGTTTAATCTATACATTTTGCATTTTGAATTAATATGGGTCTCTTATCTCTCGGAACACCACTCCATTGGAACGAAGCTAAAGGCTATGCTGACCATGTTCGCAAGCATGGTATCGAACAGTTTCTTCACATTTACAACTATCAAAAGGACAGGCAAACGCAATGCTTGCTCTGGGGTGATGAGGTAGGAAAAGCTGAGCTGTGTGCCGCATGGACGTGAGGCTGACTACGGTCTGTGTAGATTGAATACATTGTCGTAAAGTTCAATGACGAGGAAAAGACCACCAAATTGTCCCTTCGCGCCTTTGATATCCTTGAAAAGCTGGAGAAGCCTGAGCATGACTGGTTGGCAGGCATTGAAAAGTGAGTATATCTCTGTCTATGGATGGACTCTGGGGGGACTCATGCGAGATATGAAATAGGGAGCCACCAGCTGCGTTATGGAGACCAGAGTACGGTCGTTATATGATTGAGGGCACACCTGGTTTACCTTATGGAGCCACCTTCCGTGATTTAGTGGGGGTAGAGGACAACATGAAGTTGAGACGAAAGATGGCACATGCAGCTATGGATCCAGACGAGCAGGCAGTATCTTTGGTCAACTACCCTCGCTTGGGCTGTCCCAATCAACTGTACCCTGATCACGAGCCTAATGGCCCTGCCTGTCAAAGTATGTTTGTGCCTGACCAGATTATTAATCCTCATGCAAGATTCCCGTGAGTGCTACCTCATTGTATCAATGATCTATGGCTAACGTATGTTCCACTAGCACATTGACTGCAAACATCCGTCGTCGCAGAGGATCCAAAGTCCAGATCAACATGCCCATTTTCCACGATGTCAATACACCCAAGCCTTTCATTGATCCCACTATCCCATGGGATCGTGATTTATTCAAGCACGACAAAGAAGCCAAAGAGGGTGCTGCGTTGCCTGACCACATCTACATGGATGCCATGGCTTTTGGCATGGGCTGCTGCTGCTTGCAAATCACTTTCCAAGCATGCAACATTGATGAAGGCAGAAGACTATACGATCAGTTGGCTCCTGTTGCACCACTGATGATGGCCTTGTCTGCCAATTCACCCATCTATCGTGGTTATTTGGCTGATGTCGACGCTAGATGGAATGTCATTTCTGCCAGTGTTGATGACAGAACACCCGAGGAAAGAGGACTCAAGGTAAAGTGTAGAGTGATGAATGCAAGTGGATCAAGTCGTAAGTAACTCGCTGTCATTAGCCCTTGAAGGACAGTAAATACGTGATTAATAAGTCCCGTTACGACTCTATCGATTCCTACCTCTCCAATGACCCCACCTACAAGTCCAAATACGACGATATTGATCTAGTGTACGACAAGGATATCTACCAGAAGCTGAGAGATAGTGATGTGGATGAGAAGCTCGCTAGGCATGTTGCTCACTTGTTCATCCGCGACCCTCTGGTCATTTTCAAGGAATTGCTGAATTTAGATGACTCGCAATCCTCAGATCACTTTGAGGTAAGCTCCAGCTGCATTCTGCTGAAATCACCAATAGACTAACATTGACCTGCTGCTAGAACCTTCAATCCACAAACTGGCAAACCATGCGTTTCAAGCCACCACCACCCAACTCCTCCATCGGATGGCGTGTTGAATTCAGAAGCATGGAGGTGCAGATCTCTGATTTCGAGAATGCAGCGTATTCTGTCTTTATCGTGCTACTCACTCGAGTGATCCTCAGCTTTGGCCTCAATTTCTATATTCCCATTTCCAAGGTGGACGCCAACATGCAAACTGCTCATAAGCGTGATGCTGTATTGAACGACAAGTTCTACTTCCGTAAGAACGTATTCACCTCTCGTACACCTACCGGTAACGCACAACCCAACTCAGAGAGCGTCGAGGATGAGGATGCCTATGAATTGATGACATTGAATGAGATTGTCAATGGCAAGGTACGTGCTTTGATTTGAACGCGAGTCTATATGTTCAACCGACTCAATGTCTTTTTTTTTTTTAGGAGAATGGATTCCCTGGTTTTGTACCCTTAATCCACAGCTATTTGAATAGCACCAACATTGATATCGAAACGCGCTGCAAGTTATCCTCCTATCTGAGTCTGATCAGCAAGAGAGCCAGCGGAGAGCTCATGACAGGCGCTGCTTATTTGCGTCAATTTGTACAAAACCATCCTGCTTACAAGAAGGACTCTGTCGTGTCGGATGAGATTACGTATGATCTTGTCAAGAGAGCCGATCAGATTGCCAAGGGCGAATATCATCCCAAAGAGCTGCTGGGAAACTTTACTGCATAGCAATAAGAATAAAATGATTCGTATAGTATATTTTGTAATACCTTCCTAGTATGACATTCTTGCTATTCATCATGACACACAAGCATCATTTAAGGTTTCTACCGGAAAAGGCAATTTTCGTGATGAAAGAGCACACAAGTGGCATAGTATACAAGGGATTTATTCAGATATATACACGTATACAGCGAGGTTTATACATGGTGCTAATAGGTAAGCTGCTGGAATTGCTTCTTTCTCAGTAACAAGTTGATGCCGTACTGAGTGACGTTTGTATTTTGAGCAATATCCAAATGCTGTACCACCAAACAGCCAGCTGCTATGGCTTCCAACGTCGTATCACTGATCTGGGTATGACAGAGTCTTAATGTTTTCAATTGGGTGGGTATATTAAACATTTCCTTTAATCCTTCGTCGTCGATTTCAGGTCCTGATAGTTCCAAGACGTCCAATATAGGCAAGTGGCCAATCAATGCAGCGAAATCCTTGTTCAGATGTTTACAGCGACGCACAGAGAGAGACACCAATTGCTGGTGGTGCTTGAGGAACCTTGCAAAGTCGTCATGTTCAAGAGCATCCATTTGTGAGATCTGCAGCTGGCTGATGGACCGAGGAATGGTATTCAGAGAGGCAGATTGCAGAGGTGTTGTAGAGAGAGACAAGCTTTCAAGACTCAACATGCCAGAGAAATCACATTCAAACATGAATGGGAAACTCTGCATACCTCCCATCTGGAGGATCTGTACATTGTGGCAGTATCTACCCATGAGTTGGAGAGTGTCTGCCTTGACACTGGTTGCTTGGCCTAGCTGGATGCTGGAGAGATTGGGGCAGTGTTTGATCAGTCGTCGCACTCGAATATCGACGCCGTATTTGTTGACAGGCGTGAGATCAATGTGTCGAACGTATAGATTGTATGGTAAAACAGGGTTTTTGAGAGCAATGGTATTGATGAATCCAATAAACTGAATGTAGTTCTTGAATTGAAATTGTCTGTTACATAGGTTAGGATCTAAAAGAGTAGGAGCAAGGTGGAAAGAGGGAGGGAGGGGGGGGGGAGGACTTACTTGTACATTCTTTCACAGATGAAACTAGCCCATGTTTTGCATACCCGCATAGCAGTTAGTGCAAATGGATTCGAAGCATCATTTCCTAGCACCATGGAGCAAATGATTTCTTGGATTTCAGATGGCAACTGCTTGCAGCTGCTTCTTCTAAGGCGCTTGTTGGGCTTGGGCTTTGCTCTACAAGAGCTCTTTCCGAAAAGCGGTAATTTGATTCGAGAAATAAGAAGCATGATGTGTGTTGTGTGGTAGAGAGAAAAAAAAAAGAAGAAAGAGAAAGCATCACATTTGGGGGGGGGGGAGGAATTCATTTATATAGGGAAATCACATGAAGTGGGATATAGGATGATGATGATGGCTGTAACACAAGAGACATCACCCATAGGGTCTTGTCCCGCAAATAAGGAACGCATAGACTCTCAGGCTGTGTGATGCCTCCGCTTGAAATGACACACGGATTAAGAATTAGCACATTGTTGATATTGAATGATAAATGGAAAACATAAATCGCTTAATAGTTTTTTTTTTTTTTCTCATATTCGGCTACCCTTGGAAAATAGAAATTGGAAAAATCATGCATGTATTTCAATCTTGATCCATGGCTGATACTATGGATGCTTCAGGACACAACTATAAATACATTGCCACTAATTAAGAGTGGGTTGAGTCGAGTTTCCCGCAAAATGCCAATTTCTGCACTTTGCATAAGCATTCCATACAAGCTACTTGGCACCTCCCAATGCAAACCTAAATGTATATCCGTCCAACGGGATTCTACTCATCCAAGCTATGCATGTTCTTCACGCTGTATTAACTCTCCGTTCAGCACTTGAAGGTTCCCTGGGTTGCTGTGTGCTAAAAAAAGCGCCATTTTATTCATGAACTAGTAAGATGCCAGATCCCAATTTTGTTGTTGTTGTTGTTGTTGCTGTTGTTGCTGTGATGGTTGTGCTTGCTGTAGGCTTGGATGTTTATGGTCATGTTCATGTTGCATAACAGGAGTCGTAGGTGTACTACTGCCACTGCTGCTTTCATCAGTGACACTACTGCAGTTGCTATGGTTCGGTGATTCAACATCTTCATCTACTTCATCATCGCCATCGTCACTGCTATGATCGCTGTCTGCCGCGGCAGTAAGCTGCTGATGGCTGTGGGGCTGTTGCGGCTGCAATGACCAGTCTGAATCAATAGACTCGTTACTACACTGTTCATTGAGTAACAGCAGATCGTATTCTTGCTCTGCATAATCACACCATGCACCAAGCGAAAATGGCTCTTCAGGCTCCAATGGCTGAGGAGGAGGTGGTGATGGCTCATTTGGACCACCATGACCCATCATGAAATGCTGCTGCAACCCCATCCACTTTTGCTTCTCCATGTCATACTGCCTCTTTTTCTCCCTCTCCAATTGCTGATTTGCTCGAATTAACCCTTGATATGTATCGTGAATTTGAAACTTTTCAATGTTGAGAAATGTATCAAAGAACCGCTCAGCAATAATACCATTTCGTTTCAAGTCGCTGAGTCGGAACTGCCCCGGTATTTGCGGCCTTATCAAGTCGTTCCTTATTAGCAGCACAAGGGATGAGTGTCTGTGTGCATGTGTCTCCTTTCATATATATATATATATATACTCACAATTGGCATATCAAATCATCAAAGCATATAATGTCTTCAGTATAGCCGTCTATCGTCTCATACAGTCTAGGTATCATACATGGAGCTTAGCATTCAAGCAGTTGTGATGCATCATGTAACGTACTTTTTCTCCTGCTCTTCCCAGTATTCCTCCAAATCAAACGTTGTGATGATACCATCTCCGTCATCGTCCATACATCGAAACCTACCAAAATGCTCATCAGATCAGCCATTGCCCCTTCCATACCAAAATGGGTTATATGCTACTTGCCAGTATTCAATGGCCATAGGCGTGCTTTTATCCGTTTCAGACATCAGAAACCCTACATCAGATAGATCAGATCCCATGTTGGACACTATCAGTGTGACATGCACTTACAAATATAGTCAATGTATGTCAATGTCCTTGCTTGACTGTTCGCCATGCGTGTGCTGTCACTTGCAAATGCAGGAATGCGTCCGTGTTGCATGATTTGTCTTGTAAGCCTCTGGGAGAGCAGCCCATCATTGTAGTTTGCAAGATCGCTTTCGGAAATTATCAGATCATGATCTTCGTCCAGCACCCAGAATTTGCAGTACAATACATAAAAGTGCTTGTATGAAAAGCAATCAAGAGTCTACGGATCCTATTAGCAGTGCTTTTTTGTTGCAAACAGCGAAATCGCCTTACATTGTTGAGATCGACATAGGGCCCAAGATTCTGTATCATTTGCGTGAAATTGCTCTTGCGAAAGTGGGATAGACTCATTCTACCAGAAGCACACCTGCCATCATAGTACAGCCTACTAATCACTGTTTCAACTACAAGAAAAGCCGTTAGATGGCAGATGGGTTGACACTCGTACACTGTTTACAACTTTACTGTATCGTTCCTGAAACATGGGATTGTCTCCTAGAAACTTGAGTCCTGGATGGTTCAATACAACATCTAGTGAGAAGAGATTAGACTATTTCTCTCAGGGAGCTCGCACAGTTATCCAGCATAACCTACCTTCCAACACGGGTAGAAAGTCCTCTGGTGAAATCCAGGCACTGTTTGATTTTTTAAGAATGCTGAAGAAGAGAGAGGTATCATCCAGTCGGTCTTGTTGAACCTGTATATATCCTCTAGATACAAGAAGAATGAAGAGATTCAGCATGGTATCTTTTTGTTCATTGCTTGCGTACAAACTTGCACATACTCTACAAATGCTGCAAGAGGCACTAGTTGATCTACATTTCCAATGGCTTCCAGTTTACGAAAGAATGCCATATTCATGTAGCGTGGCAGTCCGCACGCTTTTAACACTGGTATGAATTGTAATTCTGTTAAATAGGGGCGATTATCATAGATGTGTTTCACGGCTGCAATTGTTTCAAGTGTCTGTGTGTCATGTTGACGTGCCGTGGATGCTTTCTGTGGGTAGAATATCGGGATGGCCATGGCGTATAGTAAGAGAAAAAGAGAAAGAGAAAGACTGGTAAACAATAGAAAGAGAGGGAAAATACCGTTGCAAAAGTGGATGCAATGTCATGCAACTTCAATATGTCTGTTTTTGACATTCAAACATTCCCAATGCTGAACATTGGTGCCACAAGGGCCTCCTTAAAATACAATTACTCCTTCCTCTTGCTGCTGTCTTTGTGTGCCGCTGATCTTTTCTGAAAGAAATACAGAAACGCGGATTGCAGAAGCGCACGTAAAATCAACATGACGCCCCTCCTCCCCCCCCCCCTTTTTTGTGTTGTCAATCCATGTTGTATTAGCCTCTATTGACATGGAGCCTACATGATAGAAGATGGCGATGGTCAAATCTGTATAGATACATACATGCACCCAGTGATGCTCTGATTTGGTGTGCACTATATATAAATCAGCCATCGCTATAGTCTGTAATCATCATTCGAGTGATATCATGCAACTGATTGATGTATCCTGTATCGCCTTCATCGCGGTCGTTGAATGGATCATTTAGTGTGCCTGAATCATCGCTAGCAACACTAACATGTGCGTGTAATCATCTAGTTTAGTGTATCGAGTAAAATTTTATTTCCTAATACGTGATGTAATTGAACAGGATTTCCTTTGACATTGCTGAAATCAACGCCTTCATCATCCAATACACCTCTAAGTCTATTCCAGCAGGGCTGTAAATCAATGTGCGTGTATGTCTTGTGGCTTTTGACAATCTTACCTCGAGTGACCAGCAGAAGCTTCTCGAGGTGTAGCCAATTAAACCTCTAACACTATCGGCAATGGCATTATTCTCATCTCTGCGTATTGATCTGCGCCTTTAAAGTGGTGTTTGTTTGATGTTTCGAGAAATTAGACGGGTTTCTAACATTATAATGCCTTATGTGCATCTGTATCTTACTTGATACGTGAAGCAATAAGCATTTTATCGATCACCTCCTCGCTTGGCGGTATAAATGCCGCATAGACAGAGAATACTAGCGAGAGAAAAGTGAATGCCATCACACCTTTAATTAGCGAGGCATGATATTTGATTGTAGCATACAAAATGTTTTATTTCTGTCTACGATTGACCAACAAACAAAATGTCCCATGTTTACCAAGACGGATATTCACTGATTGGCATAAGATGCGGTTTATTAGGCATTGAAGTTTTTCTCTAGCTCAAATTCAATATAGATGTTGTAAAGGTATGAATGATACTCGCTCTAAAATTGCAATGTTTGTGGACTAGGGATTTTCTAAGCCAGGGGCTGTTGTTTGCTCTGTCTCCATCCTACTGCTTCTGGCTTCAACACAAACACAACAACTAGAATGATCATGAGAGCAACCGTGAAGATACCAAATGCAATGCGAGAGCGACGTCTCCAGATATGATCGATTCGATTGCTTGCTGACGTTTGTCGTTGTGCATAAGACGAGATGTAGAATGCGCCCCATAACCACAAGGGAGGGAAGATGAATCCGAGCATGAAACATATAAATGATCTACGGCAGCAAATCTTCTTGGGCTCTGTGTCATCTGTTGCTCCTGCAGCAGCAGCCTCTACATCTTGTCCTACGGCCTTTTTCTCGCAGCTGATATCAGAGGAGCTGGACGACGAGGCCAGGCTTGTATTATCCACTTGTGCTTCTTTGCAAAACTGCTTGGCTTTTTCTGTAAATTGTCGCGTCCAACGAGCTGTAGTTGTAGCAGCAGCGTGCTCACCTAAATCTTGTTCATTTACTTCCGCGTGTGATGGATCAGCATCAGGCTGAGCACGAATCTTCTTTAACAACTCTAATCGCTCAATCAGGGTCTTTTCATCACGGGGCTCCCAGATTTGTTTGTCCATAGACGCACTGTTGCTATCGAGGCAGGGTAGAGAAGGTGTCATGATACCAGCAGTGGGTGTAGAAGCTCTTGACACATCGTAGCTAGGTCTTGTGCTTGATCTAGGTGATTTATTCGTCTCCAATAAATGGTTGCCATCGTCAATGAGCCGATCTAGATTCTTGGTGTGTTCTTGTGCATTGTCCAGCGGCTGATTTGATCCGTGCACAAAAGAGCCAAATGAATACTGTGGCTCAAAGAACGCGTCCCATCTCTGTCGCTGTATGTGAGCATTCACGGAGCTGCCATAGTTTTGACTAGTGCCTTCAATCAAGTCCATGCTGTTTCGGCTGGACGAGATCTCGTGCAAGTGGACACTGTAGCTACGGCTGTTGTTTCTCGAATGTGATGGCGTGGAGGATGTGGATGGCTCCATATAATTCCGCTATTTTTTTATTTTTTTTTTGGAATGAATGAAGAAAAAAAAAAAGCTTGCTTATTGCAAGAGAAGTATTATATTGTACAACGGAAAATTTTACATTTGTTTGCTTGAACTGAATGAATCAAATTGACATGTGTGTGTGTGTGTGTGTGTGTATGATTTATTATAATATGTACAATACTGATATGATGGAAAAAATGAAAGGAGTAGGATGTTTTAGTTGTTGGCTTGAGTTTTATAATGAACTTCAGAAAGTTCTCTAAGACGAGCAGCAGCTTGTTCAGGTGTCAAATCACGTTGAGGCTCACCCAGCATCTCGAAACCAACAAGGAACTTGCGGACAGTAGCGCTTCTAAGGAGAGGAGGGTAGTAATGAAGGTGGAGATGAGCATAGTCGTATTCGCCGTTCAAGGGCTTTTGATGAATACCCATAGAGTAAGGGAAACTGGTCTTGAACAAGTTGTCATAGCGGCATGTGACACGACGGACGGCATCAGCGAGATCAGTCTTTTGCTTGTCATCCAATTCGGGTAAAGAGCCAAGATGGATCTTGGGTAGAACCATCACCTCGAAAGGCCAGACAGCCCAGAAGGGAACAACCACCAAGAAGGTGTCATTCTCAAAGACGGTACGCTTGCGCTCAGGGTCGGCCATCTCACGTTGAGCGTAATCACACAGCAAGCACTTACCATTATGCTTCTCTTTATAATCTTTCAAAGCAACCAACTCCTTACTAGGTTCCTCAGGAATACGCTCAGTGCACCACATTTGACCATGAGGATGAGGATTAGAACAGCCCATAGCAGCGCCCTTATTCTCGAAAATCTGAACATGATTGACAAACTCCTTCTCCTTCATCTCCAAATAACTCTCAGTCCAAATATCCACAACCTTCTTGATATCTTCCACAGGCATCTCGGCCAACGTCAAGTCATGACGAGGGGAAAAGCAGATAACGTGGCACTCACCACGGACACCTTCGACCTTGATCAAATCATCATCATTCGCTTCGAGATCGGGCTGGTCGGCCTTGACAGCAGCATAGTCATTAGGAAAACGGAAAGTAGAGTCATACTTGGGATTGGATTCGCCACTAGCACGTTCATTTCCAGGACAGAGGTAGCACTTGGGGTCATATTGAGGTCTTTGTTCCATGTCAGCACCTTCTTGCTGTCCCTGCCAAGGTCTTTGAGTACGGTGAGGAGAGCAGAGCACCCATGACTTGGTCAAGGGGTTGTAGCGACGATGGGAATTGTTGTTGTAGTCAAAGCTGGACATGGCAAAATATTAGTATAGAAATGTAAATACACAAGATTCAACTGTAACCTCAATCAAAAGGCTATTATATATAGAAAACTAAAATAAAAAGACCGCGGTGTTCACTTGATTATGTAAACAACTGAGTTGGTGGTCTTCCCGTCAGCTTATGTAAATTGCAAATCCGAATACTTGATTCTACTATAAGGAGTTTATTGGATCGAGTCGATAAAAAGAAGCTACTGTATCATATTAAGCCTGGTAACCAGTCTCTGCCAATAGTTTAACCATTTCTAAGAATTTACAAATGAGTAACACACAATATAAATCCTCAAATGCTGCCTCACCCTGCCATTCAATGCCGCTTGAAGCACCCCATAAGTTTGCCTGATTGTCACGGATCGTCCCATTCTCGCTCGAGTGCGAAGATGATTCAGCTGTTTCATTGGAACTGGTCCACTCGCCACCTATGACATTGGATAAAACATCGAGAAATGGAACAATGGAAGGCTGAAAAGCCAAAGATGTTTAGTGTGACGAATGAGCATCATGTTATCCACAACATGTCCCCTACCTCGGTGATGTGCTCGGCCAAAACGTGATGCCGATTTTTGAATCTATGTGCTAATGATTTCGATTCTGCTATGAGGTTGGCATCCGCATTTCTGAAATTGAGGAATAATAGCGTTTGATTTTGCGATGTGCAGTAGCCTGCATTTAGAAATAATTTGACATATGAGCTTCTTTTCCAAGATATGAAACCCTCCTTCCTTTCCGAATTCCACCCACTAGGAAAACTTACTGGAAAGCGACCAACCACACAACAGGTTACTGGGGTCGATGACATCAAAAATGTCGACAGACGCCTTGATTGCCTCTCGGCATTCAGCAGGCATAGTGACATTGGAAGCATTGCCAATGCCCAACGAGATGAATGGCCGCTTGATCAGCATGTATACCGCACAGTAGGTCAAGTGTAATTTACCAGCTGGAAGAAATTTGAACAGAAAACAAGATCAACACCAGCATCCCGCCGAATGATATGCTAATACGAACCTCCGTTATTTAATTTCCAATCCAAACCTGAGTCTACCTCCTTCCGGGAAATCCGGGACAGCTCTTCTTCTGTGAACTTGAGGTCTGCAGGCAAAGAGCTTTGCCATTCCAGTAGCATTTGTTCCAAACTACGGGAAATGTTCTCCAACCCAAGTCCTTTTTCGGACATCAGACGAGCTCTGGGTGAACAAAGCGCTCTCAGAACATCACCTAAAATGCATGACAATCTCACCAAATAGATAAACATGGAGTACTTTTTGTCCTGGAGATCTGGATATTCCAAATCGCAATCTGCATCCGAGATAGTTAAGGGCCTATAAGCAATGGGATGATATCAGTTCAGCACCCAGAAAAAAAAAATTACATCTATAGTGCTGACCTTCCTAACGATGCACAAACCCAGCGATCGATTATATAAGCAGACCACCACAATCTCTTTTTAGCTTCCATCACCTTTTTAGGTATTCCCTCCTGTTGCGTATTTGCTCTATGTAATCCTAAATCTTGAGCCATTTTAACAGCAATACTCGTGGTGATCCAATCGGTGCTTTCCAAGCCCCATTTCTCTGCATTTGACGCATTAAGTAATAACACCTGGATGGTTTCAATCTTGGGTTCAAGGAAATCCAGATCGAAATAGAGCCTGATTTGCTTGCTGATATCTCGAAAAAAGGTACTACGGTCAACCTCGTACTTGAGCAACAACGGATCGTCTTTCTTTAAAATTCGACATGTAACACGGCACAGGGTCATGATGATGGGGATAAATGTATGTGCATGATTCGCTTTGCGGTACTCTTCATAAAACAAGTCTTCGTCCAAGATGGGCAGCATGGGATTCATCTTTTTAAAATAGACGTCTATCAAGTGATCCGTTAGGTCCTTTGGTGGCATTTTCCAATCAGGGTTCAAAATTCTTCCAAATCCAAGCTTGTTCAGCGGATCTCCACCGAATCTGACAATCATCAAATCCTCTTCATGGCCATCCAAGGGCCTAGGTAACGCCTGCTTTTCCTCCGTGTCTAAGTTGGTGGTATCTTTGGTGAATAGTCGGCTCAAAAGGTAGATCCCTGATGAGCTGCCAACGTACGAAAATGGCTCTTTGATTCGATCTCTATCTTCTGCAACTACCTCAATGGGTTTAATATCTTGCGCATGTTTGACTCTATCTAGATCGTCGGGTGAATGCTCTTTTGAGGATGTGGGTGGTCCTGTATCATCAGAATGGCTTGTTGCATGGGAATCATCACCATCAGATCCTTCCTCTTCTCCACTTCTTTCCTCCTCTCCTCTGGAACTGCCTTCCATTACCGCCTTCATCGTCTCTTCGGGTAAGTTGCCGTTGGCCGCAATGTTCATCAACAACTTTTCCATGCGTTTTAATCTGCTCTCCAATCCCTCTACATATCCTTTGGGTGGTCCTCTCTTTTTAGCTGCCTACGTATGAGAGCAATCATTACCAGTTTGAGTCAGGTCACTGGTTCGTGTCATTCACAATGAATACCTCTTTGAATGCACACGTCTTGTTGTAGCTCCTGCAAGAGGTGCAAGAATTCTGTGGGTATGCTTGATCATAATCGCATCTACAAAGTCAATTTATGTTGGCATGAGCTTTTTCTATGTTAAATCTTGGTATTTGCCTTATTTTTTTGCGTCTACATAAATCACCTAGTCAAACAAAGTAAGTTTTTCATGATGTTTGATGTCTAGCAATCAAGTTATTTACATGCTCTGTCTTTTTTGGTTCTCTTTTTGCCTGAAACTTCTAAAGTATTGGGTGGTGGAAGAGGCGGTGGTAATGGTGGTTGTAAAGGAGGAAGCTGTTGCTGTGACAAGTGTTGCTGAGGGTGGGATAAATGATTTGGATACATGTAGAAAGAGTTGTTCAATTTGATAGAAGCGATAAAAGCATGGATAAAAATTCAAATATTAGTAAACAAAGCGCGGGAGCAAAGTTTTTCCTGAGGGCATAGTGCATTATCATTTGCCATTGCAGGTTACATTCGCCCAATCAGTTTCATCTACTGCTGTCCACCAGAATGATGAATCACCACCTCATCCAAGACACACCTTGAGCATTTAAACATGTTGTTTTCATATCACATTTAGTGTGCCAATGCGAAGCTTGCCACATACAGCCTTGTTGTTTAAATGTTAGAGAACTATCATGTCCTTGGCATTTGTAA
Source organism: Mucor velutinosus (assembly GCF_035048745.1). Taxonomy (NCBI): domain Eukaryota; kingdom Fungi; phylum Mucoromycota; class Mucoromycetes; order Mucorales; family Mucoraceae; genus Mucor; species Mucor velutinosus. The sequence continues at coordinate 953,407 of NW_027041905.1, read as the reverse complement.
TATTATATCACGTTTTCGTTTAAACTGACGCACCGAACCGAACCGAACTCCCCGTATTTAGGAAACAGTGGCTGACCAATTTGAGGACAAACAAAGTAGATCTGACGGGCACTGTATTGTAACCTAGTCCACTCAACCCGTACATCATTGATATCTCTATACTATGCTTATCCAATGTCCATTAGTGGGGCTAGTCGTAATCGTACTCACAGGCTTAACAAACGGCCTAGTTGCGATTCAGGTTAATCTTCACCATGATACAATAGCAATGTCACTAGAAACAAAGGCATGGAATGAGTTTCATATAATCTAGCCATTACAGATGTCTTCACATCTCCTATTCTTTTGAGGAAAAAAAATTAAACAATATGTTCGAAACGCAACAATGCATACTGGAGATAAAATATAAACGAAAAAGAGTTGTTCCCATAGCTATATAGGTGCAAAAATGTCATTTTATATAAAAACAACAAAAAAAGGACGACAAATCGCTACCGGCACTACATTTTTTGTTGGCAAAAATTCTCTCCGGCGGGGAATTGAACCCCGGTCTCCCGCGTGACAGGCGGGGATACTCACCACTATACTACCGAAGATTTCATATATTTTGACAAGCATGTTATTTGTTATGTATTATTAGTTTTACTTATCCTTTCAGGTCACGTGCGTACCTAGGTTCACTACAATAGTATGTATAGGCATCATTCTGAGAATGTTGAGTTACAGTAATTCGAGATGAGGGAGGATGATCAATACAAGGCAAATAGCTGGTGCTGGCAAATCAATGAAGGTTTATTCAAGTATGGATGTGGAATCATCAAGAACATACGACATGATTGCATCAGTATTTGGTGGATGTATTTGAGATTATCAACCTATCTTCAATTAGAGGAATTCATGTGAAATGTGTGGGGATAGTTTAGGTCCACGCATGGAGATTACCAGTATACACATTTTATGACACCAACAGCATCACATAAGGAAAACAATGTAAAACCACCAAACTTATAATTAGCAACACATTTAAAAGGCTCTCATCTTCTCAGCAATTTGGCCTTAGCTTATTATCTATTAAACATCAATATTTATACAAATCAAACAAGCAATCACTTCAAAAATCAATACTCACCCCCAACAAAACCAAGCACTAACTGAAAAACAAGATAAGCAACACATGGATCAAGACTCTCACGCCAAACTAGACACTTGGCAATGCATGTCAAGATGAATCATTATTCCCACATCCACATCGACACTGGAATAAACAACATGCGAAGAGATTTCATGGGCAACCTTTGGAATTGAACAAGAAGCAATGAAGTTACAACGATACAGAAATTGGAAAGCTATAAATAATCTTGAAGTTTTGAATAAATGAACATATTATCTTTACTAAGAAATACTTTATTTCGAACACCCATCAAAGTCTTTTCTCTAAATCTACATTTGACACATCAATTTTTGGTACCTGTTATTGTAAGTTGGTTTTTTCAGTCGGCCAAGGTGCTACGATTGAACAGAGATTAATTGGTTGTCATCTCCCAGGTTAATTGATCCGAACCTACTCATCTGCTCCCTCATTTTTGCTACCTCAACAACGTATCGGTTTATCAATTTGATACGTGTGTATCTTTCTCTTGGTTACTTGGCTCTATCTCGATTTCCTAAAAAGGCAATATACAGTATATGGGAAAGGCGCAAGGTGGTGAATTCAAGGTATAATTCTCTAACTTATCTACTATGTCTTACTTGAAGGGTTACTCCTCGTTGGTGCGGTGTTCTGATGCATTGACACACTGATATAATTGTTGTAAAACTGTATGTTATCTCTTGATGGTGCGTTGATACTGTTATTCTAGTCGATGTGGTCTCTATTTGGTGTATTGCTAATCAATGTTGGTGCTTACTCAATTGGTGTCGCTTCTATTTTGTTGTTGTGACATATTCGTTTAATCGTGGTGCTTCTTGTCAAGTTTAGCCGAAAATCTAATTAATATTTGGAGCCAATATTGTTGAATCGATGAATTAGTCAGGGATCTAAATGAGATTGCGCGCTAATAGCCAAGTATTACTATTTTGAAATGTGGATTTGACTCTAGACTTTGACTCAGGATAGATGCAAACCAGTTGATGTCGAATCGATGCAAAATTCAAGTGGAATTACAACAATGGAATTGGGGTGGTGTTACTATTTTAAACAATGGGATCGACTCAAGAACGCGGGTACATGAAATTGACATTAAACTGAAAGCAATCCAATCTGGGGTTACATTTGATCAGGGCACTGACATTCGGATCTGAATTGAGTCTGACAGGAGAATAACAATCGAACAATAGCATATATAAATAGTATCTTGAATTGCATCTTAATAAACATTATCCATTTTTTTTCTTCTTATTCTAATCTGGAGTTTAGTTACTAGTGCCAATATAGTACGAATAAACCTAAAGAACCCTTAAATTCATCTCTTATAATTATTGGGATAGTTCTTACAGTCTTTCTTTCCACACAACAATACTTATATCTTGATTGCCAACTACCAAGGTGATTTATCAGAAATAACTTATTTATAAAAAGAGTATGAAATTAATCAGGTAAAGAATATCGTTTATTACATTGGAAATAAGAGGGTTTATATACTATTCGAATTGAGGGATTTGATGTGAGGATAAGGTATTAGATGGGTTGATTTGGGTGATAGGATAATAGATCCAATCTATTATCCTGAACATGCCATTATTCGGATCGTAACTGAATCCTGTTTCATGTCAAAGTTTATGATCTGATGTGATCTGTGCTTTAACTAATTGCTCCTACGCATTTGGAGATCCGGTTTAGAAATGACACATCATTACCCCACACCAGCTTGGAGACCGTAAGTCGATAGCGAAACCATAAGATAGCACCTCTTGATCAGTGCTTGTGATGTAAGTGATAAACCGTGAAAAAAAAAGAAAAGAAAAAAGAAAAAATAAAGTGTATGTTCCTGAAGCATTGATATAAATTTGCTGCATGATGGAATCATTGATTCGCCAGTAAAAACCTCTATACATTGAAAACCAAATATGCCAATTGGAAAAATACCAATGTACTTTACAAGGGAAAAAGGCAGAATCTATTTACAAACATCTATAACGATGATGGTCGTCTGTTCTCAATCAACCGCGCATGTCTCTTTGTAGATCTCTCTTCACGCGTTGCAATCTTTCTTTTGTTGATTGATTTAGGTGCTCTTTGCTTCTTACCAGAGCTCTTTTCAGGTGCTCCTACTCTTGCCCAATATTGTTCAATAGGTTTCTTTGAATCAAACAACTCTGGGGTTTCCCATGAATCATAACTAGAATTGTAATCCTTCCAGGTAACGAGATATTGATAGTTAGGCGCTTTACCCTTATGTTTGAGGATAGCTTCAACTTCATAACGTTTATCAGCAGGTTCTGGAGGAGGTGGATTCTCGTTGATCAATTTAATGTGAGATGTAGGAACATCTCTTGATAAGAATGTATCGGTTTCATCTTTTAGAATGTAACTGCCATTCTTTGTATAACCATGAATATAGAACACGCCCTCGTATTTAGGGTCAGTTTTGCTGTTCTTGCTTTCTACATTCTTAATCATGACTGAAGCTCCTATGGGGAATGGGTTCTTTAGGATTTTATGCCGCTTCATAAAATAAGCATTGTCAGCTTTCTGTGTTTTGACAATCTGCTCCTTGATTGCAGGTACAAGAATCTTGTCAATTCTCTTGATCTTGTCTTTCAAGGCCTTGGCATTCAATGTTTGTTCTGGAAGACTTATTTCGACCTCAGAATAGTCTTTTAATTCATTAGGTAGTCTGGCAAACATGACGACAAAAGGTTTCATACCGTGTAACCTTGATTTATGTAAATTTAAGCTATAGGCTGTGCCATCAAGATATAAATCCCAATTTTCGGCACACCCATCCAGCATTTTAATGATGATCGCCTTTGAGCTTTTGACCGCGGCTTCACAAGCGCTGTTGCCTAAAGGGCACCACGGAAGTGAAAGCCTTTGCTCTATCTGTGCATTGGCAGCAATGCTCTCCAGTAATTGAGAACTAAACTCCTTACCATTATCATGAGAAAGGATTTTTGGGTAACCAAAAAGACTAAAAATAGAGACAATTTCTTTAGCAACTGTTGTTGCAGTTTTGTTTGGTAAAGCCCGTAACACAATGAATCTTGAGAATAAATCCATTGCTACCAAGATAAAGTTGTTACCCCTAGGAGTAGTAACATCAAATGTGCCTAGGTCAAAAACCCAATGATCTCCAACAGAATCCGCAGTATGATTCTTTGGTGGATGATATACATGTCTTCCTATGTTAAATACCCTGCATTTGCTACAGTTCTTGACATATCGTTCAATGTCTTTTCTGAGCCCCTTCCAATGCATTTGGTAATCCTCATGTATAACCTGCTCCATAGCAGTAATCCCATAGTGTCCTAATAGGTGAGATTTTTCTAATAGTTCTTGCTTTTGTGCCTCACTTTTAGGTACTTCATAAATATCCAAATGTGATGCATAAATGAACAATTCTCTATTGTCCTTGCTGTCAGAATTTGCAGTTTCTGTGAGTGCACTGCTTACTGTATTACTGTTTGTATTTTCCTTATTAACATTATTCTCCATGTCATTGATTTCGGTACCCTGAGTACTCTGATTGATAGGATGTAGAATAATGTCCTTTGATTTACTACCCTTCTTTTGCTTCTTAGCTTCGTGAAGGTTTTTATTATTTGTAGACTCGATTGGATCCAATGTCCGTTTAATAACAGTAGCTCTTCTAGCGAGAGAACCACACCCCTCCAGCTTCTTTGTCCCAGGTACAAAGATGCGAGAAAGTCGATCAGCTAGAATATTGTCCATACCCATACAATATGTGATATCAAAGTGAAATTCAAAAATTGTATCATAAAAGTTCTCGATCATGCGAGTAAGTTTCTCTTGAGAATGTAGGTACAATAGACCACGATTATCCAAGAATAAATGAAACTTTTCACCCCATAACCATTGGCGAAACTTATTGAAAGCATAAACTACTGCTAAAAGCTCGCGCTTGGATGATCCATAGCGTTGCTCACTAGCTGATAATTTACGGGCAATGAAGCCATTATAGTAAATACGCTTCTTGATAACTTGATATAGACAGGCACCAATGCCATAAGCACTAGCATCAGTGACAAGACAAAATGGATAGGCTAAATTAGGTGCTGAAATAATAGGGCTACTAACAAGCAATTGTTGAATGTTGGTCATGGCAATCGTATGATCCTCTGTCCATACCTTGTCAATATCTGGAGCATTTTTAATAGCATCCAATGGTGCGGTTAAGGTAGACAAACGAGGTAGATTGCCTCTAAAGTAATTAATCAATCCTAACCGAGATTGAAGTTCTTTACTATTAGCGACCTTTGGATCCCAATCCAAAACATTGCTTACTTTACGAGAATCAAGGGCCAACCCCTTCTCGGATAGGCAAAAGCCTAATATATTGATGCTACGCTGAGCAAAATGAGTCTTTGCATGATTTATCTTGAGATTAGCCTTTGTTAAACGATCAATAACTATTTTGACGTATTTTAAATGTGTTTCCATGTCTGCTTCTGTGTGCACCGTGATATCGTCTATGAAATTGGTGGTGACAGAGCTTAGATCAGAGAACAAATTAGTCAGATGCCTTTGCACAAACGAGCTAATTGGTAATAATCCCATGGGGCAGTTCCTGAAGCTCCATTGCAGGCCAGTTGTTGGATCAATAAATGAAACATATTTGCGAGATGCGCTTTCTAGCCTAAAACTATGGAAACATTGTGAAAGATCCAACACCGAAAATATAGCGTGTTCCGACATCTTTCTATGTAATGTGCTAATCAAAGGTAGTGGGAATCGATCTGATTTGTCTGGATCTAATGCAGCATTGACAGCTCTGCAATCCACAACTACTCTATAAACACCAGGAGCATACTCACCAGTGCTAGTCTTTTTACGTACACAAAATATAGGTGAATTGTATGGCGTTCCAGGTGGTGCTGGTTGAATGACACCATTACTAATCCATGTGGCCATTTGTTCCTTAATAGCTGGTAAAAACTTTTCTTCCAGAGGCCATTGAGGTTTATACATTTTATTCTCATGATGTTTCAATATATGCAACTCTAGGGTACTACCTGGTATATTGCAATATGCTTTTGGATCAATGTTTTTGTTAGCCTTAATGTACGGTTCAATTTCTTTCGTGAAATGAGCTCTCTCTGCCTCTGTACCATAAGGAGAATCATTCGGAGTGTAGGGATTTGGATCAATTGCGGGAATCTCAGGGTTATTATCATCATCCCAATCCATAGCCATGTTGGAGATTGTAATACCAATTTGCATGATCAAATCCATACCAATTACTACATCAATGTCACTAAAGATATCAAAAATCTCCAATTTAGAGTAACATTGGCGAGAATTATATATAATCTTAATGTCCTCTTCTGTAGAACCAATTCTATCAATTACAGTGTCTTTTTTACAAGTTTTAATGGTGCCTTTAATGTCTTTATTTATTTTCACTTCTAATATTTTGGCTAACTTGGGGGAGATACAACTAAATGAGGAGCCTGTGTCCAGAAGAAAGTAGGTTCGTACCTTGATGTCGTTGTTCTCTAAAGTAATTGGCAAAATAATAGAGTTTTTGTTTAGTAAATTGCGAGGTGGTTCATTCATGTATTGATACTCACAATCTTTAATGTTCATGGCTGCGAAGGTCATGTTCTGCTCGTCGGATTCCGTATCCGTATCCATATTGTCATCAGAGTTGTAATCAGCCTGCTGATTGGGCACAGGGACGATCGTCTTTTTGACAACCTTGTTTCGAAATCTTGGTTGATTGTTTTTCATCTTGCAAACAGCTCTATGCGCTGGAGTCCATCCTGGTTCCTTGCAATCGTGACATATACGAGTGTTGACCTCACCAAACTTTCTTTGTGCAGCATCAATACGTTTTTTCATGTTGTCTGATGCCTTGCAGTCCTTGGTACGATGATTGTGGGCATTGGGATGGTAAATACATCGTTTGGTTGAGTGACTGGTGACCTTGGTGCCACTATTGTTAATTAAAATTGAGGCTGAGGATGTTACTGAGGTTGCTTTCTCTCGTTCTCTTTCCCACTTGTCCTTAAAGAGTGCGTTGTAAATAGCCGTGATCTTGTTGACCGCCAAATCCACAGTGATCTCCTCCTTGTCAGAATTGGTGTTGAGGGAGAACTTGGTGTAGTTCGCCAATTCCTCTGGAAGGGCCTTGATCAAGTAGCGAACAATACAATCCTCATCCTGGATTTCAGCCTGATTGCGCAATTGTTGGAACTTGTCAACAAATTGATTGAACGCCTCTCCCTGTTGATACACTAGTCGTTCCAGCTGCTCTCTTGCTTCATCTCTCATATCAATGCTTGATCGACCATACTTGTTGATAACTGCTGTACGGAATTCGGACCAAGTTAAGCGACCTTGTTTAGCAACCATGCTTGTATACCAACGAGCCATTCCAGTTGACAATTTGGCTGGCACAATTCTTTCCCAATTGTCATGGATTGATAGACGATGAGCTTGCAAAACCAGTTCGAAATGATCAAGACAATCATTTGGTGTTGCGAATACAGCCCTACGCTTGTTGAAGAAGTGTCCACGCCATTGGAAGTAGGGTGTTTCATTTGGTACCAAGGTACTCTCTGTCTTGCCAAATACCAGTTCATAGGTGCGTTCAGCCATCTCAAGTTGATTGCGCAAGACACCAAGATTTGCAGGTATGATTGATCCTTGTGGGCATCCAATGCTTTGAATAGTTGTTTTGAATACCATCAGCCTCAGCCGTTCAATTTCATTCATCAAGGTCAATCTTTCATCACTTGAGATTGGGGTGGCAAATCCTATATCCACATGATTGGTAAGTACATCATTATTCCCTCTACTAACATTTTCAATATTGTAGTTACCTTGAGGTACTGGAATATGATAAAAGGTGGCAGATGCATTGTCAACGTTCGCATCACCTACAGAAGCAGCAGTATTCCCATGAATGTTACTACTAGCCCTGACACTGCTTGCTTGACTCCCATGAACCTCAGCAAGTACAGCAAAATTACCAGATGCATCACCATTGATAGCATCGGTTGAAACAGACGTTCTAGGTATATCCCCATGGATATTACCAACGCTGGAAGAACTAGCAGATGAATCACCATTGATGGCATCTTGACTAGTAGTGACGATAGGATCATCAATCTCCATCAGAGTGGCAGCAGCTGAGCCTTGAGCATCAGTACCAACAGGAGCAGCAGAAACAACCAGATTGGCAGCAGTGAGAGCTTGATCAGTGGACGTTGGACCAGCAGTGAGAGCTTTATCAGTGGACGTTGGACCAGCAGTGGCAACAGTAGCCTCACCAGTAGTAGCAGTTACACCAGAAGCTTCTTGATTGATGACCTTATGGTTGGATTTCTTGGGTGACATAGTAAGTAAGACTTGACAGCAATAAGAGATCCAGAGTAGATAGAGTTGTAATAAACGAGATTTGTTGAATACAGATTAAAAAATGATTTATCAGAAATAAATTATTTATAAAAAGAGTATGAAATTAATCAGGTAAAGAATATCGTTTATTACATTGGAAATAAGAGGGTTTATATACTATTCGAATTGAGGGATTTGATGTAAGGATAAGGTATTAGATGGGTTGATTTGGGTGATAGGATAATAGATCCAATCTATTATCCTGAACATGCCATTATTCGGATCGTAACTGAATCCTGTTTCATGTCAAAGTTTATGATCTGATGTGATCTGTGCTTTAACTAATTGCTCCTACGCATTTGGAGATCCGGTTTAGAAATGACACATCACTGCAATCACAATGCTTCGAAGCGGTGTTTCGATTCGGAAAATTGCTGAAAAACTGTCTTTGGGTAAGTCTACTATTGGGCGAGCCAGAATGGAGCATTGTCCGGGCCTGGAAACCTCGAAAGGTGGTCGTACTAGGGTGTTGTCTGAAGCCGACAAGCGCTACTGTGTTCGAAAGGTAACCAAGGAGCGGGTTTTAAGCGTCGTCAAGGTCACAAAAATCTTGAAGAAAGATTTCCAGATGAAGGTTCATCCGGAAACCGTTCGTAGAGCACTCCGCACTGCGGGCTTAGGGGCTTTCGAGAAGGAAAAGAAACCTTTGCTTAGTGACGCTAATGACAAAAAGAGACTTGCGTGGTGTAAACAGCACAAGGACTGGACTGTTGACGACTGGAAATGTGTTGTTTGGACAGAAGAGACCAAAATTAACCGTTTAAACTCAGATGGGTGACAGTGGGCCTGGATCTGATCTGGTGAACAGCTTCAAAATCACCATGTCAAGCTCACGGTAAAACACGATGGTGGTAGTATCATGCTTTGGAGTGTCATTACGTATGCTGGTGTTGGCTGGATGTGCAAGATAAATAGTAATATGGATAAGACACTCTTCTACAAAGAAATTCTGCAAGACGAATTGGAAGAGACTATCACTTTTTCCATCGAGAAATTGTGCTTCCGCAGTGAACAAGTGATATTCCAGCAAGACAATGATCCAAAACACACCTCAAATTTGGTCAAGGATTACCTTCAGGAACAACCATACCAGGTCATGGAGTGGCCCCCACAATTTCCAGACTTGAATCCCATTTAAAACATGTGGGCTTTGTTGAAAAGGCGTCTTAATGAGTATGAAACCGCAACCAAGGGTATGAATGAACTGTATGAGCGAGTAATCGAGATATGATATGACCAAATGAAGCCGGAGGAGTGCCAAAAGGTTATAGAAAGCATGCCTCGACGTATTGAGGCCGTTATCAAAGCTAAAGAAAAATGGACAAAGTATTAAGATCCTATAAAATAATAAAACTTAATTTTTCCAAACATCTCACAATACTGTCCCAATGTACCTAATGACTTTGGCCAATCACAGCTTGTGCTCCTACAGCTGTATGCTTGTACAAATTAGAGGATATAAAGAAAGCAGTTTTAGCTCTTCTCAGAAAATACTAAACTCATTATTATTGAATAATTTCTCGTCCGGCGGTAAGGTCTGAAAGTTAAAATTGCTAAACATTGGGACAGTTTTGTGGGTCACCACGGTATATCCATTCACACGTACTTTCAGACATTTACAACAATTATGAGGGGTTTCAGTACGCTTATTAGAAAAACATCATCTCATGATGCTTGGACGTTTTCTCGCACTAGCATAGTTTTAACTGAAAAAGATAGCAGATTATATGCTAATGTAGATAAAACATACTTTATTATTCAGAAGTTGGAAAAATTTAGTCCATGAAATAATCGAAATTGGAGATGCTATTTTTAGGCGGACGAATATGCATACACTGAATTGGAAGATTTATTGTAATCGAACAAGAAAAACTACAACTGTCTAGTCTTAAAAGCAAGATTCCCCAACATGTCAAGTATCCATAGATAATTTGAAAATAGCAAGTTAATATTATGGCCCTTTTCATACGCTCCGATTTTTAAAATGCTCAGTCAAAATTCATACATGTGCCGTGTACACATGCAAAGGCTAAACGGAGATTCAATCTCTATTATTCTGAATGATGATCCATGGGATTCCGAAATCTATTGACCTTAAAATTACGCGTTTCTTGATAGTAAACACCCCTTCAAATTTATATAAAACTTGTAGAGAATTCAAAGGAAAATATAATGGTATCCACATCAAGTGTTTGCTGTACATTGTTCAGCTGATATTTGATAAGTTAAATATTGCGACTTTTTCACTGTTCTCTAATGATTAATCAGTATCTGTCATCAAAACATTTTGTTAAGCATTACTAAGCATTGTAGACCAAAAAAATTCCTATCGAATGAGCTATTGCTTGAAGCTCTGGCTTAATTCTATCATAAAATATTGACAATATTGTCCTGACCAAAGAATCGTCACCAGATTTTTCGCTTGCTATCACAGGCAGATTTTGAAGGAAAATTAGTGAAATTGCACGATACCCTTTTTTGGCCGTATCTCGACAAATACTCATTGGATTCAGACAAAACAAAAACAATTCAATAGCTGTACGTTATATCTATTATTATGTAAGGGTTTCAAGTACCAGATGTGTGCTCCCTTTATAAATTTGCTCAAAATCTTATATTTTATGAGCTACAAGCAGGGGATAATCAAAACTTTTTTTATTTATCTATAATAACCATACCATCATATAGAGAATTGGAAAAGAAGCAGAAGCTATTAAGCTTTAAGCTCACGTTCACTTAGTAAACTTCAGCGGTACGGCCATTTGAAAATTGGTTATTTACACTATTTTCCATCATAATTAATCGACATCGCCCTCAATAACCCCACATCAAACATCCCCTAGTCAAATAATGTAACCTCTACAACTTTTACTATACATATAGTCCACATTCATATAGTAATCAAAAAAAATTTCCTAGTAGCTTCTTGTTGTGCCAGAAGGGCTACAACTGTCTATAAAGATTAAGGTATTCTTGATGGGTAGATATGTCTGTGTTGTGCAACAACATGGACAAGCTATGATAAGTGAAGTGCATCTCAGCTATCTAAATACTGAGGTTCACCAGATGTGATAAGCGTTGTACAAGATAAATTGCTACTTTGGCATTCAGAACTTAGTATAAATAGAATAACTCTTGTCTTCATCAATAAATCTTTAGTTTTTGTGTCTGATCTTATTCAAATAAGTCTTTTCTTGTTTTTATAATATCGAACATTTTTTATAAGCTACAAATAATAATCCTTTTATTTTTTGTGCTTAACACTTATCAAAATTAACCATTTTCTAAAATCTCGCTTTTCTCAACAACCATGCTACTTGGCCCAAATCTGGTTTGCATCATCGTATAATTGGCACAATCGGAGTTTCAAACTAACCAAAAACCCGAAAGCGGAGTTAGAATTTACGAATGCATCTTTTGCTATTTTTGGGAACGATTTGGTAACAGAACGCTCGTTCTGATTTTTCAACGTATCAATCTTGCACTTATTGTTGAACATAAAGGCATATGCCGGCTTTGTAACCATGACTGATGCCCTCTCGTCGTCTCTTATTGCAAGATTTTTCTAATAATCAGTGACTCAAATAAGCGTCAATAGTCGCTTAGATGATAATTTTCATTCATGACGAAGTAGCTCTCTTTCTCGAAGTTGTTGAAACAAGACAATACCTAGATATCTAACTTGATATGTATGCCAGGAGACTAAATGTAATCTGTCTTGTAGATTCGTCTCTTGACAAAGTTCGGTACATATGTATTATCGCTTGCAGTTAATGCAACACCAGAGTAAAGTTGTTATAAACCGAGTATTTTCTTTTGTGGAAACACATTGATTTAGAATACTTGGATAATGACAGAAGAGGGCAAGCGTGCAAGCCAACATGGCCAATGTTATCATCAGCAGTAGCTCACCTAAGCGTGCCGTTAGCAATCATCTATCCACTAATACTTGTTTAAAATATTATTGTCAATCTAGTATCTAAATAACGTTTTTGAAGAGTGATTCGACAAAATTTTGAGCCATCCATTATATTGTTAAATGATAATGTTTTTATTCTTCTAATAATGCTTCTGCCAAGTAATGTTCTTGTAATGGTTCGATTACATGTAACAATGCTTCGCCCGAAATAATTTGCTCCAATTCGTACAAAGTCAAGTTGATTCTATGATCTGTAACACGGCCTTGTGGGTAATTGTAAGTTCTAATCTTTTCCGATCGATCGCCTGTACCAATCTGCTTATTTCGAGAATCTCTTCGTTCGTTTTGTGTCTTGAGTCGTTCTTGTTCAAACACCTTGGCTCGAAGCACCTTGAGCGCTTTGAGCTTGTTTTTGTGCTGAGATCTTTCATCTTGCATAGCCACCACTAGACCTGTTGGTATATGTGTCATTCTTACTGCACTATCTGTTGTGTTGACATGTTGACCACCAGCACCGGATGCACGGTACACATCAATCTTGAGATCAGATTCTTTGATTTGAATATCGACTTCAGTAGGTTGTGGCAGAATGGCTACCGTTACTGTAGACGTATGGATTCTACCCTGTGCTTCTGTGGCAGGCACTCGCTGTACTCGATGAACTCCTGATTCATACTTGAGCAGACCAAACACATTTTTACCGCCAATGTTGACTGTGATATCCTTGAATCCTTTGTTTCCAGTTTCATCTGATTTGGACAATACCTCCCACTTCCAACGCTGTAATTGCGCAAACCTTTCATACATGCGAGCCATGTCTGCTGAGAAAATGGATGCTTCATCTCCACCAGCACCAGATCGAATCTCCAAAATTGCACTGGCATCATCTGCTGTATCTTTGGGTGCTAATTCAGTGATTAACTCTTTTTCTACTTGCTGAATGCGGTCCATGATATCAGTGTATTCTTCTCTAGCAAGCTCTATCATGTCATCATTGTCTTCACTTGTGGCAAGTAGTTGCTGCAGTTCGCTGAGATCAGTGCGGTTTTTCATCCATTCTTCAAACAATGCTTTAGGAGATGTCAATTGAGCCAATTCTTTTGATGCATTGGTGAGATCAGAAGGACTGAGGCTGTTGCTGTTCAGTTGTGATAGTAAGCTGTCATGACGCTGTGATAGTGCCTCTAGTTTCTTCTCCAATGGAGGTGTGATTTTGCTGGATTGCAGTGTTGCAGGTGAAACTACATGGCAGCAAATTAAGTATGCTTGATTTTTCGGGCTGTTTCCTAGATATACCTTTTGTTGAATACCTCGATATTTGACCAATGACTCTTTTAAACATGATACATGAACAAGGGGGTTGATAAAAGACATCAAACTGAATGTGGGGGACCATTAGTTTGTTTCCTCAAGTCACATTTAGAAGGCTTCTTTACAAGAGCCGCAGAATCATTGCGTACTCGTTGGTGATTCATTTTCTCGCTAGAGAGTTTCTTTCGCCTATATATACATTACATTATGCAAGCTAGCGCGGTATTCATCAGTGCCACTTTTGAGGAGATTCTAGACGATTTATCGAGGTTTGATCATAACTACATGTGCGACGAACGGCACCAAGCTAATCTATTGCAGTCGTTTCATTATCAACGTCCCCGAGGCAGAGCTTTCATCTGTCGAGCGTATTTGTTTTCAAGTAGAACAAGCGCATTGGTTTTACGAAGATTTCATCAGAGAGCTTCGACCAGAATTGCCTTCGTTTCAGCTCAAGACATTTTCTGCGAGAAATATCCTTTTTAAATGATGGTTTATGCTGTTTTTTTTAACACTATAGTACTAACATATATTATCCTTAACTTCTGTGCACTTTTCAAGCATTGCCCTCTTTTGCACCAGTGGGCTCATGAACATGAACGCGCTTATGCTGATTTTATGCAATATCGTTTCCGCATCCCTGTGTGTGGTGCCATTATCCTCAATACCAATCTTGACAAATGTGTCTTGGTGAAAGGCTGGAGCTCCAAGTCAGGCTGGGGATTCCCCAAAGGCAAAATCAACCAAGATGAAGAATACGACTGCTGTGCGATAAGAGAGGTAAAGAGTTTGATGGATCATGCCAGCCAGCGCATGTGCTGATTTTCTTGTAATAGGTTTTAGAGGAAACAGGGTACGATATTGGACCTTTGTTAAAGAAGCCAGATTATATCGAATTAACTATGCGCGAACAACGTATTCGACTGTACATTATTCAAGGCGTTCCTGAGGACACGCAGTTCATACCAAGAACTAGAAAAGAAATTAGTGTAAGTTGTGTTTAATAAACGTTTGTGCGCTTGATTGTTGACATTAGTATGTGCAGCAAATTTCATGGATCAAGTTGGACGATTTGCCCACCTACAAGACTACAGAGCCAAAACCTGGAAATGGTAGCCTAAATTATGTCAAATTAGGACCTTATCGATTCTATATGGTTGTCCCATTTATGAAGTATGGCAAATGACACGATGCACCGTGCGCAACAACTAATGTTTTCTGTAGTAAACTGAGGCAGTTTGTGAATCAACGCAAAAAGTCATCGAAGAGGGATAATCACAAGATAAAGGGGTCTGCCTCGCCTCATCCTCGAGCATCAGCTCAATCCCAAGCAACACCCCAAAACGCAACGCAACAGCCTTCGTTAATGATACCTTCATCTTCCAACAATAAGCCGGCCGAATCATCCAATGCGCTCAAGTCTCTATTAGGCGTGAATCATGGTGACAGCAACAATGAATTTGCAGCTTCTCCTGCCGTATCGCAACCACAACCAGAGAACCAGCCTCCTCAGCCTAATAACAACAACTTGCTGGATCAATTATTTGCTGCAAATGCTCAACATCAACAACAGCAGCAGAAACAAGCATCCAGTTCACAACAGCAAAGTCCTAATCTCTTGCCAAAGTTGCAATTAGCTAGTCAGCAGGCACAAGAAACATCTAATCCACAATCTGGAGACGTTCATCATGCTTCTTTTGTTGAGGAACTACTCAAGCAGCAACAGTACAATCAGCAACATCAGCAACGACAACAACAACAACAACAAGCATCCATCTCACAACAGCAAAGTCCTAATCTCTTGCAAAAGTTGCAATTGGCTAGTCAGCAAGCTAGTCAACAGACACAACAAGCACCTAATCCGCAATCTGGAGACGTTCATCGTGCTTCTTTTGTTGAGGAGTTGCTCAAGCAGCAACAGCATAATGAGCAACATCAGCAACGACAACAACGACAACAACAACAACAACAACAACAGCAGCAGCAGCAATCGCCTCCTCTTATGAATGACAATATGCGTAGAAACTCTTTACTAAGTGTATTGCAAGGCAGATCCAATGATTCCTCACCTGCTCCTATGAACCCTTCGATGAACCCATTAGAAGCTTTTCTTCATGCTCAGAATCAACCTCAACAACAACAACAATCATACTATGCTGAGTAACAAGGTAGTTCTCGACAGTGTGCCTGTCTAGTGCTGGTAGTGTGATACGTTTATCAAACAAGAATAAAGTGCATAGACGTTACATTGAATATTATAAGTATATTGTTAGTTGATACCATATAGATCAATCTTCTTTGCGTGCTCTTCAATGGGCGAGATCATTTTTTGAGTAACATTGTCTCCATTTCCAGACACAATCTGTAGGAGGTCCAGCTAAAACGTAACTGGTGAGCAGCACAATCTTATCTTTGCAAATGGCATACTTACAGTCATTTCCCAGTTCCCAAGAATATCGACATGATCACTTGCTTTATAGCCACCACGTACATCCAACTTGCTGACGCTCACCTCATTCATGTACTCGCGAAGAACCACTGGACTGTGTCCAGGGTTGTAGAGGTCGGCATGCTTTGTCCAAGCACCAGATGGAGAACACATATAGCCCAAGGATAGTAAAGGAACAGTACCGTCGCCATCAGAAAATCGGATACCAGTTTCAATACGTTGAATAGGGTCATTGACATTAGCATCGATATACTGTCGGTATAAAATTAGTGCCAACACATGTACACGCAGATCTGACTACTCACAAGATGAGGGCCTCTCATTGATTTAACTTCCAGATCGTCTTCAAGAGATGATGCGGTATGTTCGTGGTTAACTTCATGCGTGCAACCTGTGCTATTGTGATCTGTGCACTCCTCCTCCAACTGCCCATCAGCTACTGCGTAATAGTAACTACGCTCAGTAGGCACGCCAACACCGTACATACAGTATATTTTCATATCAGGCGCTACCAGTTCGTTAGCAATCATATCCATGTAGGGGAAAGAACACTCACCATAAGGCAAACGAGATTCTAATGGGTTTGACCACTTTGTGGGGTCATTTTCATTCTTATCCAGTTGCTTTGGATCTGTTGTGACACCAAATGAGTAGTTTGAATGCAATTGTTTGCCGAAATTAGCGTCGGCACCCTTCAACAGCAGCTCAAAAGAGCCATCCACGGTGTAATTGCGAATCAGGGGGTCTTCAGAAGAGCTGGGCGTCTCTGTCGAGTTTTCATTGATGCCCTCAGGATGAGGCACAAACGAAATCATGTTGCCAAACGACTCATACTTTTCATCTTCTTGATCATCAGGGGCACTTTTGCCATTTCCCCATACGACTTGGCCGCCCTTTGGTAGTAGACTCGAGCCACCCATCCATGATCGCAGTAAGCGAGTGCGCTCACGGCGAGAAAAGAACTTTTCAAGGACAAAGGCGCCAAAACTTCCCAGAGCCATCGTATCCCTTGTTTCACCAGAGATCAACGAGGTTACCGCTTTAGGAACACCCAAAAGGGGTCCTGCAATGTTGACAAACGATTCAATGTGATCATTCGCCCAATGAGGGCCACCATTGCCGCCTTCTGGGTGCTCGGCCCACTTGAGAAAGTAAGGGAACATGGAGCCGCCTGGTCAAATGAGTTAACAGAGTTTGGTAACTGGTGCAAATACTATATCTTACCCATAGAGTGTGTTACAATAACAGATTTAAGCCCACCCGAGGATAGCTTGCTAAATTCTATCTTGGCTTTTAACTGAGAAAAGTAGTGGTCGCGAATCTCAAGGTTGCCAAATCCTAGACGCCAATCGTAGGACGCAAAATGCATAGAGTTGGTATCATAGCCAATGGTGGCTAAATTCTCAATCACTTTAGCCCACACCCAGTATCCAGTAATAAAGTAATCTGCTGCCTCTACGCCCTGCACAGCTCTAATTTTGCAGCCTGGAGGGTCTAAACCCGTGTGAGGATCCAGCATGAGGTTCTTCATCCAATCCTCTTTGTCTAGTAATACAGATCTCACCATGTCTATTGGAGTCTTAGTGAGGGGCCAAACACTCTTCATTTATCAATCGCTTACTCATGGATCCCCACATTCTCTTGCGGAAGTATTTTCGAGACGCTACCTCTGTAGACCAACTCTCGAGACCAGAAGATACGACACCGGGTATCATGACAACAGGAAAATGGGGCTTCAAACCTAGTTGATCTCTATAGTATCTGGTTAGTTTTTCGTAGCAATTCATTGATGATGTACTCGTTACTTGTATTCAGCTGCTGGCATGAACGAAATCTCTGTAGCAGGCGTGGGTTTCAGCAGGTTTGTAAAGTTGCCCAAAAATTCATCCACCATGTAAGACTGGGGCAACATGTTGGCCAAGTCAATGTCTGCCAATTGCAACATAACATAGTCTTGGAAATGGTTGAGATGCGTTTGAGCGACAGGTGTGGTCGAAGCAGCGTACATGGCGAGCAGACCCACCGAGACACCTACAATAAAGTTGAATCGTTTACGTCTGTAAAATACTTTTGGTTCGATAAAGAGAAGGCCCGAATCAGCCATGATGTCTTCGGGAAGCTCCTTTCCAGCAGCACCGTTGATGGTGCCATTATTAGCTTTCTTGTTTTTTCTTCTTTTGACAGCGGCCATGAATGCCACAAGAATCAAGATGTATTTGTAACTCAAGAAGAAGGAAAAGAAAACTACGATGATAGGTGTCTCAAATAGCATCCGTTTATTGCTTCCTGCCTGTGCGATGGTGTGCGCTTGATGAAATAGTAAAAAAAAAAAAAAAAAAAAAAAAAAAAAGAACTGTATATGGAAATATAGCAAAACATCTCTCATCAAAAACTCTAACTTTATATCATTGCTACGGGAAATTTTAGTTGCAAAATCAACAAAAAAAAACAGGTTCACAAACATTGGAAGATTATTACGTAGCTGGCTGTAGCAATGAGACTAGGTACTCATCGAGTATTTTTAAAAAAAAAATATAATACCCATCACACTTGCTCAAGCGTTGTGTATGATGTGCATTTAGCTCTTTTACAAAATCAAGCATCGTTTGCTTCAAAGCTATAGCTCTTGTATATACATCACTACTGAATTCCACAAGGTTCTGTAGGCACTGACTTTTGCTGCAAGGCCAAATCTTGGGCCCTGAGTCAGCTTCATGAGTGAACGATGTATCATATTTTCTGTAAAACACTCATTATCTTGAGAGACGCACATCTGTGGGAGGATATAACACAAATATATATAATACATATCTCGAAATGGCCTTTGACATAAACTCAACGATACTATACTTACTGCATATCTTATTTAGTTTTTAATTGGATTCACTAAAGTTTAAATATGACAAGCCTTACTTGTGGCGAGAAAATCTATACTGGGTATTCAAGTCGCATGATGAAATGATGCTTGCTACCAGAATCGTCAAGATAGATAAAAGATCAGATGCAAAGAACTACAAACTTATTCAACTGTTCATCAGTCTTCTCAAAACAAAATGTCCAAATGCTGCAAGGCATCTTCAAGCGCTTGATTTCAAAGATACTAGAGCTTGCAATATTCGTCCCTGAAAATTAATTGCAGTTCAAAAGAGGCTTCCTGACAAAGCTTGGTGTGTTTTTCTTGAGGGTGTTGTATGAAACAAGCCTGATTAGCAGAACTATCAAGAATATGCCCTATAGTAAGTTGAGGGCGATGATTTCAAAACAGTAGAGTCTTTAATAGACTAGCCGATCTATCTCGCTGCGCTCAATGACGGTATCGCCCTGTGGGCTCTCACCGAAGACATTTCAAAACAGTGATGTCAAGTAGATCTTAAACAATCAATTGACAGTAAAAGAAAGAATATATTAGAGCTAGGAAGGGGAGGTGTCCATTTATTGATGCTGCTTTTGGGATGGCGACCTAAAGCTGGCCATAAGTGAATACAGGACTTGTGTAAGATTTACTGCGACGTTTTTGAGATATTGCCATTGCATAAGACGCCTTTATGGGGAAAAACTCCCAAGAAGAAGATATGTTTGGCTTAAGCAAATGTTCTTTTAACACCATAATTTCTATTTGATCAGCATCGCAATCACCATTGTCATCATCATTGTCCTTATCAGAAAGGCATTTGGGCCAGCCAGCAGCAATGCCGCCGCCAAAATCGATTCAGGCTCAGCTTATTTTTTCTGTTCGAGATTGGCCAGATATTGTCTTTTTTCGACTTTTTTAATCTATTCTATGATGCTCGACTATGTGAATTGTAATGATCGCCCTAAGCTTCCTAATGCATTCTTGGATTACTTTTCAAGGCGCTTCCAATGGTACTAATTGTAATAGGTGTTTTGAATGAAATTGTTGAGAAATTTGGTAAAATATGAAATAAGGTTTTTAGCGAAAATAGCCAGATTTTGCATATGAAAACCTCATAAAAGTGGTTTCAGAGTGTTGTATTCAAAGATACAGTATTAACAAATTAAGATAGATTTCAAAAAAGGAAGACTATAAAAAGTAACCAGATACGAAAAACTTCTAGATTTATTAACTGATTCAAACACATCCTATTTATAAGAGATCATTACTGATGAATCATCAATCTATCTTGTTGTTTCAACTGAGTCAATACATCGTATCATGTTTATCTAATATCAGTCAATTGAAGGATCTGATTCGTTCAATCAGCCATGATGATACGATCTGTAGCCATCATTATCCTTCACTATCAGAGACCATCATAATCGATTATATGATTCACTTCTGTGTCGAACCTAATGTCCTAATGTAGACAGTGAGAAACAATGTAAATCATGATCCGACTCTTGCTGAGTTACTGAATGTCCGCAACCGCTACAGACTCAACAGCCCCCAACCAGGATCAGGATATACCATTGTTACATACCATAATCTCTAATTACAGCACATCATAAATAACGATATTAGATAACATACAAATACAATATATATACAATATTCCACCAAAATGATATGGGCAGCATCCGTCATTAAAAAACCTTTAAAAACCTCTGAAAGGACAAAAATATACAATAAGGTAAAAAGACTAGATCAGACATCATACCATTCAGCCATTAAGACCGATTCTTAGCTGGTCTACCACGTTTCTTCTGAGGACGAGTAGCAGCCTTATTCTGATTTACTGTTGCAGGAGCAATCTTGCGCTTGCCAACAGCCTTTGCACCATTCCTTCTACCCCAATATAATTCAATACATTCAGTAGAGTTGAAATGTTCAATAGGTTCCCAAGTAGGTTCATCAAATCCTTTCCACTGCACCAAGTATTTATACTTGCCCGGTGAGCCTCTATGGTTGATAACCGCTTGAATCTCTTGATGTTCGCGAATAAAGTCCTCTTTAGAAGTTAGCGTAGCATTAGCCGCAGCATTATACACTAATTTATGCGTAGGTACATCATAACTCAGGAGATTACCTGTACGATCCATCAGAACGTACGAGCCTTTGCTAGTAATTCCGTTGATCAAATAGGGACCCTCATATCGAACATCCAACTCGTTGCTCTTATTCTCATTCACTACCATCACCTTACTCCCAACGGGATAAGGCTTCTCGATGATCTTGTGCTTCTTAGCAAAATTGGCATGATCCTTCTTCTGAGTCTCTAAAATACGTTTCGAGATAGCTGGAATAAGAACATTTTGAACGAAGCTATACTTCTCATCAATCTTCTTCTGATCCACTACATCGTAACTACGAGTCAAGTCTACCTTTGAATAATCCGTCAAACCATTAGGTTGGCGATTAAACAAAATCGTATAAGGACGAGACTTGTGCAATCTAGCATACTTGACATTCAGACAATAATTAACCCAAGGAATATAGTGTTCCCACTGATCACGTTTTCCTTTAAGCAACTTAACTGTTGTCGACTTTGCAAGTTTAATCCAACTCTCCGCAACACTGTTACCCAACGGGTTCCATGCTAACGAGAGACGTCTGTCAATACCACTGATCTCGACCATAGCTTCTACAACCTCATTGATGAATTCCTTTCCTCTATCAGATGTCAAGATCTTTGGCCAACCGAAAAGAGAAAAAACCTGAAGTAATTCACGAGCGATAGTAGTAGCATGCTTATCTGGAATGCAGCGAATGACCGTAAATCGACTATAAATATCCGTCATTACGAATATGAAGTTGCTACCGAATGAACTTGTGACACCCATATCACCAAGATCCATACACCAATGATCCAAAGGTTGATCAGCTTTGGCACTTCGGAAAGGATGATAACCTTCTCGAGCAATGTTGAACTTGTTACATTCAATACAATCCCCCAAGATACGTTCAATATCCTTACGAATGTTAGTCCAATGGAATCCTTCATGATGAATAGCAGTTTCAACATGGTTGATTCCGAAATGACCGACCAAATGTTGAGAAATAATCATATTATCTCGTTCAGTAGCAGGTGGGGTAACATAATCGCGAAACTTCATAGTACGTAAAATTAACTCTTGTTGTTGCTTTGACGAGGCAGCTGATGAGGTGCTAGCTTTCATCGAAGAATGCTTCACATCAACCAGGCCATCATCACCAATACTAGTATCCTTTCGTAAAACACGAGTAATTCGAACAGGAATACGTTTCATTTGAACAGTTGGTGTGGTAGATTTCAACTTAGAACCCATCTTTCTCTTCTGCTTCAACCTTTCACCTCCATCAGCATAGTACCTGCCCCCCAGAAGATGGCGTGCGGAAGCATCGTCATCTTCATACAGCCGAGATAAAGCATCAGGAATGACATTCAAAACACCAGGTAAGTGAACAATGTCAAAAGTGTAAGAAAAGATGTTCTCCCACCACCCAAGCATCAACGCATTAGGAATCTCTTGCGTATTCAAATAGATCAAACTCTTGTGATCCGTGTGCAGGGTAAACCGACTCATATACAGAAACCGATGAAACTTTTCTAATGAATAACAAATTCCCAAAAGCTCACGTTTCGTAGTACTGTAATTGCGTTTAGAAGGAGAGAGTTTACGCGATACCAAACCAATATACCGAATTTCATTCTGAATCACTTGGTACAACAAACCACCAATTGCAGTGAGACTAGCATCAGTAGCTAAATGAAATCGACATGAGAAATCAGGGGTGGACATAACCAACGCATTGGTAAGTGCATCCTTCAAATTTGCAATAGTTCTGTCATGTCTTGCCGTCCAGACCTTCGACAAATCTTTACACTGCTTCAACGAGTCGAGATCACCCGTTAAGCGAGAATACATCGGAATAGAAGATCGGAAATAGGACATCAGACCCAGAAACGAAGCAAGCTGTCTACCAGTCTTAATAGGAGGCCACTGCATGATATTGGTAAGTTTTCTTCCATCAGGGACTAACTTGCCATCAATTACACTCCATCCTAAAAGGTAAATGCTTCTCTGAGCAAAGACCACCTTCTCTGGATTCAAAACCAGATTAGCCTTTGTCAAACGACGAATCACTTCAGCAACAAGTTTAAAGTGATTTTCCAAGCTACCCGAGGTACTACAGATTATATCATCAACGTAGCAGAACACTGACTGGTCATCCTTGGTAGAATTGGGAGTAGCAGCATTGGACGTATTCAGATCTGACAACAGATTCTGCAATGTACGAACAACTACTGAACCAACATGACGAATACCGTACGCAGCCTTCCGAAAGGTGTACTGAGTATTGCTAAACGGCGAAGTAAACGAAACCTTATGAGCTTGCGAGGGATCCAATCCAAAACTGGTAAAACAAGCATGGATATCCAGACAAGTATGAATCGTTTTATTCCCAATATTCTGATGAATAGATGAAATCAACGGCAACTGTTGTTTGTCATCAACCTCCAAAATCGAATTCAACTTACGGACATCTAACACCACACGAGGCTTAGACATGTCATAATTGCCATTCGAATCTTTCTTCTTCACCACCAACAACGGATGATTGAAGCGGGTATGACTCGCCGATCGTTCGATAACGCCTTCATCAAGCCACACTTGGATCTGTTTATTAACAGCATCCCTATAGGCCTCCGCAAGTGGATATTGAGCACGATAGGCAACACAGCCAGGCTTAGTATCCAGCTTGATAACAGAATCAGGCAAATTACACTGAGTATTTCTCATGTCAATTTGCGAATTCTCCAATAACAGTTCATTCAATAGCCTAACGTAAGGAGCACGTTCCTTATCACTACCAAATGGATGGTGATTAGGTTCAATCGAGTCGTCAACAGGATCTGGCTTTCTGGGCCCAGTCTGAAAATCATGCTGACTCACTAAACCACTAATACCAATACCAATCTTAGAGAGAACATCCATTCCCAATAACACATGTACATTTTCTTCCGAATAAAATGTAAAAACTTCAAATGAATGTGAACTAACAACTTTATTATAAGTAACATTCAAGACCACAGAACCAACACGAGGAACGGTAGTCGCTTCATGTGCCAACTGTACAATACTGTCAGCAGCAGCAGCTTCAAAACCAGAATGAGTACGACCTCCTAGATGATCGAAAAACTCGTCAGTAATGCAACTAAAAGTCGCACCAGTGTCTACGATGCCGAAACAAATGACATTTTGTACCACAATTGGAACACAAATGGCATTGGAACGCAATGTAGGAGGTGCACTAAATACAGCATCAAACTTACATTCTTGAGCAGACAAATTCTGCACCAAGTCAACATCAGACACAGAAACACTGTCCATACCATCAACAATCGAAGCCTGAGCTCGACCACACAGGTCCTCAGCATCGGTGATAGTATGACCATCTGATTCCGACATTTCCACATCAGAGTCAACCTCAGTGTTCTCAGTCTCCTGAACAGAAGACAAACCAGGACTAACTTCATCCCGCACGGGAACAGAAGCAGCAACGACAGAAGCAGCAACCGAAGACGCAGCGGAACAGGCATTGATCTCCCTGCTCTTTTCCCGAAGTACGGCAGCACCAGCCTCAGACGCCAAAGCCTTGTTCACCATGGATTGTACTGTTGGACGCTTCGTCATCATGCGAACAGTCTTCGTAGGACCAGAAGAACCACCGTTGGCACACGAATGGCCCTTTCCGTAGTGTCCATTGCATTCCTTGCACGATTGCTCCGCACGATGTTGAGCCATGGTCTTGCCAAACTTCGAAACCCAAGGATCCCTGACACCAGAATTAGAACGACGCGAAGAAGCCCCACGAGCACCAGAAGAACTCGGTTCCTCGTACCATCTTGACTTCTTAGCCTCATTGGATACTGGAAGGTGTGAAGCATCCGCTTCTCTCTTGCGAGAGCCCAAGCGATCAACACCCTTACCGACCTTCTTCTCAATAGTCGCATCCAGACGGCGGGCCACAGAAGACATATAGTCGATATCATAGAACGAAGTTTCGGAAGCTTGGCTCATTGCTACAGTAAGCAAGCGAGAAACAGAATTCGGGAACGCATCGAAGAACACCAGAGCAGCCACATGCTTGTCAGACACCTCGGATCTTGCTCTCAAACCCTTAAACCGTTCCAGGAAGGAGTCAACAGACTCACTGTCTTGCTTCGTGCAAGCCAAGAATTCACGGATCCGAGCAAACCAACTTTGCTCCCTAGGAACACCGTAACGAGAGATGATCGCCTTCTTCACAGCGGACCAAGAGATCTGCGCATCCCCTTGTCCTTCGACAAATTCATTCAGCCAGTTACGCAGGTCAATACCTAAGCAACGGGGCAACAAGCGGGACCAGTCGGTGTCAAGGCTCATTTCATGAGAGATGAGTACATCCTCAAACCGACGAATACATGCTTCAACATTCGGAAAACTTTCCCTGTTACTATCCCTAATCAGGCCGGTCCATTGGAACAAGGGAAGACCGTCAGGTACAAAAGAGTTGACAGCCTTGGCAGCAGAGCGCAACGAAGAAAAACCAGGAGGCAATCCAGATCCATCTGATGTCAAGACAACCAGATCCAACAGAGATTGCAAGTCAGCAGCCCTTTTGCCCAGCAAAAGACGTAGGGGTTCCACCTCCTTTTCTGGCTGACCGCCAGCCTTCGAAATTTCGACAGCCAGACCACGAACTTCTTCACGCAAATCCGCAATTGCGTTTTCCAAGGAGCCAGCAGGATTAACAGCAACAGTAGTATGTTCTTGAGACATTTGAGATAAAATGGAGTAAACGGTTGTAGTATAAAATCAATAGTGATCCGGATTACACGGTTAAAAAAAATGTTGTATTCAAAGATACAGTATTAACAAATTAAGATAGATTTCAAAAAAGGAAGACTATAAAAAGTAACCAGATACGAAAAACTTCTAGATTTATTAACTGATTCAAACACATCCTATTTATAAGAGATCATTACTGATGAATCATCAATCTATCTTGTTGTTTCAACTGAGTCAATACATCGTATCATGTTTATCTAATATCAGTCAATTGAAGGATCTGATTCGTTCAATCAGCCATGATGATACGATCTGTAGCCATCATTATCCTTCACTATCAGAGACCATCATAATCGATTATATGATTCACTTCTGTGTCGAACCTAATGTCCTAATGTAGACAGTGAGAAACAATGTAAATCATGATCCGACTCTTGCTGAGTTACTGAATGTCCGCAACCGCTACAGACTCAACACAGAGGTTGCTTTGGATTGAGAGAAACGTTTTGATTTGATATATACCATAGCAAAAGTCTTCATTTTCAAGGTGAAAAATG
The DNA here is from genome assembly GCF_035048745.1 of Mucor velutinosus. Taxonomy (NCBI): domain Eukaryota; kingdom Fungi; phylum Mucoromycota; class Mucoromycetes; order Mucorales; family Mucoraceae; genus Mucor; species Mucor velutinosus. Next base: position 926,879 of record NW_027041905.1, on the reverse strand, counting down.
CGATCGTTTGATTTTCGATGAAAATCATGAGGGATGCCTCATGCTTTTTGGTCGATTTTTGGCCATATTTTTTTTTGGCCCAAAAAGTTGAGCAAAGGTGTCAGGAAGTTACTACTACTCAATCACAATTGTTTGGCGTTATTCCGGCAGCTCAGGAAGGCCTATATGTCAAGATATAAAGGTTTGAAAATCGTCCAATTTGGTTGTATTTTTGCTTTATAGCTTTTGTTTACACGGCATGAAACACATCTTTGGTAGCTGAAATCTTCTGGAAGGGCAGTTTGGCAGCCTATGCAATTCTTAATTCGAATAGGATGCATAGTGATTTTGGTAAAACTGATCTATGCAAATGTTGATGCGATATGTTGCTGGTAAGCTTATTAACAATGGAAATGAAAATATAAATTTGCTGCTTGAATACTACGGTTTTGCACCTTCGCCTTGCTATGGTAAAACCCCCTTATAGGTCAATGTTACCAAATGCTGAATTAGATGCAATCTCGCTACGCTCAACGACGGTGTCACCCTGCGGGCTGTCGCCGTAGACATTTCAAATCATCAATGTCGCCTAATGCTGTATTAGATGCTTAGTTGTCATAGGCTTTGCACCTTTGCTTCGATACGGTAAATCCTCCCTATAAACTAATGCTATCAAGTGTTGAATTAGATGCATTATTATGTTCTTGGAGATAATGAGGTCGCATTCTTCTTAGCTCTGAAATGAAAGCGGCAGGTGCTCTCGGTGATCTCAATGCAGTTCTTTTTCATTTCTTTTGATATATTTATCAAATTTCTCAATTTACTCGACATAAATCACATTTTCGAAAATTGAAATCTTCAGGAAGAGTAACTCTACAGGCCACACAGTTTCTAGCTTGAATAGGAGGCATGGCAATTTTGATTTGATTTTAACAGAAGGTATTTCATAAACTTTATGCAAATTGTGATGCTTGATGTTCTTGTATATAGACATAAATAAATTAGGTTTAGACATGGAACATCCAGCCCTATTTAATCAGCAAAGATGCATTTTATTATGCATACGTTAAAGTGCTTCTGATGATATCAGACTCTACTCTCTAAACTTCATTGCATGATCCAGCCAATGATCTCTCTTGCACTCCAATTTAATTTCAACGACCTAAATAAAGTAACCTCTTTCATTCTTTCCTCTTGATTAACGAAAACGATGTTCACAAAGTCGTCCAAAGATGCTAGCCAACAGCAGAGCAAGCTAACACCAGCAAAAAAGCATCATTCACGAAGCCAATCATCGTCATCTGCTTCAACATCTGCTGCTCTCAATATCAATACGTCTAATAACAGCACTAATGATTCCTTCAAATTGAACGACGCTAATTCAAGAGGTTGGCTAGAATCATCTGGCGTACAGGTGAATCCCTCTCGTTCACTAGAAAAGAAATCGCATCACCGAAAGCAGGCAAAAGAACTATCGCAGAAAGGTATTTGTAGATACACATCACTGATGAGTAATGTATTGATGATGTTGGGTAGATGTCTTGGGCGCTGTGTCTGTGGAGGATATATTCAAACTGACTGAAATGACAGCGAGATTACCTGAAGTGACTCCACAGGCATCAACATCAAAAAGCAAGAACAAGAACCACCATCGACATACCTCAGAACCCGCATCCACCACCCAAAAACCGCTAGAAATGCCCACCACCTCTCCACCTACAGCTACTGGTGCACCCACAGAGTTGCCTGTTATCACCACATCACCCGATCTCATCACAAGTTCATCTTCTAAAAGCAGTCTTTCATCCTCATTAGAACCTGTTCAAGAGCAGAAACGTTCTTCCTGGTTACATCGAAAGAAGAAGGACACAAGCAAATCAGCTGCAGCATCCATTGTGGACGAATTCTATCAGAAAAACCCCAAGGAAGACAATGTGCTTTCCCGCATACATTCAATCAACATTACGCCTCTATCTGATATCAAATTTGGACACAAGAAAGCATCAAATCTGCAAAAGGAGTCAGAGGTATCAGAGCCAGAGAGTCGCAGGCATTCAGCTGATAATCACATCAATGCTCAAGTGGACACACGGGAGGAGGCTGTGTTGGGTGAAGCCAAGAGGGACGTGCATGAAGAAAGACCAGACCTTTTTTTGCATGTATCAAACGAGGGGCTCGGTGAAGAGAGAGATCAAACACATGCAGTCATTGAGAAACGGCAGCCTGAAGAGCAAGATGATGATCAAGAGAAAGAGGAGATCATCACCATGAAATTTGACTACTTTACACTACCAACTGAAGTGAAAGGCTTGATTGATGCTTATGAACATAAGGGCAAGGTAGAACGGAAGCGGATGGTTGTCAAGTTTAGAAAAGGAAGTAGCCTGGCCAGCAGCAGTGATAATACCAGCAGCTTCATGCATGAAGATGGTGACGAAGATGACTATTATGATGATGAGGAAGAAGAAGAAGATATCGATGAAGATGACAATAGCAACAAAAATGTAGTTTATTATCGAGATCTGATAGTGGGCGAGTACGAAAAGATCAACTACAGAAACAATCCAGTGAGGGATATAGCCATATTATCAACATCACTGTCAGACAACATTGAATTCATAAAACTGATACAACTATCATCAGAAGATCCTCCAGATCAAGGACCTTTGCTTGATCTACATGTATCTATGTTTGGGGACCAGAATAGCGATATGGACATGAACAACGAAGCAGAGGAGCTTGATACCGTACTCCAGAACATACAGAGCAGACTGGTCATACTGGACGCTTTTAAAAAGGAATCAAATGTAGGCTGGTAGTGTATATTATTCATCTTTCAATGCTAACTACTGTACCTTGTAGAGCTTTCTCCAGGACCACATCAGCACCATGGAATCTCTCAATTTATACCAGCGCCATAACAATGAAATACCCAAACTTTCACGCACATATTCCCAACCTTCATTTACGCCATATACCACCGAAGATCCCGACTCCATATCCTATACATCATCATCCTCAGGCTCCTCATTTGTATCTACCGACTCCTCTTCATCATCATCGTCAGGCGTTATCCTTCGACCCACGCGAGAAATGCTATCGCATCGAAGTTCGTTCAATAGACATGCCCAATCCATGTACATTGAGCATACAGAAGTGAAAACAAGCGACCCATTCACGTATCGCCAAGAAGAGATCAGCTGTTTAATTAAATCACTCGAAGCAGAATTAGTTGAATTCAAATCATCACTACAGAATACAGAGGATCTGGTGAATGATGTCCAAGTAGATATGGATGACTTTAGAAATCGAATGGAGACGTATATCAAAGACATTCCTGAGTCACATTATTCAGCGGTAAGTGGCTGTTTTGTCATATCATGTGTCAGTCGCTTATACCGCGAGAACTTAGCTCAAGAAACTTGAGGTCGACATTGAGTCCATTCTGTCCAAAAGAGCCAAGAATCCTTGGCTGGACACAGGCTATGCGCTGCTATCCTATCTGCTGACATGTAATGTGCCGTGAATAACAAAGTAACTGTACGCCACACTCACGCTTGCTACTTTTAGTGTTTGCATTAGTAGTTTGGATCGTCATTTACATTCTGAAGTGGGGCAAAAAAGTAGTGTTGTTCCCGCGCAAGCTATGGAGGGATTATTCAGATTATCTAGTGGAGCGTAACAAGGTTGTCAAAAAAGCAAGCATGCGATCTGTTGCAGCCGGGACAAGCACATCATTGTTTCAGAAAAACAACAACCAAAACAGACAGAGATCTGCTGCTGCATGAAAACAATAATAAAGTCGGTCTGTGCTTCATGCTCTACTGTAACACCAAGCTTAAGTTTATTTTACTTGTAAGGGGGTGGAGGTTGTTGAGGATTTTGCTGGCTGCTAAAAGAGGAATCATTCTTGTTTGGGCTTGGCTTGTAGGTTTGTGGAGCGGGAGGATACCCTTGTGGAGCGGGAGGGTAGCTTTGTGGAGGTGGAGCATAGCCTTGAGATGGGCCTGGAGAGTAGGGCTGTGGAGGTCCATACGAATAGCCATGAGGAGGTCTACTTTGAGGGCCAGATGGTGGCACTTGCTGATATATACTTTGTCTAGGAGGTTTATTCGGTCGAGTAACCATCAAATAAAATGCATGGATATGACCTATTTACTGAACTGTAAATCATGCATGTTTGATTTGATGTGTATGTTTACATACCTGGAAGATAGCCTAGAAATGTTAAACATCTGTAAAAAGAAGGATAAATGAGCTATTTTCTACAGAAAAAAAAAACAAACAATGTGCGAGATACGTTACAGATTGATACAAAGATCAGCACCACATCCAAACATCATCAACACACCAAGAGGCGGAAATAGCAAGGTAAGCAAAATAACGCAGCAATCAACCATCATTTGTACTGGATGAAGAAGAAATGCAAATACAACTTTTATTTAATGCGTTTAAATGTATTTAGTAAGCTGCGTCACTTTTCTCTTGTGTCCCATTCCTATGAACCATCCTAAAACCTGCTTTATGAAACATCTCTACAGCCATGTTACAAATACACACTCTACATTTCAGATAATGACACAATTTGAAGAACAAATGGTGGATTTCATGTTTAATTCATTTAGACTTAAATGGTGTTCGAACTTTAATACAGTTCAGGCTATCCTCGCTCTCTGTCTCCTTTTTGGACCTCTCTTTATCTTCCCTATTTAGGCAAAGAATCAAATCCTTCATTGGACATGTCGTACTCGTATGTCATTGTACACCAGTTGAAAAATACAGAAAAAAGTCCGAATATCAGATCATGATCTCCATGGCAACAACAAAATCACACTGGTTGTCCTAGCTACCATGATACATTACCACTGATGATAACAAAGCTTCAATGAAATGAGAAGCAGAAACGAATGTTTTTATCAACAGATCTGCCTATTTATTTGACACTTTTGTGTGCAGCCGTTTAGGTTTGCTTCGGGATGTATAAATCCTCAGTGCGTTTGTGTCACTTTTTTTCCTCCCTTGATATGCCTTCTCGGTATTCAGTTCTTTTATATAAAAGACTTGTCTATCCGTCAGAATATCGAATCTTTTTTCTCCTTTTTTCAATACTTTTTTACATTTCTCAAAATTTTTTCGTTTGATACCAAAAAAAAAATTGAGACATGTCAAAACGAATATACCAACGAGAACAGCAACAACCTGACGACTTGAACTCCATATCATCTTCGTCAGTATCGCTTACATTGACAGAATCAACACCGTTGATCGGAAAACAGCAGGACCATTTAGAGGATCATACAACTGTGCAACAAGAATTCAAATGGTTGATTTTCAACAGCTTGCCCATTATCGGAACTTACTTGTTACAGAACTCGTTTCAATTAGCAAGTATCTTTACATTAGGACACCTCGGCTCTGTGGAATTAGGAGCCTCTGCTCTGGCTTCAATGTTTGTAAACGTATCTGCGTGGAGCATCGCTTACGGCACAACAACCGCATTAGATACCTTATGTAGCCAAGCATGGACTGGAGCAAGGGATAAAACAGTCATTGGCGTACATCTACAAAGGGCTTATCTTGTGTTGGCGCTGTTATTTGTTCCCATTGCCTGTGTATGGCTAAATGCCACTCCCATCATGCTAAAATTCAATCAGGATCCTGAACTGGCTGAATTTGCAGGCCTCTTTCTCAGATATCTTCTCCCTGGTGCACCTGCTTACATTGCTTTCGAAGCGACAAAGAGATATCTTCAAGCACAGGGAATCATGCATGCCTCGACCTACTCCATGCTGGTTACTGCTCCTCTCAATTTCGTCCTGAATTACATGTTTGTTTATACTTTTGGTATGGGATTCATCGGTGCCCCATTAGCAACAAGTTTCAGCTACTGGCTCATGTTTCTGCTGCTCTTAGCATACATCAGGTTTGTCAAAGGCAGCGAAGGCTGGGGAGGATGGTCTCGTGAATGTTTGAAGGGCTGGTGGCCTTTTATCAAGTTGGCTAGCAGCGGTATTGTCATTATTTGTGCCGAATGGACAGCATTTGAAGTATCGTCGTTGGCAGCAAGCTATTTGGGTACCACTGATCTGGCTGCACAAAGCATTCTACTGACACTTAGTTCAGCAACATACACTATACCCATGGGTATCGCAGTAGCAGCAACAAACCGAGTCGGCAATGCACTCGGCGGCAGTTTCTCTTACAGAGCTCGCATTGCATCTCATACAGCACTCTTGTTTGCTATCGTATTTGGATTGATCAACTCGACATTCTTCCTGGTCACTCGTACTCGCTTAGGTTATTTGTTTAGTTCGGATCCTGATGTCATTGATATGGTAGCTCGGGTGTTACCATTGTGTGCGATTTTTCAAGTAACTGATGGTATTGCATCCGTCGGCGGTGGCGTTATTCGTGGTCTCGGCAGACAGAGTGTAGCAGCATGGATCAATCTAATTGCATACTATCTCATCGCTCTACCATTCGGCTTTTATTTGACCTTCAAGCTCAATTGGGCACTCATGGGCTTATGGACTGGCTTGTCTGTGGCTCTCTTCTTGGTCGCTGCTGGCGAAGTGTCCTTCTTGTATTCCGTCAACTGGTATAACGAGGTGAAAAGAACTCAACTGCGCTGCAGAATGGACGACGATAAGTTAGTGGATACCACTGATCAAACACGCCATTTAGAAGTTTAGGGCACTTTACGTATATACAGCATTTTATTCCCCCCCATTTAGAGTCTCATTAAGGCTTCGTCTTCTCCTCCATACTGGTCTTTTTATATATAGTTTTCGTTTGATGCATCTGTTTCTCTACTCACTTTATTACTTGTATTTGACGTTTGTACAAAAAAAAAAACCCCCCTCTAAAATTTTTTCACTCATTCATCGTTCATCATTAAAAGCAAAAAACTTCAGCTCTAAAAGCAAAATGTCCATTATTCTGAGCAATTGAGCCGGGCTCTACTGGTTTCAATGGCAGTGTTGTTTGTAGCATGTCGGCTGAAGTATTTTGGCTCTACATCTCGGTAGGCACGTCTATGTCTGCCTGCCATTTTTCGTACTTTACCAAAACGCCAACAGGGCAAATAGTAACAAAATAAATAGTCTTTTGTTCTGATTCCAATTGATATGTGGATCAAGTGGGAGCTCTCATTGGCCCTATAAACCTCAGGGTAAGCCTCCTTAATCATCTTAAAGCCATCGCCACCAACACCTCTTGATTGGCACTTTATTTGTAAATTTGAAACAGACTACAATATACTGAAAACTGCCACCAATACACTCGAATACGGAGCATTTTGATTTTTCAACCTAGCATGACTACAGCAAAACTTCGCTCAAGACAACAGAGTTGGAAGCATGTCGTAACATGGATTCTTTTTGTTTCTGATCTCATCAATGGTCCCAAATGTGTCATTAATACGTTTTGTCTGCAGAGCAACATCAACAGCACCCCAATCGCTTTAAAAAGTTGATTCATCACAAATCTAAAATAGCTGCAACCATGAGCCAAAATGTATTTTTACATTTGCAGGATCGCTGCTGGATCTGGGAGCTGGGTGACTGTAAAGCCTGTCAAACTGAGAGCCATGATGGCTTGACAATCCAAACACCCATTACATCGGTAGTTCAATAGATGCGATCTTTTTAGCGCACTTGGCCCCCTCCACATCCCCTTGCTTTTTTCCATCATTACAGTAAAAAAAAAATGAGAAAGCCTATTTACAGTTTATCAAGAAAGTTGGGACGTATGTCCTGGAACAAATACAACTTGTACAATATCGCACACAAAGAACTCCCCAACTTTAACAACAAGACACTTTTCCAGCAAAAATGGGTAGCCAAGAGAGAAACCCGTGCTTACCATGGTGATGAAGTGACAGAACGTCAATTCAAGAATAAATTTTTCGACCCCAAGCTTCCTACTGTTCATTCTTCAGCTGATGCTGGACAAGCTCATCCCCCTGTTGCTGTCCTCTCTTTTGCTGAATTGGAACGTCGCTTAGATTTTGTCGTTTTTCGTTCAAATTTCTGTCCTTCCATCTACGCTGCTCGTCAATTATGTGTTCATGGTAAGGTGTTGGTCAATGGCAAGAAGGTAAGTCAGATCTGGAGAAACACAAAGAGAGGGATAGTGAGGATTAGACATTAATACGTTTGCGTGTAGTTGGCTTATCCCTCTCACAAAGTCAAGGATGGTGATGTTATTTCAGTGGATCCTCAAGCTATTCAATTTTTGAAGGGTGAAAAGGGCCAAGAGCTTGACTTCACCCCCAAGCCATTTTCACAACCCTTCCTGTTTGTGCCAGAATATCTCGAAGTCAACTACAATACTTGTCAAACTGTGTTTTTGAGATCACCCATCTCCAGACCTGGTCGTACAGAGATTCCTTCACCTTTCCCTCCTGAATTCCACTCCCTCGCTTACGAATACTATGCTCGTAGCAAGTAATTTTCTTTGTATCAAATAAAACGATTATATATATATATATTATAGATTTAAACAAAAATGAAAGTATGGTGTCAATTGGATTGATTGATGATGAGATACTGTGTGTTGGAGGGCTAGGTTGTAACCTTGAATTGCGAGATCTCTTTTTAAATTAGCTCTTCCAATATGCCAAGAGCAAGGCTTGATCACAAAGCTGTGAAGCTTATAACAAGTCTCAACAAACAACAAAAGACGTATAAATTCACTCAAATGTAGTATGATTAAGCTAGCAACTGCAAATGACAGCAGTGAGGAGGAGTAGGAGGATACTACTAGTAATGATCTGAACTAACCCACAACATCAAATACTTAATACATCAAAGTTTGAGCCATTTATAACTTCATACAACTTTGCCTTTTTCAGATAACAATAATACATGCGTTCGTCGTTCTTTTGTCTATGATCTTGCTGTCTGAATCATTTCCATAATAATTAGTATCTAACTAGAAGTACTATTTGCAACATTGAACAAAACAGGACTTGTATTGGAATGAAAAATCTGATACAATTTAAGAGAGGTACAGCCAAGCCAGGCAGCAGTACGTTTCAATTTACAATATCCTTCTTATTAGCTTCAAAAATATCAATTGTCTTGACCAGAGACGCATTTTGCCAGCCAAAACAGATTACATCTCTGGCAGTAATTTTTTTGGCTCCAGATTGGTCAGAATCTACTCAAAATCGATCTGATTCACTTATTTAGGAAAATTCGACTATGTAAGTGTGATGCTATTCTTATACTGCCTTAAGCTTTCTTGGAGTACTTTTCAAGGCGCACCCAATGGCGCCAAGCATCGAATGCGTTTTAAACAAACTTAGTGGGCAATTCTTGAAAACATGAAATGAGGTTTATGGCCAAAATGTTGAGATTTTCCATATCAAGATCCCACAAAGATGATTTCAGGGGTTACGTTAGACTGGTAGAAACATTTTGATATGATATGGAAGGCTCTTTCGCGTAACCATCACTACCCCTAAGGTGAAAATTACGCCACTGCTTAAATCACATCTACAACCTTATAACCACCAGCGTTCCACTACCCATCCTCATGGCTACCACCACTGACCTCTCTTGGGTCACGGTCCTCTCTCGAGGCCTCTCCAAGAAGGTCATCAATGCTCCACAACAGCGAGCTAAAGATGACCATTTTAAACTAATTCCTGAAGTTATGTTCGAACACGAAGATCTGAAGGCCGAGGTGCTCACTCGTAAAGCTACTGCCATCCTGCAGCAAGCTTTGACACCGGGATCGGTTTTGTTTACCTTTCCAAACAAACTTTTTGTGCATCGTACAACAGCGTATCGCCTCATTCAGGAACAAATAGCTGCTAATGTCCAGTTTCGCCCCCTTAGTCTGTATCACCAGAAGTCAACTGGAGATCTCTTGGTGGAAGCTAAATTTGACTCCCCTGAGGATGCCAAACGAGCCATCAACAACGGCATCACTCATGGCGATGTGGTATACAAAGCTACTGCTGTCAAGGACAACAGCGAGGGCAAACTCACCCATGTGCAGATGACTATTGTCCGCATGCCAAACATGACCACTTTTCTGGAGGACTTGCAACGCTCGCTGAAATACTATGGTAAGCTATACCAAATCAAGAAGTACACTGTTGATGGCTTCTTTGAGGGTCATGTCAGCTTCCTGATCGACACTTCGGTCAAGTACACTGACGCGGAAGGTCACTCCTACGACGTACAGCCTTTGAGTCGCATGCTTTACCTTTCCGCCTGGGATGTCTATGTGCCAGCGACATACAGAGGAGCACCACCAGTTTGCCATTTCTGCCGTCAGAGTGGACACATTCGCGCTGCTTGTCCTATCCTAGCTAAACGCAAATGTTTCAAATGTCACAAGTTGGGACACACTGTTAAGTTCTGTCGAGAGGAAGAGAAGCCTTTTGACGAAGCAATCGCTGAATATGAGTCGAGCCAAAGGGATCACACTGATTCCTACTCAGTCACTCCAATTGATAAAGTTAACGAAAAAGAGAAGGGCCACAGAGCATCCCCTGCGATCAATGATATTCTCGCGCAGCAACTGCCATCTCAGCCCACCACCACAGACAAGCTAGCCGGCAAAACGACCGAGCTCACAAGTAGCCAGATCAGTACCTTGTTTTCCGCAAATGACAGCCAAACCTGGGACCAGTCTCCGGATGTGATGGAGGTAGATCCCCAGACCCTCCAGCGTTCTCCCAACGGTAGCGATGCTTCTAAGCATGCTCCGTTAGCTTCGTCCTTCCATATGCATTTGGATCCCAAGTTATCTGCTGACAATGTCTCCTCTCCCAATGATTTCCAGACTGATGTGCCCTCTCTCCGCCGTCATTCTATGAGCTCGACGTCTATGTCGCAGCCTCAAGTGTATCATGTCGCCCATAGGGCATAATGATACAACAATCATTGCGCATAGGTACCCTTAATGCCCGGAGCATCTTTAAGGGTTCCTCAAAATCTATACAGAAGGAATTCACTTCCTTTCTGCGCTCCAAAACCCTCCAGCTAGATATTCTCTGTCTGCAGGAGGTCTCTCATTACCGTCAGCAGGCCCACCTCACTGATGATAATGTGCGTGCTTTCTCTTTTATGTTTCCTCGGTCTTCCTTTGTCGTCTCGAAGCATTGTGCAATAGTGTGTCTGAAGCAAGGCTTGGAGCTCGCGGATGCCACCATCTCTCGTGACGAACGCTGCATCACCGCCACTATTAAGGACGCTAATCACACCATATGCCAGATAGCTAATGTGTACATGCCCGTGCACAGAGCCCATCGCTATGCTTTCCTGGAGGAGCTGATGTCCATGCCCTTCTGGTCTGATATGCTTGACTCCCAGTGGATCTTGCTTGGGGATTTCAATATCCATTTGCATGATGCGGTCGAAGCTCGTCTCCCTAGAGTCCAACCTTTTGTTGAATGGCTGAACACTCATTTTTTCAACTGTTTTCCAAAAGGCACAATGACTCTCCCTAAAGCTGGCACCACCATTGACTATGTCTTTGCTCCTCCTCCTATGGCGACTCGTATCATCAACACTCAGACTCACCACATTCCACCTGAGTGGACCGATCACAGCCTCCTCACAATCGATCTGGTCACCTCTGGCGTCCAGTTGGGTCCTGGCAGCTGGCGTTTGAATCCGTACTTGCTTGAGAACCGTGAATTCCAAGCCCTTTTGGATAAAACCGTGGATATGTTTTTGGCGTCTGACTATTATACGACAGATGTGGCTGATATGGGTGTCTCTGCTCAGGAGAAGTGGGAATCTCTCAAGTCGATCATCAAGTACTGTGCCAAACAGTTCACCAAAGGCCAGAAGGCTCGCTTCAAAGCTCGAGTCTCCCACCTCCAACGTGAACGGGAACAGCTACTTGGGACCCCGGAGGAGTCGGCAAGGATCAAAAGACTGGAGCAACTGATTGAGCAACGGATTCAAGATGACACTCGTCAAGCTATGCTGCGTTCGGCTACTCGTTGGCTGGAAATGGGAGAGCAGAACAACAAATACTTTTTCAATGTGATCAAGGATCGTGAGGCGCAACAAACCATCCAGTCCCTGAAAAAGGCTGGCACTGGAGAGAAGCTGACAGACATGGGCGACATTCTCCAAGAAGCTCGTACTTTCTATCAGGATCTCTACACACCTGAAGACATTGATTTGGCTGCCGTCAACTCTCTCTTTGACAATATCCCTGCTGATGCGAAGCTACAAGAAGCTGAGGCAGACCGGCTGATTGAACCACCCTCCACAGACTCTGTCTTGCTGTTACTGGACCATGCACCCAAGAACAAGTCTCCTGGTTTGGATGGCCTTCCGTTTGAGGTGTATCGCTATTTGGCGGCGAAGTTCCCTGCTGTTCTGCTTCTCTTGCAGCAAGTGCTGACTGATGCGCTGCGTGGTGTCTTCCCTGACTCTTGGAAAGAAACGAGGATGGTACTGCTGTTCAAGAAGGGCGATCCAGAGCTCCTCAAGAACTGGCGACCTCTCTCGATGATCAATAGCGATGCTAAGCTGTTCACCAAGATGTTAGCCAACCGGTTCAAACGTGTCCTCTCCCGATTGATTACGCCGTACCAAACAGGCTTTATGCCTCACCGGCTCATCTCGGACAATGCGTGGTTGAACCAGACGCTGATGACCAACCTCCGTGATGCAGCTCCTCAGGATCCCAATGTCGCCGTACTCTTGGATCAAGAGAAAGCCTATGATCGGGTCAATCCGACATATCTGGCGATGGTTCTTCGTCAGTTTGGCTTCCCGGCATCGTTGGTATCCAGTGTGTCAAGTCTGTTCTTTGGTACTCGTATCTCCTTGTCAATCAATGGGTGGTTGGGCGCCCCCATCGATCAACAACGTGGTTTACGACAGGGTGATCCGTTGTCCCCTTTGCTGTTCAACCTGGCTTTCGAGCCGTTCCTTAGAACCATCTTGGCCTGCCCTTCTCTTCAAGGCGTCTCAATGTCTACCGCTGTCCGTGCTCCTCTCGCAGGGCGTATCTCTCGTGCCTCCTCTCTCGTGCCGGTCCAAGGCGACCATGATCTCCTACGCGCTCCGGCGACCCCTCCACGGGTGAAGCTGTTGAGCTATGCCGATGATCTGGAAGTCTTCCTGACTTCTACGGCGGAATGGCCTGTGCTGCTGTCTCTTTTGTCGCTCTATGGCAAAGCGTCCAACGCCAAGGTCAATTTGGAGAAAACCGTGCTGTTGTCGCTGTCAGGCGAGGCTCATGCTGATTGGAAGCGAGTGACGGAAACGTCTAACATTGAGTGGTACGACAGCTCGTCAGTTGGCTCTGTGAGGTATCTAGGTTACCCTCTGTATCATACAGAGGAGCAGTTGCAGCATTTCCTGAATTCCATTACCGTGAAGATTCAACGTCATTGCAATCTGCTCACCAAGCGGCAGCTATCCATTCGTGGAAAGGGTTTAGTGGCGAATTCCCTTCTGCTGTCTCGCTTGTGGCATCTCCTGCGTGTGGTTGTGGTTCCTGACAAGTGGCTGGAGGAGATACAGCGCGTGGTACGCCAGTACATCGTCTCGTTTTGGCCTACTGTGGCTTGGGATTCTCTCTGCCTTCCTAGGAAGCATGGAGGTATTGGTCTGGTTGACATCAAGAAGCAACATCTCGCCTTGCATCTCATATATGTCAAGCGTCTGCTTCGTCCCAGATCCCCAGCGGATTTCCTCACTCCCTGGCTGATGTATACATTCCATGTATACTCAGGTCATGCTACGGTGCTGCCTTTGCTGCTATACCCACGTACCTGCTGGCCGCGTGTGCGGAAATGCCCTCACTTGGAGCATCTGGCTCGTCTACTCACTCGTTTGCCTCCCTTGACTCTCACTCCTGAGTGGCCGTCTTGGTGGCTCCTAGATCTGCCCTGGTTACAAGTATGCTCCCTGTCTCCCACAGCGACTTTGCCTTTGACTAGGAACAGTGACAAACTGCCACCTCATGCCTTGATTGCCAGCCTCTTGAGCGTGCTCCCCAACTCCCACATCTTGGTTTGCGTGCGTCCCCGTGATACTGCTGCATTGCAACATCTGTTCAATGCCTTGTGCCCCATCGAGGGTCCTCCTGTTTGGGCTGTCCCTGCTCCTCTCAGGTCCGTCATGGCCTTCACCGCTCCAGAGCGAACCGCACTGCTGGAGAGTTCCACTACCCCCTCTCCACCCACGGCTAGCTTTTCGCATTGGTTCATCACCACTGGCCCTCGCTCAAAAGCTACAGTGGACAAGATCACTCTCGGGGCGTTACGCCGTTCCTGGCATCCGTCATTTGACATGTTGCGTCGCCCAGCCCATCCTCCTGGCTATCGCCCACCACATCTCCTGCTTCCTCCTCACCTCTGGCGTGATTTCTGGTCTCTCTGTCTCCCGCCCAAGGCATTTACACCGTGGTGGCGTTTGCTGCATGGACATCTCTCGGTGCAGGTTCGCCTGCACTCCATGAACCGTGTGAAGTATCCTTCCCCACTGTGTAAGATGTGTCATGAAGCAACTGAAGATGAATACCATATGGTCATTGGCTGCAGTATGAAGTCCCTCTTCTGGTATGAGTTTGTCTCTCACCTTGGTCTTGCTGATCTGTTCCCTACGGACGAGGCCATCTGGATTGGGTTGACCACCCTTCACGGCCAGGACAACAATCCTCTGGACATTTCCATCTTGGAACTTCTCGGCGCTGCCTTCTCATCTATCTGGCAACATCATTGGGGCTGCACAATTGATGGTAAATCTTGGATCACTCGGGCTGTTTTCTCCTCTTTTCTGGAAGATCATTCCAAGTTAATTTCTTCTTTCTTAGACATGTAAGACCCTTATGGCACCTTACTGTCTATAATATAAATAAAAAACACATTTAAATACAAAAAAAAAATTTTGATATGATATATCGGGCTGTTTTCTCCTCTTTTCTGGAAGATCATTCCAAGTTAATTTCTTCTTTCTTAGACATGTAAGACCCTTATGGCACCTTACTGTCTATAATATAAATAAAAAACACATTTAAATACAAAAAAAAAAAATTTTGATATGATATATATCATAGTAAAAGTCTTCATTTTCAAGGTGAAAAACACGATCATTTGATTTTTGTAAAAAAACTATGAGGGGTACCTCATGCTTTTTGGTCGATTTTTGGCCATGTTTTTTTGGTCCCCAAAAAATTGAGCAAAGGTGGCAATAAGTAACTGCCAGATGAAGGCAATTGTTTGGTGTTATTCTGGCAGTCTAAAACAGCCTCTAGCACGAGAAATCACTGCTCAAATGCACTCAAATTTTGCTGTGTTTCGCTTACTTTTGAGTAGTAAGAGGTAATGCCAATATGCTGTCTGTACGCATACGAACTGTTTTCATTTGAAGCTAGAAAGAGCAAGTATCTATGTTATTGGTATTTTATACGGATAAGTCATTAAAACCAGACTTTAGATTTGATACATATAAAGCACTGAAACCGTTTTATTGATTTATCTCAATTGAGATACTGTAAAGGTATTTATGTTGAAGACAATCATGGATGATATTAAGCAACAAGAGCATTTGGACGTCTAGCGAATTTGACATTATATGCAAGAGGTAAGACGGTCAGACCAGCATCTCTTCCTCCATCGAGGTTGGGGTATTCTCCAGGTACAGCTGGTTCAATGAAGCATCTAGCAAACACCTGAACAAAAGCATAAAAGATCTCCACCTCAGCCTGCGGACATTGCCATGAGTACTCAATCATCAACCTGACATTCGACAATGACTTACCAAGTAGATGCCCGGACATATGCGTCGTCCCCATCCAAAACTATAGGTATCTCTTTGTTCTATGCTACCGTTTGCTGAAGCTTGCATTGTCTTGAGATTATTCAAAAATCTCTCTGGAATAAACTCAAAAGGATTTTTATAACGTTCAGTATTGGTATGCATGCTTCCCATGTTGGAGATCAAGGTGCTGTTCTTGGGAATGAAGTAGCCGTCCACAATAACTATTAGGAGCATCCGAGTCAGCCGCTTTTGTCTGTTATGGCATTATTGGTTACTCACTGTCTTTATCAGTTGTATGCGAGAGACCAAAAGAACTTGTGGGCCTATATCGCATGCATTCCTTCATAACAGAGATACAAAGTGGGATTTCCTCTCTTTCATTAAAGTGAGGGATACGGCCGTGAGTTCTGATAAAGGCATCAATCTCGTCAGAGACCCTTTTTTGAAGATCAGGGTATCTACACAAAATCGCATAGTTCCAGGACATGGTGACAGAAATTGTGTCGGTACCAGCAGCAATTAAATCAGCTATATACGACAGAGGAGGCAATTAGTAGCATTACATTGCCTTGATAGTGATAACTTACACATAAATACAACCATATCATTTTCATCCATAACATAGCCATTTTCTCCAATAGACTTGATGATGTTGGGCCCTTCTTTTGTAAAAGCTTCTCTGATCAGTTTTCTGTAGGTAGGATTTCTTTCGTTATAGATGAAACTCTTCATTTTGGCTTCTGTGCCAAAGAAATAATCGATGACGGAGAGAGCGGGCAAGAAACTAGGCAAATCATTCTTCAACGCTGCTAATTTCATGGTTTTTTCAACCTAAAGGAGCACTATGAATAGCTGATTTGATAGGCTGTCAAGTTGTATACCTACCACATGCGCCAAAGTTTGAAATTCGGGATCATCAATGTTTTTGAAGCTTCTTCCAAAGCCAGCATTGAAAATGACATTCAAGGTCAATAGCTCCAGACACTTTAACGGATCAACGCTGCCATTGATCTCGGTTGCATTGATTAATCTTTTGGCCAACTCAGAGGATTCTTTTAGAATGGAGTCCGTGTAATTCTGGTCAATCATTCTAGGTGAAAGTACAGAGAGAGCAGCTGATCTAAACATCTTGAAGGACTCATTTGGTTGACTAAACACAATACCCCTGAGTTTCTATGTGTGAGTAACCCATCTTGACTTTCTGAATCTTTGCAAATACTTACTTCCCCTTAAAACTGTAATACTCGTACGAGTAAGTGCTATAAGGCCTGAACGATGTATTGGCACCATGGGTCACGAATATCTTGTGCGCTAGGAAAGGATCATCGATAATATGCCAATCTTGACAACCCATTTTGATCTTGATAAGAGGACCCAATTCACGATGCCATTCAGAAACAGTTTTTCCAGGCAATTCACCCAAGGAAAACATATGGCCGACATATGGGTAACAAGCACCAGGTACAGGAATCTCCTTGAAACCTTGTTCTCTCATCTTTTTTTTGTGTTTGCTGGCTGAGATTAGCTTATAAGAGGCAAACAAAACTGTAGTCGCAGCCGCAATGCTGACAATAGGTGCAAGTTTTTCACGGTCAATGCGTTGCGGTAGGCGGATGGCTTCAACAAGTTTTGTAATATGGTCCATTTTGTGATATACAGTATATATAGAGTATATTGGAATGAAAGCAAAATAGGCAAGGCAATCTTAGGTTTAAATAGAACAATAATTAGTTGCTTCCACATGTTTTTCCTTGTTCTACAAGTCAAGTTTACATGAAGGGTTAGATTACTTTGGCTGTTGATCGCATACAGAGAGTATATAGATGCGCACAAGTAATTTCGGTTTTCCAATGTACAACACGCTACACAGAAACTCAAAATGTCAACTCATTATAAACGGATACCCCATCTATCAGCTTGTTGATGTGCAATAAATGCCATCAAAAAAAGTATAGTTGCCTTAAAGCAGTTTTTCAACGCATCCAAATGACTGCAAAATAGTTGCCGTGCTGGCCAGAGTAAAGCTACATGCTACAAATCATCATGTTTTCCGTTTTTCAAGTTACGTTGCAAAGTTCATTAGCAATTCAAATCCCTCAGAAGCACAAATATACGGTGATTCCGAACACATTACATGGAATACCTCAATTTATTGCTACTCGTCAAATCAAAGTAATATTTTCGTAGTAATCTGTTTTCTCTATAGCCAAATCTTTTAAACGATAATGCTCGGTATTACTGTAACATCGTCTATAACGATATGGAATTAATGTTGCACATCCATCGCACATTCAACTTAAAGGTAAGACTATTCAAACAGTTGTTCGGGTATGTATAAATCAGCAACAAATAGCTTACATACGAAATGCAAGCAACTTGATCAGTTTTGGTCACGAATAAAAGACTGGAGAGACTCAAGAATAATATAAACATTCGAAACAAGATACAATATAGAGATCTCACTGCTTCATATTCAAATGACAGCATCATCAATGCAAATTATACGAAATAGTGTGTGTATGAGATTGATTTAATTTGTAAAATGCCATGTGTAGATAATTAATGGCCATAGTATACTTTTGGATAACTTCTAATGATTGTCGATGATGACATGCGCTCTTCTGCCATCAACTTTCTCTCCTGTTTGGCCCATTCTTCAAATTTTCTCATAATAATACCAGTGCTATCGAATTCACCCTCTCGACGTCCATGATCTTCACTTTTTTCGGTCGTTGCTCCTTCTACCATGCGAGTTTGACCCCACGAAAAGTCATCAAAATGCCAGTAAGCGTAAGCAGGTAAAATGAAATTCCAAATGGGTAATGATAGCAAGTACACACCCATCCAGCCAATGTACACCATCTTGCGAGTCGTTAATGCAATGAGCACCGCGGGTAGACCGAGAATAGCTGCCAACAGCATCAATGGAATGATAGGAATAGGTGTGACAAAGAAGGATATGATAATCAAGTAGATAGTGAATGAAATGGCAGCAGGTAAAACAACGGTGCCCACGAGTTCCATAAAAACTACAAATTGCATGGAAAAGCAAAAGGTGCCACATAAATCGCGGATCAGCACGAGCTCCAACAGATTATGTACAGTAGAATTGATCCATCTTCGTCGTTGTGACAGTAACACTTCAAATGTATCAGGAACCACCGTTTTACACACCTGTTATGATATGGTTAAGACAGAATAGTTGTATTGAAGAACGCCCTATACTTACAGCTTGAGGCACAAATATCATTTTGCGCTTGGGGAATGTTCGAAGCATCAGTGTAGTGAGATATCTGTCTTCACCCAAGAGGAGCAAGTTTTTTTTATGAAGCGTATCCACCACGTTTTCGCAGTACATTTCGACAATGTCAGACGAACAGAAGATGGGTACATAACGATCGCCTTTAGGAGCAATAATACGGTACATACAGAAACATCCAGGGAGACAGGTAACACCACCAAAGATGGACTCGAATGCTTTACTCATATGATGCGAAATGTAATATTCAAAGACTATCGACAGACAGAGTGAGTGGTTATTCCCATATGTGTAATCATACTCGTACCTTGAATAGCAGTGACCCAACTATCACTCTTATTGGCAATCTTTGTTTCTCCACATAGACCCATAATATAAGGGTCTCTGGACATGCATGCAATCATGCGTGCTAAAGAATCAGGGTATACCTTTGTGTCAGCGTCCACCTATAAACCCTCGACATATTAGACGATTGCAATGGTTTTCATAAGAATCTGTTCTACTTTACCATTAAGCATGTTTCAAATCTTGAGGGATGATTGCCAGTCAACTTGACAACGGCTTTACAGAACTGATATTCTAAATCACACATACGCTCGCCGTAATACACCTTTTGCATGGCGTTCATCAAAATAACTTGACTATCACGCTTGCCGCGATTACCAGGCTTCTTGTCGCTGGCCTCAGCTTCTGTACCGCACTTGACAATCACAATCATAGGCACTGTCTGTTGTTGATCTTCAGGTATGACCTCCGGGATCTTGGACGCATCTGTATTGTAGCTGTAGTAGCCAGCATACACTTTAGCCATGTTGTGGCGCTTGGTACCATCTGCAATAGCGACATAGGATGAAGGCTGGACTTGCTCTCGAGGTACGAGGTCATCCTTCATCATGGAGAGCACAATATCAGGTGTTGAGCTGCCGTTACCAGAGCCAGTAATGATACCATCACAAATGACCAGCAGCATCTTGTGTGAGCTTGGGTAATCTGTGTTGGCTAGTGAATCCAGCGTAGTGCGAAGGCCTTCTTCGCCTTCAGAGTAGCAGGTTACCACCATGAATGTATGAATGAGGTCAAAGTTAAAGTTGTGTGTCTGTGCTTGCAAGATAGAGGCATTGTTTTGAGACTGATTGTCGTCCATATTACGAAAGAATTGAGAGCTGAGGGTATAAGGTATATTGGGTGATGCCATGTTGCTGTAGCTGCCATCCAGCATGCTAGCAGGTGTGCCAAAATGGCGTGAACTACTGAGCGAACGGGGCGAATTGGGCTGCGTGAATCGGGATGTGGTGGGGAAGAATCTGCGTTTTGCCTTTTGCTGTTGATTGACCTGAGGTGAATTGACAGCGGAATGAGCCATTTCATCAGTGGCGAACGAGTTGCGGACATCAGCCGTAGTCAGAGGTGCTGGGACAGCAGGGCCTGTTTGCTGAACGATAGATGCAATAGGGATAGAAGCAATGCTCTGTGTTCTTGGGTAATGCATTTCTTCTGCATTGTTCATCTCCCATTCCAACACCTTCTCCTGTCGTTTACGCCTGTCTTCATCCGTTTCTTCTCGAATGCTGCCCAATTTCCAAGAGACAAACCAGCCAAAGACCAGCGCCAAAAAGAAACGAATCAACACCACGCCCAAGATGACAGCCAGAGACACCCACAAGACGATATCGGAAATAATACAGCCTGTGGACCTAGTATCGACCACACCCACTTTGAGAATATCTGTAAGACACTTGCCAATTTGCAGTCTATCAGCAGTGGTACTGAGCCAGTAAGTGGCATCTCTGCCGATGAACGCACTTCCAGGGCCCACAATCTGGGCGACCTGAATAGGCAGAGGGATATTTGGCGTGAGGTAACGGAGACGAGAGAGATCCAGCACATTTCTACAAGATCGCTCAGTACTCTTATGTATCCGTCAGCATGACGAACGACTTACCCATTGAAGGCTACCAAACTAGTGCCTGGTTTCTGAATATCTGTCCAGTTGTAGTAAACATCACCCACCACATCCAAACGACGCAGAGCCAGCCGAGAATTGGTGCTGATATGACAGCCATTGCGCTGCGGGTTGTCTGTCGCATTGATTTTGGGGTCGTATCTATCCAGTGTCACACATGGAAAGTAGTTGGCTACATTGCCATTCTGATCATCCGCTTGAATAGGCTTCAAAATGCCTTTGCAGTTGTAATTTACGGTTTGAAACAAAAAGGACAGATCACGGCCGCCAACACCTAATTCTTGTAAATCGCCACTACCAGGCATATCAATCACTGGCGTAGGATGTCTAAATGATTTCAAATCAAAGGCTCTTCCAGAAATGACAATGTGGTTGTACTCGACGCCCGTGGGACGAATACGATTGGCTTGCCTTCCACACACAGTAGCATTGAAGCCAAATGTCAGGAAACCGACGATAGCGCACAAAAAGATGATGACTTGCACCAGCGACACCTTTTCACGCCATGCTTGCTGCATACCTTTATCTTTGATACCTGTATCTTGTGTTAATACAGCTGTTATCACTCTCTTTTCTAGTGACTTTATCTCACCAAATGTTCTCAACATGAATGGAGGTGCCCACCATGTCAGTATCCAACTTGCCGTTGTCCAGCAATTGGCAGGTCTTCTTTTAGATTGCTTTGAAGCTGTGCTGTTGCCAGCATCTTTGGGAGCATTGGAATGGCTGGATGAATTGACCAAGTATTGAGCTCTTCTTAGATCTTCTGGCCTTTGTGCTCTTTCAGGTCGACTGTCTGTTGGCAATTCCGCCTTTCGTGGTCTACTGGCATTGTTGGCGGTCGAGTAGGGTCTCGTGGTATTAGTGGCCGTAGTGGTGGTGGTTATGGGCGTGGCTGAACTGCTCATGATGGATGCTGCTGGGTGCATTCTCTGTGATCCAGTGTTTTGTGATGGCTGTGGCGTACCTATATTGTTGGTCTCTACTCGAAGATTGGCATTGGGCAATGGCTTTTTCTGATTATCATTGCTGGTGCCATCTTTTTCTGATGTTGTGGATGGCTTTTCAGGTGGAGGTGTCTCTGACTTTTTATTTTCCGATTTACTCATTGTAAGTATACGGTAAAAGAGAGAGAGAGAGAGATAGAAAGGAAAATAGGAAGAGAGAGAGAGAGAGAGAGAGAGAGGAAAGAAAAGAGAAGGCAAATTTGCAACAAACATTGTTGGAAAATTTAATATAGAAAAATGGCCATTCTTTAAACAAGTTCTGATTGAAATATCCACGTTAATTTCCTATGGCCATTTACCATAGGGCTGAATTAAGGGCGTCTATTTTTCTATTAGTTATGAGTATGTCTACGCTTCAGACGGTTTTCTATCTTTGCTTTGCTTCGGTGAGAGTCTACCTATGCAGCGGCAGCTCGCGCTACCAATTACCCTTGCTCATCTCTTCAAAATACTGCTACTTTCATTTAAACCCTCCACTTACACTTGAGAACCCTTCGTAATATCGGTGGACCTGACTCATATGTGATGTTTCACATACGTATACACATTAACACTTCATATACAGGCAACCACTGGTATTACCTCTTTCTAGTCAAACGTGTACCTAATACAGCTAAATTTGTGTGCATTTAAGCCGTATTTTCTCGCATTAAACGCCGTTTTGGATCTCCAGAATAGCACCAAACAATTGCAGTTATTTTCTGACACCTCCCCTACAAAAAAAAAAAAAAAATTCTGACACCTTTGCTCAACTTTTTGGGGATCAAAAAAACATGGCCAAAAATCGACCAAAAATCATGAGGTACCCCTCATGATTTTGATCGAAAATCGAACGATCGCGGTTTTCACCTTGATAATGAAGACTTTTACTATGGCATATATTAATTCAAAATGCTCCTATCGATCTAACGTAACCTCTGAAATCATCTTTGTAGGATCTTGATATGTAAAACTTCGACTTTTTGGCCAGAAACCTCTTTTCATATTTTCACAAATTGCTCAATAAGTTTATTCAAAACATCTACCTTACTTGGTACCATTGGATGCGTCTTGAAAAGCACTCCAAGGAAGGTTAGAGAGGCATGGATGGATTATCATATTCTTATAGTCGAATCTGGCAAAATAGATCAATTAAGTCGAAAAAATAATCGAAATCTGGCCAATCTGGAACAGACCAAGAGTTTGAGTTGGAATTAATTTTGGTGGCAGACATACTTATCATTGCCTTTTTACATAAAGGCAATACAGTAATAGATGCTTTTGAAGCGTATGAAAAGTAGGTGGCAAATTACATAGTAGTATCGTTAGCCCAAGTCTTGCATCTTATAGCGTCAGTCCACCGAAATACTTGTAAGACCACCTTCTTTCTTTTCTGAGACATCAACAGTGTGTGAGGACAATTAATTTATTGTGTTATCGATGTTATGATGCGGTTAAACAGCGGAACGTATCCAAAACATCATCTACAGTGGGCAATCTCCATGTCGCCATGGTCTTTCTGTCTTCAATGCCCACCATAATAGTAAACACAGGCAATTCAGGCGAATCTACCTTTTTCAGCGCCTTGAACATGTCTTCGTCTGTCTTGTCATCACCACAACACATAATAAAGTCAATGTCTTGATTTGCAGACAACAGACGTTTGATAATTTCTCCCTTGTTGGTGGCTGTAGGACGCACCTCCAGGTTCTTTTTGCCAACCAGCACCTCCACAGGCATCTTGGAGAGAATGGCGTTTTCCAAATGATTTTGACACTCTTTGGACTGAAATGCACCGTATTCTGGATCTGCTAATCGATAGTGCCATGTCACGGAGCATCGCTTGTGTTCGATAAAGCTGCCTATCGTTCTTTCTGCGTAATAAGTAAAGATTTCCACCACATCGTGCTTCCAGTTCATGTCAAAGTGCTCTAATAGATTGATCCAGCGGTTGCTTGTGGGGTATTTGACAAAACTGCCGTGTTCTGCACTGAGCCCTAGTCCCTTGACTTGTCCCAGCCATTTGTCCAGTGTTGCCTCATCTCGACCTGAAATCACCCAGACCTGGTTCCTGGGATCACTGCACAGTGATTGCAGTGCTTTTAGCATGGCAGATGTGGGTGCTCTTGAGCCAGGTGACTTTTTCACTGCTGATAATGTGCCCTGCCATCACACACAAGTTAAATTTCTGATCTAAATGCTTACGTATGCATCCACTTACATCGTAATCAAAGCATAACAAACGCTTCTTGGATCCATGGTAAAACGACAAAAGTCTCTCCTTCTCCAAAATGGGGGTATAACTTGATTGCTCTGATGTAGCGATAGATTCCTGTAGTACCTTTACAAACGACTGAGCCCAAAACGATGCTGTATGTGTCTTGACATGAGCAAACATTTGCTAATAGACCCTGATTGAGTATACCACTATATCGTTGAAGATGCCTGTAAAAAGAAAAGCTTACCATGTGTCTTGATTGCTTCTCTTCGTCTGACATGAGCAACGCTTCATTCATAGCTTTTGCCACACCAGCATAGTCCCAAGGATTCACCATCAAAGAAGAGCTAAGCGACCCAGCCGTGCCTGTCAGCTCTGACAAGATCAAAGGTCCGTGTTGATGTTCCTGACAGATGACATACTCTAAGCTTGTGGTATTCATACCATCTCTATTTGCTGTGATTACTGCTGCATCAGCAGTCGATAGCAGGGCGTAATATTCATCTAATTGAATTTGGTGGTGAAAATGATAGACTGGTGAAAACTCTAGATTTCCATATTTATTATTAATGTGTGCTACAGTCTCGGAAACTTTGTGTTCCAGTTTAGCGGATTCGTTGGTAGCACCATCCGTCAGCTGAATCATGACCACCTTGTTCCTCCATTCTGGGAAATCTATCAGGAACTTCTCAAACGCAGCGAGTTTCTGAAGCACGCCCTTGACAAGATCAATCTTGTCTCTGCCCACCAGTATCTTTTTACCAGCATACATGCCTTTGATGGCTTGGATTTTGGATTGCACGCTGGGTGCCTGGCATCGTGACGCAATTTCGACAGGATCCACACCGATAGGAAACGTGCCCACATGACAGAAATGGCCATCCAAGCATCTCAGTCCTTCAGGCGTCGATTCGTATCCAAGTACACGTGTGCAGGTGGAGAGGAAATGGCGAGCATAGGCATATGTCTGGCATGAATTTTAGTTGCCATGGTAACGAGGAGGAAAAAAGCAAGGTTTACGTACCTGAAATCCAATTAAATTGGCTCCAATCATTCCTTTCAGGATCTCTTGTCTCTCTATCATTCAACTTGTCAGTATGTCGCTTTCAACAAGCACGGCACACCTTACTTGGCAAACATCTAAAGATTTCAGATGTTGGAAATGGAGAGTGAACAAACAATCCAATTCTAGCCTTTGGATGCTTTTCTCTTATCATGGATGGTACCAGTAACAAGTGATAATCATGCACCCAGACTACACACAAATGTAAAGCGTCAGTAAGCCACGTTCTTCCCCAAGATCCACAGTGATACATTACTGATGTCTCCTTCTTGATATATCTCTGACACAAAATCCGCATAAAGCTGATTGACTGTTGTATACGCCTCCCATTGCTTTCTTTCCAATCTGCCATCGGTAGCATTATTCCAAATTATGTAATGAAACAGAGGCCACAGCACTATATGAGGAGACGATAAGCATCTCTCGACGCTGTGAACATGATGTAGAGTACAAACTTGTTTTGCAGTAACCGTCATAGTGACCAGATACACTTTCGCCATCCACAAACAGCGGTATACATTGGTAGTTTTTCTTCAGCTCGTTGTATAACTCAGCCTTTTGCATTTTGTTGAGATGATCCATGGGCTCCTTGGTGTATCCATCAAATTTCTGCTGGATCATGTTGATTTGTCCCGTCCAGCCAATGTAGAGTATGTCCCATTCATGTTGCAATGAGTGTATACCACCATACATGGCGCCATGGCCTCGTCGAGGTGTATATTGCCATAAATTGCTCTCTGACGACAGTTCGTAAGGTATCTGATGAGTGACATTGATGATGCGTCCCTTGGAGTTTCTTGTCATGTTGTTTTGTGGAAAATGGAGAGGAAGAGAAAAAAGATTGGAGATAACCACCTTTTTTGCACAAAGAAATTTGTGATTCTGGGTGTGAAAAGAGGTATGTACTCACATGAGCCATCTTTTACTCCATGGGCATTGAAGCTATCCTGTTGCTCGTAGAGTGGATTGAATAGAACTATTGAGATGTCTGTTGCATGTCACTGAGATAAAAGTCATCGCTAGCATCTTTTTGATCGGGTGAAAACTCTTCAGATGGCATGATGGGCATAGAGATGGTCATGATAAGCATAGAAATGGGAAGGCTGTTCAGGAACACCCGAACCCCGAACGATCCAACTTGATACATCTAGCCGAGATTTGACCTTGAATCAAGCTGCTACTGGCCCTCGCGTTCATTCTTGATCTCGCATCTCCAGTGATCTTGAAAACGAGAGCGAAAAAGATCTTTTTCGTGTAACAAACCAAGATAAGATAAGACAGCGAATCAATGTTGAGATGGGATGGATACTGATCCATGAACATTGGATCCATTGAAGGTGCTGTGGATGCGGCAGGTCATGGCATACGTGCTGTCCTTGTTGACTGATCCAATGTTTGTCAGTATAAAACATACAAAAACGAAAGAAATGTGTCTCTATTGTGCGGAAGTCGAACCCTAAATCACATCTCTGACTGCAATGGGAGGGAGGATTGACTCACTCGTCTACACCCCCTCACTTTGGATGGTTACATTCACCCCGCTCTCATCAATGAGCATAGATTGTTTTCTTTCTTCTCTTTCGTTTTCTTCTTCATCCAACACAGATTATTCAGCATGCTATCCATTGCTTCGCGCTTAAGAACCATCTCCAGCAGAGTTGCTTTAACATCCATCAAGCCTATTGCCCAAAAGACTGCTGTTAAAAGTGTGCCTATCATGTGCGCTCGTCGCACCTATGCAACCAAAGAAGTATCCTATACAGTAGACAAGTTCCCGGGCTATGTGCGTAATGAGAATTTTAAAAAGGTGAGTCAATGCCACACACCATCAGCAGAGCACACACTCACATGGATTCCAACATTAGCTCACTGCTCAAGATGTAGAGCATTTCAAGACCATCGTTGGTGAGAATGGCTTGATTCATGACAATCAAGACGATTTATTCG
The DNA here is from genome assembly GCF_035048745.1 of Mucor velutinosus. Classification (NCBI taxonomy): domain Eukaryota; kingdom Fungi; phylum Mucoromycota; class Mucoromycetes; order Mucorales; family Mucoraceae; genus Mucor; species Mucor velutinosus. The sequence goes on along the minus strand of NW_027041905.1, from coordinate 899,715 downwards.
CTTTCAATACCGATTGGATGCACAAATTCCGTGGTAAATCACAACTCGTATTGAAGCCAAAGACCACACAACAAGTCTCTGATATCATGAAATACTGTAACCAGCAAAAGTAAGTACTACTGTGTCGCCAAGACAATGCGGATGCAGCGTTGACCCCTTGAATTGCAGATTGGCTGTTGTGCCTCAAGGTGGTAATACGGGTCTTGTTGGTGGATCCGTGCCTGTATTTGATGAGGTGGTATTGAGTCTGCAGGGCATGAATAAAATTCGTAGCTTCGATAATGTATCAGGTAAGTACCCGTTTATTAAAGGGGTGGGAAAATACATTTAGTCATACGAAATTTGCTCTCTAGGTATCTTGACAGCTGATGCTGGCTGTGTGCTGGAAGTGCTTGACAACTGGTTGGGTGAGAAGGGCTACATGATGCCATTGGATTTAGGTGCCAAGGGAAGTTGCCATATTGGTGGTAATATTGCTACCAATGCAGGCGGTTTGAGATTGTTGCGTTATGGATCTCTTCATGGCACTGTGTTGGGTTTGGAGGTCGTGCTTCCTGATGGTACCATTTTGGATAACATGTCTACCTTGAGAAAGGACAATACTGGCTATGATTTGAAGCAGCTCTTTATTGGATCAGAGGGCACCATCGGTGTCATTACTGGTGTGTCCATCCTCACTCCTCATCGCTCAAAGGCTGTGAATGTCGCTCTTTTGGGTTTGAACTCATTTGAAGATGTGCAAAAGGCGTTCAAGCAATCTCGTGTGGAGCTTTCTGAGATTTTGTCTGGTAATTGAAATTTGTGCATCATACAAGGCTGCAAAACTAACCCGTTCCCGTAGCCTTCGAATTCTGGGATACGAATGCCCTTCAAATGTTCAAAAAGCATGCTACACCCAAGGATGTTATGGAGAAGGAGTATCCCTTTTACGTTTTGATTGAAACCAGCGGTTCCAACAAGGACCACGATGATGAGGTAATGGTGTACATGCCGTTCTCTGCTTGTGCATACACTCTAACAACAACCATGTTTAGAAACTGACAAATTACCTTGAGAATATGATGGTCGATGGTGTAGCAGAAGACGGTGTTGTGGCACAAGACGAGACACAGATTCGTGGGCTTTGGAGTTTACGTGAAGGTTTTACCGAGGCATTAGGTAAGGAGCCTGCTGTCTACAAGTACGATATCTCTATGCCAGTGCCCAAGTTATACGAATGTGTCGAAGATATGCGCCAACATCTGAGAGATGGCGGTGTATTTGGCCAACCTGACTCACCTGTTACTGATGTTGTTGCTTATGGCCATGTGGGCGATGGTAACTTGCACTTGAACATTGCTGCTAGTCGTCTTGAGAGCCGTGTTTCTGCACTGATAGAACCCTACTTGTTTGAATGGGTGGCTAATCATCAAGGCTCCATCAGTGCTGAGCATGGTTTGGGTGTCGCAAAGAACGAGTTCTTGGGCTACTCCAAGTCGCCTGTTATGATTCAAATGATGAAGACCATGAAGAACATGCTTGATCCCAATGGTATCATGAACCCTTACAAGTATCTTCCTTCCCATTAGATTTTTTTTTCCTTTAATTATAAAATTTGGAAATCAAAAAAGAATAAAATAAAAAAAAACAATCTCTCTTTCTCTCTCCATGTTTAAAAATCTAGCTACTGTGCATACAGACACGGTCAAGACGCTTGTCAGTCTCCATAAAACAAAGCTCGACTTGTTGGAGCGACACCCACACGATCATACTGCTTGCCTGTCCATCAAAGAGCCAAACACTATTCAAGCTGCTGACCATACAATGCGAATTCAATGGACAATGGACGCTTGTTGTAGTGATCCAGATAAGCTGACAGTAGAAGCAGAGACTCAAATGTTGGCTGACCTGGCTTTGCAAGGTATGCTTGCTAGTTGTATTGCGTGTTCTTGTAAGCTAACCAGCATGCCAAGCAGGGCACGATGCAGCAGCTTTGTATATTGAACTTGGGTGAGTAGCCGTGTATGATGGTTAAAAGTAAGTGTCTAATAAAGTGCATGTTACAGAGGCACACACGCTACTTTCAAGCTAAAGTAAGTTGGACGAGTATGAAAAGTACATTACATTCTGAAGCTTCTGTAGACAAGAGCAAAAGAAAGCTATTCTTGACACATTATCAAACGCATTGGACACATCAAATACAACAATCAAATATGCCTTTTTTGGCTTTACAGATACATACTGCTACGATCTCAGAAGAAACACTGTTTGTTCTAGTAAGTCATTGAGCATGTATATAAACACAGGCATTCACTTGATATGTTACAAATGTAGGTGGCTCATTGATAGAAAACGGGATTGATCATTGGATGAAACAAGTAGACAGTATTGATACTATATGGCATCTCGTTTTGAAAGGCTCCAAAATACCCAGTGTCTTGAAAATCAGCATTTTCAATGCATCTACCAAACGCAGTGGAAACTTGTTTTTATTTGATCTTTTGGAGCCTAAATTCGTAGAACTGTCTAGTAATGCAACAACAGCTGGAGGAGCCACTACAAATGGTATAGAGAATTGCTTTGACAACTTGCGTAAGTCGATGCAATCTGCATATGCCATGACCTTTACTGACTTGATTACCTTGCAGGATTTTTGATCAAAACCATCGTCGAATCAACAATTGAAAACATACCTGGAGAGCCGGTCATCACTGATTATTACTTTCTGACACACATGATGTCCAAGTTTGTATGCTCTCAGGGCCAATTAATCGTGTTTGCGCATTTGAATGTACGTGTCATCTGCGATAACAGTGGTTCTGTTGTTGCTAAAGCAAAAATAGGAATGCCTAAAGTATCAACGAAAAGAGTCTCTGATGCTACTTGATCTGCTGGAATCAATGAGAAAGATCAAGGTTGTGTCTCTTGCCAACAGTTTTAGAATGGTCAACGAAAGCAATTTCAATTACAAAGTAGACGAGTACAAGGCAAGTTAATGGCTCAAGATGGTTTGTATAGTCTCAACTGACTATGCCATCTTTTAGGACAAACTTCAACATGCTCGAAATGTACGTTCGCAAGTGATTTCAAGGGAGCAGCATTTAACCATATGCTACGCATAGGAAATCAATGAGAAAAAGACTACAATTACTCGTTTCAAAGCTATTTGCCAAGAACTGCATGAGATTATCAATGAGAAAGAAGTGCAACAAAGAGACTTTGAAAGTAAAACAGTGCATTGTTTTTAAACTAAACAAGGTGGTGTATACTAATGTCATGCACATAGTACAATACGAAAAGAAGCGTCAAGAAGATTTGGCCAGAATGCGTGCTCAAGCGTACATAAGAAGAGACAAAATGATTGATAAGCACCGCAACACAATCAAGAAGATTCAAGATTTGACACTGTCAACATTAGCAGAGCTAAAAAAGAGAATGGTATAGAATTAGCCTGTGAAATGCTTCGGCATACAGTTGAACTAATTTGAATGGATGTAGAGCAAGGTGTCTAAGGAGAGAAATCACTGGAAGCAGAGATTTGTAGGATAGTGGTATGCATTTCTTTCACTGGCGCTTTACTGAATCAATGGCACACGTATAGAAAGACGAAGAGGACAGAATGAAGCGCTTGGCAATGAAGGAAGAACAGCTTATTAACATCTGGAAAAAGAAAGAGGTAGGGCAGGCTTTCGTTTACACCTAAAAGGATTCCCAACCTTTATTGCTAGTTTGATCTCTTGCGAGAAGTCAACATATTGAGATCAGAGAGAGAAGAGTTTATCAATATGTTTCAGACATTGCAAGCTAGCTTGATTGCAAAGAGCGTTGATCTGGATGCTTGAGCAAGCATAATAAAATTGAATATAAATGTGATTTTTACTTCTTTTTTTTTTTTTTTTTTTTTTTTTTTTGAAATCTTCAAGTGTGTGTTTATATATATATACATCTAGGCAGTTGCCATCTTCTTTTCAGCAGCTGGGACGAAAACGAAATCGTTTACAGTAAGAGCTAAAGCCTTGATCATGCGTCTGCAAGCAGCGAACCAAATAGCTACACTGACTGAGCCTAATACAGTATGTCAACATCTCGCTCGGTTGTATTCTCATTTTCTGTAAACCTACCTGCAGGAGCGAATGGCCATGACAAAATGCGTTGAGCAGGACCAAACCAGCCGGGAGGAAGATAAAATACAGCACTCTTTCTGAACCACATCACCATCACTAATTGCGATCCATGCACCAAAAACCAAAGCACAGACTTTACTTTGAGCTCAAAGGCAGTTTTTGAATAAGCAATGTCAGCATCTAGATCCATACCATATCCAATTAGACATTGGCGCATCCATCATCTTGATTCGTACTTACTCATCTTCTCGAGATCAGCAACCGATTTATCCAACTTTCTTCGTAATTTTGCCCATTTAGCAAATTCATCCTACAAACAACACAGGTTGAGTCCATGTTTTGCTGATCAACGAACAGGCTGCTGTGTATAATATTTACTTGAGAGCTAGTCTGTCCTAGTTCAGACTTTAGTTTGAGTGTATCTCGTTTCATCTTTTGTTGCTTAGCGACTCGAGCATCTTTGGTGATTTTCACATAAAGATCGTATGTCTATCATATCACGTGGGTCAGACTTTTCCACCCAGTATCATTTCAGCTTGACTTACAAGAGATGTAATGTATGAATAGCCCAAGAACAAGATAGATTCGGTTACCAAGACCAGTAAAAAAATAGTTAGAGGTAAATACATTGCAATTGTCAATGAAAAAGTGAAAGAAGACAATAATTCGCGCCAAAAAGTAATTGGTAAACACTTCTTCCAACAGCTTTACTCGTGACTCGTACGAGATTATGCTGGATCAATGAATGCCTTTAGGTGAATGAAACACCCTTGTGCTGCAGGCATGGCATACAGGGTTTGCATTCATGGTTCATCTGGTGTATGCAATGTTATCCCATCATTTACTTGTATCAATGACTGCAAGTAGAATGTAAAAGATGAGCGCATAAAAGTATCGTTTATTGATTGTTCTACCCAATTACATAATCTTCAGTCATCAGCAAGATGTCCTTGGAGAACTCGGCAGGCAATTGAGATTCAAGATTGTATATGTCCTCCACATCCACACCACATATAAGCTTATCGCTGGTAAATGACACTGACGCAGGGAAGAAGTCGTCGACGCTGTCGCCTGCAACAGAACATTCCAATATACCAGATCTGTTGCTGTTGTTGATGACAGGTATAGTCCACTCCAATACATTTCTTTGCGCATCAACAAAATAGGATCCATCCACTTGAGCTATATTGACTTTGGGGCCAGCACTACGCAATGAATTAGTCAACGCTGGAATGCACCCAACATGTAATCCACTTACGGTAAGGGTAAAGTGATCACAACATCATGCAATTCCACATCTGCTTCAAGCTCATACTCAATATTGACATCGCAGGTGCCATCGCCAGCTGGAGATGGCCAGCAATTGACTGTTGTAAGAGTCAGTTATTACACTCCCTCTATTAAGCACAACTTGGACCTACCTGTGATCGGTACATCTGTATCATCTTGTGATGTAAACTTCCATCGCACTACCTCCAAGTTTTGATTCACAGGGAACGGCCTACTGATATCCTTCATCTGGATGGAATGTCCCTGCTTAAAAGAGGATTTGTCTACATTGGGATGTGTCTTGAATTGAATGGCGCTGTCGTCGTTGGCGTGTATCTTGAAGCAAATCCGAGCACTAGCGGGATCTGCAATGCAAAGTGTCAACACACCGCGGATATCCAGTTGATCCAGATCTCCATCTCTATTCGCTGTCATGGATACGCTCTCCTCAATGTTGAGATGGATTCTAGAAAGCAAAGCATCAGTAATGCTTCGACAGGCTATCATCACTCTACTCACGGCCATTGATCTGTGTTGTGTGTAGCAGGAGCAGAACTCGAACGAGATGGTAAGTGAGCTTCATCCACAACGTCAGTTTTGAGTACTTTGAACAGAGCAGATGCCTTTGCTTTGCGTCCCAACTTCATGCCCTTGGCCTGCGAAACTGGAGGTGTTGAAGAGTGACTGTATGACAGAGGCCTATCGTACAATTGAGCTGATTTGTATGTATCGATGGAAGGTGAATAACGATCCATGCCAAAGCTCTGGCTTGTATCTTTTTCACTTCCATTACTAAAGTTGCCTTGCATGAATCCCTGTCCTCGTTTAGTTGCTTCTTTGCGCTGCATTTCAAACTGCTTGGCTCTTCTCTTGAGCTCCTCTTTTGCGTCTCGCTCTTTATTCTGTATGTCATGCTTTGTGAATACGCTGGCTCAAATGCCAGTGTGTCTCAATATACCGTACCTTGGCAATAATCTCTTGGTTTCTTTCTTCGTGGCTTTCCATAACAATATTGCTCTTTACTTGAGCCAATCTTACATTTTCTCTGTATCCCTCGGTGATGATTTCATCAAATGCGCATAAAACCTCGAAAGCTCTCTTGGAGGTGTCGTATTCAGTGCAATGTCGACATAGATCAGTGACCACACGAGCAAAAAGGCGCAGTGATTCAATATCTTGGAGGATGTTGGACTAGTTGAAGTGATGCATGAGCTCAGTAGTTCATCAGCCCTGCTGTGTGTCTGGTGTACCTGACGATTCGTTACAAGCACTATGAATAGCTCCTCCAATGGTTGGTACACATAACGCACATTCTCTGTCTCGATGGTTGTATGCTGCTTTCCTGCACTCGTTAATTTGGGAAATGCTGCTAATAATCCTTCTACACGAGAGCGTTGAATCTCACAAAACTGACGAGATAGAATAGCTAAGGAATCATAAAATGAGTCAATGTTGCTGTAGTATGGTTTTGTTGCCGATACCTTTTCCACTCTTGGTTACGATCGCTGCTACTAACACAACTTAATAAAATGTAGTTCTTTAGTTTCCATGGACATACGGCATTGTTTCACTCACCATGGCAGTATTCCAAGTTGTTTTGTGTGCAAAAGAGCTGCTTTTTATTGAAATCAAACGTTGTGTTGCAATACCATTTAAGGTTGACTTGAAGCTCAGTGTTAAAGAGCTTTACTTGTCGACCTGGAGCATGGCATGAGAGCTTGGATGAAATGGTTGATACACAATTGATTTTTACTACAGGCTTGAGACGTGTCTCACCAATAATTCTCCATGTTAACAGAGTGTTTGTGCATCGCCAGCCTGGTCTGTGAAAACATGAGCAAAAGTTGGGCTAGCATTGCCCATAGCCTGCCGTTATTGTAGCCTAACATGTTGGCCTAACAAAGGGTTAAAGGATGTACTGGTATAGCATACGATATATCTCTGATATCAGCTTATCATACAACGCAATGCTGGCATTTTGTAGCTAATACGTTGTATAGCGGAATATGCCTACACTTATGGAATCAATGTTGCATGAAACACAGAACAATATTGTGCAAAGAGTAACTTTATTATCAAGAGTATTTCATAGCTATGCCCAGATCGAAATTGTGCGTCGATGGTGGAAATAGCAATACCTTCTGAAGAATCAGATAGTGTCCTTCATCCCTTACAAATTCTCTTTTATGCGCTCATAGGTGGCTTTAATCTCATCCATTGGCTTCTTTAATGTATTCCAACGTACACCCAATCCAGTTTCTCTGTCAGGCTTAGGAATGACATGGAAATGAACGTGAGGAACTGCTTGATTGGCAAGAGGCCCATTGTTCTAATAAAGCGATGAAGTATTGAAAGTGCATCTTGAAATATGGGATCTTACCTGCAACACATTGTATTGAGCAAAACCGCCTGCTGCTGCAATCTTTTTGGCAATGGGCATCACATCAGTGAGATACTCATCGGGTAATTGATGCATAAATTCAGCGTGATCTGTACAGGACATTGGGCTCATCAATCATGGCTGTATAAGCTTCCATCGCTTAAATCTACTCACATTTGGGAATCACCAACTACGTGTACGCGGATTAGTTTACATTCATGCAACATCATTTAGAAACTTACAGAATGACCCTCACTAAGAGGTTCGATGTCCATGAAGGCATAACTACAGACACAAGAAGATATGTTACGATATACACTCATCCAAATGCTCTGATCACTTACGACTTTTCTGTTTCAATAAGCTGGAATGATGGGATCTCTTTTCTGCATTATTGTTGAGTATGATGTATCTATCTCCAATACATCGCATGTATACCTTATAATCTTACAAAAGATACAGTTGTCTGTGAGATGATTATGAGTTGCTGAGGTAGACATGGCACGTTGCTTGCAGAATTGAAGAGGTGTTGGTCGAAGAAAAGGTGTTGTTAAACGGAATAAATGCGTCATTTGTTTGTTCAAGCGTGTGCGTGTGTGAAACTGTCATTTTCTCTTGGCTCCCAGAATATCTAGGTGGATGATGGGCAAGCACTTAAAGTCACTGTTGTCGCATGTCGAAAAGGGTGACACTCCATATAGAATAGAACACCACAGATAGTGTATGATTTATCAAAGTCGGGGCAGTTTATTTTACAAATCATGAATTTGTTAGATCGATTGATAAATTTCTCTTATTGCAGCTTTTTCTTCCGCTTTTCTTTCATACAGTGTTAGCCTGAATGTTCTCTTTTGCTAGGCAGTTGACCAGCAGGATTGTCGAACTGAGTCTAGGAATTTCAATCATGAATGTTGTGTCTCTCGAAACTGGAGATCCGCTACCAGTACCTCGGCAAGACACATACAAGATTGAGTACGGTATTACAGGTATGCAAACAGAGGTTGACTTGTGTAGCAGGAATCACTTGTCTACTCAAGCCAGTAACACTATCCAAGATCGATATGGTGGATCCCATGAGCCTGAGGAGAGCAACCAGCTCCCATGAACGAGAGAGTTCATTGACCTTATAGATGTAGGTCCAGCTTGAAAATGGAGGGTACTATGTGCCCTGGTTTTGCGAGCGTGCTCTGGTACGGCATCAATTACATGGACCCAGTTGGCATTGGGGAAGTAAAGGGATATGATCAACCAGATGACAACTACTTAGTACTCATGGATACGATGAGAATTGGAAAGATATCGAAAAAGCTGATTGACAAGCACTCAAACAACAGCATACTAAGAGTACAAGTGATAGGCAGTGTCATGGTGATGCTAATCAAGAGACATTGGGCAGGCATTCATATGTCATTTTATATCACCACTACCTTTGATAATGGTTTATATGTGATGTTTGAATTCACACTAATCAAAATACTAACCGATATATCGCGGCCAAGATCTCCTTTGGCGGTTGTAGAGGATCTCTTCCTTATCAAATGAAGTTTTCACAAATGTCAGCAAAGCAAGAAGAGACCTGGCCAAGTAATCCTGTCATGTCAGACCATATCGCCTCTCAATCTCTCTTCAATTGCAAACAATAAATTACCTCCTTATCAAGTAGCAGACCACGCATATTATCATCGAAAAGCAATTACAGTGTCTTCAGGGCCACACGACTTATGAATAAGTCATTAGTATGCAGATTATATGGTATCAATCGTTACAAGATATCTGGGAGCGTCTTACTGATCTACGATATTGGATGTATACGTGGGGCAATATTTGATTTAGTACCTGGAATGCATCCCAATTCATTGAATGAAGTTGCAATAGTAATAGTGGAGTATAAATAGTCCTGCTTGATTCCATAGATGAATCTTTAGTTTCGTATCTGGTTTGATTCAAAAGTCTTCACTTCAAGATAAAACGGTTTCCAGGTATTGACCCTTAAACTTTAAATCAAAGACTCAATGTGTTAATGTGAAATCTCAAGATGAAAGGTCTTAATGTTGCTAGTCGCATTGAAAACGCAGATTAATACCTTCAAAAAAAGTATTAAAGTTTTTATTATATTATAAATTTCATCCTGCTAGACCAGCTAAAGCAGAAGCGTATCCAGATGGTATCAGATTTGTCGCCTCTGCAGGAATAGCAGCGCCAACACCTGAAGGTAAACTACCTACGATACTACTCACGCTGCTAGGAATATTGGCCAGACCGCCTGAGTCCGATAACGCAGACAACAAGGTGGAAATCTCTTTCAATGCAGCTGATGATTGACCGTCAATAGGACATGCAAAGGAGACTGAACTCGAGAAAGGGATACTGATGGGGATACCAATGATGCTCACTGTAGCTACTACCTTGTAATCCAAATTAATGTTTTTGGCGGCACTGCCATCAATACCACAATCCGACATGAGCTTGGTCACCACTGCTTTGGTCGTATCCGCCATCAAGTTCATGGAAATGGTGAATGGAAAGCTAATGTTGGTCACTGAATGAGAGCCAATATGTAGATCGTTTAATGTACCACCACCCAGTTCGGTGCTATCGCCATGGTAATTAGCCTATAAATGATTACATTTAAATGGGGTTTCCATGGTTTCCATACACAATGATCTCTACTTACCGTTGCGACTAGTGATTTGAAGGTAACACTTTCAATATTAGGGTTCTTGACAGTGAATCCCAAGGAGACATTTAGATTGGCTGTAGTCCCTGCTAGATTAAACGCAGGTTCGCCTTGTACACCTGTGAAATCTACCGAGGGCGTTTTGAAGAGAGCAGCTAATACACCGACGACAATGCCAATTGCAATGATAATCAGCAAGAGAATACATGAGAGCCATCGACACCAGCGAGGACAGCAAGTGCAGCATCCACAACAAATGCTATCACAGCATGATCTGCGCTGATTGTGCACTCTGGAATATTTTTCATTGGCATTGTATTCTGCTGCAACTTGACTAAATCGTTGTTGCTTTGTCAATAATGGCTGTGGACTTTTATTGTAGTAGCCATCTGTAGTAGCTGGTTGTGGTTTTGCATCGTAGTGAGGGTATTGGTTCTGTTGTGAGTAAGTCATATCTGACATGGCATAGGCATCGTGCTGATAATTGTTGTGATACTGCTGTTGTTGCGGTTCGTAATCATAATAATGTTGCTGCTGCTGATAGTAATTTGACATGATTTGAAAATGACAAGAAATGAAGGGGGGAGAAAGAAGGGAAAAAAAAAGAGGCGAGGAGGATAGGGGGTTGCTATTTTATCAAACTCTGAAGATTCAACAGAATTATGATCAATTAAGGGGGAAGAGAGAGAGAGGGGCAGTAGAGGCAAGCACATTTAATTAGAAATTAAAGAATGAGAGATCAAGCCAATCATACATTTGAAGCTATATTCCTGAACACAACCTTGTGCTACAGAGAAAGCGAGACACACAAACCTTGTTGCCATAATATTACATGCGTTTCATCCTTGCTCTCATTCAGCCAGCGCACTGACGCTTGCCCTTGTCATTCATACGTGAAACCCATCTCATATGCGTTGTTTATTTGTCATGAATTGGATACTGTGGGGGCAGTGTGATACCTAATTGCTTACGAAATTCATCCAAAGGTGTATGAAAGTGCTCTTCAAAATAGACATTCATCAGAGGAGTGCAAGATGCACCACATTGCAAAGCCCAAGGCACATAGCCAGCATACAGTCGCTTTCGTTCAGGCCAAGTCATTCTCAAGGGACCAAACACAGATGCCAGCATTGTCATGGGAAGGCCCGTCTGAGCCCATTCAAACCACTTGAGAGCAATCTCCTCCTCTACAGTGACACCCAAACCAGTGAGTGTATGGAAGAAGTCATGGATTTCACGATAGCGCTTAATCACATAAGCCAGTTCCTCATCATCCACGTACTTGACATCACAGCGCGTGTCTGGTGTCACGCCCTCTGCTTCCAACCAGCTGATATACGTCTGTCCAAAAGTACCTGGTGCACACGTCTTTTTCAATGCTTCAAAATCGAGAGTTTTTGTGTTGATGATAGGACGTTCACGTAGAATGCGTCTGCCTACATCGGATGCCAGCATCTGGTCTCTCATGCGAGCCAAAAAGACACGGCCAGTAGCTTCTCCCAAGGTGGCAATCATATCTAGTTTATAAGCAGCAATCAACAAGCATGTCAAAGTGACACATACAAAGCGAAACTTACCACCACGCAACGGATTATTCAATGCTGCCACAGCAGAAGCAGCTGTCAATACAGTTCGTTCAATCTTGGAGATGGGGATGTGTGTCTCGTACAACTTCTTGCCTGCAGGAGAAGGAGTGCGACAGTCTAATTCATATTGACAGATAAGCCCATTGTGTCGGATGACGATTGCTGCTAGTACAAACCATGCTCTGCTGTTCCTGCCGTTGCCAATGCACGAGAAAATACACGGATATTGGATGCTTGCAAGCACTGTTTCTTGAGTATTGTGAGCGGACGAGTTGAACGTTGCATGATGGAAATTGTTGAAACAAAAACAAGAGAAAAAAGAAATTCAAATGCCAATGCCGGGGAGGCTTAATTTTGATGCGCAAGCGTGAGTGTAATGGCCATCATTTGAAACACATCGCTTCCCCTTTTTCTCGTCTATACTCAATCCGCACCATGAACAGCTCATGGCAAACACTTCCAACAAAGCACTCTGGCATATCTTTAGCTCTGTTAAACAAGTGAGCGACCTAGTGCAATTACAGCTGGTCTGTAAGCGAGTTACCTCGCCTAACAAAGACTTTACCACACCGCTTGCATAGATCAAACGCCGTTCCTCATACCATATGCTCAGACTTTGGAGCATTCCACATACCAGCCGCGTTTCCTCGCCATGGCAATAGATCTTGGTAACTGTTTTCCAACGCATCAGTACGCTCAGCCTAAAAAGTACAAAGAGTTCATCCATACAGTAGCGCGTTTGTGTCCTCCCATTGTTCGGATTGCCGTTGGTTTGAAGGCCCTGTCGAGTTCATTTTACCGAAACCTGTTGGATCTGCATCAACAAGGTTATCTTCAGCAGCTACAATCCCTGTCTGATTTCAGCTACCCAGAGGCTCATGTGTCTGAAATGAACTATTATTGTCTAGCTGTTGCCATGAAGGCATCACTCACTCGTGTGTCCATTGCCAAGAACCCATCCAGCAAGCTGTTTGGTGATCATCAGTCTGAAATGAACATGAGGGAACACTTGAAGGCATTTCCTCGTCTAAAGCAACTGGATGCGTCGTATAAAGGCGAGGGTTTTCTGTATGGAGCAGATGTTTTCATTGCAAAATGCATTGCCCCAACTGTCAGCATTCATGCCTATCTCACTGACTTTGGTGATTTTCGATTGCTACCATTTGATCTCAATACGGTAAAACGACAGCCTTAGACCAAGCATCCGCAGCTTAAAGCAATGAACATCTCGAAATGCTCCATGTTTGGGACAAAAGCTATTTTCATGACGGTGTAAACTAGAGACAGAGAAGCCGGATACAAGCTCATTGATTTAGAAAACACAAGAGACGGTGCATATGAGATGGAGCTTGCTTTGAACCATTTCAATTTCGCAATGAATATGCCTCCTGTTCGAATTGGAAGTTGCACAGGCTGCAGAACTGCCCTTCCAGAAGACTTAGCTACCAAAGATGTGATTTATGCCGTGTAAATAAAAGCCATAAAGCAAAATATAACCAAATTTGACAGCTTTCAAGCCTTCATATCTTGACATGTAGACCTTTATGAGCCACCGGAATAATGCCAAACAATTGGACTTGAGTAGTAGTAACTTCCTGACATCTTTGCTCAACTTTTTGGGGACTCAAAAAAACATGGCCAAAATTCGACCAAAAAGCATGAGGTGCCCCTCATGGTTTTCATCGAAAATCAAACGATCGCATTTTTGACCTTGATAATGAAGGCTTTTACTATGATATATCTTGAATCAAAACGTTTCTATCGATCCAAAGCAACCTCTGAAGCTATTTTTATGAGGCTTTCATGTGCAAAATATGGCTATTTTCGCTAAAAACCCCATTTTAATTTTTATTAAATTGCTCAATAATTTCAGCCAAAACATTTACTACAACTAGCACCATCGGAAGCGCCTTGAAAAGTACTTCAAGAATGTATTATGAAGCGTAGGATGATCATCACAGTTTATGTAGTCGAATACCACAGAATAGATTAAAGAAGTCGACAAAAGACGAAATCTGTCCAATCTTGAACAAAAAAAAAAAAAAAGCTGAGTTTGTGTTGATTTTGGCGGCGGCGGCTTGCTGCTGGCTGACCTAAATACCTTTCTATTGATGACAATGATAATTGCGATGCTGATTAAATAAGAATCATGGAATTGAAAGGACAATTACTTGGCACTAATACTTTTTTTGGGGAGCTTTGCTTTATTAAGGTGTATTTTCCAATGACAGTATCTCAAAAAAGTCGCTGTAGGTCTTACGCAAGTCTTGTATTTACTTATGACCAGCTTCATGTCGCCATCTTATTAAGAGCATCAGCAGCAGCGAATAGTATGACAATTCTACTATCAGAAAATGGAGAATGTGGTTTACAAATGCTGCATAAAGCTTAAATTTTCTTTCACATCGTCTCAATAATAGGCTTCGTTTGATATCAGTGTATAAGCAAAAAGAGTGCTGAGGGAGATAACTCCTCTCCCCCTCCTCTAGGCTCTGATATAACCTTTCTTTTACTAATTAATTAATTAATTGCAATGCTGACATCGAGCATAATGAGATACATCGGCTAGTCTGTATATACCCAAATGCTCTGCTACAATTATCTTGCAGCGTGGAACGCATCCAAAAGTTGTTCCTTCATGAAGCTACCATTGTCGACGCTGATTCACAAAACCGCTGATTCGCTACCAACATGCCTCAGACAGCCATTGACAACATTAAAGTCATCAACTATTCTGCAAAAGCGTACTTGGTAAAGCTGTGCGTATCAGAGCTCTCTCTAATTACGCAATATCTGCAGATTCAAGCAGATGATGTTGTCCATATGGAACAAGATATGTACAACGCCATGTGCTTGGCAAGCAAGTACCACAATGATTGCATTGTGGCACACATCAATTGTAAAACCTTCAAAACGTTTGGCACTTTTTATGACAGGTGCTTCAGTTTGATTAGCAAGTAGTGGGTCTCTTCGAATGACACACTGGATAAAGACGTTAGCTATCAAAATACCGTAATGAGACTAAAGAAGCCACTCGCTTACCCATTTCATGTACTGTATCATGTAGGAAGCGTGACGCCTGGCAGTACGTAGTTTGTCTTGAACAATGAGTATTACCGGTAGAATCACTGGTGAAAGCTGTTAGCATTGCTAAAGCAGACATTTCCAACTTTGTTCATCCTGTTAATTCACCTTAAACCCAAACCACCGGGTCTGCCTTCAGTTTCATAAGGTGCATTACATCTAGATCATCAATGCAACATACTCAATCTGTATACTACATCGATTCCATCGCTCTCAAGCCAATAATAGACCAAAATTCAGCCAAATCTGGTGAAACTACACCCCCCTCTGCCTCCCTCTAGAGACCGTTTTGAGTCGTCAAAATGGTACCAAACGATTGCTCTCGACGAGTACTTGCTTGCTGTAGCATTATCTTAATTTTTTGGGGGTCGAAAATTATTGATCAAAATCCTCTCATTTTCCATGAGGTATCCCTCTTGGTTTTTGTAAAAAAAATCAAATGATCGCGTTTTTCACACCAAAAACGACGTTTTTTAACATGACATGTATTAATGAAATAAAAGCTAAATGTTCAATTTATCACGTAAAATTACTATTTTGGACAATCACTAATGAGAAACTTGAGTTTTCGACTAAATAAGCGTTTTTGGTTTTTGTCAATTTAAAAAATATTTTTGGTTGAAAATTAAGCAGTTAGTAGTACCAAACGATAGAGAAATTAAAGAAGTACTTGAATTTATTAATAAGCTAAGAAGGTTTTGTATAGCATTTGGGGAGTAATGTTCGATAAAAAGTTTTTTTTTGTCAAATTGATCGTTTTTATCCAAAAAAAAAAAAAAAAAAAAAAAAAAAAAAATAGGATAGCGGAGATTGACTCATTCTCTAGCATCAGCATTGAATAATCTCATGCTTGAATGCATGAAACTAATCGTAAATGAAGGCAGTTTGCACAGCAATTGGTACCAAAATATAGCAAAATTATAAACTGTACGCAAGTATAAATACTTGGTACTATTAGTAAGGGGTAGTTTTTCTGCAGCGTGTTTTTTAAAGGTTTCAAGGCAACACATCATACAAGATCAAGCCTTGAGCATTAGCAGTTTGAAAATGATCGACATCAGATCCTTTATTGAAGGACTTTAATCAGCTTCTGTTTGAAAATCAATGTTCGTAAAAGCATGTCCACTTTAACATTTACAGACATTTACGATTAGTGAAACCTGTGTAAAAGCTGTCAGATCAAATGCTCTGGTCACTGGATCTTGAAGTGCGAATTAACGTTGTAGTAGTCACTCGTGAATGCTGCACATTTGTCATGAATTTCGTAGCAGGAAAAAAAAATCACCATTTCTTTATCAAATTTATACATGATGAGTACACCCAATGCTACTCCAGCGCCAGTACCAGCACCTAGAAAGCGCATTGTCCGTCGTAAAAAGAAGCAACTCACACCCAAACAAAAGCTGGTGAAAGAGAGTGCCGAGCAACGTTTCAAGATTGAGAAGTTGGTATTTGTATGGCAAGAGAAGCTGTTTTCGCAGCCAAAGACATCAGTCCATACCCTACAACGAGCAGCGACCTATTTGCAACCAAAGACGTACGAGGAGGTTGTTGAGGAACGTGTAGTACAGGAATGGTGTGGTTATCCACTATGCGACGATGCTCCCAAGTTACAGCAAGTGCAAAAGTTCAAAATTTCACTATCTAGACGCAAAGTGTATGACCAAACTGAACTCGCCAATTATTGTTCGGATGCCTGTTACCATAAATCAAAATACTACACATTACAACTATCAGATGAACCTGTTTGGTACCGTGATTTGAATCAGACACCCACAACACACATTGTATCCAAGGAAGATGATTTTCAGTAAGTTGATTCATGCTTGAGAGAAATGTCAAAAGAACTGACATAACATTGTCTTGATAGAACTGCTGTACAACAAGAGAAAAAGAAGATTCAAGTGCAAAAGTCAAGTGAAGAGGTGCGAGAGGAATATGTGCAACATTTACTAGGCAGTGTGCCCAAGGATACAGATGGAAAATTTCAAATCATAGAAAAATCAACTGTAGCACCACCAACTGCTCCTTTAAACACACAGGCAGGTGTGTATGACACCATTGAAGGATATCGTATTGAAATCAAAAAGGACGGCAAAACACCTACTACTATGATCTTGAAGAAGAAGAAGAAGAAGGAGGAGGAGGAGGCAGAGATCCGAGCAGAACAAGAGATCAGCCAGGAGCAATCAAATCAAGTCGATGAAGAACACTTGGATCCTGAAGATCCTGATGCCTTGTTTGAAACAATGATGATGTTGAAAGACATGAATATGGACAAGCAAGATCAGCCAGAAGCAAGTGGAATTCCATCAAAGCAAGCAGAAACACTATCGCCTACTCAAGTAACCGCAGTACAAGAGCAACAAGCTCCTGCGCCCGTCAAAGCTGTGCCTACTCCACCTAAACCAACCACAAGATCCGCCACTGAGAAGTCTCTCGAACCCAAAAAGAAGGGGCCAACATCAGCAGAGCCAGCTACGCAAGATACCAATATCATCAAAGTAACTACACCCACCACCCCACCACCCAAACCAAAGAAATCCATCAAGAAGAAAAAGAGGATACCTGAATTGTCTCTGTTTGGCACCATTTGGACTATGTTGGATCACATGACGACCAAAGCAACACGGGTTTACTTGAACGAGTTGCAAAGTAATCATCAACGAGTTGATGTAAGCCATTTATTAGCAACTGAAAATGACCTCATGGATGAAGCCATTTACCTAAGAGGTCAAATTTTCAGTGAACGCATCTTGGATACGTAAGTGTACTACAGTAGTGGTGATAGCAATGCAAATAACTTACACAATTGATAGATATGGTATTATCCGTGCTCAGTTGGATATCAAGGAGAATTTAGAAGATGATATCGTGAATGTCATCAAGACCTTCAAGCTCTCGGACGCATCGATGGTTGCATTAAATCCAGCTCAATGCTACATGATGGCTCTGGTCTTGATCAAATCATTAGCGGATATTTTGCTTACTGATTCAGATTGGAAACTACAGTTTGAAAATTGCTGTAAAACAGTGGATCAGTCGACTGATATGGTAGATGCTTGTGTTCGTGTATTGAAGGTGGCAAGCGTATAGACGTATCAATAAAGGTGGACAAAACTTCTAGAAATGATTTCTCTTTATTTACCGAGGTTTGACATTGAAATTATTATGCAAAATGTCTTGGCTTCTCCCATGTCTTGCTGCTCCCAGTAGTACTAGTGTGTGGAGTAGTTAGGCGTCTTGTTTTAAATAATACGATCAAATGAAAAGGTAGCATTGGATTCATGTGTAGAAATCCTCTGCGATAACATGCTCATTATTGTATGAAATTTTTTTAAATGAAAAGGCTGCATTAAAACATAATTCATCCATGTCAAGTTTTCTATTCTGGGATTTAAGGGCAAAGTCAGTGAAAGGTTGTCTTTTTGAAGTATATCGATGCCAATCTTGATCTAAAGAATGAATGACGCATGGGTGCTATCGATCTGTATATTCACTGCTATTGATTTATGAGACAGTCGAAAACTCAATCTCTTGCTAATCACATGTTTTTTGTATCAGTCCATCTTTCAGTGATCTAGCATAGTACTACAAATAGAGTCATGTAGAATGCTTCGAGTTTACATGGAGTTACATATAATGGCTCTTTATTCTCCATCAGCACATGAACGATGCTCAAAGATTTCAGGTATTCATGACTGATCTAGGTGTAATTAGTAGACTTAAAAACCCTTAAATGGTCCTTGAATCTTAATGTAAATCAGGCACTGGCGTAGCAGTAGACCAGCCACATCTCATTCCAGTGCTATCTTGATACTGCATATTGAAACTATGTATGCAATCAATGTACTACTATAAATGCTTCATCATGTATATAATGCATATGAGCAAAGCTTACTATGTGCACATTTGCTTTATACACACAATCAAACAAAGAATATATGAGACTCGGGCCGATGTGTGCCATTTATATACTACCTAGTGAAGATGCCCATCCATTCATACATACAGGACATTTGCTGCTTCTTTTTTCCCAACGTCTCCACAAGACGCATAGGGTTTCCGTCTAGTTGTCCGAAATGAGACTCATCGATGGGATAGAAACAGATGTACTTGCCCTTAATACAACTCACAGATACATATACACATATGGGCTTCCTCTCCTTAATATTTAGGGTTCTTCTATTTCTTCATGTTCATGGAACATTGGTATGCAAACCAAGCAAGGACAAAGGAAAAAGGAGATGCCATTTTGTTTATTAATGTACAAGTTTTGACATTGACAAATGATCAGGTCCTTTTTTTTCACTTCTTTCCTTACAAAACAGCATATCATGGCCCCTAGCACTGCCACCACCACGCAGTTAAATGGGCACTATGCAAATCAATATCCCAATCAGAATGACAAACTGCCACTACTGCATTTACCGCACAACAAAGCCTATACTCGCTATGCACCTAATATCATCATTGCATTGTCTTCCTTGTATGTGGTATCATTTTTGCTACATTACATTATCAGAAAATGCAGGAAATATCGAGACAGGAAGCTACAGCGAGAAAAGCAGCACCTCAAACAAGCTTGGAAGAAAACCATGGCTAAATTTGAGCTACAATCTAAGCACAATCTGCTGCTATATCCAGATTCTGCCTACAACAAAGAGCAATCCTACAACTCATCAGCTTCCTCAATCACCTTGAACTATTCATCCTGTACATCGCCAACATCTCCAAGTATTACTGCTACTCCTGTAGACATTAGTTCCGATAAGAAGCATTGCCATCAACCACATTCGCCTTCTTCGTCTCTATCCAGCTTTGCCACAACAGATACAGCTGCTGGTAACTCGATTCAACTTGCTAATCATCATCCCATCATTGTAGAGCCAGCATTCACAGAGAAAGTAGCCTCGATAAACAGAGAGTCGATGAGACATGATGATCGGCCTTCTCGGCACATGTTTGGCAGCAACAAATTGGCAAATTATTGGAAGATCAACAACAACAAGAGATTAAACTTGCTGTGGCAATGGAGTGTAGCCTTGGGATACTGTGAATATAGCCATGCTAAATATCTTGATGATATGGTGAGGCAATTGCAGAGATACAATATTGATGTCTCTACCACTGTAAATCGAGAGAGAGTTGTGCTTGAAGATGAATAATACATATACATATAAATCATAAAAACTACACATCAGTCGTATCATATAACACGCTTATATACCTATGTATCATGCTGGCAGAAGCTTTGTATATAATAAAACTCGTTTCTGTCTCTTTCAACTCTCCTTGTATTCTTGTACTAAATACGCCGAAGGGCTCTACTCGTATTAGAGCCCAAGTCCTATGTATGTTGCAGTGCGTATCGAATTTTCGTTGAGCTTGCTCAGAGTTGACTACCTCATCAAGACTCTTATCGAATGTTTCTATGTTTGCTTGTTGCCATAATTTCGGGTTACTATGAACTCTTGCTGCTATTCAACAGAGCGGTGTCCTGATGCTTAACAATCTAAAGCTTGATACAAAAGATGTTGTTCAAGACACGTTAAAGTATCAAAAATTGCCTCTTTATTATGAAAATTTGAATAACTATTTACTCTTCAAAGAAGCAAAGTAAAGAAAAGGCATCAACAAAATAGAACGTTTGTCTATCAAAACAGCAAAGCAACAACAACAACAACATGACTCATTGCAGAACACAAATCAATGATGAAATGTACTTGGACATTACGACAGTGCCATCTCTACATACTATGATGATAATTCCCTCTAAATTAAACGACAAATAAACAGATTTAGTCCTATTTTGTCTAAATAAAATTCATTAGGAACTTGTATTTGGCTATGACGAAGGTTCGCCATGATAAATTGAATCGTTTTTTTTTCCAAACTATTATAAATCAGTACTTGCATGAATCATGATGATATAATGAAAAACACAGGGATCAAGGAAGTTATTTGAAAATACAGCAATGCCATGGATTGTAGGAGCCAGGCAATGTCTATAGGAGAGTACCTTTATTACTCAATTGCTTTAATGTGATGCGAGACATCCAATTGACGTTCCAACGGTTGCTCAAAGAGTGGACATGACGCATGTGCTGTAGATTCCAAGCTTTGTAACCACTTGATTGCATAAAGCAAGGGTCAAAAATAACGAATGATGATCCCCTCATGTACACTGCATTCTACACTACTACATTCAGCTTCTTGATCCAATATGGGGGGTGGTGTACAGAAATAAAATATGTGTCAAGTTGTGTAAAATAGCTAAAATTCAATGACATTCAGCAAACATACATACAATACGCATATGATGTCATTTGCATAAGGATGCTTTGCAAATAAAGGGGGAAGGTATCACAAATGATGTTATGCTGGGTAGTTTATTGGCGAAATAGAAGAGATTAATATATGGGATATTGGAACATTATTATAATATTATAAGTTTTAAATTGGCTGTAAATTGCCGTCCATTAGAAAAACCTTCGAAATAGACTGTTGAAACTCGAATCTTTGACCTTCCATCCTTCTACTTGATCTGTCAATGCTGTTCCTTCTTCGATCTTTTCATCCACCGCCTGCAATGGAACCGCCGGCTGTATTTTGTGTTTGTAGAATGAATTTTTGTACAGGTTTTTAATGAATAAATTGTAAAATTATATATAAATGCAGAGAAAAAAAGAACAGTTTAGTTGATAAAGCACATAACAATGACAACAATAAGAAAAAAAAAAGCTGAAGTATACTACACATGTTGCGATTGAATTACCTTATCAACCTCCTGCTGCTGTTCTTCATCTTCCAACATGCTGGCATCATCCGCATCCGTGTATTCCTGAGGCCGCATTCTCAACCATTTCATCCGAGGTCCAGCACGAGATCTCTCATTCACTCTAAATCCAAAAATGCGTGGCTGATATATATGGGGTTTGGGTTTGGGAATCAGTTCAGAGTAAGTCTCAAACATCAAATGCGCAAATGTCGTTCCAAAATGCGAGCCTATAGGTAGAAATCAGTAGCCATTGAATAAACCCCATCTGCAAACTCACCGTCAATGTTTTGGAATATGGGATTGGGCGGACAATACAGGTCCATGCACGATGGACAGTATAATCGAACACTCTCTCGAGCCACTTCATCGTATCTGCCGCACGGAATTACAGGACATCTGTAGCAATAATAACGAGGGCAAACACCAAACTGTTCGTTCGAGAATCTCTCTGCCATCACTCGTAAACCATTACGAGTAACTAGAAACCGTTGATGAATCAGCCCATACAACATGGCTGCATAGGGCTCCACTACATTTGGATCCACCCATCCAGAGTGACGTGGCTGACGAGGTGCTTCCTTCCAAAATCCATCATCCTCTTCTTCCTCCTCTTCCTGCTTGAATTGCTCCTCTTTTTCTTGTCCATCCTCCTCGTCTTCGTCCGAAATATCTTCAGGCTCGATATCTAAAATCATCTCCAATGCTTCGTTGTAATACGGCACAATTGCTGAAAGGCCGGTCAAGTTGAACTCGTCCTCGATGAAATCCTCTGGTACTTCCAAGTAAAACTCGTGCCCTGACAGCGAGCAGAACCAGCTTATCCAGCTCTGCAAAGAACCATCTGAATTTGACTGAGAGTCATCGTTTTCTTGTCATAAAAAACTAAGTTTAGATCAAAACCATTCAAACGCGCAATGTGGACCTTCATCTCTTACCATCGTAATCCAACTCATTTTCGACTCTACTTGTATTGAATATTCTATCCATCGATGCCACCTTGAATCGTGTTGAAGGTTATGTAGTTGCAAAAGAGTAGAGAAAGAAAAATCTCGCTGGTCGAAAAAAAAAAAAAAAAAAAAGAAAAAAGAAAACCAAATGCCCACACCAATTCATAATAACCATGCTTCGACGTCATTCGTCAGTTGTTTTGAATGTCCATTGGAATAAGCTTTTGGCCTGAACAGCATCTACATTATTGGTTCATGGCAGATATTGGGAGGTAAACCTTATTGCGATATGTAGGCGAGATGGTATGTTGGGCAAAGACTTGAAATGTCGCTCGTCCAAAGGATATTTCGTGATGGCAACGTTGGGCAAAGTGTCTATGTTTTTATCTGCCGTCATCCAAATGTTGCGAGAGAGATCGGCATTCTTCAACATGAGAAGAACAGAAAGAATATATAGAGCTGGTCTGCGGAATTTCCATTGCTGATCCAACCTACAACGTAACATATATATCTGGGTTACCTAGTAACAACCGGAGATGCTCCACATGTTCCAACATTGTTCTTGACCAATGCTCTCAGTTACCAAATAGGCTGTATCCTGACAAATGTCATTCTGTATACCACTACAAGATCGCTACGTTTGAAAAAAAAAAACCCCCCTTTTGCCCAGAAGCATCAATTAAATTACATCAAGGAAAGAGCTAAAGAAGCATTTACCGACATTTTGAGGAGTAGCAGAAGAAACATGCAAATCAGGTTAGGAAAAGGAGCATTGGGCGACGGCCAGAACAGCATTGAGGAACGCCAATCTCATAAGCATTATCTTGGGATGAGGCTGATCGAGACAGAGAGAAAAGGTTTAATTCCAAAAAGGTATTTCCATACTAGAGTCATGAGTAGATCCCCCAATTTTTTCTAATCACCCTATGATTTTGAATGTATTTACATATGATGTCAGTGGCATCAATGCACGCACACACAGTGAGAACAACAACAGCCAATCTCTACAACTCCAAGTACCTGGGATTTCAACTCCTCGCAAAGCAGACTAACGAGAGAGCAATCGACTATAAAACGGCAGCATTTGAATCTTTCATTTTTTTCTCTCTCTCTCTCTCTCTCTCTCTCTCTTCTATTCTCACATTACTACTTTTTCATCTATAACAAAATCAAAATTACAAATATGGAACACTCTAGAAAATGCATGTCTATCGAAGCTATTGTTGATCACAATACCACTTCAGAATTACCATTATCACCACCCGATTCATTCAAGAGCAGATCACCCACACTATCACCCAACATGGAGTACATGACATGCTCTTCTCCCACCACATCAGAAAGAAGAAACAGCTTCCAATTGCCAATGTCTGTTGAAGAAAGAAGATACCGAAACAAGCTTGCCTCTGCCAAATACCGCGCCAAGAAGGTTTGTTTGCTCATCGCCAATGTCATGAAAGAGACATGCTCATATATCATTTCATTTTTTATAGCAAGCCAGTATGAAATCAATGACAAACAAAGTATCTCAATTGATGGCAAGCAACTCCTCCCTTCAAAGAGAATTAAGCAAAGTCAAGCAAGAAAACGAAGTGTTGCGTGCCATGCTGATGAGCCAACAACCGCAAAACAGTGCTTCCTCTGTCGCCCCACCACCTCAATCGCAATCGCATCTCCAAACATCCGCATTCTATTAAGCATTTCATTCTCTCTTCATATTCTACTCTACTACTACCTGCTGCTTTTATTGTAAATTTCTTTCTTCCTTTCTCTTCTCCTTTTCTAGTATACCTTTCTTCCTTTCTATATAGTTTGTTTTTTTAAAAAAAAAAAATTTATTTACATATTAAAAAAATTGCTCTACTTGTGTACAAACCAAAATGCTACTGAGAGTTTTACAACATTCCCAGGTCAGAAAATCGCCCCAATCGAGATTGTGATAAGGTTATTGTTTCTATATGGTTTAGCAGGATATGTCACCACTGCTACCGCAACTATACCATACTTCGGCCGCAGTTTTCAAATGGAGTAAAGCTCATTATTCAAACAAAGTTTAATTAAGGATATCATTTTCAGAATGCCATGTTGTACAACATCCAGGTTCTCTATATCAAGGGTTAACAGTTCACAAGTTCTAGACTAGTCATCATTGAATGTATTACAACGCAATGGATAAGCATCATCATCATCATTATCGTTTACTACGCCATCGTCATCTATATGTGTTCTCTTTAGTCAGCAGCAACAGAGATGAATAGTGTATACCCGGTGTATCTAGGATCAAACGGCTAAAAAAAAAGCGAAACAGTATGTGAATCATATCACAATGACGCCACTTGTCTGCTCATCACGCCCCTCTTTTTGTATATCTACACCACACACTTTTATAGAATAGAATTGAAAGGCCAGAATTAAAAATATAAAAAAAGAGTTATCACCCTGTCCAACCATCATTCAGTGTAACTGCTAAGATTTGGTTTTGTGCTTCCATGATACAAAAAGTCATTCTGCGATCTACACTAAAATCAAGACGCTGGGAGTGTTGCATTTGCTGTTGATAAACGCTGTGAAAAATCTAGAATCGGTTCTATTGAAGCTCAATGGTTTCTACTAGGTCAAGTATAGTAATTTCATTGTACACCTGTACTCAACGGCTCCCTGCTTGTCGTGTGTGAGAGTAATGAATGCATTAGACGTTGCCTTTAATGGTCAAGAAAGAGAGGCGGATCTCTCTTCTTTCCTGGTAAATTGGGCTGCCGATTGAAGCGACGTACAGGAATGTGATCCGTGTGTAATCATGATAATGGTACATGTCTTTGGTTGAAATGTGAATGGCAACAAATCATACCATAGCTTCAACGCATAACAAATCAAAAAGCACACATGATGCGGCTATTGTCTATATGGATAGCGCGGCCGATTATCTGATTTATAGCTTGATTCAACCGTTTGGTATTCATTAAATCATACACAGGGAATAATAGGAAAATTCCGTGATTTTGTCATTACAACATGCAGCATTTCAAAAACAGGGAATACAGTGATTCGTTTATCTTAATCTGTTGTAATAGCTACTATAGTAGCTCCTCTATGAAGAATTCGGCGTAGTATTATATGTGAAGGTCTCGATAGCTTTACGATAAACAATTTTTTGTGAAAAATAAAAAGAACTTGGTAGAACAAAATAATGCATTTTTACATCACCATTAACAAAACATTTGATAATGCCATGATTCCATCCATTTGTCATGGAAATAGAATTTGGATCTACAATTGATATGTCTTTATCAACCATTTGGTTTCGAGATCTACAAGGCATCTGTTGCATGTTTCCATACTTGAGGTCTCCCGAGTAGAAGGTCCTCGACGCTTTCTTCGTACAAATCATCTCAAATGTCTAAAAGAAATTTAGTCTCATAAAATAACTCTCCCCATTCAGATGAGTGTAAGGGTGGCTGTTAGATTGTGATGTACCCCACCGCCCCCCACCCCCGAAAAAACAAGCCCTTTACATTATTCTTGTTGTATCGTAATTGACCTCCTTCCAAGAAGCATCTAGATTTATCGATTCAACACGAACAGCAGCAGCATGCTCCGACATGGTCGTAAAATGTCTTGCGAGCTCATTTAGCATGCAATCTCAACTGCTACTCGTTTCCTAGATGTATCTTGTCATCCATGAATAACAATTAGTATCTCACAGCACTGTTGAACCAACCTGATGGTAGTTACTCATCATTGCATCATCTCCAACTTTGATCTTAAAACGCTATAGTCCGAAAATTGCATCGTGATGCACATGTATATGCAATTCCCTGCTCTGTAGCAGGCTGGGAGGCCGGGGCGTTTAGGGTTGCGAAGAGAAGAGAAGGTTACCCACTCAATTTAGCTTTTGAGAGTAACATCATAGCATCTGCGCGTGGTGCAACAGGTTTCTTGTAAAATACGCCCAAGAATTCAGGACATTTCAAGTAAAATTTGATAACCACTCAAGAGCGCGTTCAACATTGGGCAGTGCATTTAGAGCGTTTCAAATCTCCATAACTAGTAACAGCCGATAAAATCTTGCACTAATACTAATTTTACAAGACTAAAAAAAGTTGATTTTGCTTCTGCATGAAATGTGTAACTAGTTGTTTGAAATATTCATAGCTGATTAATATAGTAATTGCGTACTAGGATGTATAAAGAAAAAGATATCATGATAAAATCCTTGGGCATCAGGCGCTCACAGTCAATCTGCACATTTAGGAGATGTTGTGTATAATCTAGTCGAGGAGTATTTCGGCTCTTTTTCACTTGCCATCAAATGAACTTTACTTTTGTGCTACTTGTTCTTCGTTTATTCGCAGTTGCCCGCTCATTGCCATTGTTTGATGGTGATGGAAATGGTGATTCTGTTGTCAAGCTTGATTCATAAGTCTGTGAACCCAATTCCGAGTATCTCGAAGACTGTAACTTGTGTCTATGTAGTCCTGATGGTACAACAATAGCTTGTATTATCCTTTCATGTAGTTAAAAAGATATATATGTATATATGACTCACTAGCCATGATTGATTTCATCCTCTATACAAGCTAAAATAAACTTTTTCAGCGTCTAACCCATTCAACACACAAATATAGCCCTAGTGTGCCTCAAATCAAGTGCAGCACCCTTGAACTGAAAAAAATTGATGCGTATGGGTCATGGCAGATGCTAGGTTCGTTTAGTCGTGCAATTGACTCATACTTTGTAGGGCACGCTGTATAATTTTTCATCTCGCAGATCACTGATTTGAATACTCCTATTCTGGCCTTCCTCCTCACGTTCCTTCTTGCGCAATTGATAGAGAGAAGTCGCGGTGATACTCGAGATATTTTGGCCTTGTGCTACTGTCTTACAAAAAGCTAATTTCAAGAAAGATGTCATTTGTATCACCAGTGAGCTATTAAAACAAATCGTAAAAAGAGGCAGAAACTACAGAAACCTTCTTTTTAAGCTTTAGAATTCAAACACCATTGGTGTTGTTGTTGTGTGATTCTTAGATGCTACTGCTCTCGCCATTATGTTATCAGCAGCGTCGTTTCAGATTTAAAATTGCATGATATATGCTGACGCCATTGCTTTACTCATGCTTTTGAAATCGTTAGCAGCATGTAATCTATTCTTCCTATACACTAGATAGACCTAGTTTCAAGTTGAGATATACCTCTATAGTATATGTATTTACAACTCATTACCCATGAGCTTTTGCGATGTTTTGTGTAACCCAATGGTAAGCAAGGAAATGTGTTTACCTCCCATTTTTAAGGGCCGTATATACGCAGGCATCTAGTATATCAAATCTGATTTGTTTTGTATGTTGATCATTCAAATTACAAACAAATATATTCATTTTATTGGTATGGTACATTGTATCTTAACGTAATGAACGCTAGACAGAATGTTGAGATGCTATTTCATCAGATTTAAGGTATACTCCTTGTGGTATATGAACTAATGGGGTGGGCAAGCCATTTTTGTACAACCAGCATTAGCCTTTAAACCGTTAGAAGGGCAAATGCACCGGTTGCAGCCGTCGTCTGCAATGAAAGGCTCTCCAATGGTACACGTATCATTAGTCACGTTTGGAGGACAAGCCATTAGAGTACAAAGTGCCTCACTTTTAAGACCACTTTCAGGGCAACTACAAGTATTACATCCATCATCATTAATGAAAGGCTCTCCTGGAGCGCAAGTGTCATTGTCAGCATTGTTGATACAGGCCATAAGAATACATGCCGCCTCACACTTCAAGCCGCTTTCAGGGCATCTACAAGTATTGCAGCCATCGCCGGCCATGAATGACACACCAGGTGTACATGAGTCATCAGTAGCGAGAACCCCCAGCATAGGGAGGAAAAGAGCAGCAGCGAATAACAAGTTTGCTTTCATGATTATCTGTAGAATGTATCAATCAAAAGAATGTTATGAGAGAAACAGAATGTGCGTTAGCTCTTTTCGCAACAAAGAACCCAGTATTTAAATAAGATGTAGACATGTAAAGTCAGGAGTCAGGAGAAAAGAATTATCATTTTGAGTTTCTGCTTCGGCTCAGCGTTGATTCAGAAATGTATTTATAGAAACGCTCATTTAGCTCAATTACCTCGAATATGGAAGAGTGTTACATTGTCAGAATTTGCTTGATCTGTTTGGGCTAAATGTGCAATATCTCGACATCGTATTACATTACAGTCCATTGCATTCCTGCTATGAATCGTTGCTATCATGAAGTATTATTGCAGAATCTGGAAGATTTAAATACTAAAGCTCGCTCGCTTTTCTTATAAATGCGACATCGTAGCAACTGCTTATTCATCAAATGATTGATTTACTAGTATTTTCCCTTTTTTTTTGCTAATACAGTAGGTTAAAAGGGTCATCATGTGCTTTGAATGGGTATAATCTAGCACTCTCTCTTTCATCGAGCTCAGCGTCGGCCATGCTCCATATCAATTAGTTGGGTTGATAGACTAAAGCTGCCATTAGTACAGTCTGAGATCTGCTAGCTCTTATCGGGTTGGCACCAATATGAGGCATAGTTTCGGCTTCGATCACTCAAATCTGTAGCGTCAGTTCTCATCGATCTACAATACGCAATAAGCCAGCCCCTACCAAATTATTGTCGAAAAACGATCATTCAAGGCTAATCTTTGTTACAGTGGCGCATGTGAAATTCAACTTGTGTGCCAGCATTAGTTAATGCATGCCCTAAATTTACTTTAGACTTGAGCACCCGTTTCTGTGAAGTTATTCAAGAAAAATCTGGCATATCAAGTAGATTTTAAACAAACAATTAATAAAAAAAACGGCCATATCAGAGTCAGGAGGGGGAGATATCCATTCGCTGGTGTTGATCTTGAGGTGGTGATATAAGGCTGGCCATGTGTAAATACAGATCTACAGCGACTTCTTTTGAAAGATTATCATTGCGAAAGGCATCTTCATGAGGAAAAGCTTTCCAAAAAAGTATTTGAACTAAGCAAATGCGCTTTCAATTCCATGATCCCCATTTAATCAGCATCGCAATCATCATTGTCATCAACAGAAACGCATTTAGGTCAGCTAGCAGCAATGCCGCCGCCAAAATCGATTCAAACTCAGTATTTTTTCTTTTGTTCAAGATTGGACAGATTTTGTTCTTTTTCGACTTCTTTAATTTATTCTATGATATTCGACTATATGAAATATGGTTTTCAGACGATGCTTCCTAATACATTCTTGGAGCACTTTTCAAGGCGTTTCCAATGGTGCTAATTGTAATAGATGTTTTGAATGAACTTATTGAGCAATTTCAAAAAATATGAAATAAGGTTTTCGGCCAAAATGTCAAAACCCTACATATGAAGGCCTCATAAACAAAGTTTCAGGGGATGCCTTGGATCGAGAGAAACATTTTGATATGATATATACCATAGTAAAAGTCTTCATTTTCAAGGTAAAGAACGCGATCGTTTGATTTTCGTAAAAAACCATGAGGTACCCCTCATGCTTTTTGGTCAATTTTCGACCGTGATTTTTTTTGGCCCAAAAAGTTGAGCAAAGGTGTCAGGAAGTTACTATTACTCAAGTACAATTGTTTGGCGTCATTCCGGTGGCTCAGAAAGGTCTACATGTCAAGATATGAAGGCTTGAAAACTGTCCAATTTGGTTATTTATTGCTTTATAGAGTTTATTTACGCGGCATGAATCACATTTTTGGTAGCTGAAGTCTTCTGGAAGGGCAGTTCCGCATCTTATTCAACTTCCAATTCGAATAGGAGGCATAATGATCTTGGTAAAGCTGATCCATGCATACTTTGATGCGCTGTGTTGCTGTTGGTAAGCTTATTAATAATGAAAATGAGAAGCCAAATTTATTGCTTGATCACTATGGTTTTGCACATTTGCTTCGCTACTGTAAACCTTCTCAAGGCCAATGTTGCCAACTGCTGCCTTAAAACTACAAATCACGCATTTCACAGTCAAATAGCAGACAAGAAACTATTTGAATCAGATGCGTTATGTTCTTGGGAGAGAAGCTTTTAATCTTTGATTGCCTACTACGACACTTTTGTGTACATGTTTGCCAGTATATATAATGGAAATGATGATGATAGCATCCTTGAGGTAAAATGCCCTGCGCAACAACAACAACAACAACAACAGCTATGTCCCTTTTTTGCCAAACCACAACGAACCATCTCATAATCAAGCCGTTTTAAATAATACAACATTTTCCAACACCTAATCTATACATACATATATATATATATATATATATACATATATCACTCGCTCGTAATCACTACTTGTCATCTTCAACTTTCAATACCTTTTTATATAAACGCCTTCTTCTTTGCTCCAAAATCCCCCCCCCCCTTATTTCAAATCTTCATCCATCTCATCATCTCTTCTCAACTGCAACATCTCTTTCAATTTATTCTTAAAATTTCAATTACCCTATTGCCTTTTTGTTTGCAAAATATCCCTCTACGAACTTGCTACTTTCAAAGCTCTAGCATCAATATTTCGAAGCTTGATTATGGATGGTGAAGTGACCTAGAGTTGGTTTCCATCATAGAATGCCCAAAATAACTGTTATCTCAACGGAGCCATGCTATCATTAAAAGACATGCATATATAATAAAAACAACTGCATGATGATGGCAAGGGTGAGCACTCTGAAAGAATAAGAGATGACAAATACTAAAGTAAATATCAAGAGCATTGTTGCAATGTTTTGTAATTTAAATAAGCCCTAAAAAGATACATGCTCAATGACGAAAGATAGAAGCTGTTATTCATGTATGATTCACGAAGCATATATTAAAATATTGTTCTTGACCCACAGGATTAACAACTAAATAATGAAGTGATTGCAAGCCACTAAACTGCTGTCAGATGAGAGATGATATCAACCAAATTATATATAAAATAGAGAAGCAAAATATACATTTCATTGCAGACTGTTCTAATTGTGAATAAAGAAGAATTGTAAGAGTGATCCATCCGCTTCTTTCACCCTCCTCTATATTATTGCAGACGATTCAAAAGTTTAAAGTTAGGTACTGTTATAACAAAAAAAAAACAACGTAAACAACACTGTGCTTCAGTAATACTACTTGCAGTTTAACTTCTCACATTGTAAATTTAAAAAGATATCTCTTACATGAAGCTGTTTAATGGATGCCATATTAAACAAATGCACCTTACCTTATTTATGAATAAAGATATAAATTATATCTACTGTGCTTGGATAACATTTTATTACGAATGCAAAATCATGGATCGATACGAAATCAACTAGCTAGAATCCTTTTGAGTTTGAACCTCTGAGCCAATCAAATCGCTTGAAAACTCCGCTGATCTAAAAAAAATTTTGCGAGAGTTTCCCCCTGTTTTGATGTGAGGCAAAATTTTAAACACCGCGTTATATAGCAATAGAGCGGTAGCTATCATCAAATTCCCCTCAGGTGCTAGAGCATGCCTTACTACACCATCTAGCTTTAGATTCTGGCATTGAGACCCTCAATCATCACTAGAGTAAGCAGTGATAACCAAGTGGAGGCAGCCTATCCACCTCCTAGCCTCGGGTAAAGTCTTGTTGAGCTTCAGTGATAGGCACATCCACCACAACGTATTAAAGAGGTATGCTTCAAAGAAACATAAGAATAATAATAAAAAAAAAAAGAAAAGAACATACTACTATTATACTCCTATAGTAGCAGTACGTAGGCAAAAAAAAAAGAAACATTCACACAAAGTGAGTCAAAGAAAGGCATATCACGAATACAACATCAGAGATGTTTCAAAAAAATACATACATGAGCAACGTGCATGATAATAGTCTAATGTAAAGCAGCACAGATACGCACAACTGCAAGAGCAACAGTGGTATGATTGTGCAATGCAACATAATAACTAATGTTGTTTTTATGTGAAGCGACAAAGGCAACACAAATAACAATTCACGGCTATATCATAACAAAGTATCACCAGGGCAATACAAGTATGTAGCAGTGTATCATGCTTGTTGTTCGTAAATGCGAAACAACAACAACATTGCAAATGTTTGTTGAGCTGATCATATCACAGCCAACAAAAGAAAAAGAAAGAAAACGCAACAAAGCAAACATCATGAGTGCAATATCATCGCGAAAAAGGAAGCAATTCAAACGTTCAAAGAAGTTTGGTGTCATTGCGACCAGAAGAACAAAGTTACTTACCACTTGCCATAACCAGAGATTAACCAGAGACAGCAGACCAAAGAGCGAACAACATCAGAGATCACAGAATAACCAAACAAAGGACCATCACCACCAAGAAGTGCACAGCAAGCGCACAGCGAAAGAGCAGAAATGGAGCGCAAACTACAGTATGTTGAAGTACAGTTATAAAACGCGTTAGTATTGTATTCTACTACTTCTATTGTGAAGTTGTCAATCATACGTACTTCAATTTAGGCAGCAAAGGTAGCGTTGTTCATGAGTAAAGGTTTGTAGAATGCAATAAAAAAAAAGGAAAAAATGCTAATAAAAAAAAAAGGATATCGAACTGAGGTTGGTAGCCGTCACTAGCTTTAATATAGCCTAAATTAGGCACTACTATAAACTTGGCCATTTGCCACAGGACAGCAAAGCAAGATGGGGTTTTGCAGTTTTCATTACAAGGTTTGCCAACACCTTACCTATCGATCTACAACTTGTAATTAAGAGGTTATATTTGAAAAAGGTAGTGAATTTTGCGTTCCAATTGAGCCATTCACTAAAGCGGTGGTAACTGCGGTATCTTAAAATATAAATAGCCCAGCCTTCATAATGCTTTGAATGAGAATCCATGGATTTCTGAAATCGTTCAACCTCAATATCAAGCGATTCTGATGATAATACTGCTTTCCAGCTTAATTAAACTTGAGGTAAAATTCAAAGGAGAATCTAACGATACCAGTTTCAGATGCATTGGTTCACGCTAATAGGCTGATTTTTGGCAGTATAGTTTTTGTATTTTTTTGGTTGTTTTTGACAGATTGCCAAGTTTCTGTCATCAAAACTTTGTTTATAGTACTTGCCAAAGTGTAGAGTAAAGAAAATCCTATTGAATGAGCCATTACTTGAAGCTGTAGAATAATTCTATCACGACATATTGAAAATTCTTTACCTTCAAAAAAATTGTCATTCAGATTTTTGCCTTGCTACCACAGGCAAATTTTGGTAAAAATTGATGATTTTGCATGACAATATTTTTTGGTCATATCTCGGGAAAGATGCATCGTATTGAGATAAAGCAAAAACCATTCAATAGCTCTACTTTGGATCTATTACGATATAAAAGCTTTTAGCTCCAAATGCACGTTCCCTTCATGATTTTGCTCAAATACTGTATTTTATCATCTTTAAGCAGAAGATTTGTCCAACGGTCCAAAATAGAGTTACAGTAGCCACCACGCAATAGGGTAGAGAATAAAGACTTGCTTCAAATGGTACTACTATTGATAGTCTATTACTCACAGTTTGTGTTTAGATAGACCTGATTTTTATACATTTTAAAGGTTTTCCAAGAAGAGTAGTATGCACTGAATCTGCATCACTACCATTCCACCTATATATATATATATATAGCATCGTTCATTCTATCTGTTGACCCAAAAAGAACTTTTCATTTCAAGTCTTGATTGAAGCTACTATTACGTCAATTCCTATATATCTTCGTGCCAAAAGGGTCCGCCTCAACTGAAATGCCCTGCGCAACAACAACAACAACAACAACAACAACAGCAATGTCCCTTTTTTGCCAAACCACAACGAACCATCTCATAATCAAGCCGTTTTAAATAATACAACATTTTCCAACACCTAATCTATACATACATATATATATATATATATATATATACATATATCACTCGCTCGTAATCACTACTTGTCATCTTCAACTTTCAATACCTTTTTATATAAACGCCTTCTTCTTTGCTCCAAAATCCCCCCCCCCTTATTTCAAATCTTCATCCATCTCATCATCTCTTCTCAACTGCAACATCTCTTTCAATTTATTCTTAAAATTTCAATTACCCTATTGCCTTTTTGTTTGCAAAATATCCCTCTACGAACTTGCTACTTTCAAAGCTCTAGCATCAATATTTCGAAGCTTGATTATGGATGGTGAAGTGACCTAGAGTTGGTTTCCATCATAGAATGCCCAAAATAACTGTTATCTCAACGGAGCCATGCTATCATTAAAAGACATGCATATATAATAAAAACAACTGCATGATGATGGCAAGGGTGAGCACTCTGAAAGAATAAGAGATGACAAATACTAAAGTAAATATCAAGAGCATTGTTGCAATGTTTTGTAATTTAAATAAGCCCTAAAAAGATACATGCTCAATGACGAAAGATAGAAGCTGTTATTCATGTATGATTCACGAAGCATATATTAAAATATTGTTCTTGACCCACAGGATTAACAACTAAATAATGAAGTGATTGCAAGCCACTAAACTGCTGTCAGATGAGAGATGATATCAACCAAATTATATATAAAATAGAGAAGCAAAATATACATTTCATTGCAGACTGTTCTAATTGTGAATAAAGAAGAATTGTAAGAGTGATCCATCCGCTTCTTTCACCCTCCTCTATATTATTGCAGACGATTCAAAAGTTTAAAGTTAGGTACTGTTATAACAAAAAAAAAACAACGTAAACAACACTGTGCTTCAGTAATACTACTTGCAGTTTAACTTCTCACATTGTAAATTTAAAAAGATATCTCTTACATGAAGCTGTTTAATGGATGCCATATTAAACAAATGCACCTTACCTTATTTATGAATAAAGATATAAATTATATCTACTGTGCTTGGATAACATTTTATTACGAATGCAAAATCATGGATCGATACGAAATCAACTAGCTAGAATCCTTTTGAGTTTGAACCTCTGAGCCAATCAAATCGCTTGAAAACTCCGCTGATCTAAAAAAAATTTTGCGAGAGTTTCCCCCTGTTTTGATGTGAGGCAAAATTTTAAACACCGCGTTATATAGCAATAGAGCGGTAGCTATCATCAAATTCCCCTCAGGTGCTAGAGCATGCCTTACTACACCATCTAGCTTTAGATTCTGGCATTGAGACCCTCAATCATCACTAGAGTAAGCAGTGATAACCAAGTGGAGGCAGCCTATCCACCTCCTAGCCTCGGGTAAAGTCTTGTTGAGCTTCAGTGATAGGCACATCCACCACAACGTATTAAAGAGGTATGCTTCAAAGAAACATAAGAATAATAATAAAAAAAAAAGAAAAGAACATACTACTATTATACTCCTATAGTAGCAGTACGTAGGCAAAAAAAAAAGAAACATTCACACAAAGTGAGTCAAAGAAAGGCATATCACGAATACAACATCAGAGATGTTTCAAAAAAATACATACATGAGCAACGTGCATGATAATAGTCTAATGTAAAGCAGCACAGATACGCACAACTGCAAGAGCAACAGTGGTATGATTGTGCAATGCAACATAATAACTAATGTTGTTTTTATGTGAAGCGACAAAGGCAACACAAATAACAATTCACGGCTATATCATAACAAAGTATCACCAGGGCAATACAAGTATGTAGCAGTGTATCATGCTTGTTGTTCGTAAATGCGAAACAACAACAACATTGCAAATGTTTGTTGAGCTGATCATATCACAGCCAACAAAAGAAAAAGAAAGAAAACGCAACAAAGCAAACATCATGAGTGCAATATCATCGCGAAAAAGGAAGCAATTCAAACGTTCAAAGAAGTTTGGTGTCATTGCGACCAGAAGAACAAAGTTACTTACCACTTGCCATAACCAGAGATTAACCAGAGACAGCAGACCAAAGAGCGAACAACATCAGAGATCACAGAATAACCAAACAAAGGACCATCACCACCAAGAAGTGCACAGCAAGCGCACAGCGAAAGAGCAGAAATGGAGCGCAAACTACAGTATGTTGAAGTACAGTTATAAAACGCGTTAGTATTGTATTCTACTACTTCTATTGTGAAGTTGTCAATCATACGTACTTCAATTTAGGCAGCAAAGGTAGCGTTGTTCATGAGTAAAGGTTTGTAGAATGCAATAAAAAAAAAGGAAAAAATGCTAATAAAAAAAAAAGGATATCGAACTGAGGTTGGTAGCCGTCACTAGCTTTAATATAGCCTAAATTAGGCACTACTATAAACTTGGCCATTTGCCACAGGACAGCAAAGCAAGATGGGGTTTTGCAGTTTTCATTACAAGGTTTGCCAACACCTTACCTATCGATCTACAACTTGTAATTAAGAGGTTATATTTGAAAAAGGTAGTGAATTTTGCGTTCCAATTGAGCCATTCACTAAAGCGGTGGTAACTGCGGTATCTTAAAATATAAATAGCCCAGCCTTCATAATGCTTTGAATGAGAATCCATGGATTTCTGAAATCGTTCAACCTCAATATCAAGCGATTCTGATGATAATACTGCTTTCCAGCTTAATTAAACTTGAGGTAAAATTCAAAGGAGAATCTAACGATACCAGTTTCAGATGCATTGGTTCACGCTAATAGGCTGATTTTTGGCAGTATAGTTTTTGTATTTTTTTGGTTGTTTTTGACAGATTGCCAAGTTTCTGTCATCAAAACTTTGTTTATAGTACTTGCCAAAGTGTAGAGTAAAGAAAATCCTATTGAATGAGCCATTACTTGAAGCTGTAGAATAATTCTATCACGACATATTGAAAATTCTTTACCTTCAAAAAAATTGTCATTCAGATTTTTGCCTTGCTACCACAGGCAAATTTTGGTAAAAATTGATGATTTTGCATGACAATATTTTTTGGTCATATCTCGGGAAAGATGCATCGTATTGAGATAAAGCAAAAACCATTCAATAGCTCTACTTTGGATCTATTACGATATAAAAGCTTTTAGCTCCAAATGCACGTTCCCTTCATGATTTTGCTCAAATACTGTATTTTATCATCTTTAAGCAGAAGATTTGTCCAACGGTCCAAAATAGAGTTACAGTAGCCACCACGCAATAGGGTAGAGAATAAAGACTTGCTTCAAATGGTACTACTATTGATAGTCTATTACTCACAGTTTGTGTTTAGATAGACCTGATTTTTATACATTTTAAAGGTTTTCCAAGAAGAGTAGTATGCACTGAATCTGCATCACTACCATTCCACCTATATATATATATATATAGCATCGTTCATTCTATCTGTTGACCCAAAAAGAACTTTTCATTTCAAGTCTTGATTGAAGCTACTATTACGTCAATTCCTATATATCTTCGTGCCAAAAGGGTCCGCCTCAACTGAAATGCCCTGCGCAACAACAACAACAACAACAACAACAACAGCAATGTCCCTTTTTTGCCAAACCACAACGAACCATCTCATAATCAAGCCGTTTTAAATAATACAACATTTTCCAACACCTAATCTATACATACATATATATATATATATATATATATACATATATCACTCGCTCGTAATCACTACTTGTCATCTTCAACTTTCAATACCTTTTTATATAAACGCCTTCTTCTTTGCTCCAAAATCCCCCCCCCCTTATTTCAAATCTTCATCCATCTCATCATCTCTTCTCAACTGCAACATCTCTTTCAATTTATTCTTAAAATTTCAATTACCCTATTGCCTTTTTGTTTGCAAAATATCCCTCTACGAACTTGCTACTTTCAAAGCTCTAGCATCAATATTTCGAAGCTTGATTATGGATGGTGAAGTGACCTAGAGTTGGTTTCCATCATAGAATGCCCAAAATAACTGTTATCTCAACGGAGCCATGCTATCATTAAAAGACATGCATATATAATAAAAACAACTGCATGATGATGGCAAGGGTGAGCACTCTGAAAGAATAAGAGATGACAAATACTAAAGTAAATATCAAGAGCATTGTTGCAATGTTTTGTAATTTAAATAAGCCCTAAAAAGATAC
Source organism: Mucor velutinosus (assembly GCF_035048745.1). Taxonomy (NCBI): domain Eukaryota; kingdom Fungi; phylum Mucoromycota; class Mucoromycetes; order Mucorales; family Mucoraceae; genus Mucor; species Mucor velutinosus. The sequence continues at coordinate 860,898 of NW_027041905.1, read as the reverse complement.
ATGCTCAATGACGAAAGATAGAAGCTGTTATTCATGTATGATTCACGAAGCATATATTAAAATATTGTTCTTGACCCACAGGATTAACAACTAAATAATGAAGTGATTGCAAGCCACTAAACTGCTGTCAGATGAGAGATGATATCAACCAAATTATATATAAAATAGAGAAGCAAAATATACATTTCATTGCAGACTGTTCTAATTGTGAATAAAGAAGAATTGTAAGAGTGATCCATCCGCTTCTTTCACCCTCCTCTATATTATTGCAGACGATTCAAAAGTTTAAAGTTAGGTACTGTTATAACAAAAAAAAAACAACGTAAACAACACTGTGCTTCAGTAATACTACTTGCAGTTTAACTTCTCACATTGTAAATTTAAAAAGATATCTCTTACATGAAGCTGTTTAATGGATGCCATATTAAACAAATGCACCTTACCTTATTTATGAATAAAGATATAAATTATATCTACTGTGCTTGGATAACATTTTATTACGAATGCAAAATCATGGATCGATACGAAATCAACTAGCTAGAATCCTTTTGAGTTTGAACCTCTGAGCCAATCAAATCGCTTGAAAACTCCGCTGATCTAAAAAAAATTTTGCGAGAGTTTCCCCCTGTTTTGATGTGAGGCAAAATTTTAAACACCGCGTTATATAGCAATAGAGCGGTAGCTATCATCAAATTCCCCTCAGGTGCTAGAGCATGCCTTACTACACCATCTAGCTTTAGATTCTGGCATTGAGACCCTCAATCATCACTAGAGTAAGCAGTGATAACCAAGTGGAGGCAGCCTATCCACCTCCTAGCCTCGGGTAAAGTCTTGTTGAGCTTCAGTGATAGGCACATCCACCACAACGTATTAAAGAGGTATGCTTCAAAGAAACATAAGAATAATAATAAAAAAAAAAGAAAAGAACATACTACTATTATACTCCTATAGTAGCAGTACGTAGGCAAAAAAAAAAGAAACATTCACACAAAGTGAGTCAAAGAAAGGCATATCACGAATACAACATCAGAGATGTTTCAAAAAAATACATACATGAGCAACGTGCATGATAATAGTCTAATGTAAAGCAGCACAGATACGCACAACTGCAAGAGCAACAGTGGTATGATTGTGCAATGCAACATAATAACTAATGTTGTTTTTATGTGAAGCGACAAAGGCAACACAAATAACAATTCACGGCTATATCATAACAAAGTATCACCAGGGCAATACAAGTATGTAGCAGTGTATCATGCTTGTTGTTCGTAAATGCGAAACAACAACAACATTGCAAATGTTTGTTGAGCTGATCATATCACAGCCAACAAAAGAAAAAGAAAGAAAACGCAACAAAGCAAACATCATGAGTGCAATATCATCGCGAAAAAGGAAGCAATTCAAACGTTCAAAGAAGTTTGGTGTCATTGCGACCAGAAGAACAAAGTTACTTACCACTTGCCATAACCAGAGATTAACCAGAGACAGCAGACCAAAGAGCGAACAACATCAGAGATCACAGAATAACCAAACAAAGGACCATCACCACCAAGAAGTGCACAGCAAGCGCACAGCGAAAGAGCAGAAATGGAGCGCAAACTACAGTATGTTGAAGTACAGTTATAAAACGCGTTAGTATTGTATTCTACTACTTCTATTGTGAAGTTGTCAATCATACGTACTTCAATTTAGGCAGCAAAGGTAGCGTTGTTCATGAGTAAAGGTTTGTAGAATGCAATAAAAAAAAAGGAAAAAATGCTAATAAAAAAAAAAGGATATCGAACTGAGGTTGGTAGCCGTCACTAGCTTTAATATAGCCTAAATTAGGCACTACTATAAACTTGGCCATTTGCCACAGGACAGCAAAGCAAGATGGGGTTTTGCAGTTTTCATTACAAGGTTTGCCAACACCTTACCTATCGATCTACAACTTGTAATTAAGAGGTTATATTTGAAAAAGGTAGTGAATTTTGCGTTCCAATTGAGCCATTCACTAAAGCGGTGGTAACTGCGGTATCTTAAAATATAAATAGCCCAGCCTTCATAATGCTTTGAATGAGAATCCATGGATTTCTGAAATCGTTCAACCTCAATATCAAGCGATTCTGATGATAATACTGCTTTCCAGCTTAATTAAACTTGAGGTAAAATTCAAAGGAGAATCTAACGATACCAGTTTCAGATGCATTGGTTCACGCTAATAGGCTGATTTTTGGCAGTATAGTTTTTGTATTTTTTTGGTTGTTTTTGACAGATTGCCAAGTTTCTGTCATCAAAACTTTGTTTATAGTACTTGCCAAAGTGTAGAGTAAAGAAAATCCTATTGAATGAGCCATTACTTGAAGCTGTAGAATAATTCTATCACGACATATTGAAAATTCTTTACCTTCAAAAAAATTGTCATTCAGATTTTTGCCTTGCTACCACAGGCAAATTTTGGTAAAAATTGATGATTTTGCATGACAATATTTTTTGGTCATATCTCGGGAAAGATGCATCGTATTGAGATAAAGCAAAAACCATTCAATAGCTCTACTTTGGATCTATTACGATATAAAAGCTTTTAGCTCCAAATGCACGTTCCCTTCATGATTTTGCTCAAATACTGTATTTTATCATCTTTAAGCAGAAGATTTGTCCAACGGTCCAAAATAGAGTTACAGTAGCCACCACGCAATAGGGTAGAGAATAAAGACTTGCTTCAAATGGTACTACTATTGATAGTCTATTACTCACAGTTTGTGTTTAGATAGACCTGATTTTTATACATTTTAAAGGTTTTCCAAGAAGAGTAGTATGCACTGAATCTGCATCACTACCATTCCACCTATATATATATATATATAGCATCGTTCATTCTATCTGTTGACCCAAAAAGAACTTTTCATTTCAAGTCTTGATTGAAGCTACTATTACGTCAATTCCTATATATCTTCGTGCCAAAAGGGTCCGCCTCAACTGAAATGCCCTGCGCAACAACAACAACAACAACAACAACAGCAATGTCCCTTTTTTGCCAAACCACAACGAACCATCTCATAATCAAGCCGTTTTAAATAATACAACATTTTCCAACACCTAATCTATACATACATATATATATATATATATATATATACATATATCACTCGCTCGTAATCACTACTTGTCATCTTCAACTTTCAATACCTTTTTATATAAACGCCTTCTTCTTTGCTCCAAAATCCCCCCCCCCTTATTTCAAATCTTCATCCATCTCATCATCTCTTCTCAACTGCAACATCTCTTTCAATTTATTCTTAAAATTTCAATTACCCTATTGCCTTTTTGTTTGCAAAATATCCCTCTACGAACTTGCTACTTTCAAAGCTCTAGCATCAATATTTCGAAGCTTGATTATGGATGGTGAAGTGACCTAGAGTTGGTTTCCATCATAGAATGCCCAAAATAACTGTTATCTCAACGGAGCCATGCTATCATTAAAAGACATGCATATATAATAAAAACAACTGCATGATGATGGCAAGGGTGAGCACTCTGAAAGAATAAGAGATGACAAATACTAAAGTAAATATCAAGAGCATTGTTGCAATGTTTTGTAATTTAAATAAGCCCTAAAAAGATACATGCTCAATGACGAAAGATAGAAGCTGTTATTCATGTATGATTCACGAAGCATATATTAAAATATTGTTCTTGACCCACAGGATTAACAACTAAATAATGAAGTGATTGCAAGCCACTAAACTGCTGTCAGATGAGAGATGATATCAACCAAATTATATATAAAATAGAGAAGCAAAATATACATTTCATTGCAGACTGTTCTAATTGTGAATAAAGAAGAATTGTAAGAGTGATCCATCCGCTTCTTTCACCCTCCTCTATATTATTGCAGACGATTCAAAAGTTTAAAGTTAGGTACTGTTATAACAAAAAAAAAACAACGTAAACAACACTGTGCTTCAGTAATACTACTTGCAGTTTAACTTCTCACATTGTAAATTTAAAAAGATATCTCTTACATGAAGCTGTTTAATGGATGCCATATTAAACAAATGCACCTTACCTTATTTATGAATAAAGATATAAATTATATCTACTGTGCTTGGATAACATTTTATTACGAATGCAAAATCATGGATCGATACGAAATCAACTAGCTAGAATCCTTTTGAGTTTGAACCTCTGAGCCAATCAAATCGCTTGAAAACTCCGCTGATCTAAAAAAAATTTTGCGAGAGTTTCCCCCTGTTTTGATGTGAGGCAAAATTTTAAACACCGCGTTATATAGCAATAGAGCGGTAGCTATCATCAAATTCCCCTCAGGTGCTAGAGCATGCCTTACTACACCATCTAGCTTTAGATTCTGGCATTGAGACCCTCAATCATCACTAGAGTAAGCAGTGATAACCAAGTGGAGGCAGCCTATCCACCTCCTAGCCTCGGGTAAAGTCTTGTTGAGCTTCAGTGATAGGCACATCCACCACAACGTATTAAAGAGGTATGCTTCAAAGAAACATAAGAATAATAATAAAAAAAAAAAGAAAAGAACATACTACTATTATACTCCTATAGTAGCAGTACGTAGGCAAAAAAAAAAGAAACATTCACACAAAGTGAGTCAAAGAAAGGCATATCACGAATACAACATCAGAGATGTTTCAAAAAAATACATACATGAGCAACGTGCATGATAATAGTCTAATGTAAAGCAGCACAGATACGCACAACTGCAAGAGCAACAGTGGTATGATTGTGCAATGCAACATAATAACTAATGTTGTTTTTATGTGAAGCGACAAAGGCAACACAAATAACAATTCACGGCTATATCATAACAAAGTATCACCAGGGCAATACAAGTATGTAGCAGTGTATCATGCTTGTTGTTCGTAAATGCGAAACAACAACAACATTGCAAATGTTTGTTGAGCTGATCATATCACAGCCAACAAAAGAAAAAGAAAGAAAACGCAACAAAGCAAACATCATGAGTGCAATATCATCGCGAAAAAGGAAGCAATTCAAACGTTCAAAGAAGTTTGGTGTCATTGCGACCAGAAGAACAAAGTTACTTACCACTTGCCATAACCAGAGATTAACCAGAGACAGCAGACCAAAGAGCGAACAACATCAGAGATCACAGAATAACCAAACAAAGGACCATCACCACCAAGAAGTGCACAGCAAGCGCACAGCGAAAGAGCAGAAATGGAGCGCAAACTACAGTATGTTGAAGTACAGTTATAAAACGCGTTAGTATTGTATTCTACTACTTCTATTGTGAAGTTGTCAATCATACGTACTTCAATTTAGGCAGCAAAGGTAGCGTTGTTCATGAGTAAAGGTTTGTAGAATGCAATAAAAAAAAAGGAAAAAATGCTAATAAAAAAAAAAGGATATCGAACTGAGGTTGGTAGCCGTCACTAGCTTTAATATAGCCTAAATTAGGCACTACTATAAACTTGGCCATTTGCCACAGGACAGCAAAGCAAGATGGGGTTTTGCAGTTTTCATTACAAGGTTTGCCAACACCTTACCTATCGATCTACAACTTGTAATTAAGAGGTTATATTTGAAAAAGGTAGTGAATTTTGCGTTCCAATTGAGCCATTCACTAAAGCGGTGGTAACTGCGGTATCTTAAAATATAAATAGCCCAGCCTTCATAATGCTTTGAATGAGAATCCATGGATTTCTGAAATCGTTCAACCTCAATATCAAGCGATTCTGATGATAATACTGCTTTCCAGCTTAATTAAACTTGAGGTAAAATTCAAAGGAGAATCTAACGATACCAGTTTCAGATGCATTGGTTCACGCTAATAGGCTGATTTTTGGCAGTATAGTTTTTGTATTTTTTTGGTTGTTTTTGACAGATTGCCAAGTTTCTGTCATCAAAACTTTGTTTATAGTACTTGCCAAAGTGTAGAGTAAAGAAAATCCTATTGAATGAGCCATTACTTGAAGCTGTAGAATAATTCTATCACGACATATTGAAAATTCTTTACCTTCAAAAAAATTGTCATTCAGATTTTTGCCTTGCTACCACAGGCAAATTTTGGTAAAAATTGATGATTTTGCATGACAATATTTTTTGGTCATATCTCGGGAAAGATGCATCGTATTGAGATAAAGCAAAAACCATTCAATAGCTCTACTTTGGATCTATTACGATATAAAAGCTTTTAGCTCCAAATGCACGTTCCCTTCATGATTTTGCTCAAATACTGTATTTTATCATCTTTAAGCAGAAGATTTGTCCAACGGTCCAAAATAGAGTTACAGTAGCCACCACGCAATAGGGTAGAGAATAAAGACTTGCTTCAAATGGTACTACTATTGATAGTCTATTACTCACAGTTTGTGTTTAGATAGACCTGATTTTTATACATTTTAAAGGTTTTCCAAGAAGAGTAGTATGCACTGAATCTGCATCACTACCATTCCACCTATATATATATATATATAGCATCGTTCATTCTATCTGTTGACCCAAAAAGAACTTTTCATTTCAAGTCTTGATTGAAGCTACTATTACGTCAATTCCTATATATCTTCGTGCCAAAAGGGTCCGCCTCAACTGAAATGCCCTGCGCAACAACAACAACAACAACAACAACAGCAATGTCCCTTTTTTGCCAAACCACAACGAACCATCTCATAATCAAGCCGTTTTAAATAATACAACATTTTCCAACACCTAATCTATACATACATATATATATATATATATATATATACATATATCACTCGCTCGTAATCACTACTTGTCATCTTCAACTTTCAATACCTTTTTATATAAACGCCTTCTTCTTTGCTCCAAAATCCCCCCCCCCTTATTTCAAATCTTCATCCATCTCATCATCTCTTCTCAACTGCAACATCTCTTTCAATTTATTCTTAAAATTTCAATTACCCTATTGCCTTTTTGTTTGCAAAATATCCCTCTACGAACTTGCTACTTTCAAAGCTCTAGCATCAATATTTCGAAGCTTGATTATGGATGGTGAAGTGACCTAGAGTTGGTTTCCATCATAGAATGCCCAAAATAACTGTTATCTCAACGGAGCCATGCTATCATTAAAAGACATGCATATATAATAAAAACAACTGCATGATGATGGCAAGGGTGAGCACTCTGAAAGAATAAGAGATGACAAATACTAAAGTAAATATCAAGAGCATTGTTGCAATGTTTTGTAATTTAAATAAGCCCTAAAAAGATACATGCTCAATGACGAAAGATAGAAGCTGTTATTCATGTATGATTCACGAAGCATATATTAAAATATTGTTCTTGACCCACAGGATTAACAACTAAATAATGAAGTGATTGCAAGCCACTAAACTGCTGTCAGATGAGAGATGATATCAACCAAATTATATATAAAATAGAGAAGCAAAATATACATTTCATTGCAGACTGTTCTAATTGTGAATAAAGAAGAATTGTAAGAGTGATCCATCCGCTTCTTTCACCCTCCTCTATATTATTGCAGACGATTCAAAAGTTTAAAGTTAGGTACTGTTATAACAAAAAAAAAACAACGTAAACAACACTGTGCTTCAGTAATACTACTTGCAGTTTAACTTCTCACATTGTAAATTTAAAAAGATATCTCTTACATGAAGCTGTTTAATGGATGCCATATTAAACAAATGCACCTTACCTTATTTATGAATAAAGATATAAATTATATCTACTGTGCTTGGATAACATTTTATTACGAATGCAAAATCATGGATCGATACGAAATCAACTAGCTAGAATCCTTTTGAGTTTGAACCTCTGAGCCAATCAAATCGCTTGAAAACTCCGCTGATCTAAAAAAAATTTTGCGAGAGTTTCCCCCTGTTTTGATGTGAGGCAAAATTTTAAACACCGCGTTATATAGCAATAGAGCGGTAGCTATCATCAAATTCCCCTCAGGTGCTAGAGCATGCCTTACTACACCATCTAGCTTTAGATTCTGGCATTGAGACCCTCAATCATCACTAGAGTAAGCAGTGATAACCAAGTGGAGGCAGCCTATCCACCTCCTAGCCTCGGGTAAAGTCTTGTTGAGCTTCAGTGATAGGCACATCCACCACAACGTATTAAAGAGGTATGCTTCAAAGAAACATAAGAATAATAATAAAAAAAAAAGAAAAGAACATACTACTATTATACTCCTATAGTAGCAGTACGTAGGCAAAAAAAAAAGAAACATTCACACAAAGTGAGTCAAAGAAAGGCATATCACGAATACAACATCAGAGATGTTTCAAAAAAATACATACATGAGCAACGTGCATGATAATAGTCTAATGTAAAGCAGCACAGATACGCACAACTGCAAGAGCAACAGTGGTATGATTGTGCAATGCAACATAATAACTAATGTTGTTTTTATGTGAAGCGACAAAGGCAACACAAATAACAATTCACGGCTATATCATAACAAAGTATCACCAGGGCAATACAAGTATGTAGCAGTGTATCATGCTTGTTGTTCGTAAATGCGAAACAACAACAACATTGCAAATGTTTGTTGAGCTGATCATATCACAGCCAACAAAAGAAAAAGAAAGAAAACGCAACAAAGCAAACATCATGAGTGCAATATCATCGCGAAAAAGGAAGCAATTCAAACGTTCAAAGAAGTTTGGTGTCATTGCGACCAGAAGAACAAAGTTACTTACCACTTGCCATAACCAGAGATTAACCAGAGACAGCAGACCAAAGAGCGAACAACATCAGAGATCACAGAATAACCAAACAAAGGACCATCACCACCAAGAAGTGCACAGCAAGCGCACAGCGAAAGAGCAGAAATGGAGCGCAAACTACAGTATGTTGAAGTACAGTTATAAAACGCGTTAGTATTGTATTCTACTACTTCTATTGTGAAGTTGTCAATCATACGTACTTCAATTTAGGCAGCAAAGGTAGCGTTGTTCATGAGTAAAGGTTTGTAGAATGCAATAAAAAAAAAGGAAAAAATGCTAATAAAAAAAAAAGGATATCGAACTGAGGTTGGTAGCCGTCACTAGCTTTAATATAGCCTAAATTAGGCACTACTATAAACTTGGCCATTTGCCACAGGACAGCAAAGCAAGATGGGGTTTTGCAGTTTTCATTACAAGGTTTGCCAACACCTTACCTATCGATCTACAACTTGTAATTAAGAGGTTATATTTGAAAAAGGTAGTGAATTTTGCGTTCCAATTGAGCCATTCACTAAAGCGGTGGTAACTGCGGTATCTTAAAATATAAATAGCCCAGCCTTCATAATGCTTTGAATGAGAATCCATGGATTTCTGAAATCGTTCAACCTCAATATCAAGCGATTCTGATGATAATACTGCTTTCCAGCTTAATTAAACTTGAGGTAAAATTCAAAGGAGAATCTAACGATACCAGTTTCAGATGCATTGGTTCACGCTAATAGGCTGATTTTTGGCAGTATAGTTTTTGTATTTTTTTGGTTGTTTTTGACAGATTGCCAAGTTTCTGTCATCAAAACTTTGTTTATAGTACTTGCCAAAGTGTAGAGTAAAGAAAATCCTATTGAATGAGCCATTACTTGAAGCTGTAGAATAATTCTATCACGACATATTGAAAATTCTTTACCTTCAAAAAAATTGTCATTCAGATTTTTGCCTTGCTACCACAGGCAAATTTTGGTAAAAATTGATGATTTTGCATGACAATATTTTTTGGTCATATCTCGGGAAAGATGCATCGTATTGAGATAAAGCAAAAACCATTCAATAGCTCTACTTTGGATCTATTACGATATAAAAGCTTTTAGCTCCAAATGCACGTTCCCTTCATGATTTTGCTCAAATACTGTATTTTATCATCTTTAAGCAGAAGATTTGTCCAACGGTCCAAAATAGAGTTACAGTAGCCACCACGCAATAGGGTAGAGAATAAAGACTTGCTTCAAATGGTACTACTATTGATAGTCTATTACTCACAGTTTGTGTTTAGATAGACCTGATTTTTATACATTTTAAAGGTTTTCCAAGAAGAGTAGTATGCACTGAATCTGCATCACTACCATTCCACCTATATATATATATATATAGCATCGTTCATTCTATCTGTTGACCCAAAAAGAACTTTTCATTTCAAGTCTTGATTGAAGCTACTATTACGTCAATTCCTATATATCTTCGTGCCAAAAGGGTCCGCCTCAACTGAAATGCCCTGCGCAACAACAACAACAACAACAACAACAACAGCAATGTCCCTTTTTTGCCAAACCACAACGAACCATCTCATAATCAAGCCGTTTTAAATAATACAACATTTTCCAACACCTAATCTATACATACATATATATATATATATATATATATACATATATCACTCGCTCGTAATCACTACTTGTCATCTTCAACTTTCAATACCTTTTTATATAAACGCCTTCTTCTTTGCTCCAAAATCCCCCCCCCCTTATTTCAAATCTTCATCCATCTCATCATCTCTTCTCAACTGCAACATCTCTTTCAATTTATTCTTAAAATTTCAATTACCCTATTGCCTTTTTGTTTGCAAAATATCCCTCTACGAACTTGCTACTTTCAAAGCTCTAGCATCAATATTTCGAAGCTTGATTATGGATGGTGAAGTGACCTAGAGTTGGTTTCCATCATAGAATGCCCAAAATAACTGTTATCTCAACGGAGCCATGCTATCATTAAAAGACATGCATATATAATAAAAACAACTGCATGATGATGGCAAGGGTGAGCACTCTGAAAGAATAAGAGATGACAAATACTAAAGTAAATATCAAGAGCATTGTTGCAATGTTTTGTAATTTAAATAAGCCCTAAAAAGATACATGCTCAATGACGAAAGATAGAAGCTGTTATTCATGTATGATTCACGAAGCATATATTAAAATATTGTTCTTGACCCACAGGATTAACAACTAAATAATGAAGTGATTGCAAGCCACTAAACTGCTGTCAGATGAGAGATGATATCAACCAAATTATATATAAAATAGAGAAGCAAAATATACATTTCATTGCAGACTGTTCTAATTGTGAATAAAGAAGAATTGTAAGAGTGATCCATCCGCTTCTTTCACCCTCCTCTATATTATTGCAGACGATTCAAAAGTTTAAAGTTAGGTACTGTTATAACAAAAAAAAAACAACGTAAACAACACTGTGCTTCAGTAATACTACTTGCAGTTTAACTTCTCACATTGTAAATTTAAAAAGATATCTCTTACATGAAGCTGTTTAATGGATGCCATATTAAACAAATGCACCTTACCTTATTTATGAATAAAGATATAAATTATATCTACTGTGCTTGGATAACATTTTATTACGAATGCAAAATCATGGATCGATACGAAATCAACTAGCTAGAATCCTTTTGAGTTTGAACCTCTGAGCCAATCAAATCGCTTGAAAACTCCGCTGATCTAAAAAAAATTTTGCGAGAGTTTCCCCCTGTTTTGATGTGAGGCAAAATTTTAAACACCGCGTTATATAGCAATAGAGCGGTAGCTATCATCAAATTCCCCTCAGGTGCTAGAGCATGCCTTACTACACCATCTAGCTTTAGATTCTGGCATTGAGACCCTCAATCATCACTAGAGTAAGCAGTGATAACCAAGTGGAGGCAGCCTATCCACCTCCTAGCCTCGGGTAAAGTCTTGTTGAGCTTCAGTGATAGGCACATCCACCACAACGTATTAAAGAGGTATGCTTCAAAGAAACATAAGAATAATAATAAAAAAAAAAAGAAAAGAACATACTACTATTATACTCCTATAGTAGCAGTACGTAGGCAAAAAAAAAAGAAACATTCACACAAAGTGAGTCAAAGAAAGGCATATCACGAATACAACATCAGAGATGTTTCAAAAAAATACATACATGAGCAACGTGCATGATAATAGTCTAATGTAAAGCAGCACAGATACGCACAACTGCAAGAGCAACAGTGGTATGATTGTGCAATGCAACATAATAACTAATGTTGTTTTTATGTGAAGCGACAAAGGCAACACAAATAACAATTCACGGCTATATCATAACAAAGTATCACCAGGGCAATACAAGTATGTAGCAGTGTATCATGCTTGTTGTTCGTAAATGCGAAACAACAACAACATTGCAAATGTTTGTTGAGCTGATCATATCACAGCCAACAAAAGAAAAAGAAAGAAAACGCAACAAAGCAAACATCATGAGTGCAATATCATCGCGAAAAAGGAAGCAATTCAAACGTTCAAAGAAGTTTGGTGTCATTGCGACCAGAAGAACAAAGTTACTTACCACTTGCCATAACCAGAGATTAACCAGAGACAGCAGACCAAAGAGCGAACAACATCAGAGATCACAGAATAACCAAACAAAGGACCATCACCACCAAGAAGTGCACAGCAAGCGCACAGCGAAAGAGCAGAAATGGAGCGCAAACTACAGTATGTTGAAGTACAGTTATAAAACGCGTTAGTATTGTATTCTACTACTTCTATTGTGAAGTTGTCAATCATACGTACTTCAATTTAGGCAGCAAAGGTAGCGTTGTTCATGAGTAAAGGTTTGTAGAATGCAATAAAAAAAAAGGAAAAAATGCTAATAAAAAAAAAAGGATATCGAACTGAGGTTGGTAGCCGTCACTAGCTTTAATATAGCCTAAATTAGGCACTACTATAAACTTGGCCATTTGCCACAGGACAGCAAAGCAAGATGGGGTTTTGCAGTTTTCATTACAAGGTTTGCCAACACCTTACCTATCGATCTACAACTTGTAATTAAGAGGTTATATTTGAAAAAGGTAGTGAATTTTGCGTTCCAATTGAGCCATTCACTAAAGCGGTGGTAACTGCGGTATCTTAAAATATAAATAGCCCAGCCTTCATAATGCTTTGAATGAGAATCCATGGATTTCTGAAATCGTTCAACCTCAATATCAAGCGATTCTGATGATAATACTGCTTTCCAGCTTAATTAAACTTGAGGTAAAATTCAAAGGAGAATCTAACGATACCAGTTTCAGATGCATTGGTTCACGCTAATAGGCTGATTTTTGGCAGTATAGTTTTTGTATTTTTTTGGTTGTTTTTGACAGATTGCCAAGTTTCTGTCATCAAAACTTTGTTTATAGTACTTGCCAAAGTGTAGAGTAAAGAAAATCCTATTGAATGAGCCATTACTTGAAGCTGTAGAATAATTCTATCACGACATATTGAAAATTCTTTACCTTCAAAAAAATTGTCATTCAGATTTTTGCCTTGCTACCACAGGCAAATTTTGGTAAAAATTGATGATTTTGCATGACAATATTTTTTGGTCATATCTCGGGAAAGATGCATCGTATTGAGATAAAGCAAAAACCATTCAATAGCTCTACTTTGGATCTATTACGATATAAAAGCTTTTAGCTCCAAATGCACGTTCCCTTCATGATTTTGCTCAAATACTGTATTTTATCATCTTTAAGCAGAAGATTTGTCCAACGGTCCAAAATAGAGTTACAGTAGCCACCACGCAATAGGGTAGAGAATAAAGACTTGCTTCAAATGGTACTACTATTGATAGTCTATTACTCACAGTTTGTGTTTAGATAGACCTGATTTTTATACATTTTAAAGGTTTTCCAAGAAGAGTAGTATGCACTGAATCTGCATCACTACCATTCCACCTATATATATATATATATAGCATCGTTCATTCTATCTGTTGACCCAAAAAGAACTTTTCATTTCAAGTCTTGATTGAAGCTACTATTACGTCAATTCCTATATATCTTCGTGCCAAAAGGGTCCGCCTCAACTGAAATGCCCTGCGCAACAACAACAACAACAACAACAACAACAGCAATGTCCCTTTTTTGCCAAACCACAACGAACCATCTCATAATCAAGCCGTTTTAAATAATACAACATTTTCCAACACCTAATCTATACATACATATATATATATATATATATATATACATATATCACTCGCTCGTAATCACTACTTGTCATCTTCAACTTTCAATACCTTTTTATATAAACGCCTTCTTCTTTGCTCCAAAATCCCCCCCCCCTTATTTCAAATCTTCATCCATCTCATCATCTCTTCTCAACTGCAACATCTCTTTCAATTTATTCTTAAAATTTCAATTACCCTATTGCCCTTTTGTTTGCAAAATATCCCTCTACGAACTTGCTACTTTCAAAGCTCGAATCAAAGCATGATTCAAAGATGGATAAAAGATAAGGAAAATAAGAAAGGAAAAATCCAAACTAAGGAAAGAAATGGATGTGATGGGGTCTTTTTATACCTTTCGAGAAGGAAATCATTAGGGACGGTTTAATTTGCATGGCAACAATTGAAGATGCGTGAGGAGAGCCTTTGAAAGAGAGGGGTTTCAAGGCTGGAGAGTATTAGAGAGATATATAACAATCAGCTAACGAATGGCACTTTAGCATTGAGTATGATGAAGGCATGCATGAACAGACAGTGAATGGAGCGTTTCAATGTTGAAGCTATTGTCAATATCCAACAGCATCAGTTGGCTTTTATAAGAAGCGAGGAATGAGGGCCAAGGATTTCTTTATGACTGAGACCACCCTTTGACAAATACAGCTTATCATACTGTGAGCAGGTAGCTGTCAATCTTGTCAGGTTCTCCAAGTGTACCTGACCTCTATCTCCTTTCAATGAATACTAACCCTCAGCTGGAATACAGCTTAACTGTATCAAAGTGTTCCATCTTGATCTTCTGGACAGTATCATTATTTCAAGTCGGCAACACCACAAAGGACATGGGTCTCCTAGTCGAACACTTCTTTTAAGCCGCCTCTATCATCTGTTCGTCTTGTCTGTTTGAAATGAAAGATCTACCTTTCAGCTTTCATGCGTGACATTGATACACTGTTTGCATATATGAATTGATTTTATTGAATATCTAAACCGAGAGAGAAAGAGAGGGAAGAAAGAAAGAGGAAAACGCGCATAATTATATCATGTATATATTTTGTAAATGAAGAAAATGATGATTTTGTATTGTACATTTAATCCTCACTTAAACCGACCAACTCCTTACCCATCTTCTTGTCCAAACGACAGATGGGGTAATCCTTAATCATAGCGATATTGACCTTGTGGCCTAAAAGATCACGAATATTAGAGATACCGTACTTGACCATGGTAGGACGTTCAAGACCAAGACCCCAAGCAATGACACGAACATCAGGAGGCAAACCAAGAGGAAGCAACATTTCAGGACGGAACATGCCTGAGTTACCAATTTCAACCCAAGTCTTTAATCCCTCGTGGTAAGAGAAGATTTCCATGGAGGGTTCAGTATAAGGATTGTACGTGGGCTTGAAACGAATCTTGTCCATGCCCATCTTTTTGAAAAAGACATCCATGAAGCCAATCAGATCACCCAAAGTCAAGTTCTTATCGGCAATGACACCTTCAATTTGATGGAACTCGGCTAAATGAGTAGCGTCAACAGACTCGTTACGGAAGACACGATCAATAGAGAAATATTTGGCAGGACGGAATTCGCCAATCTTTTTGGTCTCTTCTGAGAGCTTGTGGAGCATGTATGAACTGACGGCTGTGGTGTGAGTACGCAAAATCAACTTTTGAGCTTCCTCCTCCTTCCAAACGTAGTTGTAACCGATGGATCCAGTATCGCCACCATTTTCATGTGTCTTTTTAATCTTTTCCATCAAATCAGAAGGATAACGATCAGATGTAGCGGGATCTGCATTGTCAAAGTTCAGTTAGTATATAGACTTTCTTTGCATGAATTAAGCTAGACAAACCTTTCAAAAAGAAGGTATCATGAGCATCTCTGGCAGGATGTTGTTGAGGTTGGAAAAGAGCATCAAAATTCCAAAAACTAGATTCAGCAAAGCAGTTGGTAGGCATTTCTTGGAAACCCATCTCAAAGAAAATTTCACGGAACTCTTGACGCACCTTCATCAAGGGGTGAAGATGGCCACCATGAGGAGGAACACCAGCAGCGTCAAAGTTGTACTTTTTGAAGGTAGCATTCTTCCATTCACCACTACATGAGAAAAGTGTTATCCACACAATTTACTCCATCCCGGCCCACTCACACAACTTACGATAAAAGCATATCCGTGGTGATATCAGTAGCTTCCTTCTTGACTTGCAAAGAGAAATCAGGACCCTTTGATACGCTGTAAGTCGTGGTCTTTCTAGTAAAGTAAGAGATAGAATTCAGTGTCCGTTAACATTGCTCTTTTGTATGGTGTGTGAGTCATACTGTTTGTCAATCAAGGTTCTCTTCTTCAATTCAGCAAGTGTCTTTTGGTTTTCAAGAGTACCAGTAGCCTCAATCTCCTTCAATTCCTTTTGGGTGTCGTCTACAATGCTGTCAACCAGACGCACCAAATTGTTACCCTTCTTGGAAATCCACTTGTTCTTGAAAGCTTTGCCTTGGCCAGCCTTTGCTGAAGCACCAAACTTGGCCTAGTAAAATAGTGAAACATTGAGTGGGTATGAGCAACATTTGGTGTATATGATGAACATACTTGGAGTTCGGCAATAGGAAGACCTTCATCACCAGCAGGAATAGCGCCAAAAACGCGAGCTTCATGACTACCATCCTTGGCAACTTGCTTACCTTCCTCGGTCAAGGTCCAAGAAATACGTTCAATAGGAGTAAAATCAATCATCTACATAGTTAACAACCAGTGTGTTTTAGTATCTCCATGTCTGTCTCTTGTTTGATGATAAGCTGCGTATATACCTCCTTGGACTTTAAACTGTTGAGAGCACCGAGAAGGGCGAGTTGATCGACAGGTGCATCATTGAATGTCAAGTCCTTGGAATCCTCAATGGTGTTGGACTTGTCGAGTGTGGTGAGCACAAGAGTCTGCAAATCTTCAGTGCTTGCCATATTTTTATGTAATAAAGAAAAAGGGAGAAGTAGACAAGATTGGACCCGGATGCGAATCACCTAATAAAAATTTACAAAAACAAGCCACCCACTCACTTTGAGAGTTGTGCGCTGACATGAAAGGGGCGGGGTTGCCACTCAACTCTCTCCATCTAGGCCTATCAAACAAGAGGGTTTCAGCGGATGGGATCAGAGTATCGACTATGACCCAAATGCTGTATCTAGCAGGCCATTCTATAGCCCAAGCAAGGCTGCTTCCATGTCATCATCCCATCAACATGGAATGCCTTGATCTATAACTCTGCTACTAAGCATGAAGCATTACTGATGGTCTCTGTACGGATGAGCTTATACGGACTATCAATCCCATACGGGTACTAAAATGTGTTCCTTGTTGTAGAACGTGTGTATTCGTGTTTTTTTTTCTTTCCACCTTGTACATTAATTGACCATGAATAATTCAGTAACGAACAACAAAAGCACTCATGCAAAGAGAAGAGCAGATTCAAATCCTAGCACCAAACGCCAGCAACAGAGACCTCGATTAGACATGAATCAAGCACCTCGTATACCAGTGAGA
Source organism: Mucor velutinosus (assembly GCF_035048745.1). Lineage (NCBI taxonomy): Eukaryota > Fungi > Mucoromycota > Mucoromycetes > Mucorales > Mucoraceae > Mucor > Mucor velutinosus. The sequence goes on along the minus strand of NW_027041905.1, from coordinate 843,443 downwards.
TCCACCTTGGCCAGCCGTTCAAACCATAATTCACCCACTACATCTACCACTCAGCGATTATCCAACATATCTGCATCGTCCATTGCATCTAGTTCGAGACTCTCCAATGCTTCTGTCAACTCTAATTCAAGCAGGATCTCAGCAGCCTCTTCGCCTTCCACTAAATCCATGTCTGCAACAACAAAGGCAAGGAAACCAACGATTGACAAGACAAAGAAACCGATCCCCACTTGGGATACAAAGGGCAGGTTGAATCAGTTGCAAGCACAGCTTACAGAGACCAGCGAAGAAGGTGAGTGGCATCCATGGCTATGCAGCGGCACTGGCAAAACTAAGTTCTATTGACATAGTCAATGAGATTGAGAAACTACAGCAGGATCTGGAATCAAGCTTACAGAGCAAAGATAGCATGTTGAGAGAAGCCATGCAAAAGGTCACTGATTTAGAGCGTACCATCCAGGTAAATAGCTATACAGCCTACCGCAAGTCAGCGTTGCTCATGCAACCCGCATAGGAAACTGAAGACCGTCATCAAGATGAACTCGACAAAATTCGAGAGAAATTTGTATCTAAAAACCGAGAGCTTATCTATTCCAACGAGAGACGTAAAAAGCAGTTTGCTGGATTTGAGTCAGAACTGAGCAATGCGGAATTCGAGTATAGACAGGCAGAGAGAGCCATTGAAGATGAGGAGCGAGAAAATACAACACTCAAGACGCAGAAGCGACAAGTGGAGGGATCGTTAGCTGAATTGGATGCTGCCACAAGAAACAAGCGACTAAAAAAGAAGGTACTTGTAGAGAAAGAGCAGCCATAACGCAGCAGAACCGAGGTATTGACTGTGTGTACAACGTGATAGAGCTTGATGTCTGCATTGACAGCAGCAGAGGAAAAATCAGAGACACTTTCCAACCAAATCGAATCCAAGAGTCGATACATTCATGAATTGCAGAAATCGTTACTAGAGAATGAGAAATTGCGTAGAAAGGATCATGACAAGTTGCAGGAACTCAAGGGCAATATTCGAGTATTTTGTCGAGTGCGACCTGCTGTGAGTAAGTGCCATATAGATAAGGATTTAGAGAGAGAGAAACAGCTCCATTAACGCACTGGAATAGACTCCAAAACAGAACCCAACCTCATCAATGCGCGCTTCTTTGGCGACGATAATGAAAGCATGGAACTCACAGAACAGACATCCTCCACGCTAGGCAAGACCATCACCAAAACACACACATTTACATTTGACCGCGTTTTTTCACCTGAAGCCAGCCAAAAGGATTGTTTTGAAGAGATATCCCAGTTGGTACAATCTGCGCTGGATGGCTTCAATGTATGCATCTTTGCGTATGGACAAACAGGCAGTGGCAAAACGTTTACTATGCAAGGCCCTACTTTTGCGACCGAGGAGACATCGGGTATGATTCCACGTGCCGTACAACAAATTTATGAAGTCGTTCAGCAGTTGAAACAGTTTGGATGGGAGTACAAGATGGAAGGACAATTCCTTGAAATTTACAACGAGACCATCAACGACTTATTAGGGAATTCATCAAACTATGGCAAAATAAAGCATGAGATACATCATGAAAAGAATGGCAAAACAAGTGTGACAGAAATGACGTCTGGTAAGTCAGTTACATGTTACAGAAGTGCTTGTTATTATGGCAATGACTCATGCAGAACAGTTGTGCTGGACTCGCCTTCCAAGGTCAAACTCATGCTGAGAAAAGCAAATCAGAATCGAGCGACTGGAGCGACCAACATGAATGAAAGATCGTCCAGAAGTCATAGTGTGTTTACCCTGCAACTCACTGGCCACAATGCGGCCACTGGGGAGACGACAGCAGGTATCCTCAACTTGATTGATTTAGCGGGGTCAGAGAGATTGTCCATGTCAGGCTCTACGGGTGATCGTTTGCGTGAAACACAAGCCATCAACAAGAGCCTGAGTTGTCTGGGTGATGTGATTCATGCGCTTATCAACAACAAAGAAGGTGGCCATATTCCGTATAGAAACTCTAAATTGACGTGGCTGCTTCGACACTCGCTGGGTGGGAACTGCAAGACATTGATGTTTGTCAATGTGTCTCCATTGATGGAACATTTTGGAGAGAGTCTGTGTTCATTGAGATTTGCCACCAAGGTAAGTGGTACCTGAATTTCCTTTGTCTGGGATATACAGTAACCCATATGTATGAAATGTAGGTCAATTCATGTCAAGTAGGCACTGCAAAGAAAGTGGTTAAATAAAACAGAATTTCATCATTTTGTTTGATTTCAAATCATGATTGAAACACATTAGCTTTCGTAAACAAAAAGGCATGGAATCCACGTGATGAAATTGGCTATTGATATTGTGTATGCTATTGTCCTGATTGTAAGCTGGCTCTATTGGTTCTACCACCTGTATAAAAGATGGCTACTCTTCCTTTTTCTTTTTTTTTTTTTTTTTTTTTTTTTTCATCATTTCTACGACACCCCTTTATTTCCCTTCCATTTACAGAATGACATTGATGATCCAAAACATGGCCATGGATGTTATAAATACCACAACACCACTCTCCAACACCACGACGTTGGATGATACAATCCTGTTTGAAAAAATGAACAGAGAATGCATTCTATTCCCAACTTATGCCAAGCGAGATCCTCAAGGTACTACTACTACAACAACAACAACATGATTGGGCTATACTGGCTTGAAATAGAAGGCTAAATCTCCAAGCTTGATTTAGATCCCTCGCAATGGATTGTAAAGACAAAGGGCTGGGCATTATCGCACAATAGCTCTATTGCCAAACAAAAGATGATGATGGGTAAGCTATGTCTATTTCCCTCCCCCCATGACATTTATTTTTTCCATTCTAAACTATGTGCCATGTTAGGTATTACAAAGAGTGTTGCCGGTAAATCTTCTGCCGATAGTAAATCATCACAAATGTTTGAAGAACGTTTCAGGTATTTCTTGGCCACCAACAAGAGATTCAAGCCATTTTTGATACAAGCGATTGGCATCACAACATTGGAAGATTCACGGCTGGAATTACAAAAGAGGCAAGATGAAAGTCAATTGCAGCAAGCCATGATGAATCATCAAACGCTGTTTCTAAACATGCTCTCCTCTCGTTTCAATCAAATGATGACCACCATCAAAACAAAATCATTCCAGCATGACACAATTTGCTTTCCAATTACACCGCCTACAGACGATGATGACCATGATGTGGAGAACGAACAAGACTTTGACGATGATGCAGATGCAGAAGATTGGCTCACAGTCAATGATTATTTCGCAAACGTGGTATCCAGACCCACCAATCCCATTTCATCCGTATTAGACGGCACCTACAACAATAGTGACCTTGCTGGCATCATGATCACCCCCAACAACCACACGACACAATATACCCAACAAAAGCAAGAATCCCAAGTGAAATTGACAACAAAAAGTTCTGGTTTTTTACAGGGTCAATTTACTGTACCTCATGATAAAATACTAAATTGGGCTCAAGATCAAAATCAATGCGACGCAAGATTAATTCGTATCCAGTCAACCTGCACTGCCGACAAACCCAATAGCAAAAAGTCCTTTTCTCCCAATTATGGCATTGTTAGCTTGATTGAACCCACTGGCATCTCCATCATATCCGATATCGATGATACTATCAAGGACACGCAGATCCTCTCAGGTGCAAGAACTGTACTATCAAAGACATTCTTTGAATTACCACAAGGTGTATCAGGCATGGCGGACGCTTACATGGCTTGGGTAACTATTTGTTCAAACAAACAAACATGGTCTCATACTAACCTCCCAAACTTGTATAGTATACGCAAGGCGCTTCCTTCCATTATGTGTCCAATAGTCCGTTTCAGTTGATGCCCATGTTGGAGCGATTTCTACGAGACTCGCAATTTCCACCTGGTTCCATGCACTTGCGAGATGATGGCAAATTACTGTCTCGTCTCGTCGAAACACCAGGCCAAGCAAAACGTAATGCCATATTAAGAATCCTTGCTGATTTCCCACAACGCCGTTTTGTATTGATTGGGGATTCGGGGGAAATCGATCTAGAAATATACACTCGTATTGCATCAGAGTTCCCTGATCAGATACTCAAAATATACATTCGTGATGTGACAACACCTGATGCCAAAACCATACACCATCTCAAAAAGAAAAAAAAGCTGCAGGAACAACAACGCAGAAGCAGCAGTAGCAGCAGTAACAGCAACACGCTCTCGGCCTTGTTTCATTCCACTCGTCGATCCTTCTCCACACCCATTTCGTCTCGCAACAGCTCATTGACCAGCGAAGAATCCGTGTCTGATCAGCAAAACCAACATCAGCAGAAAAAGAAAAAGTTTAGATCGCCTCTCGGTATGCGTCGAGCTGTAACCACCACATTAGCAGAATACGCTGTAGAGCCTCGTTTGACAGGTCACCATAGAAACACTGTACGCATTGATACCAAACAACACAGCCATGACGGTGAAGATGACGACGATGAAGAGGGGCTACTGGATCCACATTTGCTACAAAAAAAGATATCCACCGTAGAAGCCTGCGTTCAGTTATACCAACGTGTTGAAAAAGCCCGTTTGCAGGTACCCGCTATTGATATCATTCTTTTCCAAGATGCCGAGGTGTTACAAAATGACAGTTCCATCCGAGATGCGCTTTGGGATTTGTGGGATGATCAAAGCAATCATTCATCTTTTTCTCTTGATGAACAAGATGATGAAACCTCTGATGATATAGAATATGAATCGCATCAGAATCATATTTTATCATCTTCGCCAACTTCATTTTAATATACTATATACCAATCTTCTTCATATACAGCATCTTAATTTAATAGATATTTCCTTTCTTGCATTTATATATATATATATATATATATACTACTCAATATACAATAATAATAAAAAAACTGTACAATGTCATAATCTAGTGGATAACACCACTTTCATCTCATGTCATGGTATATAAATCGGAAACAGGAAGGGGGGCAAATATGACCTAATGGGGACTTTCGTAACTACGTATTACCAATAGATGATTCATTGAGGCTTGCTGAATCAGGCTGTAAAAATGAACCATGACTAGATGAGATGTACGAGTTCCACAATACAATGCTTTTTGATTTGATGGGCATTGTAGCCTTAAAGTATAAATGCAAAACGATTAGACACTGATGCTATCTATTATATTCAAAATTGAATTGACTGGATGAACCATTTAGCCTAGTTTGAAATGTAGCAGTTACTTTGAGAAGTGCAGTTTGTAGTAGTCTATCGAACACGATGAGTACAACTTAAAGATGGCTATAGTATCTTAATATTAAAGCATAACTTCTTCAACAACTCTCGACAGTCATTGATATAGGAACATTACTACTTGGTTTCGATGCATACTTTCTCTGGGAAAAGGATGCCTATCAAATGTACTTGCAGCAGTGTTAGAAACGACGTATCGTAGCAGCATCAGAAGTTTTTTGGACCATTGGTATCTGGTTGTTTGTTGTATTGACTTGATGTGGGTGATGTATTATAAATCCCATGAATGGCATGCACAAGCAGTTTAAGTTGCTGTTTTCCACTATAGTACTTGTCGCAAGTTTCACAGTGATTATTTGGATCGCTGATGGAAGGCACTGCAGCTGGGTTGGCAAGTCTGGCAGGTCTCAAACCATGTGCTGTGCGTTTGATAAGCTCTCTTGCTTTTGCATCTAAGTTTACATTCGCTACAACAGTTGTTCACATTGTTTAAATCCGGAAGGCCGGCTTTTGGTACTTTTCTTGGAGATCTCAAGCCGCGAAATACTCCACAATATCGTGTATACTGTGCTCCTAATTTGCAAGCGCGATCGCAAGATAGACAGTATAGATTAGGGTAATTTTTGATATACGCGTTTGACTGAATATTCACGTTGACATGAGCGACAATAGTTATTTGGATGCTTTGGGTCAGGGACGTTATCATTGCATGGTCTCTTTCTTATTATTAGTTTTAGTATCATGTAGTGAACCTTTTTCAAGTGTACTCGACAACCCTTTCTTGATTTAAAACTGACTGTACATGTGTTTCTTTTTAAATATTTGGTACGTGCATTGGATGGTATGTAACCAGAGGACGGCGTTGTATGTACAAACTGAACCCATTTACTGGCTTGGGTATGTCGATTATATGGAGCCTTATTCTCTTCCCTGGATGTAGCTGTAAGCGACGACAAGAATGGATGTTGGCTGCTTATCTCGCAGGCCTGGCCACTTGATGTTTGATAACGAGAAGAGCCTACATTATAATTAAATGATGGTGGTGGCTCGCTATTATCAGCTGGTAATATCGTGTATTGTAATCCTTCGGTTACGTTGTTCATTGTAAGAGGCAGTCGACTCACTAGTAGCTTGTCGAGATGCTGTTGGTAATGCGTCGAATCTGTTGTATGGAGCTTCAAGCCTTTCTCCTCGTGTTGGCTCTCTAGGTGTTGTCACTGTAGATCCAAGCAAGTATGACGAGGCTTGTGCAGAGGTTGGTGAAAAGAATTCTCCAGCTGTTGTGGTCACTGACACTGACACTGTGATGGCATTATTGTTGTGTGAACGCGATCGCAATTCAGACAATACTCGTCTTGGAATCGTTCCAGATGATGATATAAGTGATTTAGATGACTTTGATGATTTAGATGATGCTGCTGAGAATGGCGATCCTAAATGTGAAGGCTATGAAAGATGTATATTGTTAGTTTTGATGCTTATTTTCAAGCAGCTTATTGGCGCAATATTTACCATACTATTCTCTTTAGCCGACTTGGCATAAGCAAGAAACTTTTCTGTAATGCGTTCCTTTAAAGGCTTGCCTTCTGGAGACTACATACAAAGCAAAAGTGTCCTGAGCATAGATTTGATCCGTTCATTGATCTTGGTGTCAAAAAAAATCATACATTTCATCTATTGGGATTGCACTACAACAAATAGTTCAATCGCAACCGTAGTTTCAGTGAGGTGCTTGGTTTAGAAGAATAATCAATGCCAATAGGATACAGTCATTCATTCGTTCCTGATTTGCAATTCACATTCGTATTACATGAGACATTATCCAGTTTATAAATGCAATAACTATGTAGAGGATACCTAAAGGCATTCGATAGCCAAGAAGATGTACCTTTTATTTTAAAATTAAAATGGCTTCTTTTTGACACCATAATATACTCTTGGTAAATCTAGATACGACATTTGGGGGAGAGGGTTTGAGCACCATGAGATTTAAGGGTTATACCATACTTGCAATGTGTTTTCATGTCAATGAAATGTTGCTACTAATAGGTGCTTTGCTGATCTCATAGCTTCCTCACACAATTCTGTTGCAATGTGTATATTTGGGAAGTAAACATTGGCGAGATTGCCAATGCCATTAAACAGACATACATTTGACCGGGTTCAAGATCTCTAATGTGAACATCCAATTTCAGTCAAGACTTTGAAATATGGAGATATTTTCTGCAAATATTCTTCAATCGTAAGTACTCCTCAAGATATCTTTCTCAAGGGATAATCTGTGATAACAGAGACGTAAACAGCCTGATAATAGGTCTGTTTTTGAATATAATGGACTTTTTAGGTCGACAACAATTGTAAACTGCATCTGACGGAATGCAATCGCCGAAATACTAGATACAAGCAATCGTTAATCTATTGGAGTGTGTCTACTGCTCTTGGAATGGCTCTCTACCTTCGCTCTCTTTCAACGCCAACCAATCTACGCAGCGGCGGATTGCACTACCAATGACTTTCGCCCATATCATCAGATCAGAACCATCCATAACCTTGGATCTGACTCTTATGCAATGCTCCAAGTTTGTATCAACAAAAACAGATCATATACGGGCAGACAACATTTGTTTACTACCTCTTAATACTCAGATATACAAGAAACACATCAAAATTTGGATGCATTCGAGAAGTGATTTTTCGTGTTAGAAGTCGTTTTAGACAACCAGAGTAGCGCCAAACGATTGCTTTCATGCAGCACTTACTTACTGATACCTTTGCTCAACCATTTTGGAATTGCCCGAAATCGACTCTAAACCATGAGGGGTACCTCATGTTTTTATCAAAAATCAAACGATCGCATTTTTGACGTTAAAATCAAAGGCTTTTACTATAGTATATATTAAGTCAAAACGTTTCTCTCGATCTAGGGCAACCCCTAAAATCATTTTTGTAAGAACTTGGTATACGAAATCTCGACATTTTGGCCATGAATTACATTTCATATTTTATAGTATTAATCAATAAGTTTATTAAAAACACCTATTACAATTGGAACTATTGGATGCATCTTGAAAAGTACATTAAGAAACCTTAAGGAAGTTTGACCGAGTCATTACGACTTACATAGTCTAATCTGGCAAAATAGGTCGAATCGTGTCCAGGAAACTCAGAAATATGCAAATCAAAATAGAATATCGAGCGGAGAGTCAACGAAATTTTGGCTGCTGCTTTAATCAATGCCATCGACATTAGCAAGGTAATCAATGCTTATAGAGGCTCATAAGGAGTGATTTTTGAGCTAATATGTAGCACATATTAGCTTGGGCGTTTTTTTTAGTATACTTTTTTTTTGCACATTTTAATTGTAACATAATATACTTTTAGTCCCTAGGCACTTTCAGAGTTTCAAAAAGGAAACAAGTTGTTCTAACAAGTATTTTGATAGACTGGTGTTATTAAATATAGAATGCAAGGAAGATAGTATGATTAACGGTAATGTTATGTAGTTTACCACCTACTTTCCATACGCTTCAAGGGCATTTATTACTGTATTGCCTTCATGAGGAAAAGGGCATTGAGTTTGCCAGCTGGCCCCCACCAGCCAAAATTAATTCACACCCAGACTCTTAGTCTGTTCCAGAGTGGCCAAATTCTGATGATCTTCGACTTGATCAAACTATTTTGCTAGATTCGACTATATGAAATGTGATAATCAGCCCGTACTTCCTAATACATTCTTGGAGTACGTTTCAAGGCGTTTCCAATGGTGCCGAGTAAAATAAATGTTTTGACTGAATTTATCGAGCAATTCAAGAAAATATGAAAAGCGGTTTTTGGCCAAAATGTCAAGATTTTGCATATAAAGGCCTCGCAAAAGTGGTTTCAGAGGTTGCTTTGGATCGAGAGAAACATTTTGATTCATGATATACCATAGTAAAAGTCTTCATTATCAAGGTCAAAAAACGCGATCGTTTGATTTTCAATGAAAACCATGAGGGGTATCTCATGCTTTTTGGTCGATTTTTGGCCATGTTTTTTTGGGTCCTAAAAAAAGTTGAGCAAAGATATCAGCAAGTAAATGCTAGATGAGAGCAATTATTTGGGGCTATTTTGACAGCTTGAAACGGCTTCTACCACCAGAAACCACTGCTCAAATGCATCCAAATTTTGCCGTGTTTTGCATATTTTTGAGCATCAACAGGCAATGCACAGAGATTAGCGCAACATCTACTAGTAGCAACCCTTTATTGACGTAAATATACACTGCAGGTACGATACCAAGAGCGCATTTGGTGTCAAAAAATAAGCTGTTCTAGTTTTAAAATAAAGGTTGCATTTTCTTGATTATAGAATGCATTTAGGTATCCTCTACATCTTTATTGCATTCATATATTGCATAATGTCTCATGTAATAAGAATGTGAGCTGCAAATCAGGAACGAATGAATGCAGTTGCGGTTTAACTATTTGTGCTAGTGTCAACCCAAGAAATGCAATGTATGAGTCCTAGCATCAAGGTTAATCAAGGCTAATCAAAGTCAATCAACAGATCAAATTCATGTTCAAGACGTTCTTGCTTTGTATGTATTCCCCCCCCCCCAAAAGGCAATATATTGGAGAGGTCGGACGCGGTGGCTTGCCGATAATCTAATTTAAAGGAGTGGCGTTTCAAGTATCAAGTATATAGAGTCAATACATGTGTGTGTGCTTGGCGTAATGGCTGATCTGAGCACTGAGCTATTGCACAGTATGGGATGCAGACGTCACTACAAAACGCGAAAAATATATGCATTGATATACAACTGTCTATTTTGCTTTAAGCTTTTTCACTGTCTTCTTTACTGTTTCATATCCAAGCTACACACTTGTTTTCTCATTTATCACTCATTAAATCATAAATACAAAACAAAAAAGAATATAAGCTTACATTGAAACACTTTCTCACCATGACAAGCATTGGCGTACTTTTGCAATCAATTGACCGTAATCAAAGAACCATCAAATTCTCAGAATACAAAGGTAAAACTGTTGCCATTGATGGTGATGACTTTCTTCTTGATGGAGCTTCCCGTGCTGCTTTGGAGCCTGTATGGAATCATTCCGCCAATTCGTAAGTATTAATATCTATTCCGTTGATCTTATATTAACAAGATTTCCCTGCAGATATAACGACTATTTGCTGGAATTTACTCAATTGCTTGAAGAAAATGGTGTAACACCTATTGTGGTCTTTGGCGGTCTCACTCTCCCTTTCAAGCAAAGCATGAATTATGAATATCGCAAGTAAGTTTTGGTAGGGCAATCAAGTAACCATATCATTGTCATTGATCATGTATTTGGATTTAGAGCCCGTCAAGCTGCATTAAACAGTGGTAGCCACCTGGGACCAGTAACCATCTCAGAAGACATGGCCATTGCCACTATTACAGTAAGTATTCTCCCCTTTTTTTTTTTGGATGGTTTATATCTTTTACTGACTTTACTCTGCAGAAATTGATGGAAAAGAAGATTAAATGCATTGTAGCACCATGCGAAACTAGTGCTCAACTGACATACTTGGCAAAGACAGGCAAGGTGGATGCTGTCGTCTCTGAGGACCCTGAGCTCTTGGCTTTTGGTTGTCCAAAGTTTATTCACAAGAGTTTTATCTCTGGAGAATATATCGAGTTCTGCATGGATAGAGCATTCAATGACAACAGAAGCAATTTTCGAGCATACGGTGCTGACACTTTTCGACACATCTGTATTTTATCTTTAGCCGGCTGTAATTACCTGCTTAACGCTGAAAGTGCTATCTTCAGAGCATTACTGAGAGTGTATGAAGGCAACAACAACAGCACTGATCAAGTATTACGTGTCTTGCAGAAGCTATTCAAGGAAAAACTCCTTCTGGACTATCTCAAAAACTTTCACATGACAGATCTTGGTTTCACGTATCAATGGGTCTACGATATGGACAAAAAGAACTACGTGCGCCTGAATCCACTTCCACCCAATTGTTCGGAGGAAGATGTCAAGTTGCTGGGCAAAACCCCAACCGTACAAGACTCCATCAAGTTCATTGTCAACGAGATCGCCCCCAAGAGCAAGCCTTTAAATTTAAAAGAGCGTATCACAGAAAAGTTTCTCGCTTACGCTAAATCAGTAAAAGAGAATATTATGGTAGGTGTTGCGCCAACAAGCTGCTTAAAAGTGCCCACCAAACTAACGGCGTACATCTTTTGTAGCCTTCACATTTAGGAACACCATTCTCAGCGGCAGCACCCAAATCACAAAAGTCACCTAAATCATCTACATCATCAGCATCTAGAATGGGACCCAAACGAGTGCTTTCTGAATTGAGTAATGTTACCACAGTATCAGTGTCAGTGGCCACAACAGCTGGAGAGTTCTTTGCATCAACCTCTGCGCAAGCCTCATCACACTTGCCTAGACCCACAGTGGCAACACCTAAAGAGTCAACTGCTGCATGTCCTTCATTCTCACTACCTCCTTCAGTTGAACAACCTTTGATGCCTTTAACTGAAGCAAGCACAACTTCAACTCATGACGATCCCATCTCTCCTCCTCATGTCCCACCAACGAAAGATGAGATGCCTGACACTACCACAGTATCTATCAACAATATCAACGCAAGCGTTTCTAAAGTATCGCAGGACACAAATCAAACATCAAGTGGCCAAACATGCGAGAGAAACAACCCATCTCCACCCTTGTCGCCACCTACAGCTACACCCATCAAAGAGAATACGGCTTCATATAATCAACATACCGGGGCCAAGCCCTTGGCTGACAAATCGGCTCAACCTGTGAAAATAACACCACCACCATCTCATTATATACCAAACATTGCACATATCAACCCCTCTACAAACAATATAGCTACATCCATCAAACAGACAGCAATCCCTACTCAACAAGACACCCTAGCCAGGCCCAATGCCAGTGAATTATCTCAAGCTGTGAACATGACGCCATCATCTGATCACGTATCTTACAATGCTCACGTTAACTTTTCAACGAGCAATACAACTATAGCGGCAACTATAACGGCCATCAAGCTATCTCAAAATGCGTCAAATGGTGGTGGAGAGGAGAACGGTAACAATAATAGCAGCAAATACGATATGCGTGATCCCTATTACAACAATCCAAACTACTTTATCCCAACAAATATGGCGTCAAGGTCTAATAACGAGAAATCCAAGAAAAGATCGTTTGATCAGACAGAGCATAGTGTTTCCACGATGCAAGGCAACAGTCGCAAAAAGCACCATCCTCGTTGAATCTACGTATAAAGTCAAGGTTCAATTGATTAATGAATAAGAAATAATCATAGCTACAATAGTTCAGTATAGCCAAATATTACTTATGATTCTTGAAATTAAATAAATGAGTATTCATAGTTTTTTTTTTTTTATGTTTTTATTATTATTATTATTATTATTATTATTATTATTATTATTTGCTTAGATTGTCCATTTTCAGCAAAATCTTACTGCAGACATGTTTCGCAGCCCATGAATCATCAATATCCAGACTAACGTTATTAAATATAGAATGCAAGGAAAATAGTATGGTTAACGATAATGTTATGTAATTTACCACCTACTTTCCATACGCTTCAAAATATCAAGTTGAACAGCTAATAACTAGCCAATCAACGGTGTCCTTTGCTATAACCAAATCAATATTTTTTATGCAGCATTTACGTTATTATAAGACTTCTGGTTCACTACATCCTCCGTACGAGTCGCATTTTCTGGCGGCAGAACAGTGATACCCATTCGCGGATGCTGCTCTTGAGATGGCGACACAGAGCTGACCATGCGTAAACACAGGACTTTTATGAGATCTACAGCGATTTGAGAGATTATCATTGCAAAAGACACCTATATAGGGAAAAACTTGCAATAAAACCAAATAAAAAAGAATTCAAGCTAATCGATTGTTCTTTCAAATTCATGATCCCCAATTAATCAGCATCGCAATCATCATTGCCATCAACAGAAAGACATTTAGGTCAGCCAGCAGCAATGCCGCCGCCAAAATTCATTCAAACTCCATTTATTTTTTTCTGCTTAAGATTGGACGGATTTTGTCTTTTTACGACTTCTTTAATCTATTTTAAAAGCATTTTGGACATAGTTCGACCTATTCTGGCAAACTTTTTGTGAATCTATTCTGCTCATCCTTTAAACGTTTTTGGATCGATCTATTTTGCAATCTATTTTGTATCCTATCATCTTTTGAATATGTCTGACACTAGTCATATTCATCATTCTCCCTCTCAACCCGACGCTGAGACCCCTCTGCTGTGGACTCATGTAGTCGGCTCAAAACGCAAAGGCAACAGCAAGAAACAGCAATCCATTGCTTCTTTCAATCCTACGCTCATCCAACGACCAGTTACGGAGGCAGAGGCATCTCAACAGGCCATCAATGGAGAGGCCTCTTCAGGACCTATGGCTGTCATACGTCCATTCCTCAAGGGTATCGAGGAGGATTCGGTTTTCATCGATCTGACACCTGTCAAAGATCGTAATCTATTGAACAAGGCCCTTCTCAAGTTCAATGAAGCTACAACCAACTCTGAACTTTATGAAGACTTTCTTGGTTACCGTAGCAAACCAAGACATTACCTTGGCCATGCTTTTCTCGAGACAATGTGGCTGCCTGAGTGTGTAGGACGCACCACACTCATCAACGACGGCATTACCCTGGAAGATGGTACCTATTTGAGGGGCTTTCCATCCTACCCTGGCGATGCCACCATTGTCAAGTTGACATTACAGAATCTCCCTTTCTTGCCAGCTTTGCAACTCAAGGAGGAAATGGCGACTCGTCTCTCCCGATATGGTGATGTCCTGGATCATGGCATCTCAAGAACTAATGGCATCTTCCAAGGTGAAGGTTATGCTACGCTTAACCTTACTGTGCCTTCCTCCCCTGATTATGCCTGTGATGAATTGCACCCCGAAGACAAGCCCTGCCCTGGTCATCGACACCTGGAGAAACTCAGCCGAGTGATGATCTGGGATCCTCGTTCAGCCGATCAGCGAATGGTTCTGCTGCAATGGGACAAGATGCCCAACTTTTGCCGTATCTGTCATAGTGCCGATCATTGTAGGGCGGATTGCCCTGAGTACAAGAAGTGGATCCAGTGCTACCACTGTGATGAATATGGTCATGTGGAGTACAACTGTCCCCGTAATACAAGTCCAAACAAAGTCCGTGCGGTAGACAGTAAGGCTGCTTCGAAGCCCCGAAAAGTGTCTCAGGAGGCAAAGAGCGGTACATCATCTGGTAAGAAGAAAGCCGCTCCCAAGGTCTCCAAAGCTCCTCCAGTAGCTGCTGGTGCTGGTGCTGGTTCTGGTACTCCTGGTGGTGATACTGCTGGTGGTGGGTCTCCCGGTGGTGGTGATTCTGGTGTTGTTCCAGGTAACAATCAAGGTGATGGCCAAGGTGGTGCCCAAGATGTGGTCCACAGCGGCGTACAAGGTGGTGCTGATAGCCAAACCATTGCTCAAAAGCAAGGTGCTGATAGGGATGCCGACATGGACGAGCTCCCTCTGGCTCAAGACTCTGACAATACCACTGGTACTGAGTCTACTGATACTGAAATGGGTGAATCTCCTGCCAATCCTACTAGTGCATCCGAGAATGCGCTGGATCACCCAGTGAAGAAAATAGGTAAATTTGATGGTGCGGATGATTTTACTTCTGCCAAGCAACAGGCTGCAGTTACAGCAGCAGCACAGGGACAACAACAAGGCTTGACAGGCCCACCCTCACCATCTCAACATTAATATGATGAATTTACAACATACAGTGAAAATTGCCACCCTCAATTGCCGTGGCCTCAAAAAAATAGATAACCCAAAAAAAAGACAACAATTTATTAGATACCTTAGAACACTAGGCTATGATATCTTAGTGTTCCAAGAAACACATGCAACAGACTCCACTATTATAGACATGCTCAATACACAATTCAACACCAAGTCGAGTCTTTGGACTCCACATTGCGGCATTATATCACTTAACACCAATTATACACTTCAACACATCTCAGAAGGCATTGATGGCGGTCGTTTTATTTTGGCCTCCCTTCACCTTACTCGAGATGTACAACTTTTAGCAACAACACCACCAATAGCAACTCTACTCAACATTTACGGTCGAGCGTCAGCTCACACCGAACGCACAGCATTTTATTCAGAATTACTTGATATACCAATTGTCAAGGACACTATCACTAATACAACAAACACTATCTTTATAATGGGCGATTTCAACTATCAATACAAGGATCGGCGAACTGATGGCTCTCTCATCAGTGCACCTGTGATATGGACTGATCTTTTGGATGATTATTACATTGATGTATTTGGGGATGACAAGCACAACACCTGGCATAGTGGCAGAAATGCTGGGATTTTGGATTATATCTTTTGTAGCTCCAATGCTCATCACCTTGTAACTAGTACTAGTCAACAATACCTCTCTCCGGAGTGGACTGATCATGAGCTTTTGGGGTTCTCCTATCAATTTCAAGATTCCAATGGTCGTGGCCCTGGTGTCTGGAAGGCTAATCCCTACTTGGCTCGCAACAAAGATTTTCGCAAGGCACTGGCGGAATTCCTCATTGGCAGTGAGGAACGAAGAGCAGGTATCAAGCGGTTTACATCTCCCCAACAACAATGGGATTGGATCAAAGCAGAGGTCAAGTTATTCATCAAGCAGTATCAAATTGAGGATTTGAACTGGAGGAAGAAACAACTACATCGACTGCTTTCAAAGAGGAACAAGATGATGAGACATAAGAAGCATCGAGGATTGATATTTCAGGGATTGGACTCCATCAACCAGCAAATTCAGTCCCTGCAGCACTCAATTGCAGAAATAGAAATCTTGAAGGCAGGCAAGTTCTATCGTGAACATGGTGAGAAATCACCCGGATTCCTCAAGCGCTCTGCGGTGTCTCGAGAGAACCGTCGGTCCATTGTGGCGCTGCGAGACCCCTCTACGGGTTCAATGTGTCAGGCACAGGATGGCATATCTGCCATTGCAACTGATTTTTACACTGCATTATTCACACCAGAGGCTCTAGATTCAACAGCACTCAGTACCGTGATTCGAAGCATCCCTCAGCACTTAAAGATCAGCAGCGAACAACAGGAGGAACTGATGTTGCCGATTGATGTAGACGAGCTCTTGGCCGACAGCAAACACACTCGACGCCTTAGCAGCCCTGGCCCGGATGGCTTGCCATATGAGATTTTGTACCTGATCATGAAATTCCCACCATTTCATTCACTCATCAACCTAGTCTACAATGAAGCACTGACGAAGGGTAAGTTTCCGCCATCTTGGAACGAATCTGTCATGTGTTTGCTCTACAAGAAGGGTGATCCGGCTGAAATGAAGAACTACCGTCCTCTGTCTCTGGCCAATTCGGATTACAAGCTGTTCACTCGCAACATCAATCGTCGTATCATGGCTGTCTCTTCTCAATTGATTAGTCGCCATCAGCTTGGATTTATTCCTGGACGCTTTATTGCTGAAAATGGCATGATCTGTCAACTGATCATGGAAGATGCTCAAAGGAAATGGACAATTGCGGAACAACAGGATGACGACCCCACCTTTCGCAACTTGGATGCAGATATCGGTCTTTTGTTGGATCAAGAAAAGGCCTACGATCGTGTGAATTTGGACTATCTCAAAAAAGTCTTGACAAAGTTTGGGTTTCCTCGTCCCCTCATCAAGTGCATATACAAACTGATGGGCGACAATCTCATACGAATTAATCTGAATGGCCATATGTCAACAGAGGTTGCCAAGCTGCGTGGACTCAAGCAAGGAGATCCTCTCTCGCCTATCCTGTACAACCTGGCCTTCGAACCCTTTTTACTGGCAATCTTGCATGATCGTCAATTTCACGGATACACGATGGGTACTGCTACTACCAAGTTATTGTGTTATGCGGACGATGCTTTGGTATTTGTCCATGACGCACAGGACCTGTCTCGCTTACAACTTCATATGTCTCGCTATTGTGCTGCTTCCAACGCCAAATTCAACTATGACAAGGTGCAAGCCTTTTCGGTGTCTGGTCGGGATACATGGGACATTTGGCAAGTTCCGTTATCGCATGCCCACATCACCCATCTGCATTCTGTGGAAGATGATGAACCTTTGATATATCTTGGATTTCCTCTCGTACAAAGCAGGATCCAGCGGGTCAACTTTATGGGTGCACTGACAACCAAGATCAAGACGGCCATCCAGATCCACTCTGTCCGATCCCTGTCAGTTGTTGGAAAGGCCACTGTGCTGAATTCTCTGCTTCTGTCCAAGTTATGGTACGTTCTACGTGTTACTCCTCTCACCCAGCCCGATGTCAAGCAGCTGCGGTCACTGGCAATTCTTTTCTTGAGAAAGAACATTTTCCCTGTCATTCCTTGGAAAACATGGATTCTCCCAAAAGACAAAGGTGGACTGGGTGTTGTCGACATCCAAACTCAAGCTTCGGCTCTGTATTTTCGTTGGCTACATCCGTTGCTGGTATATGATCAATCTGTCATTGATGCCCACCCGGTGTCCTACCTTCTCAGTTACCATCTACGCAACATGAATGGATACCAGTATCACCATATTCCGCTCCTCTTCCCCTTTGCTCGTCGCAATCAGGGTTTGAAAACACAGCGCACGGGAACTGTCGATATGTTATATCGTGCAGTCGACTATCTTCCCAAGTCGTATGAAGCTGCTCGGATCAATACTGCTACTGCCATGGCTCTCCCACTACAGGCTGCCTTCTATGTCCCTCCATCCTCTTCACTGGTGGTTCCTCGTCGAGTCAAAGCGATGATGGTTTCTGATGTGTTTCAATATGATGCTCGGCTCAACTTTGTTCATTGGAAAGATACTCGTGACCCTTCCCTCCTCAATTGGAAACGTGCTCCTTCTACAGTGTTCAAAGGTCTTGCGTCTGCCCAGCTGAAATTTCAACCCTACTTCCATCCAGTGTGTAGTCCTGCTCCCCTGGTTGATTCTGATGTCTCCTTTGCGCCTCTAGTGCATCAATTTTGTCTACACGATGGCCAACCCCTTGGAAATGCTCAGGCTTCGGCCAAAACATTTCGTCTGTCCGTGCTGTCGTCGATGGAACAACCCTTGGCCTTGCAGAATGTCTCAGCTTCTCATTGGAAATTCTTTTGGTCCCTGTCTCTTACCTACATTCAACGTAATGTGATATACCGGCTCATCACAGGCTGTATCCCTTCTCGAAGCAGGTTACACTACATGATGCCTGGAGTCTTCGAGTCTCACAATTGTTCTGTCTGCTTGTCTCCCAATGAAACTGCCAGCCACCTGCTCTTTGACTGTCCATCCAAAGAAAAGGTATGGCTAGGCGTCATTTTTGAATTCCTATGGCCCACGACGTCCATCACTGACATCAAAGAGGCTCTTCTGTCCCTGGACTTTTCGGATATCTGGTACTCCCAAGTCAAAGGCATCCATCCTTACAGAATCCTACTTATCACCCTGTCTCAAATATGGCTAGCCCATATGCGCTTTGTTTTTGACAACATCATCCTTGTCCCTGAGGCGATTCTGGTGAATGTCCGCTCCACTGTTCGCCAGACAGTGGATGAGGATCAAATCCATTCCCTCTTGTAGTTTTGATAGTTTCGATAGTTCTGCTTAGTTTAGTTTAGTTAATATTTCACCTTCTTTTTATTATCTCTTTTTTAATTGCACCCGCCTCTTCACTTCGACCCAGTACTCCTAGTGTACGCGGCTCAATCAATAAACAAAATTTAAAAAAAAAAAAAATCTATTTTAAGGTATTTGACTATATAAACTGTGATGATCACCCTACGCTTCCTAATACACTCTTGGAGTACTTTTCAAGGCGCTTCCAATAATGCCAAGTAAGATACATGTTTTAACTGAACTTAATAAGCAATCCCAAAAGATCTGGGACAAGGTTTTTGGCCAAAATGTCGAAATTTTGCATATGAACACCTCATAAAAGTAGTTTCAGAGGTGGCTTTGGATCGAGAGAAACATTTTGATCCAATATATACCATAGTAAAAGTCTTCATTTTCAAGGTAAAAAATGTGATCGTTTGATTTTTGATGAAAACCATGAGGTACCCCTCATGGTTTTTGGTCGATTTGGCCATGTTTTTTTTTGGCCGAAAAAGTTGAGCAAAGATGTCAGGAAGTTACTACTACTCAAGTACAATTGTTTGGCGTCATTCCGGTGACTCATAAAGATCTACATGCCAAGATATGAAGGCTTGAAAGCTGTCAAATTTGGTTATGTATTGCTTTATAGAGTTTATTTACACGGCATAAATCACATCTTTGGTAGTTGGAACTTATTAGAAAGGCAGTTCTGTAGCTTGCGCAATTTTTAATTCGAATAAGAGGCATATTGATTTTGGTAAAGCTAATTCATGCAAATCTTGTTGCGTTATGTTGCCGGTAAGCTTATTAGCAATGGAAATAAAAACTCGAATTTGCTGCTTATTAGATACTATGGTTTTGAACCTTCGCTTCGCTGCAATCAAGCCCTCATATAAATCAATGTTACCAAGTGTTGGATTAGACGCCTGATTACCATGGCTTTGCACTTTTGATTTGCTACGGTATAACCCCCTATAACTCAATGCTACCCAATGTTGGATTAGATGCTTAGTTGTCATAGGCTTTACACCTTTGCTTCGCTATGGTAAACCTCCCCTATAAATCAATGTTATCCAGTGTTGAATTAGATGCATTATTATGTTCTTGGTGGAGAGGCTGAGCCCCTCCTCCGAACCCCCTCCCCATTGCAGGCTTTGCCGGTAGCTTTATTCACCTTTGCCCGGCTCTCAATAATGGATATGATTGGCCTGTCTATTTTTTTTTTTCATAGTTTTCCAGTATATATATTTTAGATTAGTGATAGTGATTAGTGATGTGTGGTTGGTTACGACATATTTCGAAATATACAACATTTGAAATAATGGACGTATCCGCTAAACTAGCGGGAAAAGGGATGAATTATAAAGCAGAAGAGCCCGTTTCGGTAAGCGGTAGACAATGTCGTATTAGGAATTTTTTTTTGCTATAACATAATGTTATAGCAAATAGGAGTACAAAATAGCATTTCAGGGACTTAGCGAACTGGTGTGTCTGCTATAACATAATGTTATAGCAAATAAGAGTACTATAACATTTGGTTATAGCAAATAAGAGTACAAAGTTGCTATAACATTTGGTTATAGCAAATAAGAGTACTATAACATAATGTTATAGCAAATAGAAGTACTATAACATAATGTTATAGCAAATAAGAGTACTATAACATAATGTTATAGCAAATAAGAGTACGAAATTGCTATAACATTTGGTTATAGCAAAGGACACTGTTGATTGGCTAGTTATTAGCTGTTCAACTAGATATTTCAAAAATTATAATGTGTTGTTATAGCTGTTGTTATAGCTAAAAAAATTGATGGCAGACGGCGTCAAATCGTTTAAGCGATTTCCTTTTAATGCTACAACAACGCCTCTCTGCTTCTTTACGTCTTCTCTGCGCAATTTATACGCTCAACTATCAAGCAATCCTTCGTTGGTTCTTAATGCCTAGAATACTTTTTTTTTTCCTAATTTTTTAACTATGACAAGGGGAACATATCAATAACTAATATCAGAAATTCAATTTAAAATGATGACTGTCTTGCTCCGGAAGGTGATGGTGATGAGGACGCTACTACAGGTGTTCTCTGTTGTTGTTCAGTTTGCTTTTGCTTTTGCTTTTGCTTTTTCATAGCGCGGTGATAAGCACTTTGAGCACTTTTGTACGACTTATACTGCTCAAAGCGGCCCAGTATTTTCCACTGTTGGAATTGAGCTTTCCATGGTATGTGTCCGTTTTTGTCCACTTGTTGCTCAGCAAATTCGAAATCGGATAATGGATTCTCTAAGCGTCGCTTTTGTGCTATTCCATCGACATACGCAATGACATTACTCAAAATGTTTACGGCTGTTTCAATACGCACGCCAACAGGTTGATCTTGATTTTCAAAGGCTGCCTTTGCCTTATAGCATTCTGATTTTGATTGGGCACATACACTTTTTAATGCATGGATAGAGTTTTCGTTGTCATGGATATGGCTACCAAGTATATTTTTCATTTTGGTATACAGACAAATTAATGTTGGATCATTGCATTGCGTAAAGTTGATAAGTGATGTCTCTTGTTCAATAAGACAGTGAACAAGTACAAGTAATGGGTTTAACGGGGTTTCGTTGAGATAGGGCGCAATAGTCTCTGCATTGAAAAATAGACATGAGCTGGCCCAGCCAATACTCGACAGCTGCTTTGCGAAAGGGATACGAGAACCAGGTATTTCAGTTTCAAGTAGATATCTGGTTGTCGAATTAATCACAATTGCCACAACAATAGGGAGCTTAGACGCTTTATGTTGTCTAGAAACCGAACGCGAGTAGTCGATTAGTTGTTGATAAAAATTCATATCTGCCTTGTTTTGAATCTCGATTAGAATACGAGGTAGGTCATTAGAGCAGTTGATTGACTCGTACGCGACATCAGAGCGAGTGAAATCAATCCACTCAGTTGATCTTTTGCCTTTGGTCCTACACAAACGAAAAGAATTAGTAGCATACTAACAGGCATATTTAAGATCATACCAATAACTGCTGAGACAACAATATTAATAACATCTTGATCAGCTAACAAGAGCTTGCTCATTAAATCGGTTCCAGGCAAATACTTCCTTGGAAGAGAAAAGGTCTTGAGGTTGACGCCGTCTGCCATATTTTTTAGCTATAATAACAGTATAACACGGAAATATATGAAAAGACACAGAGCTATAACAACGCATTATAGTTTTTTCGACTATATGAAATGTGATAATCAGCCCGTACTTCCTAATACATTCTTGGAGTACGTTTCAAGGCGTTTCCAATGGTGCCGAGTAAAATAAATGTTTTGACTGAATTTATCGAGCAATTCAAGAAAATATGAAAAGCGGTTTTTGGCCAAAATGTCAAGATTTTGCATATAAAGGCCTCGCAAAAGTGGTTTCAGAGGTTGCTTTGGATCGAGAGAAACATTTTGATTCATGATATATCATAGTAAAAGTCTTCATTATCAAGGTCAAAAAACGCGATCGTTTGATTTTCAATGAAAACCATGAGGGGTACCTCATGCTTTTCATCGAAATTGACAATCAAGATCAACAACAGTTCCAGCTCATAACACGCACAGCATGCTCCAAACCCCACACATTGACAAGACTACACCGGGCCATCATCGCCCACCAGCTCACACTCCAATTATTTGTACACAACAATAGCACTGGTGACCCTGATTTCCAGCCCTTTGTCGACCCATTGATATACCAACAACAGCAGATACTGAAGCTAGCGAACAGAGATCTCCGTTTCGTCATGCTGGACATGGCAAACCTCGACGTTGGTTGTAGCTTCAGCAACCACCTCAGCAAACAACAATGGCAGACTTTCTACAAGAATAACATGCACTACTCAGCTCGCAACCTATGGTATCGAATGATACATAAACAAAGCTCCAACAAACTTGTCATGTCGCAACTCCATCTGAAACATGCTGAATCTGATGAATGTGAACTCTGTTATAAAATGGAAGACGCCAAACATCTTCTGATCAGTTGTGTCCACAAACTTGATGTATGGGACTCCTCATTCAACGAGTTCCTTGGTTACCCCAAATCTGCAGATCCACATCTTATCTACAAATCAATCACGCTCTTCAAACTGGACCGATATTTCATATACAACTTGGATATCCACATCACGATCTTTGACCTCTTGGCCACCATCATGCGTATTATCTGGAGAAACCATTATCAACAGCTTTACAACCACATGCATTTTGATTCAATCCAAATCAGCCGCCAAATCAGAACGGAAGTGTTAAGATTGTCAAATCTTAAGCAACTTTCTTACTAGATTTATCATAATAGCTTTATATATGGCAAGTCACTTTGCTCGCATGCACTTTTCCATCTCTTGGATGCATTTGTCTTATTTCTAATTATTATCCTAATAAAACAATATCATCCAAAAAAAAAAAACTTTTCATCGAAATTTAAACAATTGCGTTTTTAACCTTCAGAATAACGACTTTTACTATGGCATATATTATATCAAAATGTTTCTCTCGACCCAAGGCTAACCCTGAGATTGCTTTTGGAAGACTTCCATACTCAAAATCTCGATATTTAGGCCCAAAACCTCATTTCAAATCTTGCAAAATTGCTCGATAGTTTTGTTCAAAGCAGCTCTTGAAATTGGCACCATCGGATGCGCCTTAAAAAGACCTCTAACAAAGTATTAAGAAGTATTTTTTTTGTAGGGGAGTCGAGCGCCAGGTTTTATTTAAAGTATTAAGAAGTGTGGATTGATCAGGACAGTTTACATAGTCAAATTTGGTAAAATAGTTTTTTTTTTTGTAGGGCAATTGTATTGCTTTATTTAAAGTCCTTTTACGTACGCCTATTAGATGGGAGAGGAAAAAAGACTGGATATATATTGGGGGGACTAATTATGGAGACTGATCTAAGGTTTCTTGGAAATGTAAGGTATCTAATGAGCTACGAAGTGATGAGAGTAAAATTGATGGTAGGAAAGGTTTGTCCTGGAATGTAAACTGGTAGTGGTGATACCATATAGTTTGTAGCATGCAGGCGAAAACCTGGTAAGCAGAGAGATTCGGATAGATTGAATGATCTTGACGAGAAGGGTTGTGTTCGAAAAGAAGGAATTTCTGGAAGTTTTGGTAACTGTTTTGGGAGATGAGAGGGGGCATGTAAATGGAGAGGGCGGAAGACCAAAAGGATCGTTTGTGGGGACAGGCAAAGAGGAAGTGTTCCAATGTTTCGGTGGATGAGTGGCAGATCCTACAAAAGGGATGGTGGATATGAGGTTGCCGTTCATGAAGAATGTCTCTTGTGGCGACTTTATTATGAAGGATGCGGAACCAGGTGTTACGTGCATTCAATGGGATACGTAAGGACCAGAGACGTTTCCATTTGGCAGAGGATAAGACAGATGGAGGTTTGGGAGGAACATGGTAGGAAGGTAAGGATTTATAACCAGTGGTAGTCGCAGGGACTGGATGGAATTGTTGGAAATCTAGATTAAAGTGTGAGGAGATCATGGAGAGAAGAAGGGAGTGGAGAGAGTCAAGGGTGAGTATGGAGGAGGTGGATAATTGATCAGTAGTGGGGAGGGGACGAGGGATATTTGTGAGCATGGTGTTTAGGGTGAACGTATTGAGGAAGAGGTATTGATCATGTATGAAATTGATGGCACGGCGACTGCAGTGAGGATGGGGGAGGTGCTCAAAAGATTCTTTGAAAACAATGGTGTTGGAAGTAGAGTTGTAATCAAAGATATCAGATCCAAAGAGATCCTGACGTAGGGTGAGATGGTCAGCTAGGATGACGGAGGGTGGGGAAAAGGTGGAGGCGAAAGGATGGGAAGGGGGTAGCGCATGTTGAAGGAGGGAAGTGAAAGGGAGGCGGAGGATGACAGGAATGGGGACGGAGCAGAAGGAAAAGTTTCTAATGATAGAGTCTACGGCAATGATGATGTTGGCAACAGGACCAAAAGAGGGTAGACCAGACGGGCGACATTGAGGGAAAAGGAGTGACCAGTGGTAGGATGGGAATCGAGTGGAACCAAGACACATGGAGAGGGTGGACCGAAGGATTGGAATGGAAGGCATCAATGATGGAGAAGGTTGTGTAGGATGAAGGAGTGGATGGATCCATCGCCATTGCAGAGCTTGGGCTTGTCTCGCAGGATTGATCAGGTTCAGACCGCCCTGGGATCGAGGTAAAATGAGAGTGTCAAAAGAGAAGCGGCTGATTTTGGAGTTTCGGTTAATAAAGGAAGTGATGATTTGGCGTATCTTGTTGAATTCAGACTTGGTGAAGGTAACCAACCGAAGAACATGCCATAGTTTGGAGAGTATCAAGGAGTTCACAACGGTGACACGACCGCGGTAGGTCAGGTTCCGACAGGAATGAAGTTGACAAGAGCGACTGATGTTAGAGATGAGGGCGGAGACGAATGAAGTTCGCTGTTGACGATTGGCATGGATAGGGTAACCAAGGTATTTCAGGGCCGTTAGAGAGGAACGATCATGCCATGAAGTGATAACTTTAGAGGCCAGGAACTGAACCCAATGAGGATGGTTGCTACCAGATAGAGAGAGTGCTTCAGTTTTGTTGTAATTGAGGGAGGCATTAGAAGCAGACATATACTTTCCGAGTAGATCTTCGAGAGCAGCGAATTCTGATGGATTGTTAAGGGTTACTAAAGTATCATCCGCATAGGCGAGAACTTTGACCACTGGCGGGTGGGAGCCAGAAATGGGATCAGGAGGGAAAGAGAAGCAAATTTGGTAAAATAGATTGAATCGTGTCCAAAAAGTTTGAAAATTGACAGATCAGGACAGAATGCATAGCGGAGATTAAATCAATATTGGCTGCTAAATGGCAGTAAAAGCGATGCCCTTCACGTTTCAGTGGTTACAAATGCGTTTGGAAGCTCATGAAGGATTGTAAAAAAGTAATAACACATGAATTATTGAATAATTGAAAAGAGCCACGACCGGCTCAATCTTGTAGAACGTTTTATTACATTTGGTATTTAACAACGACGTGTCATTGAAGGAACTAGGGGGGGGGGGATATATGATTAAAAGGCGTCGTAATGTCTAAGCCGAAGGAGCAATGGATGCTCTTGTTGGAATTTCTATATTCTTTTCAATGATTTCTACGTGATTTGCAGGAAAATAACCAATCTTGCCATTCTTCAACCTTCCTTGCCACCAATCAGCATCTTCTTTTGATAAGATAGCAATAAGATCATTAGGTCGTAAAGTCAATTCATTAGAAGATTCTGCTTGGAAAGAGTATAACGCTCTTGCAAAGTCTAATTTGGTAGGCTTGGATGCTGTTAGTGCTGCAGCCGCCTCAGCTTTAACTGTTGTGCCAGTTGAAAGAGTATTCTTTTGTTCTACATCTGCTACTTGTTTCTGATGTAATTGCATGATCATAGGGACACCTATTGATACAACAAGTACGATCATCCAAGGTGTAATACTATTGCTTTTATGACTGTAAGATTCGAATTCTTTGATGGAAAATTTGGCGAGCGTAGATGATTTGACTCGGCTGCCGAGAATCTTAGATTTGAGCCAACGTAATAATGATAAAACACCAAAGACATGGCCCACAGAGTGTCGGATAGTGCGAAATTGATGTGTCAGTTGTAAAAGTGCATTAAATCCTGAATGTGTTGCCATCAATGTTGATTCAAGTGTATGGGCTAGGCCGTTGCATGTCAAGGTTAACTTTTCCATGGCCTCGAAAAGCGGTCGGGATTTGCGTTCCATGGCGTACGGCGATTCTTGTTGGTATGGGTGATGATGGTGATGTACAGAGGGGTATAATGATTGTGTGTAACTAGGATTGTAATAACCTAATGATACTGTATTAGTTTGATTTGACAGGTACAGTATGATGTGAGAGTAAAATTACCTCTAGGATAGCTCATGGTTTCGAAATGTATAATCGAAAAAGTTGAAAATGTAAAGAAAAAGGGGGGGAATGATTGAGCATTGTATTTATACCATTGGTATCACTTTTTTTTTCGAGTTGAGAAATCAAAGACATTTTCGTTGGCTATCATTCGTTTTTGCTTTGGAGAATATCGGAAGCATCGCAGATAAACTTTCTTTAGAATAGATCTGTAAAGACAAGTCTATATAACAGCAGGAAATTAACAAACACGTATACGAAGCATCTTTCTAATGAAACTGAATTGCTCTTATGTACAATACTACTTGCATTACATTGCTGGCAATTCTGTTTGTATCTTCATTATAACGGAAACGTCAAATGCCGGGATTACAATAATCAAAACATTTGATCCGGCTGATACAGGAATTTCCAATCGTATTCCAAACCCTTATTTTTTTATGAGCATCCCAGCCTATCAAATGGTTTTTTCTATGAAAAAATTTGTGCTAGAGTAATAAGATCAAAATGGATTGATAATTGCACTGCAACATGTAACAGAGCTATAATTACTGTATGATCTAGTACATTACGACATAGCTTCAGGTAGCTATGACCTTTGATCAGGTCTAGTGATAGATTTGTTGTAAATTATGAGCGTTTCTTTGCGTCTATGCTGAATAGAACCGTCATTCCATACACAATAGTTGATTGGCTGTGTTGCAATGTATCTTTTGCGAGGTAGGTGTAGTCTGCCAGTTCGAGCAAACACTGAAGCAAGCCGCACAAAATTTTTTTTTTTGCGTGTCCGCCACTACTACCCATCATTTTTTGGTTGCCTCAGTCAAATTGAAATTACGCTAGGAGGAGAGAAAAAAGAGTTGAAAGAGTTCAACAGAACAAGCATCATAGTGAATCCTTCTCTTTTCTTACTGACAACATGGATACTCTTACTCTCCGCGGAAAACTCGAAGGTGTGTAGTCTATAACATGGTGGTGAAGGTTGCTATAATGTGGATGTTGGATTTGGGATGGATGAAAAAGGATGGATGGATCGAAATTTGAAATGTTGGGATTCTGGATCCTCAACCACACTCAAAGCTACAGCAACATGTAGCTTCATCACTTTTTGATCAGTCAAGTACTAGCAACAGCACTCCCATGAATACGAGGAAACCTAAACAACATTCAGATTCGCAACCTTCATCCCATGTTTATATAACTTTGTAAGAATGTCTTTAACTCATCTCTTTTTCTACCCTCTCCTTGTCAACTCTTAGGTCACGGTAACTGGGGTAAGTTCAATGTCTAATGTGATATTTGGTACCATGCGTGTACTAACAAGCTCTTTGCCTATAGTCACTGCCATTGCCACCACTTCTGAGGCCCCTGATATGGTTTTGTCTGCCTCTCGTGACAAGACCATCATCGTCTGGAACCTCATCAGGTAAATTCTGATACTACATGTGTATTTGTGAACAGAAAATACTAAGCAAATCAACTGATTACAGAGATGAATTGAACTACGGTGTCCCCCGTAAGTCTCTTGTCGGTCACTCCCACTTTGTTGAAGATCTTGCCATCTCTTCTGACGGTCAATTCGCCTTGTCCGCCTCTTGGGATCAAACTCTCCGTCTCTGGGACCTCAACAGCGGTACCACCACCCGCCGTTTCGTTGGCCACACCAACGATGTCCTCTCCGTTTCCTTCTCTGCCGATAACCGTCAAATCGTTTCTGGTTCTCGTGATAAGTCTATCAAGTTGTGGAACACCCTCGGTGAGTGCAAGTATAACATCACTGAAGATGGTCACTCCGAATGGGTTTCTTGTGTTCGTTTCTCTCCTAACCCTGCTAATCCTCTCATCGTCTCCGGTGGTTGGGATAAGCTC
Organism: Mucor velutinosus; assembly: GCF_035048745.1. NCBI lineage: Eukaryota > Fungi > Mucoromycota > Mucoromycetes > Mucorales > Mucoraceae > Mucor > Mucor velutinosus. The sequence continues at coordinate 814,675 of NW_027041905.1, read as the reverse complement.
GTCAAGGTCTGGGATTTGACCAAGATGAAGTTGAGAACCAACTTCATTGGTCACAACGGTTATGTCAACACTGTTACCATCTCCCCCGATGGTTCTCTCTGTGCCTCTGCTGGTAAGGATGGTGTTGTCATGCTCTGGGATTTGAACGATGCCAAGCATCTCTACTCTCTCGAAGCTGGATCTCTCGTCCACGCTCTTACCTTCTCTCCCAACCGTTACTGGCTCTGTGCTGCTACCGCCAACGGTATCAAGATCTGGGATCTCGAGTCCAAGTCTATTGTTGATGAGCTCCGTCCTGAGTTCCCTCAATTGGGTAAGAGAAAGAACCCTGATCCCGACTGTTTGTCTGTTTGCTGGAGCGCTGATGGTGCCACTCTCTTCTCTGGTTACTCTGATAACATCATCCGTGTCTGGCAAGTCACCCGTACTCTCTAAGTATCTTGCTCTCCATCTTGTCTAGATCTTTAGAAAGCACACATATCATTGTTTTTCTTTTTTTAAAAACTTAATAAAGTAATGAAAACGTCCATTTTTTGTATTTGCATGATTGTATTCATTTATTTTTGCTATTATACACGACAGTTTGTAAATGCCATGACCATTATGTCAGTTGCACCACATTCTGTTAATTTATCTAAAATCTCGCCCTTTTCTTTCTTTGCGATCATGGCAGAAACAGCCACCCAGCCATCATGAGAATCTAATGCGGAGACAGTAGGACCAAGACGGCCTGGAGTTACTTTACTAGTAGCAGCCAAGTTTTTACGCTCAACATTGTATGTACACAGCACAAACTTATGAGCAGTAATCACACCGCGCACACGTGAGGCAATCTTCTCAATCAACTCGGTGTGGGTTGATTTCTTGTTGGCAATCAAAACAGATTGGGTTTCCATCAAATCATGGATGTCGTGGAGACCAGCAGCACGCATCGATTCTCCTGTTTCGACGAGATCAACTGTATATACAAACAACAATTTTAGTTCCATCATGATTTACCCAAAACAATTTCAATGTAGTACATACCGATACCATCAGCTAAACCAAGCGCACAAGCAGCTTCCACAGAACCGGAAACGTGCTCAATGATGGTCTTTTTGCCAGCAGCTTTATCGAGAGGTTCAAACACCTTGGCAGCACAATTTACAAAGCTTGTAACAATACGTCTACCGACCAATGACTCCAATGTTTGATATTCACCATTCATAGGCACCTCGATACAAAGTCTACATTTACCAAAGTCCAACTCCTGTACTTGACGGATTTTATCCTCGACTTCACTTTCAACAACGATATCTTGGCCAGTGATACCAAGATCGACGTTGCCATCACCCACATATTTAGCAATATCAGCAGCAGGCAAGAAGATGAGTGCAATTGGCAAGTTTGTGCAAAGGGCGATGTCTTGACGTGAGCTACGATTAAAATGGATGTCACATCCCTTTAAAAGCTCGATGCAAGTTTGGTAGATGCGTCCCTTTTTTGGAACTGCAAAAAGCATGCGATCTTCGAGATCCTTGACGAACTCCATGGCTAGTATTGAGGAAAAGAGGTAGGGAAAGAGCAACTAGTAGTAGACATTGAGGCATTTTTAATTAAATTTTTGTTTCTTTCATGGTGAGTCACAAAAATGAAACATGGTGCACAAGTGCCTATAACTCTTTGGATGTTACCCATAAAAGGCCAATCAGATAAGATGCTGGGCGATTCGTCATTTTTCATTAGACCTTTATTATGTCATTGTCCTCCCAATAATCACGAAAATTCGGGATCTTGCAGGAAAGATACACATTCGTAAACGTATCTACGATGTTTAGCTAAATGAAAAGAATATGATATTGCAGTTGAATGTGGAAATAATGCCATGCTATGTTTCAGATTGACAGGTACGCCCATTGACAGGAGCAGTATCGCCTAATCGCGTCAAGATTAGCGTATTTCATGATGCATATAAAGCTGTACAAATTTACCTTGATCACCAATGTTACTATCTATACAAACGAAAAGAGAGTATTAGTAATATATATATGCTCAAGTATTTGATATTGTGGTAGTTTATAATTGTATTCGGATTTTACGGACCAGTAAAATAAACATAAAGGAACCATATTTTTGGGCTTAGTTACGGTGACATTTGTTCGATAATCACCTAAGGGCAGCTTCTTTGGATGCACAAAATATCTTTCACTATACAATAGGCATTGGTCCAGGCTCGTTCAGACCAGCCAACCATTGTTTTCGACCAAGAGATCATGAACATGAAGATCACCTGTCAAATGTCGGAGATACAATACCTCATTCAGGGCACATAATTGATTGGCCGGATGGTTTACTGCAATCTGAGCTAATTCTCTTCTAGGGATGAGCAACAAACAAAGTATTAAAACATTTAAAAATGTATACGTCAGAAACACTTTGTTTGAAATTAAACTACTGAAGCAATAATTGCTGTATTTAGGAGAGATGCAGTTGCATTAAAGATGCATTTCAAGTTTGACTACACATCATAAAGCAAGTGCACCTACATGAGCAAAGGCAGATATTAAGCATAGCATGCATGTAGGCTTTTGGTGAGCAATAAAACTTAATAAATATATTAGTATAATACAAAAGTTATTTCACTAAATGGATCTGGTGCTGCTCATCCCCCTTAAAGCTAATGGCATCAGCGGCTCTGTTCTTCTTTTCTTGATAGCCATTCATCAGAAAGACAGCCATGGTCGAAAAGAATCCAACACCGGACAAGGCAATCAGCAAAATGAGACAGATCTGTACGGTATTTGCGACATGATCTTGGTGTATAATGGAGATTTTTGTAACACTATCGACTGAGAGCAAGATGTTTACATCCTTCCCGCTGGAAGTCCTACAGCACGCACTTGCATCTGCAAATCCAATTCTGCTGGTCATTTTGTGAGCACCATCCTCTTCTCTGCCTCGATCGAAAATCACAGTTTTTCCAAGGAACAAAGTGTTTCCTAATATCGTAGACGCCATATTACCACTTCCACCACTATTCGTAAATCCTGTCCAACTGATATTGACCCAATCTGGCATTTGTTCACCGAAATCACGAATGTTGAGTATGTTTTCGATAGGCAGGGACACAACATTGTTGCCTTCAAATGCAATAGCAACAGATACATTATGCGAGATGGTCAGAGCTTTTTTGGGGAGACTGAGTTGGGCATGATCGAACCAAAATGATTTTTCATGCTCTTTTGAAACTGAATCATCAAACTGCACCAATTTGCTATGCCATAACGCATGAAGCAGCTTTTCCAGATTCTAAATCAAGCATGTTTGTGTTGCGTGTTAATCATTCACGATACAAACGAGACAGACCCAAGCCTTACTAGTGGTGTGAGCACAATATCCTTTGTGCCCGTGTCAATAATCGTTCTTGGCACATTGATTTGCTCCATGCCAGCGACAATATTGCCATTTACCACGAAATGATCCACCTTGACTTCATAGTATCGAGTGTGCGATAATGGGACCCATACAATTTCACTTCCAACTGATTGACTCGGATACCCTCCTAGCCAAAAGTGTCCATCGCGTAAACAAGTTTTCTCTGTAGCGGATGGTTGTTGTTGCTGTAGCTGTGCATGACGCATTGTACTATTCAAACCAAGGAAATTAAATTCATGCGCAAACGCAGGATCTACAGCTGATTTGGGGCATATTTGAACAGTGAACGCATTTGGCAGGCCCTTTTCGCGACGGATAGAATCAAAAAGAGTTAATTTCTGTTGCTCACTATTGGAAGCGTGGCCGTTGCTTTTTCGAGGTCTTGTTTGAAGGGACGGATGAGCTAGGCCCCAGATGCCTTGATTTTTGGAACATCGTGGTATGAAAAAGGATTGATGATCCGTAATTACATCGACTCTGGCAAATGCCTGTTGCACATGATCAAAGCTAATTAGTTGACCTGTAGCATAACCTTTCCAGTAGGAGCGAAGCTTGGCATTTCCGTAACTGGCATTTACTGTGTCAAAATTAGCGTATGAATCAGGTATGGGTAAATAAGGTTTCTGTACAAATGTGCAATTTTCAGACGAGCACAAGTCAGAAATAACAGCTGTGTTGGCAGAGCCGGTATCCAGAACCAGATTCATGAGTGTCGATCCGATAGTGAGCTGTGCATGGTAATCGCATTCTGGACTGCCGTAAAGATCCAGATGAGCTGTCCAAGGCTGCTGTTGATGATTTTGCATTTAAAAATAATAATAAACAGAGACAAAGATGATCCAGCAGATGAGGTTTTGAGTTGAATGGGTAGGTTTCGCGTGTTTATTCCGTTCAAAAAGAGCAAAAAAAAACAAACATTTGGTTGCTAAATGTGGACATCAAATTGTCTGTGGTTAATAGCCGCCCAATTCATGATTCTGTTATGTAATAAACAATTTATGCAAAGGGTTTTATTGTGAGAGCATGATAAGATATAAAGAAAGCAAAATAATGATGATGATAATTTAAAAAAAAAAGACATTTACAGCGAACAAGCAGAATTTACACATAAACAAGAAGGGGGGAGTAGTGATCATTTGGAGAGAGAGAGAGAGAAATAGTAGTGTAGCAGTTAAATACATAGAGAAAATACAGAAACATATGAAAAAAGGGGGGGGGATATAGTGAAGGCATATAAACAAAAAGGCTATAGACAATGTTTGGTATATAAGGCATATATGGAGATGAAAGGAGAGTGGGTTATGTAATAGGTAAAAAGAAAGAGAGAATATGTGATATGAGGTGAACAGTCTAGACCACGACTTGAATGTAGTGGGGGTCTAGATTGGTGGTATCAGCCCCTGTTTTAGGCGAAAAGAAGGTATCAGCTGTAGCATTGTTGTTCACAAGGACCGTGCCAACATGGTGATCTGCCAGTGAAGCTATGCTGCTGTAGCTGCTGCTTCCACTGCTGCTATTGCTTCTGGAGGATGTCATGGTATCTTGACTGGGTGTTTGAGGTGGCGAGGGCAAATCGACACTAATGGGCTGATTAAACAGTTGCAATTTCGAGGGTCTGTTCTTGGCTTTCTTTGTTCTCTTGGTGTTAATTACAGTAGATGCCATCATAGATTCATATCGAGTTACTTCAGGAGTACGAGTGAAATATGTACAACGTTGAATTCTTATATACAGCTCATCCAAGGTGATGCGGCGATGAGGGTCGAGACAAAAGATGCGCTTGAGGATTTTGTTGAGTTCAGCAGAGATGGGCAAAATCTTGAGCAGCAAGTTGGGATCATGGAGAAAACCGCAGAAAGTCTCATCATCCAAAGAGGCTAATCTCCAGGGGTTACGGCCTGCGGATAAATTGATCAAAATGATACCTAGCGCCCAAACATCATTAGGAGCTGTTGCATAACCAACTCGTTTCTGCCTGTCTAGGCCGCCTTGACATTCGGGAGAGTAATAAAAAGTGGATCCACAGCCATAGTCTGTTGAAATGGCGTCGGTTGTAGCTAATCCAAAGTCTGCTAATTTCACTGTTCTTCCACCGTTGAACACAAGGACGTTTTCAGGCTTCAAATCTCGATGAAAGATGTGGTTGTCATGGCTGTAGCGTACGGCGTCAATGAGCTGCAAAAAGACATCTCTGATCAAAGCGTGGTTGCCGTGATAGATGCTCTTTTCTGTAATGGCCGAGAAAAGATCACCCTCAGATCCATATTCCAGGATAGCATGTGTCCATTCACTGGTTTGTACTACTTTTTCGAGTCGGATGATGTGCGGATGGTCGGAAAGATGGGAGTGCAATGTGATTTCGTTGCGCTGAAAGGCAAGTTGACGGGAATCGAAGCCGACATGAGGTAGAGATTTGATGGCATAGCGTTTAAATGTCTGGATATGACGAGCCATGTAAACTTGGCCATAAGGACCAATGCTCAGGACTTTGACGATCTCCAAATCTTGGATGATAGTCCCGATGGGCAATTGAGGAATTGCAGTGGTGGTTAATGCTGGCATTTGAATGTGGATTGATGTGAGTGAAGAGAGAGAGAGAGAGAGAAAAGAAGGGCACATCATGGAAATGATGATCCTTTTTATATTACATGATTCTGTTTGGGGGGAGAGGGGGGGGAGGGGAGGGGCGTATAATAATAAGAGAAAAACGTGCCCATTGAATTAAGGAGCAATGTATGAAATTACCAAAAATATCTCAACTGTTTGTATGTGCAACAACCAATATGCTTTAACGTCACTGTGAGTGCACTTATCCAATTAGAATATCACCATTTCGCCCTTCCTTTTTAACATCACTAAAAACTTTTTTTTTTAATTTTGCCACATTTATACATGCGATATTGTTCATCATCATTCATCATAGCCATCGCGCTGCTGCTCCTCGGTTCAGGCTTCTATTTACTAGCGACAGACGCTGCACTCTTGGATGAACCGAATCTGCTACCGGTATGCTATGGAGAGATAAGAATAGCAACATGTCTAAAGGATTGTTCATAGAGCCTCTCACCAGCAAACGCCGAGCAGCTATTCACCATACTACAGCGAGGCGCAGACCATGAAAAAGAGCTCAAAATCAAAAAAAATCAGTTGTTCGAGTCCATCAAAGCTGTGCACGGTGAATCCAATGATGAACTGTACGCTTTAGCTGGTGTTCAATTAGAGGATTATCAGGCATTCGAATCATTTGTATTTGGGATTTTGCAGGTGTACCAAAGGACCGTGAGTCAGGAACCGTTCAAATCCTCGTACGATTTCAGAAGCCCAGCTCTAAAATTAACATTTGATTTCCAACGTGCTGTAAAAATATCTCACCAAAGACTCAAATCAGCTGCCGGTAGTTTTTCGGACACAAAGAGCTCACATCACCACCAACCGATTCCTGGAGTAACGGATGTGGATCAGGAAAAGGAATCGATGAAGCAAGTATTACATGGCATGCTAAAGGAGGTCAGTGATAATGCAGATCAGCTGGAAGAGGATATGCAGCAAAACAACATTGTCTTTAGCTCAGACGAGGGTCGTGTGGAGACAGTGCTCAAGTTTCGTGATGAGAATTCGGTCAATTTGGTGGATCAAGATAGCAACGAATATGTCATGATGAAGCCGTCTGATTCGACAGTGATTATTGAAGGTTTGAGCTTGCTGGAACAAGGATGCTCACAGTGAGTTGCTTACATAATCAACCTGACAGACATCCAGTTGATTCATGATTTCATCCTTATCCTTGTCGCCTCGTTTGTTTTGGGCTGGATGTTTACTTGGATCGGTTTGCCTGGTATGTCCAATTCTTGATGCATGTAAACAAGACACATCATACTCATTATTGTCGGATAGCCTTTTTTGGCTATATCCTAGCGGGTATCTTGATAGGACCATCAGGCTACAACTTGATCCAAGAGTTGATCCAGATAGAAACACTGGCGCAATTAGGGGTCGTATTGATAGTATTCGTGCTCGGCCTTGAATTCTCATTAGAAAAGATCCAAAAGATGTGGAGACTAGCATTGGGCGGCGCAATGACCATTTTGCTAGTGACAGTGTTGTTTTTTGTCTTGATGGGATGTGCAATTGGTGCAGACACAAAGGAAGCCGTGTTTGTCGGTGCTTGCATTAGCTTGAGTTCAACCGCTGTTGTTGTGAAATGCATAAAGCTGGATCAATTAGATCACCTGTATGGCCTATTAGTGATGCAAGATGTTATTTTAGGCTTCATGCTGGTTAGTTCCTCATCGCATACCGTGCGTGCGTACGTGCATCTAACTTGTTTATTGTACATTAGGCTATTATCCCTGCTCTCTCCAAATCAGGCTTTCAAGTAGTGTTTGCAGTGCTCAGAATTACCTTATCTTTTGCTATATTCGGCCTTGTTTGCTTTGCTATTGTTCGGCTAATCCCAATTATTCCTCGTGTTGTTCGACGTGCTATTCCAATTCAATCAATCTCGAATAATCATGAACTCATGCTTTTAGGCACGATTGCTATATGCATGAGCATGTTGATTATCTCTGAACATCTAGGTCTTGGTATGGAGTTGGGCTGCTTTGCTGCCGGTGTCATCATCAGGTCTCGTAAAGGCATGTTTGAAACTTCCATCAAGGTTATTGAACCTGTTCGTGATATGTTTGCTTGTCTATTTTTCGCCTCGATTGGACTCCACATCTATCCTTCGTTCCTGGCCTCCGAGGCCATGTTGCTACTGACATTGGCTGCTGGTGTCATTGGCTTCAAATACATTGCAACATGCGTCATTTTGTATTTGTTCAAGTTTGATATACACAAATCGTCCTCCATGGCGATCGCTTTAGCTCAAATATCAGAATTTGGCTTTGTTTTAGCGTCTCGTGCGAAGCAGCTCAGTATCATCTCCCGTGAAGTGTATTATCTCTTGCTGGCTACCACTGCCATCACACTCATTGCTACACCACTCATCCTCAAAATGACTGATAAGGCAGAAAAACATGATACCCATCAGCATCATCATCATCATCATCAACTACATCAACACAATGGTCATGATGTTATTTCAATAGAACTCGCGGATACAGAGAAACTTGCTTAGAGGCATTTTTTGTTTTACATAACATACACATGCTTTTACATCTTGTACAGCAAGCAACATCCTACCGTCACTTATACATATATACACTTTTAATCACACATTGAATATATACATCACCTTTATTTGTATTCCACATTTTACTATTATAAAATTAACTGTATACTAACATTCAAGGAGATTCAGGGGTAACAAAGAGAACGCACAGGAGAGAGCACTGTTGTTTCCAAATTTAGCAAAAAAAAACCTGTTTGTGCATGGTTAGGACTCACACCATAGCAACACCATCATAGTATGATCATTGATCGGTAATAACCACATTGCGTGCGCCTTTATGTATACGCATGCTTGGTGTAATTTTTGATTGTTGAGCTTGCATTTATATTTGCTCAAACATGCGAAACCTAAAGAAAAAGAAGAGACTTTATTCATTTCTGATACAAAAATAGCCCTCGATTCCATTTGATTTATAAATTTACATATTCCACGGTCCTGATCTGTGTGCTCTCTGTAGCTTACCAATAGCATAATATAGATTAAACCCTTTTTCATACAGATATGCCTGTGTATGTGTGCGTAGTAGCACTACTAAACTGATGGATGAACCGTCCACATACTTGATGATTTACACTACCAGCACTATCACTACGCACATGTTTAATATGCATGCGTGCTTGCAAAGAATTAGAATCTGCCAAGAGAGATCTATATAAAATGTGTTCCAGACACTGCTATTCTATTTATAATAAAAGCTTCTTTTCCGTCAATACCAAACAACATTGGAGTAATTAAATTGCATTTTAGAAGATTGATGCCGTCAAGTATAAGTTATTTAAAGCTTTCTTTTTTTTTTACTTGGATGAATCAAGTTATTTTAGGACAAAGGTACCGTACTTGACATGCTTGATTTATATCCGCTATATTCATCTATATTTATATCATCGATTAAGGCTGAAAGCAGGTGGAATAAAGCTAATTCATGCCAGAACACCATTTAGTGGTGATGGCTGAGTTTGAATGATATGTTCATTTATATCTCCCATCCTGTTCCTGGATGCGGTTTCGGGAATCCCAACACACAAAAATGCAAAAATCTTTACAATTTACTAGCTGTATGCACCAGGACTATTAATTATGGTAAGTTATCACCGTAATTCTATATTGAATGGTGTATTCAACATTAAGTTTTGCCATACAAAAATTCGAGCAAATAGCGAAAACACAAAAATAAGGTTTTAGTGAATATGTCAAATTTCTAATAGCTAAACTGTGTAACAAACACTTTTAGGTCAAAGTATAAAAGATTGCCCATTCATTTAAGTCTAAAAATAATATGTAAAAAATCGCATTTTGGGGGGGGGGGGTGAAAACCGCAATGAAAGAAAATCGATCCATTTTCATGAGCAACAGCAAAGCAAAATCAATGATAAATCCATCGGCGAAAAAACGGACAGATAGATACCACTCAATCTCAGATGACACATTGGCCTGGCCTGGAGGTCAGGAAATAGGTTCAGGGTCATGAAAAACTTCTTGAAAGCCTCCAATTTCAGCCGGCATCAGTGCTTTACGCGTATATACTGATAGATGTTGCTTATCAATGATGGATAGAATTGATTGCATCTGTGATTGTAGTTGCTAACGAGTACCTGAATGCTTTGTATGTATTGGAACGCCTGCTCTATTGACGTTTGTGGTTGAATCAGAACAGGCTATACGCATCTGATGCACTTTATGGCAATGAGATCTGTGCTTTTGCTCAGTTTTGTGTGTGAGGCGGTATATTTTGCACTGGAAACTCGGATCATGTAAATTTGGCAGTTCTTTTTTCTTCCTGACGTCCTTTGTTCAAGCTCTCCATCTTGTGAACACTTGCGCAATGATCTTTAAACCCCCTGTTTTTGGCTGTCGCTTCTGATTTGGTGCCATCAATCCATGGTGGTTCTCTTTTGATGATCATTTGCGCATGAGTGTCTCTCTTCTGAATTTCATATTAAAAAAAAGAAAAGACTAAAATAGGGCGCTGTAAGTTGGCCCTGGACGCCCTAGCTGGTTTTGTTAAAGAAGATGCTGTAACCAACTTCCATCTGCCGTTTACTGCACACCAATAGGTCAAACAAATGTACAATAAACTTAGTTTGATACTTTCATGAAGGCATATCCTACGGATACATAATAAAATCTTACCCTTTATCTCTCCATTACCAAGTGGGGATCTCTGCAAAGGGCTGTAACCATGGATCTGACACTTTTAGCATGCTCCATGTCTGAATTGATGAAATCAATTCCGGTACGGGTAGACAACACCCTAAAATTGTCTCTTACTGCTTAAATATATGCAAATCACAGTCAAATACAGATGCATTGAGTCGCGATTTCTCGCGTTAAAAGCCGTTTTAGGCTGCCAGAATAGCACCAGACAATTGCTTTCAACTAGGAGTTTCTTGCTGACACCACTGCTCAATTCTTTTGGGACCAAAAAATTACCACAAAAAATCGACCAAAAAGCATGAGGGGTATACCTCATAGATTTCATCAAAAATCAAACGATCGCATTTTCGACCCCCAGAACGAGGATTTTTACTAGGGGTATATTAGCTCAAAAAGTTTCTCTTGATCCAAAGCAACCCCTAAAGCTTTGTTTGTGAGATTCTTTATATGCAAAATTTTGGCATTTTGGCCAAAAACCGTATTTCATATTTTTACGGATTTCGCGGTAGTTTTGTTCATAAACCCTCTTAAAGTTGATACCATTGGATGCGCCTCAAAAAGTGCTCCAAAACACTATTAATAAGTACAGGGCAACGATCACTGTTTATATAGTCGAAAATTGAGCAAAGCGAACGAATTGAAATAGAATGAATTGCGAATATTCAATTGGTTTTGGCGGTTGTCAAAATCAATGCTTTTCAAATAATGATGTATTTCAAGCTAATAATAAGACAATTACAGGTTGAAACAGTGTCGTAAGTAGTTCTACCTCTGTTCTTTGTTTCTTCTGTTACATAATTTGATGTTTCATGAATTCAATGGCTGCAAATACTCATTTTAAATGCTCAATTGCGCACTTGCAGTAGGGATTATACACTCATTACTGATATGATACAATAACTGATGCCATGGTTAATAAGGAAGCTGCTTTTCGGTAAGATATCTACAGTTTGCAAAAATGTACACAACTGACTATTAAGTAGATCTCGAACAAATTGGTGGCAACAGCAAGTGATGGGCGATAAATATTGCGCAAGAGGAGAGCAAACAAGTAACCACCAGGGAAGCCAAACGTAACAAGTATGAACTATGTGATAGGAAAGTATAAAAGAAGAATGAACTGGAGTTTTTATTATATTGGTTAAACTAATATCTATGAAGCAGAATAGCACTCATCACTTAAAAGCTAGTAGATGAGGCCATAGCATCTTCCATCTTTGACCGCTATTGATCTGTTTCCAATCTTAGAGTTGAAAAGGCTCCTCTAAAGCATTACACGTCAGTCGTAACTGGAAGAGGCAATAAACTAGTATTCTTTAGAAAAAAGGAGCATCCAAATCGATAGATGTCTCGTAGCTACCTTTATTAACTATGAGACTACCTTGATCAATAACATGTATAAGGGGGTTTTTAATATTTGCATATTTAAAGGAACAGAAATATACACAAATAAGGCTACTCCTATTATTACTGCTGCTGATACACTCTGAGATAATTGATATCCCAATATGCTTCATCAAATGCATGTGATGTGTTTTCAACATACAAGGTGCATTCTGATGGACATCCAGCACCGCTGTACGTACTCTGTTTACCAGCCCATCTTCCACAAAACGTTAAATTGATGACAACCCTCATGTCCTTGAACAATGTACTATTGCAGTTGTTCCCAAAAGGATAATCGGCCACTGGAGTACCCCAATCGGTCATCGTAATCCTGGTTGTATTCGCCAGAGTGGTTGTTGCTGAATTGAGATCAGCGGGTAAATGATTGCGTGGAAAAAACCAGACCTGAATACCAGTTGCTTGCTCCCAGCGCATAGCATAGATGCCGCCGCCATTCTTGTTTAAACCAACACCATAGGATGTGGTGCGGTTTTCCTTAATACCACAACCTGTTCCATGCTGCTTTACATTACAACTTGTGGATCTAGATGCTGTGCCTGTCATCAATTGCTTTGTACCGACCATAGAACATGTTTGAGATGTATATATTGTCATGCCGTTTGTCTTTTGTGTGTTCACACCTTCTAAAATCTGTGCACAACGTTTAGCTCTCTGTGGTTTTCTAACGCAATTTCAAGCTTACATCGATTTCACCATTGTTCGGCCAAGAAGGACCTACCAACCAATAGGCAGGCCAAGTACCACACCCTTGTGGCATGTGATTGATGTCAAACAGGAACAAGCCTCCATTATACACTTCTTTTGAATGAAGTCGAACAGAAGGTCGACCATCTGGAGTAATCGTAGTGTTATCAGGCTTCAAGATGACTCTGTTCTTGTCATTGACGTAGGCCAAACCGAGCGATGTAGCATTGGGGCTATCTTGATACCGAACAAACCCACCGAGAGGATCTTTGCCAGAATAAAAGTCGATCTTGTCAAAGAACGATGTACCGCTGTAGTCAGTTTGCAATGTGTAGTTGACGCTGTTGCCGTGAACAAGTTGGATCCATGCTGCTACAAGCATGACAAAGATATAGGACAACATTGGAAGGTTTAATTTTTTCTTGTGAGAGGGATGAAAGAAAGGAGATGACTCCCATCATCAAACATCTCTTCTTTTTATACTAATGCGTCTTGATTTGTAGCGGTGGACTAAAAACCTGGCATCAAACAATAGGAATCACTTAAACCATTGACGCATTGATGTTTAATCATGTAAAAAAAATAGGATTTTTTAATTCAGGTGCTTGTACGAGACCGGAACCGAAACTTTGCAGGCTGATGAAGCCTGAATTGATGTTGTGGAGGTAAGCAGTTGGTGCTACCAAGCTATCCATGTCTTTTTGTCCTTTGCTAAATGTCCTATGTTTAATTCAAATGTACATCTGGTTGCATTGCTAAGCGAATTTAAAAGCACATCTTAACTCTTTGTGATAGATATTCGGGTTTCACATATATACATATGCTATGGTAATGCGACACTTGCCCAATGGTGCATCAAGGTGCCATTGATCGGGGTTCTGAAATCACTCTCTTGTACCGAGATTTGAGATGTTGTTTTCCAACCGAGGTTAAATGGGGAGATGACAAATGAGGGTAAAGAAGAAACAAGGAGGAGACGTTATAAGCTAACAGAAAGATAATTCAAAGGAACAGCAGGTTATTTGCACAAAAGTGAGTGTATCAAACTAGTCATAAGCTTCGTTCGGATAGCGAAATGTTGTCCATTTTGAGGCTATATCCATGATCTCAAGGCACGAATATAGTAAACAGAGTAGCACACAACACATTTTACTCATTAACATCACAGTTTGACAGATGTTGTGCAATGAAATAGAGAGTGAGAGAGAAAAAGTGAATTATCAGCAAACGAGAGAATAAAAAGTTTTCATCTTTTCAGGCACCAAACCTTTTCTTCTCCCTCTCTCCTCCAAACAAATCAGGGTTACATACATTACAGTTCTTCTTTTCCCTTCATCCCTTTCTTTTTTTTTTTTTTTTTACTTTGCTACACTCTTTTTTTTTTTTTTGCTTACAAAATGGAATCGGTCAAACCTAAACGTTTTTCATTTGCTGGGTTTAGCAATAGTTTATCAAGAAGTTTGTCGTTTGGTGGTGGCCAAGCTCATGCCAAGCAAACAGCAACAACAACAGCTGATAATACCACTTCTCCACCATCACAGCCAGACACAAAAGCTAGCAGAAGAGCACAAAAATCAAAAAGTTTATACATCAAGTCATTCAAAAAGGTGGGCGCCAGCGAGCCACACATCAGGACATCCTATGATGCATCTGAAGCTGTGCAATCCAATGGTAAAGAAGTGAGAAATTCTATCCGTCGTTCTCTATCAGCCGTGCTATACGCTTCTCCACATGGAGGCGAAGGAGATAACAAGCTTGTTCCCATCCTAGTTACACCAGGTTTATCAGAGTCGGTAGGTGGAGTCATGATCAGCGACAAGCCTGCACCCACAGAGGAGAAGCCAGCAGCCAAGAAGAAATCCACAGAATACGATAATACATTGGAAGTGTTTGAATCGAAAAAGAAAGAGGAGAATGACAACAGCGCTACTATTTTGTGGCAAGGATACGGATACATGCTGGCGGATAAAGGAGAATCGACACTGGATGAGTTGGAGCAGCGTTTTGAAAGTGAAGTGTGGGCATCTTATCGCGGTTTAATCCATCCTCTTCATTTGATTGTGGTGGATGATGATGAGAGCAAGTGGAATAACTTGACTGTGAAGGAATTACGGCAGTATTACGATAACTATGGCTCAATGATGCTCAAGATTCGAGAAGCAAGAATGCTCAAGCAACAAAAACAATACATAGAACAAAATCAAATGAGCAATATACTTTGATACGCATACACAACTATTCCCCTCCCCCCCCCCCTCTTTCCGTAATTTATAATAAATGAACATGGCGTCTACTGTTTATGTAAGAATTTGCATTAGTGGTTACAATGGCTATTGTGTAGTGTGCATGGTGATACGCAGTGATGAACAAAGTTCAGTTTGCAGTTGATAGTAAAGAAAACGAGTTTGTATTATATTGAGTGTCAACATGGCGTGCATTTGTAGTTTACATCTATGCAGCTGCCACTGCCCGATGCTACATTTTGATAATCCAGGCACGCTGGATGATGCTTTTTAAGCTCATTTTTGCTAGCTAGTAGTGTAGATGAGGCATAATGTTTATCAAACAATAGTGTCATGAACTAGGATTTGCACTCGCTACAGTCATTTCTATCAGACATAAAAAGATAAAGTAATAGTAAAGTATTCATATCAAGTGGTAGCACTATTCAGTTTGTAATTTCCTTAAGGATTTCCAACAATAGCGATTACCAATGGGAAGAACATGGCATTGATTATGCAGCATTTACTACTACATATTATAAGACTTCTGGTTCACTACATCCTCCGTCCGAGTCGCATTTTCTGGCGGCAGAACTGTGATACCATTCGCGGATGCTGCTCTTGAGATGGCGACACAGAACTGGCCATGCGTAAACACAGGACTTTTCTGAGATCTACAGCGACGTTTTCGAAAGATTGTCATTGCAAAAATACCTTTATGAGGCAAATCTCCCCAAAAAAGTATTTGCACTAATCAACTGTCCTTTCAATTCCATGATCCCCATTTAAACAGCATCGCAATCATCATTGTCATCATCAGAAAGGCATTTGGTGGGTCAGCCAACAGCAGAGCCAAAACTGATTCAAATCCAGATTGCTTTTTTTCTGCTCAAATATTGGCCAAATCTCGTCTTTTTTTCGACTTGATTGAACTATGTTGCGAGATTCGACTATGTGAACTGTGATGATCACCCTACGCTCCCTAATACATTCTTGAAGCACTTTTCAAGGCGCTTCCAATGGTGCCAACTGTAATAACTGTTTTGACTGAAACTATTGAGCAATTTAATAAAATTTGGAATGAGGTTTCTCGCCAAAATGTCGAAATTTTACATATCAAAGTCCCACAAAGACGATTTCAGGGATTACGTTAGATTGATAGAAACATTTTGACTCATGATATACCGTAGTAAAAGTCTTCGTTATCAAGGTAAAAAATGCGATCGTTTGATTTTCAATGAAAACCTTGAGGGGTCCCTCATGCTTTTTGGTCGATTTTTCGGCGATCCCAAAAAAAGTTGAGTTAACGATGTCAGTACAAACTGCTACACGAGAGCAATTACCTGGTGCTACTCTGGCGGTCTGAAACGACTTCTAACACGAGGAAACACGGTTCAAGCACGTCTAAATTTTGCTGTATTTGACACACTCTTGACTAGGAAGGGGGTGATACTATTATGCTGTCTGCTCATGTATGAGCTAGCCCCATGTATATAGATGTGGAGCATCGCATAAGAGTCGGATCTACAGATATGGATGGCTCTGATGCAAAGGTGGAGGCTTCAGATGATAATGACAGTATTTCAATAGGCTGTAAAAAGGCGTCCGGTAGCGCAGCTGCCACAGCATAGATCCGTTCTAATTAAAGTGTAGAAACACTCGTTTACAATGAATGAAGATGGCGTCTTTTGTTTGCTTGGTATTACAGATTACAATGAGTGTTAGTGTGGCATCATCCCTTGGCTCGCAAAATAACTGGGAATCGCACTTGATATCCTCGCAAGTACCACTGCCCAAGGCTACATTTTAATCGACCAGCGCGCTAGATGACGCTTTTTAGCTCTTCCTTTTTCGTAATTATACTTTAAGTTGATTACATGCACGTACATTTTATTGAAATATAAATACAAAGGAAAAAATGAAGGGAATGTTGATACAAATGAAGGGGAAAATAGAAAATACAATGAATACATGGATGCAAATTAAGAAAATAACAAAAAAGATGAGTGATATAAAGCAAAAGCGAGATATAGCTTATTTCTTGTACTTGTCGTAACCAGCGACAATACTTTCAAGAGAGCGTCCCTTGGTTTCAGGAAGAGCAAAGAAAGTAAAGCAGAAAGCCAAAGCACAAATGACAGCGAAAATAAGGAAAGACCAGCCTTGGATAGCAGCGAAAATGACAGGGAAGACTTGGCCAATTAAGAAATTCATGCACCAATTGATACAAGTAGAGGCAGCACCGACAGATGAAGCAGCATAAGTAGGTGTCATTTCAGAGGTAATCAACCAAGGAATAGGGCCGATACCAACAGCGAAAGAGGCGACATACAAAAAGACAGAAGCGATCAAAAGACCAGGTGTATTGGTCTTGTAACCAATGACCAAGAGAACAGAGAAAATACAGGTACCAGCTTCAGCAATAAGCAACAGAGGACGACGACCGAAACGATCAATGACACAAACAGCAAAAATAGTAGCAACGAAATTGACAATGGTGGTGACAATGGCCATAATTTGAGACATCTGCTCAGAGCCGTTGAAAGCGAGCAAGAAAATGTTACTCGAGTAATACATGACAGCATTCATACCAGACAACTGTTGGATAATGTGATGGACAAAGACCGTGAAACCGATACGACGCATAACAGGATCTCTCATGACATCCAACATGGACATGACTTCGTGGGATTCTTGCTCATTGTCACCCTTTTCTTCTTGGTTGTTGTCAAAGGAGCCAGA
The DNA here is from genome assembly GCF_035048745.1 of Mucor velutinosus. NCBI lineage: Eukaryota > Fungi > Mucoromycota > Mucoromycetes > Mucorales > Mucoraceae > Mucor > Mucor velutinosus. The sequence continues at coordinate 796,879 of NW_027041905.1, read as the reverse complement.
TGCTTTATCGTCAGTGACCTTGAGGCCTTCATCGCCACCACGAAGCATGGCAGTGGCAGCAACAGTACCTTGAACACCTTGTACCATCTCATAGAATTCTTGATCAATGCGAGCATCACCACGAAGCTTTTGAAGAGCAGCACGAGCTTCATCAATACGGTTAACAGAGACCAACCAGCGAGGAGATTCAGCACAAGTGGGCATCATGAAAACTTGGAAGATGGCAGGGAAAGCGGTAATAGCGTAGTTGATACGCCAGAGTGGCACTTTGGCTAAAGGAAGACCGATACAGGAGGCCAAGAGGATACCAATGACGACCAAGAACTGATTACAAGAACCCATGGTACCTCTGCCCTTGATAGTAGAGACTTCACCAATGTAGGTAGGTACAACCAATGAACCAAGACCACAAGAAAGACCACAAAGGATACGGCCAATGATGAACATGGCTTGATGGACAGCAACAGAACATAAGAGAGAGCCAATGATGAAGCCAGCATTGTTAACGATGATGGTGAAACGACGGCCATACTTTTCTTGGATGCCACCACCAAAGAGAGAAGCAATGAGACCACCAACACAGAAAGAAGAAACAGCAAAGCCCCTATTGAATGTTAAGGTTAATTTCGAGATGATGGGATTTATGCTAACTCGCTACTGGATAAACTTACCAAAGGGCGGTATTCATAGGTAAACAATCGGGAAGACCCTTTGCGGCAACATGTTCCATACCATTCTCACAAATGTGAGTGACGGTACCAGGAACATTGGAGGAACCAATGACCCAACCATTACAAAAGGCTTCAACACAAGCCATGACTACACAGTAGACCATGTACTTTGGGAATACGACATCCTTAGAGTCCATAGTGAGAAAAAATTTTAGGTTTTAATAAAGAATAAAGAAAAGGAAGATGATGCTTTTGTTGAAAGTGGTAACGTAGGTATAGTTTATATACTTTTGCAGATCGTGATCTCAATCCCACTTTCTCCCAGGTTTCACAAATTCAGTTGTAATTTGCCTCTTTTGTGCAAAGGATGTGGGTGAGGACTTCATCCGAGACATTTGACCCTGATGCGAATAACTATAGCTGAATGCTTGACGTTCATTCGTCTCCATTTTCACGCCATCAAAAACATTTGTCAAACATAAGCTTTTTTACTTGTAGTAACGCAAGTAGTTTTAACCGGAACTACATCACTCGATACAAACATACTTAATACTTTATGCGGTTTCCGTCAGGCGTATACATATTGGATTAAATTGAATGCTTCTCTACCTGGATGACTACTCGAAGGCTGTGCTGATGAATGTGTAGTATAAATACATTGTGTAATCATCATTACAAATCCCGTATTATAAGAACTCGCAGTGTTATTAATACTCATAATTACCATTTGAGAAAGCGCAATACATTCCATCGTATCTTGCCACAAGAACGGTGGAAGCAATAGATGGGCTATTTCGTGGCAAACAATCCCGAATTATGTACCATTTCATTTGTACATCATCCGCTGCCTAATCGCTCGTTCTATATTACATTTACAGAGCATACAATATGCCTGTACTTGTTATGAAACTTTTCATCTATCATCATGATGCCCAATGTTCCAAATATGGAACTTTTCATAGGCATTTCATTCGCCCAGAGCCATAAACGACCAGTCAAATTGCCTTGTTATCGAGGCATCCTCTAAAAGACGCAAGTTTTCATGGGTCTACATTGATTTATTTACCGTGAAATTAATTCTCGACAAAACGGGGGAATTTGAGCCCGTACAAAGTATCATGATTGTTCACTAAATCAATTGTTTTTCATATGAATTGGATCAGATAATTTCTACTTTCCAGATTTTTTTCTCTTTTTTTCTGTGGAAGGACAAAAAATGCCCAATGCGCATAAATTTGTCTTGAATTCATATATCTTGATGGAATTTGTTGAAGGTTTTTTTTTTTCTTGTTTCTTCCCATCCTTCCAACTTTTTCCCAGCAATGATTCAAACAAATTCAAAATGTCAAACTCAAATTATGGCGGCGCATTCTCTTTTGGCAATCGTGTTCCTGAATTCTCCAGATGTAATCATAAAACCTTATTTCAAACCCTTCTAGTGTTTACGCCAAGGTGTAGTATAAACAATAAGGGCGATCATCTTGTTGTGAAGGTATGGGGAACAAAGCACTGGTAGCTTCTTTAATTCAAGGGTCAACATCAGAACTTCATTCACAGCAAGCCACCTAGCATGCCATTATGGACACTTAGCATGGCACATTGAGCATGACATGATGTTGTTGACATTGTCTGCTCATGACAGCAATTAACAATCAAGACTAATTTTTAAGGTAAAAAATCATACATGAAGGATTTATTCAGCAATAATAGTGTTACAAAAAAACAAAGATAAAATAGCAAAAATTGAGGGTACTGTTATACAAAGGGAAGGTAAAAGAACGAGGCAATTTAAATGGGAATGAAAAAAAAAAAGATATTGACGCAAAAAAAAATAGATGAAGTGGACAAGGATGACACAGTGGTTGCTTTATCTCTTGTACTTGTCGTAACCAGCGACAACAGCTTCAACAGAACGGCCCTTGGTTTCAGGAAGAGCAAAGAAAGTAAAACAGAAAGCCAAAGCACAAATGACAGCGAAAATAAGGAAAGACCAGCCTTGGATAGCAGCGAAAATGACAGGGAAGACTTGGCCAATTAAGAAATTCATGCACCAATTGATACAAGTAGAGGCAGCACCGACAGATGAAGCAGCATAAGTAGGTGTCATTTCAGAGGTAATCAACCAAGGAATAGGGCCGATACCAACAGCGAAAGAGGCGACATACAAAAAGACAGAAGCGATCAAAAGACCAGGTGAATTGACCTTGTAACCAATGACCAAGAGAACAGAGAAAATACAGGTACCAGCTTCAGCAATAAGCAACAGAGGACGACGACCGAAACGATCAATGACACACACGGCAACAATGGTAGCAGCGAAATTGACAATGGTGGTGACAATGGCCATAATTTGGGACATGCTCTCAGAGCCATTGAAGGCAAGCAAGAAGATATTACTCGAGTAATACATGACAGCATTCATACCAGATAACTGTTGAATGATATGATGCACAAAGACGGTAAGGCCAATACGACGAGCAACAGGGTCTCTCATGACATCCAACATAGAATAGGTTTCGTGTGATTCTTGCTGGCCCACATGGTCTTCGATATCATTATCAAACAAATTGGCCACCTTGGATTCAGTGACCTTGAGACCCTCAGGACTATCACGAAGATTGGCATTAGCAGCAGCAGTGCCTTGAACACCTTGCACCATTTCAAAGAACTCTTGATCGATGCGAGCATCACCACGCAACTTCTGAAGGGCGACACGGGCCTCATCGACACGATTCACGGAAAGCAGCCAACGAGGAGAGTCCACACAAGTGGGCATCAAAAAGACTTGAAGAATAGCAGGGAATGCAGGAATAGCGTACTGAATACGCCAAAGGGGCACCTTGGCTAATGGAAGACCAATGGCAGAGGCAATCAAAAGGCCAATGACGACACTGAATTGATTGCAAGAGCCCATGGTGCCTCTAGCTTTGATGGTAGAGACTTCACCAATGTAGGTAGGCACAGCTAAAGAACCAAGGCCACAAGAAAGACCTGTGATGATACGACCAATGATAAACATGGCTTGATGTGCAGCAACAGAGCATAATAGAGAACCGATGATGAAACCAGCGTTATTCACAATGATGGCAAAACGACGGCCGTATTTGTTCTGAAAGGCACCGCCAAACAGAGATGCAATGAGACCGCCTACACAAAAGGCAGATACAGCAAAACCCCTATGCCATGATGTTAATATACAAATTGGATAAAATCGCAGTAATAAGGTGTTTTTACCAGAGAGCGGTATTCATAGGTAAACAGTCGGGAAGGCCACCACTGGCAACATGAGCCATGCCATTTGCACATTCATGAGTGATCGTACCAGGCACATTAGTGGCACCGGAAAGATATCCCTGAGAGAACGCTTCCAAACAAGCAATCATGACACAGTATACCATGTACTTTGGAAATTTACTTTCTAAGGAATCCATCTTAAATTGTGTTATGTATAATATGAAAGAAAGGTGCCATATTGCAACTATATATACAAGAGAATGGCACTAGCAACAGATTTATCCCATTTCTTCCCAGTGTTTAAGATGTAATACCCTCCATAATTGCTTATTCAGGTAATTACTATGTGTGGGGGGGGAGCAAAAGAAAGGAGAAAGGTACAGATTGATCCGAGGTAATCTCAACTGTTTGAGACCTCTCTAAGGTGTGTATATGTGAATAAAGTGCGTGGAAACCACGCCATGAGAAGTTTTCGATTTTATTATTTACCCGGAAAGATAATTGATCATGAATAAGGCCCAACCGTACACTATGCCTACGCTACAGTACAAGCTAGTGATCATCAGGGGCAGGAATTGAAGATTATTTTGACCAAACACGATGTCATGGATAAAGCCAGTGTATAATTGAAGTACCAACAAACCCATCAGATAGTTTTCTTCAATGGTTGAAAGCAAGTTTTTCAAAGGCCTTTTTAGATTATTTGACGTTAATTATTCATGCGTTTTCGAAAGGAGATGGTAATTCACTTACGTTTTCATACTGTATGCCAAGCCAGGGATAATTGCGCAGAACCACAGCAATGTAAGTGTGATTTTGATGGGTGTTTCTAATATCATGTTTATCAATGCGTTGCTGAATCTTCTTAATTCGTATTTACCTGTGCTTCTAAATAGCAATGGATACAGCGAAAAGATGCCTGCTGCACTCAAGATCCCAAACACTCGCAAGTTGACCTTACTATTGGATGCCATCAATCTATCATCATGTACGGAATGAGTAACGCCGGGTTTTACCAAATGTTCGGAACTAATTACCCGTATGGAATCAGCACAATCATAATAGCTTTCTCATGAACATGCCAGCCGAATAAATAAGAGGCAAAGGTGCATAATGTGAGCGAGGATAGAAAGTTGTCAAATGTTGGTTTTCGCCATAACTTTTGTAATACAACCTATATATTTCAAAGCTGTTGAGTTGAACATGGCGGGCTTATCGAGAGCGAGCACCGAATCAAAGTTTTGCTCGGTCGATGCCGTACACAAAATCTCACACTACTTACCAACTGAACTAACACGGTGATGAGCATTGTATGCAAAGCTTCGACCGTAGGCAAAACCGCAAATTGAGTGTCGCCGACATAACCTCTTGTCATGGAAGTAATTGCTTCTTGGTTTAAGCTCCATCCGAACCTCTTTGCCACTGCACCACCACGATAGAAAGGACAAAAAGCGCGTGCCATTAGTATAAAAAGGTGGGGTAACATGCAACCATGTGTACTTACGAATGATGCAAACTCTATCAGCACCAGCATACAATGCCCAGAAATTAGGAGCCCAGTAAGCATGGCAAAGGCCACGGGTAAATGGAAAGAGACGTTGGAAAACAGCGGGTAACTGGCCTAAATAGATGAAAGGGCCAAAAGAAATCCCAAATATAGCGATAACAGATCCTCCCAATGCAATTAACCTTTGAATTGAAAATCTATTTTCTGTAAAAAAAAAGGAATCAGAAAATGAACATTGTTTGCTGGAATGTGTGTCTGAATGTTTACCATGTGCTTGACCTGTAAAGCAGTAAGCCTTCAGCAAGTAGACAAAATAAGCAGGTGCCATGTACAGATAGATGTGCTTGAAATTGAGTAGAATGGCAAATAAGATGCCTGATGCTAAAAGGTTGTTCTGCGGCAATACATTCAGCAGATGCATACTATGTGGGATATTTTGTCATTGGACTTACTCTTTTCGCCTCGACAATGGATAAAATCAAGATACCGTAGAGAAATCCATTGTACTGAAAGTGAATATGTATCGACTCGGTCATTCTGTTAAGGGTAATAGTGTATAGAAATCCATGTCAAGCGTACGTGTGTTAGTGTGCAGAGTGTAAAAAAAGGATATGATCAACGATAATGAGGCCTGGGTGAAGGAATAGAGAGCCGACCAAAACCCAATTGACATACTTGTTTCCAAAGTATTTGGCATATCTAGCAACTCTTTAGATATGTCTGCTCATTCATCATCACATCCCGGTCAAGAATCCTACCTCACCAATGCAAAATACAATACCAATTCACTTACAATCACGGTCAATCTCTGAAACAGGATGGTTTCCGTGCTTGCATAACCGAGATTATCCACTTTAAGCATCTCTGGATCCACAAACGCAGCAAACATGCTCAATGTCTTTTCGAACCAAGCAAAAAAAGGTGGATAATCCAATGTCCATTCTGAAGTGTTCTAATAGAGAGAGAATTGATTCATCTCTATGTTCGTGATGGTGTTCCATGGTGATATTCGCTTACTTCAATATACCATTTATCGATGGGTAGACTATGTGTGATGGCGAGCCAGTTTCGATGCACTTCAAAATCTGTGGATCGACTAGGATAAGATGAGTAAAGGCTTGTTGCTACCAGGTGAGCATACATACTATGCAGGTATTAACAGTAATTTGATAAACGTACTGACAATGAACAAGTCTCGCATATTCGTCTTTTTCTCTATACTGATTCATTTCGACATTAGAGAGCACATTGAATACGCTATCCACTGTATCGATGTTTGTACCTGATGTTGAATGGGTGTCTTTGTCTGCTTATACTGATGTCCAACAGCAAACTAAAAAGTGAGAAGATAGGCAGGTACAAATAGCTTATTTTGCTACAACGCGAGGTTTGCCACCACAATGAATATTGCTTGCTATCATCAAGACATTTAATAAGCGATTGTATCACGTCACATGTACATTGCTTTACTATGCTTTGCTCTAAACGTGTAGTTTTACGCAATCAGTGTATTTGACATGAGCAAAGTGACATGTTTTGATCAATCGTCCTCCTGTCATGTGGCATGAATCGCCGCGATGTGCAATGTCGTCTTGAAAATACTCTGTTGTGAGCTGTATGTGTATGTGTTGGTGTTTGACCAATGTGCATTTGATGTGATTCAGAGCGGGCTGTTGACCTCCGAATGCTTCTGGCTAAAGTATTAAACCCGTGCATCGAATGGATTTTGACAGATAATGGATCAAAGTAGTTCTCTGCTGCTTGCAATGTCATCCGATTACATTCAAAGAGATGAATGCCATTCGTTCGTTGCTAGTCTTTATCATGTCATATCCAAGAAGCGTATATCTTTGCTTTAAATGAGAAACATTGGGGGGATATACTCGGCATCTCCTTCCCTGATACCTGCTACACCCTGAATATGAAACGTACGATTTTCTTTTTGATTTCATGCCCCTCTACTCTATAGTCGAATATCAACACCACTGGCTATAGTCATCAAAGTGCTCACAAGACTCCAACTACCGGTTTACCTTGCGATGAAACTGCTTGAAGTCATCCTCGTTGTGCTAAATGTGATGCAAATCAGACACTCCTTTTTGCATGAACCATCCTACATGTACTACCGCACGCAATGTGTCTTGAAGAGCAGTTTTACATTGTTTTTATTTACAAATTACAAAAAAGATGTGGAAGCATACAAAATCACAGAAAATGAAGGACGGATGAGAAAATAGGTACAAATGTTTGTCATGGGTAGGAATATACACTTAAAAATCAGGGAAATGACTTCTGTAAGGGTCGTCTTGAGGCACACCATAAGGGTGGAAATCTTCAGGATATCTATCAAAGTTGCTTGCATCGCCATCATTCTTCAAATGTGGAATATAAGGTGGCTTGATTTTGCGCTGAATCAGCTTGTCAAAATCGAGGGATGCAAACCATTTATGCTCGCAGATATCATGATAGCCTCGCTTGAGATTGCCATACCGTTGTGTCAGATCTGTGGTCAAAAGGTGTTTCAGTAAGTCTTTGGCTGTAGAATCAATGGATGATGGATATTTAGGCGGTGTGGTCAAGATCTTTTCGTACAGTTTAAATTGATTGTCGTCATAGTAAGGAGGGAACCTATTCAATGGGTATCAGTATTCGACCTCAAAGGCAGCTCAATCCGTACTTACCCAGCAAGCATCTCAAACACAAGTACACCAAATGCCCAGTAGTCTGCTGCCTTTCCATAGCCCTTGGTTTGGATGATTTCAGGTGCTAGATAGTCAGGTGTACCACACAATGTCCAAGTAATATCAGGCACCACCTTGGCGAATCCAAAATCGCAAATTTTAATATGTCCATGTACATCCAACAATAGATTCTCGGGCTTGAGATCACGGTAAATGATATTCTTGCTATGCAAATACGCCAAAGCCAACAAGACTTCACCAGCATAGAATCGAGCCACATCGTTGCTAAACTTTTTCGACTTTCTCAAAAAGGAGAACAGTTCACCGCCCGGCACAAAGTCCATCACCATGTACAGATTGGCACAATCTTGAAAGCTGCCCCATAAATTAACGATAAAAGGATGTTGCACTTTGGCGATGATGGAGCGTTCATTGTTGGTATGCTCTACTTGCTTCAGTTTCACAATCTCGGCCTTTTTCAGAACTTTTAAGGCATAGTATCGCTTGTTGATTTTGGATTGAATCAAATGAACACGGCCAAATGATCCTGTGCCTAGTGTTCTTTGCAGGTTGAAATCGTCTAATCTTAATTGGCAGTGTGGGCGTGTAACATCAGAACCATCCACTTGCTCTGTACTGGCTGTTGCATGGTTATGGCTATCTTGGCTCTTGTCTGAATTGTGTCCACTCGAGTTGTTGCGAACGAGGAATGAACCTCCAGGTGTAGTAGGAGGTGTTGAAGGTAATTGTTCTGGATAGAATGGAGCTATTCATAAAATGTAAGTTTTCTTTATTACGGCTCATCAACGTAATTTGTAGTTACAATAGTTGGTTTTGGGCGTATCAGTCTTGTTTGTCTCTGTCAACGCTGCTGTCTTGTCGAGAGTTGATTTGGGTGGTGTGCCAACCGGAGGAGCAGCTGTATTTTCCTTGATGGGCTCTGTACCAGTGGGTGGAACTAGGTGTGAGATGTATCAGAATACAATGCATGTCAGACCAGCATCAAACCTCACTTTACCTGGTGGTGGCTCAACGTAATCATCCTGTAGGTCATCTTTGTATCCAAAAATGTGCGATGTGATTGCAGTTGCTGACAAGTTGTTTGACAAATGAAACTTGGTATTGTTTGATTGACTTTCGTTGCTACTTGTACTACCGGGTTTATGGTTACCATGGTGATGAAATGAAAACCTGGGCTTGGCCTTATCAATGAATTTACTGAGCATATTAGGCATGTTGGATAAGTGTAGTTTGCTTTATTTTTTGGATAGACGGGAAATAACAGGTAAAAAGTAGGAAAGAGAGAGAAGAAAAGAAGAAGGAATTAATATTTTTGCGCTTAATTTTTTTTTTTTTTTTTTTTTTTTCATTCAAATGTTTCATTGGCAAAATGGCTCATTCGTTCACATTGCGTGCACTATAGTATATATCTATATGGTTCAAACTATCAAATCACATCTTATTGTCATTTCAAGCGTAAATGTTTTCGCTTTTTCTGCTTTTTTCATTACCTTTTTGCTTGATATTTCACATACCAACAAAATCAGCGCTATATCATCGTCATGATACGATCATTGACCAATCGCTTTAGCCTTGGCCTCCATTTCAGGATTAATCTACAAAATTAAAACGGAATATCCCGTTGCCGATAATCGGTATTCAGATTTACCATGGCAAAAGTCAGTGCTCATTGTTGTTGAAAATAAACGTTGAAGATTCATTCAATGTAAACTGTGACAATGCCTACAAGTATAAACAGATCCAAGTGGATTTGGATCATTGGTCTTTAGAAACCCATGTCCAATACACAAATAAGCATATAACGTGATTGGCCAGTGCTTTGTTTGGTCCATAGACTGACAGACATCATTGCCACTAAATTTCGTTGCGCGCTCATGTTAGCATTATTGCGGATCTGCTGAAAATTATGCTATGAAAATGTCGAGTTGTCTTTGCTCTTTATAATATACACGGTCAAGCGTGAAGTGTCTATGTATTTCTTCTCTTAAAATGACTCCTCGTATAAGTCATCATGAGTTGCTTGTTGTGGCCATTCAAGATTATCAAGATGGATTGCAATCAAAGGAATAATGCTGTACGTGACATCGACAAGGATGATATAATCTGTAGACACTTGGAGACTAAAACGGCTTAGTGGTTAACTTTATATTACTTGCAAAATAAAAGCACAATATTAAAGGTTTACTCAAGATCAACTTTGCATCAAAGAAATTGTCTGGCTGTCATTCCCTTACTCTAGTAAGAAAGCAGCAACCTAACGCTGAAAATAGGTTCGATTTGCTAAAACACTACATCTTAATGTCTATCGACCCATGTCCCCATCATCGACAATGCTGAAAAAGTCATTGTAGTACACGAGTTTTTATGCTTCGGATGGTTCTCTACCTTCGCTTCGCTTTGGTGAGAACCAAACTGTGCAATGGTAGCTCGCGCTATTGATTGCCCTTGCGTATCTTGTCAAAATACTACTACTTTCATTTTGACTCTCCATTTATAAATGAAAACCCTTCATATTATCTACGGATCTGATTCTTATGCGTTGCTCTACATTCATATTTACGTAGCTACTTCATATACAGGCAAGCAGCATACTGGTATTTCCATTTTTTATTTCTTAGTGTCCCTGTACAGCAAAATTTGAGTGCATTTGAACTGCATTTTCTTGCGTTCAAGGCCGTTTTAGATTGTCAGAATAACACCAAGCAGTTGCTCTCATCTGGCAGTTACTTTCTGACACCTTTGCTCAACTTTTTGGGGATCAAAAAAAACATGGCCAAAATTTAACCAAAAAGCATGAGGTACCCCTCATGATTTTCGTCAAAAATCAAACGATCGCCTTTTTGGCCTTGATAATGAAGACTTTTACTATGGCATGTATTAAATCAAAATGTTTCTATCGATCCAACGTAACCCTTGAAACCATCTTTGTGGGATCTTGATATGTAAAATTTCGACATTTTGGCCAGAAATCTCATTTCATATTTTCGTAAATTACTCAGTAAGTTAATTCAAAACATCTAACTTACTTGGTATTATTGGCTGCGCCTTGAAAAGTACTCCAAGGAAGCTTAAAGCAGCATTTTTTTTTTTTTTGTAGGGGAGTCGAGCTCCAGGTTTTATTTAAAGTCCTTAAAATGTCATGCTGAGGGATAGAAAAGACTGTTGGTGGACCCAATGTCTGCAAAGAAGGGGAATAAGATATTTTTGAATTAAGTTGGGAAAGAAATCTACTGCTAATAAGGTGCGACACCTAGAGCCAAAACAGTCTTGCGGAAATCGTCAAAATATAGATAATGGATAGAGTACAAAACACCAAACGAGGACATCAGTACTACTTCAAAAAATCAAACAACTTGCGTTCACCAGGATTTGAACCGGGATCCTCCCGTTGGCATACGGGAGTTTTACCACTTCGCCCTACCACCAGGGGCGCTTAAAGCAGCATAGGGTGGTCATCACATTTTATATAGTCGAATCTACTAAAATAGTTCAATCGAGTCGAAATTCATTAAAATTTGGCCAATCTGGAACAGACTATGATTCTGGGCTTGAATTAATTTTGGCTGGTGGGGCCGGCTGGCAAACTCAATGGCCTTCTAATCATGAAGGCAATACAGTAATAAATGTTTTCGAAGCGAATGGAAAGTAGGTAGCAAATTACATAAACCTATCGTTAACCATGCTATTTTCCTTGTATTCTATATCCAGTAACGCCAGTCTATCAAAATACTTGTTAGAACAACTTGTTTCCTTTTTCAGGCTTTGAAAAAAGTGTCCATTAACCATAAATTTGTTACGTTACAATGAGTTGAAAGGCTCATATGTATTAAAGGTTGTACAGGCCACCTTCTTCTTGACTACTAGAGCGTACCTTATTTGTACTAGTTAAGAACGATGTCGATGATTTACAATAGAAAATAATCCAGATGACCGATTTTCAAAGGGCCATACTGCTAGATTTTACTAAGTGAACGAGAGCTTCCAGCTTAATATCTTCTGTTTCTTTTTCAATTCTCTATGCGATGGTATGATTTTTATTAATTTATTTCTTGAGTTTTGAAAATCCTCTGCTTGTAGCTCATAAAATATGAGGTTTTGAACGAATTCATAAAAGGAAGATACATCTGGTACTTAAAACCTTTACACCATGCTGGATATAACGTAGAGCTATCGAACGGTCTTTATTTTGTGCGAATACGGTGAGTATTTGTCGAGATACGGCCAAAAAAGGGTATTATGCAAAATCGTGGATTTTCCTTCAAAATCTGCCCTGCGATAGCAAGCGAAAAATCTGGTGACGATTTTTTGGTCAGGACAATATTGCCAACATTTCATGATAGAGCTATGCCAGAGTTTCAAGCAATAGCTCATTCGATAGGAAACTTTTTGATCTACAATGATTAGTAATGATTAACAAAATGTTTTGATAACAGATACTAATTAATCTTTAGAAAACAGTGAAAAAATCGCAAAATTTATCTCATTAAATATCAGGTAAATAATGTACAGCAAACGTTTGATATGGGTATCATTGGATTTTCCTTTGATTTCCTCACAAGTTTCATATAAGTTTGAAGGGGCGTCTACTATCAAGAATCAAGGAATTTTGAAGTGGATAGATTTTGGGAGCCCATGGATCCTCATTCAGAATAGCGGGGATTTAATTTCAGCAAGTGTTTAGTATACATGTACCATTAGGAAGGGTGTTTTCAGAATCGCTGTTGCATACAAGTATGCATCTTCGTGTACATTCACTTTCTCCTCAAGCCACTTTCACAGTGTACCAATATAGATGATGTTCATCGTATCACATCAAATCTTTGTTTACATGTCCAGTCAATTGTGTGTGCATGCGCGCCTCAGGAACTACAATAGATTCAGTCTCCCTAATGTCAAGATGTCGAGATCCACCTACACCACATGAAACATATTGACTTAGGTGGCCTCTCAACAAGCAATAGTGACCAGCGCTTTGACTATGGCCCTGACTTCAAAGATTTATTAACATAAATGCGTAAAAGTCTTTACGATAAAATACTGAAAGTATAAATCATATGTAAAAACCTTCATCTGAACCTTAAGGCGCTTGAATAATACCTTTTTTTTTTTACGGCAAATGCCTCTCATGGCTGAAAAGTCTAAGAAATGTGAACGATACAGCGGTAAGGAGCATAACAACTAAATAAAATGAGAAGCGGGAATGTGCAGGATAATAGATTCGAAAGGTTGAGGATTGGGAAAGAATATGAATTTCGAGATTGATGGGGAGGCATATATTATGGACAGACAGCAAAAATGGAGTACTTTTAAGAGATCTAATTTCTGGCTACTACTCAGATTGGCGTTGCTAGCGAGTAATTGTTGAAATATTGGATTCCATGTTAGTGGCATGAACACCTTTTCGATGACTTTTGAATGCCCATTTGCTCTGATAGTAGTACGCCTTGTGCACAAACAAAGCCACTCAGGGATATTTCTGTTAATGGCCTCATTAACGTTTATGGGAACAAGGCCATGAGATGAAGATATTTGCAATGCTGACGATATTAGACCTGTGATTTCTTGGTTATGGTACAAAAACGGTAATGAAAGTTTGGATTATGAGGATCAGGAAGCATAATAAATACTCTTGAGAGCATTCAATCGTATTAGCTGCATTTGATGTGCGCATCGAAGATGGTGACGGTAGCCTTTTTTTGACCCTATCATTTTTAGTAAGTACAGCAATGATGGCTTGGATCGCCTACATCTGGCATCAGCCGCCTTTTCTAAATCCTTCCTGTGGCGTTGAGTACACGCAACAAATGCATTTTGCACTTGTTTTTGATGAGAGTGTCTTAATGTAGCAGCAGCAGTAGTGATCTAAATTATCCATGCCCGGTTGTTTGTTGCGCTGTCGTGATCCGTATTGTTTAGCATCTATTCTGTGAGCAGAGAATAGGTGCTTTTGAAATTCGACCGTAATTTTCATGGCATTGCTCCGTTTGTAGTGCGCTTCAATTACTGCTTTTGTCATTTTAGTCATTTGAATGTTACTCATAAAGCAAGGTCACTTGTAAACACAAGTATTGGTGATATTCGATGAAAGCCAGCAACTCTTTTATCAAGCTACAACATCCATCATGTTATCATCTAATTGACATTTCTGTATCTATTAATCAGCTATACTTTTCGACAAATCAAACAATGACCATTGATGCATAATAATTTGAGGTTCTAACATGCCATTGATCGTGCCCTGGAACCCATACATTAGCTGTCATTTCTGTAAAGACGTTTGGCCTCCCGGCAATGAAGAGCTTCTACATATGTTTATGGGTAATTAGTCTGTGAAAGTCGAGAAATCATTACTGAAAGTAATCCTAGCTAAACCAGTACCTGTAATGTCATTGGTGATTGAGAAATAACACGGCCATGATCCATGCAGATAGAATCAAACCAAGCAGTGCACGCAGGGAGCAACTGTAGGCGAAATGACAAATCGTACCATATTTTACAGCACAAACAAACTCGTAAGAGATGGGAATAGACCAATCGGCGAATACAGTGTAACATTGGCGCACAAGAGCATGTAGCGACAGCTCATTTGGAATTGCACTCGGAGAAACATGTGGTACAACAAAGAAATCGCAGTGGTTATATGTGCATGCGGGGGAAATGAAGGATGCTGTACCAACAACAATCTCAACATTTATAGCTCCTGATATGAAATTAGCCTGTCATAAAATAAACTTGCTGTTTGCTGAGACAAGACGTAAATATTCTTACTCATCGCATAACAGGAGAAGGTAATACAGATTGAATGAAATATATGACTTATGACTCAATTGTACATTGAGGGCACATTTTTACACTGCTTCCACTGTGTAACTCCCACACAGTTTCAAATGAAAGCAAAAGATGACGCCAGACTGCAAGCTGTTTTTGATGATCCTACATGAATAAAAGGCAGGGGCTTTTTTTCTGGATCCAGTTTCTCTTTTTTTTCTTTTTCTTCATCTACACAAATTATATCAACAATGCTCTTCAAATCAGTTCAACGCGTTTCCTCCAAGACTGTCCGTTTAACCAAGCGATTCACCTCTTATCAAACTGGTAGTGAAGGTGCTACTGCCTCTTCTGGTTCTTTTGGTAAAAAGGAAAAGGCCATTGAAAACCAATGGGCCCGTTCTCATGTAAGTTGGTGAATTACAAAAGTGTGGGGAAATGTTTGAAATTGGGTCACTAAGCAGTAGACCCCTTTTTACGCATGTATAGGATGCCGATAAGATCAAGCTCCTCCGTGAAGCCTTGGCTAAGCAAGAAAAGGATACTGCTGCTCTCAAGAAGGATCTCGAGGCTTTGCAAAAGAAGCACGAATCCAAGTAAATTAAACATGTTGTCGTTTCACGAAAATAAGCTTGTACCATCAACAAACATAAATTCATCCGCTATCTTTTCACCCACAGAAATCGTATTTGATTGTTTTCACCAGCTCTTTCTAAACGAAAGGCCATATTTATACATATATTCAAAATGCAATTAACAATAAAAAAAAAGCTATTTTGTTTAATCCTCTCCAACATGTTTACAATGTGGGCAGGCTGAATTTAGCTTAAGACGGCGATACATATTATGTTTCACGCATAATAGCCGTGCTTACTTGGGGGGGCATGGTTCCGCGTGATGACATGTTGGTGTTGCATTACTTTAAATCGCTCAAAACTATCTTTCCAAATGCTCTGGCAGGTTCATCCTTTGCCATTTAGCGTTTCCAGATCATCAGAAGGGTTATGAAATTAAAGCAGTAATATAATTTAGACTTTATTTATATGAGGGATAAATTACTTTAAGGTGATGCATGCTATTTGATTTTAGAGTGCAATATTTAGCTCAACTGATTCATTCTTGAAGCTCTCATGTCAAGTAAGAATCAATATCAACATCATCTCTTGACGGTTGAATTGAAGTCTTTTTTTAATCTCTTCCATAACCTGAGTATCCACTCTATTCATTTTTTTTAAAAAAAAAACATTCGCCTTTGGTACCAAATCGGCCAGCATGCTCAGCATGATGTAGATAATTGGTAGAGCTATCAGGCATGTCAAAGCTAACGACGATATTCACCCGTTCAGTATCAATATCACGACCAAAGTGATTTGTGATCACTATCACTCCTTTCTCAAAGTTTTCGAATGACTGCTAGCGAGCGATGCGTTCACTTCAAGACATATGAGAATGAATGCAGATGCTGGGAATGTTGCAAATGTTCAGTAAAACAATCCAAATAGCGGGCACGATACACAGTTCCTACAAAGATGCATACTTGATCGAATGACATGGCATCCAAGAGTTTGAACAAAAGGGGGATATTATCCTGCTCTGGAACCTCGACATAGAATTGCTTCAAACCATCCAATGTCAACTTTTGATTATCTAGGTAAACCTCCAAAAGATTTTGAATGTACTGCTTGCACACATCTCGTATATACACTGGCAAAGTAGCCAAAAACATCATCGCTTGCTTGTCTTTGGGTGCTGTAGAATGTATTTCTTATATGTATTGTCGAGTATCATCGCGGATCAGCATATGGTCGTATTCACTAACAACCAAGTGCTTGAGTCCATGTAACTCCTAATGCTCTCCGCAAACTAGAGACAAAGTCCTTCCTACCGTATCAACAGCAATACTGGGACACCTCAATTTGCCTCTCAATATTTCGATATCATGGTTGATGAGTGCACCACCAAAGAATGCTTACGTTTTGATACTTGGAAGGCATTTGGAAAAACGGCCAAATGCATTTTTGATTTGGATTGCTAGTTCACAAGTGTGGTAGAGCACCAGGAGGCTGGCAACACCTTCAGTCGGTTCAATTTGTTGAAGCGTAGAGAGGACGTAAACAACCGTTCTACCCATACCAGACTTGACTTGACAGAAAACATCCACACCACGAGTAGCGACTGAGATACATGCTTGTTGCACTATCAGAGTTTGTGTTTATTACAGGTGATCCATATACACGGAGTTATTTCATATACGGACAAGTATCATACAGATATTATCCCTTTTTAGTCAAGAGTGTGTCTAATACAGCAAAATCTGAGTGCATTTGAGCCGCGTTTTCTCGCGTTCAAGGCCGTTTTAGATTGTCAGAATAACACCAAGCAGTTGCTCTCATCTGGCAGTTACTTTCTGACACCTTTTTTTTTTTTTAAAATTTTGTTTATTGATTGATTCGCGTACACTGAGAGTAATAGGTCAGAGTGAAGAGGCGAGTGCAATTTAGATAAAGAATTGGATAACTATAAGCTAAAATATGAAGAATAATATACTAAACTAAACTATATAAAAAAAAACTATCTAATAATTGGCTTTGGATTACAGGAGGGAATGGCACTGATCTTCCGCAATGGTCTGACGAACACTGGTTCGAATACTGGCCAATATCGCTGTATGGTCCATAGGAACATTGTCATAGATGAACCTCATGTGGGCAAGCCACAGTTGACCAAGGGTGATAATGAGGATTCGGAAAGGCTTGATTCCAGCAATTTGGCAATACCAAACGTTGGAGAAATCAAGTTGCAGAAGAGCCTCTTTAATATCTAGAATCGAGGTGGTAGGCCACAGAAACTCGAAGATGACTCCCTGCCAAACTTTCTCTTTAGAAGGACAATGAAAGAGGAGGTGACTTGGGGAATCGTTCATAGACAAACAAACTGGACAGAGAGGAGACACA
Source organism: Mucor velutinosus (assembly GCF_035048745.1). NCBI lineage: Eukaryota > Fungi > Mucoromycota > Mucoromycetes > Mucorales > Mucoraceae > Mucor > Mucor velutinosus. The sequence continues at coordinate 779,043 of NW_027041905.1, read as the reverse complement.
AAGACTTTGGGCATAATAAAAATTTCTGACACCTTTGCTCAACTTTTTGGGGATCAAAAAATCATGGCCAAAATTCGACCAAAAAGCATGAGGTACCCCTCATGGTTTTCATCAAAAATCAAACGATCGCATTTTTAACAGCAAAAATGAAGACTTTTACTATGGCATGTATTAAATCAAAATGCTTCTCTAAGTCCAACGTAACCACTGAAATCATCTTTGTGGGACTTTGATATGTAAAAATTCGACTTTTTGACCAGAAACCTCTTTTCATATTTTAATAAATTGCTCAATAAGTTTACTCAAAGCATCTATTTTACTTTGTGCCATTGGATGCGTCTTGAAAAGTACTCCAAGAAAGCTTAAAGAAGCAAAGGATGATCATCATATTTTATATAGTCAAATCTGGCAAAATAGTTCAATCGAGTCGAAGTTAAACGAAATTTGGCCAATCTGGAACAGATGCGAATTAAGCTGAGATTGAATACGAGTTACCTTTCAACGTATGCCATATCGTTTATGTTCTAACCATAACTTTAGCCCTAACCACCACCAGTTGATGCCATTCATATCATTACGAGCATCCTTAACACTTTTTGAAGCTAATACGAAGGGAACTGCAAGATAAGAGGCTCTATAGGGTTAGCTTGGCTGCTGGCTATAATTTTCGCTTATCTAAATGCAATCCTGATCCAACAATGCAATATTGATCATCGCCTGTGGGTGATTCAAAGTATGCGCTACATTTTCATAGCAAACAGCAACGCAATTCATAGATGGGAATATGTAAAGTGTATTAGTACAGAAGAAAGCAAAAGAAAAAGGGAAACGTAAAACAGGATCATCTAAAGGTATTGATTTTGTTCTTCAATAGGCGTATTAGTGCCATTCGAAGTAGCCCTTGATCTTTGCTGGTGCTTTTTACCCACCAACCTGTTCTTCAGTGCTCTCAAAGCAAACACAGTGATTCCAATGCCTGCCCAATCTTCATCATACAAATCACAGAGGCCTCCAACTGCCAAGACCTCAGAGAGACAGCAATAATGAGAAATTCTAGCTCTGATTGCCCATGTTCTATGGTGCCAGAACGCATGGTACTTTCATTCACCCACCAAAACCTCATTGAAGATCTTCGGGTATTCAATTACGAAGGAGTAAGTGCAACAGAGACATTTCGAAATGCTGTTGGTGATAAACCAAGAACGAAATAGAACCCTTTTTTCTAAATTCCCTTTTTTTCTCTTTTTCTCTTTTTCTTTTTCCTCTTCTTCTCAAAAGAAACAGAAAAAAATGTCCTACTTGTCTGCTGAAAAAGCAGAAACCGAGCTCGCTCAGAGTATCAAAAAAGCATGCAGTATTGAAGAAACTGCACCCAAACAAAAGCATGTTCGAAGTAAGTCCTTGCCCGGGTTTTTGTGTGAGAGAGAAGAAGGCATCTAATCCAAGCACGTTGTAGAATGTATCGTTTATACTTGGGATCACAGAACGTCAGCCATTATTTGGAACATTTTGAAGGTTCAGCCTTTACTCTCTGACGAAGTGCAAGCATTCAAAGCGCTTATTCTTGTACATAAAGTCGTCAAGGATGGTCACCCCAACGTAAAGTATCACAAAGCAGCCTTTTTCTTATGTACACGCGGTAGAGAGACTAATATATACCTATAAAGGTGATCAAAGATGCTCTCCGGGAAACAGGTTGGTTAGAGACGTGTGCTCGTAGTGTCAATGGTGATGGTATGCGTGGTTACGGTACCCTTATTCGTGCCTATGTCGACTTTTTATTGCACAAGCTTCAATACCATCGTACACATCCTGAATTTAATGGCTCTTTTGACTATGAAGAGTACATCAGTTTGAAGAATATCGATGATCCAAATGAAGGGTAAGTGCTTTTTGTTGCTTGGATTTGAACAAGAGATTTTTGTACTAACATGACGTGGGGTTTGCTTTGCTCAGTTTCGAAACTATCAATGATTTGATGACTTTGCAGGATCATATTGATCGATTCCAAAAGGTGGTGTTTGCTAGCTTCCGTCACCATTCCAACAATGAATGCCGTATTGCTGCTCTTGTGCCTTTGGTCGAGGAAAGTTACGGTATCTATAAATTCATCACCAGCATGATGAGAGCCATGCATCAAAGTAAGTGGCACTTGAAGTGTCTCAACTCCATGCTCACATTTCATGATTTCGGAATTCAGGACTCGATGCCTCAGAAGCACTTGCACCTTTGAGACAAAAGTTCAACACTCAACACTACGCTCTCTTGAAGTTCTACTACGAGTGCTCCAACCTCAAATACTTGACCAGTCTTATCAACGTGCCCAAACTTTCTCCTGACCCACCCTCCCTTATCGATGACAGCACACCTCAATTGCCCAAGCGTCCTGAAGTTGCACGCATTGAAGCACCTCCTCCACCAGCTCAAGCGTCGCCCGAACCCGTCATTGATTTCTGGTCCGAGAAGCAAGCTCAGCAACAACGTGAATACGACGCTGAGCAGCAACGCTTAGCCCAACAAAGACAAGAGGAACAAGAGCGAATTAGACAGATGCAGTTGCAACAGCAACGTGATTACGAGGATCAACAAAGAAGGATGGCTGAGCTCGAACAGCAAAGACAACAAGAGCTCATGAGACAACAAATGATGAATCAACAAAATGGCAGAATCAATGACCTCGAAATGCAAATCTTGAATGGACGCAATCAACTTGAGCGCAACCAAATGATGCTGGAACAATACGATAGACGAGTAAAGGCTCTTGAACAAGAACTGGCTTCTGTCAATGCAAATGCTTTACAAAGAGATCAGTCCAAGGACGAATTGATCCGTTCTCTTCAAAGTAAGTTGTGTGTGCAGTTGAAGTAAATGTGTGTGTGTGTTTAACCTGTATATGCATCAGATGAAATTCAAATGTGGAAGAACAAGTATGAAGCTTTGGCCAAATTGTACAGTCAATTGAGAAAGGAACACATTGATCTGTTGAACAAATACAAGGCACTTCAAGTCAAGGCCAATTCGGCCCAAGAAGCCACTGAGAAATTGGAGCGTGTTCAAGCTGACATGCGTGCAAAAAACATCGAGCTGGCAGATTTGATTCGTGAGCGTGACAGAGCTCGTAATGAACTGGCTCGTCTTCAAGGCAACCAGCGGGAAGACATGGATCGTTTGCGTCGTGAATTGGACGATGCTCGTAATCAAATGCAAAACATGGGCAGATCTAAAGGAGATGAGGTCAGTGCACTTTTGGCTAAATTCAACAAGGAGAAGCAAGACCTCGAAGCCAGTTTGATGGAGAAGCAAGCTTTGATTGATGAGTTCCTCAAGCAAATTGAAGACCAACAAGGCGAGGCGGATCACATTCGTCAAGTAAGAAGCTTACATAAGAAACATGTTGTCTAGTAGAGTCCAACCATGACTATTTTTTCAATAGGAGAAGGATGAAGAAATTGCTGTGTTACAAGCTGGTATGGATGAATGTCTTTCACAACTTGCTGAGTTGCAACAGGTAAAATAGAGACCACAAAGGGTTACAACAATGACATCAGGCCCTGACGATTATGTGATACCATCATAGAACGATAGACAACAAGATCTTCAAGAAGAGCTCGACCGTTTAGAGAGCGAACAAACCGACAAATTGAACCAAATCTTGGGTAAGCTGCACTGGAAACGAAATCCAATGTGGCAATGATACTGACCCACATACATCATATTTGAACAGATTGCATTTTGGGCACATGTATTCAAAAGATCAATGACAGCATTTATGAATTGGATGCACCTGGTTCCCATGGCAACGAAAACTCAACCCCTGAATTGGCTCTTTCCATGATCGAAAGAGCCAGTATCACCTCTGTAGAGTTCATGTCTGCATTCAGTAAATTCTTAGACGGTAGCCACACTGGAGATCACACTGGCACCATCACACGTGCACTTGAATTCTCAGATACCATCATTGATGTTCTTCAACATGCCAAGGGTATTACACAATTTGTCATGAAGGATGAGGATGGCGAGGAATTGGTGCACTTGGGTAAGGGCTCTGCTGAAGCTTGTATTCAATACTTTAGCAGTGTGATGTCGACCTACCTCAAGATGCTGCCTCCTGCTCAACGTCCTGAAGTGGTCATTCAGGGTGACATGCGTGTCCAAGAAGCACTTACCAAGTTATCGCAAAAGACGGAAGATTTGATCTTGACTGGTGCTACTGATGTGAATAAGATGGCAGAAGGTGAAGTCGGTGATCTTGTTGAGCAAGAAATGACTAGAGCTGCCCGTGCTATTGAAGAAGCCTCTGCCAAGATTCAAGATTTGATGCGTCGTCCTGCTAATCCTGCTTTCTCTGCTACTGATATCCAAGTGCATCAATTGATCTTGAACTCTGTATTGGCTCTAACCAACGCTATTGCTAATCTCATTAAATGCGCTACTGCTTCTCAACAGGAAATCGTGTCTCAAGGTCGTGGCTCTTCATCCAAGGCTGCCTTCTACAAGAAACACAATCGTTGGACCGAGGGTTTGATCTCTGCTGCCAAGGCAGTTGCTGTAGCTACAAACATGTTAGTGGAGGCTGCCGATGGTGTCATTAGCAAGACTCATTCTCTTGAGCAACTAATTGTTGCTTCCAATGAGGTGTCTGCTGCCACTGCTCAATTAGTATCTGCTTCTCGTGTCAAGTCCAGCTTCATGTCTCGTACTCAAGAACGCTTGGAATTAGCCGCCAAGAGTGTCAAGGATGCTGCTGCTGAATTAGTCAAACAAATCAAGAACCTTGTAGCCGAACAAAACAAGAGCGAGACAGCTGACATTGACTTTAACAAGTTGTCTGTTCATGAATTCAAGCGTAGAGAAATGGAGCAACAAGTCAAAATCCTAAAGTTGGATTCTGAATTGACAAATGCTCGCCGTGTTTTAGCAGAAATGAGGTAAGTTTTGCATGTGTTGAGCTATTTGAAGTCTGTTGACTAATCTTTCATTCATGACAATAGACGTAGTGGCTACCACACTGAAGAAACTGACTAATTTTTTTTTTACTGCCTTGCTCTTTTTTTTGCACATTTTGTATCTTTATATACACTCTCTCTATTAGTAACTTTCGTCCTGAATAAACATCCAACATACTATCTATTATCATCATCTACTTTCAAAGACTACTCATGTTCACAGCTCCTTGATCTGAGATAAATGATGTGTAATGATTAGCCTTTGATGCATTATTAATATCGGCTGCACCTATTGGTATTGACATCGAGATGGTGGATGCTGACGAGGAGAAGATTTAGTGATGGAGGAAGCAATTGGAATGAGGATGTGGAGATGGAAGAGGTAGTAAATATGAGGGATGTTGAGATAGAAAAGGTATGGTGTAGCTGATATGATGAATACTACCGCCACCGCTATACAGTAGTTTCTTACTTCTTCACATGGCATTAGACATCGTGTAGCTATCTACAACAACAATGATGAACACATTGTAGTCTACCTTCAAACCAATGCTCATTTTCAGGGTTTGCAGATGGGAACAAAGTCATCTGCATTGAACAAACAAAGCAGCCTGTGCTCAGCAGGCGAACATAATGAAGCTAACGGGCAACTAATAGAATTTCTTAGTTTATTCAATCTATATTCTAAGGCATCATCGAATGCAAAAAAGTCTTTCATAAATCATAAACCATCTATCATACTCGAATAGAACTTCACAGCATGCAGTACACGACAACGTTTAGCAATGATATTATTTGCAGTTTCTGAGTACATGGATGCGTTTCGAAAAGCTAAGTAAATGATCATATACATGCCATCAACAGAGAGTATTGCCTATGTCTTTCAACGGCTTCTTTTGTAACTAATATACCGGATTTTAACCAAGCTCTTTAGCTTTGTGTAGCCTTCACGTGTAGGGATGGGGGGTGAGGCGAGCTTTTTTAAATCTTGGTTAGTTTGGCTATCCTTATCAAATCCCTCTTTCTTTCTTTATTTTTTTTTTTCTTAACTTCCAACATCATTGAAGACAAGAGATTCCTATAATTTCAATATACATGTAAAATACAATAATTATATTTGACAGATGAGTCTACCACCACAAACGATTGCTGCATCAAACAACTTAAGCGAAAAGAAGCCGAGATTATTACAAAGAAACAGCAGCCAATTACTTCAACATGCTACATTAAAATTCGGCCTAAGAAGGTCACTTACAACTGCATCGAGGACTCAGCAGCAACCACAGCAACAATCACCACAACAACCATACATCAAGCCAAGGCCTTCCACATCATCTGTGTCATTCTCGACGCATACGAATTTACTGACGAACGGAAACACTAAGCGCTACAATCGTCATGTCCAGGATAATGTGCCGCAATCTGCTGCAAACAGCTTTGCATCTGATTCAGTTACCAGTCAAACCCTATCTTCTTATAATTCAACCACTACACCGCCATTGACATTTACAAACAAAAGTAAAATGACTGCATTGTATCAAGATAAGGCCAACAACAGACTGTTGTCTGCTATACCCGAGAATAAGCAGCAGGGTGCGTTCAGGATGTACAGTAACACTGCTACTGCTACTGCTACTGCTTCTACATCAGGTTACTACCGAGCCTTTTTATCTAGCATCGCCTTTGAACTGAAGAGACGCATTATCACGAATGACAGAATCAAAAACGACATCGAGTACAACAATGTGTTTGATGGAAAAGAGGCCATTGTACGTTGGAGGGAGGAAGGGGCATGTGTTTTCAAAAGCCATTAACAACACATAATAGGACAAATTGAAAGAGATTCTCGGTACAACAGATCGTTCACTTGCATTGCGAGTAGGCAGAGCATTGGAGGCACAACGGTTCTTTCATGATGTCAATTATGAAAATAGACTCATTGATGACATTATCGAAATTTATCAATTTAATCAAGTCTTATTCCACAGCAACAATCGAAGCTCAAGTACCACGAGTACGACAAGCAGTAACAGCAGCGGTTGGGACAACTCTTTTTCGGTTACTTCGACCATTATTGGAAACTACGCTAGTGAAGATGAGGCAGAAGAGGATGACGATCATGATTCACTTCATACCGACACCACAGCAGCCACAAGCACGCACTCTCCAAGTCATAGTCAACAACAGCAACAGCAACAACAAGGCCAGCATCAGCAGCCGCACAATCACAACAGCAATAGCCATTTGCTACTGCCCAACGGTATTTATACAGAACTCACTCATTGCTATACTCCCACTTGTGATAATATACATCCGTGTTACAGTTACACCTGTCCCAAAAGAGAAAGACTGGTAAAAATATACGCAACTGTATGCAAAAGGTAGACTACTAATACCACATCCCTCTTTGTCGACAGAGAAAAAGGCCTCATAGTGTAGACACCAGAGAGAAACGAGTGACGGCCTACATTTACGAAGTTGAGAAACATCAGCAGCTATGGAGTCAAACCATCGACGACTACATTGTGCTTTCTACGCCTGCGACAGAACGAAAGCGACAAGAAACCATCTTTGAGTTGATTTACACAGAAGAGAATTTTTTGAACGACTTGGACTATGTGATCAAAATGTGGATGGAGCCCCTCAAGAACAGCGACATTATCCCTATACAACGCCGAGAGCGATTCCTGGACAAGGTCTTTTCAAATCTCATAGACATTCGTAACATTAGTACTGCATTAACACTAGCACTTCGAGCAAGACAATCTCAACATCCTATTGTGTCACAAATAAGCGATATCATGGAACGTTTTACAACTGAATTTGAACCGTTTGTCTATTACGGTGCTAGACAACATCAGGCTAAACATGTATACGAACATGAGAGATACAACAATCCTAAATTTGCACTATTTGCCGAGGTAAGTTTTTTTTTTTGTGTGTGTGTGTATGTGTGTGTGTGTGTCTTGTATGGAAACATCCACTCACCACATAGCCTCATAGCAAACGGAAAGAGACGCTTCATCGAGAAAATTAGAGCTGAATGGCTACCTCACAAAACCCACGACTCGCCTTGGCAGGTACACGCTGCTGCTGGACAAGATACACGCTCGCACATCACCCAATCACCCCGACAAGGATAATATACCACGCATCATCAATGCCATCAAGCAGCTATTGCAGAGAGTGAACAGTGCGGCTGGAGCAGCCAAGAACCGATTTGATTTGGAGCAGATACATCGCCATTTAACATTTAAAAATAAAAGAGATATCATGGATCTGCGCCTTCTGGATCAAGGCAGAAGCATTATAAAGCAAGGCACGCTAAGAAAGACAGCAAGCATGGATTCAACAGAGTATCAGGTCATTTTGTTTGATCATTATCTGGTGACTGCAAAAGTCAAAGTGCTGAATGCAGTGGAGCATTACTGTGTTCAAAAGAGGGTGAGTAGTTGTTGGGCTTGATGAACCAGAGGCAGTGAATGTTGACTGACTGGCTCCTGAACAAGCCTATTCCCATTGAATTATTAGGTGTCATCCTGCCGCCTTTGCCAGACCTCTGTACATTGCAACGAAAGAAATCGACTGGCACACTGTTCTTTTCTTCGCTGGCATCACCAGCACCTGCACATACGCCTAGCAGTAGTAACAACAACAGAATAGCTCCCAGCACTGCACACAACCAAATCCTGGATAGTGGCCCCAAACAGGGCGCACCTATTACACTCTTTCATCAAGGCAGAAATGTGGATAGTATGTATACGTTGTATGCCCCAACCGAGCACAACCGAAAGACATGGAACGAGATTATACAAAAGCAGCGAGAAATCAAGCTTAAACGACAGCCTCTATTCGATATAGTGGACAGTGTCAAACGATATGAGTTTTTTGCAGAGATTAGAGCCCACCACATGGTGATATTTGGTAGGTGTTTTAAATGTGAATATGGGGCTATATGTACTGACCCATTCGAATTAGATCAGGGGCAATCCTATTTACTAGCGACAGACGGTGGGCTTTACATTGGCCCGAACAATGGCACAGGCATACCACGCAAGATTTTACCGCTAGAGAAAGTATATCAAGTGCATGTCCTGGAAGACTACCAACTGTTGCTTGTGCTAGCGGATCACATACTATGGCAATACCCGCTGGACATTACTATCAATGGCAGACCTGATGGAAGTCAAAGTATACAGCATTTTGGAAGAAAAATACGATCCAACGTCTCATTTTTTCATGTGGGCGAGTGCTTGGGGCAAACTCTGATCTGTGTGCCCAAGTCGTCCTCTGTTAATGGCACTGAAATCGATCTGTATGAGCCCTCCATGCCAAAAACCGAGATGAAAAAGAAGAGTCTGTTGGGCAGACTGTCCATCCGATCCACCAGCTCACTGTCACTGATCAACACACAGGTAACCCATCTCAAGCCAATCTACAGCCCCTGCGATGTGTGGGCTATTGACAATACCCGTTCCATGCTGCTACTGACTACGCCTGTGGGTATCATTGCGGTGGATATGAAGACAAAAAAAGCGGATCGCTTACTGGATCCGTCAGACAAATACTTGGAGTTTATCACTCGACATGAAAAGGTCGATGAGCAAATCAAGATGAATCCGGTAATAAAGCGTATTGCCGTGTTTCCAGTGCCAAATGGAGACTATCTCATTTGCTACGACAGTAAGTAGTTCAGCGAGTGCCTTCGATACGACGCGTATGACACTAATACCATTGAAAGGATTCGCGTTTTACATTGACAGAAAGGGTAGACGCTCTCAGCACAAGTTCAAGATTGAATGGGAAGGGCATCCGACAGCCTTTGCATTCCATTATCCACACGTGATTGCATTTGAACAGCAATTCATCGAAATTAGAAGTGTCATTGACGTAAACAGAGGCTTTCACAAATTACACTCACACCAAAACGACTAACACCACGTTTTTTAGGGACATTTACAACAAGTAATACAAGAGAAAAACGTTGATTGTTTACAAAATGGACACAAGTCCAAAGAAGCGCTTATATTAGGCACCATGTTGGATAGATCAAACCCTCTCTACCAGCAAATATTCCAACTACAGCCAATTTCACAATGAAATTGAGTATTGCGAGAGGGGCTGGTTATTTGTTTGTGTTTCCTTGCCCCTATTTATTCTCATTTAATTCTTGTGTTGCACTGGAGTTCATATATTATACCCTTTTTCTTTCTCTTTCTTATCAAACTTGATTTAATATATATATTAAAAACCTCCTCCCATGGTGATGATTTCATCTAGCAACAAGAAACAATTACAAGAGCAGGTCGCTCGTTTGACAAATGAAATTGAAGAACTGAGGCTGGAGAGAGAGGAATCGAAAAAGAATGTGCTGCATTTTATGCAAGAGGCTGATACAACTCGCCAAGAACTGAAAAAAGCCTACAAGATCATGGAGGGCTTCAATTTACAACAAGGCTATCTGTCACCACCACCCGAATCAGAAGACATAGAGGCATCACCTTCGTCCTCATCCACACTGCTCAAGCTTGTCTCCAAACTGAGCCTCTTGGATCAAGACAAATTACTAGCATTGCTCGCATGGGTAGACGAGACGGACCACATCCCATCCCTCTCACAACTCAAGTCCGCCCAGGTTTCGCTTCAAGAAGAATTAGAGCAACTACAAGATGAATATCATGCAACCCGTGGCGCATTGCAAATCGAAAATGAGCGAGCAGAAACCCTTGAAAAGCGATGGAAAGAATCTGAAAACGCACTTGAACAAGCTGAATCTACTCTACAGTCCCTATCCACAGAATTGGGCCATCTTAGACAACAGCAAGAATGTAGTGACAACAATAACAAAGCAACCGATTCGACGGATATTAAATTAAGCCAAGATTTATGCAGATCAAGACAGGATTTAGCAATTACTGTCAAACACTATAATGACTGCAAGGTGAAACTTGAGGAAACAGAGCTCACTTTGAAGCATTGGCAGACAAAGTATGATGAAATGAATGCTGAACATGTAACGTATACTTTGCAGGCTCCATCATATTATCATGATATCGTCACTGACTTTTTTTTTTTTTTTTTTTTTTTTTTCCAGACTGGCCTTGTATCAAAGCAATCGGATGAACTCAATCAAGCAAAAATCCGTGAAAACTACCTCAAAACCATCAACAAGACATTGCGTGATGAAGTACGAAAGATCAGCAAAGTGCAAGAGGATCTCGTCAATATAGAATACCTTCGTAATGTCATCATCAAGTTTTTAGAGAGAAAATGTACAAGGGTAAGCTTCTTGAGTCACTTTTCATGCAAAACATTTGTAATGATATTCATCTGGATCCATCATCTCCTAGGCCCAACTGATCCCAATTCTGACAACACTTTTGAAATGCACGCGTGAAGATCAAACTCGACTTGTTGAACTTGTGCGAAACCGAGCCATTGAATCCTAAAATCCCGTGATTCATCATCATGAATACGTTATCATGACCAATATAACCCCATATTGCGAAACCCTTATCCATTGTATATAAAAAGGGAGAAATTCAATACTGTCTTTTTTTTTAATTAAATTTAATAAATCTTATTGAAATCAAAATGAACTCTAAAATCGATCAAGCTGTTGGTGGTATCAAGAAGGCTGTAGGTGGAGCTACCGGTAACCAAAAGATGCAGGCTGAGGGTATGGCTCAAAAGAACCAAGGTCAAGCTGGTAACCAGATGGGCAATACTGGTCAACAAGTTGAACAAGGCAAGCAAAACATGCAGAGCAGTCTCAGTGGCAACAACAACGATCGTATGGGAGACAGCTTTAACAATGACAACCTTAACAATGACAACCTTAACAACGACAACTTTAACAATGACAATCTTAACAATGACAACCTTAACAATGACAACCTTAACAGTGGTGACTTTAACAATGACAACCTTAACAGTGGTGACTTTAACAATGACAACTGGGGAGCCCGTTAAACTGCTAGTTTTAAACGATTGAATAAAATCTGTACATATTGTAAATAATGTAATTGGCTTTTTTTTTATATGAACTATGTTGATCAAATGCTCGCCTTTCGAGTTTTATGTCAGTAATGGTTGATGTTGAGTTTGTAATGAAATTGAAATGAAATTGAAATGCTTACCTTCAAAAGGAGAGCATTCAGCATGAACACATACAATAGTTGCTGAGGTTTGTTTTTCACAAACGTTTCTTTTCCGATGAAAAGTGGCTTAAAAAGTTTTGTTCAAAGCATATTTCTTCACCTTTTTTTTCGCACTCCCTTTTCTATTCATAAAAAGAGAGAACATGCAAAGCATAAAGAAAATGGAAGAGGCCAAGCTGCTTGGGAAACAAGAATCACCAGAAATCGATTCCCTCTCAGACACAGAAGAAGTAGCAGCAGCACTGCCATTTGACACTAAACCAACTTTTCGAAACATACTACAAAATGAGATCGCGCAAAACATTAAAGCAGAAGACTCCTTATTGAATGAAGAAAATGTGAAAAATCAGCTAGCAATGAGCAATCCAAGCAATAATGGAACAAAAGGAGAAGATGAAGAGGATTTGAATGCTGCCAAAGCTTTGTTGCAGGACGAAGGGATGGCGCCTTTGTTGGAGGATGAAGAGGTGACGCAAAGTCAAACAGAAGAAGATGTAACAAATGCATTAGAGCAGTCAAAGCCAATGGACACACAACCGCAGCCAATGCAAACTGATACACAAGAGATATCAGTACCAGTAGATACACAAGAGCAGCCAGATACCCAAGAGCAACAGGAGCCAGCAGATACCCAGAGACAGCCAGCACTAACAGATGAGCAGCAGCAATCAGTGCAAGCAGATGTACAAGAGTTGCCAATGCCAGCAGATACGCAACAGCAGTCAGCGCCAATGGAGACAGACAAGGCACACGAGAATGTTTCTGACGGCAATATTGAGGAAGACATCATAAAGGAAGAGGTTGTGGACATTAAGCCTCCAGGAGGTAAGTTATATTTGGATCTTATGAAATGAGACGCTGATTTCCTTGGCAAACAGAGCAACCTATTGCCAAGGACTACTACTATCGTTGTCGTTCATGCAATCAAGTATTAGAAAATCTGAGAGGATTGGTAGAACACCGTATGGCAAAGCACAACGTTCATCCTCGTCCTCATCTTTTCACACACATGGATCTGGAGCCTGTTGTTAGTGATCCAGATCACTATTGCCGATCTTGCGACATGTATTTCATCTCACGTATGAGGTATCGAGACCATTTGGAAAACGCACATCATATGATTTTGAAACCATTGCGAAGGCCCACCTACGTGATTGACGAGGACCCCAAATTCTACTGTGAGATATGCGACAAATATCTGAGAAACAAGTACATGCATCGCTACCATTTACAAAAGCAACACAATATGGAACTACCACCTCTTAAACGAAAGGCCAACCCTGATATTACACCTGACTTGGATAATCCAGACTTTTACTGTGCATCGTGCGAGTACAAGTTCAAGAACAAAGGAGCCTTTAGAACACATTGTGAAAAAATCCATAAAATGCAAGTGCAAAAGAAGAGTAGAATTGTAAAGGAGGGAACACCAGACGTATACGATCCACACAATCATTGCAAAGTGTGCGAGCATACATTCACATCAAAGCAAAAATACAAGAGACACTGCCGCAACGTGCACAAAATGGATGATCCTGCGCTGCGGCCGCATTTGCTAAAACGTGTCTCGACACCCAAATTCTTTTGTAAAACGTGTGATATGCCACTCTACAAAGATTCCTATTACCTTCGACACTTGTCTTTGACACACGATGTGGAAATTATATCCTTGCATCACGACGAAGATGACACTGAATCCAGAGCCGATATCATTGAACTCATTCGTACTCGCAAAGCGGAAATAGATCAAGGCGAATCACCCGAATATGAATCTCGCCCTCAAATCGTTACCGTTGATATCGAATCTGCTGACACTAAAGCTTCACCCTCTGAAAATCATATCCAATCCACCAAAAATGCTATTACCGTCATCGAGAGTGCTACTGAATTTTCAAAAATCAATGCTGCTTCGAGTGAAACTCAAGCTGAATCTGTCAACACGCCAAATAAACCGATGGCACTATGTCGTCGAACTACAAAACGTGTTCGCTTTGCTGATCTTCCCACCAAAATTGATGACACACCTACTGGATACGACAGCTCTCAAACTGAATCTGATGATCATCAACCTGATTTAGAGGAAAACGACCCATTGTACTCAGACGATGCGGATCAGTCTGAGTCTGATGAGAATCCCAGACGAATATCTCCCAGGCTCAGACTAAAACAAGGTCATGTACCAACATAATAACCACTTCCTTCGTCATAATCAAAAGGAAACCTTACAGCAACATAATACAAGGTTTGATTCAGTGCGAACTTTATATAGTAATTCACAAGCAGTTGTAGTAATAATAAAAAAAACACAAAGTACATTCTAAAAACCTTTTCTTGAACGTGGTACACATTGTATGATGATGCTATCCAAAGACCATACTATATGTGATGTGATGCGGTGCCATGCTAGGTTTTTTTTTTAAAAAACTTCGTTTTAATAACTATTCGATGCTTCAGCACATCTGTTAGCCTACAGAGCAAACCATTAAAATATTTAAATAATCATTTGAATGATTTACCAAGAGTTACAGCGTAGAGTCATCGCACGACTCTTTTCAAATTGTTTTCTTCCTATCCTTTTCACTGCCCAGGTTAATCTGTATACGTGAATATCAGACAATTGCTTGTAAGCTCTCATGCCTGTCCAAATGGCATTAACTAGATGATGAAAGCCACTGTATGTCAATTATTTTCAATTATTACTCCATGGTACGAACTGGCACATTAGAGAACGTGATAAAGCATTTAATAAACAAGAATATAGGAGTATATTACGACATATATGAAGCTACTTTTGGCAATTTGCATTTTATGCAGATCTAATAAGAGTGAAGCCGTCTAGGTTCTCTTTCAACAGTGACTCAAGTTGATAAGATATTGGAATAAAAATCTTACAGAAACACAAACGCAAATCGCCTAACCAGCTCATTTATTCAAAAAAAAAAAAAAAAAAAAGAAAAAACTCCCAGGTACGCCCGTTGACCATTATATAGAAAATGTATAGTTACCTCAACAGATTCATACTACCTAAAAATTTAAATGTTTTCAGTCATTTTAGGAGCTCTTCCAACAAATAACCTCTATCTATTTTAGGAAACTGTCTTTGTATTTTTAAACTCCAAAGTCTGCGTTTTTGTTTTATTTTAAATTCCGCTTGTGCTCTGAAGAAGACAATGGTGCAAACCAAATTTCTGTAGGTAGCATGGTTGTTGAGAAAATGGAGATTTTAGAAAATAGTTCATTTTGAATAGATACTGCTAGTAACACTTTTTAAATTACTATATGAATGTGGAATGTATTAGTAGTAA
The DNA here is from genome assembly GCF_035048745.1 of Mucor velutinosus. NCBI lineage: Eukaryota > Fungi > Mucoromycota > Mucoromycetes > Mucorales > Mucoraceae > Mucor > Mucor velutinosus. Next base: position 763,632 of record NW_027041905.1, on the reverse strand, counting down.
ACGTTGTAGAGGGTACTTTGATTGACTGGGACATGTTTGTTGTGGAGCTATTGAGGGCGATGCCAATGAGTAGTGACGGAAAATGTTCCAGATGACCGATTTTCAGAGGACCATACCGCTATATTTTACTAAGTGAACGAGAGTTTCCAGCTTAATATCTTCTGTTTCTTTTTCAATTCTCTATGCGATGGTATGGTTTTTATTAATTTATTTCTTGAGTTTTGAAAATCCTCTGCTTGTAGCTCATAAAATATGAGGTTTTGAACGAATTCATAAAAGGAAGATACATCTGGTGCCTAAAACCTTTACACCATGCTGGATATAACGTAGAGCTATCGAACGGTCTTTATTTTGTGCGAATACGGTGAGTATTTGTCGAGATACGGCCAAAAAAGGGTATTATGCAAAATCGTGGATTTTCCTTCAAAATCTGCCTGTGATAGCAAGCGAAAAATCTGGTGACGATTTTTTGGTCAGGACAATATTGTCAATATTTCATGATAGAGTTATGCCAGGGCTTCAAGCGATAGCTCATTTGATAGGAAACTTTTTGATCTACAATGCTTAGTAATGATTAACAAGATGTTTTGATAACAGATACTAATTAATCTTTAGAAAACAGTGAAAAAATCGCAAAATTTATCTCATTAAATATCAGGTGAATGATGTACAGCAAACGTTTGATATGGGTATCATTGGATTTTCCTTTGATTTCTTCACAAGTTTCATATAAGTTTGAAGGGGTGTTTACTATCAAGAATCAAGTAGTTTTAAGGTCGATAGATTTCGGAATCCCATGGATCATCATTTAGAATAATAGAAATTGAATCTCCGTTTAGCCTTTGCATGTGTACACGGCACATGTATGAATTTGACCAAGCATTTTAAAAGATCGGAGCGTACGAAAAGGGCCATATTAACTTGCTGGTTTTAAGTGATCAATAGATACCTGATATGTTGGAGAATCTTGCCTTTAAGACTAGACAGTTGTAGCTTGCTTTGCTCGATAATAATAAGGTTTGCAATTTAAAGCATGCATATTCCCCCGTTTAAAAATGCAAGCCCTACAATGTCATTTAGCTGGTTTACCAAGCTTCCCGAGTTTCCCAATCGTTAAACATGCTTTGTCGGGTATTGATGTACCATAGAATTCACATTCTTGTAGTGCTATTTCTTAGCTTGCATCAGGTTCTGAATTTACTGTACAAATCGATTTTCTATATCGATCGTTAAACGATTGAAAATCCAGTTTTAAAATATTGATGCTAGAGCTCTCAAAGCGTCATGTTCTTACACCAACTTTCAGCCAAGAATACGATCGTACAATTGGATTTCTGTTAGAACGAGTTGCTGTTGAGAAATTTGTGATTTTTGAAAATGATTAGTTATCAGTAACAAGTTTTATATAAGAACCTATTAATGGCGAGTAATTACACGCGATAGATCGATGGACCAGATGCTGAAAAATGTTGTGTTGAAAAACGCTTGACTATAAGTAACTTCATTGTGGTTTGGTCATGCTAAATTCCACATTCTACCTGCAACTGAAGACAGATCTTAAGGAAGCGCACTGACAACATCAAGCAAGACTATTTTATTTCCAACTCCCTTTATTGCTAAAGAGGCATTTTTCTTTTTCTGTTTTACATCTCTCTTCTCCATTATCATCAACCACACACTTACCATGCCCAAATTACGCTACAAAGAACACGAAAAGAAAGAAAGAAAGCATAGCCGCCATGACGAAAGACGTAAAAAGCACAAAAAGAAGAAAGAAAAGCCTTATAAACCACCTACATTATACGAGGAAGAAGGTGGATGGGTGCCACCTTCTAGTTCATACAAAGAGGACGAGACAGCCTGGCGAGAACATTTGTTTGATGCCATGATAGACGACGAAGGACAAGATCCATTTTATACCACGTACTCACAGCCAACACCGTCTGATACCATGACCGAAGAAGAATACCGCCAGCATATTGTCAATGGCATGTATCGACGCACACACGCAGACGACATTGCTGCGGAAGAGAAGCGGCAAGCACTGAAAGAAAAGAAACGACAAGAACGAGAAAAGATCAAGCTAGAGCAAGAAAGACGCCATGCTGAACAAATACGACTACAACAAGCCTATACGCAACTAAAGAATATCAATAACAGCAAATCAGATTATGCAGAAAAATGGCAGAAACTGGACTCGTTGGATGTGATACACAAAAAGGATATTCCTTGGCCCATTGTTGGCAAAACCTTCAGTCTGGACTCGGTGCGATCGTTTGTGGTGGACAGCGCCAAAGAAAGCAGCGAAATGAAGAAGCATGTGCGAAAAGAGCAAACAAGATATCATCCTGACAAGTTTATTACAAGATATATGAAGAAATTCAAGGGATCAGATAAAGAGAGAGAAAGAGTATTGGCACATATTAACGAGATATCTGGATGGCTGAATGAGATATGGACACAGCTGAATAAAAACTAGTCTTGAACCAGTCTCCAAATACGAACGAGGCCATCATCACCCACTGTCGAGAGCCAGTCTGCATGCTGGTCGTTGGGGAACCACGAAACACCGTTGATGTCGTATACACCATGAGCGTCTTTGATGGTGGTTGTGTTTTTCCATGTAGGTGCATCGTCGTCTGTTGAAGCCTCCGTATCCTGTAGATGCGATCAGTACATGTGAATGGATCCACCGCCGTGTCCTTACCTTTTCAAAAATACGAATGCTATTATCGCCACTGACACTGGCAATGCAGTTGTTTACCTTGGACCATGACACTGAATAGATGCATCGGTCATGGAAACCAGACAATGTGCAGATGGTCTTCCATGTTGCCTCGCCATTGTGTGTTGGAATACCCTGTGGGTTGTTGGGCTTATACATTTTCCAGATTCGCAACGTTTGGTCATCAGAAGCAGACACTATTACGTCTTAGAATAGCACACACACACACACACACACACACATCTCAATAAACTGGATAGCTTACCAATTTGTTCGCCCTCTGCATCGAAATCAAGAGACCAAACAGTCGATGTATGGCCTTCCAGCGTATCAGCACAGTACCAATCATCTTCATCCTCCTTCCAAATCTTGATTGTATCATCATAACTAGCAGAAGCCAAAATCTCTAGCTTGGGATGCCATGCTACCATCTTAACGTCTTGTGTGTGTTCCTGCAACACACTCAAACATTCAAAATCGTTGTCTGATTCCACCTCCCAAATCCAAACGCTTTTATCTCTACTGCAGGTAGCCAACAAGGCGCCAGTGGAAGACCAGGACACGGATTTGATCTCGTTTTCATGACCTTCCAAAGTAGCTACACATTCCCAATCGTTGTCTCGTGGATCGTTTTCCCAAATGCCGGTTGTAGCATCAAAACTAGCAGTGGCCAATTCGTTGCCTGTGGGCGACCATGCAACACTACGGATCGTACGCTTGTGTGCTCCTTCCAGTGTCTCTACACAGTGCCATTCTGAGAAATTGTTGTGCGAAGCTGGTTTCCATAAACGCACAGTTTTATCGCCTGAGCAAGTTGCTAGCAAAGTCTTTGTTGGGTGCCAAGATGCTTGCCAAACTCGGTCTTGATGACCTTTTTTTTCAAGTGTGTAGTGTTAATGTCGGCGTGGTATCACTACTGTCATTCTATGGTATACCTTCTAATGTAGCGATTAATTCGAGATGTGGCATAATATATTGAAATGCGTGTATGCAATGAAAAAGAACAAGCCGGCGGATGAAGGGAAGGGGCCCATTTCTCATTAGTTTACATTATTAATCCAGTCAAATTCAAACTTAGAAAAAAAAACGAGATTATGCTCCCAACTCTCTGGCTCTCCAGATAAGATGATAAGCCACCCTTGAATCATGTATACAAAATGACATGAGCATGATTCTAACTTGTATATGGTTAAATAGGATTTCTAGTGTTTTGTAAATAGATGAGTCATATGCTGACTATTTTTGAGGAGGTGATGGAATGACACACTTGCGAAGAAGCTAAATTTGATCATGGTCAAGAATAATGAAAAAAATGGCATTTTTCCATATTAAATCATTTCCTCTACAGTGAGATGCATCCATCAAATGAGAAAAGCCCGCCAAAACCTTTTGGTTTGCCTCCTTGATCCCTCTTTTTTTATGCCCCTGAACCGTATCATTTGATTGATTTGTTTGAAAGGGGAGCAAAATAAAAAGGTTTGGATGTATGTGTCAATAATAAAGGAGATGGCTTTGATGAAAGGGGAGGATAAACTGATTTTACTCCCTTTGGGTGGGGTGAATTGGATCCACCCGCCCAAACATGTCAGATTTCCCTTTTGCCATTTCATTGTCTTTTGCCCACGCAAACCAAAGAGATCACCATGACATTGAGCCCTGATGAGCACACATACACGGCACATGTTGGCTTCTCATCGGCTGCTATAAGCGTGGCGTGGATTTTGACTTGTGGTCCAACATTATGGGTGCTACACTTCTCTTTCTCACACCACCTCCTTACTTTTCTGTTTATACACCACACACATTCCCTCCTTTTCCCAATAATAAGGGGTTGAAAAGAGCAACAAACAACAACAAAGAGAGTCAAATAGAAATTCGTAAAGGTCCTATTTTTTTTCCTTTGCTTCTTTCTTTCTTGTATTCTTGCCTCTTCTTTCATTTTAATCTATCTTTCTCTCTTTCTCTCTTTCTCTCTCTCTTTCTCTCTCTCTCTCTCTCTCTCTCTCTCTCTCTCTCTCTCTCTCTCTCTCTCTCTCTCTCTCTCCTCCACCCCTTGAAATTTCATTTCTGCTGTCAAAAAAAAAAAAAAAAAAAGAAATCAGAGAGATCCATTGCGTAATATATGAATCAAACATGACTATAGATAGAGAGACTTTATCGGTTGTAAGCCATAGAAATACCCCAACATCAGAGCATGTATTGATTCATTCCCTTAGATGGAACCACTCTACGATCAATTATTACAACAGAAATTCGCCTCCAGTACAGACGCTATTGAATTCTGTCGTGAAGCGTGTCAAGAATACGGATTTTCGATCAAGCAAGAACCCAATTCAAATCGAGTAAGTAGTATGTAGCCAAATGCAGACCCCCCATAGCACGCTCAAGCTGACACCGTGCTTTCAGAGCATCTACATCTATTGCACACATGATAATCCACTCTTTTCGGATGCTGCTACTGCTGCTCTTCAGCAACAACAGACACCACCACTGAGAAAACGACCCTCCTCACTGAAAAATGTGTCTACTCCATATACTGCTGCTCCAGAGTGCAAATGGCGTGTGGTGCTCACAGAAAACGAATTGACCAACGAATGGACCTTTCGCAAATCACTGAACCCACAAGCATCTGAGCATAATCATCTGCTCAGCGACAATGAGCCATCCATCTGGCCGCAAGAAGTGTACGACCGTATTATTCAACTCGCGCGCCAAAAGAATATGCAGACAGATGAAATTCGTGATACTATCAAGCTGCAATTCCCAGACATCACCTGGAATGACCGTCGATTTTCAAATTGTTTGGTAGAAGAGCGTAAAAGGATGCGTCAAAAAGGTGTTGTGGACAAGGTGCAACGTTTGGTCATGGCTTCTACTCGCCTATGCTCTGTGGTTGCTGCAAATGAAGACTGGGCGTCTTGCGTGGAGGGTGAGTTGGTCAAGATGCTGGAAAACTACAAGCATTTATCGCGCATTCCAAACCAACAAATGGTGGACTCGATGGTAGATCTGCAACTTGACATGATACACTCTGAAATTGACAAGAACAGAAGACCTAATGTAAAGCAGCACCACCAGGAGAACGATATGTTTAGCAAAAAGAGAAGAACTAGTGCTGCAGCTGCGGCTGCTCTGCGCAATGAAGGTATTCAGGTCATGTCGGTTCCAAGCTGCACTTTGTATATACGGTCTCAGCCATTGAGATCTCTGTCTGAGCCTTCTTCGCAAAACAGAAGAGCGTTTACTGACTTGATTGCTGCTTCGTCTGCTTCAGCTATCCCTCAGCAGCAGCACCGCCACCACCAGCAACATCGCCATCATCATCAGCAGCAACAGCACCATTATCACCAGCAGCAGCAGCGCCATCATCATCATCCACAGCAACATCATCCGCATCACCATCAGCAACTTTCTTTTGGTGTCAGCTCGGTATTTACAATGACATCTCCTGTTTCCTCCCCATCTTCTACGTCTTCGTTGCAGCAACGTGTAGATTACAACAGCTATCGAAACAGTGGCAACAATGATATGCTACAGTCGCCACCCATACCAGATTCAACCAATATGATCATGTCCTCGGGTTACAATGGTGGCAATGATAGTAAGTGAGAGAGGATTTGAGACCAAGCTAGAAGAGAGAGAGCAAGGGGCTAACTTGTTCATGATACATCATAGCGTATACACCACACCCTCCTACGCCGTCTTCAACTTACAATGGATCAGCAGCAGCAGCAGTTGCAGCAGCAACAGGCGACATCAACTTTAACTTTGATCCCAATGCCATGACGAATACGGCACCTTCTTATCCTCAGCATGTGCCTGCTTCGCCTGCACCGCTTGTCGTCCATCGCCAACAACAGCAGCAACAGCCCACGACAGAAAGAATGGCAGGCTATCCTACTTCAATGGGTTACTACTCAAATTCAGCTTCGTCTATTGTACGTGAAGCTTCTCCATCGACAACATCGATCCAGCAGCGTATCATGCTGCAACAAGAGTATGAGCAACATCAGAGGCATTTGCAGCAGATAGACTCTTCCTCAGCAGCAGCCGTTGCAGCAGCAGCAGTCGCCAATGTGCATTTACCCCTGATCAGATCCAACTCACCACTGAACGCGAGTATCGTTCAACACCAGCACCAGCAACAACAAGCCCATCCAGGGTCTAATTTGAATCCAAATCACCCACAAAGTTGGTCGTAAACTATCTTATTATTATCTCTCTCTCTCTCTCTCTATTATTATTATCGCTTATATATTCTCGTAACTTTTCTAGTAGTAATTCTTATACTTTATTCATTTATATATATCTCACACTCTTTCTAACTATCAAAACTCAGCCCTCATCTCACATACACAAACATTGTAAAATAATATAATACGTAATTTTTTTTTTTTTTTGCTATAAATCATGGTTGCAAAATAAAGTCTCTACTACTGTATATTTGATACAGCAAAAGAAAAGATTTTATTTGATTAAAAATATACACATGTTCGCTCTACTATACGACTAACCCGTCTTTTCAATCTCGATTCGAACATATCTACACAGCTCGCTTGTACCCACTTCTCGTTTCATGATGAGCCAATGATTCAATAAATCTGTCAACAGGACGCTTTTAAAGTTACCGCACGTTGAGCCAAACAATTCGCATGTCCTCTGTACCGCATAATCAACATGGTTGTCGCCCAATACTTTGAACACAAGCGCAGCGCCCATTAAATCAAAACAAGCCGACATGCTATGCAGTAGCAGTTGTTGTGTCTGTCGTGTCTGTTTCGCTAGTAGCTTATGCCCTGTGTATTCCAAAAATGCTTTTATTTCGTCTGCTAATGTATACGTAACTTCTCGGTGATAAGAGTCAAAAGAGGTGTCCAATTTGGTCAGCAAGCGCACCATCGCTATCGCCAATGCACGGTGTGCATCATTATCATTTGTTTTTCTTGTTTCTGTACTACTTGAAATTGAGGTTGAAGGGGGAGAGGAGGAGGAGCTGGTGGTGCTGGAGGTTGCGGTGCTGGAGGTTGTGGTGCTGGAGGAGCAACAAAAGGAGGAGATCGAGGAGCGGCGACATCGGATAATAGCAGATACGAAAACCGCGTGATGAAAAATCAATCCAACGGCTGTGCGAATGCGGTTTCGTATATCAATGTCTTGAATCAAAACATATTTATGCTTATAAGAAGATATACCCCTCATGATTTTCTGTTGCAGTACCTGTTCTTTCTCGCTATCGTATCCAGCAGCAACTGTCAAAAGAGCATCTTCTGTCTCCTCTTTGGTGGTGATGGATAGCGGAATGTGAGCGTGCTGTGTGGCCATGTCTTGCAGTGCGATCAATGCCGCTCTGCACTGTACTTTCATGCTGGATTTCATGTCTATCTTCCAAGTTGTCTGTATGACGGTAGAAGCAAACATGCGCAACTGGGAGTTGGTTTGGTATAGACGCCATAGATCGCTCAGATCAAGGAAATTTGCAAGAATATACATGACCAATTCGTTTGGCAGATCCAATAGACCAGTGTGCTTGTCAACGGTGGTGTTCATTCCCCTTGTCAGGTCGCTCAAAAAGGTAGTATTGTCAAGTAGAATCGAGTTGTGGTTGCTGCTGTTGCTGCTGTTGTTGTTGTTGTTTGTTGACAAATAAACAAGTAGCAAAACTAAGAGAAAGAGAAAGAGAAAGAGAAAGAAAAAGAAAACAAGAAAAAAAGAAAAAAGGAGAGATTATATATATATATATATATATATATGTATATGTATATATATAGCCTCCCCCCCCCCTTTCTTCATGCCCCTCACACACACGCACATACAGTGTATATTCTCACACAAGCACACACTATCAAAACTTTATTTATTTATTTACAATGATTTTTTACTATGGTATAAGAACGTTTCAGAGATTCATTTTTCACGGTAAACCCGCTTGAATCAAGTCTATCAATCACCTGCTTTCCAATGGTCCAATTTTTTTTATGACAGCATTCATCCAGTATCAGACTCCAGGTATCTTTGGTGGGATTCAGCTTCATGTTGAGCATATGGTTCAAACAAGCAAAAGCGTCCTCCAATCGATCATGATTCAAGAATCCAACAATCATGAAATTGAACGTGGCTCTATCAGGCTGTACTCCATTTCGCAATAGGCTCTGAAATGTCTCCATGGCTTTGCCCAATTGCATATGTTTGATGTAGCCTTGAATCAGGTTGGTGTAGGTGTGAATCGTGGGCTTTAGCTGTGATGTTCCTCTCATGATCTCCAGTGTCTTTTCCGCTTGATCCAGTTTATCACTTTCGATCCAGCCATTGATAATGGCATTGTATGTATAGATGTTGGGCGTCATGCCCATCTGTCGGATTGTCTCAATCATGTCCTCGGCTGAAGCGGGCGCCTTGGTCTTAAAGATGGAGTCAATCAGTGTGGAGAGCGTAACAGTGTCAGGCTCCATGCCCAGCTTGAACATGTCGGCTATGATGCCAGCTGCCGATAGCATATCACCTGTCTTTGTGTATCCCTTCAGCATGGTGTTGAATGTAATCATGTCTGGCTTGTACGATGACTCTATCATTTGCTTGTACAGCATCTTTGCAATGTTGAATTCTCGGTTGATGACGAGCCCGTTGATCATGGTGTTTAATATCACATCGTTCACCTTGAGCCGAGGATCCTTTTCAATCTCTTGGTAGGCTAAAAACGCCTTGTGCGTCAGTCGACATTTGAAATACACTTTGATCAGATTGTTGTACAGGAACTCGTCTGGTTTGTGTCCACCCAGGATGGTCTCTCGCACTACTTGCTCTGCAGAAGCAACGTCTCGTGAGTGAGCATAGATAGAGAGCATACTAGTGCAAATATAAGCATTGGGCTTTACGCCATGACGCTGCATTTCCTTGTACATGTGAGTGGCATCACGCATGAGCCTTGCGTCTGTGAATCCCTTGATGAGAATGTTGTAGGTTGAAATGTCGAGCTTCTTGTCTTTTTGCTGCTGATAGATCCACTTGACGTCCTCAAACCGCCTCTTGTCAATCAGATGCATTAGATTGGTGTTGAGTGTTTTGGTGCTCTTGAATCCATGCTGAGAAATCAGCTCCTTGGCTCGCTCTCTCACTCGTGTGTTTTTCGGCATGCATCGGCTCATAGTGCGATCGAAATCTCGGATATCAGGCACAACATCGTACTGGGTGCTGGCTTCTTGGATCAACTGAATGGCCTCTGGGATCATGTCGAGCTGAATATAGGTAGCCAAAATGACATTGAACGAACCAGTGCTCAATTTCACCTTGGAGTTCTGGAATTCTCCCAAATACATGTCCAGCACATCCGCATACTGTGTCTTGAATAGTTTGGCTGTGAAATACTCGTTGTATTCATAGACTGTCCACTTGATGCCGACTTGCTTCATGTCGTCCAGAACTCGCAGAATTCGATCTTCGTTGCCCCAGTCGTTGCGTCCCCATAAATCAGCTCGAATCTTGAGGAAATCGTCTCGCTTTAGCTTTTTTAGCTTTTCAGGCTCTAGTTTCTGGTAACTTTGCCACTCTAAATGTTTGTTTCTAATCGCAGCAGTAGTAGGATGATCCGTGGATGTGGATGTCGGCGCAATGGTGCTGTAGCTGAGGCATGGCAGTGACCGTTTGACTTGATTTCCAATTGTAATATCATTATTCACAACCATGCGAGGCAATCTTCGCATGTTGCAAACGTTGAAAATTCGTTGCATGTCCTTTGGATAATGTAAGAGAAAAAAAACGGACCCGTCAAACTAAAAAAGCAAGAGGAAGCTTTTACCAGGGCCGGTTCAAGTGTGTGTAGCTTACTCAACTGTAGTCACTTGCTTCATCCCCACCTTTTAAAAGACAATGATGGATATTTTGTGGCAGCATTGGGAGGCGGAATAGACATATCCCGCGCGCATGTCAACCCTATTTTGTGTTTCTATTACTGTTTTACATACTGACGGACATCTTCTCCCCGCCCCATGTTGCAAACATGTTGATTTATTAATCTTTTTACTATTGGGTCCGAAAAGGCCCACTCGTAAGCTCTGTGTTGTGCGCGCCAGTTCGGCTGGAGCCTTCTCAACCTTGAATCTCAGAAGGACCAATTGATTGATTTGATTGGTGTACCTTTTTTCGTTATTGTCTATATAAATTGAGAGAATTGGTATCATTATTTCACCATTTTTTCCTCTTATATCATACATTAGCAAGAGCAATTCATCATGGTCTCTTATATGAAAAAATCACTCGGTTCATTAGCAGGATTTGGAAACCCTGACCTGTTACCTCCGCCTGAATTTCTATCTATTCCACCTGCAGAGTACTGCCAAGATGATGATGTCGATGATTGTACGGGATGTGCTGATCCGTGCTCAGAACATAAAGAGTATCCATCCTACCTCAACATTGAAATGGACTTCCCCATCTTGGGTAGCGTCAAACCCTATGGCAGACATGTTCTCATTGCAACTGGTGTATCGGATTGGCCCAAGAAGATTGAGAGTGAAGAGGGAACATTTGCAAACGCTCTATACAATGTGGAAAGCAGTAATAAATCAAATCCATGGAAAAACCTGGTTACCAACACTTCTATGGCGTCTACCTACTCAACGATACCCAATAGCTGTGATGTGCTCATCTTTCCAGATAACATTTTGGTGTCTAATGTCACTTGTGAAGATGCAGATGATTTTTACAATCTCTTTCTAGCTTCACCACTACCCAAGGAACCCATGGACATTGATTTTATAATGCGAGATGACCGTATGGGACAGATGCTGATACAAAAGTGCCCTTACAAGACACTGATGCTGTTGTGCTCTCATAGAAAGCGAGATAAACGCTGTGGTGTTACAGCACCCATACTGGCTCAAGAATTGGACCATGTGCTACGAGAAAAGGATTTAAGTGAGCATGATGCTGCAGTGATTATGGTGAGCCATATTGGAGGTAGTTTGATTCAACTGAATTGCTTATTACATGGACTAATTTATTTGTTTATAGGTCATAAAATTGCTGGTAATGTCATTTGTTATATCAATGAAGGCACACGTGGTATTTGGTATGGTCGAGTGAAAACATGTCATTGTCGCCCAATTATTGAAGAAACCATCTTGGGTGGAAAGGTCATCAAAGATATCTACCGCGGTGCAATGGACAATAGTTTTCAACATCAAGCAAGGAGATCCATATTAAAATGGTGAAGCATCTGCGCTGCACCTTGATCAAGAATGAAAAATTACCATATTAAATTAATAAACAAATCCCTTTGCTATCAGATCTTCCTAATGAAGAAATCTGTATTATCAAATTACATCACTACTATTGAGATTAGCAAGTGAATCAACGATTATGAAGGATTTGCTTGAGATCAAAGCATAAAGGCGCATTTAAATGTGAGATTATGAGAGGAATTGTATTTTTTACAATTAATTCATATAAGCTATGGTATAAAAAGGATTTATTCTTATCAGATCCTTATGCTTGTTGAGTTAGCTGGAGTTACACCAGGATCATCAGCTGGTGGGTTGCGGAATATGCCATTGAATGATGCTCATGAAGATTGATACAGATTATATCGTGGGATAATACTTGTATATTGTATGTGTTTATGCGGTAAAATAGTGATAACTGAATTGTTGGTTATGAGAAAACATAATCAGCATCTACCAATCTGATATTCCTAAACTAAATTCAGTAAAATTCCTTACCAGTGACCATAGTAAATACCCTCTAAGCTGGTAGCTGTCTAATTGATCTTTGAGTATACGTCTTTCTCTTTGACATGCCTATCCTAAAGTTGTCGCAAACATTTTAAAGGAGGATGGCCAATTTTAGCACTATTTCATCCCAAATGGATACCAAGACAACTTTCCCTAATCATTCAGCCTTATAAACCAAATCAAAAAAAGAAAATTGATCCTCGAACCCCATTTATTCGACTGAAACTCTTCTCACTCTTCTAAAATGGACCAAGTAATAGATTGTAAGAAAAAGAGCTACACACACTACTATGCTAAAGATTGCTAAAAGAATAGGTCTCACCGAGAATCGAACTCGGATCACCGGATTCAAAGACCGATATGATAACCATTACACTATGAAACCATGTTATATTTAAAAATTATGTACTTAATATATAATCCATTTATTTAAACTTTGCTCACGTGATAGTATGTGTCATATATCTCTCATTATGAACTTTGTATACTTCCTAGTCTATTCTCTCGTCGGTATGTATATACTGTCAAAGCAGAAATGTTGACCTCTTTCTTGTTATTGACATTTCATAAGAGGAAGTAATTTTTTTTTGGTGACAATACTGCTGCGAGGTTCTCAAGGTTTTAATACGCTGTTCCTGCAGTGAAATCAGGTTTAATGGATTTCACAAAAAAAATAAAGCAAAGGTAAAATACAATAGAAATCAACTGTATTTTATTTTGTGCATAAAATGAACTGAAGATCCTGGAATTGAGTAAAAAAAAGAAGAGTATTTATACATTTGCATCTGGCTTGTAGGATTAGTGATGATAGAGATGTTGTAACTGTCTGAAATACGTGAGAATGGATATGTCTTTTTATTTTCAGTAAAATCAGATAGAGAGAAAAGGGAATGGTGAATGTCTACTGCTATTTATATGTATGATTTATGGATTGCTTACACACCCGTCTAGAATGGTGTTCTCATGCTAAGTTTTAGTGTCAATCCTCACTTATGCTAAATGGTAATTATTTCAGATATAGATGATCAGTCTAAATATCTTTAGTAGCTCTTGGCAACGTTAATTACTTACATTCCTTATCTGCTATCTTTTGACATATAGAGAATAGCTTATCGAAACTTAGCTTATGTGAATATCATGATTATCGTTTACATGTTGAACAGCTTATTTACATATGCTCCATATGTGCATAGTTTATTGCTCAATTCAATCTACGACATTATGATTCAGGAACAGTTATATGTGTGAATACAACATCACCCTCCACCAGGCTCGAACAGGCCGCTTGCTTAATCTGTATTCGCACAAGATCTTTTGTTTTGTTTTGGTGTAGTATTATATTGATTCAAGGCGTTATGAGTATTAACTTGTTGTGTGGGTTTATAATTGTTGTTCTTTCTTTTTCTGCTTCTGATAACAGTTTGAGCATTCGAGTTGTTGTTTATGTCATCTTGTAAGGAAACGAGCTGTTCATTGATGTTCTGCAATGTGCCTTTCTTATTACTCTTGAGAGTGTCAGTGAAGGGCATCGATTTGCTGTTTTTATATGGCTTGTAATCTTTGCCTAATCGTCTTCTCCAGTATTTCTGGATTGTTGCTTCATGTGTAATTAGGTCTGGGGTAACCCAAGAATCATGCTCATGGCTGTAGCCTTTCCAACGTATTTTGTACTCGGTGGTTTTACCAGATCCTTTGTGCTCCAAGATGTCTTCGATTTCAAAGACTTCATCGTCATCGTCGATGTTGTCTTTGTTGACTACTTTCAATTCTCTTGGGGCATAATCTCGATCCATTAACACACCTGTTTCATTTTGTAATACGTAGGAACCGCCTTTGGTTTTGCGAATGACTGTATAAGGACCTTCATATGATGGCATTAGGGAGCCTTTAAGCGTAGGAATGCGTACCATGACATGAGTTCCAGATGGATAGTCATCTACGACATTCTTGTATTTGTCAAATTTATCCCGCATGTTGGCAACGTATTTGTCAGTCTTGTCCTTGATGGCTGGCAGTACGATTTCGCTCATGTGGTCAATTCTTTTGATAAGTTCTTCATACGACATGACACTTTTCATTTGCTTGTCTGACTCTCTGTAGTCTACAAAGGCATTCATTCGTCTTGCAAACATGAGATTGAAAGGAGGGGTATTTAGTCTCTTGGAAACCTTATTGTTTAGGGCGAGTTGTACACCTGGTACGTATAGATCCCATTCATGTCCTGCTCCTTCTACTGCTTTAGCAATAGCTAACTTGGAACTTTGTACAAATCGTTCTGCTGCGCCATTACTTGCTGCATTATAGGAAGTGATGAGTCTTTGATCGATGTTCATGGTTTCACATAACGTTTGCATTATGATGTTTGCATTTTCGGATCCATTATCATTTGAGATTTTTGTAGGGTAACCAAAGTCTGAAAATACTTGCACAAGGTGCTTGGCCATCGTTGTTGCACGTTTATCCTTCATACATCTTAATATACAGAAGCGTGTGCAGATGTCTACCATTACGAGGAGGTATTTATGTCCATTTGCTGACAGTGGTAGTTCCGCCAGGTCAATTGCCCAGTGATCGCCAGGAATGTATGAATAGATTGGTCTTAAAGGTTGGAATCCTCTTTTAGTGATGTTATGTTTTTGACATGAAGTACAGCTCTTCACTAACTCGACAGCATCTACAGCTAAATTGGGCCAATGTAAACCATCGTTATGCAGAGATTTGATAATACTTTCAGCACCGAAATGCCCGAATACATGTGCTCTTAATAGGAGAGCCTTACGTTCCTTTTCAGGTGGTGTAAAGTAATCACCATGTTTATATTCTACATGTTTAACAGTGAATTTGTTTTTAGTGTCTCTTTTGATGGCTCTAATTTTGCCATTGATGTTCTTGAACTTGATATTTTTTCGTTTGTATGACATTTTATTGTTCTTGTCCAGCATATCCTCCCCCAGATTGTGATCCATAGGAGGAAACAATCGACTGAGGCTATCGGCAAGAACATTCTGTATGCCGGGTAGGTAAATAACGTTAAAGGCGAAATCCTGTAGGTAATCAAACCAGTTTAACATCATGCTGTTGGCATGTTTTTGAGTGTGGATGTATGTCAGCGCACGATGATCGCACATAACCTTGAAACGGTTGCCCCAAAGGAATTTTCTAAATTTTTGCAAGGCAAAAATGATAGCTAATAATTCCCTTTTAGTGGTGCTATAATTGCGTTCAGAGGAAGAGAGTGAGCGTGCCATAAATCCAATGTATTTGATGATCTTTTTAACGGGAGGCTTGGTATTGATGCCTAGATTGGTAAGTGTGGACTGGTTGTCATGAACTGAAGAAGAGGCAGATTGATGTGCGTTTGAGGTAGGCTTGTACTTTACCGCTTCTGTTTCTTCTACATTATATTCTTGACACAGTACGCAACCAATGCCGTACGAACTGGAGTCGGTATATACCGTGTAAGGATGGTTTAAATCCGGAGGGCTGAGGACTATATTGGAAACTAACACATTCTTGATAGCCTGGAAGTGTGTTTCCATCATTGGGGTCCACTCTTTATCCGTGATAACTTTAGCATTGCGGATCTTATCCAGAGGGGCCATCAAAGCAGCAGCTTTAGGGATGTGATCACGCATGTAGTTGACTAGACCCAGGAATCTTTGAACGTCAGTGCCAGTCTTGGGACGTGGCCAAGATTCAATGTTGGATAGTTTACGTGTGTCGATGGTTTTCCCTTGCTCAGAGACAGAGAATCCCAGCAAGTTGATACTTTTTTGTGCGAAATGGCACTTTTCGATGTTGAGGATTAGATTGACCTTGTTCAGGATACGGATTACCTCTTTCACATGGATTAGATGGTCGTGTAGATTGGAGCTGAAGCATACCAAATCGTCCACGAAAAATGCGACATGGTTTTTGAGGATATTGCGACGTCGTTGGGTATTACCGTTGTTTTCAGCTGGATCCACGTATTCGTATTCGTCATTGAATAGACGTGTCATGACCCGTTGGTAAACATTACTGAGGAATTTTATCCCGTACGGCGAACCTTTGAAACAGTATTGAGTTCCATCAATCGGTGAAGTCCATGAGGTTTTGACTCTGTCTGGACCAAATATTTCAAATCTATGGAAAGCCGAGAAAGCATCAAATGTAGTGAATACGGAATAGCCAGCTAATTTGTGGAATATGTCAGGTATGTGTGGTAGGCTTTGTACATCGTCATCCAGGAGGATGTTGTTGAGGGCGCGAGTATCCAGACACACACGCTTGTTGGTATCCGACTTATTGCCTTGGCTATCCTTTTTGGCAGCAAGTGTTAAAGGTGAGTTCCACTTGGTGTTTACAGGTGCTTTTTCAATGGTACCGTTGGCTAACCAAGTTTGGATTTGTTCTTGTATCTTAGGTCTCAATTTATAAGGAATGGGATACTGTGGGATGTTTACGTATTCTCCCTCAACTGTGTTTAGATGGATGACGGATTCTGGGACAGTGCAGAAGCTATGTTTAGAAATGGATTGATTTGCATCAAGCAATGGTTTTATTTCCTCAATAAAGTGCCTTTGATCTTCAGTGGAGCCAGCGGGCGAGTTATTAGGGATAATTTCATCATTGATTGAGTCATCGAAAATCACAGCGTCGTCAAAGTTGTGTGCTACACCCGTTAATGCTATGCCGAGTTTAGGTAAGATTTCGTAACCCAAAATCACATCAGTTTGATCGTTATCATCAAATTCGATGATTTCAAAGGTGTGAGTGGAAACTTTGCCATTATAGCTTATATCAATTGGTTCAGTGCGACCCACTCTATTAATAGTGTTGTTTTTACCAGCCAGTTTAAGAATAGCATTGTGATTATTTGTTACAAAAGAAATTTTATTGCATAAAATAAACTTTTTACTAATTACAGATAATTCACTGCCTGTATCAACTAATCCAATTGCTCTAGTATTTTGTATTAATAGTGGAGTATACAAAGAGAAAGGATTGTTAGTTACCAAGTTATTGAAATCTTGTTTAATACTACGACACTTACGAATATTATCGTCTTCTGAAGCGGCAATAGCGTTATCAATCGCTTCCTCTTCTTTACTGCTTTTCATGTCAAAGTTAGTCCACTCTTCCATGAGTTGATCCATCTTGATGGTTCTTACTTGATTGTTGTTTGACAATTTATGATGAGTGGATTGGCCTTGGTTTTGCTTAGCTTTCTTTGCTTCATGGAATTCAGAGCAACGATGGCCTTTTTCCCAAGGTTGATTACAATAGTAGCATTTTTTATCATTCGATTTGTTGCCAGAAGAACGTTCACCTCCCTTAAGCTTGGGCTCATGGTTTCTTTTAGGTCCTTTGCTCATGCTTGCGACAAAAGGATCTTCAGATACATGTACTTCTAGACCACTAATCAAGGCTTCGACTTGACGGAAGGACTTCAATTGATGTAAAAATGAGATGCCGAGATGGCTCGACAATGATGTGCGAACACTCAGATTCAAGTAGGGTTGCAAGTTGTTCATGTAAAGACGAGCCATGAAATTACTATCGGCACACTGAGCAGCATGAGCAGCCCTTATAAAACGTTTGCCGAAGTCAGCAGCAGGTTCCCCAGTCTTTTGTCGAAGATTGACCAACTTGTTAAACATGTTGATGGCTTTGGCAGGGGATTCAATATGATCCATGATCATAGCCTTGGCTTGCGTATATGAGATTGCCATATTCTGTTCGATGGTGTCAGTGTACCAATCAGCATGGTCTATTCCAATGACATTCGCAAGGTTATCTCTCCAGTTGGGCTCGAGATCAACATTCTGCATTCTGAAGGTTCTTTCAAATGCTTTGAAATATTGATTTACGGAAACGAATGCGTCATCTGAGTCCTTTGTGTCATCGTTCAAGATCTTGAACTTGGGTAAGTCTCTGACCATTGCACGCTTGACCAGTGCTTGGGATGGAAGCCCTTGGGAAGCCGGTTCTGGGGTGGTAGATTCTATCCATGCCCGGATGGGAGTGTTATCGGTGACAGGAGCCATAGGCGCAGTGGGAACGGTTGGGGCTTCTTCTTGATGGGTCTCCTCCATCGTAATGTCTTCATTTTCAGAACGTTGTTCTGATGAAAGGATGGATGAAGTGGTAGTGTTACCGCCTGTAGCAGCAGTGGGTTGATGATGTTGCTCGTTGTTATTTGGTGTTGCCATGGTTCACGTAAAAAAATGTTGTAACTGTCTGAAATACGTGAGAATGGATATGTCTTTTTATTTTCAGTAAAATCAGATAGAGAGAAAAGGGAATGGTGAATGTCTACTGCTATTTATATGTATGATTTATGGATTGCTTACACACCCGTCTAGAATGGTGTTCTCATGCTAAGTTTTAGTGTCAATCCTCACTTATGCTAAATGGTAATTATTTCAGATATAGATGATCAGTCTAAATATCTTTAGTAGCTCTTGGCAACGTTAATTACTTACATTCCTTATCTGCTATCTTTTGACATATAGAGAATAGCTTATCGAAACTTAGCTTATGTGAATATCATGATTATCGTTTACATGTTGAACAGCTTATTTACATATGCTCCATATGTGCATAGTTTATTGCTCAATTCAATCTACGACATTATGATTCAGGAACAGTTATATGTGTGAATACAACATCACCCTCCACCAGGCTCGAACAGGCCGCTTGCTTAATCTGTATTCGCACAAGATCTTTTGTTTTGTTTTGGTGTAGTATTATATTGATTCAAGGCGTTATGAGTATTAACTTGTTGTGTGGGTTTATAATTGTTGTTCTTTCTTTTTCTGCTTCTGATAACAGTTTGAGCATTCGAGTTGTTGTTTATGTCATCTTGTAAGGAAACGAGCTGTTCATTGATGTTCTGCAATGTGCCTTTCTTATTACTCTTGAGAGTGTCAGTGAAGGGCATCGATTTGCTGTTTTTATATGGCTTGTAATCTTTGCCTAATCGTCTTCTCCAGTATTTCTGGATTGTTGCTTCATGTGTAATTAGGTCTGGGGTAACCCAAGAATCATGCTCATGGCTGTAGCCTTTCCAACGTATTTTGTACTCGGTGGTTTTACCAGATCCTTTGTGCTCCAAGATGTCTTCGATTTCAAAGACTTCATCGTCATCGTCGATGTTGTCTTTGTTGACTACTTTCAATTCTCTTGGGGCATAATCTCGATCCATTAACACACCTGTTTCATTTTGTAATACGTAGGAACCGCCTTTGGTTTTGCGAATGACTGTATAAGGACCTTCATATGATGGCATTAGGGAGCCTTTAAGCGTAGGAATGCGTACCATGACATGAGTTCCAGATGGATAGTCATCTACGACATTCTTGTATTTGTCAAATTTATCCCGCATGTTGGCAACGTATTTGTCAGTCTTGTCCTTGATGGCTGGCAGTACGATTTCGCTCATGTGGTCAATTCTTTTGATAAGTTCTTCATACGACATGACACTTTTCATTTGCTTGTCTGACTCTCTGTAGTCTACAAAGGCATTCATTCGTCTTGCAAACATGAGATTGAAAGGAGGGGTATTTAGTCTCTTGGAAACCTTATTGTTTAGGGCGAGTTGTACACCTGGTACGTATAGATCCCATTCATGTCCTGCTCCTTCTACTGCTTTAGCAATAGCTAACTTGGAACTTTGTACAAATCGTTCTGCTGCGCCATTACTTGCTGCATTATAGGAAGTGATGAGTCTTTGATCGATGTTCATGGTTTCACATAACGTTTGCATTATGATGTTTGCATTTTCGGATCCATTATCATTTGAGATTTTTGTAGGGTAACCAAAGTCTGAAAATACTTGCACAAGGTGCTTGGCCATCGTTGTTGCACGTTTATCCTTCATACATCTTAATATACAGAAGCGTGTGCAGATGTCTACCATTACGAGGAGGTATTTATGTCCATTTGCTGACAGTGGTAGTTCCGCCAGGTCAATTGCCCAGTGATCGCCAGGAATGTATGAATAGATTGGTCTTAAAGGTTGGAATCCTCTTTTAGTGATGTTATGTTTTTGACATGAAGTACAGCTCTTCACTAACTCGACAGCATCTACAGCTAAATTGGGCCAATGTAAACCATCGTTATGCAGAGATTTGATAATACTTTCAGCACCGAAATGCCCGAATACATGTGCTCTTAATAGGAGAGCCTTACGTTCCTTTTCAGGTGGTGTAAAGTAATCACCATGTTTATATTCTACATGTTTAACAGTGAATTTGTTTTTAGTGTCTCTTTTGATGGCTCTAATTTTGCCATTGATGTTCTTGAACTTGATATTTTTTCGTTTGTATGACATTTTATTGTTCTTGTCCAGCATATCCTCCCCCAGATTGTGATCCATAGGAGGAAACAATCGACTGAGGCTATCGGCAAGAACATTCTGTATGCCGGGTAGGTAAATAACGTTAAAGGCGAAATCCTGTAGGTAATCAAACCAGTTTAACATCATGCTGTTGGCATGTTTTTGAGTGTGGATGTATGTCAGCGCACGATGATCGCACATAACCTTGAAACGGTTGCCCCAAAGGAATTTTCTAAATTTTTGCAAGGCAAAAATGATAGCTAATAATTCCCTTTTAGTGGTGCTATAATTGCGTTCAGAGGAAGAGAGTGAGCGTGCCATAAATCCAATGTATTTGATGATCTTTTTAACGGGAGGCTTGGTATTGATGCCTAGATTGGTAAGTGTGGACTGGTTGTCATGAACTGAAGAAGAGGCAGATTGATGTGCGTTTGAGGTAGGCTTGTACTTTACCGCTTCTGTTTCTTCTACATTATATTCTTGACACAGTACGCAACCAATGCCGTACGAACTGGAGTCGGTATATACCGTGTAAGGATGGTTTAAATCCGGAGGGCTGAGGACTATATTGGAAACTAACACATTCTTGATAGCCTGGAAGTGTGTTTCCATCATTGGGGTCCACTCTTTATCCGTGATAACTTTAGCATTGCGGATCTTATCCAGAGGGGCCATCAAAGCAGCAGCTTTAGGGATGTGATCACGCATGTAGTTGACTAGACCCAGGAATCTTTGAACGTCAGTGCCAGTCTTGGGACGTGGCCAAGATTCAATGTTGGATAGTTTACGTGTGTCGATGGTTTTCCCTTGCTCAGAGACAGAGAATCCCAGCAAGTTGATACTTTTTTGTGCGAAATGGCACTTTTCGATGTTGAGGATTAGATTGACCTTGTTCAGGATACGGATTACCTCTTTCACATGGATTAGATGGTCGTGTAGATTGGAGCTGAAGCATACCAAATCGTCCACGAAAAATGCGACATGGTTTTTGAGGATATTGCGACGTCGTTGGGTATTACCGTTGTTTTCAGCTGGATCCACGTATTCGTATTCGTCATTGAATAGACGTGTCATGACCCGTTGGTAAACATTACTGAGGAATTTTATCCCGTACGGCGAACCTTTGAAACAGTATTGAGTTCCATCAATCGGTGAAGTCCATGAGGTTTTGACTCTGTCTGGACCAAATATTTCAAATCTATGGAAAGCCGAGAAAGCATCAAATGTAGTGAATACGGAATAGCCAGCTAATTTGTGGAATATGTCAGGTATGTGTGGTAGGCTTTGTACATCGTCATCCAGGAGGATGTTGTTGAGGGCGCGAGTATCCAGACACACACGCTTGTTGGTATCCGACTTATTGCCTTGGCTATCCTTTTTGGCAGCAAGTGTTAAAGGTGAGTTCCACTTGGTGTTTACAGGTGCTTTTTCAATGGTACCGTTGGCTAACCAAGTTTGGATTTGTTCTTGTATCTTAGGTCTCAATTTATAAGGAATGGGATACTGTGGGATGTTTACGTATTCTCCCTCAACTGTGTTTAGATGGATGACGGATTCTGGGACAGTGCAGAAGCTATGTTTAGAAATGGATTGATTTGCATCAAGCAATGGTTTTATTTCCTCAATAAAGTGCCTTTGATCTTCAGTGGAGCCAGCGGGCGAGTTATTAGGGATAATTTCATCATTGATTGAGTCATCGAAAATCACAGCGTCGTCAAAGTTGTGTGCTACACCCGTTAATGCTATGCCGAGTTTAGGTAAGATTTCGTAACCCAAAATCACATCAGTTTGATCGTTATCATCAAATTCGATGATTTCAAAGGTGTGAGTGGAAACTTTGCCATTATAGCTTATATCAATTGGTTCAGTGCGACCCACTCTATTAATAGTGTTGTTTTTACCAGCCAGTTTAAGAATAGCATTGTGATTATTTGTTACAAAAGAAATTTTATTGCATAAAATAAACTTTTTACTAATTACAGATAATTCACTGCCTGTATCAACTAATCCAATTGCTCTAGTATTTTGTATTAATAGTGGAGTATACAAAGAGAAAGGATTGTTAGTTACCAAGTTATTGAAATCTTGTTTAATACTACGACACTTACGAATATTATCGTCTTCTGAAGCGGCAATAGCGTTATCAATCGCTTCCTCTTCTTTACTGCTTTTCATGTCAAAGTTAGTCCACTCTTCCATGAGTTGATCCATCTTGATGGTTCTTACTTGATTGTTGTTTGACAATTTATGATGAGTGGATTGGCCTTGGTTTTGCTTAGCTTTCTTTGCTTCATGGAATTCAGAGCAACGATGGCCTTTTTCCCAAGGTTGATTACAATAGTAGCATTTTTTATCATTCGATTTGTTGCCAGAAGAACGTTCACCTCCCTTAAGCTTGGGCTCATGGTTTCTTTTAGGTCCTTTGCTCATGCTTGCGACAAAAGGATCTTCAGATACATGTACTTCTAGACCACTAATCAAGGCTTCGACTTGACGGAAGGACTTCAATTGATGTAAAAATGAGATGCCGAGATGGCTCGACAATGATGTGCGAACACTCAGATTCAAGTAGGGTTGCAAGTTGTTCATGTAAAGACGAGCCATGAAATTACTATCGGCACACTGAGCAGCATGAGCAGCCCTTATAAAACGTTTGCCGAAGTCAGCAGCAGGTTCCCCAGTCTTTTGTCGAAGATTGACCAACTTGTTAAACATGTTGATGGCTTTGGCAGGGGATTCAATATGATCCATGATCATAGCCTTGGCTTGCGTATATGAGATTGCCATATTCTGTTCGATGGTGTCAGTGTACCAATCAGCATGGTCTATTCCAATGACATTCGCAAGGTTATCTCTCCAGTTGGGCTCGAGATCAACATTCTGCATTCTGAAGGTTCTTTCAAATGCTTTGAAATATTGATTTACGGAAACGAATGCGTCATCTGAGTCCTTTGTGTCATCGTTCAAGATCTTGAACTTGGGTAAGTCTCTGACCATTGCACGCTTGACCAGTGCTTGGGATGGAAGCCCTTGGGAAGCCGGTTCTGGGGTGGTAGATTCTATCCATGCCCGGATGGGAGTGTTATCGGTGACAGGAGCCATAGGCGCAGTGGGAACGGTTGGGGCTTCTTCTTGATGGGTCTCCTCCATCGTAATGTCTTCATTTTCAGAACGTTGTTCTGATGAAAGGATGGATGAAGTGGTAGTGTTACCGCCTGTAGCAGCAGTGGGTTGATGATGTTGCTCGTTGTTATTTGGTGTTGCCATGGTTCACGTAAAAAAATGTTGTAACTGTCTGAAATACGTGAGAATGGATATGTCTTTTTATTTTCAGTAAAATCAGATAGAGAGAAAAGGGAATGGTGAATGTCTACTGCTATTTATATGTATGATTTATGGATTGCTTACACACCCGTCTAGAATGGTGTTCTCATGCTAAGTTTTAGTGTCAATCCTCACTTATGCTAAATGGTAATTATTTCAGATATAGATGATCAGTCTAAATATCTTTAGTAGCTCTTGGCAACGTTAATTACTTACATTCCTTATCTGCTATCTTTTGACATATAGAGAATAGCTTATCGAAACTTAGCTTATGTGAATATCATGATTATCGTTTACATGTTGAACAGCTTATTTACATATGCTCCATATGTGCATAGTTTATTGCTCAATTCAATCTACGACATTATGATTCAGGAACAGTTATATGTGTGAATACAACAAGAGAGCAATAGGTGCTGCTATTGCGATATCTGGCAAATGTTGTTGATGTTTGATTTAAAGTGGTAATCAATGCAGGAGCACTGGCCATAAGGGTCGATTTGAGTAACCTTGATGGGCTTGGGTGAGCTATCGTCATAGCATGATTTAATGTAACCTTGATGGTTTAAAGTGTGATGTTTGTTATTGAAGCATGGAATCCTTTGTCTGGGATATTGTGCAACTATGGCAGCAGGGCATAGTTGTCATATTTGAATATGCTTGTTATTGATTTGATTCTTTTTGGATAAAGATACCATCACTTATTACGACCATCATGGGTGTGATTGAATACACTACTGTGATCAGGAGTGATTCATTCACACGATGTGCGATATAAGCATGCATCTTTAGTTTAGTATTTTTAAATGGTTTTTTGATGTACATTTGAGCGCTTTCATTAATAGATCCAAATAGCATGAATTTGAATGAGTGCTATTTGATGAACTTTGGTTTTCAATTAAGTTGCGTTTGGGTGGCTATTTCATTACACCACCATTTAAATACGACTTCAATGCAGCCTCCTGGTGTCGAATAATCTTGTATTACGGATGCTGTAGGTATCATGAATCTCTATTCGTTCGACTTTGATACAAAGTTTTGTTGTTTGCTTCCCCAATTGTGCTGACATTGACTCAGCCTGTTTGGCTTCAGTCATTTCTCCTTAAATATGAATGTTTAACATTATGGATAGACTTTGAGTCTAGGTTTAAGGCTAGATATGGAATCTCTGTTGTGGACAATCATCAAAAAGGTCCTGTTAACCTGATAAAAGTATCTTGTTCAATCTGGGCAAGTTATTAGATTCAAACTTGCATAACATCATTGACGTTCAAGTTATGAAATTACTGTATTCGCGCATTTCAAAAAGAGAGATCTGAGTCCTAGAATTAGAATACAAGCGTCGATTGCTTAAGTATTCAGTTCCATACAGTGCAGAACATCAGAGACATAAGAAAAAACATTAATTTATCGACTTCTTTGTCAAGACAACCTACTAGATCTTATTTTTGGTCAAAATTTGTTCAAACTTAGTCATTCTGAAGCACGAATAACTCATGCCACAAAGCATTCTGAGCGCTTAGAATAGCACCAAACGACTCTCTTTGTCCACGCTTTACTTACTGATGTTTTATCTCAAGATTTTTTAGACCATTGCAAACCCATGAAAATCTTCATTTTTTCATGAGTAATAGCAAGGGGAATTTCTTAAAAATCAAACGATCGCGTTTTTCACCCCCAAAAATGAAGACTTTTTCTATGATACATATGAGATCAAATTGTTTGTAGAGATGGAATGCAACATTCGAGACTACTTTTATAGATTTTCCATATGCTAAATCTTGACATTTTTGCAGAAACCCTATATTCATATCTTTGAAGATTGCTCATTATTTTCAGTCTGAGATCTCAATGCAACAAACATCATTCGATTTGCCTTAATTGACTCTTCATGGACGCATTAGAAAGTAAAGACTGACAACAACTATTTCTATAGTCGAATTTGTCAAAAACGTTTAGAAAATGTAAAATCAAGTCAAGTAGAAATACGAAAATGGCCACTGCACAAATCCATGTTCAAGTGCCGCAACCGCAATTGCCTCGGCAGAAGACTGAGGTCAAATCTACTGACAGTGACGTCGGATAAGGCGCCGCCCGCCTATTTTTTTCTCCCTTTCCCCCGTTTGCAAAACGCGTTTAGTATCATACCATAATATTTTCTTTGAAAGCGTCTTGATTGAAAATAGCACCCTTGCTTCTGATAACACAGTCGTGTGCTGTTAGAAGAGTCTGACATTACCTCTCTCTGAAGTGCAATATAGTAGGTATTATTTGATTATTATGTGCACTGGAAGGTGTAAAACTAACATTAAACGTATATATTTATTAAACTTTGCTATTTCTTTTGCCTGTTTGACGTGGGTGCTGCTGCTGGTAATCTGGTCTTTCTTCGTCTACTATCTTTATTGTATGGTTGTTCTATGGTCTATCTGTGGTCTATCTGTGGTTTGTCTCTGGTGATTACTACCTATTCTCTGGTCTATCTCTGGTAATTGCCTATTCTGTGGTCCATCTTTGGTTCATCTCTGGTCTATACATGGTGGTGGTAAGTGGTAAGTATCTTTTTTCTTCTGTTCGCGATGATATAAACCTTCTTTGAACGTTTGTATTATTGCTTTCTTCCTCATGACAATGCATACATGATGCTTTCTTTGTTGCGTCTTTCTTTTGTTGTTGGTTGTGTTGCCTCTGTGGCTTCACATGAAACAACATAAGTCATTATGTTCTATTGCAAACTTATAGTACCACAGTTGCTTTTGCAGTTGTGCGTGTTTGTGTTGCTTCACTTCTGACTATTGCCATGCATGTTGCTCATCATGTATGCACTTTTGTCGCAACAACAACGAGCTGTTCTGAACGTCGCTGATGTTGTATTTGCTATACTTTTCTTTGGCTCACTTTGTGTGAGTATCCCTTTTTTGCCTACGTAGTACTACTATACTACTCCTAGAGTAGTATGCTGTTTCCTTCTTTTTTATATTATCATTCTTATGTTTCTTTGAAGCATACCTTTTTTTACGTTGTGTGAATGTGCCTATCACTGAAGCTCAACAAGACTCTATCCGAGGCTAGGAGGTGGATAGGCTGCCTCCACTTGGTTATCGCTACTTACTTTAGTGATGATTGAGGGTCTCAATGTCAGCATTCAAAGCTAGGTGGTGTAAGTAAGGCATGCTCTAGCACCTGAGGGGAATTTGATGATAGCTACCGCTCTATTGCTATATAACGCGGTGTTTAAAATTTTGCCTCACATCAAAACAGGGGGAAACTCTCGCAAATTTTTTTTTAAATCAGCGGAGTTTTCAAGCGATTTGATTGGCTCAGAGGTTCAAACTCAAAAGGATTCTAGCTAGTTGATTTCGTATCGATCCATGATTTTGCATTCGTAATAAAATGTTATCCAAGCACAGTAGATATAATTTATATCTTTCTTTATTCATAAATAAGGTAAGGTGCATTTGTTTAATATGGCATCCATTAAACAGCTTCATGTAAGAGATATCTTTTTAAATTTACAATGTGAGAAGTTAAACTGCAAGTAGTATTACTGAAGCACAGTGTTGTTTACGTTGTTTTTTTTTGTTATAACAGTACCTAACTTTAAACTTTTGAATCGTCTGCAATAATATAGAGGAGGGTGAAAGAAGCGGATGGATCACTCTTACAATTCTTCTTTATTCACAATTAGAACAGTCTGCAATGAAATGTATATTTTGCTTCTCTATTTTATATATAATTTGGTTGATATCATCTCTCATCTGACAGCAGTTTAGTGGGTTGCAATAATATGATTATTTAGCTGTTGATCCTGTGGGTCAAGAACAATATTTTAATAAATGCTTCGTGAATCATACATGAATAACAGCTTCTATCTTTCGTCGTTGAGCATGTATCTTTTTAGGGCTTATTTAAATTACAAAACATTGCAACAATGCTCTTGATATTTAATCTAGTATTTGTCATCTCTTATTCTTTCAGAGTGCTCACCCTTGCCATCACCATGCAGTTGTTTTTATTATATATGCATGTCTTTTAATGATAGCATGGCTCCGTTGAGATAATAACAGTTATTTTGGGCATTCTATGATGGAAACCAACTCTAGGACACTTCGCCATCCGTAATCCAGTTTTGAAATATTTATTCAGACTGAAATAGCATGTTTCTAGAACCAAACTTTACAATAAAAGCACTGATAGCATAATTGGATTTTGATTGGAAGAGTTGCTGTTGAGAAGAGATGGATGCTTTTCTAAATCAGGCACTTTTGGGCAAGGCCTTTATTTAAAAGCTTTTTTTTTGTATTAAAGTGTATCTTTACCTTTATTTAAAAGCTATGGAAACATGTTAATTGCAAGTAATTACGTGTGATATATGGATGAATTAGGTGTAGGAGAAACGTTGTATTCAAAACCACTTGATCACAAGATGCTTTGTTGTGGTTTGGCAAAGGGTTATAGCTGTTGTTGTGCTGGGCATGTCAGTTAGGGCTGACCTTTTAGCGCTGAAGATCCATGGGAATTGATGCAATACTGCAGCTTCAAGTAAGACTTCAAACAATAATGGCTTTTTGGGTCTACACAATGAACAATGTTAATCATGTATCTTTGAACAGCATCTCAAGGTTCGATAAAGTAAGTTGAGGCAGAGATACATCATGCGATACCACATCTACTCTTCGTTTATACTTTTTGGTTCGCATTACCTCTACCATCTGACCAAAAACATGATTCGTTTTACGACGTTTAGCACATTGATTGCCCCATCAATTCAAAAATTTGATCTATTTTGGACTGGACGGCCAAACCAGCATTTAGCATATCAGACATTGCCCTGTTATACTCTTGAATTTAGGTGTATTAAGAGACGAGCTTGTTGTATATGATCAGAAGAGAACATATTTAACTATGATAAAGGCTGTCAGAAATTTGGACACCCAAACTCCAGTGTATTAAGATATAATGAAGGTCTAAGCATCCCAGCTCCACTTTAATAAGAGGTAATGAGAGTTTGAGCATCCAAACTCCAATGTAATAACGTCAACATAATAGCAGTAATAGGGGGGGTTGCTATGATTTGATCTGCTTTGGAGATGTCAACATTTAGCACTCTTATATAGCATTCAATCCAAGATATCGCAGGAAATCCTGATTTCCATTATCAAATACCAAGTATACCATATATATATATATATATATATATATAGGCATATGTGCTCCAACTAACATTCATAATATATTAGATGAACTGGTTCCTTGATTGCTTTGACAATGAGAACAGTCATTGTGACCTTTTGTGCGGATCCTGTAAGTTTTTTTTTTTTTTACTACAACATTTGCTACCCAGGTCCTTGCTGTCATCGAACCCCAGTTAGTTACAAGCTCCATCAAAGGGACCTTTTCTTTTTTTTCTTTCATCCACACACTTTTTGTCGACATGTCAAACACTATATTACAAGCCATTCGTCAAAATGGCCACATGGTCATGCGCAATTTTCAGCCTAGTATGATGCGTGGCATGAGCACCGCTAGTAATACCACTAATATCTTTGAAGCAGCCAAAGCAGCCGCTGCATCCGCATCAGCATCCTCCACCTCCACCATTAATACAGCCACCAACACTACTACATCCACAACCCCCGTTACACCTCTAGCTCCACCCACTCCTGCTAGCAGCCATGTCCCTATTGTACCTAACGACGAAGTAGTCAGTCAATTAGTCAACACATTGATGAGAGATGGTAAAAAAGCCAGAGCACAGCGCTTGATTTCTGACAGTATGAAGCACCTTTCCAAGAAGATTGATAACAACAGCGATCCCTACACTGTGTTACTCGAAGCCATTGAAACTGCTTCACCCTTATTGAAACTATCATCCACCAAGAAGGGATCCAAAGTTGTCCATGTACCCACAGCATTAAGAGATCGCCAACGTCGTCGTCGTGCTATTGTTTGGATGTTGGATGCTTCCAAGAAGCGTGGAGAAAAGTCTTTTGAGGAGAGGTTTGCTGCTGAAGTGTATGATGTCTCTCAAGGTGTCAGTTCTGTCTTGCAAAAGAAGCAACAGATCCATAAGCAAGCATTGGCAAATCGTGCTAATGCCCAAGTCTCGTACAACACACAACGATAAACATACACTGTATAAAAAACACACAAATGTAATAAAGCTTTTTTTTTTTACCTAGAAATTGTACAGAGGGAGGGGTCATGATTGAGAGATTAATGCTATGAAAGATGTGCAGTAAATCACAAGATGTTCATCTCGTTCCACAACTTATAGTCCCAAGAACTTCCCCGATCCATGATGTGTACATGTAAAGCTCAGGTGATGGTAGATGTGATGTTGCGGAACATTCAAAGTGTATATAAAAAGTGCTAGTTTTTTCTGTTGCAAGCTTCTTTCTTTATACCTTTTTCATATTCATAAAGATATACAATCAAAATGCAAAACGGTGATGGAAAATGTTGCGGGTAAGTGGGATGTGTGGTGTGCAGGATGATGTCTGTATTGACAGTGCCTCTTAGTAACTGTGGCTCAAGCTGCACCTGTGCTAATTGTAAATGCAAAAAGTAAATCTAATCCATGGTCTCTACTGTCTTGGCTGTAAAAACACAAGGTTCTCTCTCTCTCTCTCTCTCACATTAGTCAAAGCAATGATGATATAATAAAAACGTTGTTTGTCATAAATTACATGTTGTTTATTTCCAATGTTTGTGCTACTTGGCTTGTGCGAATCCTGCCTGCCTTCTCATATGAATGCCCTTGAGTTTAATAAGCACCAATAGGCTCATGCCTAGTACGTTGAGTGAGGCTAGTAGAATACAAACATAGCCGATAGACAGTGCTGACCCCATAATAGGTGAGACAAAACTCAAGATAGCAGCCATGGTCATGCGAAAAAAGTTACAGGCAGCTGTTACAGATGCTCCTTTGCCAGGGATGCTATCCACCAGATAAGCAGAACCAGCTGTATATACTGTTAAATAGCGTCATATAGTGAGTACAGATATTCATCAGTAGATGTGAATAGCACCACAAACCTTGGCTCATTCCAAAACACAGAATACTAAACCCAATAATGGCTGGCCATACTGAAAATCCAGCCATGATACTCCAACCAAATAACAAGGCACCCATAGGTATAAGAATGAATCCACCAGGCCTATATACATGTTAGGTCTAACACAGCGATGGAGGTCATAGAATCCCTGTTACCATGCATTCAGCGTTAGTCTGTCTTCTGCTTTGGAGATGCCTCCTCTCTGCTTACTTGATCGAATCAGCAGATAGTCGGATAATCTACCAGAGACAATGGACCCTATAACATTGCCAAGGCCTGCCCCAATAAAGCTCAAACCTATTTGTATAATACATGGCATTATTAAACAACATTTGATATCAACCACGTTTCATTCCTTGTCAACCTGTCTGCCATGAGTCAAATCCATAATTGATAAAGTAAAGATCTGGAATCAATGTCTCGAGTGTGAACATGGTGCCAAAGCAGAAGCCGATCTCAATAGCTACAAAGCAAACAAATGTATATTTAAGCATGACAAAACTCTTGAATGGATTAAACCCTTGCTGATGTGTGGCAGTTGTAACGATAGTCAAGGTTCTCGATGTAGTGGCAATCAATGGAGGTAGGTCAAGTTGAGAAAAAGCATTCTCATCTGTTGCCATGGCGACGACTGGGAGTGTGGTCTGGCTTGGCAGCTCAGCGAAGCGTTGATTCCAATGATGATCTAAGCGGTACGTTTCAGGAAAGAATAGAAAAAAAAACACAAACAGAGATACGCCATAGCCTGTGCAGACCCAAAACACACTTCGCCAACCACTCGCAGTAGCGATACCACCACCAATGATGGGACCTTTTGAGCAGTGTGTGAGTGAACTGGTACTCATACTACCCCCAATCGACTTACCTATCAATGGCCCTATAAATTGCCCAATAAACAAGAAACTGAATGCAGAGCCTCTTTCTGTCATTTGCCAGCAATCAGCAACAGTGCCCGCTCCAACTGACATGGTAACTGTATTATGTAAGTAGGCATCTCTTAAACGTAAACAGATATATACACACACACACACACACACCTGATGTGCCAATGGATTGAATACATCGTAATACAATCAACACAGAAGCAGAGTTCGCCAATGCGCATCCAATAGAAGCAGCAATGAATATCAGTAATGCAATCAGGTACAAGAATCTGATAGCACACTTATCAGTCATGGACAATCAATCTACCCATGCAACGTGATGTCCCATACCTTCTGATGTAGTAGTAATCAGACATGGACGCCCAAAATATGGGTCCAATGCCACCAAACAAGATGAAAAGAGATGAAACCAGTGTCATCTCCATATCAGAAGCATTGAGATCTGCTTTGATATCTGGAATTCCTGGGAACTATAGTAAACGCATCAGTTATCTAGAGATGTGTCTATACTAGATCAGGCGCACTTACATAGACAGTAGAACAAAATCCATTCAATGATGCGCCCAACGCCAAAGCAGCTAAAATCAATCTCTTTTTACTGGGCAAAAATAAGCGAGGGTCATCTGCTACTTGTGCTTTGAATGCCATCTTGGTTTTCATGTAGTGCATGACTTGGCCATGACAGCAGGCAGACGATACATGTTGCCTGCTTTCTCCACCACCATCACCTGTTGTACTCGAGTCATCATAAGGTGAGCCTATCAGAAATGCATTCTTCAAGAGCAGCGATTTTCTCATGTTACCATGCTCATCAATAGGGATGGAGAGTATCGATGGATTGGGTGTGACGATGACTGTGTGATGAGGTGCACCCGTCGATGCTGGAGGCTGTTTTTGATGCTGCTGGCTATCTGCACTGTTGATTGGCTCCAATGCTACATCTTCATATTCTACTGCTGTCTTCTCTTCGTGAAAGACACTACGAAGTTTGTTCATGTTGTTGTTGTTGCTATTGATAAAGAAGGCAAAAAAAAAGAGAAAGATGAGCTACTACTCGTGGATTGGAACTATATGAATATTATTCATGACAATGAATATCTTGCTTTTGTCTTGAATAATTAGTCATAACATCATGCTGCCAGCAAGTGTATTAGAGTATAAATAACGTTTTTCTCTCAGCCACGTCTTGATCCAATCACATAATCTAGCGACTATATACAGGGCAACCAGAGTGCATAAACAGCTCAGACCTGATGAGTCGTTATACTGCGTAGTAGCATAGCATTTACAGCATCAGCACACATACATATCAAAGATTTCTTTATTGAAAATAGGAGAATGTTATTGCACCAAAGCGTATAGATGAAAAAAAACAACAACAACATGGATCGGCAATGCATTGAATCAATCCACACACTCAATGCAGGGCGTCTCTCCCACTTTTTATAGGTATATTCATGTTTATTACTATAAACCGGTTGTTGGTGGACTAGTATGCATTCTTGACCGACCACCGCCACCAGCAGCAGGTTTATAATTAGAAGCAGTACTCAACTGGATCGCTGCTGTTGCTGATGCAGATGCTTCTGCAAGTATCTTGTCCAGCGCAGATTCGTTCAAAAAGGTGCCTTCATTTGCAGCCCTTCTCAGTACAGTTGTCAGATGCCTCAATTGCATATTCGCAGCCAGAGTTTCTTCATTCCTCTTGGCAATCACTTGTTGTTGAGCCTGATTTGTATCCTCAAGTTTCTTTTTTGCATCAAATGCAACCGAGACTCTCCGCTTTAGCTGTGCCAACTCTCGTTCGTGATTTACAGATGCCTCTCGTGCTTTAACCACTTCTAATTTTAGACTCTTGTGCAGTTGCTTTTTGTCTAGTTTCAGGGCCTCAATGTCAGCACGTAGGCGGCCAATGGTGCCTTCTGCTTTAGCTCGTGCTGTCTGGATGGATTGTGTGGATTGTGTCGTCTTTTTACGCAGCTCTGAATTTTCTTGGACTAACCGTTTGATCTTTTGTTCATACTGAGATCGCACCTCTTGCGCCTGTCGGTTCTCTCGTAGCTGAAGTACACTTTGCGGCCTCTTGGGTAACTGGTGTGAATGTGGAGCAACGGTGCTGATACCAGATTGTCGAAGAGCAGCGTCTCTCTGGTTCTGTATCTCCAGTAAATGGTCCTTGAGTTCGTTCAGTCTTGATTCATAGTTGACTCGCATTTGGGTATATTGATCCTCAGATCTCTCTAGTTGACCCACCAACTCGCGTTTCACTAGTAAATCGGCTTGAATCTGATGAAGCATTTGGAGCAGGTTTTTGCTGGATCGTCTCATCTCTTTTTGTTGGTGGTGTGAATGGTGATGGTGTTGCTGCCGAGTGGGAGATTGGTTATCTACACGTGAAGTTGTTATTGAACTGTCTGTGTCATCCCACATGGAGTCCAATGAGATGGATTTCCTCTTGATGGATCCATTGATGGAAGGTAATTTGGGTGCATCTGACCAAGAAGGGACAGCCTAGTTCCATGGCGATAAGTCTGGATGCGTGCTCGGCAAAACCGAAAAAAAAAGTACTTACGAGGGCTTCTAATTCATCATCTTCAAATGTGCTGTTTGGAAGACAAATATCTGCAGGCATAAAGTTGTATGATTGAGTATCAGGAAAGGCTTTTTTATTGCCCTCAGCCTCGCAGGCGTTATCACTCATTGAATGGGCGGTGTCAGTGGGTGTGGTTGCAGTAGTGGGTGAGGTGGAGACTCTCTCTGTGTTGGCATGTGACGCATGTAATACCGTTTCATCTGTTGACTGTGACCAGATAAACAAGTTTGCATAATATGCGCTAAGTAAAATTTAGAATCACCAAGGAATCTCTCCCCTCTCCCCTCCTTTCCTCATGGTGATAGTATATACAACCAACATTTACCTTGAGTTGTTGGCATGTAGCACTGTATTCTTTGCGTAGCAGCTCGAATAATTCATCGATATTTTCATGCGCTTGTTGTTGCTGTTTCCGTTTGGATGATGGCGAAGATTGCGTTTTCATGCGTTGAAAAATGGGCTTTTTTTTGCTGGTTAAACGACGGCCTGAAGACACCGAGCCTTGATGCTTTTTGGTAATATTGCTATTGTTATCAACAAACAAATTTTTATCCAAAAAACCCAGTGAAGATGAAACCTTGGGCCATGGAGAGGATGGCAGTGATGGCATCGAGTCTCGACTGTTGCTGTTGCTACGTGTTTCAGCAACCTGTAGCCTCAATTGTTGGACCTGATGTGCATACTGCTGAATGATTGGATGTGATTCCACAGGCTCGTCTTTGCCTAGAAGCAATGTATCTCTGATACTGGTTGCCTCAGCCAACTCTTGGGATATTTGTTGAGAAAAAGACTTGATTTCCTGCATCTCTTGTTTTAAATCTTGTATCGTTATATCATGATGATGAACTTGCTTGAGCATGTGCAACTGATTCTTGAGTCTTGCTATTTGTAGTCGCAGATACAAGGATTCTTCAGGAGATCCGCCTTCAACAAAATCTTGATTGATCTGAACTCTATTTTGAATATTGCGAGCTCGATTGGCATATTTGAGTGTGTTTAACGTTTCTGTGTAATCCGACATAGATGCACTCACACATGCCAACATCAAGGTATGACTATTCCCACCTAGACTGTCTTGCAACAGTCGTGTCAACTTGCTGTCTCTGTAGGGCACATGCTGCGCTTTCTTGTTGCTAGTGTTGCTATCATCCCCCAATGCTGATATGACATTGCCAAGGGCTAATAAGCCACCGTTGATGTAAATGCCCTCTTTTTGCCTCTCTCCCATCGCATGTGTACGCTTAAGCTATTGTTTGTTGTTTGTTTTGTTAAATTCGGCATTTCGCACACTGGTAGTATGTAATGTCACTCACTCTTTCAGATCCTGCGAGATCCACAAAATGAAACTTTGATACCAACCTCTGTGGTAAAGTCGTCCTGTTTCCAGTCAGCGTTGTTATATCATCATTATTGTTATCTTCGGCAAGGACGGAAGTGGCGCTGTCATGATGAGTAATTTGCTGTTTAAGCATGATGGAGAAAATTGCATGTGAACGGGATGATGATGTATTCATTTCAGTTGATCCTGTTGTTCTCTTTTCTGATCCGTTCTTCAAGCAACTAGGAATATTTCATCAGCTGCATATCTCTTATTAAAACATCACCATGTCACATTTACCGCATTAAATCCTCAGCTGAATAGACCCTTTCTTCCCTGATGCCAGCCCAGTAAATCTTTCCATCTACGTCCTCTCTGATAGTTGGATGTTCCTGTTGCAGGTGATTCAATTCAGTCGTAATTAGAAGGTCATGTATGTCCTCATTGTAGAGCTCCAGAAATGAGGCATATATTTGAAATGTATGGTTGCTCCCTTTGCTTTGAAAATCCAACATACGTTCAAAGAGCGAATGCGCAAAACGAGGTATGATGCCTATTTTGTCCCTTGAATTGAGCTAAAAGCTGTCCGCCGCATGTGTCCTATCTTTTGCATACCTTGCTCGTTGCTCTGATCGGTGCCGGTACCCATACTGTATGTCTTTCCTGATCCAGTTTGTCTACTGAGACTTAGCTTCACATCTTGGCTTGTAACAACGATTTCTTACCCATATGCAAGAATAGTAACGTTTTTGCTAGATCAGAAAATACAAGCGGCGTATTAATAACATTTCAGGCACCAGATTTTAATATATTTACCCCTCTGTAAATCTATCAACAAGAGGTATAATACTCGACTCGTATAGTTTCTGTTGAGATGTCTCGGGCGGAAATACGAAATCAAAGGTAAATGATCGGTCATGTCCAATAACAATTTGTGGCTCATCTTTTATAAAGGTGATGCTGCAATCATCTTTTTTATTATCAATGTTTTTATCAACCAACGGCCTGACCCTTAACGCCACTCTTTTTAGGAATTTGTTTAAAATAAAATTCAAAATATGTGTGTGTGTGTGTCTATTTGTCTAAATACCTAACAGCTGTTGCAGCCATACAAAATGATCACGAGTTGTATATATAGAAAAAAAAAGAGAGAGATTTGGAAGGAAGCGGCAAAAAGAAAAAAAAGAAACTAAATAATAATCTAGAATGCGAGATTACACCTTCACTACTCTCTCTCTAAATGTGCCTGAGCTCACATGAGCGGAGATTCTCAGGTGTTCTATAGACACTAAGTTTGTTGTCAAGTGTAGGAGACGATCAAATTGTCGAAGGGCTTATGATCTGGCTCTTTTTTTTTTTTTTTTTTTTTTTTTTTTTTTTTTTGCTCAAGCACTAGAGTGTGTAACAACTAAAATAAGAAGATCATGGTATTTTTTTTTATGAATCAGCGGTCCAGGCCCTTCTCCTATCACATTTAAACAAGGAAACCCTCTTATGGGATGGATCGGGTCACTATTTTTGTTGCTTTTTCGCTTTGGCCATAAGTAATCATGCCGGTGTACATACCTTTTTCCAACAACTTGATTTGGTAAAAGTGAAAAAAAAAGTGTTGTAGATTTGTATATAAAGGGATCCCTTCTAATTCAAATACTTTAACTTTCTTTCTCTAATTTATACCTACACATTTATATCCAATTTCAAAATGAACTCTACCATCACATCTGCTTCTAATACCACATCTACTACAACATCTCACATTGATGCTACCTCGTCTACTTCAAGCAATGCCAATTCTCGCCGAAATTCATTCTCATCATTTGTAAAGAATCTGCTCTTGCTGGTATCATCAACACCATCATCCTCAAATGCCAATGAACAAGATAGCAATGAACAAAAAACTACATACTCAGAACACAGTGAATTCCAGAATCTATACTTTTCGTTCCCTGCATTTATCGAGGAGCCAACGGATGAATCAGCCTCTTCTTGTGGACAAAGCCACCACCAGTCATTTATTACAGAATCAAGTCGTATTATGTGTTAAACATCTGTGCTTGACCTATTGATTTGTATTTAAAAAAATGGACTCCATCTTGTGTCTATCTGTCTATATATCTCTCTACTACTGTACATTATGCTTCATCTTGACCTCTTTTAAACTTACTACTACTGCTGCTTCACCACTACTACAACACCACAATTATAATTAACTCATAACTTATCATTTTCATGAAATATGATGAATAAAAATAATTTCACCATAGAGTCTTCTATTTTCATGTGTTACACGCTGAGAAAAGTCTAAAGTAAATATATGCCTTCCAAATTTAAGCTGACATGCGCTAATATGATTGGCATCGTAACCCATTCCCTGCAATGACCTCACTTGTACGTTTGATTGTAATGTTGAATTTGCGGGTTTTCGCTTTATGGTATTTGGCGGTATACTCCCCTCTAAGATGTATATACAGTGCACAGAGTTCTCCTCCTCCCTCCTTTGGATTTGGCTCAAGGACCCATCATTAAAATGGGTTTGTGGTCAATTCACATTGACAAATAGTGTGGTGATATAGAATTAAATGAAAGATTTATTGTTTATTTGCTTTATGGGGAAAATGTTTTGCGCGCATCATCATTATTATGATGGTGCTAACTATTGGATTTAATGAGTTTCTTTAGAGTCTAAATCGACAAAGATCGTTTATGACAAATGATTCTACAATAGAATCACGAGATGCAGCACTTTTTTATCGTGATATTTTCTGTTTTATTTGCTTGTTTATCCTTGAGAAATAAATACTACTTCTATATGATCATTACAATGCAAACCGTAATCATGTATCGTAATGACAAGCTTAAATGGTAGGGAGTACGGATTTACTGCAGTACAATAGGTAAATTACAATACTTATGAGGTAATTTTTATCAAAAAGAAAGAACCTTCCATTTAGATTCCTGGTTTTATGGTTTAGTAGTTATTGAAAATAACGCATCATTTGAATTTTAGGTAATGCGATGCATCAATCTAGATTAATGCTTTATCCATAAATGGTTACCCTTTTCAAATTGAATAGAAAAGAGAATCAAATTAGGTGCGAAAAGGGTTTAGGGGTCAAAGAATCCAAGACAAAGAATAATACATATGTGCAAGCTGTGTCTCATTCATAGAAAAAAAGCACAGTATTTCAATACGATCAGAGATGGAAGCCAATTAGTGTGTGCTACTGGTTTAAGCTTATCTAGACCTATTGATAAAAGATGGCGAGTTTTTTAATGCTGGTCGAGATGGCGCCGTTGTCTGTAGCGGGATGTATTGCATCTTCATTGCAGAGAGCACATTCTTTGGTCTGACGGATATAATTCAGAATTTCAGTACTATACGCTAAGAATCACTTTCTGAGCTGATTACTATCATGTAAAAACCTCCATAAGTAACCTGTAGCAATGAACCTTACTATTCAGGGATGCCTTAGGTCTGTGTCTATCAGAGAAAGCCGTGTACGGGCAGATAGCATACTTGCATTGCCTCTTTTAACTCGAAAGAATACAAATCGCAGCAAAATTTGAGTGCATTTAAGCCGTGTTTTTTCGCGTTAGAAGTCGTTTTAGACCACCAGAATAGCACCAAACAGTTGCTCTCAACTAGCACAACTTTTTTGACACCTTTGCTCAGTTTTTTTTTTGGAATTATCAAAAATCGCCTCTACACCATGAGGGATACCTCATGTTTTTCATCGAAAATCAAACAATCATGTTTTTGACCTCAAAAACAAGGACTTTTGTTATGGCATATATTGATTCAAAATGTTCCTCTCGATCCAGCGTAATCTCTGACACCTCTTTTATGCGACCTTCATATGCATATTGTTAACAATTTTGCCAAAAACCTCATTTCATATTTTCCGGAACTGCTCAAAAACTTGATTCAAAACACTTGTTATAATTAAAACCACAGGATGCGCCTTGAAAAGTACTCCAAGAAAGCTTAAGGAAGCATGTCATAATTGCTATGTTTTATATAGTCGTATCTCACAAAAAAAGATCGAACAGGTCGATTTTGTTTAGGATTTGACCAATCTTGGCAATCTAAAAATGTCGGAATTTAAAATAGTGTAGGCTGCCCAAATGTCTTCCTGATAGAAGCAAACGATGTTTTTGAAGCTATCAAGAAGGGGATTGCGAGTGAGAAATATTGTAACCCATTTCATCTGCTTTCTGATGTTTATAAAAAGCATTTTTATATCTGAATAATACAGTTGTTGCGAGACACTCATCCAAATGCGAATCCCAATGCAAAGTGCAAGATTGTCGTTCGGTTTAACATTGTAATTTAGTGCTTCTACTGTGAGCTCTACTATAACTCATTTGGTTACTATAGACAATAGCACAGATAGAGCAGATCATGTACGTGCCAATACACCGCTGTGGAGGGAATGCATTGCATCACAACCACAGATGTTGTACATTCTTTGCGTATGATAAATGTAACTCACATCTCATAGGGCAGCTCTAGCATTGGGCTGGTCCAGACAATGTTGTGGGATGAGTCCATAATAGAACTGAGTCTGTAAACGAAGAAATGGTAAAAAGAGAATGCAGAAGAATCGTTTACTGAAACAATGCAGATGAGCAAAGATGTAAAAAGTAACATTCGCAGATGTAATGTCTCCATATCGCCGCTTCCCGGTAGAACATCGACACGGATATGAAAATAAAATGCCAATATACTACATAACAGATATTCCATCATTAAAGGGCGGGGACAGATGCATTATTTCGTGCCTCCATCAACATGGCTGGGCGGATAGCCCAGTTGGTAGAGTATAGCTCCAGAAGGTGAATGGCCCTAAAATGGGCTTATGATTGGCTTATATTGTTCTCACGGCTTATATGAAATCTTGATAAACGGGAGTACAATCACTTTTGTTTACTTGCACAATACAAACACAAACAAATTCCTTATTCCATATGGGAAAGCTTCCAATGATATGATTTGTTCCTTTCAATCCGGATAGCGACATCAGATTACAGCATTTTGTGATACCTGGCCAATTAGTAACAGCATATGATTGAGAATCCGTTTCAAATGAATGTAGAACAAAAAGAGTAAGATTTGACAGGTTGGTTAAGGTGGAAAAAATCTTTATGATCGCCGCATGTTCCCAAATAAATACATAAACTTTTGATAAGATTATCTTGCCTTTTTTTTTTTCTATCCGTTTTCTTCTTCATTTTTGCAACCATACCATAGAGACACACAGGATGGAAGGCAACAAGTTTCATGATCCAGAAACACCTCCACCTATAGATTTAGGCCATATTCGTCCTGTGTTCACTCGAGGCTCAATTGCAGCAGCAGGCGAAGACGATGAGGCCAATTCCGAAAAGACGCTCGGCAGAGACTTTGACGAAAGGGTGATTGGCCTTTCCGTGGATTCAACATCTTCTTCCTCGACAACAAATAACAACAATACCATTCAGAGAAGAGTCAGTCATGCAGATCACGCGCTCCATCTGGTAGATGCAGTTACAAAGAACAACAGCAGACGCAGACCTAGCAAAGGTGGTATCCTATCCAATCTCCTAAAGTTGGATTTATTCGAAGAGAAGAATCGCCGACGCCAGCAAGGGTCTTCATCTGCTGCTGCCCATTTACCACAACATCCTACAGCCTCATCGGTGTCATTGAATCAACAAAAACCTTACCCTACTCGTCCAACACACCAGTTACGATCAATCGCTTCCAGTCGAGCTCTATTGCAAACAGTAGGCGCATCTCCACAGTCTGCCCGAAGCAGCATGTACTTTGAGGATTTGCACAAAGCTGAACTCGGTATCACCGATGATGCTTCAGTAGCCGCTCATCGTATGGCAATTGCGTCGGAAATTGCTGATATCCTTCAGCGTCAAGACCTCATAATCAAATTGGGCAAATCGCTCGTCAGAACAGGCGCGCCATCTCATCGTATTGTATGTGTGTGTGTGTTTTGCAGCGTATATTGGAATACATGGCTCATCCGACATTATTGATAGGAAGCTGCTATGGAAAAAGTAGGAAAACGTCTTGAAATCGATGGAAGCTACGCTGTTTTACCAGGATTGATCATTGTTACTTTTGGCGATGTGGAGACACATACATCCGAAACTCATTTGATACGTTGTTCACGTTCTTTGGACATTGGAAAACTGGAGCGGTCAAATGTGATTGCGTATAGAATTGCCAAGGGAGAACTAGACCTCGAAGAAGCGACCACTTTATTAGACAGCATAATCAATGAGCCGCCGACTTGGAGTCCTCCTATTGTCATTCTCGGCTATATTGCAACATCTGCATTT
This sequence comes from Mucor velutinosus, assembly GCF_035048745.1. NCBI lineage: Eukaryota > Fungi > Mucoromycota > Mucoromycetes > Mucorales > Mucoraceae > Mucor > Mucor velutinosus. Next base: position 721,346 of record NW_027041905.1, on the reverse strand, counting down.
GTAGCACCTCTATTCTATAACGGTTCTTGGACAGATTGCTGGGTTAGTGCTATTTTTGGCCTATGTGGTAAGACATGAAGAACCTTATTTCTGTGTCCATCCGTTTGCTGATCTATTCACCTTGTAGTGGGCATCTTGACTTACATCTCAGAGAAATTGCCCATGTTTGGCAACGTGTTTGAAATGGTGGTTACTATTCCTATTGCTGTGATCACACTCGCTTTACACCCTCATGTTTGCTTTGCCGCTGTGGCCATGGCAGCTGTAAGTGTATATTACAAAGTCTCTTATGTCAACACTCAGCCATATATCCATAGATTGTCATTGCGCTGCCAGGTTACTCGTTGACATGCTCTGTGATGGAATTGGCTGCTAAAAATCTAATCAGTGGCACCGTGCATCTCGTGTATGCCTTGATGTACGTCCTGTTCCTGGCATTTGGTATCGGTTACGGATGTTCTATTTGGCGGCTAGCCCATCCAGAAGCGATCATTAATGTTCTTGGCGCATGTCAAGAAAGCATTAATCCTTGGTGGACGTTTCTCATCTTACCCTTAGCGACTATTGGCTTTGGCGTTGTCTACGGTGCCAGTCCAAATCAATGGCTGCCCATGGTTGGCGATAGCGCTGCAGGGTATGCAGTCTATTACTTTGTTGCGAAATACGCTGGCTCATCCTCTGTGGTCACACCTAGTGCAGGTGCCTTTGTATTGGGATGTTGTGGTAATTTGTATGCTCGTTTGACTAAGCGCTTAGCTTTTGTCCCCATCATGGGTGGTATCATTATTCTCGTACCAGGAAGTATTGGTGTCAAGGGCGCAGTTCACCTCTTTGATGGCTCCAACAACGGAAGCGGCAGCGAATTTGTATTCCAAGTGCTGGGTATTGCTCTCTCTTTGACATTGGGCCTCTTTTTGGCTAATCTTGTGATTTACCCAACCGGTAAAAAGAGATCTGTGTTTCTGGGTTTTTGAGCACTGTCCAGGCAAACTGTAGTAGAATCTCCTCCACTAGATATACCCTCATTTTCCATCCATTCTTTCATAATATACTCATAGATCAATATTCTCATTCAAGAGAATAGCTAATAAATAATTATAGATACCTTTTTGTTTATCAAATTATCACTACGCATTGGTCTAATACGGTGCTAGCGGCACTTGGTCTCGCCTTTGCAGAGCAATGGGTGCCAGATGCTGTCCAATATCGATCAATAATATACAATAAGTTCATCTTTCCCATGGATGCATGATTCTAATAACAAGCGTATATTTATTAACTTGAATTGCAGCTTTATCATTGCTCGAGTTTCAGGATTTCACATACAATCGAGCGACTCTACATCATAATTGCATAAATCCAGAAACCTAACAATTTACACTCAATCATTCGATAATATGACGTTCATATCATGCTAATCATAGGGAAAGGCATTTAGGTCAGCCAGCAGCAATGCCGCCACCAAGATTAATTCAAACTCAGTTTTATTTCTGTTCAAGATTGGACAGATTCTGTCTTTTTTCGACTTCTTTAATTCATTTTGTGATATTCGACTATATGAAATGTGGTTTTCAGACGATGCTTCCTAATACATTCTTGGAGCACTTTTCATAGCGCTTCCAATGGTGCTATATGTAATAAATGTTTTGAATGAACTTATTGAGCAATTTAATAAAATTTGAAATGAGGTTTTTAGCGAAAATAGCCAGATTTTGCATATGAAGACCTCATAAAAGTGGTTTCAGAGGCTGCTTTGGATCGAGAGAAACATTTTGAACTGACATGTACCATAGTAAAAGTCTTCATTTTCAAGGTGAAAAACGCGATTGTTTGATTTTCGTAAAAAACCTTGAGGTACCCCTCATGCTTTTTGGTCGATTTTTGGCCATGTTTTTTTTTGGCCCAAAAAGTTGAGCAAAGGTGTCAAGAAGTTACTACTACCCAAGTACAATTGTTTGGCGTTATTCCGGTGGCTCAAAAAGGCCTACATGTCAAGATATGAAGGCTTAAAAAATGTCCAATTTGGTTATGCTTTGCTTTATGGCTTTTATTTACATGGCATGAATCACATCTTTAGTAGCTAAAGTTTTCTGGAAAGGCAGTTCTGCAGCCTGTGCAACTTGTAATTCGAATAGGAGGCACATTGATTTTGGCAAAGCTGATTCATGCAAATTTTGATGCAATATGTTGCTGGTAAGCTTATTAACAATGGAAATGAAAACCCGAATTTGCTGCTTGTATAGTTGACATATTCTGACATACTGTTTGTGTTTTTTGTGAAGGGTGAATATTAGTAAAAGAAACAGGCTGATTGCCCATCACGAGTCGTTATTATATACAAGTGCATGGGGCTAATGGGCTCATTGTTGATGCACACTCTTTGCAAGGATTGCTCAAGGTCTAAACATGATATTTTGTTGTCTAAAAACCGATGCCATCATTCCTGTCAAAGTTGATTCTTTAGTGTATTTGTATGAATTCTCCTAGATTGCAACTAATGCTATTATACATTGATACATCTCTTGGCGACACTTCAAGATTAGACACGAAAGATTTCAAGACCTCATATAACCAAAGCTTGGTATAGCAATGTTCAGATGATAAGGCTGCTCAGCCTTTCACATTTTGATCAGATACGAAATGTGCTGAAAATCGTATGTTTGAAGTGTTAACCACATGTAGACTATACTTATAAATTGATTAAACTATATTTTAGACCCTCAATACATGGTGTAACAAAGAATACGACAACAATCCGTACATTTATAGTAAATCAATCAAACCCTCAGTCCACTTTTTGTCCTGTATCATATAGATGAATGTGTCATTGTTCAAGTTAATTTGAAACCATATGGCTATTGAAGCGGAGTGGGCCCTAACAAAGTGTTGTGTAAATCGTACCATTGTAAGCGATGTTGTTGCAAAGCCGTGGCTCGTCTACGCTAGATGCCAGAGAAAAGTTAGATGCATCCTCTCTTACTATCTACACAATGTTTATATAGTGTAGTGTCATCGCAGTGGCTCTTCGCCAGGCCAGAAAGCATTTACAGGTAAAAGATATGCAATGATGGCAACATTTGGCTATCCATCGGACAGCCATACCGACGGACCTTTTTGTTTCGTGCAAATTTAGTCTATATATACTTGCCAAAGGTAGCTATATTATCTTATCATCAACAAGATGTCCATCAATGCTACTATTTCCGATGATGTGAGCATTCAAGATAGTGTACACATCCTGACCATTGTCTATTTTACATCCCGTAAGCAATGATGGGGAGCACAACAACGAGATGACATTGAGAGAGATGGAGCGAACAATCATCTTTTAGGACTTGACCGATGATCCCGAACATTTCTTCAAGACAAATGTGTTTGATTGAGTTTTGATAAGAAACAATAGAGTTTATAGGTATAAATAGAGGGCAAAATCCATGCCATCTTCAATTCAGCTCATCACAAACAGACAAAAGGAAGAAATGACTGGAAGAAAGACACTGACTGTACCTGAAAGACACAATCAATCTCACATCAGCTTTGTTGAAGGCTGCAAAGGTGCAGCTTATGGTGTTGGCATCGGTGTTATTGCTAGTGCCTTATCATTTCGTTTCTCGCCTGCTTTCAGAGCCTTAAGCAGACCTATGCAATACAATATGATCGCTTCTGGTGGTATATCTGGCTATATGTTGGCTTCTGAGCGTGCTGCCCTCCAATATAAGAACAAGACATTGGGCTATGTTGACCACAAGACAATGGACCATCGTGCTTATCAAAGCTACAAGGCTTTACCTCGTACTTCTCGTGAAAACACCATGCGCTTCTTGAATGATCATCGTTGGACCCTCTTGGGGGCTACTTGGGCTACATCTATGGCCGGTGCTTATGGCTACAGTTTCAACGTCAATAAGCATTTGAATTTAAAGCAAAAGCTCTTCCATGCCCGTATCTATGCTCAAATGATCACATTGGCCGCTTTGATGGTTTCTGCTGGTTTATCTTTCTATGTTAATGAACATGATAAGAAATTGTTGAAAGATATACCCGAAGGAAAGCTTCGCGCTGTTCTGGAATTGCCTCATGTTGGCCAACAAAAGCAAAGCATGATTTAGAATTGCTCATTTGTAAAATACAACACTCCCCTCATAGCATCATCACTACCAATAAACTCCATATCATACATACTCTTATCCCAAACATCTGCTTGGCCCGCAATGCCTTGTTTTGAGTCAGCTGTCGCAAAACTTGCCTTGGATAGTATTAAGAGCTGTACGTTACATACAGTAATATAGTCTGTGACACTTGCTGAGCAAGTCAATCAGTGTACTAGGCTGTCTCAATCTCTTGTTAGAAGTCTCTATTCCTTCTCTTTTCATCCATGCCGTTTAAACATTTCGAAAAGCTGGTCAACAAAAGACAACAGTTGAAGGGTCTGGCATACCATTACCACAATTAGAACTGCTCTACATAAACTCGACAAACTATCATTTCACAATAGTAGAGACGAAATTCGGATAGTGCTCAACTCCATCTCAACTAACGATCTTACATGTTCTCCCTTCAAATACATTGCCAGCACCTCAAATAGATACAAAGAGGATTTGATTTGCTACAACATGACAAATGCCAGCTATATATAGAGACTTTGAACTCTTTTACAAAGCTCTTTCCTTCAGTACACAGCTGAATCCCGAAACTCACAGAGAGGCTCCTGTTTGTAACGACAGCTATGATGCAGCTTTAGACCTCTATTTTACTAATGTTTTACGATTGAAAAATAGTATCCATCGCGGCGTGGGAGCATACGATCAAGACGCATTCGAAAAACACTTTGGACTTACTTGGGAATAGTAACGTCCAGAAGACATACTATCAGCGTTTTTAATAGGCCTGCTCTCATAATAATGAGGGCTATCTTCAATGGCTCTATTCTCTGAATTCATCACATTGCCAAAATGAAATAAAGAGCCCCCCCCCCAGTGACTTATATATAAGCACTCACTTCATCAATGTTGTTCTAATCAAAATAATACCATTCACTACCATGTATGTCTACAACGCCCTGCAAATCAAGCCTGAACTTGATCAATATCGAACACATAGATGGCGTCCACTGAGAGAGCTACTCGTCAATATAAGAGCAATTGAAAATTGCACATTTGATAAAGCCGAAGATAGAGAAAAAGCCAGACGTCAACTAGATGCTGTTTATATCAATGGCGTATCCGCACCTGCTTTTGATGTCAATTTAAGATTCCCACCTCGCAAAGCCATGGTCAACATCACTCTGGAGCTTTATGCAGCTATAGCCAACAGCATCTATGGGCTCCTTCAGCATGGCGATGTTTCTAATCCTCAACGCTGTGCACATCTGGCTCCACATTTCTATGTTCTCATCCGAGAATTCAAACGTCTTTTAGAGCTTAGAGTTGGTGTCTATACAAGAGAGAGATTTGAAAGTGAGTTCCATCTAGAATGGAGAGAGTAACCCGTACATTTTGTATAGCCAACTGCCAATTAGACTAGATTCGCCAAAGTAATAAAGCTCCTTCCATTCAAACATGAAATGCTTGATGTTGCATAAATCAACCAATGTGAATGTGACTGGAGACCACGCATACTCAATCGCCAAACTAAAAAAAAACACACCTGTTTACGTACGTGTACATTTTGCATTTCTTTTCTGTTTTAGACACATTTTACAATCATGAGTGATCATAGCGACTTATTGAATCAGTTTGTCAGCATGACAGGAACTGAAGCAGCTCAAGCACAGTTCTACTTGGAAGCAAGCAACTGGGATTTAGAGGTAGAATAGTGTTTATTTGACTCTGCAATGCGATGCTAACAAATCCATCCTTACTCAGATGGCTGTGAGTCAGTTCTTTGACAATGCTGGTGGTGCTGATAAACAGCCCTTTCAAGAGCAACAACAGCAACAACCTTCAGAGCCTTTTGCTCCTAGATCCAATGTATCATCAGGCTCAGGCACTCCCACCAAAAGAAAAGCTGCTGCTGCTGGCTCGTAAGTTGATGTGCCATATTGGCGAGAAGCCCATCCACTTAACACACCCATAGATCCAAGATTCGCACATTGAGTGATATCAACTCCTCTGGCCAAAACAATGATTCAGATGATGATGAACATGAGAATTTGTATGCCGGTGGTGAAAAATCGTATGTATATGATGGTCAATTTGAAGGATTTGTTTTAATGGAATACGGCACAATAGTGGTATGGCAGTGCAAGGTCCTAATAAGCGTGGTGGCGCAAGCGGCAGCAACGATAATAGCTTGGTTGATCAGATCTTGAAGAAGGCTGCCGAGTAAGTATCCTATACGATGAATGCATACATTCGTTATTAATACTTATTGGCAACAGAGGTGGAGCTCCAGCGGAAGAAGAGCAAACTCAATCTCAAAAGAAGCCTGCTTTCTACACTGGATCAGGATACAGATTAGGCAGTGAGGATGAACCTTCTACATTAGCTCAACCTGCTACTTCAGCTTCTCCTACTGCTGAAAACGATGATGAAGAGGATCTTGAGCCTGTAAGTTGATCAAAGGAAACGGCGAATGAATGCGGCTGTTCATAGTTGGTATTAGGTTACTCGTCATTTAACATTTTGGCGCAATGGCTTCAGCGTAGATGATGGACCACTGTACTTGTTCAGCGATCCTGCCAATCAAGAAATGCTGACAGCTATCAATAGCGGGTAAATATATACACCATGTTGGAAGGGATTTGGCCTAACAGCTCTATACAGTCGTGCACCTTTACATTTGCTTAATGTGCGTCATGGTCAACCTGTGGAAGTTCGTGTAGTCAAGCGTATCGATGAAGATTATACTCCTCCTCCCAAGGCTCCTCCAAAGCCATTTGAAGGTACTGGTAACCGTCTTGGAAGTCCAGCAGCATATGCATCGCCTAGTCCCGCACCAGGAGCTTTTCCAAGCAGCTCAAATGCAATTGCACCCACAGTAGATGAAAGTCAGCCTACTACAAGTATTCAAATTCGTCTTGGCGATGGATCCAAGATCATTGCCAAGCTGAATCACACACATACCATTGCCGATGTTCGCCAATACATTGAATCGTAAGTATGGATGACTAATGAGCAGGTGTTGATTATTAATCATATTTTGGAGTAGTTCTCATCCTGCTTCAAGACCATACATTTTACAAACAACCTTCCCTGTCAAGGAGCTCCAAGATAACAATCAATCCATCAAGGAGGCCGGTTTATTAAACAGTGTCATTGTTCAGCGCTATCAATAAATAAAAGAAAAAAAGGTCATCTCCCTTGCTACAATGAGAAAGACGCTCAGGGTATGTTTAGGAGTCATAAATGGTTTTATTTTTTGCATTTAAATTTTATATACATAATGGAGGGAAAAACTACATAAAATTAAGAGAGGGGTTTTGTCTTGAAGTAAAGAGGGTGAATAAGTATAATACGAGTCGTATTACAGTGTTATTCGAATGAAATGAGGTAGACGAAGTGCATCTTGATTAGTAAAAAGTGGGGTGGATGTCAATATCAATAATCATATAATAAAGGGGAAATGTCTACCCAAGAGCTGACACAAATATATGCAAGCAGAAATTATGCTGTCGTTTAAAATTTTCTAGACAGATCCAGTCGTTAAAAGCAAATACAGTAGGTGGAGTTGTACAAATTTTCTAGTAGGTGCTACCATGCAGATTATTCAGCAAAATCTTGCTCATCATAGTCGTGCTTTTGGACCAAATGGCGGTTGAGAGCATCTCTACGGCTGAAATGAGACTTGCATTCAGAGCAGTTGTAAGAGCGTTCACCACGATGGACAGTAGCAAGATGACGATCTCTATCATGACGACGATCAAAGCTCTTGTTACAACCTTCATGAAGACAGTCAAATTCCTTGACTCTGTTTTTGTCGTGAGTCTTCATATGAGTTGACAAGTTGTATCTTCTCTTGGACATGTGAGGACACAAAGGGCACTGGAATAACTTGGATGGCTTGTTTTCCTTGGCTATGGTAGCGTCCTTCTTGGCAGAGGAGGTCTTGGTTTTCTTGGTAGATGGAGCGTTTGAACTTGCTGCGGTAGATTCAGCAACCTTTCTCTTTCTTGATTGCTGTTGCTCTGCATGCTTTTCATCTTGTTTGTCATGTTGTTGAGCTTCTTCATCAACGACATAGTCATCGCTATCATCTTCGCTAAGGGGAGATGAGGGATCAAAGCCTAACAGCTGATCCAGAGAGATGTCTTGGCTTGATCGAGTATCAGTATTCATGGATTGTTGAGATGAATTAAGTGGAGGAAACAATGAATCTGAATCTTCCTCGGTCACAGTTTCCAATTTAACTACGGGAGATGGCTTTGATTCTGCGGCAGGCAGAGAGGGGTAAGATAAATATGGGGACTTTGATTTGTCAATGACCAAAACGCTTGGGTCACCATTGAACTTGAGTGGATCATGTGTCAACTTGGCAATGTCACTATTCTCATGACCGTCCAAGTATCCAGCAATGAAGACGTCCTTGGAATTGTTGTTTTGTTGGTTGGTATCAGCAAATGAAGCATACATCAAGTAGGGTGAGACGTCTAATGCAGTGTCAAAGAAGGGTGGTGTGTCAGCACTGAAATTGTCAAGAAAGGGTGTATCCATGTTTGATGATTCCAAGAGAGGAGTAACCATTGCAGGTGATGGTTGATAATTGTTGTTCATGTTCATGTTCATGTTGAAGTTAATGTTATCCATGTTATATTGAATTGGATTGTAAGTGAACATAATGTTTAAATCTAGTATGATAAAAGTGGTAAATAAAAGAAAAAAATAAAAATGGAGAAATCGAAAACTATCGTCCTATTTATATTAATTTGGGATTGATCGAAAATAGCCAGAATCAAGGGGGGTTTCCAGGAATTTGTCAGCTAAATGCTGCAATGTGACTCGTGGATGGTCGCCATGGCAACCAAATTTTAACCAAAAAAGGTAACTGTGAATCAATTTTGAAACTGTAAACGCTTGGATTTAGGTAACTTTGACGTGGCCATTCGGATTGAGTTCATTTCCATCAGACATTGGAGTACAATATCATGATTGATTCCATAATGAAGTAAGCAACAACGATAGTGCCGTTGAGTGTAATATACCCTTGCTGCATATTCAGTTATCAAAAATGTATTAATAATCCTTGGATTGATAACCATCCTTAATTGTTTGTGTCACAAATGGAAGAAAAAATTTCTTTTTGATTCATAATGAAGCCCTTCATACGGGTGTGACCCTGTTACCATGGCAACGAGCTATTTAGCTTTTACACCACTCATTAGTGCGGTTATCAGATTTTCACTTCTTGACTCCTCATTGATATCTGCTACATTGGATACTATTTTTGAAAACATATCAACATACTACATTAGCATTCTCATAAATGAGGAAATTTGTGGAAGCATCTGAATGGTTCAGATGGTTTTCAAAACAAGACATCAAAGATTAGTTTTGGTTGTGAATCTATCCCATTTTAGCCTTCATTCATGGCTAAATTTTTTTTCTGCTCCTATAAACGGCAACTAGTATTACGTTTTGACCCTTTCCGAAAATGAAATTGACTCATACAGCATTTGAAAGTCTTGGTTTGAAATCGAGAAAAAAAAACCGATGAAGATTGATAGACGATTGTATGCCAACTTGACACAAAGAGACCTCTCCATAAGTATCATTACCCTACCACTGGGCCATTCAAAGTATTTGAAGAACTAAATAGGGCCCAATGACTCTCAATCACTCCTAATTCATTTGATTAATAATTAAAGCTGTCCAGATCAGAGTCGATTTTCGAGCACCGATTCCATTGATTGCTTCCATTTTTCTGTAAATGGCAATCATTGTTCTCGTTCATTCCATGATTTGCCATCGTTTCAGATCGAGAGGATATAAGAAAAACCGATGAAAAGGCGATCCCTATAGGAGAAACTACAACAGACAGAAGTGTACATTTGGAGGTGATTCGTCATTTGCTCTATTAAGGTATTACATGTGCGCTTGCGTGTGCATTTGTGCGTGTGTGAGTGTGCGCTTGAACGGATCAAGTTTGTCCGTGGGGCCGCGCCACACACTCTCATCGCCCCTGGGAAATCTGTAATACACTGATTGGCTTATAATAAGCCTCTTTCCATTATGCATTTTCTTGGGGTATCACATACTGTTGGATCTGTATAAATGTGACATAATTTTCACGAGCCAACTTGTTTTCACTTGGCCAGGTTTGTGATCTGTGGAAGATCTTACTTTCATGCAGCAGAGCTTGTTGCCGTGCATCGAGATTTGTTTGGGGATTTGACACCAACCAATGTGCCGGTATCCATGGTTCATAATAATGATGATGACAGGTTCGATCGATTCCTGTAAATCGATACATCGTGCCGTTTGCGCTGAGCCAAGTCTCATAATATTAACTCTGAAATTTGCGGCTGTATGAGCATCAGAGAACGGTTCAAATCATCGAGGATGTAACTCTTAAGCGCATACATCACCTGATGAATAAAAAAATTGGTGGACAATCTATGTCTACTCAAATAGCTTGACTCCATATTCATATTGTAACATTCTTTATATCTGAACTTTCCATTGAATTCGTCGTGCAATTTGACACTGCAAAGAGGATCTCTATACCAATATGCAGGTTGAAATGGCACACGTTTCAGGCTCCGTCCAATTGTTACAATTCAATGATACGTTTCAAAGTTTTGTACCAAAAGGAGTAACTTAACATTGCTGCAACTGCATCAATTTAAAAGATGGAATTGTAAAGATTTGCGCCAGAAATTTCCTAAATATTGTCTTTCTAATAGTAGCACTTTTATACCTATAGCTTGTCTGTAGAGTACTTAATTTTATTTTGAAAAATAGTCTCCAAAAAGTAACTTTTTAGCTTCTCATCTGAACTTTGAAGGTACAAAAAAGATACGTACAGCAAGCAAGACTAGTATTAAATGATAGATTATGCTTTTCTATTGCTGTGAAGTTAATTTTTTGCTATGGATTTCTGAAATCGATGTTCTATGCGTTTTCTTGTTTTTCAGTGGTATATGCTGGGAGGCTTTACAAGGTCTTTTCTTGTTTAGACTTGCATTGACAACGACCATAGCTCAAATTTGACTTGCTATCATTCGTTCAGTCGTATTTATATTTGGTCATAACATAATCGACGGCACAATACCGTGTTAGGATGCAACCAGTAATTAATAGCGTTTGTTTGGCACTTTTACAGCTTGGAATAGTTCAAATAAGACTGACTTCTCTTGAGTGGTTTATTGGACTACTAGAAACCCTCTCTAACCCCCCTCCCCCAAAGATACTCATTCACTCTTGTCTTCCCTCAGACCTGACAGAATCGGTTGATATATGCTGAAGGCCCTGATACAACATGACACCCTTTCAGTGTTACCCTTCGTGTCACCAGCTGTATTGTTTATGCATTTCATTTACCTTGATTAGGCAATGGATCGATGAAAAAGTATAAATTTAAACGTCAAAATAGACTCTTGCAAGGTTTAAATAGTTTGATCAAGCTCTTGTTGTATCAAAATGCGTCTTTTTCGTTTATTCATTATTCATGGGTAACAAGCAGACTGAGCTAAAGAAGAGAAAAGCTACTACGACAGTGCCAAGCAAGGAGCTATCTCACACACAGGAGATACATGAGGACATTGACGCCATCAAGAAGGTACTTGATACAGAGATAGCACCAAATCACTGCAAAAGTAGCTAATATGTGCTCTTACCTGTAGCAGCTGAAATATCAAGATGGCATCAACAATGTCAGCAAGCACAAGATTGCATCGACATCCGTTGCCCTCATGTCGTTCTTCACGACATTCTACATGATATGGTTCCCTGCTCAAGTAGTGTAAGTGAACAAAGGCAACAAATGGATCACAGCCAGTGCCTAAACACCAGCCCAAGTAGATTTGATGAGGTTCATTTTGGCAAATTCGCTGGGTACTATTTGCAACGCACCTTCTTCTTTGATGTGCACCCACCACTCGCCAAACTCATGCTTGCTGGAGTGGGTTATTTGAGTGGGTTTGACGGTGTGTATCAATTTGCAAATATCGGGGAAAGCTATGCTGCAAATAACGTACCGTATATTGCGCTTCGCGCTCTACCAGCTTCACTGAATGTATGTGGTGTAGCATTGATATACAACATCCTAAAAGTGTCAGGGTTCTCTGTATTGACTTGCTTCACAACGGCTACATTGTATCTCTTGGATAACGCTTTTATTGGTCAAAATCGTCTTATCCTACTGGACAGTATACTAATCTTTTATATGCTGACGACAATCTATTCATATATCAAGTTTCGTAAATATAGACACCAGTAAGTCTACGCTGAGCATGATTCACTTTTGCAATGGCTGATTTGTTGGGTATATAGGCCATTTACTCTTCCATGGTGGACATGGCTGGTGGCCACCGGAACAAGCATGGCACTAACCCTAAGGTAAGTGAGTATATCAATCTATCCAAGAGCTCAGGGCTCATATTGTATATAGTGTCAAAATGATTGGGTTGTTTGTTGTAGCTGCTGTTGGCCTGGCTGTGGTGATGGATCTATGGGATTTGTTGGACAAAAGGAAATATGGATTGACTACAGTAAGTAGGCAGTAGTGAGAGAGAGAGAGAGAGAGAGAGAGAGGGAGACAGCAGCGATCTGACAAGCTGAAATGTAGAAGACACTCTTTCAACATCTTGGTGCTCGTGTAGCTGGACTTATTCTAGTGCCTGCCCTTGTTTATTTGTTTTGGTTTTATATTCATTTTGCTATCCTCAAGTTCTCGGGACCTGGAGACGCTTACATGAGCACCCGCTTCCAAGATACGCTGACCAACAACCCTCTGCGTATCAATTCACTTGGTAAGTGATAAAAAGAGCACGAGTACGCATTCACATGAGATGTAACAAATGACTAGATATCATGTATAATCAATCCATCAAATTACAACACAAGGAAACCAGAGCATTTCTCCATTCTCATACACTCACATACCCAGCCAGATATGAAGACGGTAGATACAGTTCCCAGGGCACTCAAGTTACCGGTAACATGCAGCCTGATATCAACAGCTACTGGCGTATCAAGCCCACAGGACCTCTAGATGAAACAGCAGCAGCAAAGCGGCCTGTCAAACACAACGACATCATTCAGTTGGAACACATTGGCACAGGACTTGATCTACTTACACATGACGTCGCATCACCTTGGATGCCTACTAACCAAGAGTTCACTACAACGAAATTGCCTGCACGTTACAACGAGACGTTGTTTCGAGTGGTATTGGATGACCACAAAGTCAATCAAGTGTGGTCTACCCTGATGCAATCTGTTAAGCTTATCCATGTGAGGACTGGGGTCGCTTTGTGGTGCAATAATAGAAATTTGCCAGGCTGGGGATTGAATCATATGGAAATCAATGGTAACAAGAAGAGCGGAGAGGAGAAAAACTACTGGGTAGCGACAGATATCCTTGGCTTGAACGGTAAGCTTCATCATTACCAAATTGGCTCGTTATTAAACATAGGGTCATAGCCACCGACATCAACCTCAAAAAGCAAGAAAAGAAGGTCGCCAAGCAGATGGGATTTCTGTCCAAGTTCCTAGAAATACAGATCAAGATGATTACACACAACAATAAATTGACTGGCTCGCATCCGTATCAATCAAGCCCTTCCATCTGGCCCTTGATGTTGCGTGGCATTTCTTACTGGACCAAAGATGACACAAAGAGCCAAATCTATTTGACAGGTAATGTGGCAGGATGGTGGTCTGCTCTAGTGGCCATAGGCCTGTTTTCATTCGTGTCCATCCTGGATATGGCGCTCAAGAAGCGCGAGATATTCATCCTGAGTGCCAGTAAGTGTTTTTTTTTTTGAATCTCCAGTGAGTCTACGCTGATCCAGCATGATAGCATCCAGAATCAGGTTGAACAGGTCTGGTGGTTTCTTTTTACTGTTATGGGCGACTCATTACTTTCCGTTTTATCTGATGGGAAGGTCACTGTATTTGCATCACTATTTGCCTGCAATGGCTTGCAGTTATCTGCTGCTGGGAACCGTGTTTGAATACTTGTTTATTGATGGAGTCAACTCGCCCATCTCCTATCAGCCTACTGATAAGAAGTACACTATCAACCATGCATGTACTACTATCAAGAGTTACATTGCAGCGTTTGTTCTGATTAGCATGCAGTTTATGGTTTATTTGTTTTTATCGCCACTGACTTATGGCACTCCAGGCATGTCGGCTGAAGAGGCCATGAGACACAAGGTGTTGAAGTCGTGGGACATTCAATACGGTAAGTCAACGTGTGTTGTGTTTGGATGGCATCCTTATACTAAAGAGTGTTTATAGCCAAGCATTTTAATTGAGCAACATTATCCACAAATAAACATGACCTCAGTCTACATGTATGAAACTGTTTGCAGTTGATATCACTTGAGTGGGTTTCGAGTATTTTGATTTGTTCCTCTGACAAGAAAACCGAGTTGATTGGATGCGTTTGCTCTGCATAAACTACATGTTGTCTCGCTTGATTTTCCTCCTTCACATGCTTACACAAAAAGATAAGGAGTTTCAATAAAGGTACTAAGCACAATGACGATAGGTATTTAAAAGAGGCATCTGCCCCAAACGAATTAAGCTCTATTTTTTCCCTTTCTTTCAGTTCCCCAACACTATGTCTACTGTTCAAACTGACATCTCCAATGCTACTAACACGCCACAACGGTCTGCCTTTTCTAATTTACTAAAGCACAAAATTGGTAAATTTCATAATGCTCGCAAGAGATTATCCTCACGTAGTAAAAGTAGCCCGGCGTTGATGGATTCCAAGATTCATCCATCAAAATCAAACAAGCCCGTACTCAAAAGACAAAAGTCCATTATCGATGAGATTCCAAGCTGTCAAACCATCCTTGACTTGACGTGAGTATATCATTTGTCATGTATATATATATATTTGCTATTGACACTTTTTTTTTTAGTATTTTAAAGGGGGATGACCTAACGTATGCGACTCGATCACTCATTTCTACGCTCTTTGCTCCAATGAAAGAAGATCAAGATATCAAGTTAGACCGTGTCAGCGGCGCCATGACAAACGCTGTATTTTTCGTTACGATTGGCGATAGTAAACGTATGCTGTTGCGTGTTTACGGTGTGGGATGTGATCAAATCCTGGACAGAAACAAAGAACTCGACTGGCTGAGCCGCTTGTCTCAACTGGGCATCGGTCCCAAGCTGCTTGGCATCTTTGGCAATGGCAGATTCGAAGAATACCTCCCATCCACTACGCTCACTCGTCAAGATATCCGTGAACCTCAGATTTCTACTCAAATCGCATCCCGGTTACACCAACTGCACTCTATTGTTGAAACATTCCCACCTGCTCACAATGAAACATTGGAAGTGTGGGCCAACATTGATAAATGGTATACCACAATCACAACTGAACTGATACCTGCTTTGAGCAAAAACGAGACATGGAAATCTCAGCTAGAAGTACTTGATCTGAATCGATTAGGTCATGACATCCAGCAATGCAAGCGTGTATGTCACGACAGCCCAATCGTTTTCGCTCATAATGATGTAAGTGAATTTCTACAGAGAACCAATCAGACAACTGACCCCCCTGAATCATTATGTCTAGTTACAATATGGTAACATTTTGAAAATTAACGGCACAGATGAACTCGTCGTCATAGATTTCGAATATGCTGGATACAACCCTAGAGCTGTTGACATTGCTAATCATTTCTGTGAGTGGATGTACGATTATCATGCCAGCGATTCTGCTACCATGCATTTGGATCAGTATCCCTCTTTGCAAGAACAACATATGTTCTTGGCATCCTATCTGCACACACAAGATCAGTCGCTGGTGATGGAATTGCAAAAGGAAGTAGATCAATGGAAGATGGCTTGTCATTTGTTCTGGGGATTATGGGGTTTGGTCCAGGCAAGTCAAAGTGAAATCGATTTCGATTACTTTAATTATTCTGTCCAGAGAATCAATGAATTTAGAGCTAATCTTGTACAATATTGTAAATGAATAAATCACATTTGAAAACTGTAACTGCAGAAAAAAAAAAAAAAAAAAAAAAAAAAAGTAGCTCGGGAAGCCACCCCCCTCTATTTGATTTCCAAAATGTCTTTTGAGCAGAGCGGTGCAACAAAAAGTCCAAGAAGAATCTGCAGGTTGCATCTGCTGCATGTACATTCGATACCCCAACAAGGCCCCAAAAGAGTTCAAACACTGTTAGATGTAAACGATCCCAACAACCATTGCCGTATTTGCCAAACGAGATACAGCTCAGAATGAGTCTGTCGCCAGCATCTTTGAAACACAACAACATACCAAATGAAGCCTCCCTTCCGCTACCTAATCCTCATGATCCAAGCCTTTATTGTAGTGTTGTGACATGACCAAGAAATTCCTGGCACTTTATCTAATACAATGCAAATACATGCATCAAAGGAAGCTAAATCATGCATCTATCATAAATGTCAGTTCAGTGATTAATATCAATAGTCTTGATTTTGTATTGTGCACAGTGTAAACGCTGTTTCCGAGGCAACTTGCGAGTCGTTCAAAATTCATTTATAACATCATTGCATTGAAAATGAATGAATTATAGTAAATAAGCTCTGGCAGATTGCTGCATATTTTAGATGATAGCAAAATAAGATACTTTCTAGTGTAGCTTGGTGCATTTGTATTTGCATTTGGCGCTGTATGCATTTTTCGCACACAAGTACCAGGCCGAGGCAACCGATAACCAGCTTGTAGCAGTGAATTCGACTCTGCTAGGACTCTCTGCGTATGCATCTGTGGAAGCAGTTTGTATTTGAGCAATAACATACTTGCACTGCCTCTTACCTCTCAAAAATATGCAAAATACAGCGAAAGCTGGCTTTATTTGAACCGTGTGTTCTTGTGTTAGAAACCGTTTTAGACCGCCAGAATAGCACCAAACAATTGCTCTCATCTGGCAGTTACTTTCTGACACCTTTGCTCAGCTTTTTGGGGATCAAAAAAAAAACGGATGAAATTCGACCAAAAAGCATGAGGTACCTCTCATGGTTTTCGTCGAAAATCAAACGATCGCATTTTTGACCTTGAGAATGAAGACTTTTACTATGGCATACATTGATTCAAAATGTTCCTCTCGATCCAAAGTAACCCCAGGAACCACTTTTGTACAACTCTCCGATGCAAATTGTTGACATTTTTACCAAAAACTTCATTTTATATTTTCCAAGATTGCTCTCTATCTTGCTTTGAAACAGTTATTATCATTAGTACCATTGGATGCGTCCTAAAAAGTACTCTAAGAGAGCTTAAGGAAGAATGGTATGATCATCGCAATTTTATAGTTAAATTTTGCAAAATAGAACAAACAGGTCGATCTTACTCAAAGTTTATCCAATCTTGGCAATCCAAAAGGCCGGAGATTCAACCAGGGTTAGCAGCCCACCAAATGCTTTCCTGATGAAGACAAGCGATGTTTTTTGAGCATTGTTGAAGAAGAAAATTGCTCATCAAAAAAGATACAGTAGCTCATTGCCTATTACTGCTTGTTATAATAGGCATCTTGACATCTGATCACTATAGCTGTTGCAAGTAGCTTATCTTAATGCGAAATGCAAGATCATCTACCTTATTTACCATTTCGTCACAAAGCATGAGCGTTCTCATGTAAATTCGTTATTATGAGGAGGTTTTCTTTCTCAAATCAAAAAAGCAAACAAATGCCAAAATACTCTTTCCCCCCCCCCCCATATACAAAGATGAATACCAAATTTTGTGGTACATTGACCAAGTCAATTACATCAGATTGAGCAGACAACGAGCGCTTTCTTCCCCCCATTAGTCTATGCAATGTCTACTTTCTAAATACTTCACATTGACGTATTTTTGGTAGCATGTCCCTGAGGTTTTCTTAGTTTGCTCTGTTCTGTTGTACCTGGAAATGATTTAGAAACTAGTGTAGCAAATCAATGTGTGCGTGTGTGCTGAAGAACAGGAATTGACATATTTCATGCCAGCACTGATACCTGGATGGATTGACCACCAAACTGACAAGCAGCTATACCATCAACACTGCTTTGTAACGCTGAATACGATACGATGGAAGGTTTCAAATTTTTGTTGCAACATGGAAACTGCAAATTATATGCGAATGCAAGGCCTTAGTTCCAAACGACTACAAACATTCCCAATCGAAAATGCCATCATCTCATGGTGCGTTGTTGTGGCAAATACTGAGTTTGAATTGTCCAACATTTAATGTGAGAAACTTATGCTCCCTGTGGATAGTATATATATATATATATATAGCTTTCTTTAGTTTCTGTGTTTCTTTTTCGTTTCTTCTTCTTCTCCTCTATACAAGTTACCCACTAGTTCATTTATAATGTCAAACAGCAGCAAGAAACAATACCAAGTCGTCGTTCAGACCAACAACTTGAAACAGTAAAATGGCAGCAATCAAGAGACCACTTTCTTGCAGATAGCTAATTTATGCATTCATTTTTTTTTTTTTTTTTTTTTTTTTTTTTTTTTTTTTTTTGCTCCAACATTAGAATACCTGACTTTGCTAGAAAGCCTGTGTTGGGCTTCTCTACCTGGTCATCACAATTGCTGGATGATGTTCCTGGTTATGGTGGAAAGCATCTCAATCCATGGTATATTATTCCTCAGGACAGACAACGTGTGTGTGTGTGTGTGTGTGCCATGAATGTCTAACACGACTACTAGGTTCAATGAACAACAAATCAAGGATATTTCAGACACCATGAGAGAAAAAATGCCATCCTACGAGTACATCAATTTGGATTCTGGCTGGTGCAACTCTTGCGATGAATACGGACGCTGGGATGTTCGAAAGGATGTCTTTCCTAACGGTTTACGGCCTATTGCTGATCACTTGAAGAAAAATGGTCATAAACTAGGCTTGTATATTTTACCTGGTATTCGACAAGACGGTGCGGATAAAAAAAAAACCATCAAAGGAACAACGCATACACTGGATGAGCTGGTGCCTTCCAGAAAAGAGGGCTGTGGATTCAAGGGAACGACATTTATGCCTGATGAACACAACGAACTAGTGCAAAAGTACTATGATTCCATTGCCGATCTATTTCACGAGTGGGGTGTGTCCTTTATCAAGCTGGATGCTGTGGGTCCTGGCGGTGGCAGCGAGTACTATCCTTTCACAGCGCCTGACAATCGAGCCTGTACGCAAATGATGCACAATGCATTCAAACGGTACGATATCTGGCTGGAAATTTCATGGCAAATTGATCCAACCTATGCAGATGAATGGGCTCAAATCTCCAACGGTGCTCGTATTTACGTGGACATTGAATCCTATTCTACCAAAAGCATGACCTCGTCACATCGTATCATGCAACGCATCACACCGTGCGAGAAATGGGCAGACACATGTGTGGTGGGCAGTGATTACGGATTTTATATTGATCTGGACGTGGTTCTGGTGGGGATGACAGTCAATGGCAAGTGTGTGGATGGACTGGACAATGATGATGTACGTCAAACCTGTATCAGTTTCTGGGCCATTGTGTCATCTGTGTTCTGTATTGGTTCCGATCCAAGAGCTATTCCCGAAAAATACCTCGAGTGGTACAACCACAAGGAAATACTGGAAATTCATCAAAGCGGAGTCATGGCAAGACCTATTGGATCTGGTAATGTGTGGCAGAACAGAAAGCAAGTGTGGTGGAAAAAGTTGAAAGACGGGCGCATCTATGTCTGTCTGATCAATGCACATACATACATCTTTATGCTAGGTCTCTCTCACGAGGTGACCGTCAATTTCCAGGATATCGGTCATTTCAAAAAGGCACAACTCAAAGATGTATGGACAGGCGAACATTTAGGCTTATACGATGACAAGTACAGCATTGTCTTGAGAGCAGGCCAAAGTCAAATGCTGCTACTAACACCTGCTGCTTGAATTCAAGCAATACTCCTATACACCTATTTATTTGCAATAAACACTGCTCTTATTTGTATATTTGTTTGATGATAAAAGCTGCTACATCCAGGTCCTACATGGCGAGCAATGTGGAAATCAGTGATAAACCCAATAATATATATATATATATATATACGGTAGTCTCTTACCTGCCAATATTGCATATGTGCACTGAAAGCACTCAAGTATGGATTCTCTAATAAACCCTCTTGTATGCAGTAGTCCACTCTTCCCGTTGCATTCAGCATCTTTAGCTTCTGGGCGCCTTGAGAATAGGGTGTTGCGTTGGCTGTGGGCAGTGGTATAGGCGGCGACTTACGAATAGACGATTTGCCCTTGATGCTGCTGCTACTGCTGTTGTTCTTGTACCTGAAATCTGTTTTGGAGAAGGCGTGTGCTGGATCACTGTTGGATCTAATGCGAGTCAGGCGATTGATGGCAGTGTCATCCTCCTCCGTTTCTTTGGCAGAAGGTGTTGCTCCACCATCATCACTGTCATGCTGGTACACATCATCTTCTGCCGCCGGATGTGCGTCTTCATAGATTTGTTGTCTTGATAATCCCAAACCACGCATAAACAAGTTTGTCGTCAATCCCATTTTGAATGATTCGTACATGGCACCTGCTCGATTCGCAATACCAGATCCGACATTGAAACTGGCGTCAATCACACCCTTTAAACCGCCCTTCATGTAAGGAATGGGTTCAGGCTTCAGTTTAGCAGTGTAGTGTCGCGCAATAAGAGGTTCAAGTCGGTAAGCAACTGGATCTGCTTTGTGAAATATGTTGTACAAATTGTCTACTGCAGGATAACAGAAATTGATGGATGTGGGTGATGGTGATTTGACGTCGGAAAGGGCAGCATGAGCATCTGACAACGATTTGCGCGATGCAATTTTGAATCCTCGTAATAGTAGGATGACGCCCAGTGGGGATCCAGCTGCAAAAAAGTTTTGTACTGGAAAGGTCAGTGGCGGTAGCTTTCTATCGTTGGTTTTGATGCTTGGTATAGGGTGCTCTTCTAACGGCTGTCTAAGGTGATCTGGGGGTGTGGAGGGTTGCAATGTCAGCATATCAAAGGCCAGTAAAGACTAGTCATCGTAGATCATTAGTAGAGCAATTTACAAACATACGCCCTGGCATACTCACCCCGAGCGAGTGGCCAAATATGGACACTTTGCCCTTTTCAAGGAATTCAGGGTTTCTGTTGCCAAATAGGCGGTACACTCTGTTGATCTCTTTGGAGATGATCTGTGTCATCAATTCACGGTATCTAGGTGTCATATACAAGGGCACTATGTGCTGATTTAGTTTTTCTGACTCAAATACAGCTGTACAGACTACAAACCATCCATCAACACATCGGATACCACAGTTCTGATGTTGGGCACACCATCCAATGTCAATTCATCTAACGTGGGACATCCATCTTCTACGCCCAGAGTACCGAGATCTGCCTCAAACCCTTCCTCATCGTCCGCTGCCATACCAAACTTGATGTCTTGTCTCCACATGATGGGCAGTACCTGAATACCGTTCGTTCTATTGGGCGTACTTGTCGTTGATATGGCTGCAGGATATGCTAATTTAAAGGTCTTTCTCATCACATTGACATCTAGGCGACGTGTTAGTGTTCCCTCTTGTTTTGCAGCCTGGAGTCTATTGATTACCATGCACAAATGTCTGGCCTGTTCTTTCAGACATCTTTTGTCCAACGCCGTGAATGACAAACATCAAATGATCAATCTTTCGCACCTCTTCCTCGCTATTCTCATTATCGTAATCCTCAGCCTCATTGGCTTCCATTTGCTGCTTCTCCTCTTCTTTCACGTTCGATTCCTCATCCGAAGATGAATCTACCTTGTCTTCATCAACCGCCGTGGGTGCTGCTGATTTGGATGCTGTTGCGGATGATGTTTTGGATTTTTTTGTCATCTCTTCCACTGCTGGATAGCCTCGAATCAGACGAGTTCCACCTAAATTCTGCTTGTTGGTGAGTCGAGTGATGATGCTCTTGGCAAACTTGCTACTGGTGCTATTTCTACAAGGACACGTTTGGATCAGTCAACTGACAGAATGGTTGGCTGGAGGGCCTTGTCACTTACGATAACAGCCAAGCATGATTTTCGCCTGTATATACAATGTATTGTCCTAGATATGGGCCCAGTAGGTTCCACTGTTTGTCCACTGGTTTTTGTGCTAATGACATTTCTAATTTCTTTTCTTCGACAGTTGTTTCTGATGCGGTTATGGAGGTGGATGCGGGTGCTGATGTGGACATGATAGCAGTTGTGGAGGTGCTAGCGACCGGAGACGCCGTGCCTTTCGCGGGAGCAATGGATTGCGCTGCTTCATCCTCCATACCAGCAGTAGTAGCTGTTGTTGTTGTTGTTGCAGTAGTATTGGCTGATAAATAAGGCTTGTGTTTACTAGCATGAACATGTTTCAATGACAGCACTTTTTTTACTAATGCTTGGCTCTAAAGTAACTTACTAGTAGCCCAATTCAATTTGCTCGGCAATGTTCTCTTCACAAGGCACCCAACCGTCGCTTTGCATGAACCATGTCGCTCTACGTACCTCATAGCTAGGTCCCTCCCAGTACACTGGACTGATGGTGCGCTGAGTTACATCCACTTCAAACAGATGATCCTCGTTAACAGGCACCTTGGCTCTGACATCATGGTTCTATACAAGGTACGATTCAGCATTTTTGTTTGTTGGTTGATGCAATGCTTATATGAATGCTCTTTCTTTACCTGGTACGCTTTTTCAAGTGCAGCAGAGTCACGTTGAGAAAAAGGAACCCATTTGGATGATAGTTTAAGCTTTGGTGTGGATGGACTGTTTGGTATAGGGGTTTTGTTCAAGGTGGATGAGCTCTTGGCTCTTCTAATTGAAATGGGATCTATTACTGGGTTATCGATAGCATGAAACCTAGAGGGGATGATTGAATTCAACAAGCTCACATCGTTTGATTGAATTGCGACTTACCATCGAGGTACTAATGGTGGGACATCAAGGTCGGGTATCAGGCTCAATGGCCGAGGATTTCTTCTCTGATAGGTAATGTCCTTTTGCTTTGCGTCGGGCTCCAACATGCTGTATAGTACGAGGCGTGAGCAAAAGAGTAAGAAAGCAAAAGAGCGACGTTTTTTTCGCTTTACGTTTAAATTTGTTGTTGGCTCTGTTGCAGCAATTAAATCCCAGTTTATCTTTGCGCATGTATCATCATTTATACGAAAGCCTACTGCCGCTGTTGTAGCGTCAAGGCCTACCAATGGCTGTTTTTGTTTATCACTTGCTGGTAAATGTTTATGATGAGACACCATTCCACATTGTCAACAAAGGATTCCAGCACTACTATTGGGTGATTTGGTCTTACATGATATTCGGCATCAAAACATTTGCAAGTTTCAAAACATGCTGATCAATGACAACAGCATATATCCAAACATTATTGAATCAATCTTGGTGCAGGCAGCATTTCTCCAACACAAATCTTTGATGATCAGTGTTGAAGCTCTCTCGCTAACGTCTGATTCCAAATGCTTTATGCTTGAAGCATGATCTGAACCTCAGTGTGAATGTTCTAATCATTTGGATTCCTTTGGCAATCTCTGCAAATTTCATCTTGATAGCGCTTGTATGTACCTTTGAATTGAGTATTCGATGGCTCCAAGCACCAGAATGGATAGCCCGCTATACAGCTTTGGATGAAATGCCATCAAAGTTTTGGGTAAAAATATAGATCCATAGGATGCCATGGCATGAAATCCGGTCACGAAGGATGTAAATTAGCAAAGCTGCAAAAGCACCCTCTTCTTCTTTCTCTCTTGTACCAAACATTAGTTAAAAATGGGTAAATGGACAGATAAACTCTATATCACGCACTCAGAATGGAGTGGAGAGGTTGGCCAACACTCTGCTTCAGCTGGTATTTCTGGAAAAACAGCATCTTCCGGCTTTAAACGACTCCCATTCTACTGTTGTTCACTTTCATTACAACCTTTCGAGCATCCAGTCTGCACAGCTGATGGAGTCATCTTTGACCTGGTTCACATCATACCCTACATCAAAAAGTACGGCACCAATCCCGTCACTGGTGAGAAGCTCCAGACCAAAGATTTGATCAAGTTGAATTTCCACAAGAACGAAAAGGATGAATTTTACTGCCCAGTTACGTTCAAGGTGTTTACAGATCATACAGCTATTGCAGCCATCAAAACCACCGGCAATGTGTTTGCATACGATACCATCGAGAAACTAAATATCAAAGCAAAGCACTGGAGAGATTTAATCAATGATGAGCCTTTTACTAGAAAAGATATCATTATGATCCAGGTATAAAGATAGCAACTACAGATCCAAAAAGAAACATACGATAATGACACACTGTGGAATAGGACCCTCATAATTTGGAAAAACGGGACATGTCAAAATTTGACTATGTCAAGACCAACAAGAAGGTGGTGAACGTCGCAGAGGAACTCGAAAAACGAAAGCCCACAAACAACATCAATGTCGCTGGAATGGGAAACACTAAAAAGGTATTCGACGCACTGGCCGTCAAAAACAAAAAGGAGGAAGAAGGAGAGGAAGGTAATACCAAGAAGGTGCCTACCACGTTTCATCAAACCAAAGCCAAGCTGCCATACAACGCTGCTCATTATACGACGGGTGAGGCAGCTGAATCATTCACATCTACCGCCATGAGCACATACACACAATCAACAAGAGCCTTGATCGATGAAGACGATTTCATGTACAAAAAGATCAAATCCAAGTCGTACGCGCGTATCATCACAAACTATGGCAACATCAATGTTGAGCTGTTTAGTGACCGAGTGCAGCGTACCTGTCATAACTTTGTGCAGCTCGCTAAAACTGGTTACTATAATGGTGTTTTGTTTCATAGAAACATCAAAAAGTTTATGATTCAAGGTGGTGATCCTACTGGCACGGGTCGTGGTGGAGAATCTATTTGGAAGCGTGATTTTCCTGATGAAATCAAGACGACTCTGAGGCATGATGCTCGCGGTGTGCTGAGTATGGCCAACAAGGGAAAGGATACCAATAGCTCTCAATTGTAAGTACTGTAAATCTTGCGTGATCAAAGAAGGAAACTAATACCGTGCGGAACATGTAGCTTCATCACGTATGCTCCAGCACCTCAATTAGACGGAAAGCACACTGTGTTTGGTAAAGTGGTGGGAGGATTGGATGTGCTCAAAAAGCTGGAAGCCATACCAGTGGACGAAAGAGATCGACCCGAAAGAGACATCAAGATCAAGCAGATCCAAGTATTCGTCGACCCATTTGAAGAGTACCAGACTAGATTGAAAAACAAGCTTGCACATGAAGCAAATAGAGACGCAGAAGACGAAGAAGCACGACGAAAGCGAGAAAAGGAGGATAAAATGGGCTGGTTTGGACCAAGTATATCTAAGCAGACTGGATCAGAGACGACTGCTAGTGTAGGCAAGTATCTCCAATCGGCTACTTCTGTTCCTGATGCGTCAAAGAAGAGAAACGCTGATCATGTGGATCACAGTGCGACTGATGAAGAGGAAATCGGTGTGTCTCAAAAGAAATTCAAGGCATTGCAACAACAATCGCAGCAAAAGAAATCTTCGTACGGAAATTTTGATAATTTTTAGTAATAAAAGTAACACACATCTGAGAGATTTTTGCTACTTCAATAATGCTATCAAGCTTTTTCTGCATCGAAATTATAGTGCTAGTTTGTATGTAGCAGTGATAGACGCCAATTGTTTATTGGGAGTTGTTTATTAATATTCGTCTTGCTGAGAGTGCATTGCCAATTTGACATGTGGTGAGATTCTCTTGTTTTCTAATCAATCAATCACTTGCTTGTCAATCTAGTATTCATTTACTAGCCGATCTATCTCGCTACGCAAGATGTCGGCGTCGCCCTGTGAGCTCTCACCAAAGACATTTTAAATCAGATATAATATTTTGGTAGATCAAGAAGATTTTAAACAACCATTTATCAGTTAGTAAAAGAAAAGCTATATCAGAACCAGGAGGAGGAGAGGAGGTATCTCCCTCAGCATCCTTTTTGCTTACACTGATATCAAGCAAAGCCTATTATCGGGACGATATGAAAGGAAATTCAAGTTTTATGCAGCATTTGTACACCACAGTCCTCCATTTTCTAATAACAGAATTGTCATATCATTTACTGCTGCCGATGCTCAATAATATGGCGACATGAAGCTGATCATAAGTAATTACAGGACTTGTGTAAGGTCTACAGCGACTTTTTTGAGATATTGCCATTGCAAAAGACACATCCATGAGGTAAACCTCCCCAAAAAAGGTATTTGCTCTAAGCAGTTGCCCTTTCAATTCCATGATCCCCATTTAAACAGCATCGCAATCATCATTGTCATCAACAGAAAGGCATTTGGGTCAGCCAGCAGCAGCGCCGCCCGCCAAAATTGATTCAATCTCAGCTTATTTTTTCTGCTCAAGATTGGACAGACTTTGTCTATTTTCGACTTCTTCAATTTATTTTGTGATAATCGACTATATGAAATGTGGTTTTCAGACGATGCCTCCTAATACATTCCTGGAGCATTTTTCAAGGCGCTTCCAATGGTGCTAATTGTAATAAGTGTTTTGAATGAACCTATTGAGCAATTCTGAAAAATACGAAGTAAGGTTTTTGGCCAAAATGTCAAAATTTTGCATATAAAGACCTCATCAAAGTGGTTTCAGAGGTTACTTTGGATCGAGAGAAACATTTTGATTTGATATACACCATAGTAAATGTCTTCATTTTTGGTGTCAAAAACGCGATCGTTTGATTTTCGTAGAAAACCAGGAGGTACCCCTCATGCTTTTTGGTCGATTTTTGGCCATGGTTTTTTTTTGGCCCAAAAAGTTGAGCAAAGGAGTTAGGAAGTTACTACTACTCAAGTACAATTGTTTGGCGTTATTCCGGTGGCTCATAAAGGTCTACATGTCAAAATATAAAGGCTAGAAAACTGTCCAATTTGGTTATGTATTGCTTTATGGTCTATATTTACACGGCATGAATCACTTCTTTAGTAGTTGAAGTCTTCTGGAAGAGAAAACCAGAATTTGCTACTTGAATACTTTGGTTTTGCACTTTCGCTTCGCTACGGTAAAACCCTCATTGAGATTAATATTACCAAATGTTGGATTAGATGCTTAGTTGTCATAGGTTTTGCACCTTTGCTTCGCTACAGTAGAACCCCTCTATAAATCAATGCTATCAAATATTGAATTAGACGCATTATGTTCTTCCCCCAAAACCCCTCCCCATTGCCGGCTTTGCCGGTGGGTTTATTCACCTTGAGCGGCACACCATTCTTTAAAATTTTGAAAGGATATGATTGACTTGTCTACTTATGTTGAATTTTTTACAGTATATATAGTGACTAGCCGATCTATCTCGCTACGCTCGATGACGGCGTCGCCCTGCGGGCTTTGGCCGATTACAATAAAACTGATTAAATCAATGGTTATAAAGGGTAAAAAAAATATATAGAGTAGTTATATTAGGTAGTATCTGAAAATAGAACTTCAGGATACACCACATTTTCTGTGTGCTTCATATTTTCGGGTAATAAAATAGTCATGCCATTGGCAGATGTTGCTCTTGACATGGCAACATAGAGTTGACCATGAGTAAATACGGGACTCCTGAGGTCCACGGCAACTTTCCTGAGAGATTGACCCTGCGACTTGTTGATGGTCATTGCGAAAGATACTTTAACCGGGAATTGCTTTCTGATCAAAATGAATGGCAATGTGCCAGGCAATGTAGACAAAGTAAAGCGAGGAATCAACTCGACTGCACCTGACTCTCCGAGGATTTTCACCTTGAGGACATACTGTCCAATTTGCTGAATGATCAGCCTTGTACCATTGCACAAACCTCTTTCAGGGTTGAGGTTTCTCAAGAGCATTACAGGAAGACCTACTTTCAACTCCAAAACTGCTGGCGGCAGCCCTGAAGGCGAAAGGGTTTGCAAATACTCTGAGGGATAGGCTTGGGTCTCCGTGTTGGTCAGATCAGACTGAGCTGTGTCAGCAGAGTACAGAGTGACCTTTTCCCCAATCACGTTCTCCATCACCTTGCTGTTAATAGCATCAACGTTGACGTTCTTTGAACAGAGAATAGCTCTTTCCTTGAAGAAATCACTATTTTGCAGAGGACACTGCAGAACATGCTGAGGATAGATATCTTCAATGAACTGATCAAGATCAGTCATCTGCCTCAAAAAAGAGGGCAAAGCAATGCTGCCAATCATGGATGGTTCATACGACATTTTTCCTATCCAATCTGCAAATTGCCTATCTGTGTCATTGGAGTTGGCAAGTCTCATATTCTCAGTCAGGCTCAGCTTTTGTAATTTGGGCCATAATCTTGACGATTTCAGTGAGGCATTGACGATTTCAGGACGGCCACCTTGCCTAACAACAGGTGGAATTTGAGCAAAATCACCGCCAAGAACAACAGGAATACCACCAAAGGTAACTTCATCACCACGACTACAAATATCACGAAGTGTTCGATCAAAAGCTTCAAAGCAATATCGATGCTGCATTGGCACTTCATCCCAAATTATCAATGCTGTCTCTCGAATGAGATCAGCAAGGTCATCGTTCTTCTTGATCGCACACACAGACTGCTCGTGGATGTTGAGTGGAATGGCAAAGCGAGAGTGTGACGTACGCCCACCAGGAAGTAGCAAAGCAGCAATGCCAGAGGAGGCAACACAGAGAACAATTTTTCCTTGGCTTCTATAAAAGTGACAAAGAGTATTGTAAATGAAGGTTTTGCCAGTGCCAGCTGGACCTTGCAAAAAGAAATGTGAGCTGTTGGCGTTGCTGTTGATGGAGGAGGTGATGGTCTCAAATATGTGCTTCTGGGTAGCGTTCATTTGAGCATACTTTTGCTGATACGAAAAGGCTTCTTGATCTTGGAGATATGACATTTCATTGAGTATCAATGAATTGCGCTGTATGCCAGTCATTCTGCTTATCAAGCCATTCCAGTTGAAGAGAGGCAAAGGCAAATTGAACTGACCTAGAGATCTGTCTTGTGCACCAAGAGATGTTTGCAACAGATATAAGCCGTAATCAAGACTTCGCGTTCCATGGTAAAATTCAGCGTCAGGTTGCACGCTGAGCAGCAGCGAATACCCTTTTTGCACGATTGCATGCTCAAGATCATCACAGAAACTTTCACAGAATTGATCCCAAATCTGAACAGGCGATACCAATGAGTTGAACATGAGCGCAGAGACAAACATTGAACGCATTGCGTAGCCAGAGGCAAAGGTAGCAGCTTCTTCAAAGGCTCTGGTCCATTCTCCATCATCTTCGATCAAATGCAGCATCATACAGGCCTCGCGAAAGGTGGCGTACTCGTGATTATTGACAGTTCTCAGATGAGAAAACGACATGGCTCCTCTGACAACTGTGAGCAGCAGACGCAGATAATACCTCTCACCGGCAGCAGGATTGCAGTAATACATGCGCCCAATTGACATTCTACTCGAAGACCTAGGCTTCCACTTTTTTGCATTCTGCTGCCAAGTCATATGTTCAGGGAACTCTTGATAAAGCAACGGTCGAAAACCGGGTTTGCCGTGATTTGCATGGTTGTAATGAAAGTAAGCCATCAAAGTAGAGCGACTCTCTCTCAATACTTTGTCAATTTTCTCCTGTGGCCATTGGGGATCAAAATAAACAGGTTGCTCGTTTTCAAGATGCACAGCAAGTGGAGTAACAGATGGGCTTTCCTCATGCATTGGGAATTCAAACAACCTCCATGCAGCTTCAACAGGACTAATATAACGGCCATTTAGATACTTGGCTACTTCGTTATTCTGAGTTGTTGCTGTGGTAGTGGCATTTGCTGTTTCAGTGGCTGTGGTGGTGGTTGTAGTTTTGAGCGTTGTCTGATCAGAGCCTTTGTAAATATACTTGTTGATGTACTTGATTGCCTGGACGCTACCACATACTTCGACATTTACATGGGCATTGTATTTTTTTGACAAATAAGGGTTGTATGGCACCACCCACTCATTCGTCATGTGGAAATCGCGGTAGACACCCAACTTGTCCTTGACGCGCACCTGATGAGAACGACCATCTCTTCTTCTTCTATAAGTAGGATAACCATCAGCACTGGTCACCGTTACTGGCTGGTAGTTTTTGGGAAATTTCTTTGAGCATACATCATTGCCAAAAGCATCTTGTACCATACACGGAGACTTTGAGTTTAGCTCGCCACATGGGCCATGCATCATATTGCGAGTGATGATTGCATGCAATTCAGGTTCTTCTTCAACATTTGGGATCTCAGCGCAAATGATCTGATCAATCCTCTCTGGCGTATCAAATCTATCTGTTTCTGCATCCAAAAACAATAGCATATGACCGTGAGGGAGACCACGCTTTTGATACTCAATAGTCCTTACAATGCCTTTATAACAGCCAAAGACCTTTCTGTCTTTCAAGTCTTTAAGCAGCTCTCGGTGCTTAAGGTTGAATACTCGAGCAACCAAGTCGGGGCGATCAGCGGCTGTTTGGCCTGGCAACAATTCATCTTGGATCTCCCTCCAGTTTGGGTTGGCAGTAAATGTGATGAATAACGTTGGCTTACCAAAGAATCTAGAGATAGCCATTGCATTTTGATATAGCTGCATCATGAATCGCGGTCCACCAGTGAAGCTACTGGGCAAGATGAACGTCTTTCCCACCTGTTCGAGGTCTGAGTCAGCAGCAGAGGTAGCATCAGCAAGTCCTTTATACACATCAGCGCGAAGATTCGTCTGATTGACTTTGATCCAGTTCAGTTTTGTTTGCTCACAGATTGCCCAGGCATCAATCACATATTGTTGAAATAGACGTCTTGACAAAAAAATGATCTTTGACTCGTTGTTTCTAACATGCAATCGAAATCTGTAGAACACGCCCTGGGTAAGTCGGCTATCTGACACTTGTTGTTGTTGTTGTTGCTCTGCTGGTGTCTCATCTTCTTCGCTCTCAATAATCATGGCATCAGCAGTTTGCGCTGACGATTGCAGTCTTTGGCCCCAATTCCACCCATATTCACCTCTAGGAAAAAGCAAAGCATAATGAAGAGGCATATATGCAGCATGCGTCTCATTGATACGCTTAAACTGGCCTTGAGCCCTGGCCGAGGAATTGCTACGATATGTGATCAAAATATCTCTGAAACTCCTGTCAGAACACTCGTTTGGAATGATGGCAGCAATCTCGTTGACAGTTGGCAGATTTTGAGTGCGTCTGTCCTGGCCAACAACCAATTCCATTTGCATCTGAGGACTGAGCCTGATGTGAGCATTCTCGCTAACACCATCTTGAGCTTGCCTCTCCTCTTCTTCTTTCAGGATTTCGTGAGCATGTTTGTAGATGCTTACAAATGGATTGCCACAAACTACAGGATCAGCAATCATTTCACTCAGTTGCTCAATGATCGTGTCGTCCAATCCTTGATTTCTGGGGTCTGCACAGCGAATCGCAGCGGCATACTCTGGGTCGTAAACGTACAGCTGGCTATACTTTGGCACATTGCTCAAATTTAGTGGTGCTTGCAAGTGATAGAGTTCCCCATGAACACGAACCGGCGTGATGCCGCCTCTCATCTCATTCTCTCTATCCCTTTGGAGCTGCTCAGGCGTAGCATCGGTGCCAAATGATGTAAATGCGAACAAAGTGTTGTATTGTCGCATGTGCTGCAAAAAATGAGAGGATCGAGGATGGCTTCCGTTGATCAAGCTATTTAAAGGCTCGGGAGGCTCTTGCAAAAGGGGCAAGACAGCTCTACCTTTTTTGCAGCAAGCATGAAAGCAGTTGTCGTTTACTCGCTGTTGAACAGCCCTCTCTGCGGCCCAATGCAAAGCTCCACATCCATCACATTGGTTGTCCATTCTGCCCAAATCTGAACGTTGTACTCTTCCAAGTTCTGATACAAACGCTGCAGGTGCTCTTGGTGTTCTTCGATTCGCCAATCTTCTTTGCCTGGCGTAATTTCGCGCTCGTTCCTGAATTTGAGTACAAACAAAATAAACCATTGCGTCTCAGGGTTTTATTAGGCGTTAAAAGCCATTTTACTTACTCGACATGAATCACATTTCCGATAAGCATAGTCTACTGGAAGAGCAGCTCTACAGGTCGTGCAGTGTCTTGTTTGAATAGTAGGAGGCATATTATTACGTACGTATAATAACAAAAAGCAATGTATCAAATTTTTTTTTTGGTGCCTTATATTCTTGGTGGAGGGGCTAAGCCCCCTCCCCCAAACCCCCTCCCCATTGCCGGCTTCGCCGGTGGTTATGCCCTCGTTTGTTCTGGCTTTTAATACTATTAAATTTTAAAAGGATATGATTGGCTTGTCTATTTTTTTTTCATAGTTTTCCAGTATATATATTTTAGACTAGCCGATCTATCTCGCTACGCTCGATGACGGCGTCGCCCTGCGGGCTCTGGCCGAAGACATTTCAAATCAGAGATAATAAAAATTTGGTATATCAAGTAGGTTTTAAACAATGATTATATTCGATTCGAAGATTTTAAAACAAAAAATAGACTTGAAACTTGATTGAGACGACAGGAGTTGGGAGTTACAGACCAACTTTTTTTATACAGCATTTATATTATATAATACTTCTGGGTAGACAACATTCTCTGTCCGAGTCGCATTTTCTGGCAGTAGAATTGTCATACCATTTGCAGATGTTGCTCTCGAGATGGCAACATAGAGTTGGCCATGTGTGAAAACAGGACTCCTGAGGTCTACAGCGACTTTTCTAAGGGATTGCCCCTGAGACTTGTTGATTGTCATCGCAAAAGACACTTTTACAGGGAACTGTTTCCTAGTCAAAATAAATGGTAATGTACCAGGCAATGTTGATAATGTAAAGCGAGGAATCAACTCTACTGCACCTGACCCTCCGAGGATTTTCACCTTGAGGACATACTGTCCAATTTGCTGAATGATCAGCCTTGTACCATTGCACAAACCTCTTTCAGGGTTGAGGTTTCTCAAGAGCATTACAGGAAGACCTACTTTCAACTCCAAAACTGCTGGCGGCAGCCCTGAAGGCGAAAGGGTTTGCAAATACTCTGAGGGATAGGCTTGGGTCTCCGTGTTGGTCAGATCAGACTGAGCTGTGTCAGCAGAGTACAGAGTGACCTTTTCCCCAATCACGTTCTCCATCACCTTGCTGTTAATAGCATCAACGTTGACGTTCTTTGAACAGAGAATAGCTCTTTCCTTGAAGAAATCACTATTTTGCAGAGGACACTGCAGAACATGCTGAGGATAGATATCTTCAATGAACTGATCAAGATCAGTCATCTGCCTCAAAAAAGAGGGCAAAGCAATGCTGCCAATCATGGATGGTTCATACGACATTTTTCCTATCCAATCTGCAAATTGCCTATCTGTGTCATTGGAGTTGGCAAGTCTCATATTCTCAGTCAGGCTCAGCTTTTGTAATTTGGGCCATAATCTTGACGATTTCAGTGAGGCATTGACGATTTCAGGACGGCCACCTTGCCTAACAACAGGTGGAATTTGAGCAAAATCACCGCCAAGAACAACAGGAATACCACCAAAGGTAACTTCATCACCACGACTACAAATATCACGAAGTGTTCGATCAAAAGCTTCAAAGCAATATCGATGCTGCATTGGCACTTCATCCCAAATTATCAATGATGTCTCTCGAATGAGATCAGCAAGATCATCGTTTTTCTTGATTGCACACACAGACTGCTCGTGGATGTTGAGTGGAATGGCAAAGCGAGAGTGCGACGTACGCCCACCAGGAAGTAGCAAAGCAGCAATGCCAGAGGAGGCAACACAGAGAACAATTTTTCCTTGGCTTCTATAAAAGTGACAAAGAGTATTGTAAATGAAGGTTTTGCCAGTGCCAGCTGGACCTTGCAAAAAGAAATGTGAGCTATTGGTGTTGCTGTTGATGGAGGAGGTGATGGTATCAAATACGTGCTTCTGGGTAGCGTTCATTTGAGCGTACTTTTGCTGGTACGAAAAGGCTTCTTGATCTTGGAGATATGACATTTCATTGAGTATCAATGAATTGCGCTGTATGCCAGTCATTCTGCTTATCAAGCCATTCCAGTTGAAGAGAGGCAAAGGCAAATTGAACTGACCTAGAGATCTGTCTTGTGCACCAAGAGATGTTTGCAACAGATATAAGCCGTAATCAAGACTTCGCGTTCCATGGTAAAATTCAGCGTCAGGTTGCACGCTGAGCAGCAGCGAATACCCTTTTTGCACGATTGCATGCTCAAGATCATCACAGAAACTTTCACAGAATTGATCCCAAATCTGAACAGGCGATACCAATGAGTTGAACATGAGCGCAGAGACAAACATTGAACGCATTGCGTAGCCAGAGGCAAAGGTAGCAGCTTCTTCAAAGGCTCTGGTCCATTCTCCATCATCTTCGATCAAATGCAGCATCATACAGGCCTCGCGAAAGGTGGCGTACTCGTGATTATTGACAGTTCTCAGATGAGAAAACGACATGGCTCCTCTGACAACTGTGAGCAGCAGACGCAGATAATACCTCTCACCGGCAGCAGGATTGCAGTAATACATGCGCCCAATTGACATTCTACTCGAAGACCTAGGCTTCCACTTTTTTGCATTCTGCTGCCAAGTCATATGTTCAGGGAACTCTTGATAAAGCAACGGTCGAAAACCGGGTTTGCCGTGATTTGCATGGTTGTAATGAAAGTAAGCCATCAAAGTAGAGCGACTCTCTCTCAATACTTTGTCAATTTTCTCCTGTGGCCATTGGGGATCAAAATAAACAGGTTGCTCGTTTTCAAGATGCACAGCAAGTGGAGTAACAGATGGGCTTTCCTCATGCATTGGGAATTCAAACAACCTCCATGCAGCTTCAACAGGACTAATATAACGGCCATTTAGATACTTGGCCACTTCGTTATTCTGAGTTGTTGCTGTGGTAGTGGCATTTGCTGTTTCAGTGGCTGTGGTGGTGGTTGTAGTTTTGAGCGTTGTCTGATCAGAGCCTTTGTAAATATACTTGTTGATGTACTTAATTGCCTGGACGCTACCACATACTTCGACATTTACATGGGCATTGTATTTTTTTGACAAATAAGGGTTGTATGGCACCACCCACTCATTCGTCATGTGGAAATCGCGGTAGACACCCAACTTGTCCTTGACGCGCACCTGATGAGAACGACCATCTCTTCTTCTTCTATAAGTAGGATAACCATCAGCACTGGTCACCGTTACTGTCTGGTAGTTTTTGGGAAATTTTTTTGAGCATACATCATTGCCAAAAGCATCTTGTACCATACACGGAGACTTTGAGTTTAGCTCGCCACATGGGCCATGCATCATATTGCGAGTGATGATTGCATGCAATTCAGGTTCTTCTTCAACATTTGGGATCTCAGCGCAAATGATCTGATCAATCCTCTCTGGCGTATCAAATCTATCTGTTTCTGCATCCAAAAACAATAGCATATGACCGTGAGGGAGACCACGCTTTTGATACTCAATAGTCCTTACAATGCCTTTATAACAGCCAAAGACCTTTCTGTCTTTCAAGTCTTTAAGCAGCTCTCGGTGCTTAAGGTTGAATACTCGAGCAACCAAGTCGGGGCGATCAGCGGCTGTTTGGCCTGGCAACAATTCATCTTGGATCTCCCTCCAGTTTGGGTTGGCAGTAAATGTGATGAATAACGTTGGCTTACCAAAGAATCTAGAGATAGCCATTGCATTTTGATATAGCTGCATCATGAATCGCGGTCCACCAGTGAAGCTACTGGGCAAGATGAACGTCTTTCCCACCTGTTCGAGGTCTGAGTCAGCAGCAGAGGTAGCATCAGCAAGTCCTTTATACACATCAGCGCGAAGATTCGTCTGATTGACTTTGATCCAGTTCAGTTTTGTTTGCTCACAGATTGCCCAGGCATCAATCACATATTGTTGAAATAGACGTCTTGACAAAAAAATGATCTTTGACTCGTTGTTTCTAACATGCAATCGAAATCTGTAGAACACGCCCTGGGTAAGTCGGCTATCTGACACTTGTTGTTGTTGTTGTTGCTCTGCTGGTGTCTCATCTTCTTCGCTCTCAATAATCATGGCATCAGCAGTTTGCGCTGACGATTGCAGTCTTTGGCCCCAATTCCACCCATATTCACCTCTAGGAAAAAGCAAAGCATAATGAAGAGGCATATATGCAGCATGCGTCTCATTGATACGCTTAAACTGGCCTTGAGCCCTGGCCGAGGAATTGCTACGATATGTGATCAAAATATCTCTGAAACTCCTGTCAGAACACTCGTTTGGAATGATGGCAGCAATCTCGTTGACAGTTGGCAGATTTTGAGTGCGTCTGTCCTGGCCAACAACCAATTCCATTTGCATCTGAGGACTGAGCCTGATGTGAGCATTCTCGCTAACACCATCTTGAGCTTGCCTCTCCTCTTCTTCTTTCAGGATTTCGTGAGCATGTTTGTAGATGCTTACAAATGGATTGCCACAAACTACAGGATCAGCAATCATTTCACTCAGTTGCTCAATGATCGTGTCGTCCAATCCTTGATTTCTGGGGTCTGCACAGCGAATCGCAGCGGCATACTCTGGGTCGTAAACGTACAGCTGGCTATACTTTGGCACATTGCTCAAATTTAGTGGTGCTTGCAAGTGATAGAGTTCCCCATGAACACGAACCGGCGTGATGCCGCCTCTCATCTCATTCTCTCTATCCCTTTGGAGCTGCTCAGGCGTAGCATCGGTGCCAAATGATGTAAATGCGAACAAAGTGTTGTATTGTCGCATGTGCTGCAAAAAATGAGAGGATCGAGGATGGCTTCCGTTGATCAAGCTATTTAAAGGCTCGGGAGGCTCTTGCAAAAGGGGCAAGACAGCTCTACCTTTTTTGCAGCAAGCATGAAAGCAGTTGTCGTTTACTCGCTGTTGAACAGCCCTCTCTGCGGCCCAATGCAAAGCTCCACATCCATCACATTGGTTGTCCATTCTGCCCAAATCTGAACGTTGTACTCTTCCAAGTTCTGATACAAACGCTGCAGGTGCTCTTGGTGTTCTTCGATTCGCCAATCTTCTTTGCCTGGCGTAATTTCGCGCTCGTTCCTGAATTTGAGTACAAACAAAATAAACCATTGCGTCTCAGGGTTTTATTAGGCGTTAAAAGCCATTTTACTTACTCGACATGAATCACATTTCCGATAAGCATAGTCTACTGGAAGAGCAGCTCTACAGGTCGTGCAGTGTCTTGTTTGAATAGTAGGAGGCATATTATTACGTACGTATAATAACAAAAAGCAATGTATCAAATTTTTTTTTTGGTGCCTTATATTCTTGGTGGAGGGGCTAAGCCCCCTCCCCCAAACCCCCTCCCCATTGCCGGCTTCGCCGGTGGTTATGCCCTCGTTTGTTCTGGCTTTTAATACTATTAAATTTTAAAAGGATATGATTGGCTTGTCTACTTTTTTTGAATGTTTTACAGTATATATATTAGATTTAGATTTAAGCAATTGCTTTAGCGGTTCGCTCGTCTGTCATCATTCGGTGCATGTTCCACATCACAAACATAATGCAAGGAAACAAAATAAAAAGGTAATCACCTGAGCGCAGATTAAAGGCATTACATACATATAAATTTTAATATTTCCCATAATTGTCAGGGTTGAAGGGTATTTTGATAGTGATTTAGGTCTGCAGGATATCATTGACAGGCTAAACACAAACAAGAATAAGAAGCGCAGGTTTAAACCTAGAGTGCCAGCTACCAGGAACATCAAACAGCGATTAACCTGGATACACACAATATTACACAAACTATATTGGATAAAACCAATATCCAAATCTAATAGTAATAAAGACACCTTTTTATCCATTCAACTAAAAAGCTGTAACATCTTCCTGCACATTCTTCATAACTACTTCCTTATATATCTCGATCAGATCTCAAATTGTATATACTATCTGTATATATAAACATATGACATAATATCAAATAGCTTCCTTGGCTCAGTCGGTAGAGCGTTAGTCTCATAATCTGAAGGTCGCCAGTTCGATCCTGGCAGGGAGCATCTTTTTTAATTTTTTTCGCTTTTATAGTGTATGTAGATGTGAATGTAGTTCTTAGCAGTATGAACTTTTGTATAAAATTGGTAGCTGATAGTTGATACTTCATCGTTAGTGACATATTGACTCGTACCAATATATCAAGGCATCAAAATGAAAACATTTATTTTTTTTCCCATCCAAGAATTATACAGATCTATTTTATCTCACTGTTGTGCCAGAGAGGCTACAAGCGTCTATAAAGATTAAGATTTTTGATGGGTAGATATGTTTGTGTTGTGCAACAACATGGACAAGCTATAATAATTGAAGTGCATATTTGCTATCCAGATACTGAGGTTCATCAAATGTGATAAGCGTTGTATAAGGTAAATTGCTACTTTGATATCCAGTGTTATATCTGAAGTGAACTAGACTACTAGATTCCCATCATAAACAAACCCCAAAATAAATGTCATCTCAATCAAACCATGCTACCATCAGCAGATAGACATGCATAATAATAGTATTAGCATGATGATAGCAAGGGTTAAATGCTCTAAAATAAGAGATGACAGATACTAAAGTAAATGTCAAGGGTATTGTAATGTGTTGTAACATAAATATACCTAAAAAGGATACAGGCTCAACAATAAAGAGCTATTCTTTACGCATGATTCAAAAACCATATATTGAAATACCGTTCTTGATCCATCAGATCAACAACTAAATGACCCAACAAAAATATATAAAGTAATGGAATCACTGGCAACTACTAAACTGCTGCCAGATAAGAGATATAAACCAAATAATATAAATAGAGACGTAGAATATACATTTTATTGCACATTATCCTAATTTCGAATAAAGAAGGATTTTAACAGTATTCTACCTGCTTTTTTACCCCCTTTTTACTGCAATAATGTCAAAATACAATGTAAAATTGAATCTGCCAAAGAATTACACTTTTATTGAGAATGCATCCCAAGGATGCATTTATATACTTTTCATTATGCTAGGGTTTACAGCATGATGATGAACTATAATACAAATAGGTTTACTATCTACCCAACAATTGATTTGTAAATCATGATTAGCATGATTTACCCAAAGGACCTAAGAATAGCCTAAAACCTTTAGTGTGAGACCTTGCTATGACATTTGATATAACATCCAGAATTTAGTATAAACAGTGTGTTGTGCCAGAAGGGCTACAACTGTCTATAAAGATTAAAGTATTCTTGATGGGTAGATATGTCTGTGTTGTGCAACAACATGGACAATCTATGATAAGTGAAGTGCATCTCAGCTATCTAAATACTGAATGTGGAATTTGAGGCTTGATAATAGACTAAAATTCACGGAAAAAAAAGAATAAAAAAAACAGTAATGTCAACTTGATAAACGTATGTTTTATTATCAGACAGGTACAAAGTAAACTGAAGTCTCTCTACTGGCCAGGTAGACGACCCTTCTTATATACTATAACAATGGATAAAAGTTCTATTAGTTAGATTGACAAATAAGTCAACTCAGACCAACTAATGTCTAATCATGCTAAAAGACAACTCCAGCAAGCTAATCATGATTTAGCTCTATCTGGATGAATAATTAGACTCTCATCCAAAGTACCCTGATCTATCCTTTCTATAAGGATAACTAATATCGATCTAGTAGCATGTATCCGATAGGTACAGTCTTCTTAGTCTATATTAACAGTACATATCTGAGTGTATATCGCTGAGCATACATCTTTAGCATGTATCTGGATATATGGCATGTCTATAGCATGTCTCATATATAGTACAAGTCTGTAGTACATAACGTATCTGTAGCTAGTATCACGGATATAAGCATGTGTCTTATAGCGTGGATCATAAAGTGCACATCTGAAGCAACAAGCTCATATTGCATTAATCTTGGTGCCTATCCAGATATGGTAAACATCCGTAGTCAATGTCGGAATACAAGTATAAGTCTATAGCGCCATCCATGTCCGTGGTACCATCTATAGCCTATATCTCATCAGTATGAGTCTTATAGTACTAGCGTATCTGAAGTCCATATCTTTTTATAGTATAAATCGATATCGTACATCTAATCCAGTGTACATACAGTTTATATCTAAATCCGGTAACTGGATGAACTGTCGGAATGCAGATCATAGTGGATGATGTATTCCACAGATAGACTTTGAGTCTAGGTTTACGGCTAGATATGGAATCTCTGTTGTGGACAATCATCAAAAAGGTCCTGTTAACTTGATAAAAGTACCTCGTTCAATATGGAAAAGTTATTAGATTCAAACTTGCATAATATTATTGACGTTCAAGTTATGAAATTACTGTATTCGCGTATTTCAAAAAGAAAGATCTGAGTCCTAGAATTAGAATACAAGCGTCGATTGCTTAGGTGTTCAGTTCCATACAGTACAGAACATCAGAGACATAAGAAAGAACATTAGTTTATCGACTTCTCTGTCAAGACAACCTACTAGATCTTATTTTTGGTCAAAATTTGTTCAAACTTAGTCATTTTGAAGCACGAATAACTCATGCCACAAAGCATTCTGAGCGCTTAGAATAGCACCAAACGGCTCTCTTTGTCCACGCTTTACTTACTGATGTTTTATCTCAAAATTTTGTAGACCATTGCAAACCCATGAAAATCTTCATTTTTTCATGAGTAATAGCAAGGGGAATTTCTTAAAAATCAAACGATCGC
Source organism: Mucor velutinosus (assembly GCF_035048745.1). Classification (NCBI taxonomy): domain Eukaryota; kingdom Fungi; phylum Mucoromycota; class Mucoromycetes; order Mucorales; family Mucoraceae; genus Mucor; species Mucor velutinosus. The sequence goes on along the minus strand of NW_027041905.1, from coordinate 680,440 downwards.
GTTTTTCACCCCCAAAAATGAAGACTTTTTCTATGATACATATGAGATCAAATTGTTTGTAGAGATGGAATGCAACATTCGAGACTACTTTTATAGATTTTCCATATGCTAAATCTTGACATTTTTGCAGAAACCCTATATTCATATCTTTGAAGATTGCTCATTATTTTCAGTCTGAGATCTCAATGCAACAAACATCATTCGATTTGCCTTAATTGACTCTTCATGGACGCATTAGAAAGTAAAGACTGACAACAACTATTTCTATAGTCGAATTTGTCAAAAACGTTTAGAAAATGTAAAATCAAGTCAAGTAGAAATACGAAAATGGCCACTGCACAAATCCATGTTCAAGTGCCGCAACCGCAATTGCCTCGGCAGAAGACTGAGGTCAAATCTACTGACAGTGACGTCGGATAAGGCGCCGCCCGTCTATTTTTTTCTCCCTTTCCCCCGTTTGCAAAACGCGTTTAGTATCATACCATAATATTTTCTTTGAAAGCGTCTTGATTGAAAATAGCACCCTTGCTTCTGATAACACAGTCGTGTGCTGTTAGAAGAGTCTGACATTACCTCTCTCTGAAGTGCAATATAGTAGGTATTATTTGATTATTATGTGCACTGGAAGGTGTAAAACTAACATTAAACCTATATATTTATTAAACTTTGATATTTCTTTTGCCTGTTTGACGTGGGTGCTGCTGCTGGTAATCTGGTCTTTCTTCGTCTACTATCTTTATTGTATGGTTGTTCTATGGTCTATCTGTGGTGATTGCCTATTGTCTGGTCTATCTGTGGTCTATCTGTGGTTTGTCTCTGGTGATTACTACCTATTCTCTGGTCTATCTCTGGTAATTGCCTATTCTGTGGTCCATCTTTGGTTCATCTCTGGTCTATACATGGTGGTGGTAAGTGGTAAGTATCTTTTTTCTTCTGTTCGCGATGATATAAACCTTCTTTGAACGTTTGTATTATTGTTTTCTTCCTCATGACAATGCATACATGATGCTTTCTTTGTTGCGTCTTTCTTTTGTTGTTGGTTGTGTTGCCTCTGTGGCTTCACATGAAACAACATAAGTCATTATGTTCTATTGCAAACTTATAGTACCACAGTTGCTTTTGCAGTTGTGCGTGTTTGTGTTGCTTTACTTCTGACTATTACCATGCATGTTGCTCATCATGTATGCACTTTTGTCGCAACAACAACGAGCTGTTCTGAACGTCGCTGATGTTGTATTTGCTATACTTTTCTTTGACTCACTTTGTGTGAGTATCCCTTTTTTGCCTACGTAGTACTACTATACTACTCCTATAGTAGTATGCTCTTTCCTTCTTTTTTATATTATCATTCTTATGTTTCTTTGATGCATACCTTTTTTTACGTTGTGTGAATGTGCCTATCACTGAAGCTCAACAAGACTCTATCCGAGGTTAGGAGGTGGATAGGCTGCCTCCACTTGGTTATCGCTACTTACTTTAGTGATGATTGAGAGTCTCAATGCCAGTATTTAAAGCTAGGTGGTGTAAGTAAGGCATGCTCTAGCACCTGGGGGAAGTTTGATGACAGCGCACACTGCTAGATTTGATATATCTAGCGGCGCTTAAAATTTTGCCTCACATCAAAATAGGGGGAAACCCTCGCAAAATTTTTTTTAGGTTAGCGGAGTTTTCAAGCAATCTGATTGGCTAAGAGGTTGAAGCAACGAAGTTTTACAACTAGGTGATTTCCTATTGATTTGTCATTTAAAACTGTTTCGTTTTTGAAATAAAAGGGTATCTAAACAGTTACAATTTGAATTCTTTTATATATTCTAAAGCAAGACAACAAGGTGCAAACATTTGATTTAGCATCCATTAAACGCTTTCATATGAGGGATGTCTCTTAAATTTATTATATGGTAAAAAAAAAGAAAAAAAACTTGTATAATAGTAGGTACTACACAGCTGTATACTAGGCACAGGATTCTCCCAGCAGTATCAAATGTCCCGTCAAACATGCGTTGTTTATCATTGATTTCCTACAAGCTTCAGTTTCGTGGGTTGCTATCTTCTACCTCATATCAAAGATTTTGGATGTACAATAGTATTTCCGGCTTCGAGATTTGGGCCATTCAAATCCAAGTTTTGAAATACTGGTACTAGAGCTTTGAAAGTAGCATGATGCTATAGCAAAATGTTGCGAGAAAAACGACAGTGAAATTGGATTTCAGGTAGGATGGGCTGTTGTTGCTGATGACTGTTGAGAAATTGGCGATTCTCTAAATAACCCAATGTTAAACCATGACCTTCATTCATACATAAGCAAAATGCTAGAGTTGCATTCATCATTAAAACGTTGGCATAGGAAATGATCATGACAGAGCGGAGGCTGCTTTGTGTTTCTGAGATGCTTATAAAACATTCATTACTAAATTGACCCATGGGTTATCTTTAAATTGCGAATCATCTTCCAGACATCAATGTGAAATATCTCTTCTACAAAAAGACACGAAACAAACAGCCCAGCTCAGTATTGTTAGACTTGGAGGCTACTACCCTATGAATTACAAGTGATTACGAGTGTAAGAACGATGGATGCGATATTGGGAAACGTTATATTCAAAACCGTTTGATGATATCTTGTTGCTTCATTATTGTGGTTTGGCAAAGGCTTTAAGCTACGCTGTATATTTTACCAAGAACGGGGTGCAGCTTTTTTCACGCCCTATGTAGCGGTAGATGCTAAAAAGGACTTCTTGTCAGGAAGATTATAAGCCCATTTTGAGGGGTTGCTGAACATACAAAGGGAATATCATCAATCACTATATTGGTTGTTGTTAAATAATCCAATGAGGAAAGTGTAAATTAAACCAACAATATTAAAAGACTAGTGTTTCGACGCTATAAACCGTATAGCTGCCAACTACTACTCACCCAGGCTTCTCTATTGATTAAATTTTCTGCTTGAATGTCGTAAAATGCAGAATTTTGAGAAATATCGTAAAGGAAACGCTCATTTGGGACTTGAAACTTTTACATTATAATAGATACAAAATAGAGCTATTAAATGGTCTTTGTTTCATCTGAATACGATGCATCTTTCATGAGATATGGCCAAAAGTTCCTTCGTGCGAAATCATTGATTTTTGGCCAGAATTTGCCTATAGTAGCAAGGCGAGAATCTGGATGACAATTTCTTTGAGATACAAAGTTGTTTGTATCTCATGATAGAATCATGCTAGAGCTTTGAGTGAGAGCTCATTCAATAGGATCTTGTTTGCTCTACATTTCTATAAGTATTACAAGTAGAGTTTTGACTATTGAAACCTGGTAATCTATCGAAAACAACCAAAAAATGCAAGAGCTATTCTATCAAAAATCAGCCTGATAACGTCGGCCAAAACACATAAAATTGGTATCATTAGGTTCTCCTTTAAATTCTACCCTAAGTTTTATTTAGCTGGAAAGCAATGTTATTATCAGAATCGCATGATATTAAGGCTGAACGATTTCAGAAATCCATGAATCCTCATTTTGAGCATTATGGAGGCCGGGCTATTGATAGTTTAGAATACCGCTTTTTTTTTTTTTTTTTTTTTTTTTTAGTATGTGGCTCAATTCGAATGTAAAATTTGCTACCCTTGTCAAATATACCCTCTTAATTACATGTAACGGATTAATAGTGTTTTGCTAGAAGGGCTACAACTGTCTATAAAGATTAAGGTGTTCTTGATGGGTAGATATGTCTGTGTTGTGCAACAACATGGACAAGCTATGATAAGTGAAGTGCATCTCAGCTATCTAAATACTGAGGTTCACCAGATGTGATAAGCGTTGTACAAGATAAATTGCTACTTTGGCATTCAGAACTTAGTATAAATAGAATAACTCTTGTCTTCATCAATAAATCTTTAGTTTTTGCGTCTGATCTTATTCAAATAAGTCTTTTCTTGTTTTTATAATATCGAACATTTTTTATAAGCTACAAATAATAATCCTTTTATTCTTTGTGCTTAACATTATCAATGTACCGCAAAGTAAGTACCAGAATTTGATAGCTTGCTACAAGAAGGCAGCAAAGCAAGATAGGAATTAGCGATTTTCACCACAAGGTTCGCCAACACCTTACCTATTTGTTAAGCACAAAGAATAAAAGGATTATTATTTGTAGCTTATAAAAAATGTTCGATATTATAAAAACAAGAAAAGACTTATTTGAATAAGATCAGACGCAAAAACTAAAGATTTATTGATGAAGACAAGAGTTATTCTATTTATACTAAGTTCTGAATGCCAAAGTAGCAATTTATCTTGTACAACGCTTATCACATCTGGTGAACCTCAGTATTTAGATAGCTGAGATGCACTTCACTTATCATAGCTTGTCCATGTTGTTGCACAACACAGACATATCTACCCATCAAGAACACCTTAATCTTTATAGACAGTTGTAGCCCTTCTGGCACAACATTGCCCCCCCAGATTCAGGTACTTCTTGTGGACATTTCGTAATCTCAGATTACAAAACATCATGACAATATAGCACATAAAGCACTTTCCAATAAATAATTACCAAATGACACTGCATCCGAGATCAGTCAGTAAAAACCTTGTGTAAAAACCTTTCATAGGACAAAAATGTAAGGAAAAGACTTGATCCCATCATGCTAGTAGCCATTTAAGACCTGTTTGATCTACCACTCTGACCAATTTCGCGAGTAGTAGTAGTTCGCCAGTTAACTGTTTGAGGAGCTAACCTACGTTTACCAGCAGCCTTTGCACCTTCTCTTCGAGCCCAATACAGCTCAATGTGTTTGGCCGAATCAAAGTTTTTCACAGGCTCCCAAGTATCTTCACTAGGATCATCGAACCCTTTCCATTTTACCTTATACTCAAAGTTACCAGGAGATCCTCTATGATCAATCACAGCTTGAATTTCGTAATGCTCTGCAGAGAACTCATCAATTGTGATTGGCTGAGGATTCGCAGCGACTTGGTACTTGATATGATGGGTAGGCACATCTCGACTAAGGAGTGCACCCGTCTTGTCAGCCAGCACATAGGAACCTTTATCGGTTATACTATGAATCAAATAAGGTCCTTCATACCGTTCATCTAACTTATTTTGACGATGAACATTTTTAATCATAACTTTACTACCAATAGGATAGGGTTCGGCAATGACCTTATGTTTCTTCGCAAAGTTAGCATGATCAGCATTTTGTGTATCCACAATACGCTTAGAAATAGCCGGGATAAGAACATCTTGTACAAAACGGTATCGTTTGTCAATGAGTCTATTATCAGCTTTCTCCAAACGTTTGGAATAGTCCACCTTTGAGTAATCAGCCAGACCATTTGGTTGACGATTAAACAAAAGTGTATACGGACGAGATTTATGTAGCCGAGCATACTTGACATTGATGCAGTAATTCACCCACGGAATGAAGTGCTCCCATTGATCCCTCTTACCTTTTAACAACTTGATAGTCGTTAACTTACATATTTTGATAAATGACTCAGAAACCGAGTTACCCAATGGATTGTACCCTAATGACAGGCGATGGCCTATCCCACTGATGTCCATCATAGCACGGACCACCTCATTTATCCATTCTAGGCCTCTGTCTGAAGTCAACTTGATTGGCCATTCAAAAAGTGAGAAAACTTGAAGCATTTCCCTGGCAATTGTCGTAGCCTTCTTGTCTGGAATGCATCTTATCACAGTAAATCTCGTAAAGTAATCAGTAAGGACAAATAGAAAGTTGCTGCCGAAAGAGCTAGTAACACCCATATCACCGAGATCCATGCACCAATGATCCAAAGGTTGGGCTGCATTGACACTACGGAAAGGATGATATCCCTCTCTAGCGATATTGTACCTGTTACACTCGTCACAATCAGCTAATATTCTTTCTATGTCTTTCCGAATGTTCACCCAGTGAAACCCTTCATGATGAATTGCAGTTTCAACATGTTTGATCCCAAAATGTCCAACCAGATGCTGAGCAATGATCATACTGTCTCTTTCATTAGCAGGAGAAGTGATATAGTCAGCAAACCTAAGCGTACGCAATATGAATTCCTTTTGCTTTTGCGAGACAGCTGTGGTGGTGCCATCTTTGATAAGAGTAGCGTTTACCGCAGTGCGTGCATAGTTGCTAGAAGAATTAGATCGTAACGCCTTAGTTGTCTTGACCAAAGTACGTTTCATTGGAGGCGAAGGTGTGACAACCTTGAGTTTGTTTTTGGAACCCTTTTTCTTTCTCTTTACACTTTCACCACCATCAGCATAGTACCTGCCCCCCAGAAGATGTCGTGCTGAAGCATCAGCATCCGAATCTTCGTAAAGTCGAGATAAAGCATCAGGAATTACGTTAAGGACACCGGGCAAATGCAAAATATGGAAAGTATAAGAAAAAATGGTCTCCCACCATCCAAGCATGAGTGCATTGGGGACTTCCTGTGTATTCAAGTAGATCAGACTCTTATGGTCCGTATGTAAGGTAAACTCTCGCATATACAGAAAACGATGAAACTTAACCAAGGCATAGCAAATCCCTAGCAATTCCCTTTTCGTAGTACTGTAGTTACGCTCAGAAACAGACAATTTACGAGATACGAGACCTACATATCGAATTTCATCGTTGACCACTTGATATAAAACCGCGCCAAGAGCAGTTAAACTAGCATCAGTAGCCAAGTGAAATCGAATCGAAAAATCAGGAGGTGACAGCACAAGTGCCATCGTAAGTGCATCCTTCAAGTCGGCAATCGCTTTTGTATGAGACTCATTCCAAACATCTGTTAGATCTTTGTACTGTTTCAAGCTATCAAGATCTCGAGTCAGACGAGAATAACATGGAATGGCAGCACGAAAGTACGACATTAAACCCAAGAAAGATGCCAATTGACGACCAGTGGTAATAGCCGGCCAATCTGCAATGTTGGTAAGTTTTCTACCGTCAGGCAGTAATTTACCATTAATAACACTCCATCCCAAGAGATAAATACTACGCTGAGCGAAGACGACTTTCTCAGGATTGAGCACCAAATTAGCATCGGTTAAACGACGAATTACCTCAGCAACCAACGCATAGTGATCTTGTAGGCTCCCATTACTACTGCATAAGATGTCATCCACATAGCAGGAAACCGAGTGATCACCATCAGTAGGAAACGAAGTAGAACCAGAGCTTGTATTCAAATCAGAGAGCAGTGTTTGCAATGTGCGTACAACCACCGATCCGACATGGCGAATTCCATAAGCAGCCTTTTTATGGGTGTATTGGATATTCGTGAAGGGACAAGTAAATGACACTTTATGAGCTTGCTCTGGATCCAAACCAAAGCCCGTATCCACTAAGCCAAAGCAAATGACATTTTGAACCACAATAGGAACACAAATAGCATTGGTGGTCATAGTAGGTGGAGCACTAAATCTAGCATCGAACTTACATTGCTGAGCAAATATATTTTGTAGCGTATCGTCGTCCACAGACATGCTACTCATCTCTTTTTCAAGAAGAATAGACTGGGCACGATTCACCAGGTCAGTATCCTCAAAGATACCATGAGCTTCACTCATCACAGCATCTTGGTCAACATCAACATTGTCACTGTCACCAGAAGAAGGAGCAAGGACAACATCATCCACCGATTGTTCAGCAGAGGAGACAGCAGGGGAAGAAGCACCTTTCTCAGCTAACGCACGATCAACACGAGCAGAGAGAAAAGCAGCTTGGATTGCAGCATCCATCGAATGTTTGCCACCACGTTTCTTAGTCATGGCACGCAAAACTTTTTTACCACCATTACCCTGATGAGTGTTACCACCACCAGTACGAATAGCAGTGTTGCAGTGATGCATCTGCCCCTTTGGTCGAGGACCGTTACATTTGGAGCAAGTCCCTTCAGCAACATGTTCAGCAAATGTTTTGCCAAAACGATTAGCACCAGAACGTGGAGGGTTGGACGAGGGACCATTGGATCTCGACGAAGAGCTACTTTGCAGAGCGTTTCCACTAGAAGAAGGTGCGTACCGAGACTTCTTTGCTTCGTTCGAAACAGGTATGTCAGCAGCGCGTTTTCTTCCATCAAAAACAGAGCCCAAAGATTCTTGACCCGTCTCAATAGCCATCATATCCATCTTGCGCACGAGAGAGGACACATAATCAATGTCATAAAATGACGATTCTGGTGCCTGACTCATAGCAACCATTAGCAACCTAGCGGTAACCTTGGGGAAAGCGTCAAAAAACACCATCGCAACGACACCCTTATCACTGATGTCAGCTCTATTTCTCAACGTCTTAAACCGCTCTACGAAACCATCAACGGATTCTTCGTTTCCTTTAGTACAACGAAGAAACTCCCTAATTCTTTCGAATCTGAGCTGTTCTTTTGGTGTACCAAAACGACCGATGATAGCTCCCTTCAAGGTAGCCCAAGACACAGTGGAGCCAGATGCTTTCACAAACTCATCAAGCCAATTGCGAAGATCGCCGGGAAGACAAGGAGGAAGCAAACGATACCAGTGTTCGTCAAGATCAAGCGTGCAACTGCTCAACTTATTGGAAAACCGGCGACAACACTCCTCAATGTTGGCAAAAACTTCCTTTTTTTCATCTTTGACACGTCCAAACCATTGGAACAAAGGAAGATCATCAGGTACAGTTGAACTATTAGCCGCACCTTGACTAACCACTGTTACTTGGGAAGGACTCTGGTTAGGTGTGACCATAGAGAGAGCTTTCTCTATAGCCTCCAAGTTAGAGCACTTCTTTGACAGGGCAGCCTTCAAAGCGTCGACCTCTTCGTCCGACTTGTCCCCACTGTTCGCAACTTCAGCGATCAACCCATGAACCTCCTGACGAAGTCGCTCTACAGCTCCTCCGTACGAAAGCTCGCTTCCAACAGCTTGAACATCTGAACTCTTGTTCTGTTCTGCAGGAGACACAGTAAATTCATTCATAGTCATATTTTCGGTTTAAATTAGATAGGTAGGTTAAAATCTGGAAGATTCTGATTTACACGATCTTAAAAAATGTTAAGCACAAAGAATAAAAGGATTATTATTTGTAGCTTATAAAAAATGTTCGATATTATAAAAACAAGAAAAGACTTATTTGAATAAGATCAGACACAAAAACTAATGATTTATTGATGAAGACAAGAGTTATTCTATTTATACTAAGTTCTGAATGCCAAAGTAGCAATTTATCTTGTACAACGCTTATCACATCTGGTGAACCTCAGTATTTAGATAGCTGAGATGCACTTCACTTATCATAGCTTGTCCATGTTGTTGCACAACACAGACATATCTACCCATCAAGAATACCTTAATCTTTATAGACAGTTGTAGCCCTTCTGGCACAACAGATAACAGTGACGTCTTTCAGCCTCAACCTTTTATTAGCATTTTTTTCCTTTTTTCGTTTATATATATATATTATACTTCGCAAGCTCTCTACTCATGAAACAACGCTACCTTTGTGAATAGAATTGAAGCAAGTATAATTGAAAGCTGCGCAATAGACGTAAGATACAGTGTTAACGCGTTTTATACTGTGGTTATACTTGGAATAACTCTACTAGGGATCTATTTCTGATCTTTTGCTGTGCACTGGCTGCACACTTGGCGGCGGCTGCTTTGATGGTATATCGTTGCTTCGGTGGTTCTTCTCTGATGTTTGCTTATCCTGTGGTCTGTTGTCTTTGATGTATGCTGGTTCTCTGGTCTATCTCTGTTCGTGATGCTGTGGTAAGAAGTGGTAAGTATCTTTTTTTTTCTTGTGGTCGCAATGATATAAAACTTCTTTGAACGTTTGTACTACTGCTTCCTTTCCCGCGATAATGCATTCCTGCTGTTTGCTTTATTGCCTTTTCTTTCTTTTTTGTTGGCTGTGATATGATCAGCTCAACAAATACTTGCAATGTTGTTGCTTCGTATTTACGAACAACAAGCATGACACACTGCTATATAATTGTATTACCCTTCTTGTGATACTATGTTATATAGCTGTGGATTGTTGTTTGTGTTGCCTCTGTCGCTTCACATGAAAGCAACATTGGTTTTCATGTTGTATTACACACTTATACTGCTGCTACCGTTGCTCCTGCAATTGTGCGCGTTTGTGTTGTTTTACATCATTAGACTGTTATCATGCACATCGCTCATGTATATATTTTTGTTGCACTAACAAGAATATAATAACGTAAACATTTTTAATGTTTTATTCATAACATACTTTCCTTTGGCTCACTTCGTGTGAGCATCCTTTTTTTCTTTTGCCTACATATACTACTATACTCCTATAGTAATTATTATGTTCGCTTCTTTTATTATTATGTTTCTTTTGAAGCATACCTCTTTTCGTTGTGTGGATGTGCCTATCACTGAAGCTCAACAAGACTCTATCCGAGGTTAGGAGGTGGATAGGCTGCCTCCACTTGGTTATCGCTACTTACTTTAGTGATGATTGAGAGTCTCAATGCCAGTATTTAAAGCTAGGTGGTGTAAGTAAGGCATGCTCTAGCACCTGGGGGAAGTTTGATGACAGCGCACACTGCTAGATTTGATATATCTAGCGGCGCTTAAAATTTTGCCTCACATCAAAATAGGGGGAAACCCTCGCAAAATTTTTTTTAGGTTAGCGGAGTTTTCAAGCAATTTGATTGGCTCAGAGGTTCAAGGACCAAAGGGTTATAACTAGTTGATCTGTTGTTGATCTGTTATTTATTATCATGATTTTGTGCTTATAATAAAATAGTGACCTAATGAATACAAATTAGAACCGTGCTTTGTTCCAAACTAAGACAAAATGCAATTATTTCATCTGGCATCTATTAAGGGGTTTGATTTGATGAGGCACGTCTTTTTAAGTTATTATACGACGAGGAGTAACAACATACCATGTCTAGTAGACAATGCCCAAAAATATAATACCAGCAACTAACGTTATTATTATCATTCATCGAAATAGCTGCGTCGTTGATAATGCGGTTTGTAGATGGTGCATTCTATATGCCATGTGCCTTAGTCGGTACTCCCATGTCAAAGATGCGCACGAATTACCTGATTGTGTTGTCTTGTTTGAGAATGCACAAATTAATTAATATTATGATATGGACGACATATTGTTTCTACTAAAGCTTCTAAACAATTCACTAATAACCTATCAGGCAGAAGCTGTGCTCATCAAGCAAGGCAGCATGCGCAAGCCATAGCTTATTATCATATACATGCAAAGATTCAAATCATATAGGTACTGCAGATACTCCGTATTTAATCATGGTTCTCCATGTAATGCCTGATCATGCTCGATAGTACAGCAATCTTATAATACAATGTCTAGCTTTACACAGTAGTAGTGGCCATAGTATTTTGTCATTCATTACAGAAACCATGAATAGAGCAAATAGTACCATTCAACATGATTGAAGCTTAATTGTTAACTTGCGCTCAATTGGCATAACAATAGCAACGTGAATGAGGTCAGGTTGAGTGATTCACAGGTCAAATACATTATTGAGTGCTGCCTGAGTCTTTGTTTTGATCATTCAAAGCTGTGCAATGTTGAATAAATCCTCCTTTGAATTAGGCCACTCTTTTCTCTGCCATATTACAAACAGTGCTAAGAATCAAAATACAACACCCAAAGATTAAAATCATATATGAACTGGAAATACATCTACATCTTGCTTCTCCATTGATGCTTTACGAAGCTGGATGTCATTGAAATCTCATCGTTTGAGCCACAATAAACGCAAAACTCAAAAGTAGCTTTGAATACAGTGACTTGGAATACAAAGAATACAAAAACGTCTATAGAGTCCTTGGCTTTTGTATGCATGCCTTTGGGTTCGCAGGTCTCTAACTGTTCTGATGGACATGATGGCATTCATTTAATAACCTGAAGTTTAAATTGAGCAGCGCTATCTTACTTGAATTGCTAATGTAGGGTTCATGAGAAGCAGCATTATGCCATCTAAGATAGAATAAGAATTCAGGTAGCAATTTTGATATTTATCAAATGCGCGAAGGTGTTCAGTTGTAGCCATTACCAAAGGAACATGTGGAACCTCAATTTTTGGGTGCACCACATTGATGAGAACGCAACTGTTTTGTAGTCCGCGCATGCTTTTCATGATATTTAGGATTTGAGTAGCTTCAGTGTTTATTATACTTTTTTTTTTTTTTGCTTCTTCCTTTATTCTTAGTTCATTGAAAAAAGATGAACTCTTTATACAATAATGCTTTAAAGCAAAGTCATGCCCTTCAAAAAGATCTAGACAGTACGTACTCTGCAAGCAACATAAAGTACAGCTTAATAATGGGTTGTTTACAGAATTTCAGTCAGGTCAGGACGCTTCAGCAGGTTTACAAGGTAACAGAGTACAACTTCGCCATGCAGAGACATTACTAAGCTTGTGGTTGCAGGTCAAATATCAGCCTCGTTTAATGCCCTACAAAGATCCATCGACGATTATGACAATTTGGCTAAAAGAGAATTGATACCTGTGAAAAAGGAAACAGCGTTAACGTAAGTAGAGTAAAAGCATCCTGGAATACACTGGATTGAATTAAAAACGTTGGGATTGGGTCCAATAGGCGAGTTGCCAAGTTTCGACAAGATTTACAAGAGATGAAAGTTCGATTTGAAGCTACTAAAAAGCAGCAAGAGACACAAAAGCTTGAGCAAAGTAGAGATAGTTTATTAAGACGACCTAACCGAGGAGCTAATGTTGTAAGTGGGATACAGTGGAAAGCAGCCATGTCAATGACTCATGTCATCTTATTAGCCTGAACACCCATACCAACCATTATCTCGAGACGAATTTGCATTACGCGAGCAATCATTCGCTCGCAACACAGATTCACAGTTGGATGATTTCATTGGCCAAGCACAAAACTTACTAGAGAATTTAACAGATCAGCATAGTATTTTAAAGGTGAGAGAGAGAGAGAGAGAGAGATTTGCTTGGTTGGTTTTGCAGGTACAAGTATTAATGCAATGAATACAGAAAACACAAAAGAAGATTTTAGATACAGCAAACCATCTGGGGTTATCTCAAAATGTGATCCGTTATATCGAGAGACGATCAGCACAAGACAAATGGATATTTTATGGTGGCATGATCATTACTGTATTGTGTTTATGGGCTATTGTGCATTTTATTGGATAAAAGAGCTATATGCCAGGTAATAAAACTTTGCTGATCTTGTATCGAACGCCCAAATAGCTAAGGTAATCCAATTCTGGAAACACACGCACTTTTGAGACTTGAGGGAAATGGCTGTCTCGGATGTCCACAAACACACCTTTAGAGAGGATGGTATCTTCTAATTTCTGATGATTGATCATGTCTAATGGAACCCAGCGATTATCCTTGAAGAATAGCCATTGAGCATTCTGCACACGCACCTTCTTGTTCGTCTGACGGTAGTGGTCAATGACAGAATATGCAAATGTTGGTAATGTAACGTCCTGATCCAGCAGTTTCATTGAAGGTAAAACGACGTCTTTGCTCATTGAGTTGGGTGTTGTTTGTGTGTGAAGGCAATGTTATAAATCAAGTAATTCGATAGTGGGGAAAAAAAAGAGAGGAATGAATGCCCACAAGGTCATTCATTTCACTTTGTCAACTTTTTTTATTTCAAGTACCACTCACTGCAAGTTTATACAAATGCATCATTTGATATCCTCAAATTCGTGTGAGATGTCATGCTTCCCTTTTTGTTTTCACGGGGCTCACTGGCAACATTTTAACATGAAATCAAGGTATCCAATGTATGCTTAAGCGCTCTGAATGGCAGATGTGATTGGATTTGCTGTATCCTGGGATGATAGTAATGTATACACTCTGTAGCATGTCTTTGAGCCTGATGATGCATTACTTTTTTTGCTGCCTGTATCCAGAGTTGAGGAATTTGCAAGCGGACATTTGGCATTTCCAACTTGAATGTTTGAACTTGGCTGTACTTTTTGTTAAACATTTGAACTACATCCAGTATCACAGATGCTAATGATTCATACAGATAAAAAGTGCCTAAACAACTCGACATCCCATAGCGTTACTGTGGTTGATCCAGCATCAACTTTACCCCTTTTTTTTCTGGCAATGACGCCCATGGATCTTGTAATCGCTCCTTGAAAGACCATCCAAAGCAAGTTGACCCACATAACCGCAGCGGTGGCTTATCGATTCGCAGACAAAATTTTTTTAATAATAGTGCTTTCAAGGGAAATATGATGTAGCCTCCTCTTTTTCGCTTTAGTCGATTTTTAAAATGTAATGTAGCCATGAAGGATTCAAAGCATTGTGGATGGAATGATTGACGACATTTACTTATAGGGTCAGTTTGCTTGTCCAAAAGCGTCTCGCTGCCTCCGTCCTCAAGTGTGGTCAAAGAAAGATCTGGCTCGACCCCAATGAGGTCAATGAGATCTCCAATGCCAACTCTCGTAAGTCTCTCTAAACGCTACATACTTTCTGAATCGCTTGACATACTAAATGCATGACCACAGGTGCTAACATCCGTAAGCTCGTCAAGGATGGTCTTATCATCCGCAAGCCCGAGATCTCTCAATCTCGTTTCCGTGTTCTCGAACGTGCTGCTGCTAAGCGTAACGGTCGCCACATGGGTCACGGTAAGAGAAAGGGTACTGCCGATGCTCGTATGCGTAGCCAGGTTATCTGGATGCGCCGTATGCGTGTCCTCCGTCGTCTCCTTGCCAAGTACAGAGAAGCTGGTAAGATCGACAAGCACTTGTATCACCACCTTTACCTCAAGTCCAAGGGTAACGGTTTCAAGAACAAGCGTGTCTTGATGGAACACATCCACAAGGCCAAGGCTGAGAAGGTCCGTGCCAAGACTCTTGCTGAACAAGCTGATGTTCTCCGTGCTAAGAACAAGGCTCTCCGTGAACGTCGTGCCAACAAGAAGGCTGAGAAGCTCGAAGCTCGTCAATAAGTTACTCGTTAACCTCAAGTCTTTATTAAAACTTGATAAATGATGCTCCAAAAAGGTTGCTTTTTGTTACATTGATTTGATTTGGAGAAGGGGGTAGATGAGCAATATGTGTGTGATGTGTATTGAGAGGACCATCGAGTCTTGAGTATGTTACTGGAGGAATCAGACATTTATGTAGTAAAGCTGGATCATTGGATGTCATGCTTACTGCGTCGTAGTATGTGATTTGCTCAAATGCAATATCATGAACTGCGTTTAATGCAGGCATTGGATCATTTGGACCATTATATGTCAGTCCATTCCAGCAGCTGAATCATTCTAAAATATACGGCTCTTGCATTACCTTTGGCAAGCCTGCCTGTAGCATATACATTTGTTCAAATTTGATGAGCAACATTGCCCGGCTCAGTGGCCTTCATTGTGCAATATGCATGAATTCATGTTGTAACCTACTCACATTCAAACAGTGTATGATAGTTCATTGAAACACTTGGACTGTAAGCGATGTCGATTGCAATAAAAGGCTGATGTGAGTGTTCAATCAGGATGATGAGCATCATGGGCAAGATTTCTACTTGCAACAATGTAGACAAATGTCACATTCAAGGCAGCTATTCATGTATTGCTAGAAAATGCTTGATTCTAGAGGCTAGTATGTCATACTCAAAGATCCATTGGTATGCTTCTGAGCACAGTTTGGAAGGGCTCTTCCATTTGGAAAGACTGACGAAATGCCCTGATTTGCATTGTGAGATAACCAATCAACTCATTTTGATGGTTTCTCCGAGAATCATCATGGGAGAGCGTTGGTGCTTTCATATTTTCTCTCTTTTCCCATTTACTTATCTGCTACAACAATATGAAAGCATCTTCATTATACCTTACTTTAATCTCATCATTTGCGTTAATAGCGCAAGCACTACCAACTCAACAACAACAGCAACAGAGGTCTTTCATGGCTCCTGACGATCATGGTGATATTTGGTCACTATGCGATAATCCAGCTACACATCAACTCATTGGCTACAAGGATGGTGTATTCATATCGCCCGAACAACCCAAAACTGGAGAGGATATTCATGTTCAAGTCCATGGCAACCTGCGTAAGTAGCATGCCACTAGAAACAAACATAAACAGCATTATTTATCCAGTTTGTTTTGTGTATATCGACAGTAAAAGATGTCTCAAGCGGTAAAGTGGACATTGACCTTAGTATCATGGGCATGATCAAGATTAAGAAACAGCTTGATCTCTGCAGTGTGCTCGGTTCTGATGTCATGGGCCATAAAGATTGTCCTCTTCAAGCTGGTGATTTAAATTTAGATGCTACTGGTAAGCGATTATACAAGTGTTACCAACATGATCAAAAAGGCTCATTTTGGCTACGTTTCTTTTAGCTTGGATTCCGAAAGAGCTACCCAAATTACCACTTGATGGTAACATCCGCATATCAGATCAAGACGGCAACACTGTAACCTGTATCCACCTCAACTTTAAATTGCAATAAATGCCTGATAATTTTATTTCTTGTCTATTTTACCCCATCAACAGAGGTTTACAGAACAAATTGGCTTGAACCCCTTTTCATTTATCCGTCAACATGATGATGGAATAATAATACACAACGAAAGGGTATATGATAAAAGAGAGATTGGCGGCACCCTCTTTTTAGTAGGTCATTTTGGGCTTCTCTGTCATGGTGTACTTTTGATTGACACCCAACAAAGAGCTGATGACTCGAAGCTTGTTCTTCATTTTATCCTTCAATGCAAACAAATCAGCATCGTGGTCATTGAACGTAGGAAATTCATCAACCAGCTTCTTGAGGCCTTCAATTTGTTTCATGGCTCTAATGAAAGCAAAAAAAAAAAAAAAAAAAAAAAAATAGCATAAGTCATCGATCACTTGCAAATGTCAAATGAAACTATACTTTTGAGGCACAGTGTCAGGATGTTGTGCTGCCAATTGGGTCCACATATCAACACATCCAGAATAGAATCCAATTTCCTTGCCCAGATCAAATGCCTTTTCGCAGCCGAAAATGCGACCTTCCAATTCTCCAGATTGCTCGCCATCTCTAAATCCATCATCAAATCCATGCTCGGCAAACCTACAGCCAAATGTCAGTCATCCTTCTTACAGTTCAAGCTGTTGCAAGTTACATGGTCTCTAAATAGCACAAGGATTCAAGGTCTTGATTGGGAGGAGGAAGTACTTTATTATCTGACATGATGACTAATGTAGAATGAACAGGTATAAAAAAAGTTTTCATGGCATTTCCAGCATTTTTATATGCTTTTTGCAGTTCAAACCCATCCATTCTGGGCTGCGGTTAGTATGAATCCTAGATCAGGTAGTGCACTGGGCAGTGGTATATGACTATACTCGACAGCGTTTGATGTCGAGGAGTTGCTGGAATTTGTGGTCAAGTGTTGACAAGTCAAGACAATGACGCTCTCGCATTGCCATGACGCTTCTACAGAAGATCTACACTTCTTATTACGGAACAGGCAGAAGAGAATCAAGCATTCGTACGCAAAATTTAAGCATCAAAAGGGTGGTGCTTGGGAAATGGTCATGAATGCTTTGCTCTACAGTTACATGGCGCTTTATAAACACATTCATCAACGATTTGCTGAGGAAATAGTCGAGCAAATCTATCCTGAACAATCCTTGGAAAAACCATTGAAAGAGGATGATGATATTGGAGAAGCTCTTAAGTCTTGGACCATTATACCGCAATCCAAAGATATCCCATTAGGCAGCGTCAAATTTGAATTCTATAATGCAAATGCCATCAGACATTTAGGTAACCTCAAGCTTAGCGGCAACACCATCTATCCATGCGTTCTCTCCTAGCTTTCCAACAGTTTTGAATATGCCAACTATATGATTTTCAAAGAGGATTCCATGAAAATCATCGATGCAAATATTGCTTAAAATCGGCACCTCTCGTTATTGTTTGCTGCTTTGCTTTAAGATCTGCCTATGGTGCAGCTGAAGCGCATTACATGTCACTTTCATGTACAAATCAGCTATAATAATCTTGTCTTGCTAAAGCCCTGCCTACACTGCCGTCTGACTGGTGCACTGATATAGAAATCATGGATGTTGGTGTATCGTCCACGATTCAAACCCCTTTTCTCCAAGAAGCTACTTTAATTAAGCTTCACAATGGTTTCCTCTTCCTTTTTTCTCTCTCTCTCTTTTTTATTTCTACATCTTTTCTAGGCAACGTGACATAAAATGACCTCTTCCAGCCTGGCGTTCGAGTTGTTTACTCTGCCAACGCAAGTGGATAACAGCACTTTTTGGACCAATTTAAAGGAAAACAACTACTTCATTTTACAGCAAACAAAGACACAGAAAAATGGTCTTATGAGAAGTGTGCTGGGCACCTTACAGAATGTGTAAGTTATATTTGATCTCTCTCTCTCTCTCTTTGATGGATTAAGCTCACACCACGCTTGTGTAGTCTGGATACAAAGCAATCACCTTACCGCATCTTGTTTCGACGTGTAAACGGCACCAATTTGCAAGTGGCAGCTGCAGAGACAGAAAAGAGGGCAGAGATAGCATGGGGCTGGATCGAATGTGAGTGTTTCAAAGTGCCTCTCCACAAAGACACTGACACAAAATAATAGCCAATTTGCTGCCCTTGCTGGATAGTTTGGATAAAGAGGAGACAGAGCCTTTTGTTGTTACAAAGATAAACTCGATTGTTACACGTAGAGGTATTTTTACATTGAACATATGATTTATTCATGCTCTCATCGTCGTTTGATGTAGATTCTGGTACCGATGAGATTTCAACAGACGAGAAGGTCAGAAAGGCGTCGAGAAGCTTTCGACAGACATTTGATGTATCTCCTACTGAACGTCTTGTCAATTGTAAGCACATTTGAATGCCATGTCGAACCCTACTTTACTCATGTCCTGATTTGTTAGATTATTCCAGCGCATATCACACAAATCGATTCACCAGCCAGGGATGGCTCTACATTAGCGAAAATTACCTTGCTTTCTACTCATTTTTACTTGGTTATGAGACTAAACTGCTGCTGGAACTCAAGGACATCCAGGACATCAAGAAAGAGCGATCCAAGCGTGGTGTGTTTTCAGACGCCATTAAGATTTCGATGAAGGATAAGAGTGAGGTATGAAGCTTTGATTCAAGGAGAAAATTAGACCTGATGATCTGTTAAACTAACTTTTATTTTCTCAATAGCATTTTTTCTCCAATCTCTTCAAGAGAGATGAAGTATACGACATATTGGTCCAATTGACTGGACTAGCAATGCAGCGAGTGTTAAAGAGCACAGCTTTGGAACATGCACCTGGAAGCGACGTATCCATCGATATTAAAGACAGCGACATCGATGCCATCAAGGACTCTGAAGTATCATCCAACAAAATGGCTTCGTTACCTGCTGCTGAGATCAGACAACTCATGCAGCCTTTGAAAGCCAATCTTGCAGCCCAAAAACGTGATGAACGATTCAGAGCTCGATTTAGACTACCACCTACCGAACACTTGACCCATTCATTTAGTGTTGTTCACCCTGTGGAGGAGGAAGTAGCTTCCAGCGAAGATCACGAGAGAAAGACGACAAATTACAATGGTGTGTTGGCTTTATCAGAGGCGTACCTGACATTCAATTCCACAGATCAAGGTCGCTACTTTGAAGTTGTCATGCCATTATACACTGTTCGTCGTGTGGAGAAATTAGCAGATAAACCTGATGCTTTCCCTATCAAGATTGTAAATTGGCATCAATCCGAATCCGTCTATTATTTGAATGTGTAAGTGGCGTATACATGAGCTCCGTAGTGCATGCTATTGATCACTTTACAGTAATTCCAAGGAATACGACGAATTTTCAGCTACACTGACTACCAATTTGAGAAACCAAATCAAGCACATGAGAATGATGAAGCAGTTTTTGACCACATGCGCATCTGAGGCTGTGATTTCAGACAAAACATACGAGGAAATGAACACAATACCTGGTGGTTTGGGCTTGCAGTTTGAATTCCCTGGTGACCCCAAAAAGTTGAAGGAGAAAAGCAAGATGAAGCTTTGGAAAAAGTATTTCAATGGTACGTACTCGAGTCAATTTGATTGCAAATATGCGGATGGCTAACCCATCCTATAAAAGAATATGGACGCAATTTGACCATCTCAAAGACACCTCGTTTCGCCAAGCTGATACGAGTAGGATTGCCGAACAGATTGCGCGGTGAGATTTGGGAAGTTTGCTCTGGAGCAATTTTTGAGCGATTCATGAGCCAAGGATTATACGATCGCATTTTGGAAGAAAACAAGAACCGCAATTCATTGAGTTTGGAAGAGATTGAGAAGGATTTGAACAGATCGTTGCCTGAGTACAAAGCCTATCAACAGCCAGAGGGCATCAATAGTCTGAGAAGAGTGCTCAGCGCTTATTCCTGGAAAGACCCTGAACTGGGTTATTGTCAAGCAATGAACATTGTCACATCCGCTATTCTCATGTAAGTAGATGGATTGCTGTAGTTGTCTGCGACTAAACAAACCACCTTGTAGTTATATGAGCGAAGAACAAGCATTCTTTACTCTAAGCGTCTTGTGTGATGACTTGCTACCTGGTTATTATAGCACGTCCATGTATGGCGCCCTGCTGGATCAAATCATTTTTGAGCACTTATTGGAGAAAACGATGCCCAAATTGCATACTCATTTCAAAGAAACTGATATTCAGCTGTCGGTTGCTTGTTTGCCATGGTTTTTGAGTTTATACATCAATTCTATGCCCTTGTTGTTTGCATTCAGGGTCCTGGATTGCTTTTTCATGGAGGGGCCCAAAGTGTTGTTTCAAATAGGGTAAGTTCAGTGGGTTTACTTGCACTGATGAATGTTTCTAACCTTCATATTTTATAGTCTTGGTAAGAAACGCTTCTCACATGTGTCAAAAAGAATATGCATCTCACTAGCATTCAATAGCTATTCTCAAAATCAATGGAGATGAACTTTTGCAAGCAACAGACGATGGTGCATTCATGAACATATTGAAAAATTACTTTAACCACCTTGACAAACCTCTGTATCCCAACTCTGAAAACCCCAAGGCCAAGAACTTGACAGTAAGGTCCAACGTATTTTTGCAAATGCCAAGCTAACATGGATTATCTAGAAATTCAATGAATTATTACTTGTGGCATACCGAGAGTTTAGCAGTGTGACAGATGAATTGGTCAGAGAACTGCGACAAACCCATCAATTAAAGGTCGTCGCAGGCATTGAATCATTCACAAAACGATCAGCTGTGCGCAACATTGAAGACGCAGCAGGACTAGACAAAACAGAGCTGGGCATCATCTACGACAAATTCTACAACGTGTTATACTACAAACAGCAAAAACCAACAGAACGCAGCGATTCCAAAATGGACCTCAAATCATTTGAAATATTTATAGGGTCACTTGCTTCCTGGGCCAAGATTGAGTCAGAAGATTATCAACTGGATCGTCAGAGACAGTTGAAAGTGGCAAAAAATTTCTTGCACCAGTTGTTCAATGTATTTGACAGACACCATACACAACATCTCAGCCTTCAGGTACGATATGTTCGCATTGGGTTCGCAATTTGTATTGACCCTTTGTCTGTGCAGGACGCCATCATCGGAGTTGGATCTATCCACAAGGGCGATCTGAACACACAGATCAAGCTGTTCTTTGATTTGCATGATTTGGACAAGGATGAATACCTCAACAAGGACGAAGTGGTGCAGCTGTCAGAGACACTGCTTTGGATTTTCAGAAATATTCAAGATGAAGATCATTTGAACGCTGTATCTACGTTTTTACATAATGCGTTCGAGTACTCTGAGACTAGAGGAGACGATCAATATTTGTCCCTGGGATCATTGAGGTGAGTATTTATTTATGATCACATAGTGAAGGAGGACACTAACCATTCTACGCAGAATGATTGTCCTTGCTGATGAAACTTTGGAGAACTTCTTTGACCATGAATTTGCTTACTCTTTCAAATTATCAGAGAAGGAGACTGAACAGCAACGCAGTCTTGGAAGAGAAATATTTGATAATCTACTCGCAACAGGCGCTAAATTGGCCTCATCTACAGGCGTGAGTCGACCACAATTGAAATCAAAATTGACAGATGTCTCTTTGACATCATCCGAGATGCAAGCTACAATTGACTCTATAGAGAATGCCAAACTTGAAGACAAAGAGGACCTGATCAACAAGGTATCAGATAAAAACGACCATCCTCAGGAGAAACCAGAAGTGCAAGACGCTAGTAAAACCGATGCAGAAAAGAAGCGCTCTTCACCAGCAACAGAGGCCGAAGGAGCAGCTGAAAAACATGTGATTGGAGACTCTGACATGTCAGACGACGACGATGATGAAGAGGAAGAGGAAGATCTGAGCCCTGATGTGCTAGAGGAGGTTGATAGACTACTGAAGGAGTATGATGATGAAGATGAAGATTAATAAACTATTTATTTCGTATTTACTTTTATAATCTCTTGAACTACACAATGATGCTAAAAAAGACTATCTACTACTACTCTCAATCATGGTATTCTAATGTATCACGATATACCATTCGATAAGACGACAGAATGCATCATATAAAGCAGAACATAATCAACTTTGAAAGCTTTGAAGCCTTCATATCTTGGCATATAGACCTTTCTGAGCCGCCGGAATGACGCCAAGCAATTGTACTCGAGTAGTAGTAACTTCCTGACACGTTTACTCAACTTTTTGAGGACCCAAAAAACATGGCCAAAAATCGACCAAGAACCATGAGGGGTAACCTCATGCTTTTCATCGAAAATCAAACGATCGCGTTTTTCACCTTGAAAATGAAGATTTTTACTACGGTATATATCAGATCAAAATGTTTCTCTCGATCCAAAAGCAACCTCTGAAACCACTTTTATGAGGTTTTCATATGCAAAATATGGATATTTTCGCTAAAAACCTCATTTCAAATTTTATTAAATTGCTCAATAAGTTCGGTCAAAGTATTTATTACAATTAGTATCATTGGAAGCGCCTTGAAAAGTACTTCAAGAATGGATTAGGAAGCGTAGGGTGATCATCACAATTTATATAGTCAAATCTCACAAAATAATATAAAGAAGTCGAAAAAGGACAAAATCTATCCAATCTTGAACAGGAAAAAAAAATAACTGAATTTGAATTATTTTTTGCGGTTGGCGCTGCTGCTGGTTGGCCCTACAAGCTGCTTAGATCAAATGGCATCCAAATTTAAATATAGGATAAGCTACAGGAATTGTTAGATTGCTATGCATAGCAAGAACACTCATATTCTAATTTTAAAAGCAAACATTTTGGCTTCACGCATTGCCTTCAGATAGCATGGATTGTAGCCAGTGTACCTTTAAATTCTGATCACTTTAGTGGTAAACAGTGCACTATTGTTTAGTCTTGAAGCCATGGAAGTATCATAGAACATTTGGCACGATATGAATAACATGTGATCTGTCGTTGTGAATAAGCAATGTCGTTTAATTGTAGATGTAATGTCAAGATACATATATATATAAAAGATGAAAGGAGGCTGTCTAGAATCCAAATGTCACAGACGTTGATGGCTGCATGCAGCGTAGATCTGAACATCTTATTGCTATTGAAATCTATAAATAATCAAAGTGCGTATGCCTGATTTCATTAAGGCGGATATACTTTTATATCGAAAATTTACACACAAGCTTGCCAAGGAAAATGAATGTGCCTGTGATGGGAATGTAGTTTAATTTACCGGTACAGCGATGCAAACGTGAGATATCGAAAGGATTTCATTTGTGGACTTTCATAGATTCAGGTTACAAAAATGGGATTGACCCTAAAATTTATAAGCAACACTTTCCACATTAATAAAGGGCACGTTTCTAGACCTAAAGGAGCGCCTTAGTAGCACAGCAATGATAAACAAAGACGACTCCTTGTGGCATGTATACATGTATCTTCTCTCAACTATTTCAAAAATCATAGACATTCAATCATAAATACCTGTCTCTTCCAGCACAAAAAAAACTGGCACACTATTCTGTGTAACAGAACTTCTTGATTTGTTCTCTATTCATCTTCAATGACGTACGGGCAAAAAAAAAAAAACCAAACAAAATAGTGATTTTCGACGAGTTCATGACGCAAAAATCGTAAATCGGCTCACAAGCAGTTCTAGCAATTCCACAGTTTTCTTGGGAAGAAAATATTTCGTATCAAGTCCTGGCTCTCCGTATGATTTGACAATGATACAAACAAGTCAAGCATTTTCCCATTTTTACATGTCGATCATACTCGCAATGAAATATCCTTTTTTGGGTAAAATGTCGATAAAAAGGACGACGGAAGGGAAAAAAAAAGTCTGTAAACAAATATTAAAAAAACAACGTCATTTCGTATAGTATAAAGACCTCGATTTGTTTTACTCTTGCGTTCTTTCTTTCTTCTTTGTTTTCCTTTTTTTCGTCTTCTTTTTTTTTCCACCTCCTCATACTCACCTAGTTTCAATGTTGGGTGTCCATTTTAGTAGCTCGCTGAAGAAACGCTTATTTATAAGCTATGGCAAAGATTGGTTGTTGGTCATCATCATGATCATCATCTTTTTTGGTATTGATCTCATTGATCCCTTTCACAGAGAGTTTTCCATTAATGATACATCATTGATGCATAAATACACTGTGAATGAAAGCGTCCCTGTGTGGTTGTTGGTGGTAAGACTATACATATGCACATGTGAATAGACAGCAGAAAGATAGTAATATCAATCGTCTCGTAGGTAATCGCCATTGTCGCACCGATTCTCATTATTGCTGCCATTTCACTCGGCATTCGTCGCAGCTGGTTGGATTTTCATAGTGGAGTATTGGGTAAATGCGCTCAATCTCTTTCAATGTCAATGAATCCTTCAACTAACCCATAGTTTCAATTAGGTCTTGCTGTTGCCCTCTCCCTCACTATTATGATGACCGACATAATTAAGGTATGCATGCTTTGCAATGTGCGTGTGTATTTCTGCATCCATGGTAACACCGATGCAACATGAACAGATCACTGTGGGTCGTCCAAGACCTGATATGCTGGATCGCTGTCAGCCACCACCTGGCATCGAAAACCCACCCTTACACTTATTGAACTATACCATCTGCACAGCAGATCATAACACTTACGAATTCAAGGACGGCTTCAAGAGTTTTCCCAGTGGACATGCATCATGTACAGTGTCTCTTTTAGCAAATTACATCATGTCAAATCTTAACCCTGCTACTGTTAGTTTCTTTTGCTGGTTTGGGTTATTTAGCCTTCTATCTCGCTGGAAAGATGCACTTGTTCGACGAAGGAGGAGTATGTTGGAAGCTCGTGCATTTTGCACCATGTGTGGATACTCACCTGTGTTTCTATTATGTAGCATACCTACAAGAGTTTTGTGTTTTGCATTCCATTTTTGGGTGCATTGCTGATCTCCATTTCCCGTTTACATGATTACCGTCATCACTGGACAGATGTTTTCATAGGTGGCATTATTGGTAAATAGAGTACATGATCACGTCGTTTTTGTCCATAAGCTCACATTACATGCTGCATGATCCAGGCACCGCGTTTGCCTATTTCGCTTATAGACAATACTACCCCTCTTTAGCAGCCACATACTCTCAGAAACCATTCCCACCACGATTCAGCAGCCCCTCTGATTTGTTCACTCATGAGAATCCTACAAATGATCTTGAATCCGGACACGGTGGCCACAGAGGAGATGGAGTGACAGAAACTGCAGCTGTTGGACCAGATGATCCTGTATACGGTGAATGTACTTATACTGACTCTATCGACTCATCGTCCAGACTCCATTAATCAAGCTCTTTCAATAGATACCAACGCTCAAGGCAACACTGCACATCCACAATCACCCGCTTCAACATCAACTGACAGATCAAGCAGCAAATCCACAACCAGAGTGGAGCCACCATACAAACACACTGTAAACCATGTTGAGCACACGACCACATCTACTTCGAATAGTGCCCCATCTCCATATCGCCCTTGATAAAGTGTTGCTCTTGTCTTTGAATTTGATTCTTTTCTAATAGTTGTATATTTTTTTATGTGTATATTATAAATTTAATAATAAATCTTGACCTATTCTTCTTCTTCTTCTTCTCTCTCTCTCTCTTTTTCACTACAGTATAGAGGTGGTATTGGTGCTTGTATTTGTCGCTGGCATAGTAAAAAATGCGTCCCCTTGTTGTTGGTCTTTCTTTTTATTGTGCTGCTGACGATGCAATAGATTCCGCTTTGATGTGTGTCCCTGATCAATGCCATCCTCGTCGCTGCTATCGCTTCCTGATGTGATCAACGTATCAAGCCCACTACAATCTGATTCGGAAATCTTTTTGAATGTGTCCCTAATGCAAGTATTGCGATAAGAATGAATGACTTCATGAATGCAAGTGGATGCTTACATGGACTGGGTCAAATCGTCCAGCTACCATAACAAAAACGTCAGTGCGTGCATATCTATATAGCATTAGATAGTTTTTATTTACCTTTCGCATCATTGATTTCAACAAAACCTCCTTTCTTTCAAAACTCCTTAGGAATTGGTTGTCTTGATTTGGTTTCTTTAGCTGAGCAGTGGCTGTAGCTGTAGAGTTGCTAATGCATTGAACCTGTCAATCGATGATCCACAATACAGCCGTCATCCAACTTACGGTATATCTTGAATTTTCTCTAATGATACATGCTCGCTCGCTATGTCCAGTTGCTTTCTTCTTATCACATCCAACTCTTTGAATATCTGGCCTGTATTTTTGCCTATGTCACTCGAGATCAGTATATTACATCTTGGCTCTCATCCAACTGGGCCTACCAAATACCCTGACTTCACTCGACTCAAATGCTCTGTCTACTTTCTTGAACTCTTCGTTGAGATCTTTCACAACGTGGTCGTGTGCTTGCATGATTAAAATAAGTAAGAAAAAGAGAACGAACAATGAGATTCCCCGACTTGCACTATAAAGGTCAGCATTGATCCCATTTGGGGCGCCAATTTATCAAATGTAACTAGATACACAACACCAAGAAAATGTCACACATTTTGATTGACAATTCTACAAATTCTTTATATCAGTCCCTCTTTCTCTCTCTCTCTCTCTCTCTATAGCCTTTCCTTGTCATCTACATCATGGTTACCGATAAAGACACAGATTTAATCAAAATCACCAAAGATGGACATGTAACCAAACGAATTATCAAAGCTGGCGTTGGCAAAATACCAGAGAAAAACGACATAGTTACAGGTACACTTTTTTTTTAATGCGTACTGGAATCGCCTTACTCACACTGTCTACAACTAGTGCACTATGATTCATACATTGCAGACACAAACGTGCTGTTTGATTCTTCACGCGGGCGTCGATCAGAATTCACATTTGCCCTCAAGGGAGGTATGTATCAGACACTGCAACAAAAGCATTGACGTTAATGGTTGCATTTGACATGATGTAGGCAAAGTCATTGAAGCTTGGGAGCTGGTGATTCCTACCATGAAAGTAGGCGAAAAAGCAGAGATTATGTGTACAAGTGATTATGGTAAATTTATGAGCATTTTATTGTCGTGCTGGCTACTTGACATGCGTTGTTGATCCATAGGTTATGGTGATGATGGCCGTCAATATATCGTACCTCCAAAGGCTACATTGAGATTTGAGGTGGAACTGCTTGGTTCTTGGGAGGTACAGCTCATTATCAATGCTTGCCAGTAATGCGTCATTAAACAATCAAATATAGGCTGCAGGCACAGCTACAGAACGTATTAAAGCAGCAGAAAAGAAAAAGGCCGAGGGAAACGAATTTTTCAAACGAAAAGCAACGAATGAAGCACTGTTTGCTTACAAGAAAGCGAGGGAATACATCAAAGACTTATGGAACTGTGAGCCTGAGCAACTGGAAGAATGTCGATTTCTGACTGTGGCCCTTAACCTCAACATTGCCGCATGTTATCTCCAACTGAAAAACTATGATTTTGCCATTGAAGTCTGTAAAAGAGCATTGGATAGAGATTCATCCAGTGTCAAAGCATACTATAGATTGGGACAGGCTTATTTGGAGACAGGAGACTATAACCAAGGCATCCAGTTCGTAAAGATGGGTCTTCAGGTAAAAAGCACAATGAGCGGCGCTATGATATCATTCACTCACATTCCTGTTTGCTTAGTACGAAACAAATAACGCTGCCCTGAAATCGTTATTATCCACATTGGAGGCCAAACAGCAGAAATACATCAATGACAGCAAAAAGATTTATAAAAAGATGTGTGAATAGAATGTCGATTTGTTTTCTGTGGTTTTTTAATAAAATGCTTAATCTACTAAAAAAAAAAAAAAAACTACCATGCTTGGTGCATGTATTTTTGAACAGCCAAAAGGGCCTGGTATCTGACTTCTTGATCCTCATGAGTCATAAGTTCCATAATACGTTGCTTTGCACCAATTTCTTGCAAAACGTTCTTTCCAGTCTTGGATGAGTATTTGACATAGTATCCAATATCACTAGCAGCAATAGATAAAACCAATGGGCTGGTGGATGTGCTGAGGAGACGAGCAAGTGCGCGGAGCAATTGATAGTTGTGTTGTTCAAGCTTGCTAGCGTTTTCCTTCCAAAACAAGTCAGATTTGTGAGGAGGAGACCACTCCAGCTTACCCGTCTCAACTTCAGATGCATATTGTTCAAAGGTAGTAAGACTTTGGAAATCCTCTTGTAATCTCTCCTTGATGTAATCAATGTCCTCCAAAATATCAGCATCTGACCACTTGCGAGAGCTCAAATTCTCAGTGAAAGGTAGTAACTTAGTAACCAACATGGCAGCCAAGTTTTGAGCAGGTGCCTTTTCAACCAAATTCTTCAATGTAGCAACAGAGACACGAATCACCTTTTCTTTGACAGCCGATTTGGCAATCTCCACCAACAAGGGAATCACATCGTATTTTCTATATGACGATTGGTTAATGCTATGCCACTCGTAACAGGCAATATGACGCCTTTCTTACTCGTTGATTTGAGCTGCAATGTCCTTTTCAAAGGTAAGAAGCCATAAGCAAAAGATAATTTGGTATTGAATTTGAGGTGTTGAAGCAGATTTGTTCAAGTAGAGACGATGAATCAACCTAATGGCCAAAGAAAGTGACGTGAGTGATTCGAGTGTGGTATAGCGGCGACATAATAAGCTTACTCCTTGATTGCATTTTGAGTGTTCCAAACAGACAAACGGTAGGTGTTGACACGCAATAATGACTCTAATTCTTGAATGACCAAGTTAACAACATCGCTGATAGAACCAGTCAATTTCTTGGTGATCCAGTTGAATAAAGCAGAGAGATCCACTGAAGATGGTAAAGGAGCAGAACTGTAGAGTTTTGTATTGGTCATTCTGAAGGTTCATCAGTAACTACGACTACTTACCAAGCGAGGATAGTCAACACTTTAGATGCTTCAAGGGCCATAAACTCATCTTCGGCTTCAAGTACTTTGAGGAAAGGTGCAAAAGGAAGAGAGGCATCGTCTTTGGATATTTCATGGAAATAGCGAGCATTATCATCGCTAGCTATAAATAAAAACAGTGGGTTATCGTCAACAAGAAAACTTCCAAAGACGCACATTTCAGCTTACCAGAAAGAATATCATCCGTCATTAAACAGACGTATTGGATGGTATCAGGTCTCGACAAATTTTGCAAAAGGTACAAAATGAGAGAAGCATAAGTTGAACCCTTTTCATTCATGGCTTCTTGAATAACATGAGAGGGCTTCTTGTCGATAGCTTTGATAAGCTCGACTTGTTCATGTGTCAATAAACTAGCGCGTTCATAACCCTATACAACCAGTCAGTCGAATCTCCCATGATAACACGTTCAGTCGCTCATCTACCTCCCAAAGGATAGGCTTTTGTCGAATGATGGACGCCTTCTTCTCTAAATAAGGGTTTGATACAAGAACGAGTGGTACTTCGGGTACTTGGTCAGCCATGTTTTATTTAATGTGATGGTTTGTGTCGAATAAAATAAAATAAAAAGAAGAAAAAGAAAGATGCCTTGTGTGTATTGTGTTGCAGATATGAGGAAAAGGGATGATGAAACTTGAACTTCGAGACAAGATCCGAGACTTTTTTCCAGCTGTGACGTTATTAGCCTTGCTACATCTCTTGAGGATACATGATTGTGATATGTTTATTTTTGACTAGATAATCAAGGGGTTGAGCACGCAGTCTTGTAGGTACTCTGGATCTTGTTAACTATCATTTAGCAACATGTTTGATACAACATATAATGGCATTGTGTATCTATCTTGAGTTTGAGGCGGATTTTCAACATTTAGAGGGGAACGATGATGATCTGCTGGCTTCTTCATATTTGACGTGGGCGAGTATGCAATCTCGATGCTGATAACTGTTGATTTAGCGTTGAGTAACTCTAGGAGTAGTTAGATATACCATCTGTAATCAAATTGAGACTTGCCCGCCATGAATTTTAAAGATGTGCTGGAAAAGTACTAAAGCTGAGGATGTTTGGAATATAGACTATATACACCATTTTTTTATTACAGATTCTATTAATTCAGGTACAAATGCCAGCTAACTAAAGATATAAGCGAGCTCTTTTAGATGCATTATATCATTAATCTAGTATCAGAAAGCTCGATAGTTCAGATTGCACTGGAAATTGGCTTTACACACCAAAAAACATTGCAGCTAAGCGTACAGTCCTGCGTTACAAAGCACTACTAAAATGTAGCGCCGTGGTATCTTTACATGTTGTTGCAGTTTGGTTTAAAAGAGTATCTCAAATTTTCATTGAGCAAGAGGCTATCACGCAACTTGACCATAACCTTTTGAATTTTCTTTATAATTTATCGTCCTGGCGACGAGCCAAATTATGTTTTGAGTGATTTCTCGATAGGAAATTGAGATAGTACTAAATGATATACTCATTCGATGAGAAATTATAAGCTCGATTATCAGCGATATTTTGACGCATTTGAACCATGTTTTCTCGCATTAGAGGCAGTTTTAAACCGCCAGAATAGCGCCAAGTCATTGCTTTTGTTTAGCAGTTACTTGCTGGCGCATTTGCTCAACTTTTTTGGGATGACTATATCAAATGTCATAGCAAGGTCTCACACTAAAGGTGTTGGGCTATTCTTCGGTCCTTCGAGTAAATCATGCTGATCATGAGTTACAAATCAATTGTTGGGTAGATAGTAAATCTATTTGTATTATATTTCATTATCCTGCTGTAAACTGTAGCGTAATGAAAAGTATATAGATGCATCGCAAGGATGCATTCTCAATAAAAGTGTAATTCTTTGGCAGATTCAATTAGGTGAAAAAAAAAAAATAGAATCTCGTCAAACTTAAATATATTGTAGAATAATGATATTGGATCAACTTCTAGATGAAAACCTGGTATTGGAAATGCTTAATTCTAGAGATAACCAACATTGAGATGCTATTTTAAGCGGAGGAATATACATAGTTTAAATTGGAAAAATTATTATTCTTGAAAATAATAAGTTAATATGGCCCTTTGCGTACGCTCCAATTTTTAAAATGTTTGGTCAAATGCATACATGTGTGGTGTACACATGCGAAAGCTCAACGGAGATTCAATTTCTATTGTTCTGAACGATGATCCATGGGATTCCAAAATCTATCGACCTTAAAGTTACGCGTTTCTTGATAGTAAACACCCCTTCAAACTTATATAAAACTTGTAGAGAATTCAAAGGAGAATACAATGGTATTTATATCAAGTGTCTGGTGTACATTGCTCAACTGATTTTTGATGGGATATTTTTTGCAACTTTTTCACTGTTCTCTAACGATTAATCAGTATCTGTCATCAAAACATTTTGTTAATCATTACTAAACATTGTAGGCCAAAGAATTTCCTGTCGAATGAGCTATTGCTTGAAACTCTGGCATAACTCTATCATGAGATATCGATAATCTTGTCCTGGCCAAAAAATCGTCCCCAGATTTTTCGTTTGATATCACAGGCAGATTTCGAAGAAAAATCGATGACTTTGCATGATACTCTTTTTTGACCATATCTCGACAAATATTCACTGGATTCGCACAAAACAGAGACCATTTGATAACTCTACGTTATATCCATTATGATATAAGAGCTTTAAGTACCAGGTGTACGTTCCCTTCATAAATTTGCTCAAACTCTGTATTCTATCATCTTTATTTAATTTAAGCAGGAGATTTTTCCAAAAGTCCAAAATATCGTTATAATAGCCACACAATAGTGTGGAAGATAAAGATATACTTCAAATGGTAATACTATCAATAGCCTATTATTTACAGTTTGCGTTTAGGTAGGCCTAGTTTTATATATTCTAAAGGTTTTTTAAGGAGAGTATGCCCTGAACCTGCATTACTACTTCACCTGTAGCACCGCTCAGTACGTAGACCCAAAAAGAACCTATCGTTTCAAGCCTTGAAGCTATTACTGTGTCAAATCCTATATATCTTGTGTCAAAAGGTCAGCCTCATCCGAAATGCGCTGCACGACAACATCTATGTCCCTTTGCCAAACCACAACCAAGTATTGTATAATCAATCTAGAAGCGGTTTCAATACAATGCTTTTCAACACCTAAACTATCTATATATCACTCGTACTTACTTGTAATTAACAGATTTTTAAATGAATTTCATCACTCGAAGAAGTTGGCTAGACTGCACGACACAGCTGTAAACCGTTGCTGCAAAAGACATTAGCTGTCCAATAATTTCCTTTGGCTCCTGCAGCCATTTTGTTTTTGCAAAGAGGCTGTAATATCAAGTTACTTTGAGGCCCTATAGTATGCATTCTCAGCTGAAAGAAAAGGTACACTCCATTAAACATAAACGCTAAAACATCACTTGATAGAAATTAAGAGGGACTTTCCTTGTTCAAAGAGCTTCAGAGACAAAGCTTCTTCAGCATTTGATATAGATGTAAATGCACCTCAGACGAATACCAAAGTTGTATTTCATATATAAAAAAAAAAAGCGGATATTGCTTTTGAAACAACTCTTAGTTTCTTGGCTTTATTCTATCATCAAAGTGGGCTACCTTAGCAACAATGACCTTTTGTTTTGACTCTTGGGTCCTTCTTGTTGCCATTTCTTTTGGTTAGTTGATACAATTCACCTTTAAGATAGCCTCGTCCCTTCTAGCTAAGGCGTCGACCATGGCCTCACAGCAATTAACGTCAGGTTTCCCTCCGGTGTCTTCCGCTTGGATAGATGTTTGCAAGACAGATTATCAAAAGTATATCATCGCCACTGTCAAATTATCCTAAAAATTAACACTAATTGTGGACTTTCTGTTCGATTTCCTGTACAACGTTGACCTTGTGCTGTACTTTTGTCGGCTTCCCCTCTGTCCTCGTTAATCTTTTAGTTTGATGTTCTTCTGGTCTTTGTGCTCCTGGTGCTTGCTGTTACGCAACTCTGTTCCCCCCCCCCCTCGGTTTCCGTTATGAGACCCGAAATCCAAAACAGAGACAGCTCTTCACCAAGTACAATGATAATAGAGCAGCTTCAAATAATCACCAATGCAGTGAGAAATACGAATTTTCAGCTTTTCAGCGTAATGCTGCATCAACAAGATATGAGTCAAGATTTTGTTTGATTTATGCAAGACCGTTTAACACAACTCACTGTCACTTGGTCCTTAATTGCTCATTTCGTTAGAGTGCACAATCCAAATAAAATGTCAAATTCGTAGTACCGTCAGGAATCAAATCACCAATCAAGAGACGCATAAATGCCATCGCTACAACCTTAAACTGCTCAAGTCTGTAGGCTGATGGCGGATCGTACAACAGGAGTATGATGCATCTGTGAATCTACGGTATCAAATCTGATACATTCGATGTCTGTAAGAGAAGCAGCTCAACCACTCAAGAAAACCCATTTTCCATCTATCTACGCTGTACTACGTTGAAATCGTAACAGAATATATGATCGTTCATGATCACATGCAGTACATTTTTCACATGAAATCGGGGTTGTTGCTCAATGTCTATTAAGGTTGCAATGAAATGTATCCCTTTCCCTTTTGTTTTCTTTCATCTCTTTCTCTCTCTCTCTCTCTCTCTCTCTCTCATTTTTCAACCATGCTTAGAACCATCCAAAAAGTAGCCCGTCCCTGTGTGCGTTATTATTCATCGGAAGCCGCACCTCTGGGTATGGGATTCTCCCTGACAGAGGAACAGAAATCGATTCAACAAATGGCTCGTAAATTCACACGTGAAGAGATCATTCCTGTTGCTGCTGAACATGACATTACTGGCAAATACCCTACTGAGATCATCAAGAAGGCCTGGGAGCTTGGTCTTGTCAATACACACGTGGAAGCTAAATATGGTGGCATGGATTTGGGAGTTTTGGATAGTGCCATCATCTCTGAGGAATTGGCTTATGGTTGTACCGGTATTCAAACTGCCATTGAAGCCAACAACTTGGCAGAAGCGCCTCTTGTGGTCGCTGGTAACGATTTCCAAAAGAAAAAGTACCTGGGACGTATGACGGAAGCTCCCTTGGTGGCATCGTACGGCGTTACTGAACCTGGTGCTGGTTCTGATGTGGCTGGATTGACTACTTCTGCCGTCAAGAAATCAGATGGCAGTTGGGTGTTGAACGGCCAAAAGATGTGGATCACCAACTCGGGTCATGCTAATTGGTTCTTTGTGCTTGCTCGTACTGACGCTAATGCAAATACTGGTAAGGCCTTTACTGGTTTCATTGTGGATGCTGATACACCCGGTATCACTGTGGGACGCAAGGAGATAAACATGGGCCAACGTGCCTCTGATACCCGTGGTGTTACATTTGAGGATGTTGTGATTCCTGCAGAAAACGTATTGGGCTCAGAGGGTCAAGGTTTCAAGATTGCCATGAATGCTTTCGATATCACTCGTCCTTTGGTTGCTTCTGGTGCTGTAGGCTTAGCCCGCCGTGCCATGGAAGAAGCCACACGATATGCTTTGGAACGCAAGACTATGGGCAAACCTATTTTCAACCATCAAGCAGTGTCCTTCATGTTGGCTGATATGGCCATTGGTATCGAGAGCGCTCGCATGATGGTGTATCGTTCTGCCTTTATGCGTGATAATGGAGAGAAGAACACATGGCACGCCAGTATTGCCAAGGCCTTAGCTGGCGATGTGGCAAACAAGTGTGCTGCTGATGCCGTTCAAATCTTTGGTGGCAATGGCTTCAACACTGAATACCCTGTTGAAAAGTTGATGCGTGATGCCAAGATCTTCCAAATCTATGAAGGCACTGCACAAATCCAACGTTTGATCATCTCGCGTGGTTTAGCAGATGCAGTCAAATCTGGTGCTGATGCTCTTGGTGGTTTTTAGATAGTTTCAAGTTTTTTATTAAAATATGTGTGTATGTACAATATCAAAATCATCAACGTCGTCAAATTGAATGGTGGGTCCACTGTAACCCTTTTTTTGTGCTACAACAGAATACCAAGACATGTATGTGTTGTATTCGTTCACTTCGCTCTTCATGGATTCCACTGTCTTTTCTAGTTCGTCCTCGGCAATGAGCTTGTTGGTGATCCAATCCCTTCGAAAGCCCTTGATGATCCTCTCCCAATACTCCAATAGCAACGACCCAACTGCGCCGCCATAGATACCAACAGGCGTGTGTGTGTGATAGATCTGCATGCCAATCAATTGACTCATATTAGCAATTCTGTTGGGCCACGGATTGTATTGTGAAGTGGCAGATGTGTTTGACGTCAACGTATTGTATGCAGATGTTGGCGTAGTGGGCGATTGAGGAGGGTGTTTTATACTTGATTGAATTACTATAAATAGAGCAGCACATTTTAGTTTGTGTTTCTGTGTTTTTGCTCTGTTTTATACTTGCATTGATTTAGTGTGTTCATACTAGGTCCTGCATCAAATAGATTATCATATGCTTCTACACACTCGATATAAGCTCCCTTCTTCATAATGCGTACTAGCTCCTTCAGCACATTATCCCACATGGAGTCTGGTAGTGTATCCATCATGGACCGTATGAATATATAGTCAAACGTAGCATCTTCATATGGCAATGGAAGCTCAATCAGATCAATACGCTGATAGAGTACATTTTTGGAAAGCGAACTATTGAAATGTATGTATGAGCACACTTCGCACTTACTCTGTAGTGAGGTTACCTTGTGGGCAACACATTTTTGTCAATGTCAATGCCTGTAAAATACGATATCGGATATTTGGATGCCATGTCCTATTAACAGACATATCAGTTCCTATTACCCCTGAAGTCATCATGGACATGTTACATTACACTCGACCAAAACCCTGCACCACATCTATTGTAACTAATATGAGAGTCCATTACATATCCCAGTTACGGCATAGAGTTACCCAATATCTAACACTTCACTTCCACCCGCTTGCAATAATCTTTGAATTGGAGCCTTGAAATCACTGTACTCGAAAGTCAGACACACTTGTCAATAACCATCGCATTCAGCACCACATTTACCCCTCAAAAGCCAGCTTAAGAGCGCTATGTCTGACCCAATCTCTTTCGATATCATCTACTGAATTTGGTAGTCTTTGTCTAATGTTTAATTTCGGATCTTTGGAGGTTCTCCATTTCAGCTTGAGAAATGAGAACGTGCTGCCAGTGCTTGATGTGTTTGATGTGTTTGATGTGGTTGTGGTTGTGGTTGTGCTTGAACTGACATGTGTAGCCGAAGCATTTGTACTCGCTACCATCTTAGCAAGAAAAAAAAAATGAGCGACGAAAAAAAAAGAAAAAGAAAACAAGTAAAGTACCCTCTCTCCAGTGGAAGAGAAGCAAAGAAAAAAAAATAAGGGAGAGTTACACACATGATAAGTTGTAATTGGGTAATGCGAATACTCTATTTTTGTATGCACACTTCCGTGAATGTCAATTTTATTGTGATGAGGTATACCTTTTGACAAGATTCGATAGAGGCAGAAAAACAATGCTTAATACAAAATTAGAGGTATATAATACAATGCTGACAGCAGCCAATGCAGCTACAACAGCCCACATGACGGTAGATCCCCATCTCTCATAGATAAATCCACCCACCAAGGCGCCAATGCCACTTCCCAATCCATTGAAGGCCATATTCAGTAGCCCTTGAGCTCTGCTCTTGAGATCGGGTGGTGCAATTTGATCCGCCTGTAATGCTGCAGCACTCCAAGTCATTGAGAACCCAACGCCATGCAGTACCTGTGTTGCTGTGGCCAGATAAGCGCCCCAGGTAATCCGTGCGCATACAATGTATGTCAGGCATCGATAAACGATGATGCATTGAGCCACTGCCAGCATGCGACGTGCGCCTAGTCGATGAAGCACTTGCTTGAAGAAAAAAAAGACGATAATCTCGGTGATGCTTCCCAAAGGACCAAACAAGCCCACCAAGAAGGAAGAAGCATGCAGATCATTCTCCATAAACAAATACAGAAATGCTTGCACCACTGCAATTGCAAACCCCATGGTAGTCATAAAGGTAAAGAACTGAATGGCTTCAGGTTCTTGAAGCAGATGCCACATGGATGGATCTGGTGTAGCACAAATGCCATCATTTACGTCCTCGATGACCACAGCAGTTGCCTGCTCCACACTGTTGTTGTTGGGTGACATGGATCCATAGGTATCATCCACTTCCTCACCTGTCTCCACGGGCTCATAATAATGCGGATTGATATCGACAACAGCGAGCGTAATGACAAACCCTAAGCAATATACTGTAAACACGATGAACAAAGCATACAGAGAGTCTAGTTTTTCCGTAAGAAATCCAGTCAAGAAGACAGAGGTTGCAAAGCCGATAGGTACTCCAATCTTTTGACGGCCATATAAATCTTTGCGATGAGCCAACACTCGAAGGATCACAGTATCTACAAGCGCCGCAATGATGGGATATCCGAAAAATGCATACCCAAAGCAACCCATGGATGTCAATGCGATTTGGATCCATTCTGTGTTGGAGAGATAGGGTACAAGCCCAATAAATAAAATACACTATACATTCAAACATTACTACACTCTCTAATCCAATATACACACACACACACATGCAAACAACAAACATACCAACAATGCAATCAGCATGTTTCTAATCATGATTTCTCTATATTTTCCAGTCTTGTCTATTAAGGATGTCCAATAAGGGAACGCTATAAAGGACACAAAGGGTGCTTTCCATTCATCCATTGTTAGCCCTGAACGTCTTCTTTCTAAAAGATGTTCACACTTACTAATGGAAAAGATAAATCCGATTTTATCGTTTCCTAAACCCAATACTTTCTTGTAAAAGATGGGTAGAAACATTTGGCCAGAACCAATACATCCTATACTGAATGCACTTAGTAGCTTGAGTCCTATAAAGTGGTGCTCTTTTTCTAATTTCATGAATTGTGTAAAATTGAGAGAAAGAGAGAGAGAGAGAGAGAGAGAGAGTAAAAGAGAGCTGTGAGTGAGAGAGGAACGGAATAAAAAGGATTTATTTATAAAAAAAAAAAAAAAAAAAAAAAAAAGATTGTTCGTGTCGCCATCCTATCTTGAAGGCATTTTAAAGGGGCAAAAGGCAAAATGTTGTGTTGCGTGTGTGTGTTTAGTCCCTTTGATCCGCGCTTTGCTTCTTGTGCGAAATGTCATCGGATTGCCTTTTATACTTGTTAGGCTGAAGATACCCGCTACTAGTGCAGTATACAGAATCTCACTGTGCTGTGTCTATTGTACAACATGAAATCATATATTGCGCTTCAAAAGTAAATACAATTGTCAATAGCTTCTTCATTTGCTATCTTGGCAAGAAGAAAGAGCTAGATCTGCTCCTATTGCGTTAAGCTTCACATGAAAATCTTGTATCCAATACACATTGGCGTCTCAGTGCAACACGCCAGCAGGCTGGTTAACCTTTATGGGAAGCAGTTGTCATCAGCGGGTTAAAGCTGGCTGTCAGCATACGTCAAACGTTGCTTGATGCTATTCGATCTTTGATTTGCTGTGCCTGGAATTAGATATGCAGACTCTTCCTAGCACATAATGTTCTGTATAATGGTAGCAGCATTTTTCAACTTTGTCACTCTTTCAATGATACTTCATCATATTGATCAAAGTGACTAAAAATCGTATCGACTTTATCTTTGGGATTCAATCGTTCACAAGCTGTGTACCATAACCTCTTGTTGAGTTGAGGCGTGGAAATGATTTCTGGAAAATACGTACAACACCAGGTGTGTTTTTTAAGGCAGCCTCCTCAGGATTAACATCTGCGGACGGCTTGTACCTGTAAATATGGCTCTTCTATGATGCTGTACGTCTGTATCGATGAGAAAAAGTCGTATACAGATAGACAGTATACTTGCTCTGCTTCTTGCGTCTCAATTTTATAAGACACAGCTAAATTCGAATGTATTTTAGCCGTGATTTTTCGTGTTAGGAGCCGTTTCAGACCGCTGGAATAGCG
Organism: Mucor velutinosus; assembly: GCF_035048745.1. NCBI lineage: Eukaryota > Fungi > Mucoromycota > Mucoromycetes > Mucorales > Mucoraceae > Mucor > Mucor velutinosus. Next base: position 640,909 of record NW_027041905.1, on the reverse strand, counting down.
CCAAATCATTGCTCTCAACCAGCACCTACTGTTTGATACCTTTGCTCGAGTTTTTTGGAATCGTCAAAAATCGGCTTCAGACCATGAGGGGTACCTCATGGTTTTTATCAAAAATCAAACGATCGCGTTTTTCATCTCAAAAATGAAGACTTTTACTATAGCATATGTTAAATCAAAATGCTACTCTCGATCCAAAGCAACCCATAAAACTTTGTTTGTGGGATTTTCATATGTGAAATCTCGGCGTTTTGGCAGAAAACCTCATTCCATATTTTTAGATAGTGCTTGATCAATTGATTAGAAGCAAGCCTTAAAATCAACACCATTGGATGCACCTTGAAAAGTACCCCTAAACAACATTAGGAAGTATGGGGTTATCATCACAGTTTACATAGTCGAATCCAACGAAATAGATCAAAACAAGTCGAGAATCGGCCAGAAATTTCTACTTCTAGACAAATCGGCAAGCAGAGCGTTAAAATATTTTGGCTTGCAGATCCATTTCTAATGAAGATAGTCGATGATTTCGAACCTATTAATCAATGCAAAGCTGTGAATGATGTATACATCATTTACCAACAATATGCATTTGTGAATGCTAAGAAACAAAAAAATAATGGTTATTGTCAAATACAGATTTATTTAAATATTAGGAAATGAATGATTGAATAAAAGGGGATATGAGGAAAATGTGTGCAAATATGTATATGTAGAAAGAGATGAAACAAATGGAAAAGTTAGAGTGTTTAGTCTACTTCTTCCATCTTGGAGACTTCAGCGTTGTCATCAGTGGCAGTTTCAGTGACAGGTTCAGCAGTTGGGAGTTCATCTTCGTCAATAGAGAGACCAAGAGAGACCATGCGGTTAATACGGCTAGCAAATGAACTAGGGTCATCCAAAGAGAATCCAGAAGTCAACAAGGAAGTCTCGTACAACAAGGTAACAAGATCCTTGACAGTGCGATCACCAGCATCGGCAGAAGCCTTGGCACGAAGAGCCTTAATGATAGGGTGGCTAGGGTTCAATTCCAAAGTCTTCTTTGAAGCCATGTAACTAGACATGGAAGAATCACGCAGAGCTTGAGCCTTCATGATACGTTCCATATTAGCAGACCAACCAAATTGACCAGTAGTCAATACACAGGGAGAATCAGTCAAGATGTTGGAGAGAACGACCTTTTCAACCTTGTCGCCGAGAATATCCTTGACAGTCTTGCAAAGGCCTTCATACTCCTTTTGTTCGGCCTCACGAGCCTTCTTCTCCTCTTCATCCTCTTCAATTTCAGCACCCTCCTTAGTAATACAGACCAGTTTGTGATCCTCGTACTCCTTCAATTGAGTTGTAGCGTACTCATCAATGGGATCAGTCATCAAGAGAACCTCAATACCCTTCTTCTTAAAACCCTCGAGGAAAGGAGAATTTTCAACAGCAGTGCGAGATTCACCAGTAATATAGTAGATGTTCTTTTGCTTCTCGGGCATACGAGTAATGTAATCCTTGAAGGAGGTCATCTCATCGCCAGACTTGGTGGAGTAGTAGCGCAACAAGTCAGCGAGCTTGGCACGGTTTTGAGTGTCTTCGTGGATACCGAGCTTGATGTTCTTACCAAAGGCTTCATAGAACTTATCAAATTGCTCCTTGTCTTCAGCAATTTCTTGGAACATTTCGAGACACTTCTTGACCAAGTTCTTGCGGATCACCTTCAAGATCTTGTTCTGTTGCAGCATTTCACGCGAAATGTTGAGAGGGAGATCCTCAGAATCAACCACACCCTTGATGAAGCCAAGCCATTCAGGGATCAATTCATCACAGTCATCCATGATAAAGACACGACGGACATAAAGCTTGATGTTGTTTCTCTTCTTCTTGGTTTCAAACATGTCAAATGGAGCACGCTTGGGGACAAAGAGAATAGCACGGAATTCGAGTTGACCTTCTACAGAGAAATGCTTGACAGCCAATTGGTCTTCCCAGTCGTTGGTGAGGGCCTTGTAGAATTCAGAGTACTCTTCAGGCTTGACGTCTTCAGGGTTGCGAGTCCAGAGAGGTTTGGTCTTGTTCAACTCTTCGTTTTCAGTGACCGTTTCCTTGATAGTCTTCTTCTTCTTGTCGTCCTTCTTGTCATCCTCGTCAGTGACCTCTTCAATCTTGGCACCTTCAGAGGCAGGTTCAGCAGACTCGTCATCAGAGACTTCCTTTTCGACTTCCTTTTCAACGACCAATTGGATGGGATAAGAGATGAATTCAGAGTGCTTCTTGACAATGTCCTTGATCTTCTTCTCATCAAGGTATTCGAGTTGATCCTCCTTCATGAAGAGACGCATTTCAGTACCGCGACCAAGAGAGGGGTTGACCTCATCACGAGTAATAGTGAAAGAGCCACCAGCAGCAGATTCCCAAATGTATTGTTCGTCATCATTGTGCTTGGTGATGACCTGGACCTTGTCAGCAACAAGGTAAGCAGAGTAGAAACCAACACCAAATTGACCAATCATGGAGATATCAGCACCAGAAGAGAGAGCTTCCATAAAAGCCTTTGTACCAGACTTTGCAATGGTACCCAAGTTGTTGACCAAATCAGCCTTGGTCATACCGATACCAGTATCACGGATGGAGAGAATGTTGTTTTCCTTGTCAGGAGTGATGCGAATGTAGAGGTTCTTTTCAGAATCGAGCACAGAGGGATCAGTCAAGGATTGATAGCGCACTTTATCCAAAGCATCAGAGGCATTCGAGATCAATTCACGCAAGAAAATTTCCTATTGATAAGTTAGTATACATGTATGCTCCCAAAGCGCGTTTTCATAGAGTCATTACCTTGTTGGAATAGAAAGTGTTGATGATCAAACTCATCAACTGAGAGATCTCAGCTTGGAAAGAAAAGGTTTCTGTTTCAGCGCTCATAGTGTTGTTATATACGTGTTGATGGAGTAAAAGAGAATGAAGAATCGCATTTCATCACAGATTCATGCCTTTATTTATACACAATGCCATCCTTCTATTGAATGCCAGATTTCGAGCAAATTCCAGCAGCTGACAGAAATCCTTTGAATCAGAGTGGACCCGCTGGATTCCCAAAAGGCACGTTCCCATTGAGCTTGGGTTCTGGAAATTTCGAAAAACTCCCCCTTAAATTGAAACTTTCTAGCAAGATCCTTGAGGTTGCTGTATCAGAAGTGGCAGTAGCATATGCTGATGGCATGTTGCAGTGTGGTGTGCCAGTGTGTAAGGGAGGTCGGGTGAGATGGCTGATCAGATAGACTCCCACATCGTGGGATGAGTGATTACAGTTTGCATTGTTGGTTTCATGATGCCCAGGCTATAAACCGCTGTTTCAAAAGCCAGCGATGATTGTTTCTGAATATGTCATGGCGAAGGTCATGGAAGGCGGACATATGTCTATCAAAGATACTGCAAAATGAAGCTATCTGCATTGATGCCTATCAAAGACTCGGGCGCTGTGCCAGATTGGAATAGCCCTAATCTACATTGCTCGTCTTGCGAACGCATGTACAACTCAAAACAAGCCTTCTTGCCTAGGGCATTGCCGAAGCATACATTAATTTAAAACCTGTCAAATTTGTCAACCTTGCTGCAGTGCCCAACATCGACGATCCTGATTCTTGTTGCAAAATTTGCGACAAGCATCAATTCAAACTGCATTTAAGCTTCACACACAGAAAATATGGTGAATAGCTCTCATCAAGACAGCGCAACAAACAGTCAGATATCAATGACACAAACTGTTATTGCTGCTGCTGCTGCTGCGATAGAAAACTCTGTTTGAATGCATTGTAGAAATGTTCAACTGATGGAGGAGATGGAGCAGGGCCGTCCACCCACCAAGAACAGCAATACAGTGATTGACCTTAATCACCCTGACTTGTGCATAGTGTGAACACAATTGTTGCAATAGAAATTCATTCAGACATCATTTAAAATTCATCTATTGCATCGATGTCTCAAAGAATTGATAACATGTAGCAAACAGAGCTTTGATGACTAGTAGCATACTCTTGTCGATAACTATATAAGACTATTTCTAGATACTTCACCTTGTATTTAAGCTTATAGTTAAGCTCTGAGAGCATGCTTGTTAGCTAGATATATGGTGGCTTGAAAGAACGTAATATCCATTTTAGCTGGCGTTCTCTTCATACCAATGCGTGTAATGAACTTTCAAACGCGTGCTAGTTGTCACCAAAAAAAAAAATCTGATGGTTGGACAATACAAGACTCCAATCAACAGGGTAGACTCAAGCGATGCCCACTGAGCAGCAAGACGTATCTCTATATTCATTCTGGATCATGAACAAATCCATGAATATCTTTATTTTCTCAGGCACTAGTTACTGATGAACCCTGCCAGTTCTAGTTGATCCGCATACCAATCACCCCACAAAAATCAAATAACTCAACATCTCTCAAACAACACATTCTCTAATATACAAATAGCAAACGTCGAGTACTTTCAAACAATGATTTAATGCTGCAAATGTTTTATATAAAAGGGACACAACAAAAAATGAGATATCGTCTCAAGTCTAAATTTTTCTTTTTGATTTGACCAAGAGAAATTTAAGCCTTGACAGCGTACTTGCGAAGAGGGAAGTGAGCCAACTTCTTTTGCTCACGAACAGTCTTCTTGGACTTCTCAAAAGGAGTCAAAGCTCTACGCATGGCACGGGTCTTCTTGACACGGAGATCCAAGGGAGTGAAACGCTTCTTTTGGTAGAAGAGACGAAGTTGTTCACGTTGAGTTTGGTTGATGACGGTCAAGACACGGGCAACGTTCTTGCGAGCTTCACCACTGTTTGTCATATATTGATTAATGATGCCATCCTCATCCTCTCATTACAATAACTCTAAATGACTTACATTTCTTGAGATCTACCACCAGCGACCTTTTGGACACGGATGTTGGCAAGTTGTTGCTTTTGTTCGTCAAGGATCTTGACGAGCTCGGCCTTGTTCTTGTTACGGAGTTCGTGAGCTTTGACGGCAACCTTCATAGCAAAGTAAATTCATTAGAAAACAATCGTGTGGAAGTGTATGTGGCATCTGTAATGTATCCAAGCAAGTCAGATCTGTGAAATGTTTGCATCGTCGACAGCAGAGATACTGCATTTGTCTATGGTTGCAATGAAAACTGTCAACTTGCTGTATTCAGTCCATCATGAGCTCCTCCCCTTTTTCTCTATGCCTCTGGAAAAAAAAAAAAAAAAACATGGTACACTGCATCCACATCCACAACATGTCCTGATCCATCGAATCCATCGTTGCTGCAAACATCCATTTCCACGCTGAACTGATATGATCTTGCTCTGATACATTACGATGCCCTCTGTGTATGTCAACTAACCATTGGAATTTATGGATGATTATTAAGAGGGGGATCTTTATTATTACTCTTTTCCAATTCTATAGTCATTCAATTTTTTTTTGTGTGTGTGGATGGGATTGGAACAACCATGCTTTCCACAAAGAAATTGCGGGCCGATAAACCAGCCTTCCGGCCAAAAATTCACCGGACAGCAACTCTTTATGCATCCATATCTTCGTCTTCTAGTATCCCATGATGACCATTCAGTTGTTGTTGTTGCTGCTGTTGTTGTATTAATTCTTGCTGTTGATGGACAATGGCTGCGTTCGATGGCATATCATCCCAAATCTGGAATAAAATGTTTCTTGGCAGCTGACGAAATCCTTCTGTATGAGAAATGGCGCCAAAATGTTGGAATATAAAATGCAACGACACTTGCTGTAGACCCCTTTGTTCAGATAGACTTGCCGTGTGGTATATTCTGCTAGCACTTTCAACATTCATTTCACTAAACAAATGGCGCACACACAAGGCCAGCAGTCTTGGCAGCGAGTAGATATGAGCCATTACCATGAGATCAGCAATCAAATCCGTTGTGAAATGAGGGTCATTCAGTGTATCTGTATACAAATATCGCACAAAACTCTCCAATGTTGAAATTGGCTCTGACATGGTCAATCTATTGGATATCGATTCTTGCATACCCGAGTCCATCAAATGAACAAAATGAGGCCATCTTGCCAGCAACACCAACCGATGCACATGGATAGGCGGTGCATTGGGCTCTGTGGAGGAGTAGATGGTGAAATCCGTTTGCTGCTTTTCCAACTGCTGTTGATTCAGTAACAAGCCAATGAGATCTGTGCCAAGTTGAGGCGGAGGCACAGGAACAATGCCTAGCTCCTCCAATTCCACTTTCAAAACCATAGAGTAAAACTCGTCTGGATCATCTTCCGTAGTGCCAAATAAATAGAATGACGTGTCGTGTTCTGTCATTGAGAAACAGTGCCAGCTGCAAGCTTCATAACGAGTGCCCACCTCTCTGCATTGCCACTGCATGGAAGGCAGATCCAAAGACCACAGACCAGTAACTGGGGCCTCCACCATGGCTTCTCTAAACGGCAATGTTACCAACACAATCAACTGGTCTCCGCATATTTGGGCTGATCGCTGTCCTGACAGAGAAGGGGCAGAAGGAGAACTGATGTCGAGCTGTGTTACATCCTCGGTCCTGTTCAGATCGATAAACGCCAAGTGGTTTGATCTGCTCATATCCTCTCTTAATCCACCAAACAAGTATAACCTTGAGTTGTACACAAAACTCATATGCTGTGATCGCTTGACGAAGGGTATTGGCTGATCCCATTCCCATGTATTGAGATCCAGTGTCAGTAGCGTGTCCGCAAAGGCAGCGTTGGATTCACCTCGCTTGCCGCCTGCAATGTACAGCTTATCCTGATAAATTGTAGCTGAGTGTCGAATTCTGCCTTCAGGTATAAATCCGTGCACTTCTGGATGCCACCAAGTCATGCTTGTCAGATCCAACACTGCAATGTCATTAAAGTAGTTGTCTTCCTCCGAGTTGCCACCAAAGACGACGAGCTTATCTCCATTCCATAATGTCGCAGAGTGGTCGTTGCGCTTGGCTGGTGGCTCTCCCTTTGTGTAAATTAATTGCTTCCATTGGCAAATATCATCATAATCCAGCCTATACAACTTGTTGTAAATCTCATCGCTGTACTGATCAAAGCCGCCAAAGACATAGATGGAGTTGTTGACCGTTGTCAAGGAGGCACCTACAAGCGAAGCAAGTCTTTCACCTGTTGTTCGCACTGGCTGTGAATAATGCACCACTGGCACTCCATTTGATGATGGAGTTCTGTCTCTAGAAGATGCTGCTGTTCGAGGTGAGTTTGGGCGAGAGTTGTTCATGATACGAATCTCGGCTGTTTTGTATATGAAAAAGAAAGAAGAAAAAACTCCCTTTTATCTGCAACATCTTATTTGTCATTTATTTGGGTGTGCTCTATAGTTCATGCTTTTTCGTTCCTCTCACTGATTGTAAACTCCTCCCACATTTCTCATGTCATGATGGCGCACCACACACCACTGCTCTACGCGCGTCATAGGGTCCGGACAGCCGAGATTAGCAACTGTATGTGAAAAAAAAAAAGCTTGTCCCGGTTGAGCAAAAAGAAAGAGCAAGCAGCTGCCCACATTTGATACCTCCTCCTCTTTGGTACTTAATCTAAAATGGTACATACTATACATATCCATCCATCCATCATGTAAAAACTAACAGTGATCCATCATCATCTGTAGGCCAAGCGCACTAAGAAGGTCGGAATCACCGGTAAATACGGTACCCGTTATGGTGCCTCTCTCAGAAAGACCGTCAAGAAGATGGAAATCACTCAACATTCCACTTACACCTGTACCTTCTGTGGTAAGGACGCTGTTAAGCGTACTGCTGTTGGTATCTGGAAGTGCAAGGGTTGTAAGAAGACCATGGCTGGCGGTGCTTACACTGTCTCGTAAGTCTTTTTGTGCTGTAATAGACATTTGGGATGTGTACTGACATTGTTATCATTTTAGCACTACTGCTGCTGCCACTGTTCGTTCCACTGTTCGTCGTCTCCGTGAATTGGCCGAGATCTAAGTAAAAAGATCAATCCTATCTGTCTATTTACTCTAAATAAATTTAGTCATTCTTCCTTCTGGAGAAGAAGTGGATAAAAATGTACAAAGTTCAGTCCGTGTGTTATAGATGTGTTGGAGATTGGAGTAACGCTGTTGTGATGTGAGAGCGCACGATTTAATGGGTAGGATATTGGATGAGGGCGTGTGGATGCATAGCTGTGTGATCTGAATTGGTTGAATGAGCATGTTGGCCGCCATTTGTCGTAAAATCAGATGAAATATAAATGTAATGTACATCTGGAACTTGATCCAGTAAACTGTTCGATTCCATGCCAGCATGACATTGATACTGGATTTCTACTAAAAGGAAGTTTTGATCCAATGCTATCATTGCACTGACTTTTTTCATGGCATTGACTAGCATCCTAGCACTGCTATCTCTGTTCAAGTGCTAGAAAAAGTACTACAGCGGCCACACTAAATTCCCTGTCAATGCACCATTTGAAATCTGACAGGTACATTGTGGAAATCACATTGCCATGACAGCATCTCTTCTAATTCGGAAATTTTATCTCTTTTTTTTTTCCCAATTGCAGTTTTATTCAGTTTCTTAACGACTTGCAAATGGCAAAGACAAGTGTCCATATATACAATAGAGCGTGCATATCACCAAATTCTGGGGTCCAGCCAATCTCGATTTACATGTCGTCCAATTGCTTGTTGATCTCTTCCAACTGTTCATTCAACTCCTTGTTCTTTTCTACAAGATCCTCATTCTTCTTTTCTTCATCAGCAAGCTTGATGGTCAGTTGTTCAACCTTCTTTTCAAGCTGTTCAGCCTTGACATCAGCTTCACGGAAACTATCACACATGCACCCTTTTTAGTTGCATGCGCCTCTTTTTTTTTTTTTTTTTTTTTTTTTTTTTTTTACACGATATGATCTTACTTTGTAGTCGTTTCCTTGAGTGCCTTATCTGATTCTTCCAATTCCTCTTCAAGTAATGCAATTTTACGCATAGAATTCTCGTGTTCCTTTTTGTAGTCATTGTCTTCTGCTTCATTACCCTTCAAGTCCTTGATGGTCTCATGAGCAGTTTCTAAATCCTCTTCGAGTTGCCTGTTCTTGTTGTTCAAAGAAACAATTTCACGCTCTTGTTGAGTATGATCTTGCTCAATCTCCTTGAGCTTGGCCTCCAATTCTTCCACCTTGGCATTAGCAGCATCTGCTTCAGCACGGATACTGGCAATTTTCTAAATAAACATGGGTACACAAGGTTTAGTGTTTAATTGTTCTCTTTGACATAGTGTAACATCTTTGAAACGCTTCATCTTACCTCGCGAATCTTATCCATGTTGTTCAATTGATTTGAGTAGTTGAAAAAAGAAAGAGAAAATTCCACTGCAAAAAGTTTGAGTCATTTTTATAATTCTTGCCAGAAAGGACCAACAGAATGAGGTGACGTGGTATGGTGGTGATCTTGGCTCCTTTGACAACACAATACGATTAAACGCCGTAATCCAATGGAATACGCCGATCATTAGATCTGGTAAGGGAATGGGGTCAGTGCTCAATTGAACTGCTTTCGCAAGTGAATGCCAGAGTGAGAGTATGTAGTAGCTTTTGTCTCTGGCGAATAAAGATTGATAACACTCAAGGAAAACTCTATTGAAATATGTCTGTCAAAATCTTACGAATCGCATCAGATCAGGGGCAAATCAGCCCCTTCATCATGGCCCTATAGAGTAAAATTAGCCTCATTTGCAGTGATGTTGACATGCTATGAAAGAAAGACATCACAAGAATAATCATCCAAGTGCTTGTAATTCTCTTGATTATATCATCAAAGAAACAAGTATTTATTTATTACAGGATGTGTTAGAAAGTCATTGTAACTAGTAGCATGTGCTATGTTGGTGGTTGGTTATGCCGACTTCTTTGACGGACGCTCGTATATCTCGCTCACCATATCCCACCCATTGACCAGCTTTGACTCGGTCATCAATGTGTCATTTGTCGCTACCTGCTGATCAAGTGAACCGTCTGCTGTTGCTTGTGTGCTATCGTTTTTTGGTAAATCTTCATCGAACGATACGAGGTTATGGCTGGCGGCTGTATCCTGCTCATTTGGTAACACTGTTGAATGATACGACTCCTGATCCTCAACCAACACCTTCTCGGTCACAGTAGGTGTGTCCTCCCCTTGCTGCTCACTGTGGCTGATGATGTTTGAGGGCTCATCTTGCTGCTGTGCTTTTTCTTGACCCTGGTTTTCGCTAGAATACTTGCCCTCCTCCTTTGCAATCAATGCTTGCAAATCATTGATGAATCTATCTATTCTGCGATGAAATCCAAATAGCAGCAAATGGGTAACACGAACAATTGGCTTCCTTATAACGCCTTGCTCTGTTATTTTCAGTGTCACTTGATCCTCGGTTTCTTTATCTTGGATGATTTCAAACGTCCAAGAGCCAGAGAACGTAGGTATCTTTTTCTGTCCATCGATGCTAGTTCTTTCCTCCAAGATCCTTAGCAAGCACCTGTAGGGTGCTCTTTGATGGTGAATGATGACGGTATGTCGTTTGCGAGTAGAATGCTCCACAAAGACTGTTTGCTGGTCTTTTTCCTCTTGCACAGTAACTTTCTCAACTTTGGGCTGCCATTCAGGATATTTTGATACATCAATAAGAATGTCCCAAAGCCTCTTGGACGGCAACTTGAGATTTACCGATCGAGATACGATATGGCTTGCTGGGATGAGTATGCCAATCACATAGGCAAACAGTGGTAGAATGATGGAGGTGATGATTAGAAATGATATGCTTGTGGATATAATTGCCATTTTGTTTATTTTTGGAAAATAAAAGTTAAAAAAAAAAAGAATGTATGTGAAGCTCTGTAAGTTGCTGAATGGTGCTTAAATACTGTTCTCTTGTAATGCGCATAATGTGACATTTTTGAACTTTTTATGGGGTTAAAGAGAGAGAGACTTACACAAACCTCACAACCAATAACACTTGACCAGATTTCGACCTTGAAACGTTTGTGCGATACATAAAACGTGTTGGGCGATTAGCCAAACCTGTTTCCAAAGCACAGTAAGTATACAGCATCATATAATATACAAGAACATAATTATGCATCTAATTCAACACTTGATAGCATTGGTTTACAGGGAGGGTTTACCGCATTGAAACAAAGGTGTAAAACCATAGTGTTCATCCAGCAAATTCAATTTCTCATTTCTATTTTTATTATCAAGTTTACAAACAATATAACGCATGAAAATTTGCATAAATTAATGTCAAAATAATCAATGTGCCTCCTATTCGAATTAGAAGTTGCACGGACTGCAGAACTGCCCTTCCAAAAGACTTCAGCTACTAAAGATGTGATTCATGCCGTGTAAATAAAAGCCATAAAGCAAAGCATTACCAAATTGGACAGTTTTTAAACCTTCATATCTTGACATGTAGACCTTTCTGAGCCACCAGAATGACGTTAAACAATTGTACTTGAGTAGTAATAACTTTCTGACACCTTTGCTCAACTTTTTGGGACCAAAAAAAATATGGCTAAAAATCGACTAAAAACCATGAGGGGTACCTCATGCTTTTCATCAAAAATCAAATGATCGCATTTTTCACCTTGAAAATGAAGACTTTTTACTATGGTATGTATTGAATCAAAATGTTTCTCTCGACCCAGAGCAACTTCTGAAACTACTTTTATGAGGTTTTTATATGCAAAATATGGCTATTTTTGCTAAAAGCCTCATTTAAAATTTTATTAAATTGCTCACTAATTTCAGTCAAAACATCTATTTTATTTGGCACCATTGGAAGCGCCTTGAAAAGTGCTCCAAGAATGTATTAGGAAGCATCGTCTGAAAACCACATTTCGTATAGTCGAATATCACAAAATAAATTAAAGAAGTCGAAAGAAAGACAAAATCTGTCCAATCTTGGACAGAAAAAATAAACTGAGTTTGAACTAGTTTTGGTAGGCGGCTTGCTGCTGGCTGACCTAAATGCCTTTCTGATGATGACAATGATGATTGTGATGCTGTTTAAATGAAGATCATGGAATTGAAAGGACAATTACTTAGTGCAAATACTTTTTTTTGGGGGGAACTTTGCCTCATGAAGGTGACTTTTGCAATGACAATATCTCAAAAAAAGTTGCTATAGATCTTACACAAGTTCTGTATTTACACATAGCCAGCTTTATGTCGCCAGCTCAAGAGCAACACCAGCGAATGATATGACAATTCTGCTACCAAAAAATGAAGTGCAAATGGATAATGTAGTATACAGATGCTGTATAAAGCTTGAACTCTCTTTCACATCGTTTCAATAATAGCTTCCGTCGATACCAATGTATAAGCAAAGTGAGGAGGATGCAGGGAGAAATACCTCTCCCTTTCTGAATCTGATATAATCTTTCTTTTATTATTGATAGATTGTTTAAAATCTACTTAAATAGCAGGTTTTTATTGCCTCTGATTTGAAATGCCTTCGACGAGAGCCCGCAGGACGACGCCGTCATCGAGCGTAGCGAGATTGATCGGCTAGTTGTTGTATACTTTTATTCATCTCTAATGTTACTAATAGTCGCTTTGTCGCTTGGCAATATCATAAGAACATCGCCCTAAATGACTCGAGACAGTGGATTTAAGAATTTTACGATGCTCTACGTCTGCATCTACAAGGAAGAGCCATATAAGGGCAGGTAGCATACTTGCATTGCCTCTTACTACTCAGATAGATGTTAAATACAGCATAATTTGGGTGTATTTGAGCAGTGATTTCTCGAGCTAGAAGCCGTTTTGGACCTCCAAAATGTCACCAAACAGTTGCTCTCGACCAGGATTTACCTACTATTATCTTTGCTCAACTTTTTTGGGATCGACCAAAATTCATCAAAAAACCATGAGGGATAACCTCATGAAAAACACCAAAAATTAAACGATCGCACTTTTGACCACAAAAATGGAGACTTTTACTATAGCATGTATTAAATTAAAATGTTTGTATCGATCCAACGCAACCCCTGACGACTTGTTTGAGATACCTTGATATGTAAAATTTCGACATTTTGGCCAGAAACCTCTTTCCATATTTTCGTAAATTATTCAATAAGTTTATTCAAAACATCTATATTACTTGGTACCATTAGATGCGCCTTGAAAAGCGCTCCAAAAAAGCTTAAAGAATATAAGATTATATGACAACTTACATAGTCAAAACTGTCCAAATAGGTCGAATTCAATCCAAAATTTTTGAAAACTGGCAAATCAAAATTACAAAAAAAATATCGGAAATTAAAATTATTTTTGGCTGCTGCGTGCTGGCGAAATGCTTTTCTCATGAAGACATCAATGTTTTTTGAAGCTATTACGAAGAGAATCACGAATTGAAACATACTATAACTTAGATAAAAAAACTTTTGTTTTCTTTTGGTGTACAATGTCATACATAATTCATCTGTTGTACTCGTTGACAAGTATTTAGCTCAATAGTTTCTTAGTGCACAAAAGATCGCGGCCATCCTGAGGTCCTCATTGTATTAATGGCATCTTTCGACCTTCTTATTACAAAACTAATGATTCAAAGTATTACATTTACTTTAAAGCCTATACATCAATCTCATTGTTAAAACTATACCTTGTTTACCGGCAATAGATCTAATTTGAACCAGCATTTGCAACTAAATTTGCTTTGATTTCTTCAGCTATGAGTTTCATGGATAGTGAAAGCACTATACGATAGACTTGAATAATTCAGTCATTTAACCAACGTGTGCAGAAAGCACAAGGACAAGTAGTTTTATATATCATGAATTTATGAAGGCATACCCGACTCAATGTTGAGCTATTAATTCAATCACATTGGACAACTGTCAAGGCTAAATGCGCATCATTGACGCAGACAGGAGACAGAGTGAAATGAACCGTCTTTTTTCATTTTTTTGGTTGATTAGAAAGCTTATTAGCTCCAGTGATGCTTATTAGCACTCTTCGTTCATCCAAATAAGAGCAGAACCATTGTCATTTGAATAGTGTTCAATACAAATTTCCAACAACCAAAGTGCAATTCCCATTGGAGTTAATTGACTAACAAATTGAGATAAGAAGAATTACCAGTGCTTTGGTTTTAGAGGGAATAGAAAATGTGTGCCCAGAATTGCAATAATGAATGCTGCATAAATACTCTTGTAGATTGTGCTCCTCTAGGTAGTCTTGTAGTCGATCGGTTGTAAGGCACCGATAAATGTATTTTTAAGGTTGAAACAAAAGTATTATAAGCAATAGTGCGCTGTGTATAATGTGGGAAAGTTACAAAGTCTCAAATTAACGATTTGGTCGATGTTACAAAGGTCAGTTGAGCACTTTGCGTCTTGAATGACAATTAGACTTTTAAATGAAATACACAGTACACATGATATCTTATTCTGAGCTTGGGGTTAAACCCAATACAGTGGATCACATTTCACATTCATGCTGTTTGATTCATCATCGCAATTAGCGTGATCGTTGTAGTGCAAAGATAAGCTTATTAGTAATGCAGTACGGCAGAATGCCGAGCTTTGCTTATAAAGACTTTTATTCTAGATTTTTAAGAGAGCCCAACAACTTACAATACTGAAAGCTTTTAGTGTCATTAGAATTGAATAGCTTGGCAAACGATAAACCAACAGGCCGATTTGTGTACCGTTTATGCATAAACTATACGTTATACCTTGTTTCAATAGCAACCTTCCACAGCTAGCTATTCTTGCGCATGCTACATATGTTATCTGATTTTGATCCAAAGTTCTAGTTTATAGGGGCAAAAACAAGTTCTGCCTAGATCTGGTCAAGTGTAATATTACACTTGGGTTGGTGTATCTAGCTATACCTTTGCGATACAAGCTTGTAACGTGATAGCATCATTTTTGTTTTTGGTAATGTGTTACGTTATTACCGTGAAAATATAGAAATGAATCTATACATGATCGCATGGTTGAAATGAGGAAGTTTGATTAAACTTATTATTTAAGGTTGATACTGGCTGTTCTGTTTTATCGGAAAGCGTTCCTTGATTTCGTGCAACATCGATTGAATACAAATGTCGCGGGCAGCGATTGCTGTTATTACATGTTGATAAAAATCGTTATGAACATTGTTATTTCATACTGCAAGATTGGACTGAGGTATGCATTTACAATTATAGTTACTCTGATAAAATTAATAATAATCGTCGACTTCCATGTATAAATATTGACATTTTCAAAATTGTGCACAAACTAAAAATATGGGTACTCGAGGAATTGATGGGGGGGGGGGGGAGAGATACCAAAATCGCATCAAAAAAAAAAACAAGTTCAATCTGAATCGGGTCCTCTGAAGAAAGAAAACTGATGAGCTTGGTTGATTCGTATCGAGATTAGCGATCGATTTTCAGTATATGCTGGTTAGACACATCTATTTCTACTAGACGGAACTCACCATTTCTGGCCATCATTTAAGCATTTCAAGCTCTTTGGATATTTCTGGGTAAAGGTTACTCAAATCTGTAGAAATAGATGCACAATTTATTTTTCAGGTAAAATTGATAAACATATTTGTTGCAAAATTCAGGTACACAGAATTATCAAGACGTCATTTAACCTGAAAAACGCCCTCGCATCTTCCATATTACCAATCTCTGTGTGTGTGTGTGTGTGTGTGTGTGTGTGTGTGTGTATTTGTGTATTACTACATTAAAGATTGAAAGCCTAATATCCCGCTTACTTGTCAAAAAGGGGTCAAGATACACAGAAATATTGTTTATATGATTACATATACACACCTTTTTTTTGCAACACATAGGAAAATTTAGTGAATGTAATGTATTTTTACCAATAAAATGGCGCCTATTTCAGAAGAATTTTTATCTGGGCTAGTGCCATTTCCAGGAAAACAGCCCGGTAGCAAGCGAGAGAGAAGCATTTGAGTTGACAAATAAATGCTGCCTTTGTTTTGCAAGCAATCAGGTGCACAAAGTGCAGTACTACAATCCGTGAGGTTCTGAATTGAATGCGATATATGAGAACAACGGGCTTAGATTGGCTTGCAAAGCGAGATACATCCATGTAGCCTTGTTTCAATTTTGCATCTGTGTCACTCAAGAGTGTTTATATTATGATTTAGAAATGCCAACCCACCAACATGATTTGCATGCCTGTTATTTTTTTCGCAATTGCCTAATGGATCAACCACTTGGTATTATTGTTGTTATTTTATTTTATTTTTTTTCGAAAAGATCAAACAAGGGCGTTTTTTTTTTTCTTAATATTAGTTTACATTAGAGCGTGCATCAAGTAATTGTGAATCATGTCATACAAAACCAGGTACAACACACATCAAATGTAACTCAACAGAAACTTTGTGAGCCTAGCCATCATAATAAAGGCGAAGCTATCTTTATATTTATACATACACACACGCAGATCTGCGCACTTCCTACTAGTTGAAATGTAATAACAACAAGTAGTCATTATTTATTTATTTATACTATCCTTGCTCGAAATCGACTGCTACTATGAGTGCCATTACTACTATTAGCACTACTGCTGTGGTTACTACTGCGGGGACTCCAGTGTCTAGTCCACTCACTGGTGCGAATCAATACATTTCTGGCATCAGATACTCGCTTGAATAGCTCACGATAGGGGAAACCTTCTTGGTAGCCTCCCGACCAACGATCTAGACTTTCGTCAGCAACATCTGCTTCATCCCAGACAACCTGGCTCTCTTGGTGAGGTAATGCTGGCTCCAGGTATGCCATTTGACGTCGAATGGATGCAATGAGCACATTGCAAATAGCAACATAAAACTTCCTGCATGTTCTGGATGCTCTGACCAGAGAAGGAGTGTCGTCAGCCAAACAATCAAGAACAAGCTCTAGGATCTCTGAGGGAACATCGTCAACCAACCGGCTCGTTGCGCTGTCTTGTAGATGCGTAATGTCTTTTACTGGTATGTCGTTCAAGTCAGAGATGACAATGGCTTTATCAGACTTATTTAACAGCGGTGGAGGAGATCTCTTTGTTGGAGGTCTGGATAAACATTGAGCAGTGAGCGGCCTCTTCATATTGATCCAGTTGGAAGCCAATTTTCCTTGCTGACATTTGATGGATCTTCTTTTGAGTTGATTCATGATTTCGTGAGCATCTCGAAGACAGATGATGCCGCTCATCTCTAGTTTACACCGAGTTTCTATTAATCGCTTCAACAAATATTGATGAAAGTATTGACCGGGACCGCGACCGATATAGACGGAATCTACCGCCAAATTATTGGCCACTCGCAACATGGCTGGCATGAATTCTGCATCAGACAGATGGACTTTTAGTGCTCGAACTAGTTCTACGGCACCGCCCTCTGTTGATATGAACGGATAATCCAAAAAAGGTGTTTTCGCTTGTATTTGGCCCACTTGTGCATTTGTACCCGGACAAAGAACAAGAAAATATGCATCATACTTCAGAAGTAGTCTAAAAAACTGGATTGGGGTGAGTCTCTTTTCAGCAATCAAAAGCGGCTCCAAGCAGCCCACTCACTCTTTTTCTGACGGGATCAATGGTGAATTCTTGGTGTGTGAATGGATCGATAAACTCATGACAATCAGGGTCCAAGCCGTACATATTTAATACCTTGAGCAACTGAGGACAAGCAGGACATGTTGCGTTTTTTAGTGTTATCAAAATCAAATGATAGTCTGTGGCAAGTTGCTTCACGTCTACTCGGTTACCCTATTTATGTATATGTGAGCTGATGTTTTTGCATAATAAAAATAGACTTTTTAACGATATGTACTCGAACATCCAACAGGTCCATTTGAGGAAACGCTCTTGGTGTAATTGTCATTGTTTGGAACACGTCGTCGTTGTAAAATGCTGCATCGCCCATCTTACCAAGTTGCTCTGTATAGTAAAGAGAAAGAAAAAATGAGAGAGAGAGAGAGAGAGAGAAATGAGAGAAGGAAAAAGAAATAGCCCTAGTCGCATTTCCATTGGACTAAAATAAGCACTCGTTGTTTCAACATATGAAGAAAATGAGAAAAAAGGGGCATACAATTTATTGAGATTTTACATATATATGTGTGTGTGTGTGTGTGTGTGTGCGATGTACTTAATAGCTGGATGTCTATCTTTGGAAGATGGAATCGTGTATAAAATAACACTATAGAACATCGAGGAATACTTCTCTTTGGATTGAGCTTCGTCAAATTGCTTGGGTTGAGTAACATGGATTTCTTTTTGATAGATGTGTTTTTCGTTGCAGTCTTGACAAAGCAAAATGAGTGGCATAAGGATAAGAATAATGGGAATAATAAGGGGAATAAGTGGAAGCAGCAATAAACAAAAGAACTAGAGTAGATACAAGGAGGAAAGAGGAATAAGCTAAGGTAATGACAGAACCAAAGAACCAGTATTGGATGGGGATTAAAAAGAAAGAACAAATGAAACATTTACAAAAGAAAGACGGAGGAACGTGAAAGCAGATGTGAAGCGAACAAACTAATAATGATACTAAAGGCATATATGTATGTATGTATATATATGTAACAGAAGGGATTGTAATAAAGGTTGTGTCGGGTTTGTTGGTTTTTTTTTTTGAAGTGTCTTTTGATAGGATTTTCTGATTTTTTTTTTGGGTTCATTTCGTTCTTGATCTGCTATCTGATTCTGCCTTTAGTTTAGCAAATGCTGCACTGTCAAACATAATGGCCGAGTCATTTTGGGTTTTAACAGACGGTAGCTGGTTGGCTCCATGGCTGGAGAAAGGCATCTTGTAGGAGAGGAGGTTGGCGATGGCGAGGAGTCGTCAGAGGATGAAAAGGACGACATGGATGATGTGGATGAACTGGATGGTGAAGTAGGTCCATAGCACATAGACGGAAATGTGTTGTAATTTGCATGTCCTTCGCATATGGCAGTTGATTTTTGGATCAGTTTTTCGACATACTCTCTTCTCTCTTGGGATGTAAGGCGTCGTCTGATGTTGGAGGGTCTGTGGACACGAAGATGTCTTCTCAAGTTGCTGATCACAGCGAATCGCCGGCCACATCCAGGTCTACAAGAAGTTTAGTTTCTTAATATTACAGGGTGAGGTTGATCTTACATGTCACATCTGTGAGGTTTCTCTCCTGTGTGGGTGTAGATATGAGTTTGCAATGCACTGGGACGAGTAAAGAACTTGGAGCACAAATGACAATCATATCTCTTTCGATTTGATTTGGATTTAGACAATGAGGTGATGAAGATGGGTTGCTGATCCCCATCGTCGAATGAAGCTTCGAGCGCTTGATTTTGTTTGAAGGACAAAGACATTTTTTTGAGTGGTGGATGATATACTTGTATAAAGTTCAAAAGGAAAGAAGAAAAGCAAAAGAAGGAAATCAATCAAAAAATTAGGCTTTATATACTGATAAAATAAGGGGGGGGGGGGTTTAAAGTGATCGATCGGCATATAGTAATCCATTTTTACATGTAACATTTATTTAGAAGATAGAGAAGGTAAAATAACAAATCAACAAATCATAATAGGCTATACGAATTGTAAATAGTGATTTTATCATGTAAGCTAACAATTCCTAGCCAAAATATCCTTCTCCAAACTCTATCCTTATTTGTATTACATATCCAGTTTTATCTACAGAGAAGCTTGGGGGAAGAGAGAAAAAGTCTCGCTGAATGGATGAAATGTCAATGATCCCAATTAGGCATTGCCACTAAGAAATCCCCTTGGAAAAATCAAATGACATGTCAAACTTGACAGCAATATTTATTCAAGATATAAAATGGTCTTGGAAGCCGTAACCAAGTTTATCAGTTATCGCCGAAAGAGTTTTAGGGTGAGATAAAAACAGAAGACGCAAAGAACAAAAAGATAAACCCTGCCCCTTGTTTTTTTTTTTTTTTTTTTTTTTTTTTTTTTTTTTTTTTTTTTTTTTTAGTTTTGAGTTGTGTGTATCGATTCTAAGCAATTTTCCTACTCACTACCTCTCTGTTTTAACTCTTTCTGCTAATGACGCATTTGAGCAGGTAGGAGTAACAACAACAACAACAACAACATTCTTTTTTCTCAAGGATACTGGTTGCATATTTACAACAAATAGTAATACAAAAAAGTGTGATGTGTATATACCGTTTGTTTCCGTGTGAATTCATGGGAGCTCGTATTTTCTCTTCTGGCCATTTCATCTTGAATGTGTATATACAATCGCATTTGACTAAATTAATACTAGAATGCACATTTTATCCAAGATAAATAAACAGTTCAGTAATGTGCATTTTAAAGTGCACATTTTGGTTCTCTGTTTATCATCTTTTTTTTTTAAATGAGTTATACGCATTTATTTGTTTGCTTTAAATATAGACATGTTGATACATGGATATCTTGAAAGTCGAATTCTACAAGTATCAGCATCGTTAACGGATACCTGAGTTGCGGTGGGGGTGTGCTTTTGTGGTATGTTGATTTACATTTGCAAAACAATGTGTTTATGAAACGAGTGCACAATAGAGAGATGCCATATGCAACCACAACAAATAACAATTTGATCGAAATTTTTGCTTTTTTAGTTCTTGAAGTGTCGGAGGCAACGGGGGGGGGAGCAGAGGCAAGTGATACAACTGTGCTCCCAACGATGATGTGTGAATGTGATTTGGAAGCGGCCTTAAATCTTGAAGATGTATGAAAAAGTGCAGTGATAAAATATTGGTAGACAACATGTACGGTGTCAACAGATAGGTCAGTCTTGCTGCTTTTATGCCAGTATAACGTGGCTTGCTTCACTTGCTGAGTGGTGTGTGAATAATTAGTGGTAGAATACTAAGGTGCCATAGTGTTTTACATGTAATGAATTATTCAACCTCATTTGATGTCTCGGCTATACACCCGATCAAATCACCCCTTCAAAACTACAGATTTCGTACCACAGTACTCAAATTTGTATTTGAGAATATCATGCCAATAACGCACACATTGATTGATTGTTTAAGGAAGGCTCCGATAACTCGTTTTTTTCTTCCTAATAGTATCATTCATGTAAATATATACTGCCTAAACAAGATAATGATGTCTCTAGAATGCTTTCTGCTAGTCCCAACATAGCAAACACCAGCTGATGTTGTTTCTTCCAAATGTGTATATAACCAAGTTTATATATATCCAGTAAAACCCACAGCAATGGTATGAGGTAGCACCACGGTATTTTATCGTTCTTTTACCTTAATTTGAATGAAATCGGCTGCAACCAAATGTCGCACACATTATCTTTATGTCTTGGATTCAAGTACTAAAAATCGTGAGGGCTCTTTTTTTTTATCATATGATGATCAAAACAGAATGCGCATTCGATAAGCCAATGTATACGCGTCTATATATAATGGCACGATCATCACTAGCCCCACAAAAAACCACTACATTTAAAAATTATTGGCCCTGCCGCCTGGGACCGAGATGTCATTACTTCTTGATGGAACCAGCCTCTATACAAGCGTGGTTACTCAAATGATGTCATAAGTAAACGTGGGCGAAAAGAGTAATTTTCTTCTGCTTTATTTGATTGTGTATGCTATATAGCAAGGTTAGGTAACAGTTTATCATCATAAAGTGTCGATAGAGAAACAAAAGAGAATCAAGGACTGTCATAGGATCACTTGATCTATTTGCAGTCTAACTTGGTATAAAACAGAACGCTCGAGCCTCCCGAACTTCTCATTACTGACACGAATGTCTTTTACCTCCGCCTGTCCGCTTGCAATGCTAAAATGGCCCGAATTGGACCGTGCAACTTGGAAGGTTCATGTATCCAACGCTTCACGAATAGCCCATACACAAAAAGCAAGCCAAGTAGCTTAAACGGATGAGACAGGATTGAGGTGCTACGTATTTGCCACCCGCTTGTAAGATGCAGCGTGCAAAATATTATATTGGATAGTCTGCACAAGTTTCCAGATTGAGACCAATACTCACACAATGTCCATCGTGTTTATGATAAACTCAATTTTTGACCATCGATATATCCAAGTGATTTACATCTACGTCAATGCAACGTCAGTTAAAGATGAGCACTGTGTTTACCCATTGTATAAAAGTTGGGGCGGATAAATCATAATCGTCGAGATTTACGGTTTTGTGATCTGCAAGGTACAGAATTACCAAATTTAGAAATTAGAGCAGTAACCATGGCATCCTAGTTTCAAAGTACGCCTATACAGCCTGAGTGAAGAAGGGGGTAAAAAAGATGGACATCATCTACAGAGCTTGTTAAATCAGACCCGTGTTTCTTATTAAACAGCCTTGAAACTTTATTTTTTTGCCACGACTATTTAAGGAGAGGTAAGTCGAACGTTTCAAATGAGAAGGATTTTTTCGTGTACCCTGAATATTTATACACTTTGCATAAATGATCAATAGCACATTAAACCATTCAGATGGTTTTGTCTCACTGTAGAAAACGCCATTTGAAAGGCCAGATTTGTTTCCATACGGTTATCACATTGCTTTTCGCAGTGTTCTTTCAAGGAAATGTACGAATTAAATTAACAGATATACAAAACATGGGCGGAAAAAAAGCCAGCAATCACACATTATCGTAGAAAAAACAAGACTTTATTTTGAATGAAAGTATGCCCGTCTATTTATGAAATCACCTTACACATGCTCTGGATTGTTCTATTTATTTTTACCATGTTGATTATCTTGGCTCGCTGGCTTAGCTAACGTAGTAGTATCATGCCTTTCCTTCTTAGCCTTAGTCTCTTGTTCCACCTCTAATGTTTGATCAGCCGTAGTTTCTTCGGATTGTACCAATTCCAAATGATAATCCGCAATATCGTTTACAATACTAGACAGCTCAGTCAGATGGCCCTCGTGTGTATCTACCTTTTTGGCTATAGGTAAAAGTGTATGATAGTGTTCTTGTGTTACAGTTTGAAGTTTACCGATGGCAAAATTAGCAATCTTGAAACTCTCGGACAATGCTGCTACTTGTTTTTTCAATTTCTCTCCGGAAATACGCTGATCTTCTTGCTCTTTCTCTGTCTTGTTGACTACAGTAGTCAAGTTGTTGGAAAGCTGCTTGATATCATTTGAATATATGTCGAGTGTATTTTCAGTTTGGACGGCTTGCTCAAGAAGATATTTAATGACACCTTGTTCCTTGAGAGGAGATATGCTCTTGTAGTTAGCCTCAAGTGCAGTCAGTCTTGTTTGAACATGCGAACAATTTGCTTGTACGCCGTCTTGAATGCTGGGCAGCTTTTGTTCAATGAATGCTACCTTGGTCTTGAGAAGATTTACTCTGCTGTCAATTTCAGATACCTTGGAGGACAATAGCTCAAAGCTTTTGGCTTTGTTGATAGGACTTGACACTTTGGTAGACTTAGAATCGAATTTCTGTTCCAATGCCTTCATCCCTTGCTCCATCTTTTCATACTTTTCAGATAGCTGGACATAACCAAGCTTGTGCTGATGATCCTTGGAGGTGTTCTCAGCTGTAATAAGATCATATTTGGCTACAAGTTGGTTGACCTAGCAATACGAAGTTAGATGAACATCAAAAACACTCTATGTCATCTACTTACCTTATTCTCAAGCAACTCCAGCTTCAAGTTGGACTCAATACGCTCTTGATTCAAAATCGTTACTGTCTGCTTCAAATCCAACATTCTCTCAGTAATCAAACGATTGAAATGCTCGTCTCTTTGCGTGTAATGTCGTTCAAATTCTCTTTTGAGGTCTATAGAAATGGATATTTCAGATAAGTCACTCAAGTAGACAATACATATTCACCAACGTACCATCTTTCAACTGAATCACCTTGGCACCAGAGAGTTCAGTCAGACCTATTATGTTCAGTTAGTTATGTTTCATCTAACTGTATTATTCAAAGCATAACTTACCCCTGATTTCTTTCCCTAAAGTACCCAGAGGAAAAGCAATAAAAAGAATAAATTTCATGACGAAAATAAGTGGCAGAGACAAGTTTTCTGGAAGGATTTGAGAAAACATAATGATTGTATCCAAAGTTTAAATAGAATCAACTGTTGAAAGTATGGGAGAAATTCAGTATGTCATATATACAGTATATATATATACATATATGCATCACATCGTGCCCATTGTCAATCGGTAATACTGTAAGACGTTGACTGTGGTCATGTATGTGGATTTTAGGATGATTGTTGTTGAAGTAGGGCTCTTTGTATAACAATAGAGAATATCGAGTACCGTGATATTCAATGCTCATTGACTCCAATCGTTCCGAATACCATACATTCAATTTGATTGTCTTTTCCGAGCAAGAGATTGTGGTTGTCCGAGGCTTTGCATTAAATGTAATGGTATACTTAATCTTAGCCCCTAGATGTACCTATTTATAGGATACTTGTACCATTGTCCTGGATAGGTATCTTGGCGAGAGTGATTATCACATTAATTTTAATGATTGGAATTTGAAACTAATATGTTCTTTGATCAGCTTTGCGGTGTGGGTCTAAGTTTCATGTGGTAGATTCACAATTAGCTTTCTATACTGAAATTTTCAATTCTAAACTGCAGATAAGCTTAGGGAATATGTGCCATGGACAATTACCTTACAATGCCTATAGAAGCTAACTTATGTCCTGAAGATGTTTTTCATACAGCAATGATTTTTAAAGTTTACATTTCTACAAGCAATCTCAAACTCGAGAGGATGCTGATATTTAAATAACTTGTCAAGCATCGAAAGGCCAATGCCCATATGCTGAATAATGACTGAACACCTGAAAAAAATATTTTAAATTGAAAAGAATTTGATATAAATGTGATCTCCTTCAAGTGCCTTTTCTCTTTCTGATAGGTATGTGACCAAAAGTATGAATTTAGTGAATTGGCATGTTGAAATAGCAGACTTTTCTATAGTAAAAAAAAAACTTACTAGCCGATCTATCTCGCTACGCTCAATGCCCGCGTCTCCATGCGGCCTCTCACTGAAGGCATTTTAAATCAGATATTATAACATTTATAACCACCATTTAATCAGCATCACAATCATCATTGTCATCATCAGAAAGGCATTTGGGTCAGCCAGCAGCAAGCCGCCTACCAAGACTAGTTCAAGCTCAGTTTATTTTTTTCTGTCCAAGATTGGACAGATTTTGTCTTTCTTTCGACTTCTTTAGTTTATTTTGTGATATTCGACTATACGAAATGTGGTTTTCAGACGATGCTTCCTAATACATTCTTGGAGCACTTTTCAAGGCGCTTCCAATGGTGCTAGCTGTAATAGATGTTTTGAATAAACTTACTGAGCAATTCCAAAAAAATACGAAGTAAGGTTTTTGGCCAAAATGTCAAAATTTTGCATATAAAGACCTCATCAAAGTGGTTTCAGAAGTTGCTTTGGACCGAGAGAAACATTTTGATTTAGTATGTACCATAGTAAAAGTCTTCATTTTTAAGGTGAAAAACGCGATCGTTTGATTTTCGTAAAAAAAGCATGAGGGGTACCTCGTGCTGTTTGGTCGATTTTTGGCCATATTTTTTTTTTGGCCCAAAAAGTTGAGCAAAAGTATCAAAAAGTTACTACTACTCAAGCACAATTGTTTGGCGTCATTCCGGAGGCTCAGAAAGGTCTATACGTCAAGATATGAAGGCTTGAAAGCTTTCAAATGTGGTTATGTTTTGTTGCATAGCTTTTATTTACACGGCATAAATCATATCTTTGTTGGTAGCCAAGTTCTTCTGGAAGGGTAGTTCTGTAGTCTGTGTAACTTCTAATTTGAATAGAAGGCATATTGATTTCGTTAAAACTAATTTATGCAAATTTTGATGCATTATTATGTTGTTCGTAAGCTTGTATAGTATATGATTTATTTTTCAAAAGGTGGTAAATGAGATGAAATAGATATAACGAAATAACATCATTATGATGCATCAGATACGGGGAAATAAACAATCTAAGCTTCAACCTTGAAAGGCTTGAGCTTCCAGATCTTTTCAGCGTAGGTACGAACAGCTCTGTCAGATGAGAAGAAGCCCATACCAGCGGTACACATGATGGATTTCTTGTTCCAAGTAGCCTTATCTCTGTAAGTGTCATCGACTTCGGTATGCTTTTGAAGATAAGACTTGAAGTCAGTAGAAATAAGATAGTAATCGCCACCATATGTCAAAGTATTAATAAGAGGACCGAAAATGGAGGGGTCACCAAATTCACCACCTTGGATAGCATCAATGACAACTTGAAGGCTAGCATCGATAAAGAGACCATGGTATTTTTGGTTATGACGGATATCATCAACAGCATCAGCAAGGACGCCAAACATAAAGATGTTTTCAGCACCAATCTGTTCACCAATTTCGATATTAGCACCATCCACTGTACCCAAAATCAAGCCACCATTGAGAACAAACTTCATGTTGGAAGTTCCAGAAGCCTCAGTACCAGCAGTAGAAATATGTTGAGAGATTTCAGAAGCAGGAATGATGATTTCAGCAAGAGAGACATTGTAATCAGGAATAAAGACAACCTTGAGCATGTCCTTGATGCTAGAATCGTTGTTGATCACTTCAGCAGCACTGTTGATCAACTTGATGACAAGCTTGGCAATGTAGTAACCAGGAGCAGCCTTACCACCAAAGATAACAACACGAGGCACTTGTTGCTCGAGGTCTTCAGGCGCCATCTTCTTGAGGCTCTTGTAGCGATAAATGACACTCAAGATGTTCATGTATTGACGCTTGTACTCGTGAATACGCTTGACTTGAATATCAAAGAGAGCATGAGGGTTGACAGTAATGTTCATGTTGGTCTTGATCCAGTTGGCCAAACGCTTCTTGTTTTGCAGCTTAACATCAGCCCAGGCCTCTTGGAAGGAGGCATTTTCAGCGTACTTTTTCAAACCTTCGAGTTGATCCAAATGAGTAGCCCATTCCTCAGAACCGAGAGCCTTGGTAATCAAATCGCGGAGTCCAGGATTAGATTGATACAACCAACGACGAGGAGTAATACCGTTAGTAATATTGATGAACTTTTCAGGACCATAGTACTTGACAAAGTCGTTGAAGAGATTCTTTCTAATAAGATCAGAGTGGAGAGCAGCAACACCATTGACAGTATGAGATCCCACAACAGCCAAGTAAGCCATACGTACTTGTTGAGGAGAAGTTTCCTCAATGATTGAGATACGCTTCAACAATTCGCGATCAGCAGAGAAATCTCTCTCCACCTTCTGCAAGAAGAAGAGGTTGATGTCATAGATGATTTGCATATGGCGAGGCAAGATCTTCTCCATCATAGGGACAGACCAACATTCAAGAGCTTCAGGCAAAACGGTGTGATTGGTGAAAGCAAAGGTACGGGTAACAATATCCCAGGCATCATCCCATTCCAAACCTTCAACATCGACCAAGATACGTTGTAATTCAGGAACAGCCAAAGTAGGATGAGTATCGTTCATTTGGACAGCAACCTTGTCAGGGAAATCCTTCCAGGGACACTTGGCGCGCTTGAATCGATGAATAATATCTTGAAGGGAGGCACTGACAAAGAAATACTCTTGCTTGAGACGAAGTTCCTTACCGACCAAATGATTATCGTTGGGATAAAGGACAGAAGTCAAGTTTTGAGCATTAGTTTGTTCAGAAACAGATCTATCGTAATCACCAGCATTGAAAGAGTCAAAATCAAAGGTATTGAGAGGCTTTGAAGACCAGAGACGAATGTTACCACAGCCCTTGGTATCAAAGCCGGGAATAGGAACATCATAAGCCATAGCTTGCACCTTGTCGCCGCCCTCCCAGGACATGCGGGACTCACCCTTCTCATTCATTTTGGTAGCAACATAACCATGGAAGCGAACTTCATAACGAATATCAGCACGAGGGAACTCCCAAGGGTTATCGAAGTTGAGCCAGTAATCGGGCATCTCATTTTGATAGCCATCCTTGATGATTTGCTTGAAAATACCATATTGATAACGAAGACCATAGCCCCAAGTAGGGTAATCCAAAGTAGCAGCAGAATCCATGTAACAGGCCGCAAGACGACCGAGACCACCGTTACCAAGAGCAGCATCCTTCTCCTCCACCAGGAGATCCTCCAGATTGAAACCAAGGTTATCCACGCTCTCCCTGTAGTTCTTCTTTACCTTGAGACAATTTAAAGCATTATCAAGAGCACGACCAATCAAGAACTCCATAGACATATAGTAACAACGCTTGGGATTTTCCCTGTGCAACGCTTCTTGAGTGAGGTTCCAGTCTTCCAAGAGACGATCGCGAACAGAGTGAGCAGTGGCTTGATACATGGCCAGCTTGTCGATGTTGTACACGCCGCGACAGAGAGTGGTGATGGTGTGGTGCACGATATCTTGTTCAATGGCATCAGTATCGTTCTTCTCGGGTGTCATGTGTTTCTTCCAGGTCTCTATAGCCTTCTCACCCAACTGTTCACGCTTGGAAGGACGAGATGGGACGCTTGCGGGTGTGACGGGCTCAACATTATCATTGTTATCAACATGAATGACAACGTTGGTTAGACGACGAGTCAATTTAGGCATTGACAGACGACGGGGTCTAGATGATGTAGGAGTAGTACTCATAATTTAGCTTTTGATAAAAGTAAGAAATAAAGTAAAAGGAAAAGGGGGAGAAGCCTTGCCAGAAAGATGAAACGAGCTTTTTATATCGACTTGTGAGGCGTCTTTAAGTTTTCCCTGAATACGTGATATAAATTCAGTTTTTTTTTTTTTCTATTTTTCCTTGAGGTATATCACTAAAGCATTTGTGTCTCACTCATCTTCAACATGGTTAAATCTCAGTTACCGTTTGGATGCCTCTTCTTGTTACCTTGCCACCATCATTTGGCTCAAATTGCTCTTTCTCTTATCGTCCGATTTACTTTTGTTATGTTGTCATTTTTGATAAGATGCTTCCCACACAAGAAAAGAGAGATGTAGAAGAAAAATTATTCACACACGAAACAATATAAACAAAAGATTTCGATGGCTTATCAAAATCATGCAAAAAAGCTTGTGTTTGTGCGCTGGTAAATCAGCTAAATAATGATGCTATAAATTTCTCTAGGCCACACAGTTGTGTGTAGCCAAGGAGTTTGGGGAGGGTGGAGGGGCCAATGCTCCGTTTCAAATAAGCATCGGAGGCATTAAGCTTATTTGAATGGAAAGCAAACGTTCTACCTACAGATTGGTATTGGGCTGGATAATGTCGTGTAATTTATATTTCCATTGCTGTTGCTGCATAGATATTGAGGCGCTTTGTTATAGCATGACTAATGAATTTACAATGCATCACTATGAAAGCAGTCGTCCATCGTGAGCATGGTACAACCGTTATCCTTGCCAATTGTATATATACCTACAGCAATGTGAAATTCAGAATCCATTATAAAACATCTCACTGTTGTTCAAATTGTTTTGTGCTGATTTATAATGCAGCGCATTAAAAATGGCCGTTTTGAAGTTACAATCATCACTATTATTATTTAAAAGCAAATAATCCATCATTTCATGGATATAGCTGCAATGGCATGTTGATGCTGATGACTGCTTAGATACGAATTACAAACCATCACTAGACCACCATGCCAATAGTAAGAGTATATTTGGTAATCTCAAGTGGAGATTTTCCCGCCCCTAGCAATCCAGAATCACATCAAAAGAAAGATCTATGCGCATACAGTTCCTTTAACGAGTAATTGAATTGCCTGATGTAGGTAGAGATTAACTGTGCAACCAAAATATTTAAAATATACTTAGTAGCAGAAGGTATACATCAGGCTTGTCAACTTGGCTTTTCAATTAATGCAACATTTGGCATAGATCAAAAAAAAAAAAAAAAGAATACTTGTAACTTTGCATTGGACACGCAGTAATCGAGTCGTCAGACAGTTGATCGGTTTTGGTTTGTTCTTTTCTCAATTCATACTTTACGGATCTTGTTGATTTTCCATTGAGAATACCACATCAGGTGAAAGTACGACGAGATTTGTTTATACATGATGTAGTAGTGGAAATACTACAGCAAATGGATTGGGAGGGAGCTAGAACCTTATTTTTACTTGTTTCTGCCTGTGTCAATCGTCATTCTTCACTCTCCAGTTAGACCATTTCTACAAACTTTGAGAAAACAGAAAAAAAGTATATATTACGCAAAAAATAATCAGGGTTCATTGATCCTGATCTGCTCCTTTCTAAGATGTAAATACGCAGTAATGCTTCTGTACATTAAAGATTAAGCTTTTGAATCACGGAAAGCATGGTTTGAGATTGCCATTCAACATGCTTAATACGAACCTCTTGCGTTCAATCTCTTGTTGCTTTAGAGCATTCAAACCACATATCAATAGCGACCCAGCCCCTAGACAATTTTTTCTTTCTTTTTTTTTTCCATCATTTGGGGAGAGCGGCCAACATTCTGTACCTGTTTCAATCTTGAACAAGCGATCTGTTTCAAATTTCTTGATCTGGATACCTACTGCTATATGTACGATTTTGAGTGAATGGTGTACGATGCGACCGCTCTCGTTTGTGATGTACTCTACATATCAAACGATCATTAAGAAGGGTGTTCAAGGAATTCTGTCGCTCTTTGCCGAAATCTCTTTTTTCAGATGTGTACTAGCACGCGAGAATTCTCCACAATTCATCTGTTGTTGGGGATCTGCCTATTTCATGATGATCCACATCTGTATTAATGGGAGCGATTCGTATTCGGAAAGATAGCATACTTGCACTGCCCCTCACAGCTAAGTTTGAGTGCATCAAATCCGTATTTTCTTGCGCTAGAAGCCGTTTTAGGCCGCTAGAGTAGCACCAAACGATTGCATTAATCTAACTCTTACTTTCTCGCACCTTTCCTCATCTTTTTTGGAATCACCGAAAATTGACTAAAAACCATGAGGGGTACCTCATGCTTTTCATCGAAAATCAAACGACCGCGTTTTTCACCTTGAAAATAAAGACTTTTACTATGGTACATACTAAATCAAAATGTTTCTCTCGGTCCAAAGCAACCTCTAAAACCACTTTGATGAGGTCTTTATATGCAAAATTTTGACATTTTGGCCAAAAACCTTACTTCATATTTTTTGGAATTGCTCAGTAAGTTTATTCAAAACATCTATTACAGCTAGCACCATTGGAAGCGCCTTGAAAAGTGCTCCAAGAATGCATTAGGAAGCATCGTCTGAAAACCATATTTCATATAGTCGAATATCATAGAATAAATTAAAGAAGTCGAAAAAGAGCAAAATCTGTCCAATCTTGAACAAAAGAAAAAATACTGAGTTTGAACTAGTCTTGGTAGGCGGCTTGCTGCTGGCTGACCCAAATGCTTTTCTGATGATGACAAATGATGATTGTGATGCTGTTTAAATGAAGATCATGGAATTGAAAGGACAATTGCTTAGCGCAAATCCTTTTTTTTGGTGGGGGGGGGGGGTTCTTTGCCTCATGAAGGTGACTTTTGCAATGACAATATCTCAAAAAAGTCGCTATAGATCTTACACAAGTTCTGTATTTACACATGGCCAGCTTTATGCTGCCATCTCAAGCGAACGGATAACTCTCCCTGATGACTCTGATATAACCTTTTTTTTTACTATTAACTGGTTGTTTAAAATCTATTTGATATGCCATTTTTTTATTATCTCTGATTTGGAATGTCTTGGGCAAGAGCCCGCAGGGCGACGCCGTCATCGAACATAGCGAGATTGGCCGGCTAGTATTTTAATACATCAGTGAAATAGACTTCTTTGATAGCAGCTTTTTCGACAAGAAACTTACCACTACATCATGTCGTTAGGAGAATACCTTGCCATCTGGAATAAAAGAGTAGACGGAGCATTTATTATAAGCCTTGTAAAGACATGCCTGACACTGATTCAAATGTGAATGAATGAATGAATGAATGAATGAATGAAAAGAGGAAAAGAAACAAGAGGATAAAAAAAAATTCGTCTATTATTTTCTTTGCGCATCTCTTTCTCTGTCTATTCATCCATTCATCTATATATTACGCACGCTTCCGATATCCTCTGTGCTTAGACAGCAAACCGAGATAACATTCTGTTTGTTGGAGTCAACACCCATGAACCTGTTACTGAACAGCCACAAGACACTTTTACTGCTGACAGAGGAAAGCAAACTGCTAAAGATCAGTGAGTTGTACTTCTAAATGTAGTTACAATGGGCAGTAAAAAGCGGAAGAAGCGACATCCTAATGAATCGACATTAACGTCCCTCATCCAAAGGGCGGATCAGGATATTTCTGATTAAGAGTGTGCGTTTTCATCCAGACAAAAGTAACTCATGTTCAAGCAGCTAAGATATCCTAAGGTATGTATCAAAACATCAACTGATCTAGCCTAACATCTATACTAAATCCTTTATCGCATAGCTTTTACACATCGTCAGCTCAAATAAGAATTATTATCCAACTAGTCATAGCAGATCAGTCATTTCGTTTCACACCATCCGTTTGAAGATACAGGTACTGTTTTAAGCTTCTCTCTTTGGTAAACTTTACACTGGCCTCTGTTATTCTGTAATAGGAACAAGCATACGATGCTATTTAAACTTGGCTACAGACACTAAAATAGCTCAAGACAAGAATGCAATCAACAGGTTATATAGATTGTTGTTGGAAGCAATAGTGCCCTGAGCAATGTATCGGGTGCTTGCCAAATCCAACTATGATGTGAAGCCAGCCAATGATGGTAGTTGTCATGGAGATTGTGATTTATTTGAATATTCTATTTACACTTTTGATTTACTAATTATTATTGATGATTGTAGACTTTTCTATTACTATGGCTATTACTGCTGCCCATCATTTTCCGTTTAAACTCTTCCACACGGTCATCTGCATCCTTTTGAACACGTCTTGCCCACTCATCGTCCAATCTCGAGGGATCACTGATCATGCGCTCCACAATATCATCAAACCGACTTCGATATTTCATTTTGAGAATGTCAAAGTTCCTCTGATATTCTTCCAGCATACGTGCTTTCTGATCCTCGAATTGATCAATGCAAATGGCTATTTGATGATCGTAATGATCTTGCTCAATCTTCTTTTGAAACAGGTCCATGGCATGCGGATATCGTGCTAGTAGCAAAGAAACCGTGTTTTCGTTGTCTCCTTTTATCAATTGGTCGTCCTTTTCTTTGAGTGCTCTTTCCAATCGTCTTATGCGGATTGTTTGTGTGTCCATTTGACTTTTAATTGTATCAATGAAATCATCTTTGGATTCAATTGAGGTGGATGAACTATCCACCACGTCCATAAATGTAGATTTCAGTTTACTAAATGTTAGGTCATCATCTTCCTCTTCAGCATCACTGTCTGGTCTTTGCTCGTCATCTTCTTTTTTTTCTACTACAGTTTGTCTTATGAGCGGCTGTTTGCGTGCTGTTGATGGTGTTGAATTTGTAAAAGGCTTTGATTTGTTGCTCTTGCTGCCTGCGCCTGTGGTTTCACTTTTGCTGGGCCGTGTGGTGTAGTTCAATTTTTTCAAAGATGCTTGGTATTGAAGTGCTCTGCTACGGCTGCTTGTAATGTTATCTTCACTGAGCTGGCTCTTGCTAATCATTGCATAGGAATCAGTCGTAGAATTAGAGACGTTGCTGCTTTGACTGGATGTAGGTAGTGGCTTTTTTCTAATGTTCAGTCTTGATTCATACATTTACGATATACAAAGAAAAAGAGAAAGAAACACAGGAATGATGAAAAAATTAAATGTATACAGATATAAATATGATTTTGTGTTCCTTGCACGTGGTATTTCTTTATTGTTTGAAGTCTTGTTTAAATGTAACCTTGAGATGAAATAAATCTTCTCGCAACATACGATTTCCAGGGCCTAGTTTTTATTCATGCTCGTTTTTATAATGATGTTGTCTGATTGATCTGATAAGATGTGCGAACTTTGGACAGAATGGAGCCCCAAATGTGCTGAATATCGTCCTGAGGCGGCATTTTTCCAAACACAATGTCATGAGGTATCTTGCCTGTCTCGGGATGTGTGGTGGTATTTAGATGACAACAAAAATCAAACAAACAGTCAGGCCAAACAGTGTGATTTACGTGTTGTTTGCCCTGGAACCACTGTGACAACTGCAGTGCAAATGCTGAGTCCTCTTCAGTGCAGTGATATATGCCAATTTGAGAGTGGATCAGCCGTAGAGTAGGCCAATGACGCGTCAAAGCGTTCTAGAGAGTAGGTAGTAATTCAGTGAGCCTGTTTTGCTTTTTTTTTTTTTTTTTGTTAATGTACCACTTTACTATCATGTCTTGTGTGAACTGGCAATTGTAGCTTAGTATTGATGGCGTTCCAAACTGACAAAATAGTCTGTGCAATGCTGGTATCACTGACTGCACATGTATAGTATCCACAGCATAGGCCCAGTGAAAGTTTGAGTACACATCCTTTAAATGCAGAATAAACGGGGCTTCTGATCCAAGCCGATGCTCGATCAAGGTCATCTAATGTTTATATACACGTTTGTTTCGTTGGTAACAGAGCGTTACATTGTATTACCTTGAGCATGGTCATGAACCTAGTCGTTGCAATTGGCTTTTCTACTTGGGTATCCGTGCTTTCTTTGGTCTTCCGCTTACTGGCACATTGAGTGCATTTTTTGACAAGGATATCGCATAATTCTTTAGGTACATAGGATCGAGATTTCTTGACCTGCATATGTTTGTGTTTCATCAGCATGAATCAAGCTATGCATATAGTGTAACCTGCTTACCCAGTCGTAGGTAGGATCTCTTCCTCTATGATTTGAATTGATGTGCGCTTCTGTAATCACATCAAATAGCTCTTCTCGAGGGCAGACTGGCTTTCCAACCACATCGTGATCCTCTCTGGCACAGAGTACCCAGTTACCTCGTTGTTCTTTGCGGGAGACGAACCTCTTCCTTGCCCAAAATCTAAAACTGGGTGTTCTAACCTGGCTATTCTTTTCCTATATTTGGGATTATTAAAATCTTCTTTTTCCATTATACAATAGCTGCTACACGTTACTTTGAGTACGAGTAATACGTCTTGAACTGTGGCTTTGGTAATTAGAGCTTTCGCCTGAAATTTGGATGTCTTTCTCCGTATAAATGCCTCAACCATCTCTTCAAATTCCTCTCTTGTGATCCAATCGACAACTTTATCTTGGTTTGACAGTGTCATTTTGTCAATAGATGCTGCTAGAAAGAAAGAGAGAAAAAAAAAGGTACAGCAAGTAGAAGATGGCAAGAGGAAAAAGGAAACGGGCAAATTTCAAGGTAGACGGTTTTGATCAGTCTTCAAAATGCAACTACTATTCGACTATTTCTCTATTCGTTATAGATCTACTGCAAAACGATAGTTCCATCTGGGCCCGAGTAGACAAGAAGCAAGGGGCAGAAGATAGACGATGAAAGTTGGATTGGTCTAGTGACCATGAAGCCCTAAACAAAATAGGCACACAGGGTGTGATGTACAGTCAAAATCAAGATTGTATCCGGTTCCTATAGAAACATGATCAACAGCTGTCAGAACAAGGCGCACATGTGTAATCTCAGCTGTGATATGCGAGCTACCTTGTTTCTACCATGTATTTGTATGGCAATTTTATTATAATAAAGGAAAAAACTAGAATTTTGAGTATAGGGGAAGGCGATGAAAAAGGTGAGAAAACAAATCTATTTAGCTTGCAACATGCTGATCAAAGAAGCTTGAGATCTCATGATTTCCAAAGCCTGCTTGACTTCCAAATGGCGACGAGCAGCGTCTAACCAATCCAAAGATAAACGCTTGGGCCAGCCAGTCAACTGATTGATTTCTCTAGCAGCACTCTCCAAATCCTTCTCTGTGTTGAGGTAGTATTCAGCACGAGCCAATCTTGATTCTACATCGTCACCAGCTACCAGACCCTTCTTGGTAAACATAAAGCTACTCAACACAATAGAGATGAGATGAGAAATCATGGAAGCATCTTGCTCAGGTATCAGTGAAGCACGACGCACTTCACGAGCGACAGTTTCAAAACGCTCAGACAATGAAGCAATGGAAGTAATGCCATGTTGAGCCACATGCTCTTGGATGCTGGATGTCACCAATTGAATCAATTCATCGCTCTGACGTTCACCCACTTTGGCAAAGGGCGTCTTTGCACTGAGGCGCTTCAATGTCTCTAATTCCAAGGCAAACTGAGTCTTTTCGCCTTTAAGAGCTGCACGCTTCAAGGCATCAATAGCAGCGACCAATTGATGAGCTTTACGGACATCATCCAAAAGCTCGACATCAGCAGAAGCCAACTTTTCGAATTCGGCCTGTTTGTTAGAAACAGCTTCAATGTTGGACAAACGGCCACCACGTTCTCCCTCTACTTGACGTTGCACTTGAGCCACGTATTCCTTTTGGATCTCAATGGCTTTTTCCTTGAGCTCCTCTTGCAATTGCTTCAAGTGATGTTGACGTTGAGAAGTCAATTCTTTGGTGTGAATAGCTTGCAATTGTCTCTCCAATTCAGCCTTGTCAGATGCAATATCAGCTTCAATGTGCTTAACTTGACTCTCCACACGAGCAGAAGCCTTGGCTTCAGCATCCTTGATCTTTTGGTCTACTTGTTGATGGTGTGCTTCAATGTGTTGTTTAGCAGCTTCTAATTCTTTCTCCAATGCCTTGATCTCATCATGTGCCTTTTGTTCCTCTCCCTTGATCAGTGTAAAGGCCTTGTCAAGGCTCTCTAAATCACGAGTAGCAAAATCGACAAGACGCTTAGCATGGCCCGACATACCAGCCTCGTTCAACATGGTGACCAATCTTTGCACTGTGGATCCTAATTCATTGACAATCTCCTCGTTGGCCTTTGCAAAGGTAGGTAAAGGTTGAGGCTCAGTGCTGTGAATGACATTGGCAAACAAGGAGTCCTTCTTGGTAGCCTTCTTGATGCGGAAACGTTTGTCGTTGGATGGTGTGGGTCCAGTACCAGGAGCAATAGGTGCTTCCTTGTCACCTCTGATTTGAGCAATGGCGTCAGAAATATATTCGTACCAATCTTGAGCAGATTCTTTGGTGCTGGCTGCATAGCTCTTAATAGTCTCAGTTGTAGATGAAGTCTGTTGTTGCAGTTGCTTGGCTTGGTTGTAGAATTGTTGAATGCGATCATCAGCAGCCCAATCCTCTAACGCGTCCAACAGCTGCTCACCTCCAGGGACATATGTAGTGTAGGTGTCGTAGAATGCTTCGTTTTTAAGTGCTAAATAGGTAGCGCCTGAGTAGGCTGTACCGGTCAAAAGAGTGGCCCATAAGAGCTTCTTTCCAATTGATCCAGACTTCTTTTCTTCGATAGTGGCAGTAGTGCTGGTGTAAAGTCGCTTGGGCTGTGATGGATTTGCGCATTAGTAGACTATTCAAACCATGGCATTGATGGGATCTTACGGTGTAGGGACGAACCGACTTTCCAACTGTCAAACGAGCTGTATTTCGAACAACAGAAGCTCCTCTCAACATGATGTTTAAATAAATATAGGGGTTGTATATACAAAAAAAAAAGGTAGTTTGGCCTTCAAGATGTGGTTTCCTCGTATTATTTGCCATCTTTCACCAGGGCAGCCAAGAACTCAGCTTGTATTTTGTGTGTGGGGAGAGCTATCCTTTGGTCTACGTCACTTTGTTAAAAGCCTTTCACTATGGCTATCTTGATCTGCTGTCATGTAAAGAATGCTGCCTTGAGGACATTGATTTATAGTACGGTAAGCTTTAGATGAACATTTCGTTGCATTGGATGATGTTTGGTAGCAAGTAGTTTGATGGCATCTCGAGTGATCTACAATCAATGGAGAGCAATGTCAACATCTCACCATGTTCAGCTACAAAAGCCAGACCAAATGCTGTATTTTTTTTTTTGCTACAGAACCTTTGCAAACGCTCATATACAGCTATTCAAATAGTCTATTAAACAATCAACAAAAGATCCTCTAAAGAAAACCATAGCAAATGCAGCATTGCCATGTATCATAGTAGCCCTCCACACCGGGATTTAAATCAACCTCGAAACCACGCCATGTCCATTGAAGCATTGTGTTCTTTTTCCCTTGTCATACACATTCACGCTCGTCATGCTCGTTCTCGCAAGAAGCAGGCTCACCACTACAGCACAGCACGCTAGTCGTCGCTTTTTCTCCAACAAGCAAGGCTTTGATAGTCTTGTTTTAGGGGCTTACACATCAGAAAAGCCAGCATTAACCACACAGCAAGTGTCCAGCAAGACCAGAGACTTGCTTCAGAGTCAATTAGCTCTAAGCAAATTCAAGAAAGCAGGTGATGTTCGTTTGTTTTACAACGTAGGTGGTGTCAAGCAAGTCGCTGTTGTGTCTTTGGGAGACAATTGCAACCAGAATCCACATGAGAAGCAAGAAAGCGTTCGCATGGCGGTAACGTTACTACACAAAGCAAACGTGCGCCATCCTTTACTGATCCAACTTGTAGACAGCCATTGGTATTCAAGCACTTCAAAAGCAAGGATCTGTCTACACAGGTGTAGATGTCTCGGTAGACATCCAAGGAGCTGCTGAAGGTGCTGTATTGGCACAATTCTCATTTGATAAACTCAAGCAAAAGAAAAAGGAGGATCAAGTGGACAGACAGGTGGAGCCCTATCACTCGGATGACAGTGTACACGAAGCCTGGGAGACTGGAAGACTCTACGGCGCTTCACAGAACGTAGCTCGCATGTTGATGACTTCTCCTGCTAATCTAATGACACCCAAGTTGTTTGCAGAGGAAGTAGCCTACTTGCTGGCTGGTTTGGAAAACGTGGATGTCTTGGTGCATGATGAAGAATGGGCTGCTCGTAAAAAGATGAATGCGTTTTTATCAGTAGCAAAGGGCAGGTAAGTGTGTAACAGCCATGTGTAGCAACAAGGTGTATTGATTATCTTGTTCATTAGTGCTGAACCATTGCGATTCCTTGAAATTCATTACAAGGGAGCCAAGAACAAGGATGAAAGCCCTTATGGTCTCGTTGGAAAGGGTATTACATTTGATTCGGGAGGCATCTCGCTCAAACCCTCTACCAACATGGCTTTGATGAAGGGGGACATGGGTGGCGCTGCTACCGTCGCTGGTGCTTTGTACGGTATCTGTAAAATGCAATCGCCTGTCAACATTGTAGCCATGATTCCACTGTGCGAGAATATGCCATCTGGCAAAGCAACAAAGCCTGGCGATGTTGTGAAAGCAATGAACGGCAAATCCATTGAAGTATTGAATACGGATGCAGAGGGAAGACTGATTCTGGTAATATAAAGCATCAGTATATATATAAAGAGCAGCACACTAACGATGTATATCATAGGCCGATGCACTCTCTTACATCTCCACTATGAAACCCAAACACATTATTGATCTAGCCACCCTCACCGGTGCCATGGATGTCGCCTTGGGTCAAGTATTTGCTGGCGTGTTTACCAATTCAGATACGTTATGGCATCAATTAGAAAAAGCAGGCGAATCCGTATCAGATCCTTTCTGGCGTATGCCTATTCACAAGGATTACATTCGAGAAATGAAGCAATCGTTGGTAGCAGATCTAGGCAATGTTGGATTCCGCCGTTCCGGAGGCTCATGTGCTGCAGCTGGGTTCTTGCAAGAGTTTGTTGATAAGGACATCCCCTGGGCTCATATTGACATTGCAGGTGTCATGGACTGTTCGTCTACCAATGGCCACCACATCAAGGGAATGACAGGTAAGTTTACGATTTGTGTTTGCTAGTGGGATTGGGTCTAACCTACGTATGATATGTAGGTCGTCCTACAAGGGCATTGATTGAGCTGTTACGAAACACAATTCACCAATAGTCGTCGTACAGTAGTAAGAATAAAAATATCGATTCAGACTGATATTTAACTTTTGACACGATTTGGCAGAGCATCATTCTGTTGCTTGTTCTCTTATTGATAATTAATGATCGGTTGTATTTATACGTAAACCAACTAGATTTTCTCTTGGCCATTTGTAAATACAAGTGAATAGCGTATATATCATTCATTCTTTGATCTTTTTAGTTTAGCATCGCCTTGTGGATGCTGTATTTACTAAATTAATTGTGAATTTATGTAAATGTATGCATTGATTTTTTAATTATATGAAATGAACACAATCTAAACTGCTGCAGAAGTAAAAAAAAAAAAAAAAAAAAAAAAATGAGTATGGACCAATAGCACGAAACAAGTACCTGAAGAATGTACGGATTAAGGATTCTTTAAGGAGAAGGGGCAGAGCAAACAGAGTGGCGAGGGCTGGAATAAAAAAGCAGCAGTATTTTAATGGTAAATGATGATGATGATGAGATGTGCGTTTAATCTAAATATATCGTCAG
This sequence comes from Mucor velutinosus, assembly GCF_035048745.1. Lineage (NCBI taxonomy): Eukaryota > Fungi > Mucoromycota > Mucoromycetes > Mucorales > Mucoraceae > Mucor > Mucor velutinosus. The sequence continues at coordinate 600,540 of NW_027041905.1, read as the reverse complement.
AATACATGACAATTTCATTTAGAACCCTGTTATTACTACTGCTGCTAATCTTGAGCATATATACTACTAGTTTCAACATGTATAAATACGCTCTTGGTTTTTACCCAATTTTCCTCTTTTCGATATCTAAATTATTAATTTATATACGCTACCATAATGTCTGATCTAGCGATAAGTCCTTTTACTATATTAACATGCACGCTTGCTATGGTAAGTCGTATCTCGTTGCATGTGATGAAGCTATGGGTGTACTCACATCTGTTTCAACAGGCTGGTTGGGTGGTTACATTTGTTGGTCTGTGCACATCACACACATTTACACATTCAATCTCTTGGTGGATCATCATATTTGAGTTTTTTGTAATTTCATTCTCGTGCTCTGTATTTTGGACAAATTCAACAAGAGTATACTATCCTGTGGTATGAATGTCAATCAGGTTGGGTGATAGTCTTGTACTTAGTTCTGATGTTAGGTTCTTTGTTTGATTGCTATCAGTATTCCATATACAACCGATGAAGTTCTCTTGTGCATTTCGGCAGGTAGAGCATCCTTATCTGCTGCTGCCTCGGGCTACATCATAATGATGATTACTCAAGTAAGACACTGTATTGAAATAATTCTTACCAACATCCACTCACACACAAATGCCAGTTTTCTTGGATATTTCTTTTGGGCATTCAACATGAAGTTTCAGTACTTCGTTCTTTTAGTGATCTGAATCATCACCATCGTGTATACACAAACAGCATTCATCACTATCAAAAGGAGCAGCCATCCAATAACAACATTGTGTTTGGCAATAACACTATGCTGGACCTGCAAAATCCAAGTTATCCTACACCTATCCCAACACAGACCTCCTATCCTACGACATCTCCTAAAAACCAATTGGTCTCGGTCCCAATCTACATGAATTCGCCACCTAGTCCACAACAAGATCCATCAAATACAGTCTTTTTATCACCTCATTCCGAATATTTGATTCCTGTTACAGCTATCCATAACTGTAAGTTGCTGTTGATTCCATAGGCGCTATGTTAAGTCATGCTGATATGTAATATATCTAGATCGAGCAAATAAAGAAGATCCCAACGAGCTGTCATTTACAAAAGGTGAATTGCTGTATGTCCATGAAAAGAAGGGAAGCTGGTGGCAAGCAAAGAAATCGGATGGTACCATTGGCATGATCCCTAGCAATTATGTGAATTAGGAGTTGATTTGTTCCTAACTATTGCAACACCCCCCTTTCAGTCATCTTGTATCAATAATATCAGACACGCCTATATATATATATATATATTCTTGTAATCTCGCCCATTTTTCTAGTTAACTTACAAAGTAAATACATACTAGCCGATCTATCTCGCTACGCTCAATGTCGGCGTCGCTCTGTAGGCTCTCGCCAAAGGCATTTTAAATAAGACATTACAACATTTTGGTATATCAAGTAGATTTTAAACAAACAATTATTAGTTGGTAAAAGAAAGGTTATATCAGAGTCATGAGAAGGAGAGGAGGTATCTTCCTCAGCATCTTTTTTGCTTACACTGCTACCAAACAAAGCTTATTATTGGGACAATGTGAAAAAAAAATTCAGGTTGTATGCAGCAATTCTACATCACAATTGCCATTTTCTGATGATAGAATTGACATATCAATCGCTGCTGCTGATGCTCTTAATAAGATGGCAGCATAAAGCTGGCCATGTGTAAATACAGAACTTGTGTAAGATCTATAGCGACTTTTTTGAGATATTGTCATTGCAAAAGTCACCTTCATGAGGCAAAGACCCCCCCCAAAAAAAAAGAATTTTCGCTAAGCAATTGTCCTTTCAATTCCATGATCTTCATTTAAACAACATCATAATCATCATTGTCATCATCAGAAAGGCATTTAGGTCAGCCAGCAGCAAGCCGCCTACCAAGACTAGTTCAAACTCAGTTTATTTTTTCTGTCCAAGATTGGACAGATTTTGTCTTTTTTTCGACTTCTTTAGTTTATTTTGTGATATTCGACTATATGAAATGTGGTTTTCAGACGATGCTTCCTAATACATTCTTGGAGCACTTTTCAAGGCGCTTCCAATGGTGCTAGCTGTAATAGATGTTTTGACTGAAATCAGCGAGTAATTTAATAAAATTTTAAATGAGGCTTTTAGCGAAAATAGCCATATTTTGCATATAAAAACCTCATAAAAGTAGTTTCAGAAGTTGCTCTGGGTCGAGAGAAACATTTTGATTCAATACATACCATAGTAAAAAGTCTTCATTTTCAAGGTGAAAAACGCGATCGTTTGATTTTCGATGAAAACCATGAGATATCCCTCATGGTTTTGAACCGATTTTTGGTGATCCCAAAAAAGTTGAGGAAACGCGTCAGAAAGTAAGTACTAGATTAAAGCAATCGTCTGGTGTTGCTCTGGCGGTCTAAACCGAGTTTAAACGCGAGACATGACGCCCAACTGTATCCAAATTTAGCTGTATTCGACAAAATAACGAGTAGTGAGAGGCATTTCAAGCCTGCTGTCTGTCTGTAGATTAACTGTTTCATTAGATACGGACGTGGAGCAGCTTAGAAGGGTCAGATCTGTAGATCATATAACGATTACAAATCTTGACGCAACCATTGACTTGAATACTATTGACTTTTATTGTGCGTAGTGTGAGCACCGTTGTAGCAGCAGAAGTTCATTTCGTTCCCACTTAAAGAGCATTCACACAACCATTGTTTAATCAAGTCGAATAGTAAAGTTCTTCATCTCAGGACTTTAACAGAGCAGAGCTTACTTTCACTTTTTGTTATTTGGACCATACATCCATAACATTCTATGATGAAGCTTGACGGTATGACACATGATCCTCTGTCCTTGGTTTTACTCATAATACCCCGCATTTTTACAGTAACTTGATAATACAAATGTCTCTTTTAGTAATCATGAGCATTAAATGTAGGCTTATATCATCTTGTTTAATACATGTTTAAGAGTTTTCTTCATGTCAATGTTGATATCAGTGTGGGAATAGTTTTTCAAGAGAGTTGTACGAAATCTGATTTTGTCCAATGAATAGATACTCCAACACAGTGGGTATAATCACAAAGCTTTCATATAAAAGGGGGAGTAAATCAACGAGTTTTTCTTCTCGAAACATCACTCCCTTCTTTTGTTGTTATTTCCAGTCGTCTTGTTCATATACTCTTCTGTCGAGATAGTCTAGAGCGATGAAACTGCAGCCATCCCCACAACATTTGAAACGAAGCGATGCACAATGAAGCGATAACAGGCGATACGTCTTGGCCTTTTGAAACGAAATTAGAAAACAACTCGAAGCAATCGAATATTTAGATGTAGAAAACAATTGAAAACGATGGACGTACCAGCATCAGCACTTTATATATAACGAGTTCACGACTCTGTTCGATTGTTATACAGCATTTACAAATGTCCGCACTTTGGATTTCACACTGCTATTCGTTTATCCATAAGGTTGCCAGTTTATCCAATTGGATGAATATCCAGCTTTCTCACATTTTGTGAATATGGAAAGCTTCCAGCTTGAGAAAGAATCCTTCTATACAGTGTAACTTTGCCTGTAAAATGCACATCATTTATTAAGATGCGGATAATATATTTTCAATCAAATTTATATTGCATGCTTTATCAGATCTTTTGCATGGTGCTAGTGCTTTTTACTAGTGCAGTAATCTATTTAGCCGTCAAATGGATGATATCACTACTGCAAAGAGAAAGAGAAAGGAGCAGGCGATAATGCATTAGAGAAAGATCTTCCAAATATCATATGACACTGCACGGATTTTTCTGTTTACATGTACAATGCAAATGAATATCAAATGCTGCAAGGAGCGGTTTGATACACAAAGATGCCAGTAATCCTGATTACCAAGACGATAAAATTGAAATAAAAAATGTGGGGGAAACACATCACGTATACAGAACGGGATTACAAACGATCTTAGAGCACTATTTGTTTTGTGTTTTTCTCACAAACAATCAACATCGTTTTCGTCCCTGAGAGCAGTGTCATACAGGCATTAACAAATAAAGGACATTTTCATGAATCTTATCTTATCTTTTGTGAGACAAATTGTTCCAGTTCTTCCACTAACCTGCTCAATAGAAAATACTCAACTGACTCTTTCAAGATGTCATTTTGATTCACTTGAATGTTGCATGAATGACGGGCTATCAAGATGAAAAAAAAAAAAAAGGCGAGAGAATATATATAAAAAAAAAGCGAGGAGAATGATGCTTTGTCATTTTATAATGAAATGCATGCTGTATTCATATATTATATCAGTGATAACAATTGAAATTTATAAGCATCATTTACAAATCAAGACAAGGTTGTGTCCTACAAACCGAACCTTATAATGTGATTTGAAAGGCCGAGAGTGGGGGAATTGGGAGTGCGGGGGTGGGCAATGGCTGGCTGAATGAGACTGGAGACAGCAGGATAAGAGATTAGGAGCTCGTTTTAGGTTTACCACGTTAAATGCTCCTTGTGTACCCAATTGTTTAGCTTTGTGACATCATGTTTGATGCTTCTTCAAAAGACCTCTCGCTCTCTCTTTCAGCAGGTTATACCTGTGACAAGGGTTATCTTCCCTATTGAGATGGAATCTTTCGCAAAGGTAACACTGGTAAAGAAATCGGGGTGACCCCTGCAGGATTATCTATTTCCCCATCATTTACCAATCCCTTCTCCAATTGAAAGACCAATTTAACCCGGATGGATAATGATTCTTATATAAGCAATTTGGTATAAAAGCCGCCTTTGCGCGTTAAATTATTTCAATTTCTTCTTCTTTTCCATTTTTTATATCATCTTTTTTGTTATATCTAAAATGTCTGCTCTTCGTGCATTTACCTCTGCAACCAAGGTTAGATTTCAACACATTCATACACGCTGCATTGGTATGCTAAATCAATTGTAATAGGCTGCTACTCAACAATCTGCTTTCCGTCTCGCACCTGCCATGGCTGTTGGCGCTACTCGTGCCTATTCCTCCAAGACCAAGGTAATGTCGTGTTGAAATTCGCTCAAAAAATCTCCTAAAATTAAAACCATGTTGCATGATATAGTCCTTGAAGGAGCGTCTCTCTGAACTCATTCCTGAGGAACAAGCCAAGGTCAAGGCCTTCAAGAAGGAGTATGGTTCCAAGGTTCTTGGTGAAGTTACTCTTGACCAAGCCTATGGTGGTATGCGTGGTATCAAGGGTCTTGTTTGGGAAGGTTCAGTCCTCGATGCTGAGGAGGGTATCCGTTTCCGTGGTTTGACCATTCCTGATTGTCAAAAGGCCCTTCCTGGTGCCGAAGAGGGTGGTGAGCCTCTCCCTGAATCTCTCTTCTGGTTGCTTGTTACCGGTGAAGTCCCTACTACCGAACAAGTCAAGTCTCTCTCTGCTGAATGGGCTGCTCGTTCTGACATCCCTGAATTCGTTGAGGAACTCATTGACCGTTGTCCCAAGACTCTTCACCCCATGTCTCAATTCTCTCTTGCTGTCAATGCCCTTCAACACGATTCTCAATTCGCCAAGGCTTACACTGAGGGTATTCACAAGTCTCAATACTGGGATCCTACCTTTGAGGATACCATGGATTTGATCGCCAAGCTCCCCAAGGTTGCTGCTCGTATCTACCGTAACATCTACAAGGATGGTAAGCTCGCTGAGATCGACGCCGACAAGGATTACTCTTACAACTTCTCCAAGCTCTTGGGCTTCGAGAGCAACAAGGACTTTGTTGAATTGATGCGTCTCTACCTCACCATTCACTCTGATCACGAAGGTGGTAACGTCTCTGCTCACACGTAAGTGCATTATATTATAGTGGGGGTGTATAGTTTATCTGATGTTTATTTCCAATCTAGTACCCATTTGGTCGGTTCTGCCCTCTCTGATCCTTATCTCTCTTTCGCCGCCGGTTTGAACGGTTTGGCTGGTCCTCTCCACGGTTTGGCTAACCAAGAAGTCCTCCGTTGGACCTTGAAGTTGAAGGATACTATTGGTATCGATGCCTCTGAAGAAGATATCAAGAAGTACCTTTGGGATACCCTCAACGGTGGCCAAGTCGTTCCTGGTTATGGCCATGCTGTCTTGCGTAAGACTGATCCCCGTTACACTGCTCAACGTGAGTTCGCCTTGAAGCACTTGCCCGATGATCCTCTCTTTGGTTTGGTTTCCAAGTTGTACCACATTATTGTAAGTATATTTCCTTCATCATAATGTGTTTGGGGTTCTTTTGGTTATCATTGGAATGGAATACACAAAGACATGGAGTTTTAAAAGCGTATCTTCTTTCAATTTTACTAACCCATTATTATTTACTTTTTATAGCCTGGAGTTCTTACTGAACATGGTAAGACTAAGAACCCCTGGCCCAATGTCGATGCTCACTCTGGTGTCCTCCTCCAATACTACGGTCTCACTGAACAAGATTACTACACTGTTCTCTTTGGTGTTTCTCGTGCCCTCGGTGTTACATCTCAGTTGATCTGGGATCGTGCTCTTGGTGCTGTAAGTATAAACATGAACATTTTGCTGATGAAACACATTGCTAATCCTTCTTTAAACTTGAATTTAGCCCCTTGAGAGACCAAAGAGTTTCTCTACTCGTGCTTTGATGAACATGTTTGGTGCTGCCAAGTAAAAGACCAACATAACTGTAAATACACTTTAATTTCACAAAATAAAAGATTATAATGAAACAACATGACTTGATGATCTGGGTGTTGTATGCAAGCACTCATTGCAAACAGTGAGGCTTACAAAATGGCATGAGCAATACTCGATAGTGTATTTGGATATGCTTGTATGGAATCACGGAAAAATCAAGGATGTATATCTGTTATCACAGATAATCTGATGTCCACATATGGAAGTGAGAATCTTTGATTATCTGCGTCAAAGATCTATATGGCAAAGTCATCTCTATTTGTGCCTCTATGCACGATTGGCTTACCCCAAATTACGTTGACAAAGGTCAACCATGTTGAGCATTTATTTAAATATATATAAATTTAATGATTTTGCATTTCTATCATGTGTAACTAGAGGCTGATAATTCTTGTTGGGGATGACAAGCAAGTCGTCATTTGATTAAAAGCTGTGGTTGCTAATATTACTCCAAAAGACAATCATCGTAGTATCAATCACTTTTCTACATCATTGGCAATAATGTGCATCAAAACTAAACTCTGTAACTAAACACCTTTGAAGTCAATAGATAAGAAGCGTAAATGAGAGATTGCATATTGTCGGTGTACGTCTTATTTCAAGTCAATTGACTTCCTGCTCCATAAATGATAGGAAGTTGCTGTATTTGCATAGTCCTAAAATTTGGGTTTCGTCTATACGTGGCTGGAAGTCTCTAACATAATAAAACTGGACTATCAAGCTCCACCATTACTGATATAATCACTGTCAATATAGATTTTATATCGACTGTTGGACTAAAATCTTCTTATGATTCACATTTCTCTCAACTTATCAACGCGACACGTTTAAGGTGGAGCGAGTTTTTTTTGAGTTTTAGATTTATGAGTTCAAGTCGGATGTATCTCTATCTGTTAAAGAAGGTGTTATCTTCATAGCCCTTATAGACCGCTCTGTAGCTTTGAAACGGCAACGATTGTCAAAGGAGATTTAAATGCTGTACACATAACAGTACTCAAATCCTAGCTATTGGAGCAAGTTGTGAATAACCGTTTGTAATGCAGTGAGATAGAATAACAGTTTGCTTATGCAAGAATGACACAATTTTCTCTGTTGTCAGTCCTCCCACATTGCCATCATCTGGACGGGGTTGACGTTTAATCCAGCCTGTCCTCCTCTCCAAGATGAGCACCTCTTGTTTCTGGGCCAAGTCTTTTCGACGTTAGAACGATTGCTCTGGGCTAGCATCTCGGTCTACAGTTTAATTGAGCAGTTCCTAGTCTATTACTACATCCGTTGGCATGGCTTGATTAATAAAGCTACCACAGATGCAAAAAAAAAAAAAAGTAAGCGATAAAAAAGAAAATGGGGTTTCAGACCATGCCGTATTTAATCATCATGTCTGATAGATTGATCAGTGATGTGGAAGCTTTGTAGTTTATATAGGAGTAGTATAGTAATCTGCAGTTGATTGCGGCTTATTTTGCTCCTTAAACAAGATAACCCACCAATACATATCAACACATGTTCGGTCCAATGCTTATGCTGAAGCTTTGCTTAAACAAGTGTATGCGAGGTTTAGAAACAAAGCAGTTTCCAAAATGTAGACTGCTATGTCCCAATTATGAGATAATGGATATTTTATAATAGCACATGTTAGCAAACAAGAGTTACTCTTGTTTACTGATGAGCGTGCTTAATTATAACAATTGTATCGAGCCGCTGCGTCAAAAGAATCAGAAGAGCAATCAAATGAAAATACTAATGATTCTCGAGATTTCTCTTTTTCTTTCTTTCTCTAATAGCTTAAACTTTCTTGTCATGACTGATAGAAGACCTGTTGGTGCTTACAACAACATTGCCAAGAGCATTCGTTCGAATGCAAGTGCCGGTACCGACGGTGAATAGCTGCTTTTAATAACATTTGTGTTGGCAATGCTGACCTGACCTTTCTTCAAAGCACAAACTGATATTCCAAAAACCCTTCAATGTGTTTTCTGCAAAAAGGTAGGTGCTATTCAACTATGAACAGGCTCGTGTTGGGCAACTATATCACATATTATAGGACAAACCTTACGAGGCTTTCTCTACTACAATGATTTCAAAGACATCTTATAACCGTGAGTGTTTTCAAATAGACTCCAGTCAATTTCTCGTTATTTACGGATAGTTATATAGCTTATGCTCCGTCTTCCTTCAATGCCAAAAAGAAAGCGATCAGTTGTAAGAGCTGCACTGCAACTTCTGTCACTCATTTGACTTGTATGATTTGTTCCGAGAAAATGCCATTAAACAAGTTTGCGAACGTAAGTTATTGGATTTTTTTTTCGGCCGGCTCATTGACTAGCCATTACTGACATATCGTGTTACTAGACCCAAAGAAAAAACCATGAAAGAGCTCGTTGTAAAAAGTGTATCGAGAAACGTCAAGAGGAAGATGTCTGGAGCGACAATGATATCACAGATTCTGACGACGATTACTAAATATCTGGCTGCCATGGTTTCTATTGTGCTCATTTATATATTTATATTACATCCTTGAGGTAGCGTTTTATATATACAACTGTGTTCTTGCAGTGAATAAAGTAATAACGCCATTCGATATCGATATACTCAAATATCAAGTGAACAATGTACACCAGAAACTTGATATAAATACCATTGTATTCTCCTTTGAATTCTCTACAAGTTTTATATAAGTTTGAAGGGGTGTTTACTATCAAGAAACGCGTAACTTTAAGGTCGATAGATTTCGGAATCCCATGGATCATCATTCAGGACAATAGAAATTGAATCTCCGTTGAGCTTTCGCATGTGTACACCACACATGTATGCATTTGACCAAACATTTTAAAAATCGGAGCGTACGAAAAGGGCCATATTAACTTGTTAATTTTAAGTTATCAATAGATACCTGACATGTTGAAAAATCTTGTTGTTAAGACTAGACAACTGTAGCTTGCTTTATTCAAGAATAATAACTTTTCTAATTTAAAGTATATATATTCCCCCGCTTAAAAATAGCATCTCCTATGCCGTTTCAACGAATGGCTCAATTGAAATGCAAAATTCGCTATCTTTGTTAAATATAAACTCTTAATTACAAGCTTTAGATTGATAAGTAAGGTATTGGCATACCTTGTAATGGAAACTGCAAAATTCCATCTTGCTTTGCTGCCCTGTGGCAAATACTGAATCCTCGGATACTAAAGCCACCGCCAAGATCGAGAGTAGGCAGATTCAGCGTTGGAAGAGTAATACTGGAGAATGTGATAGCTGGAAACGAGAACAATTTAAATCCTTCTTTATTCATAAATAGGTAAGGTACAATTATTCGATCTGGCGTTCATCGCACCACAGTTTGATATGAGGAATGTCTTTTAAATTTATTACATGGGAAAGTTATACAGATACTACTTCAGGCACGGTGTTGTTTACGTTGTTGTTGTTATAATAATGGAGGAACATCACAATTACCACAGAGAAGAGCATAGTTATAATGCGGTCAGTATTGTTAACCATTGAGGCATTATTTGTTTTAGCTTAGGAATATACGTCAAAACTGAATTATCTATAAAGCGATGTAATTTGCAGTTGCATGACCAGAGGTTGTGCAATAATAGTAGGTAACTTCATTGAATAAGCTCGCGATGCTGTAGCACGAAGCCATCGTGAAGAACATTAGTATTGTATATACGTAGAATTGAGCATATAAACCTTCCATTATAAAGCAGATCAGGGTTTTGATTGTAGATATTATGGCTCAGCATAAAATGTATGTTTGCAGTATTGCATTTTTGGGCTTTGCTGATGATGTTAAGGCGTTTGAAATGATACATTTACATTGTAGTACGCATTATGAGGATAGACGATCGAACTTTCTCTACTCGTAAATAATCAATAAAGCGGTAAGGTATTACATGCGATCTTTGAGCACAGCGTTGAATCACACTTTGGAGCATGGTAAGTAGAGAGTCTACCACAGTCTGTCACTGATGCGGTCTAATGACCTTTGATTTCTATCACAATAACGAGGTGTTTTTCTCTTCCTTCTCATTGCGATTGCATCTTATATCATCCAAACACTAGATCGAGATGATACTGGCTATGAAATCAACCGAGCGTTCGTTCATAATACAGTCTAAAAAGAGGTGCACACACTTGATTCATGCTGCGTCATTGTATGCCTAATCAACGAATTATCCACATCTTACTGTGAATACTGAATGGCATTTGAAAATTCAGATTGTATGCTATCAATACCTTGATAGCACACAACCTACGTTCATGGTTTATTGATTTGACACTATGAGCTATGATATCATTTGGCATGATTTTAGGATGGTAAAAACGGTTGCGCTTATTGGATAAGATGAAACCTGCTTTAAATGTTATATAAAAAAATCTCGCAGTTTAATCTCTACCTTTTTTTCATCTTTCATTTATACAGAGTATGTCGCGCCATAGAGCAGTTAGAAACTTGGACATTGATGGTAAAATATCCCCGGCTCAAAAGGCATGTCGACCAAGAAAAACTCATAAACCATGTCTAGATATCCTTGATGAGGATGAATATGAAAGCGAGTACGACGAAAATCATTGTAAGGATTGTACCAGGTGGCAATTGCAAAGCAACATGGCTCATTGTATCCATTTTCTAGTTGACGAGACAGAGATTTCGAACGAAGATTTAGATAAACTGGAAGATGGATTAGCTTATGTGTACAGCGTCATTGGCGAAGATACCATCTTGACGGCAACAGAGATCAAGGAAGCGTTATGGTATTACTATTTTGACAGAGAGGAGACGATTAATTGGACACTTGGTAAGATTGATAGGCAGGGAAGCGATGTCGATGATTAATAAGAATCCACAGAAAAAATTGCCAAAGAGAAGGCATTAGAGGAAAAGAAGAAAGCAAAAGAGGAAGCCAAGAAAGGTAAAGGCATTGGCTTGGCAATTTTTTTTTTTTATAGAGCAAGAGAGAAAGGAAGGGAGAGACTTTGTATAAAATCACGCCAAAATGAAAAAGGGCTTTTTTTTCTTTTTTTCTTTCTTTTAGTTTCCACTCGACCTACTAAAAAGGTAAATATGCTTTGGTTGTTGGATACATTCAAGATGTTCATCCTTCTTGTTAGTATCATGAGCGATCAAAACAGTAATAAAAAGGCAATGCCTTCGCTTTCCAGTTTATCCAACTCGCGTCAATCATCGTCACCAGCAAACAGCTTGGCTCAACTTCGACAAAATATGCAGAAACCTGTCACCTCTTCATCCTCTTCGCTCGCTTCGCTTGCTTCTTCATCTTCGGCGGAAGGAAAGAGACCTCTGTCATCATTGCAGGCACTGGCTCAAAGATCAAATACAACGGCAAAGACTGCCCCTTCACTCGCTTCACTTGCTGTTAAATCACCCTCACCAACTACTACCCAGAAACCTTTGAACAGCCTTGCTCATCTGGCATCTCGGCAATCAGCACCCAATTCCAACGCTGGTGTTGGTAAAAGCGCATTGTCTAGTCTTGCACCAAAACAGTCCACAGCAACAAGGCCAGCATCTATGAAGCCGGTGTCATCTCCAACTCCAGTTGTATCCGCTGCTCCTGCTGCAAATGTAGACACCAACAGGTTGACGAACGAGGAGTCATCATCAGACGAGGAACAGGAGGAAGCGATTTACGAAAATCCTCTATGTGCCAAACCGTCTGCTGCAGCACAATTCTTGTTCAAACCTCAGCAATCATTGCAATTTGATCCTCAATCTGTATTTTCGCAAGCTCTCAAAAAACCAACCTCGATTCATGTGTTTGAATTTGATCAACCCAGCCCTGATGATATTGTCATTGCTGCTCAAAATCAACGAGGCGGAAAGAAGCTGTAACAGCACTTGCCTCTCTCCCTCTCCTCCTCTCTCTCTCTCTCTCTCTCTCTTTATTTCTTCTCCAACACAAAATTCATAAAACTAACATAAACCTCATTCACATTTAATAGCTGCCGCCGAAAAGAAAGCATCCGCCGCCGCTGCTGCTGCTGCTGCTGCATCAAAAGCCAAGGCCGCAAAAGCAGCCAAAGAAGAAGCAGTTGAATTCCTTTCCGATGAAGAGGAAATTAGTCAAGAAATGGACGCCATGGGATTTGGAAGCAAAGCGACCAAGCCTACCGCCGAGCCCTTTGTCAAGCTGCCTCCCTCCAAGCGCGTTGATGTGGCCCAAGAATACCAAAAGAGATCTGGCGAGAAGCCCAAACTGAACCTGGTAGTGATTGGACATGTGGATGCTGGTAAATCTACCTTGATGGGACACTTTTTGTACGATCTCGGTCAGGTCAATGAACGTACCATGCGCAAATTCGAACGCGACTCACAAAAGATTGGTAAAGGATCTTTTGCTTTTGCCTGGGTTTTGGACGAAACAGGAGAAGAGAGAGATCGTGGTATTACCATGGATATCGCTACCAATCACTTTGAAACCGAACATCGTCAATTCACATTGTTGGATGCACCTGGACACCGTGATTTCATTCCCAACATGATATCAGGTACTGCGCAGGCGGACGCTGCCATTTTGGTTGTAGATGCCTCTACCAATGCGTTTGAGGCTGGTTTTGATGCTGGAGGTCAGACAAAAGAACATGCCGTGTTGGCAAGAAGTCTGGGTGTGCAGCAGTTGATTGTGGCTATCAACAAATTGGACATGGCTGACTGGTCTCAAGATCGATTCAAAGAGATTCAGGCTAAATTGGGTGCTTATCTGTATCAAGTAGGCTTCAAAAAGCCAAATGTGATATTTGTGCCTGTATCTGGTCTGACTGGCGAGAATTTGGTCAAGAAGAGTGCGATTGCTGAACTGACATCCTGGTACAATGGACCTTCTTTGATGGAGCAAATCGATAAATTCGAGGCCCCCACTCGTTTACTGGACAAGCCTTTGAGAATGCGTGTTACAGATTTCTTCAAGGGCGGTATTGGAAGCAGTGGTGGTGTGTCTGTTGCTGGCAATATCGAGTCTGGTACCATTCAAGTGGGTGAGCAGATTATGATTGTGCCTGGAAATGAAGTAGGCTTTGTAAAAAGTAAGTTTGCATGATTAAAAAAGAAGAGGTGTGTATGTATTCAATATTCTGCACATAGCTATGCAAGTGAATGAGGAACCAGCTACTTGGGCTGCTGCAGGTGATTCCGTATTAATGACATTAGTTAATCTGGATATCATGAATCTGAGGTAAGTTTGCAGCCTGAATAAGGATGGCATATCATGTTACTTATGGTTGAATCCAATAGTAATGGGTGCGTGCTGTGTACAGGCGCAAAACCAGTGCCAGTAACAACCACGTTTGAAGCGCAAATTGTTGTGTTTGATATCCGTATTCCCATCACACCTGGATATCCCGTTGTTCTTCACCATGGCAGTCTGGATGAACCAGCATCTGTCATCAAACTCATAGAAATCATAGACAAATCCACAGGCGAGGTGACCAAGAAGAACCCCAGATGTTTGAGCAAGGGAACGACAGCCAAGGTCCAGATCAAACTCTCGCAGCGTCCTATTCCTCTGGAGACATTCAAAGATAGTAAGCAATTGGGTCGTATCATGCTGCGTAAGAATGGTGAAACTGTGGCTGCTGGTGTTGTAAATGAAATTTTGACATTTGGATCTTAAAACTGTATCCAAAAAACCTTTTATAGATGTATGAAATAAAATGTTGGTTATATGTAATCTACATTGTATGAGTGAAGATTCTAGTGACACGATGATGAGGCAGATGTCATGGCGCTCGGAGCATCATTTTGATACTTCTTCCTTGTAAGACCGCATGAGGTAATGCCTTAATCATTACACAGGGTACATCACTTGTGTCACACTGTGGTCCGAATAAATGTGTCTAGAAGACGACATGATGACTAGTAGAAGCGATTTCAATGTTTGAATACATTGGGATTCTTGAGAGTAAGTTCTTGTTTCGTTCTTTTTGCGCCTCATATGAACTCCAGCCTCAATTGGCTTGATGATCAATCTGTTATACGTGTTTTCAAAGCCTCTTGTCAAGCCAACTTCTACGGCGTAAAATGCATGCCATGAACGCATGTCATGTGATGGAACACCCGATAATCAACCACCGTTAAGGAAGCAACGGGCATACCATGTGGAGGGGGGGGGGGCTTTTTCTTTTCGTCTCTTTTTCATCATTTTCATACAACCTGTATCAATTGCATATCTACTCTACACATCCATATGGGGAACATTGATAGTTTACCTGAGATTGACATGAGAGAGGAAGAAGAAGAAGGTCTTTTAAATTATTGAACAGCAACCACAACTCAGCCCTAAACCTATGTATTTTGCTTTACAGATGTCCACCTAGCCCATTTCAAAGTATTAAAGACCATTGGCCAAGGAGCCTTTGGTAAGGTACTCTCTGACTGCTAGCAAAACAATGGCATGCATACTCACAGCAACATTAGGTCTATAAAGTGCAGCATCGAAAGCAGCGAGAGCTATACGCGTTGAAAGTGATCAACAAGGAGAGATGCATCAAGATGAATGCCGTATCCAACATTATCCGAGAAAGAACAATTATTGAATGTTTAGATCATCCACTTGTTTGCAATATGCGGTTTGCTTTTCAAGACACTGAATCAATGTTTATGGCTATGGATTTGATGTTGGTAGTTTAGTTGATTTGAAGTCTCTAGATCAGATAATGTCTAATTGACTTCAACATGTAGGTCGGGAGGAGATCTCAGGTCCCATATTTCCAACAGCACAGTACAACAGCACGATGAAAGGACGATTCAATTTTGGATGGCTGAGTTGATTTGTGCTGTCAAATATCTACATTCGCAAGGGATAATACACAGGTAAACTATGCTTTTAATAAGAGGGGGTTTGCACATTTTAATTAAGCGTACCATACAGAGATATCAAACCTGACAATATTCTACTGGATCAACAAGGGCATGTTCATCTCAGTGATTTCAATATTGCTTGCAATATACCTGAAAAGTACGAAAAGCCACTGATTTCGTTATCAGGCACCGCAGTGTACTTTGGTATGTTTTAGGACAGAGAGTTCATGCAGTTTTCTCATTCGGTTGATGGTAGCACCCGAATATTTTAAATGCATTGGTTACAATGAAGATGTCGATTGGTGGAGTCTAGGCATCACATTTTATGAGTGTGTCTATGGAACGGTAAGAACAGGTCAACTCTTCAGCCTGAGCCATGTATACTAACAAACAAAAACAGAGACCCTGGTTACACTGCACAAATATTGATGATTTAGGCAAACAAATTCTGCATCGAAAGATTCCATTTCCATACAAACAGTCCATTTCAGTTGAATGTGTATCAGCCTTGAAAAGTGTAAGCTCTGTAAAAGTCATATAGAAACAGCATGTTGAATAACATTCATGCAAACCAGTTTTTAGAAAAGGATCCCAAAAAGCGATTGGGTCATGGTATCATCTCAGGCTGGAACAAAATCGCTTCTCATCCATTCTTTCGTTCTGTTGATTGGTACACTATGGATAACAAACAATGCCAACCTTTGTATATACCTCGCATTCAACCATTCACGATACCCCAAGCAACAACAGCAGCAGCAGATGACTTATTATCGCAACAAACATCACACAAGACGACGACTACATGTTCCATCATCCCAAAAGACATAACACCTCCACTGGATGAGGAGGAAGGCGTCATGGGGTGGCTGAATCGATACAAACGATCCAGTCGAACATTGCAGAAACAAAACCGATTCAGTCAAGATCTTAAAATCATACAAGACAAGTTTAAACCATTTGACTATACGATATTCGATCAGTACCAAGGGTTTCTAGACGAACGATTGATGACTGTGGGCCCACCGCCTGATTGGGTCAAGCCTGCTTTTCCTGATGCTGATAATGGAAGTATACTACCGATTCGAAAGATCTATTTGGAGACACCTTCTGTTTTTGATGTGTTTGGAGATCACCATTATATGATGGGACAACAATGTAAATGATAAAAAAAAAAAAAACTCCATCCCTCATACCGCCACAGTTAACCCCATTTTGTATCATATATCCATTCTTGAATAAATCGCCAATTGATTGGTGCTGAAAAGCCTATCTTCTTGTCGTTGTAGCACTACTGCGCCTAGAAAAAGAGGATCCAGATCAAGTCCACTTGCCAAGAGCATGTTGGTCTTCCAAGCTTTATTTCCAAACCAAAATGCACTGGCGTATGTGACGAGTGTAAATTCATATCGAGCATCTGAGCTAGACTATTCAAAAGATGGGAAAAACTATCCTGCACTACGCATTGCATTCAGCTTTCAACGGCGCTATTTTCATTGCTCCTTTTCTACCACTAAATTGAGTATAGATTAAATGAATTGTATTACTTGATGTTATTGAACCCACCAGTGTCTTTCTACTACGTCAAAGATGCTATCAGAAATACGTAGTCTTATGCGTCATATTACTCTCTTTCATATCGTCCAATCTAGATTTTGTTGCTGTGCAGACTAAATGCGACGCCTCAGGTGATCTTCTTCAACTCCTCAAAAGTTTGACAGAAATCGACCTTGTTTCGGTTTATGGAATGCGTTTTGAATAGATCCCACAACAAGTACGGTAAACAAACTTGTATCAAATGTTTCTTCTCGTTTGTGCTTTTCAGCACAACATATATCCTAATATGAATTAGCCTCTCATTTCCATTGTATTTGATAAAAGAACAGGACTCATGCCGCTAAAACACACAAATAAAGATGAGGGTACAACACTAAATAGAACAACAACCCTTTGTTCATGTTACACGACGCAAAAATCAAGGTACCAGGACAACAAACCACGCTCACTGTATGCAGATCACATAAACACTTTTCTCTTGTCGAGAACGACATTACCCCATCTTGTTTTGTATACATTGTATCAGTCCTTATCGAAAACCATACACAACATAAAAAGGAGACATTTGATTTGAGCATGTCAAGCGAGATGGATTTGAATCATCAGAGATTCGATAAACACGCATCATGAAACAATACAGCATCATGTTATATGATATTTATCCTCGATAAACAAACAGTTTTCTGATCTGAATCAACCACTCGACAATGAGCAACATGATAAAGAGGTTGGTTGAATTCAATGAATCCAAATGAATCAATGAAGGCTGACTTGAAATTAAGCAAATTAAGTGACTATTCTGAACATGCTGCTCCCTAACACAAACGCACACAAAGGTAAAGATTGCCCCTATTTTCCTTTTTTCTCTCTTTTATTTCTCTGTACTTGTTCAGTTGGTAAATAAATTCAAAAAGGTAAAGGTAGAATGATGGCGAGATGGAGAGAAAAAGGGCTCAAATGTGGATGGCATGGACTAAATCAGACAACAACGTGACATGTTAGATGTCTGATACCAAAGCCGTTGTGAAGAGTGTGGATATGAGTGAGGAGATGCAACAAGAGGCTATCGAATGCTCGACACAAGCCTTGGAAAAGTACAATATTGAGAAGGATATTGCAGCACACATTAAGCGTGAATTTGATCGCAAATATGGTAAGGAAACGAAAGCGGGAAAGAAAAAGCGAGAGAGATGGAATCACATTTGATTTACATGTCTATTCCATTAGGACCTACCTGGCACTGTGTTGTTGGCCGCAATTTTGGTAGTTTTGTCACTCATGGTAAGATGGAATTCGACAGGGGAAAACGTGTTTTTGTATCTGACATTACCTATCTAGAATCCAAGCATTTCATCTACTTTTACCATGGTCAAATCGCTATTCTTTTGTTTAAATCTGCTTAAATATTCACCCCCTTTTTCTTTCGTTTATGTGTTTTAATTTGGAGTAAATCGACATGTTGTGAAATACATAATGCAATTCAAAGCTAAGCTTTTTGTTATTTTTACATTTCGGTGTGTGACATCAAAAGATGAAATAACGGATTCTAAGGATGATGAAACAAGTCAAATTGAGGCGATTGGAAGTGCAGGATTTTTCCTTTTTTTTTTTCTTACGTCTAAACAAAAGCTTGTCAAATTCTATATAAATCGCACATCATTGATATATTTCTTCTTTTTCTTTTCCTTTCAACTCAAAAATATATTAATCTCAAACAAATGCTTAACCTAATTATAGCTGCCGTGCAGGTAAGGCGATCAATTCATTGACATGTTGTTGCCATGGTGACGATCCATGATCACCATGGTAACCATTCATTGCCATAGCAACCATTAAACATTGATGTTTAGGCAATTTTACAAGTGATGGTGGTGGTCTTTTTCGGTAGTGTGTTGGCAAAGTATGGTTATTTCAATATGGATAAGCAAAGAGTAAGCATTTCTGGCATTTATTGTATATCGTAATCATGACATTGACACTTTTTTTTTTCTGCTAGTGGCTATCCAAATTAAACTTAGTCTTTTTTACACCCTGCTTGCTATTCTCCAATATCGCTTCTGTCATTTCGTTCCAAAAACTATTAGCATTCTGGCCAATTCCCGTGTTCTATCTCACTTTTGCTCTCTTGAACTACACGAGTAGTCAACTCATTACTCGATTGGCTGGTCTCAGTCCAGCTTATCGTAGATTTGTCTTGGCCTGTGTCATGTTTTCCAATTCCAATTCATTGCCGATCGCAACCATATCCAGCTTGGCTGTATCTGAGGCTGCGCACATTTTGTTCTGGGGCGACGATGATACACCTGAATCTGTGGCTGCAAGGGGTATCTCTTATACTCTTTTCTTTGCCATCTTTGGTAATCTGATTCGTTGGTCTTACGGATATCAATTGCTGCAAAAGCATGAAGATGATGTATCAATCGAGGATAATCGCAAAGTAAACGAGGAAGAACAAGTAGAGACCATGCAATCCACATATCACTCATTCGACGGCCACTCTAGCAGCAGCAGCAGCAGCTCAACCTCTGATTATTTGACCACTTCTCGTGATGGCATGCCTCGACAATTAAGCGCAGTGACAATTACAGCGGCAGATGAGAACACCACTCTATTACCTCAAACAAACACCAAGAGCAACAAACAAATTGATACCATAACGGCTCCAGCACCTTTGTACAAACGCATTGCTAAACGTATTAATGGTTTCATGTCTCCTCCACTTTATGCTGCCTTCTTTGCTCTTTTGGTCGGATTATCACCTTTAAAACCAATTCTGTACGACAAGCAATCCTTTTTGTATCCTTCATTTACAAAAGCCGTTGAGAGCTGTGGTAAAGCAGCAGTTCCACTCATCTTGACCTGTCTGGGTGCCCAATTAGTCTCCATTCAAGAATCTCAACATCCTGCTTCTCCTCAAATGAAGAAACCAGTTGCACTCGCCATTGCTATCCGTATGGGACTCATGCCATTTTTAGTTGTACCGATCGTTGTTTTGTTTGTATTGTATGGTTCTCAGTTCTCTACTTTGGCAAGTGATCCTGTATTTATTACCATGATGATCGTATTGGGCTGTACTCCTACCGCAATCAACCTTGTACAAATCACTCAAGTAAACAACATCTTTGAAGAAGAAATGTTGCGTATGCTTTTCTGGAGTTACGGTGTCGTTTGTGTTCCAATCTGTACGTTTGTCGTCTTTTTAGCATTGAATGTTGTAGATAGAATGTTATAAATCTTGCTTTATCTCTCTTTCTCGCTATTATCCTTGTAGAATATCAGTAATACCCCAAATTCTATTATAAAGTAAACATTTTGAAATGTTTACAAAAGTGTTCAGTCCTTAAGCGGTAATTTTTGTCTGGAGAATCAAGCAATTATAGTGTTCTAGATCTGCTATCTTGCCTTCTTTGTGAACACACATGATGCATAGATTGGCTCTTTTAACGCTTTATGGCATTTTGTGATATCCCAAAGGTAAAGTTTATTTCAAACGGGCATCTTTGCAAGGCATGTGGCCTGCTGCATTTCGGTCGATTTTGATAATACACATATATATTTTTCAATGCATTACATGTGCATGTTCTCATATAATTTGAACATAACGTGTGTCTCTTTTTATGTATGCACAGCTACCTATAGACAATGCTAATCGGCCCCTGTATTTTTTATATAGTACACTGGTCTCTCGATAATTTAGATTAGGATAGAGTGCAACTCGAATTCGGAGAGATTCTACCGTTTCAAACCTCGTAGTGAAATTCGACAGAGAGGCAGCTATTGCGCAAGGCAAAACTTTGTCTCGCAATTAATGTTATCATCTGGCCTTGGCAATGTTTGCCATGAGGGATATGTTTCGTTGTGCAATTGGCTTCCATTCTCACACTATACCAACATGTATTGTAGTGTTTACGCAGTATCTGTCAAAACACTGGCCAGTTATCGTCTCGATCCCAAATACGCTCATCGACAAGCAATGTCAGATCAAAAATAATATGACGTTAATTTTAAGATGTAGCATTGATTCTTGGCCATTGAACTGCAAAACACTGTAGGCTGGAAGATGCATGATAGTAGTTGCCTGCAAAATATTGAACCTGGCATGCTGAAATAAAGTGATTGCAAATTATATCAAGAAGCAATATAATCATATCCACTAAGCACCGTCAAAGTGCAATAACAAGCAGATGGAGTTCACAGGCGTATTTGAATAATAATCCAAGCTGACAATCATTATTATATCCGAGAGTTTATGCTACGGATGGCTCTCTACCTTCGCTTTGCTTCGGTAAGACCCAACCTGCGCAGCGGCAGCTCGTGCTACTGATTGCTCTTGTGCATCTTATCAAAATACTGCTACTTTCATTTTGACTCTCCACTTACACATAAAAGCCCTTTATATTATCTGTGTATCTGATTTTTATGTGATACTTTACATCCATATACACGTAGCTACTTCGTATACAGGTAAGCAGCATACCGGTATGTCCCCTTTTAGTCGAGTGTGTATCTTGCGCAGCAAAAACTGGGTACATTCGAGCCGTATTTTCTCGCGTCAGGAGTCGTTTTAGATTGTCAGAATAGCACCAAGCAATTGCTCTTAGCTGGCAGTTACTTATTGCCACTATTACTCAACTTTTTAGGGACCAACAAAACATGGCCAAATTTCGACCAACAAGCATGAGGTGCCCCTCATGGTTTTTATCAAAAATCAAACGATCGCATTTTTGACCTTGATAACGAAGACTTTTACTATGGTATACGAGCCATTCAGCACTTCGGGTGGTTTCCTGACCTACGCTTCGCTTCGGTGGAAACCAACTTACGTCCAAACAACTCGCGCTGCCGCGGGCCTTTGGCTAATATCCCAATATTAATATAGCTAAAATGTTAGAAGAAGAACCCTGATTGTTGATTGATATATAATCACTAATCATAAGAGCGTTTATGCTTCGGATGGTTCTCACCGAAGCGTAGCGAAGGAAGAGAACCAACCTGCACAGCGACAGCTCGAGCTACCGGTTACCCTTGCGTATTTTATCAAAATACTGCTACTTTCATTTTGACCCTCCACTTACACATAGTAACCCTTCATATTATCTGTGGATCTGATTCTTATGTGATGTTCTACATCCATATACACGTAGTTACTTCATATACGGGCAAGCAGCATACTGGTATTTCCACTTTTCAGTCCATAGTGTCACTGATACAGCTAAACCTGAGTGCATTTGAGCAGTGGTTTCTGGTGGTAGAAGCCGTTTCAAGCTGTCAAAATAGCCCCAAATAATTGCTCTCATCTAGCATTTACTTGCTGATATCTTTGCTCAAATTTTTTTAGGACCCAAAAAACATGGCCAAAAATCGACCAAAAAGCATGAGATACCCCTCATGGTTTTCATTGAAAATCAAACGATCGCGTTTTTTGACCTTGATAATGAAGACTTTTACTATGGTATATCATGAATCAAAATGTTTCTCTCGATCCAAAGCAACCTCTGAAACCACTTTTGCGAGGCCTTTATATGCAAAATCTTGACATTTTGGCCAAAAACCGCTTTTCATATTTTCTTGAATTGCTCGATAAATTCAGTCAAAACATTTATTTTACTTGGCACCATTGGAAACGCCTTGAAACGTACTCCAAGAATGTATTAGGAAGTACGGGCTGATTATCACATTTCATATAGTCGAAAAAACTATAATGCGTTGTTATAGCTCTGTGTCTTTTCATATATTTCCGTGTTATACTGTTGTTATAGCTAAAAAAATATGGCAGACGGCGTCAACCTCAAGACCTTTTCTCTTCCAAGGAAGTATTTGCCTGGAACCGATTTAATGAGCAAGCTCTTGTTAGCTGATCAAGATGTTATTAATATTGTTGTCTCAGCAGTTATTGGTATGATCTTAAATATGCCTGTTAGTATGCTACTAATTCTTTTCGTTTGTGTAGGACCAAAGGCAAAAGATCAACTGAGTGGATTGATTTCACTCGCTCTGATGTCGCGTACGAGTCAATCAACTGCTCTAATGACCTACCTCGTATTCTAATCGAGATTCAAAACAAGGCAGATATGAATTTTTATCAACAACTAATCCACTACTCGCGTTCGGTTTCTAGACAACATAAAGCGTCTAAGCTCCCTATTGTTGTGGCAATTGTGATTAATTCGACAACCAGCTATCTACTTGAAACTGAAATACCTGGTTCTCGTATCCCTTTCGCAAAGCAGCTGTCGAGTATTGGCTGGGCCAGCTCATGTCTATTTTTCAATGCAGAGACTATTGCGCCCTATCTCAACGAAACCCCGTTAAACCCATTACTTGCACTTGTTCACTGTCTTATTGAACAAGAGACATCACTTATCAACTTTACGCAATGCAATGATCCAACATTAATTTGTCTGTATACCAAAATGAAAAATATACTTGGTAGCCATATCCATGACAACGAAAACTCTATCCATGCATTAAAAAGTGTATGTGCCCAATCAAAATCAGAATGCTATAAGGCAAAGGCAGCCTTTGAAAATCAAGATCAACCTGTTGGCGTGCGTATTGAAACAGCCGTAAACATTTTGAGTAATGTCATTGCGTATGTCGATGGAATAGCACAAAAGCGACGCTTAGAGAATCCATTATCCGATTTCGAATTTGCTGAGCAACAAGTGGACAAAAACGGACACATACCATGGAAAGCTCAATTCCAACAGTGGAAAATACTGGGCCGCTTTGAGCAGTATAAGTCGTACAAAAGTGCTCAAAGTGCTTATCACCGCGCTATGAAAAAGCAAAAGCAAAAGCAAAAGCAAACTGAACAACAACAGAGAACACCTGTAGTAGCGTCCTCATCACCATCACCTTCCGGAGCAAGACAGTCATCATTTTAAATTGAATTTCTGATATTAGTTATTGATATGTTCCCCTTGTCATAGTTAAAAAATTAGGAAAAAAAAGTATTCTAGGCATTAAGAACCAACGATGGATTGCTTGATAGTTGAGCGTATAAATTGCGCAGAGAAGACGTAAAGAAGCAGAGAGGCGTTGTTGTAGCATTAAAAGGAAATTGCTTAAACGATTTGACGCCGTCTGCCATCAATTTTTTTAGCTATAACAACAGCTATAACAACACATTATAATTTTTGAAATATCAAGTTGAACAGCTAATAACTAGCCAATCAACAGTGTCCTTTGCTATAACCAAATGTTATAGCAATTTCGTACTCTTATTTGCTATAACATTATGTTATAGTACTCCTATTTGCTATAACCAAATGTTATAGTACTCCTATTTGCTATAACAGTATGTTATAGTACTTCTATTTGCTATAACATTATGTTATAGTACTCCTATTTGCTATAACAGTATGTTATAGTACTCTTATTTGCTATAACATTATGTTATAGTACTCCTATTTGCTATAACATTATGTTATAGTACTTCTATTTGCTATAACAGTATGTTATAGTACTTCTATTTGCTATAACATTATGTTATAGTACTCCTATTTGCTATAACAGTATGTTATAGTACTCCTATTTGCTATAACCAAATGTTATAGTACTCTTATTTGCTATAACATTATGTTATAGTACTTCTATTTGCTATAACATTATGTTATAGTACTCCTATTTGCTATAACCAAATGTTATAGTACTCTTATTTGCTATAACATTATGTTATAGTACTTCTATTTGCTATAACATTATGTTATAGTACTTCTATTTGCTATAACATTATGTTATAGTACTCTTATTTGCTATAACATTATGTTATAGTACTCTTATTTGCTATAACATTATGTTATAGTACTTCTATTTGCTATAACAGTATGTTATAGTACTTCTATTTGCTATAACCAAATGTTATAGTACTCTTATTTGCTATAACATTATGTTATAGTACTCCTATTTGCTATAACATTATGTTATAGTACTCCTATTTGCTATAACCAAATGTTATAGTACTCTTATTTGCTATAACATTATGTTATAGTACTCTTATTTGCTATAACATTATGTTATAGTACTCCTATTTGCTATAACATTATGTTATAGCAGACACACCAGTTCGCTAAGTCCCTGAAATGCTATTTTGTACTCCTATTTGCTATAACATTATGTTATAGCAAAAAAAAATTCCTAATACGACATTGTCTACCGCTTACCGAAACGGGCTCTTCTGCTTTATAATTCATCCCTTTTCCCGCTAGTTTAGCGGATACGTCCATTATTTCAAATGTTGTATATTTCGAAATATGTCGTAACCAACCACACATCACTAATCACTATCACTAATCTAAAATATATATACTGGAAAACTATGAAAAAAAAAATAGACAAGCCAATCATATCCATTATTGAGCCGGGCAAAGGTGAATAAAGCTACCGGCAAAGCCTGCAATGGGGAGGGGGTTCGGAGGAGGGGCTCAGCCTCTCCACCAAGAACATAATAATGCATCTAATTCAACACTGGATAACATTGATTTATAGGGGAGGTTTACCATAGCGAAGCAAAGGTGTAAAGCCTATGACAACTAAGCATCTAATCCAACATTGGGTAGCATTGAGTTATAGGGGGTTATACCGTAGCAAATCAAAAGTGCAAAGCCATGGTAATCAGGCGTCTAATCCAACACTTGGTAGCATTGATTTATATGAGGGCTTGATTGCAGCGAAGCGAAGGTTCAAAACCATAGTATCTAATAAGCAGCAAATTCGAGTTTTTATTTCCATTGCTAATAAGCTTACCGGCAACATAACGCAACAAAATTTGAATGAATTAGCTTTACCAAAATTAATATGCCTCTTATTCGAATTAAAAATTGCGCAAGCTACAGAACTGCCTTTCTAATAAGTTCCAACTACCAAAGATGTGATTTATGCCGTGTAAATAAACTCTATAAAGCAATACATAACCAAATTTGACAGCTTTCAAGCCTTCATATCTTGGCATGTAGATCTTTATGAGCCACCGGAATGACGCCAAACAATTGTACTTGAGTAGTAGTAACTTCCTGACATCTTTGCTCAACTTTTTCGGCCAAAAAAAAACATGGCCAAATCGACCAAAAACCATGAGGGGTACCTCATGGTTTTCATCAAAAATCAAACGATCACATTTTTTACCTTGAAAATGAAGACTTTTACTATGGTATATATTGGATCAAAATGTTTCTCTCGATCCAAAGCCACCTCTGAAACTACTTTTATGAGGTGTTCATATGCAAAATTTCGAAATTTTGGCCAAAAACCTTGTCCCAGATTTTTTGGGATTGCTTATTAAGTTCAGTTAAAACATGTATTTTACTTGGCATTATTGGAAGCGCCTTGAAAAGTACTCCAAGAGTGTATTAGGAAGCGTAGGGTGATCATCACAGTTTATATAGTCAAATACCTTAAAATAGATTAAAAAAGTCGTAAAAAGACAGAATCCGTCCAATCTTAAGCAGAAAAAGTAAATGGAGTTTGAATGAATTTTGGCGGCGGCATTGCTGCTGGCTGACCTAAATGTCTTTCTGTTGATGGCAATGATGATTGCGATGCTGATTAATTGGGGATCATGAATTTGAAAGAACAATCGATTAGCCTGAATCCTTTTTTATTTGGTTTTATTGCGAGTTTTTCCCTATATAGGTGTCTTTTGCAATGATAATCTCTCAAAAAATCGCTGTAGATCTCATAAAAGTCCTGTGTTTACGCATGGTCAGCTCTGTGTCGCCATCTCAAGAGCAGCATCCGCGAATGGGTATCTCTGTTCTGCCGCCAGAAAATGCGACTCGTACGGAGGATGTAGTGAACCAGAAGTCTTATAATAACGTAAATGCTGCATAAAAAATATTGATTTGGTTATAGCAAAGGACACTGTTGATTGGCTAGTTATTAGCTGTTCAACTTGATATTTTGAAGCGTATGGAAAGTAGGTGGTAAATTACATAACATTATCGTTAACCATACTATTTTCCTTGCATTCTATATTTAATAACGTTAGTCTGGACATTGATGATTCATGGGCTGCGAAGCATGTCTGCAGTAAGATTTTGCTGAAAATGGACAATCTAAGCAAATAATAATAATAATAATAATAATAATAATAAAAACATAAAAAAACTATGAATACTCATTTATTTAATTTCAAGAAGCATAAGTAATCTTTGGCTATACTAAACTATTGTAGCTATGATTGTTTCTTATTCATTAACTAATCAATTGAACTTTGACTTTATACGTAGATTCAACGAGGATGATGCTTTTGCGACTATTGCCTTGAATTTTGGATGAACTATGCTCGGTCTGATCAAAGGTTCTTTTTCTCGATTGCTCGCCTTTGAGGCTTGGCAGCACATGTGTTGTAACTGACGAATGGCTCATGCGGGAATCACGGTATTGTTGGTATGTGTTGCTGCTAGCGTTGGTGTTTTCTGTTTCATGGCCATTTGATACTTGTTGAGGTGTGCTAGCAGCCGTCGTAATAGTAGCTGCTGCTGCTGCTGCTGCTGCTTTAGATATGTTGGTTTTTGAGAGTTTGTTGAGAGTATTAGAAGGTGCAGACAATGGCATCATATTCATAGGTTGTGCCGGATCACTGGCTTGAGTTTTCTGATGATATGGCATTGTATCCTGTCTTTTGCATATAGCTGTATTGCTCGTTGGGTAGTTGTTGTGAGCATTGAGTGCTGAAACGTGTCTTTTAGGACTATTGCCTTGCATCGTGGAAACACTGTGCTCTGTCTGATCAAACGATCTTTTCTTTAGCTGTGATTGATTATTTGGTACGGGAGGTGGTGGTCATCACTGTGATCGCAGACATCGCCAGGCACTGCCCCTGGAACCCACACCTTCACTTCAGACCTAGAAAAACCTCCGATGACATACGTCTATGCGTCTTCATCGTGGTTTCGGTCAGTGGTTCTGCCATGTGGGTAAGCCTTCAGTTGGATTGACTGGACATACATCCATTCAATTCCGAGGAACAATCCCCTGTCGTGGTCCCCTTGGTTTGTGTAATCTGCCTCTCTCCACGAGGGCATGACCTCTCCCCAGTGGGGCTTGAACTTTGAGCGGATTTCTCTACTCATCAAATGCGAGTATATCGCTATACAATGTTGGACGTCCCAGGGGCCCCCGTCAAAGGTTTCCCTGTTCCTCTCTAGCCATACAGACCAGAGGAGGTATGACCATTGTACTTGTGCTAGTTGAGTGATGTCTTCGTCTTTCATTCCGTACAGTGCCAAGGCTCCATCGGTCTGGGCGGCGATATTCACTCTGTATAAGTTTTTCCAGGCCTCCCAGTTGAAGTCAGACTTTTGCGTGGTGGTTTGGAGATGTTGGTTTTGAGTGTGTATGAAATATTGAACCAGAGGTTCAATTCTTTCGCACTCTAAGAACAAGTGTTGCAGGGTCTCTTCTTCGTAGGTACATCCGCAAAGTCTACGTTCCCGTGGTTTATCACGCAACCTGTGTCTGGTCAAGAGGGATCGTCTACTGACCTCCCATAAGAAAACTTTGACCGAGTCGCCAACTGGGAGCTTCCACAGGTGCTTCCAAGGCTTCCCTTGAATCACACCATATGATGTTTCCACAGTTGTGGCTGTGGGTGGAACATACCCACGTTGCTTGGTTACTTGATCTTGGATCAGTGTTCCATAGAAGTCCGTGGGTCTTTTTGCAGAGCTCAAATAACTGGGCTCGTTGTTGATAAGAAATGCCACATTCATGTTTGACTAAGAAGAGGTGGGTCTAATCATCTGTCGGCGCAGATTATTCGGGATAAAGGCTTCCAATTTCGCCATAATACACTACTTCCGGAAATTATTGGTGCACTAATAAAAAGCAGTTTGGTGCACTTAGAAAAATCAATTTGGAGCACCGCCAAAAATCATTTTGGTGCACTCATTAAAATACGATTGGTGCACCTGCAAAATAAATTTCGTGCAAAAATTAAAGTGTATTTGATGCACTTTTAGTTCTTTTCTTATCACAAGTATTACTTCATTCAATGGATCAATTTATTTTCGAAGATGGAAACGGCAATCTCTGCAATGAGCAGGGTGAATCAGTTGCTGTCATCTCCACGGAGATAGACAATGAACAATACCCTTTGGCTAACATAACCAACTTTGGTGAGTATACGTACCTGAAGCCACCAGAAAAGCCAAGCAAGACGAGTGAGACAGATAGTGTAGAAGAAGATGATGATGAAAAAGTAGATTCAAGAGAAATTAAAAGAAAAAGGTATCGTTCATACAAACCTGAAGATAAAGACAAGTTTTTCTTTTACGTTTACGAGAAACAACTGAGCATCCGCGCAGCATGTAAAATGGTAAATATCCCTCCCAGTACTGGTCAAAACTGGTACAAGAAAGGTGTGGAGAGTTTGGCAAAAGACGAGAACCTACCACACAAAAAAGAGAGCAGCAAGGTTGGAAGGCCAGCAAAACTTCGAGAAGAGCACAGAATGGCTTTGATCAGCATAGTAGATGAAAAACCAGACTCAGTTTTGGAAGAAATGATGGAACAACTGAATGCTCAGTTTGTTGGCCTTGATATTCACCAATCTGCCTTGCACACATTTCTTTATGAAAAGTGTCATTTTTCTCTTAAAAGGGCTCATTTCCACTCTGTAGAGCGAAATAGTCCCGAGAAGATTGAAGAAAGATACAATTGGGTCAAGCAGTGGCAAGAAACTGACATGGATTTTACAAGCAATTGCGTATTTATTGATGAGGCTGCATTTCATATCAACATGAAGCGCAACTATGCATGGTCAGGTAAAGGAAAGCGAACTGTTGTAAATGTTCCCAAAACTCGAGTAAAAACCACGACAATCATTGGGGCCATATCTTCCTTTGGCATTGTTAACGTAAAGGTGAAGCTTCCAAAAGTTACGGCACCCTCGAAAAAAAGAAAAGCTACATGTGGCCCTGTTCAAGCAGATAAGGGAGAAACCGTTACTGGGCATTATTTCAATTTTGTCGCCAGCACTTTGGATGTGATGGATAAGTACGAACAGTTCAAGGATCACTATTTGATTATGGACAATGCCACTATCCACAAAAACAAAGACATACAACTGTACATTGAAGGCAGAGGGTATAGATGCGTTTATCTCCCACCTTACTCTCCGGAACTTAATCCAATCGAGCAGTTTTGGTCCATAGTGAAAAGCAAGCTTAAGAGAGTCGCACTTTTGGAAGAAGAAACGCTATCCACTAGAATTTCTGACTCTTGTAACAAGGTTATGATCAGCGACTTACAAGGATTTTGCAGATACTCTGCTGCCAGATGGGCTGACTGTTTAGAGAGAAAAAGTATATAATAAACACATTTGGTGCATAATGCACCAAATACGTTTTAATTTTTGCACGAAATTTATTTTGCAAATGCACCAATCGTATTTTAATGTGTGCACCAAAATGATTTTTCTAAGTGCACCAAACTGCTTTTTATTAGTGCACCAATAATTTCCGGAAATAGTGTAACCTTTCGCCGTTGGGGAGATACTTGGCTAAAAGCATTATTCCTCCAGGTGCCATCCGGTCTGACGACTTCGTGCCACCATCTTGGGCTTGTAAAATCTTGGAGAGTTGGGCGGATTGTTGACCAAACCCTGCTTTCTCCAAAGGTGGTTAGGGTAGTATACCACAAGGGTATCTCCCCCCAACGTCCGGTCACCTAAATATTCCGCAATCTGGGTTCCACCATGTTTCAGCCAAAATTTGGAAACGGCGGTCCAGTACTCTGGCCAACTCGTACTGATCCCGCCCATCTGTTTAGCCGTTTGGATCCACGGATTACCGAAGTAATGCTGAATCACCGGCATAGGGTAGCTAAGCCTATTTGATGCACGGAGCTGCCAGTAGTACCGAAGTACTTCTGCCCATCTAGCTCCGGCTGACACAATGAAGTCTTGTATCGCTACAAGCTTATATGCGTCAAACAAAACTGAAAGAGTCGGGAAACCGAGGCCTCCCTCACTAGGTGGCAAACCTAGTATATACTTATTCGCTTTTGACCTACGGTTATCCCAAACCGCCTGAGACAGCCAAGACTCACAGTAAGTCAACTGACGTGAGCTCATTGCTAAGTATCGCGCCAAATACATAAATTTGGGAATGATTAATGCCTTGATGGCATTTATTCTTCCCTGTAAAGACAGATAGGAGAGATTCAACCGGCTTAGCACCACTTTGATCTGTTCTATTCGGGGTTCCCATGCTTTCGCAGACGAAAGCTGCCAACCGACCGGGACGCCTAGGTGTGTGACCCAATTGCCCCTGCCGATCGGTTCTGGGAGGTTATTCGGCACTTCCCCAGCAGATGGTTTGGTGAGGATTTCAGTCTTTTCAGTATTGAACTTAGCGCCAGAAGCCCTACAATACTGATCGAGGGTTTGTTTCAGATCTGGATACTGTGGCCAGGTTTCAAGCCCAATAACAGTATCATCCGCATACATCGTATATTTGAGTGGGGGGAGACATGGGAAGTTGTATGCCTATCTGGGTCTGGTAAACGATCTTTTCTTGGATTTCTCGTTATTAGACCTTGACGCCATATTTGTTGGGATAAAGTAGTTTGGATTGTTGTAATAGGGGTCACGCATATCGTATTTGCTGCTATTATTGTTACCGTTCTCCTCTCCACCACCATTTGACGCATTTTGAGATAGCTTGATGGCCGTTATAGTTGCCGCTATAGTTGTATTGCTCGTTGAAAAGTTAACGTGAGCATTGTAAGATACGTGATCAGATGATGGCGTCATGTTCACAGCTTGAGATATTTCACTGGCATTGGGCCTGGCTAGGGTGTCTTGTTGAGTAGGGATTGCTGTCTGTTTGATGGATGTAGCTATATTGTTTGTAAAGGGGTTGATATGTGCAATGTTTGGTATATAATGAGATGGTGGTGGTGTTATTTTCACAGGTTGAGCCGATTTGTCAGCCAAGGGCTTGGCCCCGGTATGTTGATTATATGAAGCCGTATTCTCTTTGATGGATGTAGCTGTAGGTGGCGACAAGGGTGGAGATGGGCTGTTTGTCTCGCATGTTTGGCCGCTTGATGTTTGATTTGTGTCCTGCGATACTTTAGAAACGCTTGCGTTGATATTGTTGATATTGTTGATAGATACTGTGGTATTATTAGACACGTTTGTAGTGGTAGTGTCAGACATCTCATCTTTTGTTGGTGGGGCATGAGGAGGAGAGATGGGATCGTCATGAGTTGAAGTTGTGCTTGCTTCAGTTAAAGGCATCAAAGGTTGTTCAACTGAAGGAGGTAGTGAGACTGAAGGACATGCAGCAGTTGACTCTTTAGGTGTTGCCACTGTAGGTCTAGGCAAGTGTGATGAGGCTTGCGCAGAGGTTGATGCAGAGAACTCTCCAGCTGTTGTGGCCACTGACACTGATACTGTGGTAACATTACTCAATTCAGAAAGCACTCGTTTGGGTCCCATTCTAGATGCTGATGATGTAGATGATTTAGGTGACTTTTGTGATTTGGGTGCTGCTGCTGAGAATGGTGTTCCTAAATGTGAAGTCTACAAAAGATGTACGCCGTTAGTTTGGTGGGCACTTTTAAGCAGCTTGTTGGCGCAACACCTACCATAATATTAGTAAAAGGTATAAACCATCAAAAAAAAAAAAAAAAAAGAGAATACTTACTGTAATGGTGGCAATGGCCATGTCTTCTGAGATGGTTACTGGTTCCAGGTGGCTAGCACTGTTTAATGCAGCTTGACGGGCTCTACATCAAAATGCATGATCAATGACAATGATATGGTTACTTGATTGCACTACCAAAACTTACTTGCGATATTCATAATTCATGCTTTGCTTGAAAAGGAGAGTGAGACCGCCAAAGACCATAATAGGTGTTACACTATTTTCTTCAAGCAATTGAGTAAATTCCAGCAAATAGTCGTTATATCTGCAGGGAAATCTTGTTAATATAAGATCAACGGAATAGATATTAATACTTACGAATTGGCGGAATGATTCCATACAGGCTCCAAAGCAGCACGGGAAGCTCCATCAAGAAGAAAGTCATCACCATCGATGGCAACAGTTTTACCTTTGTATTCTGAGAATTTGATGGTTCTTTGGTTACGGTCAATCGATTGCAAAAGTACGCCAATGCTTGTCATGGTGAGAAAGTGTTTCAATGTAAGCTTATATTCTTTTTTGTTTTGTATTTATGATTTAATGAGTGATAAATGAGAAAACAAGTGTGTAGCTTGGATATGAAACAGTAAAGAAGACAGTGAAAAAGCTTAAAGCAAAATAGACAGTTGTATATCAATGCATATATTTTTCGCGTTTTGTAGTGACGTCTGCATCCCATACTGTGCAATAGTTCAGTGCTCAGATCAGCCATTACGCCAAGCACACACACATGTATTAACTCTCTATACTTGATACTTGAAACGCCACTCCTTTAAATTAGATTATCGGCAAGCCACCGCGTTCGACCTCTCCAATATATTGCCTTTTGGGGGGGGGGGAATACATACAAAGCAAGAACGTCTTGAACATGAATTTGATCTGTTGATTGACTTTGATTAGCCTTGATTAACCTTGATGCTAGGACTCATACATTGCATTTCTTGGGTTGACACTAGCACAAATAGTTAAACCGCAACTGCATTCATTCGTTCCTGATTTGCAGCTCACATTCTTATTACATGAGACATTATGCAAAACACGGCAAAATTTGGATGCATTTGAGCAGTGGTTTCTGGTGGTAGAAGCCGTTTCAAGCTGTCAAAATAGCCCCAAATAATTGCTCTCATCTAGCATTTACTTGCTGATATCTTTGCTCAACTTTTTTTAGGACCCAAAAAACATGGCCAAAAATCGACCAAAAAGCATGAGATACCCCTCATGGTTTTCATTGAAAATCAAACGATCGCGTTTTTTGACCTTGATAATGAAGACTTTTACTATGGTACATCATGAATCAAAATGTTTCTCTCGATCCAAAGCAACCTCTGAAACCACTTTTGCGAGGCCTTTATATGCAAAATCTTGACATTTTGGCCAAAAACCGCTTTTCATATTTTCTTGAATTGCTCGATAAATTCAGTCAAAACATTTATTTTACTTGGCACCATTGGAAACGCCTTGAAACGTACTCCAAGAATGTATTAGGAAGTACGGGCTGATTATCACATTTCATATAGTCGAATCTAGCAAAATAGTGTGATCAAGTCGAAGATCATCAGAATTTGGCCACTCTGGAACAGACTAAGAGTCTGGGTGTGAATTAATTTTGGCTGGTGGGGGCCAGCTGGCAAACTCAATGCCCTTTTCCTCATGAAGGCAATACAGTAATAAATGCCCTTGAAGCGTATGGAAAGTAGGTGGTAAATTACATGACATTACCTTTAACCATATTGTTTTCCTTGCATTCTATATTTAGTAATGTCAGTCTATCAAAATACTTGTTAGAACAACTTGTTTCCTTTTTCAGGCTTCGAAAGTGTCTAGGGACTGAACATTTATTATAATATGATAATTTACAAATTGGCAGTAGAGACAATAGCGCCGCCGTCCACGGTAACAGTAGCACCGTTAGTATATTGACCAGCTCTTGAGGACAGATAGATACAGGTACCTGCGATATCTTCCATACTTCCGATACGTTTAACAGCCAATTTGGATACAATTTGATCGTGGAATTTGTCCAAGGTAGCCTTCATCATCTTGGATTGGAAAGCACCAGGGGCAATGACATTGACACGGACACCCTTATAACCAATCTTGCCAGCCATATGGCGAGACATGTGATGGAGGCCGCCCTTGGATGCAGAGTAAGCGTAGGTTTCCTGAGGAGGAGCCTGAGGTGTTGTGCAATTAGCATTTATGCGTTTTGGTATAGCGCTTTATACAGAATACTTACTCGGATACCATCAATGGAGCCAATGTTGATAACAGAGGATGTGTTTTCTCTTGATGCCTTGGCTGTCAAAAGAGGAAGACAACTATAGCATACGATAGGATGAGCACAACAGGGACATGTGCATTAAACGCCATGGCGAAATACTTACGCTTGAGTCAATGTGAAAATACGCTTCAAATTCAAGTTGACGACCTTTTCAAAGGCATCATCAGGGTATGTCTCAACTGATTCATTCCAGTTGGCGCCGGCATTATTGATCAATACATCAAGATCTGTCAACACGTATGTCAGTTTTCATTCTGCTGAATCAGTTCATGGTGATATTTACGATCCTCTTTTTGAGAAAGCTCAGCAACGAGACGTTCAATTTCAGACTTCTTTTGCAGATCTGCAGGAATGGCGATACATTGACCAGGACCTTGAGCAGTCAATTCTTTGGCAACCTTTTGGAGTTTGTTTTTATGAGTGATGATGATGCATTGACACTAGCATTGCGCATGATTTACCTTGTAACAGACATCAGCAGAACGACTGGTAATGTATACTTTGGAACCAGCAGCAACAAAACCCTGCAATCTTATTAATAATCATTTTCACACACTCTGGCGATCTTTTCTTACAGTGGCAATCATTTCACCAATACCTCTTGAACCACCAGTGACCAAGACAACCTGCCATCATTTCACTTGTTGGATTACTGCTACATTTTCTATGAGTCCAACGTCCCATTTACCTTATCCTTGACATCAAACAAACTCTTGTAATCCATGTTTATTATCGTTATTTACAAAATATATCCAAAAAGAAAAAAGGGAAAAAAAAAAGACTAAAGATCAGAAAGAGAACTCTATAAATGTAAAAAAAAAGGAATTTCAATTTTATTAAAGCAAATGACTAAGGTTTTTCTCATATTCAATCCTCTTGAAAGCTTAATCTGTTCTCATAGAATTCAATTAACTACAGTTTACAGGGTGTGAGTATAACAAGCACTTGTTGGTTGGTTCTACACGCAATCTTACCTTCAAGGGAGCCCTTCTTGCAACAGTAGAAGTCTTATACTTGGCTAACTTAGAGTCATTCCAGCGAACAATGGCGTATAATTGATCATCGTCTTCATCTCTTCTAACGTATTGGACTTTGTAGACTTTGCCATCCCATTTCTGATTGAGTCTGAAGGTTTCGCCCTCGATTTCGCTATCGGAAACGTCAAATTCATCTTCACTTTCATAAACAGTTTCCTTTGATTCGGCGTCCTCGACGTCAGCTTCTATATGTATACACATGTTAGTTGTGTTTGTTTACTAAACTCACGGCATTGATAGCGGAAACTTACCATCGACCTTGGCTCTCTTCTTTCCAGAATTTGTAGCTGTTGAGGATGGAGCAGAACCGCCTCTAGCATTCTTTCTCTTCCTTGACTGGACAGCAGGCTCCTCTTCAGCTACAGCAGTATCCTTCTTATCCTTCTTGTCTTTGGTAGCAGTGGCTACCTTGTTGCCGCCTTCCAATTGCTTGAAGACTTCTTCGCGTTCCTTCTCACCGCCGTGGGTAGCCCAGTATTCGTCAACTAATTGTTTTGCATTTTCACTAGAGGATGATCAAACATTGTCATTAAAAATTTTGCATTGACAATGACAGTTGGGAGTTTCAATTCAAGTAGACACTTACACTGCTGTAGCGGGTTCCCAGGTGTTATCGCTATCAGGATAATTCTTCCATTTTACCAAGTAAAGCAATTTTGCTCTTTTCTATTGTGAGTTGAGATTGTGTTTAGTCCTTGCTGAATCACATCAGCAACTCTATATAAAAAAAAGGGAAAAAAAACTTACGCCTTTGCCGGTGATTTGATGGGATTCAACACGTTCAACCTCATACTCTTCTTCAGCAGTGGACTCAGGTTCAGCTTCCTTCACTTGCTTTGTGTTCTTTGCGGATTTTCCGCGTCCTCCAGCCATTATTTGTTATAAAAAGTTTTGTATGCAAATTAAAAAAAAAAAAAAGGAAAACAGTGCTGTTTATCAGATAGACACTATCCAACAATGAATGAATGGGAAAAAGTAGAAGCGCGTTGAAGGAATGGGTGCAGAAACTGATTGAAAAGGCAAGAAAAAAAAAAATTCGCTAAAGCGTTGAGAGACTGCTTTCGATGGCATCTGCATTTCCTAAAATCAGATGTACAATGAATAAAATGAACAAATGCGACCAAGAAATGCATCAAATCATCAGAATGGGCTTTGCTGTTGACTAAATGCCCCAAGCTGATGATCTCCTTGTTGTCAAATGCATATATATCCGATCATTCTCTGCTCGCTATTTCCTCATGTTGTGAAATCTTCCGATCCTTGAACCGTATATAAGCATTGCTGTAGTAGCAGAGCATCAATGAGAGTGTCAACTGATCATCAGGTACCTCTGTTTCCATAAAGGTAGCTTGCCATTGTTCTGTAAATCTGTTCAAGCGCGAACATCCCAAGAGCGATACGGTCGACATGACTACAGTCGCTCATCTGAGATGAATTGTGATGATGCCATTGCAATACCCTAAATCTCTGATTTACGCCTGCCCCTTGCCTACGATCATTTGAATAAACCATAATGCAAGCATAGGTCTCTGATCATCAGCAGCCTTGTAATACAACAGAGTACCGTGTTACCATCATCCATGTCCATAAAAGGATGGTTAAATTTCACACACACACAAAAAGACTAAATGTACCAACATCTCCCTCTTCTTTTGCTCTTTCAACACTTTATACAATCATAAATGACTACTACCACAAATCAAGAGATCAACTTTACAAATTACTTTGGCACAAATAATGGAGCAGAGCTGGAGAGTAAAAAGAAAAAGGCATCTAGAGCATGCCTTCATTGCCAAAGGGTATGGACATTTAAGCTATTCTCTGATTTTCATTCTAACATGTATGAAAAAAAATCAGGCACATTTAACCTGTGATGACTGTAATGAAGACACCGATAGCAAGATGGGCTGACAGACTGACTTTACTTGTATGATTCATATAGCTAGACCTTGTCAACGATGTGTGAAAAGAGATTTGGCAACTACTTGCACAGATGCTGTACGAAAAAGAGCGAAATACCTACAGGACATTCCAGTAGACGAGTGTACGGTGTAAATGTTGCCTAAAATACACATCGATGATGACTAATATGATGGATCTAGTATTTAATACATCAAACAACAGCAGCAATCGGCCTACCACCTCTTCTGCCGCTGTTCCATCATCGTCCACCGCTTCTTACAGTAACCCAATGGTGGATAACACTGCAGGTATGACAAGGATAAAATATTTTCAAATGCTGGAAAAATGTGACCAACCGTAATCAATCTTCCAGCATATTCAACTACTGCTGCCACATCAAATACATCAGAATTGTTTGATTTTGCATTGTCTGATCTCAACTTTGGATCAACTACCATTGGATTGGAATACGGATTTCTGGGTAACATGTTACAAAACCCGTTGCTGGATTTGGACACAGCTACACCTACGAGTGCTCCTACGACAACTGCCCCAATGCATCTATCGACTATTGGCATGCAGCAAATGATGGCCAACAATGGGTACTCATCTTCTGTGTCTCCTGCAAGTACAACAACTTCAGTGCCATTCTACAATATGGCATTTAATCCTCAAATACGGCACCAACAGCAGCAGCAGCAGCAGCAACAACAACAACAACAACAACAACAACAACAACAGCAGCAGCAACAACAACAACAACAACAACAGCAGCAGCAGCCCATTACACCTATTCCTAATAATAGCAGATCTTCTCCACTTTCAGACACTACATCGATCCTCGGTATGAAACGCCCAAGCAACGCATCCTCAGTAACATCTGCATCCGGTAGAA
Organism: Mucor velutinosus; assembly: GCF_035048745.1. Classification (NCBI taxonomy): domain Eukaryota; kingdom Fungi; phylum Mucoromycota; class Mucoromycetes; order Mucorales; family Mucoraceae; genus Mucor; species Mucor velutinosus. The sequence goes on along the minus strand of NW_027041905.1, from coordinate 561,696 downwards.
GAAAAGGATATGGAAATACACCTGAAGAAACATATACCGGGGTAAAGAGACCCTTTAATTATGCAGAAGGATTTCACTACCTTATTCAACATGTCCGGGACAAGTAAGTTCCTATCCTTGTGTACAACATGTATAAAAACGAAGAACAAAACGCTGTTTATAGGATGGGCAGAGATGACCTGATGAGGATAAGTAGAGCATTGGCCTTGTTCAGACCCTCCTTTCTAGCGCTCATTATGAACTTGACAGAAGAGGATTTGGTCTTTATGGAGAAATGCTTGCAGCGAACATTATTGGAATACGAGAAATTGATCAGTTTTTCAGGAACACCGACAGTTGTGTGGAGAAGAACAGGAGAAATATGTCTTGTTGGGAAAGAGTTTTCGCTATTAACACAATGGACCAAGGACATGCTACTGGGGAAAAAGATTTACATTTACGAGGTATTTGCATACAAATTCATGAGAATGCATCTTACACTAACGTCAACGGAAAGCTGATGGATAGTCAATCAGCTGTGGAATATTGGGAAAAGTTTGCTACACATGCATTCGATAATACAGATAAATCTTGTGTCTATTCATGTATCATCAAGACACCGCAGCAGAAGCCTGTGCCTTGCACATTTTGCTTTACCATCAAACGAGATATATTTGATCTGCCCAGTGTTATTGTTGGCAATGTAAGTTTTGTTATTTTGAAGAGTATAGGATGATGGCATTGATGTGTCATATAGTTTCTACCCATACTCAGCTAAAACGTTATGGTGCATTTGGCGAGCGATACAGATCAAGACATGTGCATTTTTTGCAATATCAAATTATAATTTAATAGTATATATGATTTAAAATAGATAAATGAGACGAGCGAGAGAGAGAGAGAGATTGAGGTGATACACTTGAAGCGATGAGGATTTTTTACTAATACAAATACAACTCAATATGTACAAGAGCTATATAGAGGATGTGTGTAAGAAGGGGAGGACAAGGAGGAGAGAAAGAGGCAACAGGAGTAAAAAAAAAAAAAAAAAAAAATAGGAGATGATTTTGGCGGTTTACTTAGGTACGTTCGTCATCTTCATCCTCATCATCACCATTCCATTCATCCCAATCAATTGGAATAACACCCTTGTTGTAATCGCTCTCGAGCTGACCCCAAACAGCGGGAGTAAGGTCCAAACATCCTATGTGAAATGCGCATTGTTAGCGTCTTGAAAGAGGTACATGATGAAAATCATTGTTTGTATATTTACCATTATCACATCCAGGACAAGCATCAGTCACTGTGGCAATGGTGCACTTTGTCTTGTGACAAATCTTGAGCTTCTTTCCACACCAATGACTCTTCTTGTTCAAGTTGCCGTATTGATGAGCGTTCATGGCAACGATTTGCGAGTTTTCGTCTGCATATGGACCACAGGCACCTTGAGAACCTCCTTCTGACTCGGGATCGAAAAAGGTACCAATACCGTGATGAAGTAAATTCTTGACAGTCTTGACCAGATCTCCTGCTAAACCTCTAGCTTTCAGTGGTTTGGCTGAGGCGATGGTTGCAAATAACACAACCAAGAAAGTGAATAGCAATTGAACCTTCATATCTATGTGTATACTCTATTTTAGATTTGAGTGGCAAATGAGAATAGGAGAAATGAGAAGAGCGAGAGAGAGAGAGAGAGAGAGAGAGACGAGACTAAAGAGTAAGAGGAAAGAGAAAAAAAAACTAAAAAAAAACAAGATCAAGATGGTATTCTTTTTATATGTTTATGATTGAAGGATGGTGAACCAGAAGGAGGGGAAGGACCAAGTCAATGACTTGAGTGAGTGAAGGGGCGGAAGAGGGGAAGGAAGGGTGGGGGGAAGCTTAGAATACCATGTATTTACCTGCTTTCCTCATCACTGCTTTGTCCCAATCATGTCGAACCACCTGCAGTAATTAGCATAATTGACTAGTTGTTCTTGTTGTGTATCTTGCTTGCTTTCTAATGTCGTTGTTTTTGTTTGCAGTGATTTTTGCAGTGTTTTGCGTATGCTACCCCCCCTTCTTTTTAACCTAATAATAAACCCCACCCCTCTTTCTTGATTATAATTTCTGCTTCTTGATAGGTTTGAACCCCTTGGTAAAGAATATTTATTTTTTTTAGATTAGGCTTCAAACCTAACGAAATTGTAGATTGAACATGTGTCATATTTGTTTTAGAGACTTCAAGATGTGATGCTGCTGCTGCTGCTGTTGTCTCTCTGTCTGTAGTTTTTCTTGTGATTTACATCTTGTGTACCATCGTTTCCATGTATACATGGGCCAACTCCTCGTTTTGCACATTTTCTACAAGGTAACTGAGCTCTTTTCTCCTTTTGCTGTTGTTTGATGACTTGTTCGACAAATCTCCTGCCTCAACCACACCTCTCCCTTGATTTGTTTCTTGACTCAGACACATAAATCAACTTGACAATAGACGCACACACACACATATAGGTCGCTGATAAAGACGACTTTAAGAAATGTCGCGTGATACTATTGTAAACACAAACAGCACTTTATGCCAGTCGTAGATCATTGATTGTGTCTTGGTACAGACCCTCAAATTGAATGTGTTTATTGAAAGACTCGGCTTGTGTGCCACAAACAAAAAGTGTCATGTTTTGACACAAATAGGTTTCCCGTACCATTTTCTTTGTTCTCTGATTTAGATGTCTGAAAGAGTGCTCGACATGAATCCCATAGAACCAGTAGCCCATTTACTAGTGCACGGCCAGCAAATGGGTGGTTTTAGATACATTGATACATCCCCTTTCGATCCCCTTTCAAGACGCTATTTGAGTGTTCTAGATAAAGAAAGAAAAACCTGATTTGTGATTGTATGTGATACATTCATGTTAAAATCACGTTCTTTCATCAAGGTGTAAAATGCCGTATTTTATTCATAAAAATCGCTATTACGTGTAAAAGCCCACGTTAATCAATGGTGCGTACTGGACGGTTCAAATGGCAATCATAAAATGGGATCATTCTCTCTCTACACATCGCTCAGAAAGTATATTCGTTATGGAACGCTTCTGATCGGAAAATGCTGTTGATTGTTGTGCATAAATGCTTACTGTTCCTCAGTTTTATTCAAATTGCATCTGAAAGGGAGATCTCATTTACCGTCAAAATATTGTATGAATGGGATCATCTCTCCCTGTGGATATGTTTGTTCTTTCATTCTTGGCCATGTATTCTATAGTTTATTTTAGTGGTGATAGTGTGTTATGTATGTACATCAAAACATGATGGGCAGCAGCCCACCTGAGCGCATAAACATACAGTAGCTAGTTTACACAACGTAGTACCTTATGACAAGTGTGTTGTGTACAGCAAAGCTTAAAACTTTCTGCTCATCAGTTTGTCATGATCATCTAAGCAACTAAGCTCATCCACTTGATTGTGTGAGTATGTATGTGTGAGTGGACAAGGTGGTGTCTGTTTGTATACGACAAAATCCCAACCCCTTCTGTACACATGTAATCACTCGATCCCCTTACTTTTCACCAACCAGAATTTCTATTCCGTAAAAGCAGAGTTTGAGAATACACCTGCATTTGACTGTAACGGTAGTGATGAGGCTTGTATAGCAAATGAAAGCTCATACTTTCTTTCTGTCCTGATTCACACAACAGCAATCGAGCAGTGTCTCGTTTCAACAGTAAATATGATACAATTCACGCACACGCATGCTTGTTTGTTTGCTGGACATGGAGTAATAATGACGATACATGAAAACGATAATGTGCGTGGCATACTGTGTATATAAAAGTATCAACGGATGATTGCCCATGCTAATGACATTGTTGTGTTGCTAGAAATGCATTGTCGATTTTCCACTAGTGTAGTGCAAATCACCATGATTCCGCACATCCTTTTTCCCTTTACGTACCTCATGTTGTATTCAGCTTCGTCATGCTAATTATCAAGTTCATGCAATCCAGTTTGGCCAAAACTGCACACACAGTAATCTCTTCCACCCCCCCTCGCCAGGCTTTTTTAATAACGCTGTAGTCTTTAATGCAATGTACAAGATGTAAAACATGGTTTATCACTACGAATTAACACTATATTCATCAGTTTCTCTCTAAAAAGAAAGTTTAATTTGAACTAACAGCTATTGTTTTTTAAATGCTACATTCATTGCCATCATGCCATCTAAAAAAAAAAAAATGCACGATAGACAATGATGACCTATCTGAATACTTTCAAGTGCTGCTGCTGATCGTAGAAAAGAAGGATTTCATGCGCATTGAAGAATCACGCTACTCAAGACATGCATATGTTATACAGCAACATCAGCAGATCTATTTGCGATTGTCATCTGGGCAGCCAAATCATCTAATTATTGGAGCCTGTATGATAGCTACAGCTTCATAAATAACAGCCTCAAAGATAGTAAAAACACCAGTGAGTAGGAGGTTTTGGTGGATTGTTGATAGCTTTTACTACTACATACGAGCCTTTGGCTAATATCCCAAAATTAATAGAGTTAAAATGTTAGAATAATCCCGATTGTTGATTGATACATAATCACTAAACATATGAGTGTTTATGCTTCGGATGGTTCTTTACCTTTGCTTCGCTTCGGTGAGAACCAACCTGCGCATCGGCAGCTCGTGCTACTGATTGCTCTTGCGTATCTTTTCAAAATACTGCTACTTTCATTTTGGCCCTCCACTTACGCATTAAAAAAACCCTTCTTATGTGATGCTCTACATCCATATACACGTAGTTATTTCATATACGGGCAAGCAGTATACAGATATTTTCTCTTTTTAGTCAAAAGTGTACCTAATACAGCAAAATTTGGGCACATTTGAGCTGTGTTTTCTCGCGTTAAAAGCCATTTTGGACCATCAGAATAGTACCAAACAATTGCTCTCATCTGGCAGTTACTTTCTGACATCTTTGCTCAATTTTTTGGGGATCAAAAAAAACATGGCCAAAAATCGACCAAAAAGCATGAGGTACCCCTCGTGGTTTTCATTGAAAATCAAACGATCGCATTTTTCACCTTGATAACGAAGACTTTGATTATGGTATATCATAAATCAAAATGTTTCTATCGATCGAATGTAATTCCTGAAATCATCTGTGTGGGACTTTGATATGTAAAATTTCGACATTTTGGCCAGAAACCTCTTTTCATATTTTCGTAAATTACTCAATAAGTTTATTCAAAACATTCATCTTACTTGGTACCATTGGAAGCGCCTTGAAAATACCTCTAACAAAGTATTAAGAAGTGTGGATTGATCAGGACAGTTTACATAGTCAAATTTGGAAAAATAGATCGAATCGTGTCCAAAAAGTTTGAGAATCGACAAATCAAGACAGAATGTAAAGCGGAGATAACATCGATTTTGGCTGGCTAAAGCGATGCCACTGACGCTAGACGAAAGGCAGATACAGTAATCCCGCAATCCATCTCGTCTACAGCTATTCAATCCGAACAGGCGCCTCATCCTGGTTGAAAAACTATTCTGGTATCCCATATTACCATCACTATCACCATCACCATCGTCATCCAATTTGCCCCCTTACTGCAGTCAATGCTCTGTCCAGGTACTCATTCATGTGGACAACATTGGCCGAAACCCATATTCCCGTCAACGAGCATGTCACCGTTGTGATCGCAAGCAACCATAAAAAGTGGCCCGTCAGAGTTCGGGTGGCCATTTTGTTTGGTATCACGGCATTCAAGTGGTAGCTTTCAAACTTTGGTAGTATCTACAGCTCAAAGCTCATCATCAGCATTTCTCTGGTATCTGTAGACTATTCTGTTAGCATGGTCATGAGCACTGTAGATTGACCAGTACTTGAATTGAGTTAATCGGCGTCTTTGGAAGCTTACTACCGAAAATAAGCTTTTAATTACGGATGGTCCATCCCTTTATTACAGGCTAACCCAAATAGAAATTGAAAAATATGCGCTGATTTTCATCTGCGTTTGTTGCAGGGTGGTGTGATTAAATGTAAGTGTTAAGGCTTTGCATGACAGCAAGGTCTCCTTAATGAAATAAAAGCTTCATTGATTAGAAACATGGCGCTTTCCATCGCCCTCAAATAGCGTAGGCGATAATTTTTGTTTCTCTGTCTCTCTCTGTTGGCATACTTAATCTCATAAATGTGGATGATCATTTGGATGAGAGAGTGGAAAGTGACACAAATTACAACTCAATACTATCGTAACTCTATGAAACGCTTAACCACAAATGCATCTTGCATGTATGCCCAAACAAACAAACAAACAGATACTGCGTTTTGCGCCCATGTCGTATAGAGCATGAATACTGAGCTTTACCCTGTTTGCTGCAATAAACAATGACATTTGCTATATACTATATAATAGTCGCCGAGCTTAAGGCCATTTGTATGTATAGAAAGGAGCATTGTGTGGAGTTTTGAGAAAACTACTTTCCATGACATGCTGCAACAGTATCTATTTGCGAACGGCTTGCATTGTGCCATTGCAGAGCTATAAATGTCTTTTTTTTTTTTAAAAAAAAAAAAAAGTTGGATTTGCTTTGACACCATCCAGAAATCTAACTAAATGCTCGACAGTGTTCTAAATCTCCAAGATGGACCTATGCGAGTACGACAAGGCTTGTTATGATAGGAGCTAAGCTCGCGATAGCATTTATAAAAGAAAAAGGCAGTCTAGATTCAACTGATTGATGCTGGTGGTTTCAACCCGTCTTGCCACATCTCCAGGTAGAATTGATGATTGCATTGTGGCTATATCCAAAGCAGTTTGACTGGAATAACACCCAATGATGCGTCTTGTTTGAAAGGGGTTTGTTGGGCCATACGTCTGATTACTATGCTGCTTAATGTGGCCTGCTTGGTTGTATTGGTACCAACTGGGTTGTACATGTTTTGGTTGGTATACAGCTTCTTCCAGATGTATAACGTTTGTGCACCACCAAAAAAGTGGGACAATATCAAGTGAGAGAGAATAGTGAACACAAAGCAAATACATACACGACAAATATTATTGCACAAAAGAGTAAGAGAAAGGGGGGAGGAGATGTACAACAACCGCTGTCAGTTTTTCAACGGCAAAAGCAACCGAGACTCGCGAGATGCCATGTGTCTACAATGGCCGATTGACGTATTCGCCGTAATTCGGGTGTTGCTCTTGTCAGTAAAAAAGAGGTGATTTCCTCTTTCTCCAACAACGGACACTACTACAAAGTTTAATTTATCGTGCCATGAGCACTGACCGATAAAAATTTCTTTGTGTAAGCGAATAACAAGACTGTGTACACAAGAGATTACTGAAAGGGGATAAGCGTGTGATGCAAAACAAACACAAAGCAAGCTACTTAAGTAGAATGTCTGTCTCTTTTCCCCCCCTTTCATCTCTTCTCGACTACCAAAAAATACACACATCAAATCTATAATGAACTCTGTTCTCTCAAACACTACTTTCTACAGCCACCATCAAGCCTCATCTGCCTCTACAGATGTTCTCATGCATCAAAATGTTACCTTTTCACAAATGAGACCGAGATATGTCGATAAATGTGTTGCTCAGAATCCTAGGCAAACTGTGCTTGTTGATATCTTGGGTGATATGGTCGAGCTACCTGTCTATGCTCTTCGACGTAGAAATGCCATGGTTCATTTCTAACTGGTATAATCCAATATCTACTATACATAATGACAAAGAAACCCTGTACATAGCACATTAGAAATTACTATCCCTTTGACTCCTCTCTCTCTCTCTCTCTCTCTCTCTCTCATCACTCCAACTACCCCTCCCCCCCTTGTCCTGCCGTTTATCTCCTAATCCACAAAATGTATCATACAAATATAGCCCATCATTTACATGCTGATAAATGAAATGAAATAAAAACATTCTCTACCAACTCCATTTGCAAATGCTCTAATATTAAATTTGTCAAGTTTCGTGGTAATCAAAATGGCGTCAATGCTGGTTGGTACGACAAATAGTGGCCCAAGGCTCTATAGCGATGGCATTCTCCATCAGTAAAGAACCACATAGTCATGCTGTGTAGTATATTAGATCAATCATTGGGATTGTCTAGTCACAAAAAGAAAAATCCTGCTATATTGGGTGTTCCACACCCACTCGAATGGAAAAAAGAGGGTGATATCAAGAAAATTGCTTATTTACCACTCTTTTTAAGCATCTTGCTACATTAAATAATGAGCCAACATACAGATTGGTCCGCAAATACATTGAGCATATTTGAGAGGTAAGTAGCATTCGAATGTGGATGGACATCAGACATTTGACCCTGTTTGCAGGTCTTCAAAATCAGGTAGCAAAGGCTTCTTTGCTGCTGCTGCTGCTGCTGCTCCCTCCTATAATGCCACAGCAAAGTCCTTCATCCCCTCTGCACCACGACAGCCACCGCCACCAACAACACCATCGCCTAGACAGTTTGATCCGTTTGATAAGGAAGAAGAGGTGGAAGAAAAGGACGAGGACGAAGACGACATCAACGAACTTGGCCAGCAATTCATATCCAGTAACTTGCTTGCGGATGAAGAGGATGATGGTACTCCCATGGTGACAACCCATTCAAGCCAAATGCAGCAGCAATCCGTGCAATGGACACCCAACACCAATATCAAGGACATTTGGGAATCACCCAAGACACAACCACAACAAACTTGGGATCATTTTGAGCCCTATTCACGTGGAGACGAGCAGGAATTTGACCCCACACTGCAATTCTATCATGGCTCGCTGTACGATGCTTCAACTATACAAGACATGAACAAGCTGTCCTTAGAACTGCCCTCTGCGGAGGAGACCACCAAGGAGAATGTCGAGGAAGACATGTCGACTTTACAAATGATGCAAACCATCTTTAGTGATCTGAGTGATGCAGAATTAATAGAGACGCTGGAGAAGTTTGATTACGATGTGGATCGATCGATCGAATCTTTATTGACACAAAAGATGAGCAGCAAGGCAGCAGCAGCAGCAGCAGCAGCAGCAGTAGCAGAAGAGGTAGCAGCAGCAGAGGCAGTAGTAGCAGCCACCAGCGTGAATTCAACAAAAGCAGCATCATTACCATCCAAATTGGCCACGACAAATACATTAGAAAACACACCCAAGAAGAGACAGGTTTGCAGACACTTTTTAGCTGGCGAGTGTTATCGAAAGGATTGTTGGTTTGTTCATGATTTGCAAGAGAAGGTGTGCAAATTCTGGTACGTATTTCATTGCGACATGATTGAGCTTTGAGTAACCCCCCCTTTGTATGTAAAAAAAAAAAAAAGGCTCCAAGGCAGTTGTTTGAAAGGAGATTCCTGTGAATTCTCGCATCACATTGATATTCAAGAGGTTGCCAACAAGATGACATTACCCGAATCACCCAAAAAGAAGGAGCCCGTCAAATACAACCAAGGCGATTACCCAGCATTGAGTTCGGCTAGCAGCAGTAGAAAGACTCGTGCTTGGAATGCAGCTTCTACTACGAGCGCCTCCACAGTGAAAGAGCAAGACGAGTTTCCTACATTAGCGTCCGCTGCCAAAATCAAAAAAAGCTCCACAAACAACAGCAATAGCAACAGAGCCATCAACTTTGCAGAGGCAGCCAAGAAGAAAAAGACAGCACCCTCGCCCAAAGCAACATCTGCCAAGCGATCCTTACTGTATCGACCCCATAAATACAGTCATCAAAAGCTGACTCAACCTGTTCGTATACCATGGCTTGAAACAGGCAGTTCACTCAACAGTGTCTACATGAAGGAGGTAAGTGTATAGTTACGTGAGACGAGTAATGTCGCCAACGCCCTGTACGCAGAGAGAACAAGCGATCGAGTACGGTATGCTTCGAAATAGATTGTTTAGCAAGGCTACAGAATACTATTTAAAGGGGGATGGAGCCAGAGCCAAATTATACTCGATGGAAGCCAAGCAGTACAATCGACTGATGCAGGAAATGCACTCTGAAGCAAGCCAGCGTATTTTCGAGAGTCGATCGAAGCATGAAGCATTCATTGATTTGCATGGATTGCACGAAGATGAAGCCATGGAAATTGTGGAACAAAGACTGTCGCATTTGAAGGCAACTTATTCTGGCATTATTTACATTGTCACCGGCACTGGCCATCATTCAGGAGCCAGTGGTCTCAGTAAAAAACAGAGCAAATTGAAGCCTTGCGTCTACAACTATCTCAAGCAGGAACACTATCACTTTGCAGAGACAAGCATTGTAGGAGACAATCAAGGCGGTGTGTTTGCTGTTGAAATTTGATGATCTAGGGCAAAAAAAAAAAAAAAAAAAAAAAAAAAAAACAAATCATTCAAATGTGTAATATCTATTAGGCTGTGGTAATTTATTTATATGGAATGATATGTGACGAGAGAGAGAGAGAGAGAGGGAGAGAGAGAAATGATGCATGCTTATGTACAGAAAGAAATGAAGTATATAGTAAAATTATCGAGTACACATGACTTTGGCAAAAATAGCCGCTAAAGAAGATGTGGATCTATGGAAAATATGCGTGAAACTTGACTTGGAAGGTTTTTCCTTGCTTGTGTTCTTGGTGTTGATGTGGTCGGGTAATTTGTTATTCGGCCCCAATGAGCCTCGGTGCAGTAATGCAGATGGCATGGAGGATGTGTTGCTTGCTGATGATTCAGAGGTGCTGTAAATAAGAGGCGGGGGACGTGATGAAGCGCTGATGCTCAACAAAGTAGGGGATAAGGGCCGTGTCGTAGTGTTTCGAAAGGAGATCATGGACTCATGTTTGTTGGCCTCGTTTTGTGGGTAACCGGAACCAAAGTCATTGTGGTCAACGTCGTTGTCTTGATCCATATCTTGGTCTTCTTGGCCGTGATCAACATCATCGTCGTCCTCTTCATCGCCATCGAAATGCATTGTCGTTGTTGCTGACACGGGAGTGGCACAGGTCGATTGATTTGATTTAATCGGTGAATCAGACTCCTGTTCCATTTCTTGGTGTGATAACCGTTCCCTGGTGAGATGATAGAGTGATAATAGAGGGTGATAGGCAGCTGGCTCCGTCTGAGGATCATCGTAAGGTTTGGCCATGAGGTCTTGCGGTGTGTTGACAACGGATGTATGCTGTACTTTTGCCACATGCTCTGCTGCTGATCGATACACTTGCGACTTGATAATCATCTCCATTTTGATGCGAATGTCCTCTGCATTGCCCATATTGAAACCACGAGTCATATGCTGTAATATGTTTGGCGCTAATGGCGGGACAATGGGTAAACGTAGTGGGAGATAGTTCTTGATCGCCTTATTATAGCCATGGTTCATCCATTCATGACGCAAGACATCTGCTAAAATGATTCGTTTCGTTGGATTAATGACAAATATCCGTGATAGTAGATCTCGGCAACTGGGGCTGACATGAGCAGGATAAGCGACTTGACCGCGCTTAATTTTTTCATGCAAACCAGGCATCGACTTGTCGTCAAAAGGAACAGACCCGGTTACCATGACATAGATGACCACTCCAAAACTCCAAATATCAATCTCTGGTCCACGATACGGTGATGCCCGCAACAGTTCAGGAGCTGCAAAGTACAAGGATCCACAATAGGTTGTTAAACGTCGCTCGGGGCAAAACAAATTGGAGAGGCCAAAATCAATAATCTTGATGTTCCGTCCAGCCTTGTCAATGAGGATGTTTTCAATCTTGAGATCACGATGTACAATGGAATTGCGGTGCATGTAATCAAGAGCGCTGACAATTTGTCGAGAAAACTGACGAGCATGCTGTTCTGAGAGCTTCTGACGCTTGACAATGTAATGCAAGAGCTGCCCACCATTGACATAATCCATCAAGATGTAAAAGTATGGGCCGACAGCGACGAGATTCCGCAACTGAACAATGTGTGGGTGTCGTAGAAGCATCATGATGTGCGCCTCTCTGATTGTTCGCAATTCTCGAGTCTCTTCCTTGACCTTTTCCTTCATCATTTGCTCTTTTGTCCTTGGTTTTCCTGCGCTTGTGAATCCATTGATCTGAAAATTAGCTCTTCTGACTATTTTAACGGCCACCTGAGTTTGCATGATATCATGACATGGTTAGTAGTGTTCTTTTTTTAAATTTGCCAATTAAGCGAACATCTACCTTTTCACCAGAGACAGCATGCACACCTAGCTTGACCTTGCCCATGCTGCCTTTTCCAAGGCTACGATGAAACTCGTAATCATCGATGCAAGACAAAGGCGAAGTTTTATTATGCTTGGATGTTGATTTATCTTCTTGAGACATGCAAATTGTGTCTCCTTAATTCCTTTGCTGCTCTGTATCTTTTGTTGATGAATAGAAAAAAAAAAAAAAAGAAAAGAAAGAAACTCAACAAGAATTGCAATTGCGTAGTCGATATAAAAAGTAAAAAAGAAACAAAGAAAGAAGAGAAAAAAACATACAATTGATTATTTGGAGCCATTCTGTAACCAACCTTATTTTTATTTTTTTTAAAGGCGAGGCGAATACAACCAAATTTCCCGGGCTCAGAGTGATACTAAAAGGCTCAAATCAATCGGTCAGTTGTTGTTATGGTACATGCTGTACGTGTAACGTCTTACTAAAAATCTAGAAAACCCCCCCCCCCTCCTCCTCCTCCTCACCTGTTTCTTTTGCTAATTGCAATTGACTTTCACAACATCATGGCATACGCTATTTCATTGCTTTTCATGAAAGAGTGCTTTTTTGCGCATCTATTGCAGAGTTTGAATAAATGTATGCTGATAACTGAAAGCATAAATTGAAGGCAAAAAAAAATGTTTATGCTTGATTTGGATTCGTGCAGGCTGCATTTGATTTACAACGATATTTGGTAGCACACACAAAAGTAGGTGTAATTTTGGGCAACCTGATTCACAAAACAGGTACGATGAGATGCTAGTTAACTGCCTTTTAGGTCTTGCTTTCTCAATGGAATTGCAATGGGATTTTAAGGATGGCATGGTAAAGTAGATGTGTAGTATTGGTGATAGGACGATGATGATGATGATGATGATGATGATGAAATAGCCAATGCCAACACATGGGTTCATGAGAATGAATGACTGCTGTTGTTCAATATTATTTAGGTCACGATATAAGGCTGCTAAATATATCTGCTTTTCTGTTTTACAATACTACAGGCTTAGCAAACATCGTTGGTATCGTAAGATGAATGCTGCTAAGCAGCCGTGGGTGTATTTATTTTGCAGTGGCTGATCTGTTTTGTTAATGCATGCATACAAAAGTAGAAAAGCATTGTGTCACCGTAAATCTAGCTCGCAGTTGAGTATTCAGTAGTTAGTCATGTCTAACATCATTCCAATTGTATTTTATGGCATGATGTTGCTTTAAATCGATCATGGGCAGGGTAGAAATATTAGACCAATCAAATGCTTGTCCTGAGCGGTAAATGAATTAAATTGATCTGCATATCATTTTGACATCGAAATGCCATTGCTACTACTTTTATCCAGGACAACCATCATTGCGAGATACAATACTATAAACGTAAAGACGACATCCAGGCCCTTTCTTTAAGAAAAAAAAAAAACCTCAAAAGCAATCATTTCATTTTATTTTATTTTTTGGTTTGATTTTCAGGTAGATTATGCGACTTATGGACGTTCTGCCTTGACAGCGCCTTGTGCGACCTGTTGCTGTTGTTGTTGTTGTTGTTGCTGAGGAGGAGGATTGGCAGCAGAGGAGTTGCCAGCATTACCTTGCTGTTGTTGATCGTTAAAAGACCAATATCCAAGTGGAGGAGGACCGTTGGAAGAATTTTGTTGTTGCTGAGATGGGTGTTGAGGAGGATGCTGAGGTGGCTGTTGGTAATAGAGTGGTTGAGGACCTCCATATTGTGATTGTGCTTGTTGGTTATGTTGAGGTGGAGGGTAAGGTTGGTTTGGTTGAGGTAAATTGCTACCATTGTAACCAGGATGAGTGGGATATCTCTGTTGGTTATATTGAGCCATGCTACCCATTTGAGGAGGAGGAGGAGGCTGATGATGTTGATGATGGGGAGGTTGATTGGATTGGGAATAATTTCCAGGCCCACCACTTTGTTGCTGTTGAGGATTGTTCACATTGCCTAACGCAACAGCAGTAGCAGTAGCAGCCATGGGAGGCACAACCATGTTCTGTCTCATGACGTTAGGTGCAGCAGACTGCATCATAGGGCTCTGAGATGACGTTGTTTGAGGTGATGATTGCTAAACGATACATGCACAATCAATATCAAATTCAAATTTTACAGCTTTCAATCTTACATGTTGGGAGGTATCTTCTGGAATACGATTAACAATAGGAGTCGGAGATGTATTACTAACATTGCCAATATCATTTGCATTTTGAGACATATAGTTACCGTCTTCCAATTTATTTTCCGCATTCATCTGTGTCAAAGAATCATGCCGAATGAGAAACACAGAAACGCGTACTTGAACGTGAAACTTACCTCAGGCATTGAAGGGTCAGGCGTGTTCAAACAAGCTTGAATGAGATTTTTACCTTCAGGCTTCGTGACAATAGGTTGCAACTTTGTTGTGGTAAATGTATAGACAAGACCAGTTTCAGAAACCACCAACAATAAGACTTGAGTGCCAGTGAGAGTAGATAATTCGTATGCCTAAAATAGGTAGTGTGAATGGTAAGTTGAGTTTTGATATATCCATCTCGTCCCCCGTCCCAAAAAAGAACATTACCTTCTTCATGATACCAGCTTTACGTTTGGAAAATGTAATGTGTCTGCGGTTCTTGTCTTCAATGTATTCAATCTTGATCTTTCTTCTACCATTACGCTTTACTGGCTTCTGCTCTGAATCATCTGAATCAATGGCATCTTGGTCCAAAGTCTCATTTTGTCTTTTTTGACTATTATAGAAATAGTTAATTTCTTTTTTAGTTACAAAAAAGTGTAGATGTTACTATAAATGATACATACCCGGCTGGCAACATATTTCTTGTTCTTATAAGGGTTGAAATGTCAAGTAGATCCTTTCCAAAGAAAGTATGATGAGGGAATAAAAGAACAAGAAAGATTTCGTGTGTGAAAAAAAAGAAAGAAAAAAAAAAAGTGAGCATGTTCACTGGGATATTCAACTCGAGCTGAAAAAAGGATATGAGTGGCTTGGATTAAGAGTAAAATGATGGCAGACAGCATTAATTCGCGCAAACTGAAAAATCATTTATCTTTAACACTTTTTCAATCCTTACACATATAAGAATGGCCGATTTATCAAGCCAAATAAACTTGATTACTACAAAACTCTCTGAGCAATTGAATGCATTGGAGCAAGAGTATCAACGCTGGTCTGATTACAAGACAGATTACGATGCATTGGAAAACCAGCTCAAAACATTGCCTGATAACACAACTAAAAGTGCCATGGTATATCAACTGACATGAATCTCGGTCTACCATCCGATATGTAGCTAATTTATTGTTGTTTAGATACCAATGGGAAAACTCGCCTTCATGCCAGGAAAATTGATTCATACGAATGAAATCCTCGTGTTGTTGGGTGATCAATATTATGCAGAACGCTCTGCCAAACAAGCCGTTGAAATTTTGGGACGTCGTAGACAGGGTAAGATATCGATCGCTTTGTGTAGTTGCGGTGGAGGCTCATCCTTTGGCAGTTGTTGATGAGAATTTGAGGTTGGTGGAAGCGCAATTGAATAGTTTCAAGGCCAAGAAAGACTCGATTTTGGATGCAGGTGCTCTCTCGACATCAGATCCTCAGGTAACTGAAACAAACGACAGCCGTGTGGAGAATCTATCGCTTTTAGAGGATATATATGCAATCAAAGCGCTGCCATGAAACATGTGCTATTTCATGCAGACGTGCTTCCTATTGATGCTGTGCATCCATGTCAAATGGATAGTGTTACTCAAATCAATTCTTGCGAAAGCACAGATCTGTCAGTTGTTAAAGTCGATGATTGAATGCATATATAGACTTGCCAAAAGCGGCAGATCTACCTGGGTAGTCAGAACGATGTTTAGCTTTAAAATACTGACATGATCTCTTTGGAAAAATAGATGAACGAAGAGGGCTTGCCCATCATGGAAATTAGAGAAGAGTTACCACCTATAGATGAGAAAGAAGAAGCCTTGAAACAAAAAAAGCTACTGGAAGAAAAGAAAAAGGCGCCTCAACCGCCTTCAAATCAACTCCCAGAATCTGTGTTGCGTGCACGTAAAATGATGGCAGAGGCAGATGAGAGAAAGAAAAAGGCGGACAAGAACGACGAAAATAAAGCTTTGTTTGATCTATTACGAGAATTGGAAGAGGAAGAAGAGGAAGAAGAAGAAGGAGGAGGCGCAAGTACAAAGCAGATGGGCTCTGCTGCTGCTGCTGCTGCTTCTGCTGCTACAGAAAAGAAGAAAACGACGCCTCCAATCGACGAAGACAGTGATGAATTGACCGATGATTTTAGCGACGATGAAGAGGATGAAGACGACGATCGCTACGATACCGAGATTTCAGACAACATGTTTGATCGATTTGGAGATGACGAGCAATATCCTTTGGATGGCGTTGTGGATCAGGAAGACTTTACTTGCTATGACGAATTGCCTCCACAAGTGCCTCCCGCTGCTACTTTGAGAGAGATTGCCGATGACGAAGACACAGAAGAGTATGAAAAGAGCACGCCCAAAGTCATTACAAAGAAGAAGGTCAAGGAATCCATTGAACAGCCTGTTGCTGCTCCTGCTGAAACCCCATCAACTGCCCCCAAGAAAATGTCAAAGTTTAAGCTTGCTCAACAGGAAAAGAAGAACAGCATTGCAGCTGTCAAAGAGTCATCGCCATTAGCACAAGCGCCCATCACTGAATCAGCAACACCCGCTCTTGTCGAACCATCCAGCAATGAAACTCCCAAAAAGAAGTTTTCAAAATTCAAATTGCTGCGTCAAGAACAAAAAGACAGACCCTCAACATCTGCCACACCCACTGCTACTCCTCCTGTGTCCAACGCACCTGTCAAGGAATTAGTTACTATCCCTTCTGTTGCGGGGACAACTCATTCTCCAGCCACCGCCACTGCAACCCCATCCGAGAAGAAGACGTCAGAAGAACAAGAACAAGACGAGCAACTGATGCGTACAGAGAGCAAAAAGGTCAATCAAGGTATTCCCCAGGTGGCCTCTGTCAGTAGCCATAAGCCTAGAAAAATGTCTCGATTTAAGCTGCAAAGAGCCCAATCCAAGCCAGACGTGAAGGAGCCTGCTACTACCACAGCTCCCCCCTTGGCTGCTGATCGTATCAAACCCAAGCGATCCGTTACTTGGGATGCCAATACAGACGTCCGTGATCATGATTATACCTCTGCACCATCCGTTGTCGCTGAAACATTGAGTTACACCCAACCCATGAAGACGGATGCCAAAAAATCAACTGTATTAAAACAAAAGATAAGATCTCCTGCCGACATATTCAACGCGATCAAGCACACGCAAGGCGACATGGTCGATGACTATCCCTCGCTTGACGACGATGAGGACGCTGCAAGTGGAAATCAAGTCGATTTGAATGAACTGATCAAAGTGGCTCGTGATAGATCGGAAGCATTTTATCGACCCAATGACGGTAGTGAAGCATTGATACCCATGGTGAAGCAATACAATGATGATGATGATGATGATGAAGAAGAAGAAGAGGAAAAGCCCAATGGGATCATTGTAGCCAGAAAGAATAAGCTAGACAACAAGATCATGAAGGGAGCTGTCATGGAACGAGACATTGCACCTGTGGATCTGGAGCAAGTCGAGGATGACATGGATTTGAAAGAAATCACCTCTAGCTACCAACAAAAGAGACAGAGCATGCTTGCAGCTACTGGCGGCTTTTCTTTTGCGACAAAGCCTGAATTTGAGGTCATTGAAGAGGACTTGCCATTGCCTAAAAAGAAGCAGCAACAGCAAGAAGAAGAGGAAGAAGAGCAGCAAGAAGTGGCACCCAAAAAGATGTCCAGATTCAAGGCAGCAAGATTAGGCATGAGAATGGATGCAACCGAAGATAATTATTATTAGACTTTTTTTTTATTATTATTATTATTATTATTAAACAATTCTAAAGAGGAGTGATTTATTATCAGCGTTTCTAATGGCTACGATGATGACTGTGCTGGGCCCTGCTGTTGGTTTTTCTCGGCAGCTTGTTTTACGCTGTGCCATGCGATCTCTCGATCTTTTTGTAGCTCTTCCACCCTACATACATGCAAGTTTGTATGTGAGAATCCTCAGAATTGAGATACATGTTGCAAAAAAAAAACTTACTTTTTTTCGTTGTTCTTGTAATAATAAGTGCATTGATCAAATAGCTGTGGATCCATATCCATGAATATCTTGAGCGCATTATACACCAGTCCGTGAATCGTTCTATTCCAATGCTGTTGCGAGAATGTGTACAGTGGTTTAAACATGATTGGCATGATGGTCTTTACATGATCATGCATCAAATTCACAATGAAATCGTTATTCCAGAGATAGAGAGCCCGCTCTGCAACTTGAAAATGACAACTAGAGACACACTGAGCGATCTTTTCGAAGATGGGCACACAGACTTTGGGAAACTCGCTGCTGTCAATGATGTCGAGGATTTCTTCAATTTCGTTCAGAAACATGACCTCCTTGGCGCTGTTCACCTTGGGCCAGTAGCGCAGCAAACAATCCACCACGGGCTTTGTCAGTGTAGGATCCTTCTCCAAGAACTGCACCACACAGTAAGCCAGTTGAGGATGATATGTTGTCAAGCAGCTTGGTTTATGCAACGGCATCAGGACGCGGATCAAGAAGGTTTTGTGTTCCTCCTTCAAGGGCAGTGCAAATCCGTTGATGATGCTTCCCAGGATCTCCAGCAATTCCGCAATGCCATTGAAACTTTCCGTCTCATAAATAAACTGGAAAAAGATATTGTTGATGGATTTTCGAATGTAGGCTCGCAGGTTGAGGAATTTTCCATATAGTCGATGCAGCGTGGTCTTTAGGAAATCTCGCTCACGCGGATCTTCGCTGTCGAATAGCTCGAGTAGATGCAGTATGAATTTCTGGTCAAGGTACTTTTTGGCTTCATGCACATTGAAATCTGGTGATTCCACAAATCGCAAGAAGAATTCGTACACGAGTTGCAAATGTGGCCAAGCTGCTTCCAGTGTGGGTTCGTCTTCTTCTGGATCGTATCCTTCTTCTCTGTCGATAGGAGGTGGTATTGTGCGGAATAGATTCGCAGAAAACTATGTTTTTTTTTTTTTCAAAGTGAGTTTCTCTTTCTCTCTCTCGCTCTCTCTCTCTCTGGAAACCTAACATGCAATTACCATTTTTACTACATCTGGATAGACTGCATCAGTCAATGCACCTTTGGTGGTGGCTACGTATTCCAGCATGTCTTGCAGCGCCTGTCGCTTGATTTCCTTGCCGTTGAGGTCCGAGGAGGGATCACTGAAATCAAACAGTACTTGACATTGTGCTAATTTCTTGAGGAAGAGTTCTGTTCGTTTGGCAGGCGCTACTTCTTTGAATGACGGCAATTTTTCCAACGTTACTTTATCGTACACATGAAATCTGGATGATTTTTGTCGTCGAGGTACTTTGCCAATAGGAATTGTGTCTTTGGACGCTCCTTTCAACCATGCCATGGCGCTGTTGGAGGGCTGCTTGGGGACAACCGCAGTGCCGTCTTTGGTGGTAGTTGTATGTTGGTTCTTTTTGGATGATGTGTTGTTGTTACTGTTGAGGAATGAGTGTTTTTGATGGGAGGATGAGGTGGATGTAGACGATGATTTCGATGATGCGGACGCCGTTGCTGCTGCTGCTGTCGCTGTTGCTGAAGACTATCAAGATTGTCAATGACTCTACGTGCGCTTCGTCTATATAAACTCACCATTGCGTTTGGTTCGACAGATATCGTTGGTGTATCTGCAGTAGTCGTCGAAGTGCTTGTGGTAGGTAACATGTTTTGAATGGACGCTCGAGACAGGATAGACGACTTGTTTTGTCCATTGGACGACTTGCTTAACTTGGGAGATGAATTACTATTATTAGACGATTTCGATTTTTTCGAGGGAGAGGATGATGGTGAGGAATTGGTGTTTGTGGACGATAATGCTTCAGGTGTAATGGTAGGGGATGACATGGCAGTATTACTGTGTGAATCTATAGATTTAATCGAGTCTTTTTGCTGATGCTGTTGTTGTTGTTGTTGGTGTTGGTGTTGTTGTTTGCCTTTGAAAAGCTGTCAAGAGAGATGCCATGTTAGCGTTCATTTAATCATGCGATAACAAGACGATGACTTACAGCAACTTTTATTCCTTTTATCATTGAATGGCTTGTCTATTTCTAAAGAAAAAAAAAAAAAAAAAAAAAAAAAAGGGAGGCGATTCAATCAACATGCTGCGAAATCACTTGAGGAAATAGCTTACACTGTGTATATATAGTCGTAATAAAAAGATCTCCTTGCAATGCTTTAGGATTGAAAACAGAAAAAGAAAAAAAAAAAAAAAAAAGAGAGAGAGACAAGACAAAAAAAAAAAAAAAAAAAAAGATGCATTATACAAAACCAAATGCTGTGTAGAGATGGTCGTAATCCCCGATGATATTTGATGCTCATCATCGCCCGTTCGTGCTCCCTTAATTGCTGCATCCAATAAGTGTAGGCTGGTCAAAGTCAACCAATCCAAAAAGGTCAAAATCCGGCTGCTACAGTGGAAGCAAATATCATCATCAGAATTTTTTTTTTTTTCAAGTAGAGCGTGCATAAAAAAGAGAGACAGACAGACATCATATCCATACTACAGTGACGAATGGTTTCGTCATTTCTGTATCTGACTGACAAAATGATGGCTTGGTGAGATGATGGCATTTCTTGATCTACAAGGATTGGCATCATGTCATCTACAGAGCTTTTCCAATGCCATGAAATGAGCATGACATGGCTCAACTGTCTAAAGAAAAAGCTTAGCTTCGTTCAGTGGTCAACTCATTATCAACGCTCAACTGTGGAAGCATGCAAGCCCGAATAGCATGCTCTATGAGTAGGAAATCTGACAGCTGATCCATATGAAGGATGTCTATACACCATCTTTGCCGTGTCTGCCATGCTTGAACCATGTATTCCAAATTCAATTGCTGATAATTTACATTTCGTCTAGCCAATTGGCACCCTCACCGTCTCAAACTAGATTCATTTCTGGTATATGTACTTTTTATTCATGTCTATTTGATATCATTCAATTAATTGCTTCATGAGCTTACAATGCTCTGAAAAGGAATCAGGACTGGGAATATTATTAGTAACAGCATCCATGGAGGAGGCATCATCTGACGTGGAGCAGGAGGAAGGAGGAGGAGAGTCTACAAAGAACTTGCTGTCATCATTGCTATTCGCAGCGATAGCAGCAGCAGCAGCTATTGCTGATTGAAACGTGGCATTGAAGTCTTGCTGTTGCACGGATGAATCGGATGAAATGGATGTAGGCGATGATGGCATTTGATGATGAGGGTGGTGGTGGTGGTGACGGTGTTGAGACGAGTTGACAGCAGCCATGGCAGCAGCAGTAGCAACAGAGGCGGCGGTGGTCACTGAATGTGTTGTGCTGCCTTGCTGTTGCTGCTGTAGTAGATAGGTATAAGAGTCGCTGCTATTGCTAAACAAGTTTTTGGTGGCGCTTGGTTGATCATGTTGTGGGTGATGATGGCCGTAAAAGAAATCAAAATCTGTGTCGTCTTGTGGTGTAGGTGTTGCCGAATGAGAAGAGCATATAAAAGTGGAAGCGACGGCAGCAGCAGCAGCAGACGTAGCTACAGTAGCAGCCATTGATATCAAGGCAGGGCTATAGTGATGATTACTGTAAGGCGAGTATCTTTTTCGCTTTACACCAGACGACGATAGTGTTCGATGCGGACGACGAAAGAAATCATTCAGGGCATTGCTACAAAGCGGTGAAGGAGGTGTATAGATGGGGAGAGATGCTTTGGACATCATGGCAGCAGTAGCAGCAGCAGCAGCAGCAGCAGCTGAAGCAGAGGATGCCGACGACGAAGATTGCTGACATCCATTGCGCCTCGAGATACAGAATGGGCAATGCCTTACAAAACGAGCAATCAGCTCTTTGGGTATCCAGGAGTATCTTTTGCGCACCAACGCCGATGTTTTATCTCTGCCACCATGATGCGCTTCTTTATGTGCAATGATCAGGATGTTGTAAATGTCTTCTCGAGTAGCCACAGGTTTATTGTCATGGCACACAAACTCCATATGGTCGGTGGTAGTTAAGCGAAACATCTTCTTGACCCAGAATCGAAACTGAGCAGTGGAAATGGCTGTGTTGCGAGGATCTTTGAGCACTTGCAATATCAATGAGTATCGATGGCTGTCCACCAGTGCTTTGTCTCGCTTCTTGGAGGATAGATTTTGCAAGTAGCCATTGACAATGCTGTTGAACTCTTCTATTGATGGAAATTGCTGGTATTCATGCATGAGTCCATCATTGGCGTCGTTATTATTGGAGGTGGCGGTGGGGGTGGAGCTGCTATTGTGCTGATAAAAGTCCTCTATAGATGAGCATGTGGATGATGATGATGGCGATGACATTTATATTACACAAAAGAGAAAAATGTACAGGGAAGATGGTGTCGAAAAAACAAGAAATGTCTTTGTGGTCAACCCAACATCACTGGATATTTATATACAACGGATGAAATCCAATATGACTAAATATGTGGGTTTGGCGGGAAAAAAAAAAAAAAAAAAAAAAAGTAAGTGTTGCTTTGTGTATGTAAATGTGCTATAGAATGTTGTTGTTGTATAAAAAAAAAAAAAAAAAAAAAAAAAGTGAGAAAACCCTAATTAAACCGTTTATAACCTCCCATTCCCTAGCATATTCCCCTTTGATTTGTCTGTGCGCAAACATTTTTATTTATCATTTTCCATCATTTGTTGTTGTTGTTGTTGTTGCTGTTGGTGATGATGATTGGCACCCGTGCTACTACTACTGCCAAACCCAGGAATGGACGTCAATATACGATTCTTGAAACTCGTCTTTGTCGCTGGCGTTTCGTTTGATCCAGCTATTGTCATATCCAAGAGATCCTGCTCCGAATGACTCCGTTTGGATCCTATATGTTGAAGAATTTTTAATATAAGCATATTTGATCAAAATTTATACAACAACAACAACAACAACAAATATAAACATACCTTCAGTAAACTTTCTTGATCCTTTTTGAAAATGTTTCATGCTATTGCTGCCTGTGGATTTGGGTCTATCATTCAAGTCTTGGGTACTTCTTCTTCGGCCCAAGCCAACAATGTTCTCTGAAATCTCGCGGATGATGGTGGACTTGGATGGACTTGGGATACTGTTGAAACTGCTTTGCGAGGAGGAACTGGACGCTGATTTGGAGTGCTTTCGGACATGTACACTCTCTTCCGTTTGCATCTCTTCCAGAGCGAGCTTGTACCCCTTCTCCACCAGGTTGGTAAAGATGCCCTCTCGAGCGCGGTTCATTGGCACTGCAAACTTGGGTGATTTGAATGCTGCATACTCGGCATTCACCACTATCATAGTTCAGTATTTCTTGAGCTATACCAAATCAGTGTGTTTGCAACGTAACTTACATTTAGCAATCAGAAATTGTTCCAATTCTTTCTTATTGTTGAAAATGGCCGATTTCTCTGGTAGCGGTGGTCCGAAATCAGGGACGTCTTGCACAGACACAATTTCCACTCGATACACAACTTGAGCCATGATGGTCTCTTGGTGCACAATGATAAATACATGTAGAAACTGGGATTTGATGGCGGTTGGGTTGAATGGCTGATTGCCCTGGACAAAGACAATGCAAACAATGTCTTTTATGCTAGTTAGTCGCATGTCATGATTACGTGTGCGTGTGTTTGTATATGCATAAATACCATTGCCTATATGTCGCTTTCTCTGGATTTGTTGTTTGTCACCAGGTTTAGAGGGTATCAAAGTGGATACATGATAGGCAAGTATGTTTTCATTCCAAGCATTTGTATATGTGTATTCTCCGGAATCACCACCTAAAAGGCAACATTATTAATCATGCTGTTTACTCTCTCTCTCTCTCTACAGGATGAACCCCGCTCTTACTTTTGGTATCTAACCCTGCTGCCCAGCCAGTGTATCCTTTCAATGCCACTTTTCTACCAATGATGTTGAGAAATGCTTCCAGCTCGTCTGTGTGCTGATTGGAAAACCAATCTTCTTCCTTTGTTTGGCCCGGCTGGATCAGTAGTACGCCAAATTTGTACCGTGTGTGCAGCGATGTTTCGTCTAATCGCACTAATTCTTCATGTATGCCACTGGATAGCAGCTGATCTTTGCTCATTCTTACCAAATCCTGAAATGAAATGTCAGGCACCGTTGTTTCTATGATGGTTTTCCAAGTGGACTCTTGGATCGTGGTAGCAGCGGCGGCAGGTGGTGATGCTATGTCAGACGTCGTTGGCGCACTCAAGAGGAATGAATCTTGGATTATTTTTCTTTGATCCATCGCTTCTTTGGTGCGGTGGATGATTCGGTATTGTCGCTTGTCTGATCCCTGCTCCTGCTCCACCTGTATCGATATCAGGACCGGATCACCACTCTTGTAGTAGCCGAAAAATGTGTGTATCTCGTTGGTGTCGTCGTCCGGACGGAAAAAAGTTCTGTACCAATGTGCCTCTGTGTCTTTGTGATCAATCAGTGCCTTAGAATAATCCACCGCCTCATCTCGAACCATCAATGCCGAGTTTGTCGATCCGTACTTGTTGATCCCTTCAATCTTGTACCCCTTGGAAGGTATGACAATGGCTTTTTCGACCACCTTGTAGTATTGACATATACACTGATTCATGATCTGCTTCATGGTGGACACAACATCCTTGACAATAGCAATCGTCATTTCCTGCATGGACACCGTGTCCTCCAATGTCTGCAAATTCGATTTGATCTCGTCCTTGTCGACGGGCTGCTGATCCCAGTTGACCATTTCTGTCATTTTGCGCAGATCAGATAAAATGGACAATAGCTGCTCTTGTGGTATATTTTTGTTTGCTTGTTGTATATCGGCATTGTTATTGTTGCTGTTGGCTAATAGCACCAATGAAAGTGCTCGATCGCATTCGTTGCTTAGCCGGGTATGTAATGTTGTCAATGTGGTAGTGACCAGCCCCTTGAATAAAGGCAGATCAGACTTGATGGGTTTGCTTGATTTATATGGTATACTGTCAGATTCGGGTAAATTGCACGATGAATTTTTAGTGGCTAGTTGACGCAGCATGGGCGTCTTATTTTCCTGACACGATTTTGCTCTTTGACGTATCCAGGGCTCTTCCTTCTTGGGCTTTGGTGATAGTTTTTCGCTTTTTGAATCGGATACAGCTTGCTCCTCGTGTACCATGAACTCTAAATCATCCACCTGCTTACCAAACAGTAAACTGCCTACCACCACATTGTCATTGTCCTTTTTATATACATCCACTACACTGTTGCGTCGGTTGGATTTCTTGTGTGTGTCGCTTGCCTCTCTGGATCGTGGTTTTTGATGAAACAAAGTAGAGCTTGCGGTGGATGTGGGTATTACGTCGGGTGATTTACGTGAAAACAGGCTGAAATTGATCGTTGTCCTCTTTAATTTAGATGAAAAGGTTTCATGATCCGTTGTCGCAGTGGATGTAGATGTTGTCTCGTTGGACTTATTCTTGTTGCGTCTGACCAGATATTTCATGGAGGATTTCACAGCGTTGGGTATTTTGCTCAATCGACTCGATGTGCTAAACATGGAGCTTGTTGTTGAATTCATAGAGTAGATGGAGGCATCATCTCTGGCTTTGAAATATGGTATATTGTTTGATTCATCACCAGCGACAGAATCACAGGCACTGTCATGAGAGTATCTTTTGTTGCTGTTATCCATACGATGCGATGCCCAGGAAGTAGAACTAGATGACGATAAAAAGCGTATGGATGTACCGTTAGTTCAAGGGCACACAAATGAGTGCTGTATTAACAAATAAAAAATAGGAGGGAAGAACAAGGGGAAAAGTGTATATATAAAAAAAGAAACGAGAAAGAAAAGAGGAAAAGGCAATCATTTAGGCCTTGCGGCTTTTTTTTTTTCAAATCCAATGTGCGCTTTTGCCTGTTGGCTTTGAGTAACCATTATCATGATTGATTTGCACAACACATCTTTTATTTCTTTCTATACTATCTAAACGTGGTTTATAAGGACACCAAATGAAATCGTTCTTTTTAGAATGCCACCATTTGATTTGATGGAGTAAAATGAAATGAGGTGCTCATGATTTGCCATGTGCCTCATGATCAATTTGCGTGTATCCATAGACTTGATCTCAAGAGGTAGACCAAGATCTGATACATATTGCGCCACGAGTAGGTTGGCATTGTTGGTCATGTCAGAGACCTCTATGATTATGTACTAGGAAGGGAGCCACCGACACCTTTCGTATCGTACCTCAAATTAGGCATTGAATAGCCTTTGGTGTAAGTTTCACAGATTGAGATTGAATATTCATGCCGTCAAATTTCACTTTGATCTTGGCACTTACTGTGATCCAACAAATACAGTGGTACCTTTCATCAAAAGCCGCAGTTGCTCTTTGATACTGGTGCGCGTGAGTGAAGGAATGAGGGAACAAGTGGCTCAAATAGGTATAGGATGGGCAACATTGGCGAGCTATCCATGTCGCAAGGACAGTGTGATAAACAACCAGACGTAAATGATCTAAACAACTACTTTTGCTGTTGCTATAAATCACTTTTGATGAAATATGGCTACAAGAAGCATTTGTTTTTAAAAAAAAAACATTCAGCACCTCACTAAGCCCCCCCTAAGAGAGCTAAATTGCTGCTAGATGGATAGTATCCCAACATGTACTTTGCTTTCTGATCCTTTTGATCCAAATTTTTACTGTAAATTATGTGATGGAACTAAAAAATCATTGGGCTCATATCGTTTGCATGGCAAATATACTTTCATTCAATAGTGTGGACTTGTTTTATTAGCAATAGCTTCTGATAAAGCAAAATTTGAATCCTGGCCAGTATAGCATCTTCAAAAATATAGCATTGATAATTGCTAATGCTCAAAATCACTGGATAGAACATGAAGCTATTATATGTCATATCAATTACAATGAAACAAAAAAATCCTTGGATAGCACGCATATGATAAAGTGTGAGCCAAGTAGCTTGAAACAGACTTGAAAGGATGAACGGGATCTATTGCAAGTTAATGCAATTATGACTGAGTTTGGTACTAGAGTTGAACTGAAGCAGAAAGACACTGCCAAATCTCAAGTGATTTTGCACGAGAAATTGGGTGTTGCTTAGTATACAAGACATATGGATACATGAAGACTCAAAGAAACTACATTTCATAGACATGACGCTGCAAAACATACTCCAAGGTCCTGGAAAATCTAGCGTCCGTGGTGGTGCTCTACGATAAAGCACATTGATTTAGAACCAAATCTTGATGATCTCAGCAGCTATTGTAAAACTTGGGAATCCTGCTGTAAATTGAGAAAAGCATTTAGGGGACATGCCAGAGATACTCATTTTACAGTATTTAGAAGGTTGAAGACAATTAGAGCTAGCAGCAGCAGTGACCTTGTTAATGAGTATACCAAGTTTGACTACTGTAATTCATGCAAGCTAGGGTGTGTAGCCAATGACATTTACTGCCACTTTAAACCTACAGAAGCAGAACTTTGCCGCCCAATCAATGCTGTCGTCTGTGGGATATACTCTATCGTGCATCTGACTTGAGTTTTGAAAATTCTCTGCTGTCATAGCTCATGAAATATAAGATTTTCAGCAAATTTGTAAAGGGAACGCACATCTGATACTTAAAAACCTCATATTATGATGTATATAATGTAGAGCTATTGAATTGTTTTTATCTTGTGCGAATTGGATGAGTATTTGTTGGGATACGGCCAAAAAAAGGGTATCGTGCAAAATCATGGATTTTTGTTCAAAATCTGCCTGTGATAGCAAGCAAAAAATCTGGTGACGATTTTTTGGTCAGGACAAGATTGTCAATATTTCATGATAGAATTATGATAGAGCTTCCAGCAATAGCTCATTCAATAGAAAATTGTTTGGTCAGCAATGTTTAGTAATGCTTAAGAAAATGTTTTGATGACAGATACTGATTAATCTTTTGAAAAAAGTGAAAAAGTCGCAAAATTTATCTCATCAAATATCAGGTGAATAATGTACACCAGAGATTTGAAATAGATACCATTGTATTTTCCTTGCAATTCTCTGCAAGTTTCATATAAGTTTGAAGGCGTGTTTACTATCAAGAATCAAGTAATTTTAAGGTCGATAGATTTCGGAATGCCATGGATCATCATTCAGAACAACAGAAATTGAAGCTCCGTTGACCTTCCGCATCAGTACGCGACACATGTATGCATTTGACTGAGCATTTAAAAAATCGGAGCATACGAAAAGGGGCATATTAACTTGCTATTTTCAAATTATCTATGGATAGTTGACATGGTGGCAAATCTTGTTGTCAAAATTAGACAGTTGTAGCTTGTCTTGTTCGATTACAATAAATTTTCCAATTTGATACATGCATATTCCCCCGCTTAAAAATAGCATCTCCAATGTCGATTATCTCATAAAGTATGCATTTCCAATATAATGTTTTCACTAAGAAGTTGCTCCAATATCATTATTCTACAACATACTTAAGTTTGACGAGATTCTAATTTTTTTTTTTTTTACCTTTGAGGACCTGCTGGATGTACAAAATGTTTTTTGATTTTGAGGTTTTCAACGTTTGGACGATCGAAAATCGATTTTCCAAATATTGATGCTAGAGCCTTGAGACTAGCATGTTCCTATACTAGCTTTTTGCCCTTTAAACGATGGTGCAATTGAAACTTGCGTAGGTGGCATGGTTGTTAAGAAAAAGCTGATTTTAAAAAAAAGTTAATTTTGAAGAGATGCTTGTTATGCCAGAAGGGCTACAACTGTCTATAAAGACTAAGGTGTTCTTGATGGGTAGATATGTCTGTGTTGTGCAACAACATGGACAAGCTATGATAATTGAAGTGTATCTCAGCTATTTAAATACTGAGGTTCACCAGATGTGATAAGCCTTGTACAAAATAAATTGCTACGTTGGCATTCAGAACTTAGTATAAATAGAATAACTCTTGTCTTCATCAATAAATCTTTAGTTTTTATGTCTGATCTTATTCAAATAAGTCTTTTCTTGTTTTTATAATATCGAACATTTTTTATAAGCTACAAATAATAATCCTTTTATTCTTTGTGCTTAACAGAACCCATTCAGCGTGTTCTTGTATCTCGCTGCTTTAAAGAAGAGGGGCACTACATGATCGGGTGTGTCATGGGCTAGGCGGAGAGTGTTGGTCAGGAGCTGGTAGGTAAAGTCCGGGACCGAACCATTGTTTCCTTGAAGGAGCATCTTGATATAACGAAACTGAAGAGCATGCCGTTGAGCTCCAATGTCAATCAATCCTAGGCCGCCTTGATCTCGCGGTAGGAAAAATGAGTTTCCTTTCGGTGGCGGGAAGAGGCCAGACATCACGAATTGGTATATAATGGACTTCAGTTGCTTCGAGACATCCAGAGGTAGCGAATGACGTGCCATAATTTTGATAGAATCATTTTGTTGGCGATGTTGGCTTTACCGTACAGAGACACATTCCGTTGGCTATATATCGCCACCGCCGCTTTGACTTTACCAAGGAGTTCAGGCACATATACATCACGTTGATGGTTGGAGAACCAGATGGGGTACCCCAGATATTTGATATACCCGGGAGAGTGGCTGTCATACCATTTCATCTTGAGCCGGTTGATGATGTGATCTTGGACTCTGAGGCCTTCAGAGCCTTTCATGCTACCGCCGTGCAAGGGAAATGCTACTGACTTGTCATAGTTAATCTTGGCATTGGAGGCCCTGTTGTACGTCTTAAGTCTTCTTTGGAATTCAATTAGTTCTGAATGAGATTTTACAACATACGTGAGAGCATCATCCGCATAAGCTACTAAGACCTTGACGGGAGCAGGAGACACCCACGGGATCTGCACATTTTCGGGTAGTTTGGTGTGATGAAGACTATAGCTTAAGATTGCAGGGTTGTTGATGATGGATAATAGGAACGGTTCGATAGCTAGATTGAATAGGACAGGTGAGATGCTATCACCTTGCCGAATGCCTCGTTGTTGTGCGGCAGATTTCGTCAGAAAACCGTTGATGTTGACATGGATGGAGTTATCGAAAAACAGATTGAGGATGCAGGCGACGAATTGTGGTGGAAATCCAAACTTCCGCAGTATTTGTGAGAGATACTGGGGGTGGACTCTGTCATATGCTTTGGCGTTGTCCAGCATGATTCCAGTGTATTCGACAAAGTTGGTTGCATTTCGCCAGCTGGCGGATGAAGCGTTATCCATAATTACTTTGAGAGACATGCCGTGATCACCGATATATCGACCTGACAAGAAGCCGCATTGATACGGGTTGATGAGTTTGTTGGCTACTGGTATGACACGAGAGTTCATAATACAAGTAAAGACTTTGCAGTCGACCGCAATCAATGTGATGGGGCGATAATTGGCGAGATCGCTCCGGTCCCCTTTCTTAAACAGAAGGATGATACAAGATTCCTGCCATGATTTGGGGAACTTGGCGTGCTGGATAGCGTTATTGAATACCTGGTGCACGAGATCTCGGCAGCTAGGGTGAGATATAATGAGATATAAGATTTCATACCCAATACCATCTAATCCTGGGCTGCTTTCTTTGGGAGTTCGAGCAGACCCTAGCAGAATGTCGTCGTCGTCTATTAATGCGGTGATCTGGCTGGCATCGTCGGCTGACAGAGTGATGTCGATGTAGTTCAGCATTTTGTTCAGGCAGGTAGAGTCTATCCGTTCTTCGGTGTACAGTTTCTGGTAGAATCGTTCTGCGGCGTTCAGCTTAGAGGCAGTGTTGTCGAGATAGCCGACCCCAGTACGAGGGTGGTGGTGCTTCAAGTTGGGGATGGTTCGCTGATCAAGGCGTTGTTTACTGGTCTGCTTTATGTAGTATCCAGGCGACTTTTCACTATTTTCAAGCCATCGTTTTCCGGCCTTAAGAAGCTGAATATCCACGATTTCTTGTTGCAACTTGGCTAGCTCGCTCTCCACATCCTGCAACAGTAGCCTCAAGCAAGTAGTGTCATGTCTGTAGCGTCGTATCAAATTGTTCCTTTCACTTTGCAGTGTCTTGATTCTAGCCTTCCTCCAATGATCGTGTGTTATGGTGAACTGAATAGTAACCTGTTTGGCCTTCTTTTTAATAAGATCCCACTTTTCTTGAGCAGACAGAGAGCTGTCGAGTTTCACCGCAACAAATGTACCAGCTATCTAAATGCTGAGGTTCACCAGATGTGATAAGCGTTGTACAAGATAAATTGCTACTTTGACATTCAGAACTTAGTATAAATAGAATAACTCTTGTCTTCATCAACAAATCTTTAGTTTTTGTGTCTGATCTTTGTTATGTCAAAATACAATGTAAAATTGAATCTGCCAAAGAATTACACTTTTATTGAGAATGCATCCCAAGGATGCATTTATATACTTTTCATTATGCTAGGGTTTACAGCATGATGATGAACTATAATACAAATAGGTTTACTATCTACCTAACAATTGATTTGTAAATCATGATTAGCATGATTTACCCAAAGGACCTAAGAATAGCCTAAAACCTTTAGTGTGAGACCTTGCTATGACATTTGATATAACAATCTTATTCAAATAAGTCTTTTCTTGTTTTTATAATATCGAACCTTTTTTGTAATAAGCTACATATAGCAATCCTTTTATTCTTTGTGCTTAACAATGCTGTTAGTAAAACTTTTTAAACTATTATATAAATGTGAAATGTATATGTAGTAAAAGTTGTAGAGGAGGGTACCTTGGTTGAATAGTAGGGCATGTTTAAAGTGGGGCTATTGAGGGTGATATGGATGAGTAATGACGGAAAATGTTCCAAATCACTGATTTTCAAAGGGCCATACCGCTAGATTTTACTAAGTCAACAAGAGCTTCAAGCTTAATAACTTTTGTTTCTTTTTCAATTTTCTATACGATGGTATGGTTATTATAGATAAATATAAAAGAAATTGAATATTCCCTGCTTGTAGCTCATGAAATATAAGATTTTGAACGAATTCATAAAGGGAACATACATCCTGTACCTAAAACACTCATATAATAATGGATATAACGTAGAGCTATCGAACGGTCTTTGCTTTGTGCGAATCCAGTGAGTATTTGTCGAGATATGGTCAAAAAAAGAGTGTCATGCAAAATCACGAATTTTTCTTCAAAATCTGCCTGTGATAGCAAGCAAAAAATCTGGTGACGATTTTTTGGTCAGGACAAGATTGTCAATATTTCATGATAGAATTATGATAGAGCTTCCAGCAATAGCTCATTCAACAGAAAATTATTTGGTCAACAATGTTTAGTAATGCTTAACAAAATGTTTTGATGACAGATACTGATTAATCTTTTGAAAAAAGTGAAAAAATTGCAAAAACTATCCTATTAAAAAGCAGCTAGACAATATACACCGAACATATGATATGGGTATCATTGAATTCTCCTTTAAATTCTTCACAAGTTTCATATAAGTTTGAAAGAGTGGCTACTATCAAGAAACGCGTAATTTTAAGGTCGATAGATTTCGGAATGCCATGGATCTTCATTCAGAACAGCAGAAATTGAAGCTCCGTTGACCTTCCACATGTGTATACCTCGCATCTATGATTTTGAGAGAGCGTTTTTAAAATTGCAACGAACAAAAAGGACTATATTAATTAAGGATAAAAGAAGCAGATGGAATACTGCTACAATCCTTCTGTATTGACATTGAGAATGATCTGCAATAAAATGTACATTCTACGTCTCTATATATATCTTTTGGTTTATTATACCATCTCTTATCTTGCGGCAGCTTAGTGGCGAATGATTTCATTATTACGTTGTTGATCCGGTAGATCAAAAAGGTACTTTTATGTATGGTTTGTAAATCATGCGTGAACAGCAGCTTTTTTCGTTGAGATTTTTTTTTTCAAGGCTTGTTTACATTGCAAAACATTGGAATATACTTGGTATCTACTTTTTTATGGCCTATCTAAACACAGTTTACCATAATACTTACCAAGAGCCATTCAATGCGCGTTTTGATTCTGTGCAAAGTTACAATAGAATGGAAATGAAGATTAGTGAGTTAGTGCTTAGCAGATGATGCAAAAATTCACTGCAGCAAGGGAGTTTTCAGAACTCCTCTTGACAAAAAACCGATTTACCGAATGCAATGCAAACGTATACATGCAGTACAGCCTCTAACATTTGTTAACACTGAAGCAAAATCAAACGTTTTGAAGCAAATCAAATGTTTTAGATGGCAGGGGGAACTGTAAAATTTAGGAAAACTGTATTATTAGAGACCTTTAACCCACCAGCCATATGAAGAAAAGTAGGTATATCTGATCTACATAAAGTGGCATACAACCATATATTGATGGTTCTAATTTCACCCAGAAATCTAATGTGCATGAGTGTGCAAGGCAATCCATCCTGCAAAATCGGAAGCAGCATTATTGTATCAAATTAAAGTGTAAACATGTACAGAATAATACAATGTTTGTAATTATAGCACCCCTTGGGAAAGATGAATTTTATCTTTACTGTTTGAAAGCAAAGCTCGGTATTGGACAATTAATCTACATTCAGTGCTCCAGCATTGAGCACATTGACGCAGAGCCAAATATTGTTGGTATTAGAAGCTAGTCCGCTCAAAACTGAAAAGTGTTTTGTAGATGGGAATGATTATATCGTGCGTATTTGAAGAAAGGGCATTATCGGGGTGTCAGAAAAGCCTACGTTTTAACCGAACCATAGAATGGTATCGCTTCAGATCTAGATGATTCTAAATGCTACTGTTGTCCATTTCGCTAATGTTTCTAAACACAAGCAAACACATGCATTGAGAGCATTTAGAATTGAGCCCACTGGATTAAGTCTTATCCATCTTCTCTGATCAAAGCACCGCTGATTCACATTGAGAAAGTGTTGATTCATTGTGCTTGCCGACGGATTGCTTTTCCTTTCACTTAAAGCTTAACCTATAAATTAATGAACAGTGATACTGGAGCTATTGGAATAAGAGACTCTTAAGCTGATTTCAAGCAAATTGTGCAAAGTTCCCTTCGAGTATAGCACCTCAGCTACAGAGAGACCGTTGTGCCTAGAAAAAAAGCAACGGTAGAAAGCATTAAAGAAGCCCCTTGTGCGAACTCAAAAAGCTTAAAATTTTTTACAAAGTGCATCTTTTTTCCACGGCTGTAACTAGATGGCTTCTTGATTTGACATTGATAACTTGTGCGAGGTATCCCTCAGCGTTGCCTATTCATCACCTTTGTTGTAATGCCCATTTCTTTAAAGACATTCGTATCTTACAGCTCTTTTTTTTTTTTAAAAAAAAAATGGCTCATGCCTCTCATGTTAAGATGCAAGTTTGGGGTTTCTCTTCACATTTGCCAGAGGATTGTAACATTTAAAATTTAGCAATTTTTTTTTACTGGGGTCAAACATGTTATTGTAATTTTATTTATAAGGCGAAAGAGTAAAAGGTAGCACTGTGCATTCGAGTTAACCTTAAAAAATTACCGGCGTGTCTTACCACCGTCTGATGGTACCACCAGCTCATTTTCGCAAGTGCTACTTGGCATACATGAATATGAAAATCAATTGCCAGTTTTTTTTTTTTTTTTTTTTTTTTTTTTTCTCGGCATGAGGCTAATCTTTTAGACTAAACATTACACTAAACAGACGCATTTCATTAGAGGATAGATCCGCCCATACAGTGATAACATGTCCACACCATAAAAAAGTTGCTATTATTATACATCTTGTTGAACAAAGACATTCTAAAGTCTGACATAGGAGTATATATCTGGGATTAGCAGATTTCCCCTTTGGAATGTTGGATTGTATATGTACTTTTACAGATGAACTGATATGGACGACCACGAGGCAAATCATTGTGAGGAGGAAAAAAGGAGAATTATCGCTCTCTATTGTTCATAGTTCCAAACTCTAGTTACTATAAACGTGGCGCAACATCAAACAAACATCCATGGATCTTACATAATCGGATTGCTCTTGTAGAGTTGCAAACCTGTCTGATATTATTATAGATTTTCTCATTTATTCTCGGTATAGAAGCAACCGGATACTGAGAAATCATTGCCATTGGTAACGTTGTGAGATATGTTTGCTGCGAAATTATAGCCATCATCTATAATGTACATGAATCAAGACGAGTGTAGCATTTGTTGGTTAGACAAGATCAATAATTGAGTCTGGTAGACCCCGATCATACATGGATCTGTATTACTACATTGGCCGTTCTCTCAGCATTTGGCTCGATCTTGTCATGCGTATAGAATATTTTTAAGGAGGAATGATAAAAAAAGACATTTGTTTATCACCACTACATCACTATTACAATCGGGTAAATGAATATTTTGTCGAAATACTGCTTTGATCTTGACTTTTGTGGCGTTAGCAGAATTTTTGATTGGTTGTATCAGAGTAATACACTTTGTAGCTGTAAGGTACGGGAAAACGTATATAAAATCTTGTCTATATAAATAAAGCCTTGATTCAATCAGAAATCAAATCTCTTTTCTTTCTCTAGTCATCATTCACATATTTTGCATACATGGAAACAGTGACATTCACTTCTGCATCATCTGAAAGCTTTCCAAAACGCATCAGATCAGCATCTGCCCGCTTATTTTCTCTCAATCACAACAATAGCAACAGCAATAGCAAACGTATTTCATTCATGTCAAATTCCGAAAGCACGACAAACATATTAAGTCCAACAAAATGGTTTCCACGCATGCGATGTCGCTCAGCTTCATCTGCTGCCTCATCAACGAGCTCTGTCGTATTTTCATCTTCATCCACAACTACAGCATCACATCATACCATCCTAGATCATTTATTCCACAACCATCACCACAACCACCACCACCACCACCAACGTCATTCTGCCACAGCAATGGATCAACATATTGATCATGTAAACAATAGTTTAATATCACTTGAAACAGTATCTTCCGAGCTGGAAGATTTGTACAGAGATGCGCGTGAGGAGGTTAGATAATGTTACATAGGAGGTTTACAATACAAATGCTAATTTATATACAAAATCTTAGATTGAATATGCTATTGAATCGCAAGGATCTATTTATTACGAAGGAGATAAAGCGACCGCTCATGCAGCTTTTGAGCTATGTGAGACAAAGTATGATACAGTGATGCAGCAATTTGGTGACACTACCAACGCTATCAAGTTTAGATTTCGCTGGGAGACGGATCTCCATCAACTCCGTTCCATGTTGAGCAACCTTCCACCTATTACTCAGTCCATTTATGAGTGAATTTTGAAGCATTTTGCTCATGTATCCCTGTACCATAGTTGTATTATAGTATATATTTATATTAGAAATTAGAAATTTGCATATGTATCATTGTAGAGGCAAAGCAAAAGCCTCGTTTTCTGTTATTCCCCTTACTTTGTCACCTCATTATCACCTCATTTTCCAAAGCATTCTGTATGACAGCCACCTGTACTACAAATAAACTACTCTTTTCATTCATTTATCGATAACATAGTTGTATTGTCATGTGGAGCTGATCATGTTCGATTGGCATATATGGTTTAATTCCGGGGGTTCGGCCTTGGCAGGAGAGAGAAACTTCCGGCCATTTTCATCCAGGAACAGAAAGGTATAGGCATGCTCATCATGATGGCGACAGCAGAATCCGATAAGCCCCGCTGATTACATAAAGAGAAGGTGCCCCTTTCCAGATTTCCGGGCCACCCTCATCTATATCACATTGCACTTGTACTCGCAACAATGTATTAGTATTGATTTATAATCAAGCGCCATCAAAAAAGGTAAATGACGAAAGTTTAGTCAGATTGAGGGCCTTGTGTTAGACATGTCAGATGCTATTTCGTCCATTTACTCTGACCCTTAGCTACGATTTTCAATCACTGAATTTGCATAATTATAGTAGCATAAATGGCTAGCTTGCAGAAAATAGTGTTGAGCATGTAATACGATCTCAATGTTGGGATCCAAATTGTCCCTAGTAACTTTTATACTTGGAAGGTATATTTGACATAGATGCTATACACGCTGAGTTGATTTTATTTAGAGAATGAAAAAAGCTTATTTCTTGTAGTCATAGGTGGAATCGAGACGGCTACGCAAATGTTGGCCAGCAGTGACAATGTGATCTGGGTCAGCGATAGTTTGATCAACGTATTTGGAGGGAGCAGATACTAAGGGGACGCTATCGGTAGGATGAACAAAGTAGGGCATTGAATAACGATCCAAGTGATTATGTTCAGGTAAGAAAGTGACTCTATGCTTTGTAGATTTGAACAAGCCATTGGTCCACATTTCCATCTGATCTCCTACATTGACAATGATGGCACCGGGAATAAGAGGAGCCGAGATCCATTCAGTTCTGCTAGCTTGCACTTCCAAACCAGGAACATCCTTTTGGAACAACAGGGTGATGGATCCATAATCAGAGTGAGCACCAGCACGAACAGGCTCCTGGTATTCAGCTTCACCACCGCGAGGATACTTGAGGAAGCGCAGGATCTCGGCAGATCCCTCGTAACTATGACCGTTCTTGAAGAACTCCTTACCTCCCTTGTCTTCAGGAATTTCCAAAGCAATGGCAAATGCTTCCAAGATTTGAAGTGCAGTGGCGTGGCAGTTCTGTTTCAATGTTTAGTATTAATACCAACCATCAAATGCGCCACAATGCATGAAATATTACGTACTCGTGAGAATGTCTCCAAGAAAGCTTCCTCTTTATCAAACACCTCAGGGAGAGGAGCAAATGGCTTGCCATGATCAAAGTTTCTAAAGTTGAACCCCCTTTGTAGATTCACACAAGTCAGAAATCCATGGCACTCGTATACAACAGATGTGTTACTTACTCTTTATGGTCACCTTGTCTTTGATGTTCGGGATCCAATCTATTGACCAGCGATAGAAAATATGAGGGGTATATCACACAAGTGCTGCTGTATGATACTTACGTTTCGCTATACAAGCTGCTGTAGCCATGATTCTCCTCTCCAATCATATACTTTTCCTTTTCCTCGCGAGGCAAATCAAAGAATTGCTTGCTCTGTTGCAATCTCTTAGCAATAGAACCGACATTGACCCATTGTGATGTACAAAACTTACCAATGCAAAAGCCTTGTCAATGTCTTGCTCGGAGAGGTCATGGTTAATCATGTAAAAGAAGCCAATGGACTTGCAAGCATCAAAGACTTCCTGAGCGACCTTCTTGGGGTTGGTCTTGAAGTCGGCAAAGTCAACGATAGGGATAGATTCAACGGCCATTGTGATGCAGAATTGTGTGTGTGTGTGTGTGTGTGTGTGTGCAAATAATAAGAGAGGAAAAAGGAGAGAGAGAAAGATAGCATGCTTTAAAAAACAGGTGCTTTATATTCGCATTTCGAGCTTGCAAAAGGCGGGGAACTGACCAATGAATTCGTCCCCAGACAAAAGATAGAAAGATGGAAGATGTATATCGAAATTTATGAGTAATAGAGATGACATTGATTTGCTATTCCTATAATTTGAATCATGTCTATTTCTTGATTTCTTTATTTATTTTATGATAAAGCTGTACATGTAATCATAAATCAAGCAGGGATTTATTGAGTGTGAATAGAAGCGGTGTAGGCGTATGTGTTTTGTGTGTTTGTGATGATGTCTGTATCATTGATCTAGAAAGGCATGGAAGTCTTTTGCTTGGCAAGTTCCTTCAATTTATCCTGCAATAAACACATGTCAATATCCATAGCGTCATACTATCCAGAACGGCAACACTCACCTCCTTCCAAGCTTGGATTGTTTGAGGCATCTTCTCTAGGTTACGTTGAATATTAGCTTGTCTTTCAGCACGCATACGTTCATGCTTCTCCAATTTGTTGGGCTTGTATTTAAGAGGCTTGTGAGGAGCAGGTGCAGCTAAGCCGATGGATGTAGGTTCGATGCCACATTGAAGACATGCTTTTCTTAAATCATTTTGAGTGCGCTTTGAAATTTGAGCTGGTCTCCAGAATGATTTTCCTTTCTCTGCATTGAAAACAAGTTGAGATTTGATATCTCCTTCAACAAGCTTGGCGCCGTTCAACTTGCTCAAGAATTTGAGTGAAAAATTACGATATGTTGCCATGTTTTGATGTATTGAATGGAAAAAAAGGCTAAACACATGGGGATCCCATCCCCCTTTCAGTCAGACAAAGAGCCTGTTGAAAGGTTTTACACTGTCACAAACCTCATCCGTCAAATTTACAAGGCCGAGGTTGGCATTAACAGAGACCAGAATATGCAAATGCTGGTATGATCCAAAGAAGGTATATAGCTAATGATGAGAACCATGTCTTACGGGACATGGGGGGGGGGGTTCATTCACAAATGATGTTCTTGTCAATTGTAGGTGATTGTTCGAAAAATCGCTATTGGGATGTGATTCAAAAACGAGCCATCACGGTCTATACAATTCCTCATGACTAAAATATGAGTAACTCGAGAAATTTTGCTAGAAGATATTCAAGGCATGTGCAGTGCTTCTTTTTCTCAATTACGATGGGGGAAAAGTGCCTTTTGTGTTATGTACATGTGGGGGGGGGCATTCAGCTAAGCATCAAAGATGTATATTTGACACTACATGTGGACACATCCGAGCAATTGCTATTATAATTTGCCTGCTTGGAGAGCAGCATCCGCATAATAATATCACTCATATAATCAACTCATGATGACAATACTTGCTCATAAAGCAAACATGTAGACAGGCATTTTCATGTCCATGATTCTCTGAATAGCTTGTAATGGCCAAATGTCGAACATCATACAATGTCCGCATGACAATCGCCGGACAACCACTCCTTAGAAGTGAGAGAGTTACAGTAGGCGGGGGAACAAAGGCAGAGGAGGAGGAGTGAGGATATTGGCAGAGAGCTGGGAGGAGCAACAAAGTAGAGAAGCTTACTAGATATTTTTTGTTTTTCCCTTCTCTTTGCATCCATCCATTAGTTCCGAGAGTAAGTTTAGTTTCCAAACAGCATCCATCCATCCTTTTTCCAGTCAGCAGATGCAGCATCGACGTTCAGAGAGGATACACACCAATACCTGGATCACCCAATGTACATGATAGTTCGACATCATTTCCCAGATGAGGACAGACACAGACACTGACAGTAGAGAAACGAGGGGTTTGGACACATTGGAAGAAGGATGGAGGACTGATATGACAGTAAAAGAACGCTCTGAAGCCTAACCATCATTCATTTCATAAAGTAAACAATGGTCACTCCTGTTGTCAAGCATAACATCGTCAAGAAGCGTACCGCTACCTTCAAGCGTCACCAATCTAACCGTTTCATGCGTGTTGGTGTAAGTATCATATACAAGATTTCAGTCAACAGCAGCAGCAGACTAAATATGATTTGGCATTGTATAGGAATCATGGAGAAAGCCCAAGGGTATTGATTGTAACATGCGTAGACGTTTCAAGGGTCAAGCCCCTATGCCCAAGATTGGTTACGGTTCTGCCAAGAAGACCCGTGATCTCTTGCCCAACGGTTTCCGCAAGTTCACCGTCTCCAACGTTCGTGAGCTCAACCTTTTGTTGATGCACAACCGTTCTTATGCTGCTGAGATTGCCCACAACGTTTCCTCCAAGAAGCGTGTTGCTCTCCTCGAACGTGCTGCTCAATTGAACGTCAAGGTTATCAACGCCGGTGCTCGTCTCAGATCTCAGGAGTAAATTTATAAACTTGTCTAGTTATTTCTCTCTTTTTTTTTTATGATTATTATCTCTGTCAATAACTAAAAAAAAAAAAGTATCAAGCAAGTTCCTGAAATCAACATTATTTCTAAAAAAAATATATACATATATACAGTTTTTTCAAAATATTCATTTAATTGGACATGAGGATGAGATGGAAGAATTTTGATAAAAGTACAAATAACGAGAAGGAGGAGGGGGAGATCAAGATACAATGTCGTCGTTGTCAGATAAAACGAGATTCTCCACTATAATGAACAAGTGTGTGTTAGGGAGAGAGCCAGAAGATGACAAGAGAAAAAAAAAAAAAGGAGGGAGGACACAAGAAACATCTTGTTGCCATTTACTTACAATGTACATGCGAGATATCATCAACTTTGTCTATAGTGAAATCTTTTTATACACAGAAAATGAGTGAGTTGTGTGTGTGTGTTTAGCAAGGACAATGACACTTACTAGCTGAGGATGAAGGTATATTACGAGTGTTGTTCTCGATTTGTTGGCTTTTCAGCATTTGAACAACCTGTTTGGAAAACGTACATTAATTAAAGACATAAACACACACACGCGAGTAAACTATACCTCATCGGTATCAATCGCCACATTAGCATTTAAATCAGCATACGACCGACATAAAGGACAATTGAATCCGGGATAATTCTGCAATAAAGGATAACAGCATTTAAAATGAAATGAGTGTGAACAGGGAGCAACAAATAACGCTTGAAATGGTGCAATAGCGTACAAGCAGATGCAGCATTCATCCACCGTATCAGGCCCATTTGCTGCGTTGGATATGTTTCTCAGCGATTTGAAGGAATTCAATCTACAAAATCAGGTTATCAGTCCATTAGGTCAAACTTCCATGTTGTTCTGCTCCATACCCAAATGCTGATGGGCTTTTGCCAAACGCAGGTTGGTTGATCTCTATCTTCATCTTGACGCAACGGTAGATTTCTTCAACGCCGCCTTGATAATCAACACCCAACTGAATAATGTCCCCATTGTGTAGTTGGTAAGGCTTTGATTCATGACTAGGTGGGCTAAGCCTTGCTCTGTTGACAAAGGTACCAGAAGAAGACTTGGTGTCTTTAATGTAAAACTATTGTTGTGTCAGTTATCTTGTATTTTACGTAACGCTGCGATTGTGTAATTACTTTATCATTCTCAACCCAAATCTCAGCATGTCCTCTACTGACTACTTTGCTTTTGAATGTGATCCGATCCATATTGAAGAATCTATCGGTAAATCTACCAATCTTCAAGACAGTATTGCTCAGTAAATCACGCTCTATAATATCAAACACAAGCGAATGTGAGGTATCGAGGTGTGGCACAATGCGAAGATGATGTTTCTTAAAAGACATGGGAATAGGTGAAATCAAACAAAGAATAATAAAAGAGAAAGAGAGAAAAAGAAACAAGGAAAGAACGAGAAGCTCCCTTTATGTACGCCCCCCTCTTCCCCTTTATCTTGAACGACTCCTCTTTGTTGTAGACGCTGTTGTTGTCAATTTGCGTCATTTTTCTCAAATGGAATCATGAGGCATTAAAAATTTTAAATAGGTCACTCCACCTAATCCAATGTCCCATGCGCTCATCACTGCCTTTTACTGCTCTTTTAACCTTTGCTCACACGGGTCTATTGGTAAGTTTGACATTGCATGAGTGGCAAAAAGAGAAAAGAGTATGTATAAGGTTCTTGATTGTAATATGTCGTGTCATGCATGAAATTATTTATAACTTTACAAAACATGTGCCTTGGATCAACGAGCCATTCTGATTTGTGCAGATCAACAATGAGCCCATTTTTCAACTAATCAAACGATTTAATAGAATGAGAATATAGATTCCCACAATGAATACATTGAATAGATACAAGAAAGTAACGTTCCAATTAATCTTTCAAGGACGAACCATCAGATCATAATAACAATAATTTCAAAATCGCTATGATGGTTCATTGATAACTGCGATTCACATTTACTTACTATATTTGGACATTTATTTTTTTTGGTACCTGAATTTTTTTATCGGCTTTCTCAGATCTCTATTACGGTTACTATGCACGGATGTTATGCAGAGATAATGTGAAAATCCATATAAATAGCCTATCCTATCGGCTGCTAAGGTACGTGAGCGTACTTCACTTGGCAGAGCCATTGTGATTGGTTACAGTTTTCCGTTTGCTGGTCGCTTTGATCATATTGTCGCGGAAATATGTAGTAGCTTCTCTTCGCTGCATGTTTGAAAAAAACATAAAGTCTAAACGTAATCTACAGAGATCAACAGGACATTGAATAAAATTGTTCAACTATAACGACCATCCGCATAGAAGCCTAACCTCTGATCAATTCATTGGGTGTCTCGAAAACTAGGAGAGGTGGTCTAAAGAGCTGGCTGTGTTCTATACCAATCAGATCTTGATAAAGTACTCTTTTATAGAATCGATATTAAGCATTTAGGAAGCAAAAATGCCGTGCAATGTGATATTCTGGATTTTGAAGGTGGAAATGTTTCTGCAGCTATTGAAAGCATAGTGTCCTACTATTACAACCTAAATTTTAGCACTTTAAACCTTCCGGATCACGCTTCAACCCTTTATGAGCTACTTGTGAGCGTTGATTTGACTCTTCTACTATGCCCCAGGTTTGTATCAGTGAAATCAATACATATACAGGCCGCTCAGCGTACTTGCATTACCACGTAATACTCATTACTATGCAAATCACAGCCAAATTAAGATGCGTTTGAGCAGTGATTTCTCGTGTTAGAAGCTGTTTTAGACCACCGGAATAGCTCCAAATAGTTGTCCTCAGCAAGCACGAACTCTTTGACACCTTTGCTCAACTTTTTTTGGGATTGTCGAAAATCGACTCCAAACCATGAGGTATCCCTCATGGTTTT
The DNA here is from genome assembly GCF_035048745.1 of Mucor velutinosus. Taxonomy (NCBI): domain Eukaryota; kingdom Fungi; phylum Mucoromycota; class Mucoromycetes; order Mucorales; family Mucoraceae; genus Mucor; species Mucor velutinosus. The sequence goes on along the minus strand of NW_027041905.1, from coordinate 517,803 downwards.
GAACAAAAATCAAACAATCGCCTTTTTGGCCCCAAAGATGAAGACTTTTGTTATGGTACGTATTATATCAAAATGATTCTCTCGATTCAAAACAACCTCTGAAACTTTGTCTCTGAAACTTTTGTATACAAAATCTCAACATTTTGGCTAAAAACCTCATTTCATGTTTTCTGATTTTTTTCAATGAGCTTAGTCAAAACTCTTTCTGTAATTAGTACCATCGGATGCGCATTGAACAGTACTCCAGAAAACCTTAAGCGAGTAGAGGACTATCATGACACGTTACATAGTCGAATCTCGCAAAATAGGTCGAATTAGGTCCTAAAAGTTCGAAAATGAACAAATCAGGACAAAATGTCGAGAGCGGAGATTCAACCGGCTTGAGGCGGCTTGCTGGCACAGGTAATGATGAAAGCAGGGAATTGATGCTATTATAAAGCTAAAGGCGGTTTTGGCGCACTGTATAGAATCCAGGACCTTGCTGCTTATAACTAAGCTGACTATTACGAGGGGCGTGTTTGAGACGAGGCCGTTTATATAATTAAGCTGAATAAACTTTAGTGCACTCTTGAATGCAAATGGTTATATCACTTTGTAGTTACTGATAAATGCTGCCAAAGCTGAAACTCATTGAATAGGTGCGACGGGCCTATCAATCAATATGTTTATGTGTAATGTGCGATTAAGGACGCTCAATTTCGTTGTCATGAAAGGTGAATAGACGGACGCTTGAAAGTATATATATGGCTCTCTTGATATGTATAGCAACTCTTCAAGGGTCCCAACAATGAGCTGAAACGACGAACGGATAATAATTGCCAAGGATCAGGTACTCACATCATGTGTTTATGCGAGTGATTAGTGCTTGTGCGTCCAACAATGCTTGTAATGATTGGAGAAGCTTAATTCCCGCATTGCTTACGCGACCAGCATTTAAAACCAAACTTTGAACGCAAGCTGTCTCTCCATCTCTTTTTCTTTCATACTTAGTAACTATCCCAAGAAACAAAAACTGCCATGGAAGATCATTCAGGACACGATATGCCTATGCCAGCTACATGCAAGATGAATGCAAGTACTCGTGATTCATCTTGGTGAAAGATAGTAGAGTAACATGTTATATAGATGCTGTTCAACTGGCAAGTAGAGAATACCTGTGTCGTATTCAGGTGGTGGCACATTTCAGGCCCCATTAGTATGATTTTATCGTGCATTGCCATCTTCTTGATAGCTGCTGGCTATGAATGGATTCGAGCTTACTCCAAAGTCATTGAAGACAGATGGAAAGAAGCCGAGGTTTTGCTCGAGAGAAATGGCCAAATTGGTCATGATGACGATGAAGAAGAGCAAGAACATGGCGTAGGACAACAGCGCTCGCTTGTCCATGCTTACCAGCAACACACAAGGTAAAATACATGCAGATGATTGGCATTTTATTCGATGGATAGCATTTAATTGCATGCATGATAGACTTTCAAAGCAGAGAGAATTTGTTCGATCAAGTATATATGCGGGACTAGTTGCCATTAGTTTTTGGTTGATGCTGGTCTTTATGACATACAATGGATATCTCATGATTGCCACTGTCTTGGGAGCAGGATTTGGACATTTTATTTTTGGGGATGGTAGATTAACTGGCGATAAATCTATTCAGTGTCACTAGCAGAGTGGGTGGAATGCGTATGACGTTGTCTGACACGAGAAGCGATAGTAGAGTCCTCGTCATTCAAATATTCTGCCTTCAATTTTGCTAAAACTTCCTCTGCGTCCTCTTCTTCAATCTCCTTTTCATCCTCCTCATCTACCTTGTTCTCATTGTGTGCCATTCCTTCAGCTTTTCGTTCAGTGCTTTGGGGTGTTCTCTCTTGGTCTGTCTGCTTGTGTTGTGGTTGTTGCTCTTGTTGAGGGATAACCATTTGCTTTGACTTGCGAGATGGATTGAATTGCTTGCACACAGGACAAATGTATTCTAAATTCACAAATCACATCAATAAAGGGTTATTCCCCTCCCTCCCCCCTCCCTCCTTTTCGTTCCATTCATCCAAACACTTACGAATAGTATCAAATTCCTCTTTTAAAACCAATCCATTATGATGGTAGCAATGGTTACAGATCAAGGCGTATTTTGTTTCAGGTCCAGCATCACCAACCAAGGCATCCACAATTTTATCGTACCACTGAGGCTCAGAGCGAGCTGGTGGTAAAATAGGCTGTTGTTGTTGTTGTTGATTTTGTTGTTGTTGACCGAATGATGGTAATGGCTGACCAGGTACGGGACCTGCATTGGGGAATCGTTGAGGTTGTTGAAGGTGTCTAGGTGGCATTGAAACTGGCTTTCTTTGCTGTTGCTGTTGCTGCTGTTGCAATCTTTGCTGTTCCTCCTTTTTCTTCTTCATCAATGCATCGTCGTATCGTTCTAATAAGGATTGTGTGGTATAGTAGCTCGTTTTTTTCTTCAAATCTTCCAACTTGTCCTTTTGCTCTTTGCGAAGTTTGGCCAAATTGGTCTCCTCCTTCTTTTGTCTTTGATCATACCACCACACCAATAGCTTTCTTACATGGTAAATTCTACAAGGGAAGATGAAAAATTATAAGCATTATGACGTCCGTATTACCATTGTTAGTTTGCTTTTTTTTAAAAAAAAAAACCTTACCCTACTGGCATTAACACGACAGGCGTTGTGGCCAATGCAATATCTTGAGTAGTGCTTTCACGATTGGCAAACTGAAAGAAGAGATAAAAGGCACATAGAATCCAAATAACAAGCGAGTAGATTATCCACATGAAACTCGCTTTTCTTTGTTTGATTTTAATCTCGGACAATCGCCCTTCTACTTTCTGAATGTCGATGTCGAGTTTGCTGAGAACTTGTTCATAGTCCTTTGAATCACTCTGCCATACTTGATATAAGTATCACAATCCCATCTCTGCTAGACGTAACCTTACCTTTTCTCTCGAGAATAATATACCCATGATGTATGCTTTAAAGATGGGAGAGAAGAAAAGAAAAAAGAAGCCAAAGAAAATGAAATACAAAGTAAAATTATTAAACAAAATCCCCCCTTGACACGTGGTTCGTAGCAAGAGGAAAAATAGTGCTGCTATCCCCTTTGCTTCAGCTGCTTAAATTTATTTGGGACAAACGGTTTCAATCTTATTCACATGTTTATTACAATCTCTTTTTATTATTTATTTATATGCAAAAGTATATTAAGATGAAGGTGGTGGTGGTGGTGGTGCAGCTAATGGTGCTCCTCCTCCACCGGGAGGAGGTGGTCCACCGGGAAACATGCCAGGCCTTTGCATTGGTAAAGATCCTGGTGGGCCCATCATAGGCGGTGGTCTGAACCCTGGTGGAGGCATGAAGCCAGGTGGTGGTGGTGGAGGAAATCCAGGTCTAGCCATCATATGAGGTGGAGGTGGGAAACCTCCAGGAGGGACTAAAGGGAGAGGGATTTAGTCATTTGGTTCAGTTCTAATCTACAGAGCATCATGCTTACATTGTCCATAAGGAGGTTGGGGGTAGCCAGCGTATTGTGCAGGCAAGACTATAAACAAATCAGTCAGCAAACTAGCATGTCAAAAGTATACAAGCCAACATGTATTTACCTGCTTCTGCTACATCATATGCTCTTGTAATTTCATCAATGATGGCCTGTGCTTTGTCATGACTGATCTCTATACAAGATGTTAGGTCATTCAGGCCATTTGGCAGGCTCTCTTCTTACCAGCATAGTAATTTCTAACGTTTAAAATGTGATTTTTTCCTGCATTGTGAGCCTTTCTAACAGAAGCTACAATTATAACGACGTGTTTAGTAACATTTCAACATTTAGATGACACTACACTACTTACAACTATCGTGCGTCAAGAAAATGTCGCAATATTCTATCAGATAGCAAGCATTCAGTCAGCAAGTATTCCTAAATGTCCTTTTTGTTCACACTTACCACAGTAATATTTTGGCATATTCGTCTACAAATGAGTTCAACAAGGGAAACATCCACATTTCTAATTGAAAATAATTTCAATGGCCATAGATTTTTTGTGACGCCTGATCACACACCTTCCACACCACCTCATCTGTTTACAAACACACCCAAATGTCAGTATCCATTGGTCCAAGCAGAAAATCTCTGCTGGCTCTTCATTTCATGTCTGTTTCCTAGCAATAAAGATTATGCGCACCATCGACTTGAGCGATAAGATCCCGGGACTAGTCCTGATAGAAGATGCAGTTACTATATCAGAAGAAGCAGGCCTGATTGAGTCTGTGAATAAAGAGACATGGTCGGGTTTAGGCATTGGGTAGGTTTGCTGTTTTAGTTCTCGAGATGTTCAGTCTAGTTGACAGCAAAAAAATTAGCCCAAATCCTGAATTGAAAAGACGCACACAACAATATGGACATTTATTTAGCTATCGCTATAGGTAAGTAGATGAAGGATGATACTGTCAAGGCAGCCATTGATATTTTGAATACAAGAAAGGTACTGGAAGAATATGGCCCCTTACCTGACTTTACCGACTTTTTGGTTGATCGTATCATGGAAAACAAATGGATGCCTCATAGGCCCAATCACTTGCTTGTGAATGAATATAACCCAGGACAAGGCATTATGCCACATGTAGGTAAATGCCAAAGGAAATAATTTAGTATTCATGAATACAAGACTGATCTTACCTTGCTGTTGACAGACGCTCCTGCTCTATTTGGGCCTGCCATTTTGTCGCTCTCTCTACTATCAGAATGCATCATGAAATTCACCTGTGATAACCAGAACATTGATATCATACTTCGTAAGCACCAGAAACATAGCATTTTTGCACAAAATGTTTGCTAACACGCTCATGCTAGCTCGCCGATCTTTGGCAATTTTGACAGGTGATGCAAGATACAAGTTTAAGCATGGAATTTCAAAGGATCTGATAGAGACAACCGATTCTGGCATTGTTATTGAAAGAGACAAGCGTATCTCTTTTACATTCAGAGAAATTATCGCTTGGGAGGTTGCTGAAAATGCAACCTGTGCTGGCAACAAACAATAGCTATAGATTTGCACATCCTTCATCATTGTATACCTATCAATGCACGCAAAATAAAGAGCAGTTTTTCATGTACTGCAATGTGCATTCTTGTGATGGCCATGAGAAATAAAATTGAGTATATAGTGCAGCTCCTCATGCCATACACTTGAAATTAGAATAGTTTTCAAGCTATTTGATCTCCTTAAGTCTTTCTGAAAGTCGAAACTTTTGCAACATTCAAAGACACATAAGAAGGCATTTAGGTCAGCCAACAACAAGCCGCCACCAAAATCAATTCAAAACTCAGCTTATTTTTTTCTGTTCAAGACTGGACGGATTGTGTCTATTTTCGACTTCTTTAATTTATTTTGTGATATTCGACTATATGAAATGTGGTTTTCAGACGATGCATCCTAATACATTCTTGGAACATTTTTCAAGGCGCTTCCAATGGTGCTAATTGTAATAGGTGTTTTGAATGAACCTAGTGAGCAATTCTAAAAAAAATACGAAATAAGGTTTTCGGCCAAAATGTCAAAATTTGGCATATAAAGACCTCATGAAAGTGGTTTCAGAGGTTACTTTGGATCGAGAGAAACATTTTGATTTGATATACACCATAGTAAAAGTCTTCATTTTTGGTGTCAAAAACGCGATCGTTTGATTTTCGTAAAAAACCATGAGGTACCCCTCATGCTTTTTGGCCGATTTTTGGCCATGTTTTTTTTTGGCCCAAAACGTTGAGCAAAGATGTCAAAAAGTTACTGCTACTCGAGTACAATTGTTTGGCATCATTCCGGTGGCTCATAAAGGCCTACATGTCAAAATATCAAGGCTTGAAAACTGTCAAATTTGGTTATGTATTGCTTTATGGCTTTTATTTACACGGCATGAATCACATCTTTAGTAGCTGAAGTCTTCTGGAAGGGCAGTTCTGCAGTCTGTACAATTTTTAACTCGAACAGGAGGTATATTGATTTCGGTATAGCTGATTCATGCAAATTTTGATGCGATATGTTGCTGGTAAGCTTATTAATAACAATGGAAATGAAAAACCGGATTTGCTGCTTGAATACTACGGTTTTACACCTTTGCTTGGCTACGGTAAAACCCACTCAGACTAATATTACCAAATGCTAAATTATTAGATGCAATCATATATATATATATATATATATAGTCAAGATATTCTTTGGCATTTATTGTGTGTATACATATATAGAGGCCATATAAAATATAGATATTTAAAATCCAAATGCAGGCGAACCATTTGATACACTATTGTCATCGTCATCATCCTCAGAATCAGACACTTCACCATCTTCCATATCTTCATCTTCATCGCCATCTTCATCCACAGTGCTAGATGGCGTGCTCTTTTCGGATGGAGTCATTGCAGTCGTGGGTGTGGATGAAGCTGTATGGTTATGATGGTTGGTATAAGCAAAAGTAGATGAAGATGAAGAAGTAGCTTGTTGATGCTGATGAGGATGGTGTTGTGGGGGGTATTTAAAACCTTGTGGTTTGACAGGTGTGTGTGCTACTACAGGATGGTGATGGCGGCTAAGATGGTGTTGCTGGTGCTTTTGCTGTTGCTGTTGCAACTGACGCTGCTGCTGCTGCTGTTGTTGTTGTAATTGCATCTGTTGTTGCATGCGCTGTTGCTCTTGTAGTTGTTTTTGTTGCTGCTGCTGTTGGTACAGTTGATAACGAGCACGCTTTTGTCTAATTTCCTCTTGTTCTTCCTCATCCTCCTCATCCTCGTAGTCGTCTTCGTCGCTAGTGGTAGCTACATCACTAAGGTATCTACGGTTGGCTACGTGAGGTGGAGGAGCAATGGCTGCTGCAATCTCGGGTGGAATAGTTTTACCGCCTGTTTTAGATGGACGGTAACCAGATTGTGATGAGGATGAGGATGGTGGTAACAGTGGAGTAGCAGTGGGAGGAAGAGGAACTTCTGCTGGATGCGGTGTGGTATTAGCCGTCGTTGTGGAGGAGGAAGGCTCTTCCGTAGTAGTGTTGCTAGGGGCAGGCGATTTGCGCTTGCGACTACGAATTTGTCGTTTCTGAGGTTTGGGCTTGAGAATCAACTCGCACAAGGCATCGATACGTCTTGCAATTACTAGCTCTTTAGGCCATGAGATGCGGCTCAAGATGTTGGGAATGGATTCTGATTCAGCCTCTTCGGGGTCGACACCTGCCATGGCATCCTTGACGACTTGATGGAAGGGCAATTCTTGATCTGTCACCATGAGATCATGTCTACCAATACCATGCTTGCAAATGCCGTGCAACAAGGCTCTATCATGCAAAGGCACCTCCCACCAGCTATACACACGCATAAAGAAAATCAGTGTCCCATTCAAAAGCACTTTCATCAACTACTTACGTTGGTAAACCTGAAGTCTTTCTAGCTCTTTCCAACGAATTTTCAAACTCGGGGTCAACCACTACTAACTCACGAATCTTTTTCATCTGATCCACACGCTTCAGGGCACGTCTCGCTTTGTCATAAGGAATCTGATCTGCCAACTCCACTTCCTCTGCTGTAGCCCCACCAGCTTCTTCACTGGATTCTCGGCTCTTTTGATCCTCGTCCTCTGTCTTTTGCTGCTGTCTCTTCATGACCTCCTTGCAAGCTGCTATAAATTTGACATAGTAAGCATCCAGCGAGGCATCGGTGCGTTTCTCCAAGCCTGAAATTTCTCTAAATCTATCCCATTTAATGTTTGGATCGCCAGCTACCGTTTCCACACCAAAAGAGAGGATCGTGCGCAGAAAATCACTGCGGTTCTTTTTTTGCCATCGATTACCAGAATCACCTGCTCTTGAGCGTTGACGCGATGAGCGACTAGATCCACCCGCTCCTCCTCCTCCAGTAACAGCAGCAGGGGATTCTCCTTCAACAGAGCCGTCTGCAAGAGCACGACGCCTCTTTTCAAGGCCTTGTTCACGTAGAAAGGCGGCAATGATACGACGAAGACGCATACCAATATCTGCTTTGGATGGCCATACATACACGGTGGCATCTGCGTCAGAAAAGCCTCCAAAATCAGATCCATCGTCTTGATGCTTGTCCTGTTCATCGTCGTCTTCTTGCAGTGTCCCAGCTTTACTATCGTCATACTTTTTACCAAAAAAGCAAAACTCCTTGTCTTTACGCATCGTTAGATACTGTTGGTAGCCATGTTTGCAGATACCAAGCAACAGGTCACGGTCCTCCGATTCGCCCCACCAGTCGCACGGCAGCGAGCCTGTCACCTTGGGAATAGGCAATCGCTTGGCCTCCTCCCAGTCTTTGGGCACGATACGGTCTCTGACCATGTGCAGCATTTGAATACGAAGCAAAAAGTTGCGGCCCTTTCTCTCAATGTGTTCAATGTAGTCTTGAGGTGCTTCGATCAAAAAGGATTTAAATTCTGCAGTTTGTCTCTTGTTGGCTCCAATGTAAGGCACGTTTTCGTCGCGTGATTCATCGTCTGCTTCACTCTGCAAGATAGTTTCAATGTCTTGAATCAGCTTACGGTCTTCTTCCGAGTTGACTTCAATGACATGCTTCACTTTACGCATCAAACACTTGGTGGCAGCCTTGAGATCCTTCTCCGTGCGACGAGGGAAATGCGCTTGCATCTGCTTCCAGGGACCGTAACCGTAGATCATAAGCTTGCGTTCATATTTGGTCTTTTCAGACAGTGTCCAGGGTCGAATGGCATCTCGTTTCCTGTTCCTTTCCGTCTCATCTTCATACGCATCCGAGTCATCTGCATTATCGGCGGACTCATAAGCACCGTCTACAGAACGAATACCGAATCGCTGGACTTGACGACGACGACGTGGCTCATAGACAATCAGTTCATTTTCATCTTGCACATCATTGACATCTAAATTGGCCTTGGTGGCCCATTTCTCCCAGAAATCAGGATCATCCAATTCGACATCTTGACCCGCGGAAGACGAGAAGGTGGCCTTGGAGAAAATACTGCCCTTTTCATTTCCCTCATGCCGAATCACAGTAGTGCGTCTTTCCAAAATCTGATCAATGTCTTCCTCGCAAAACTGCTTGCTCTCCTCATCGTCCATGACAGCACCATAAGCACCCTTCTTTAGCAGATCTTCAATCTCCCTTCTGTTCAGTTCGTTTTTGGAGATGTGTGCCGATTCTTCGTCAGGGCTGGGCGTGTTGTTGCTGGCACCGTTGTTCATGCGCTGCATTACGGCTTTGTCCAGGCCCAACTTCATACCAGCGCGATCAAACATGTCCTTTTCGTACGTGTTGCGACAGATCAAGCGATATACTTGCACGGGTTTGGTTTGTCCAATGCGGTGACAACGCGCTTGTGCTTGTAGATCATTTTGAGGGTTCCAATCACTGTCAAAGATAATACAGGTGTCTGCTGCTGTCAAGTTGATGCCCACACCACCTGCTCGCGTACACAGGAGAAACACAAACGATTGGTTGATGGGCAAGGTGGAGAAACGATCAATAGAGGCCTGCCTTTGCTCACCGGGAATACTGCCGTCAATGCGTTCGTGTGGGTATTGGCGCCCACGAAGATAATCAGACAAAATATCGAGACAACTATGAGGTAAAGCGCGCGCATCAGATATACTGTCCTACTCTTCTTTCTCTCTCTCTCATCACGTTACCTTGTAAATTGAGAAAAGATCAAAACCTTGTGGTTGCCTTCAAACAACTTGCGCAGCAGCTTGTCAATTAACACTAGTTTACCTGAAGAATCAATCAAGCACTTGAACTGATCTTGAATGTTTCTAGCACCACTGTCGTTGACAATCATCTCTTCAGCACCGTCTAATAAATAGGGGTGGATGCAGCACTTTCGCAACTGCATCACGATGTTACGTAGCTGAGGCATCTCCTTGTTGGCTGTTTTTAAAAGTGTTATTTATCTTTTCAGGCCACAACTTCTAGGTGCAACTTACACTTGGCTCCTTTGCGAAGAAAGCTGAAATTCTTCTCCAAAATAGCACGATACCATTTCTTTTGAGAGTTGGTTAATTCTACTTCAATGACAGTTTCTTCCTTGACGGGGATGCTCTTTTCCACATCTTCCTTGAAACGACGCAACATGATGGGCTTCAACAGAGCTTGAAGTTTCTCTACCTCTGCTGCTGTTTGCAAGTTGCCGTATTCTGCAAAGAAGGCTCTCTCATTGTTAAAGACTTCGGGCTGCATGAAATTCAAAAGACTGTAGAGCTCGTCTAGATTGTTTTGCAGTGGTGTTCCAGTCAGCAGCAGTTTGTGATCAATCGAAAATGTCTTGAGGATCTCTCCTACTTTGGATTGCTTTCAAAGGTGTACTTGTTAGTAGCGTGTTCCATTAGATGGAGGAAAAGACTCACTTTGTTTTTCAAACGATGCGCCTCATCAAATACAGCACATTTCCATGGAATATCCTTGATATGAGGTGATCCCGCAGACGCCATTTCATACGTAGTAATAAGCACATCGAACTTGTATCGATTGGGAATACGCTTGCTTTGCACATCCTTGTAGTAAAACTCGGTTTCCACAATTAAATCACGGGCAAACGTGTTTCCACGGTAATCGATGACATTCAGGTCGGTCCAAGCGCGCACAGCTCTCTCCCAGTGCGGAATCGCTAATACATACGATCAATCACTAGACACTCTCTGGTCGCTAAACATGCAACTTACTGGATAATGGTGCCACAATCAAAAAGGGTCCTCTGACATTCAATTTGTAATACACATCATTCAAAAAGGTGACCGACTGCACTGTTTTACCAAGACCCATTTCATCAGCCAAAATACACGAACGATAGTTGTAGTAGCAAAATCGAATCCAGTTGAGGCCCTCCAGTTGATACGGTCTTAATTCATTGCCAAATTTATACTTGGCACCCGCTTCATATTTGACAAATTGCGTGTAGTCAGGTCGTCTGGGTGGATTGGGTAGCTTTTCCTGAGGAATAATGCGGTTTTTTTGGTATTCGGCAATTTTGGACGTGTCCATCTAAACGTGTATGTGTAAGCGTATGTATATCATTGCACATTACCCCCACTTGCTTTTACCTGCTGTACATCCTCTTCACTCTCCCACGTACAAGCATCATAGAGCTGTCCATTCCATTTCACCAAATAATAGATACTAGGCTCTCCTGTCACGGGATCCACCAACTCGCCTTCATCAATCACACGATCCACCTTCAGATACTCGTTGAAATCCTCACCACGTTGTCCTTCTTGATTCCACTTGGTGAGAAACTTTTTGACACGGTGTTTACCCAAATGCTCAGCTTCGATCTTTTCCTTGGGCACCCACTCAACATGGCGATAGCTTGAATGCTGCAAGAATTCGATGTGTGTGTGTGTATGTGTGTGTGTGTTAATCCGTAAGTGGTGTGTTATTGTGATCCTTCAATTTTTGTTTTCTTTACCTTATATTTCACTAAAAGCTCAGGTTGGCCATTGACAGGACTCAATCGATAATCCAACATCTTTTCAAATATCTTGGTGGGCATAGGCACCATGACAGGAGGTGCTTCAGCCAAGGGAGCTGCTGGCAGATGGGCAGCAGCTGCCGATTTCGATTTGCTGGTTGATGGTCCATTGGGATTGATGTCGAAATCACTGTCATCCGATTGCTCGGCCACTTCGTCCATCTCGTCGTCGGCTCCCAATACATCGTCTAGATTGTCATCTTCGTCGGATGATTCCTCATACTTGACCTTTCTTTTCGTAGTGGCTCTATTGGATCGTTTGGGTGCAGCAGCAGCAGCACTCGTAGACTTGGAAGAGGGAATAGGCGAGTGCTGCTGAGGTTGCTGTTGGAACATGATTTGCTGTTGATAAGGTTGTTGTGGGCGATATTGTTGAGATGGTTGCTTTATTTGATGATGTACATGACGTTGCTGTTGTTGGTGGTGCTGTAGTGGTGGTGGTGGCAGAGAGGCCTGTTGACGAGGAGCGTTACCATGAGGCATTTGCTGCTGTTGTTGTTGTTGTTGTTGTTGTTGTTGTTGTTGCTGTCTTTGCTGTTGCTGCTGTTGCATTTGTCTCTGTTGCAACTGTTGATGTTGTTGTTGCTGCTGTCTTTGTTGCTGCTGCAATTGCATCTGTTGTTGTCTCTGTAACATCAACTGCTGTTGCTGCTGCTGCTGCTGCTGCTGCTGCTGTTGCAATTGCTTTTGATACTGCACATTGGGATCCATATGTTGCATATTGTTACCATACTGCGACTGAGGTTGGGCTTGAGGTTGAGCAGAAGATATTTGAGCTTGTTGATGCATATAAGTAGGTGAGAAATTCTGCAATTGATTGGCCATGGCATACATTCGAGATGGTTGATTGGGACCAGAGATTGGGACCCCGTCAAAACTGCCCTGAAGCTGTTGTTGAGCAGCAGCAGCGGCAGCAGCAGCGGCAACAGCGGAAGAATGATAAGAGTATGACTCTTGTTGCTGTGGTGGTGGTGGTGGTGGCTGTGGTTGTGGTTGATTAAAGTGCATTAAATTCACAAACTGCTGCTGACTAGGCTGTGGTTGTTGTTGAGATTGCGGTATAAAATGGCTGGGATACTGTGGACTATTGCCATAGAAAGCAGTATTTGCAGCTGTAGCAGTAGTAAAATCAATACCATCAGATGGAGTATCTACAAAAAGTTGCTGATTAAAATCTGCTGTGCCATTTGTTCCCAAGTAATCAGAGAACAAATCATCCTGATCAAGTCCAATGCCTGGATGATGCGAGTGATACGGTTGACCCATCACAATACCAGCGGTTGGTTGTTGTGAATGTTGTTGTTGCTGCTGTTGCGAATGATGTCCCTGATGTGCCATCTCGTTGCTTCTAGTGGGTTGCAAAGTTGTGTTGGATGTACATACGCGCGTAACTTGTTTCACAGGTTCATACTTACGAATTGAAGGAGAGCAGGGATGGGCAAATGTATACAAGAAACTATGCAAAAGCAATGAACCTAATTCTTTGTCACTAGTAGTAGAAGCTTTCTTTTCTCTCTTTTGGTTTTTCCCTTGTTCTACTAAGGTGAAGCGAGAGAGAGAGAGAGAGAGAGAGAGAGAGAGAGAGATTGAGGTTTCCCTTGAAGGTTTTCTGCTGTTTGGCTTGCTTGATTTGATAAGAACCGGGTTTCTTTTTGTTCTACCTTGATTTTTCAGTGAGTATTCAATACAAAAACAAACGAAAAAAGATGGCCAAGGAGTAGAGAAAACAACTGGAAAAAAAAGCGAAAGAAAAGAGAGAACGAATATTTTTAAATTCTCTTTCACTCTAATAACCCACCCACTTTTTTGCTGCCTATACAATACAAATCCTTTCAACATTCAAATAAATGTAAGCCAATCAAAGATGACAGTCCAAAACATAGGTTTCAAATCATGAATAATCAGACTGGATGAATGAATTGATGATCAATTATGAGTATGCGTAGTGTTATGCCTGATGAACTCAAGATATCAAGAAAGACAGAGACGGGCTCTCTATAGAAAGCATCTCGCTTGAAAGGCGTTGGAACCTCTGCATGCTACATAGCAATGGCTCTTTCGTTCCACATGTGTGCTGGCATTGCTTTCGAAGAGATGTTATGTACGGTCCATGCCGAGGCCTCTAAAAGCTCAAGTTTACATGTTGATATAACTATGGTCTAATCAGCTCAACCACAGCACCTTGTATAGTAAAAGTGTATAGAAATGGTAACCCATGATTCTCTTCCTCATGAATAAAGTAACTGGATGATGCGTGGGATGTTGAAGGAGTCACTCTTGTTCATCCTAGATTTTCCATACTGGATATCAACTGCATTGCCTGGGAACTTTATTCTATATTTTGAATACGGTGTGCATTGCTGAATGAGAACAATGAATACCGAAATTATTGCTTGCTTCTTACATGCCCTGAATACATTACGCTTCGAATGGCTATGATGCTGTTGTCCGTCTTTCTCCCAAATGCTGTCCCTGGCATCATCAGTAAGATCTCGTGGCCAACATGTTTTTAACTTTTCATGATCTGCAACACCTTCTTTGCCGAGATATGCATATAGCATGATGTTTGACAAAGGGTTACAATGTGGCCCTGAAGATTGAAATCAATTTTTGTGGGACATTTTCATTATACTAGCAGCATTGAATTCCCGCTGTATCCTCTCGATTTAGCGGCAAATCCTAATGAGCTTTTAAACACCTTAAACATAGCATAATGTACCAAGATACGATAACAAACCTCGATGCCCTGCTCATTGTATATACAGCTTACTATATGCATGTCCTTATACAGCGATTTTTTTGCTGTGTGTTTTCAAATGTCATTGTGACCTACCTCATGCGATGAATTTTCGCCTTCCCGGAAGTACTGTAATCTATCGGGAGCATTCTAGTCGTTTCCTTGTTAGCACGAAATTGGATCCGGGCTCAAGTAACAAGGCATACAAGCTATGATTTCATTCCAATAGAAGGTTTATTTGTAGAATTAGAACACTAGCATAGAGAGACCAGGACGCTGCATAGACACATACTCTAATCAAAACTGATTGTACCATGACAACAACCAGTGCAACCATCTACATGGCTTTGAGAAACACTCGCACTGTTCAATAAACATGATTAGAGATTGTTGGATGCAGTGTTTGTTTATCATTGATTTAGAATGATATACAATGATTTTATGAGGTGATGTACATTTGGAAAAATCAAAGTGGACGCTGCAACAAATATAAACGTTTCAACACAATATAGAATGTTGTCAAATTTAGTTTAGCATAAAGAGTATCATGGATCAATCGTGATAAAGAAGATTGCTAGGCAACTGATCAACCAATGATATCCATATAAACAAGACTCTTTCTACACACAAAAAATGAGAATGGTACACAACCGCACACACCAAGAAACACAAACAATTACCAAATACCTCATTCAACCCCTATAAGATATACCACACAACCCCAGTGAAAAAGTTCTTCTTTTCTTCTTTTTCTCTTTCTCGTCGCAGCTTTACCATTATGGCTTTTCAGTATATAGAACCTTATTACCCTCATCCTCCTCCTCCTCCTCATCCTGGACAACACCGACGACAACCTCTGCATTTAATGGACGATGACTATCATTATTTTCCACTGCCTCCTCGAGCAAGAGGAAGAGGCCCACCTCAGCCTCATCAGCATCATCCATCTCATCTATATCCTTCGGCTTCGCTGCATGACCATATCTACGGACAACCACCACCAGCACCAGCGCCATATCAACTGTATCCACAACACGATCATCATCGCATCTATCCAGATTGTTATGAATCTCTACCAAAGCATCGTAAGCGCCGACATAAATTAGCACGATCTTCATCGACGGGCCATCTTTATGGAGAATATGAATCAGGAGATGACGACAAAGTAAGCTGTCTTGTTTCTTACAAATGTTATATACACAATGCTGACTTTTTTGAAAGCAGGATTATAGCTGGTACTATGAAGAGCCAGAACAACACGTGCCCCAGTATTATGATCATCGTAATGGTCGCCGTCGTCGTTGTCGTAGCAATAGTAACAACAGTGCTACAAAATTTCACAATCGACCTCTGGATGCTGAAACCGCCATTGATCTGAATAGTTATACGCATATTGATGGAGAGCCTATGAATGAGCTGGAGGTGCTAGCGGCAAAGAATGCAGCTATCAATGAAAGAAAGAGTCGCATTATTTACCAAGAAGAAGACTACGATCAGCCAGAAGAACAAGCACAACCATTGAAAGAGACGATTGAAGTAGCAGCGCCAACAGCAGCGGCATCCACAACAGCAGTGGCTACATCTCCAGAGACAGCGAAAGAAACAACCACAACAGAAGCATTGTCAAATGAAGCAACATTGATAGACGATCAAAATCTATCAAACATGTTAGAAGCACTCACAATGACAGAATCGAATGCATCCACCGTCGTTGAACCTATAGCAGTTGGGAGTAAAGAACCATCACCACAACCCATCAAAAAGAAACGATGGCCATTTGCCTATTTATTCAAAAAACCAACAGCTATTACCACAGCATCAGCAACAACAGACCGAGGCAAGATTGAGCCCACCAAGAGCCATAGCACACCACCTACACCTGTACTTACACCCGACACTTTTACCAACTCTAACATTTCATCAACCAACACTTCTGCCACCATATCTCCTCAGCATCAAATTTCATCTCATGGGTTTTGGGCTTTTCGAGTTCCCATGACACAAGTCTGGTATCGATTTGATAATGAAAACCAAACCAAGATTCTCGAACACGTGAGTCATCCCAATGGTATTCTACAGGTAACAGATTCACACATGGGTCGTGGCCAAGTACCCATTGTAGTATTACCGTTCCAAAAAATCTGCTATTATCCTACAGACGCAAGCTTGCATCAATTAGCCTGTTTGGAATTAAGCTTCATGCCTGCTGCGATTGGTGGGACATTATATTAAAAGTGGATTGTTATGGTGAACGTTTTGACATGAATCCACATCAACTAAAAATCTGCATATCCATCTACATCTATGATAACATACACTGCTCAATCCAAATTTACTGTACATTCTGTAAACCAATGCTTACATTCTGAAAAAAAAAAGGAATCAAAATAAAATTAGTATTCTTGGCTATAGAGTTTTCAGGAGTTAGATATATTACGCCATGTGTGAATTTCGGTTACATTATGTTCACGATGCTTGGAACTACCCAATTTGTTATATAGCAAAATATCAAATTCGTTTAACCTCTCTATTGCTTCCAAGGCATCTTGGGCTTTCTATTTCTGCTTATATGCTTAGTAATAACAATGGTTCTGCTCTTGGTTTGAGTGATTTGGGAATCAAGGGGCAACATCAATGCAAAAGTAGCTGAGCTTGAATCTTCAAATTATCAGAGCTTCAGATCTGATCAATTCGACATTTTCTGAAATTTCTTTCACCTTTCAAGAGTTTTTTTTTTTTTTTTTAGGTACAATACGAATACTAAACATTCAATTAGCTATTAATAAATCAAGTAAAAGTCAAGCTGCTCTATCTTGTGAAATTTTTCATCTCTTATTTGGATCCATTCTGCGCTCACAATTCTCGAAAATGTGCTATTTTGACCTTTTCACGCTAAATCCATTTTTTCAATCAAAACATGCCAAATAAACACATTCAGTGTGTAGATGGTATCTTTTTTTTTTAGTTATAAACTCAGTAAACACCATAGTATAAAGTTTTGTTTTGGATGTGAAAAATTGCTTTTCATGAAATTTGAGATTTTGGATGCACAAATCATAAGGCCAAATCATCGAATTTTTCGATATCGGAAAAAAATTGAGAAAAGATGGCAGAAAGTATCCACAAATTGAGAGCATTCGTTTGGTGTATGTCTGAGTGCCAGAGATCGCTTAGATCTTGTAAAACAGAGCTTTAAAAATGTCACCTTTCCACTGAATTGGCCACATTATCAGATCCAGTGGCTTCTTAATCCTAAGGATGGAACATTTAATTATCCCGAACGGAGCATTATGATCTTCCCCCTTCAATCTCACAATGTTTCCAAGTATTCCTACAAAAGCAGATGTGATACACAACTCTAAAATGCCGTTTAAATATGTGTCATTTGAGCATTTCATTGAATGAGATGCACAAATAATGGAGCCAAATTGGCTCAACGTCAATGAATGCTAAAAAAAAAAAAAACAGATGAGATAAGAACCCAATGACAGAGCCAGCACCATTTTAGGCTTCTCACTCTTTTTCGCTCTCCTCATTTTCCTGTCAGTGGAGATATCAGCATGGTAAATCGATACTTGGTGGAGCAAGTTTTTAGCTACCTTGGATTAGTCTTTTGGTCTCTGCAATTAGCACCACAAGGTAAATGAAAGACAGCATGCGTTCATGCAGACACTCATCACTCATTCATCTACAACCCAACAGCTTACAAAACATACAGACGAGGCACCTCAACAGGTGTGTCGGCTTGGACCATGCTGATTTGGACATCTGCAGGTGTTTTTATGGGCGTTTACAATATTGGTCTAGGTGTTGCAATCGCATTGTGGATCCAACCGCAAATTTTTAGTTTTATTGCATGTATTTGTCTATTTCAAGAATTCAGATATCAACACAAGTGGTCGCAAAAGAGGACATGTGTAGGTTTTGTGTTGAGTTGCGTGTTCTTTTCAGGGTTGGAGGTGGGCTTGGTGTTTGCATTCAGGGTAAGCAATAAAGAAATCGATCGTGTGTATGCTGTCAGATAGTAATGCAAGCCTGTAGAAAGCGGAACAAGTAGAAAATCAAGGGGCAATCCGCTTTTTTGGCATTCTACCTGTTGTTACTATCCTGGGAGGTTTTCTACCTCAGTACTATGAGATCTTTCGTAAGATGAGCTCAAGAACTATCTTACGGTATGATGGATCTAACCTAATCTGCATAATTAGGTGACAAAAGGGCGGTTGGTATATCTCATCTGTTTCTCACCATGGACTTTCTCGGATCTATCTTCTCAACGATCAGTCTCGGTATGTCATTTCATCCAGCAGCTAGTAACACAAGTAATGATTCTGATACACAGCCGCACAGCATTTCGAGATGAGATTGATGCTCTTGACCTAGCTAATTACATTGCTATCGCATGCTTTGATGTGGGTATTCTTGTATTATATTACGTTTTTGAATGGCATCTTAAAAGAAAGAGTACTACAAACAACAGTGATGGTGAAACTCGGGACTCGAAGGAGTAGTCTCATGATTGTGAAACAGCCTCTGAGATCAAAGCTGTGCCAACTGGCGACAAGCTTCATCTGGAGCTTTAGACGTGTTGCTACACTTCTTTTTTCAAAATCACAGTAAATAATTCAGTCTTAATATAGACATCACAGCCGGCTATTGACTACAGGTATAATGCAATAAAACTTTAATCATCTCTTCAAACCCCTGATTGATCGTCTTTTTTAGTAGCAGCCTCATTTTCTAAATACTTTTCATATTGACCAGCTACATATGCAGCGTATGCCTATGCAGATGAATAGTCAGACTTTTGCGTCAAGATACACACCTCTCTGCCTTACCATGTGTGCAAAGCAAGTACCCATGAATGCACCAAATGCAACAAACACATATTTACTGTACTCCTCTTTCATCGAAGCTATGAATGATTCCCAACTTGCATTCTTTTCGTCGAGTATCTTTCTAACTCCCCAATAGCTGTATAATAGTGATTGGCCTACCACGAGAGGTGTACAAACCAACTCATAGTAACAATATCTTTTGTGGTATTTGATGAGTTTTTTTGATTTCTATGAATGACAAGCAGAGTTGGCAAAATCCATCAAGACCCTCTTGGACTGAATACAAACCTTGTAGCATCCCCATAAGCCAACAGCATTCATCGCAAATGATACTACAAGAAAAGTATCAAATGTAGACTCAATACCTGGTACTCGAAAATGGAAATATCTCGAGACAAAATCATCGGATGAAGAAGCTATAGCACATATGTTTAGTCAACTGGCAGTAAGGCGGCAGGAATCAGCTTACAAGCGGGAATAAGAGGTGTAAGAAGCTTGGAAGGAATCATGTTAGTAGAGGTATATTAGCAGTAGATCAGCACAAAGGGGCATACCACCGATCCACAGGCATTCAGAAAGACGCCTCCTCGTAGCGTGAGAAAGCCATAGCTTTTGTTCACAATCTTGTTATCTGTGTTAGGTTTCATGGTTGATATTGACAATGCAAATGAAGAAAACCCCAGGAAATGTCTGTTTATATACATACATGCTGAGCTCGGGTTAATTTTTATGAGTCAAAATCAAGGTTAAATGAATTTGGCTTACAAGTTACCCTCGCAATTGTGGCAGAGCAACTTGAGTCATATTATTTCCTGTCCTCAGCGCAGTAAATGTATGCAAGAATGACCAAAACAGTCAAGTGTTCGGTTTATCTATTCCATGTTCAGAGGTAAAATGTATCTTTTATCAAGTTGTCAATGCAATAGAAGAAACTGAAAGAGCGAGTGAGTGAGAATGGAACAAGTAGTAATAGTAAGTAAGAATGGGGAATATTGAGAGAACAACTGTTTACAGTGTGATTCTATGGCTATGAAGATGCTCATAGCACCAAACCTTTAGCTTGTGCGGCATCATCCAGGACCACATTTTAAAGGCTACCAAACAAAAGAACCGCCATTGTAACAGCAATGTACCGATAGCCACAATCATGATTGTATATACCACAAGCTCAGCAAAGAAAAATGCTACGTAATAATACCATGTTCCACCTAACACCTCATCATTAAGTATTCAAGCGCAACCCTCCTTCCGAAAACACATGCATACTTACCAGGACAACCCAACAGTTTCAAAACTGAACTCGTAACATGGACACTGGATGAGCCTGTAACGCCAAATATACAGAATCTCCAAAACCACACACAGTAGTACTTCCAGTCCTTTCTGTGGCTGCCTTGATATGTGCTGTCATGTGTTGTAGTAGGAAGTAGCGTTGTTGTCTCTTCCAAACATTGATGTTGTTCTTCCTCTCGATCACTCATGGTCAGATGGCAAAGGAAGCAAGAAAGGATGAATGAAATGAATCTCGATAAGGAGAAATAAATCTCATGCTTGAGTTCGAATTGCTGTCGAGGAGCGATTCTGGATGGCTCTATCAACCGGTGAATTTGTTGGTGATGACTGAAATGGGAAGACCATTAAAACGAGTTTCTTTCGATTGCCGAGTATTCACACGCTGAGACAGGCATGCTTCTTTACTAGATACGCTTTGGAAAGGAAGTTCTGCTTATACTGTATGCATGTTGCATGTTGCATTCGCTATTTTGCGGGATGTACCCGGTCAACATTAAAGCTATATAAATGAATGCAGCTAATAAAAGCATTGTTTCACAAGGCTACACAATTCAGTGGTTATGGAACAACATGACGGTTCGTTACTGATATATTGAAGGTTTTATTCGACATTTATATGATTGTATTGCTATGTAGTGTGTGTATATGTATGTGTGTATGTATTGCTTAAGCGCAGCTGCGAGAGACAAGAGCGGGGCAGACAGCATCAAATTGCTCGAGGATAACAGGGTTACACTCCTTGGCATTGGTCAAGGTGAGTTGGGCATCATTAACCAAATGGCTATCAGAGACCTTGTTGATATACTTGATATCTCTGGTTTGGCAGTCCAAGGCATCAGCATTGGTAGCAAAGTTGATTTCATAGACAGCAGCCTTGACAGCCATGGCAGAGAAAAGACCAGCGATGATAACAGAGAACTTCATTTTTGTTTAGTAAGGATTAGGAGGAGATGAAGATGGGATGCAAGCAGTAAATGCATGCCAGTATTTATACTTTTTTTGACCTGCTCCTTTCAAAATGAATAAGGGCAGATGTATAGGCAAAAACGAATGAAACGGGTTACACTGCTCACACATTCCTGTCTTTGGTTTGCATTAAATCACGTTAAATTTAGTAAAACTCTATTGCATTTAGTAAAATGTATTTTTAACTTTTTTGCTGCAAGAAATAGCTAAATTGTGCGTAGTACATGACAATTACAAGGAAACTAAAAGGCGCTTTTACAGTCTCCCTGAAGTACCTGTAGAGAAGGGTCTTGGATCAAGATGGGGAAGGAGGGACAAACAGATACTGCGCATTTGAGGTAATTCAGAGTATAAAGAGGTATGCAACGAACTAATAATGAATACTTAAGTCATACTTGTAGGTCCTTGATGAACACAGTATACATCATAGACGTGTCGGCATTGCATACTCTTATATGAGACTTGATATGATGGTGGTCTTTGACCTCAAGCAAGCTGATGCCTTGCATCCTTGACTCTACACAGTCGCTTTAATGAGAGGTTTTTCCGTGCGTATTTATAAAGAAACAATCATTAATACCCTAAAAACAGTACTATCACATAGGTGTAGTATAATGCCTAATGTCTCAAAAAAAAAAATGCTCAAAACAGATCGAACTCTACAACATCCGCATTCAGTGGTAAGGAGAAGCTACCAGCGACTACAACAAATGAAATGTTCCACAAGACAACACATGTACAAGATAAAATTAAACCAACACAGTGATTCGATCACTTTTCCATAGTAGGGTGTGTTTATTAATTGAATACTGACGCAATGGCAGTTATACTTGAAAGCCTAATGCTTAGAAACAGCTTCTGGATACAAGAGTAGGGCAAACAGCATCAAATTGCTCGAGAATAACAGGATCACAGACATCGGAATCAATCAAGATGAGCTTGCGACCAAAGATTTTGTGGCTATCAGAGACCTTGTTGATATAGAGAATATCCTTGGTTTGACATGCAACAGCATCGCTATGGCTGGCAAAGTTGATTTCGTAGATGGTAGCCTTGACAGCGACAGCAGAGAAGAGACCAGCGATAAGAATAGAGAGTTTCATTTTGTATTGAATAGAGAGCAAAAGATGAATTGATTGAGTCGAAGTGAAGCAGTATTTATACACCTTCAGACGTACAACACAAGGATACTAACGTTCACTTATAAAACGTGTTACACTGTTCACACCATCGTATTGGAGCCGCATTGAAATTTAGTTGTAACGCGTGATACATAAAGTAGATTGTATATTTATAGAGAGAAAATGACCTTATGTGTAAATGGTACAAGCTTTTCCACAAAGTAAATACGCTTGATTGAAGCAATATCTTACTGTTGTTTCGGTTGGTTAGTGCATGGAGATAAGCTTCTACATCATGAACGTATTCTCTTTAGTGATAAGGGTCTGTATACTGCAGGAAAAGGACATCTTTTGGATAACCAAGGTACTGAGCCTCATTTTCTTGCCAACTTTCAATCACCAACATAATTTTAGCAAGAGTATACATATATGGGACAAATGTTACATTGTCTACAACCATCTGAAAGGGTGTTAGCTCGCTCAGTTGCAGAGAGGTTTGGATGGTATATTATATTCAATAGAGTAAGTGACTAATTAATAATGCCGCAAATCCACCATGAACAATTAAGGTGATAGACATCAGCAGAGTGTATGGCATTCTGTGCTAGCAACTCACCCTTGATATAGGCACTGGCCTTTTCCTTTGATTTAGACCCGTATATGGGTATATTTTCTATTGATAGACATAGCAAATGCTTCAATTACATTGTAGCATTACGTAAGTATGCCTGAATCACATAGAACCGCGACAGTATGATATTTGGTGTTGTTCTGCGCATGCCCAAGTATGTCCCAACGAAATTGGATCAAAATAGCATCCAGTGCGTCCAGTCAGCAGATATTTCTGCAATCAAATAGTAGGCTGTAGACTACTACAATGAGGTAGGCTCCATTTTAGCATGCTCGGCATTCGGATAAACACAAACCAGACCCTGTATCATGTAAATCATGGAGACAAATCCTAGCGTCTTTACATACAAGTAAGACATAGCAGAACGAAATGGCTGATGGCATTGAAACCAAAGAATCAATTCAGCTCATTAGTTTAATAGAAACTGTACAAGAATTCCTAAATTAGCCTAGATACAATGGAGATGTTTGGCATGAAGGACTGCAGATCATTCAAAGGCAAAGACTAGTGCGATTCTACGCTCATCCTACCAAGATCTTGCTAGTGTATCATCGCTTCCGGCAAAAAAAAAAAAAAAAAAAAAAAAAAAAAAAAAATCAGGTGCTTCCTTCTTAGTAGTGGAGGTAGATACAACTCCCAACAGACACAGTACCAGGAAGTATTTCAATATAAATGGTCTATGTTATTGCCATTTTAATTGCTTTCCAAAATGATGATTTAATATCGTAAAACGTCAGTTTAAGCGTCTGCTATGATTTTAATGATGGACCTGACTGCAATCCATGATATCGCTACGAGCTCCCTATGCCATCAACCGCTGATTTGCTCCTTATCTCACTATTGCAACATGTAGCGCCAAGAACCATCTTTCAAGTCACTGCTTCGTTTCAGACGACTCGACAGCATTCTAGACATTTTCAACCAAACAAGTCAAGTTATATATATATATAGACAATCATTTCATTCGCTCGTTCAAATCTCTTAATGAGTCAATTCCCCGGACATTGCATTACAAGCGGGTCCCTTCAATGGAACAAATACACACACTCGCACATTGAGGCATCAAGCCAATCATGGCATATCCAGTATAGTAAAATTCTGGGGTAATCAGCCAATCAGTCCAATTTGGCTTAATTCACATTGTGAAAAAGGGTGACGTTTCTCGCTGTATTTTCCCTTTATTTAGGAGAACGAGACCCTCGGTTCATTTCTCTTTTCTCTTTTTTTTTTTCTTTTTTAAATTATTTAAGCTTTTTTTTTTTTTTTTTTTTTTTTTATAAATAATAATGATGCTCAAGGTACACAATCAGAAAAAAACGATGAACATGTCATATGAAAACTAATCTTAAATTACTTGGAAAGAACACACTCACAACCACATTCAAAAACACAAATGCTCGCAATGTGCTTGTTTCAGTGCGATACATGTCATTAGAGACCAACAACTACTCCAACAACGAGATGCCACTTCCTCCTTCCATGCAGAAAAAGACGGCCCAAGAAACCAAACCCATCAAGAAGGAACAGCTATTCTCGGATGAGACTCGTGTCAAGCTCGAACGTCTTCGTCAGCACCATTTTCATCCAACAAATATTCCGGATTCTCCTGACTTTGGTACAAATCAGTACATGAACATCAATGAGGAGCTGAAGCAGCAATTAAAGGACGTTGTATCGCAGTTCAATGCGCCTGTGAGATATGCTATTGCCTATGGTAGCGGTGTGTTTCGCCAGTCTGGCTACGATGAGAAGGTAAGTTATGCATCTGTGAAAGCAGCACACCGATGTTTACATCACATGTTGCTAATGCTTAAATAGAAAAAGCCTATGGTGGATTTCATTTTTGGTGTTAGTCACCCAGGCCATTGGCATGACTTGAATATGCAGCAAAACCCTCATCACTATTCAGGCATTCGTGCGCTTGGCTCAGGAGCCGTTACTCTCTTGCAAGAAAAAGTAGGTGCAGGCGTCTATTTCAACCCCTACGTTCAGGTCAACGGCATGAATATCAAGTATGGCGTGGTGTCTATCGACAAGCTGTGCAAAGATTTGATTGATTGGGAAACTCTTTATTTGGCAGGACGTATGCATAAACCTGTAAAGATTCTCCGTGATGATTCTCGAGTTCGCCTAGCAAACCAAGTCAACCTGACTGAAGCTGTCCGTGTCGCTCTTTTATCCTTGCCTGAGAACTTTACCGAGGAACAATTGTTTGACCGCATTGCTGGAATCAGTTACAAGGGCGATTTTAGAATGATTGTAGGCGAGAATCCCAACAAGGTCAAGAACATTGTCAGCACGCAAATGGACAACTTTCATCGACTCTACTATAGCCTATTGGACGATTTGCCAAATGTGTCTGTGTTGAATGACGGCAAATTGCAACAGAGTTACAACCCAAGATTCCGTGGTTTGATGGTCAAGAAGTTGCCTAAAACACTCTATGATAAAGTCATTAAACAGCACATGCAATATGCCAGCAGAAACAACATTGATATTCCTGAAGACAAGCTTGCTTTGTATGAACAAGTCGCTCAATCTGAGGCTTTAAATACTTATCTTGATACAGGTTAGTTGGTGGAGTGGACTGAGTGATCTACATCTGGATACTAAAAGCTTGATTGTATCCATGTAGGTCTTACAGAGATTATTGCTGGCACGGCCATCACTCAAAGCATCAAGGGCATCTTTACTGCAGGTGCCATCAAGACAGGCCGTTATGCTGGCGAAAAACTAAGTAAATGGTGGGCAGCAAAGAAGTAGAAATCCCCATCTCTTGCAATTTCCAATCTTGATTTTTTTTTTTTTGTATTATAATTTAAATTTTTTACATACCCCTCCCTTCTTTGACGCTTCTTACTATTACAAACGCTACCCTTATCCTACTTTCCTTGTCAAACAACCTTTAGAATAAAAAAAAAATATTATTAAAAAAAAAAAAAAAAAACCCTTAAATTTCTTCATATATGGCCATGAGAGACTACAAGGTCAATCTCTAGATATCTTGCCAATTTTGCAATGACGACCCTTCGTCTGCATCCAAAGGTTTCATCGGTTTTAATTTAGTAAACAGGCCACTCTTCTTCTTCTTCTTCAAGTGATGTTCATTGGTTGGTAGGTGCCAAATAAACGTGGGTGAAAAATGAAGAACTAAAATAGCCTTCTTTACATTTCCGCTTACAAAAGCGATGACACATATTTATAGTAATGCGTACACAATGGGTGCTTGTTTTGAAATCCCAACAGGCTAGTGGCGCCAATCAGCTTAATAGATTGGATGTAGCCACTATGGATGATTGACTCGATGGCAGCTATCATATACAGTAGCAATGGCTGCAAGATGAATGTAGACTTTGGTTCCAAACAAGGTTTTATTACTTGCTTTTAATCATATTATAGATAGTTTGTGTATAAGATTGTGTTTCTCCGTGATCAAGAGTTGCCAAAGAAGATGTCCAAAGTTCTCGCTGCGTCATCAAATAAACCACCGCCTTCATTGCTGCTAGCATCTTGCTCTTGAGTGTTGCCAACGCAACGATTGCTGTCAAGGTCTTGCCCTTGACCGTTGCCATCGTAACGATAATGATGAACAGCGGCTAACGAATTTCCAAAGTGCAAGCCAAAAGAGTGAGACCAAGAATAATTTTGAGTTGCATCTAATTTTTGAATAGAAAAGTTGCTTTTTATCCTTGGAGAGAAGAGTATTCGCCCTTTTATACAGCCTCTTGAGAAAAGAGTTGTAGCATATAGCGTGTGCCATTATGCAGCTCTTGATTACTGATCATCAATAGGAGTATATAGCTAGCTGAACAATGTACAGGCAAGTATGCCTAAAAATGTAAAGACGAACATCATCGAATACCCTGTGACAGCAAACAATGCAATTTCACCCCGAGCGATCTAACGCAGGTATGAAGCCTGCATACTGTAGATCCTTAGATTGTTGCAGTATTCTTAACAGATATCTACTTGACATCAAGCGTTACCCATCCAAGTTGCACAACTCATACATACAATATATATATATATATATACTCTATAACAGATTGAGAATGGAGGAATTTTATAAATACAATGAAATCTTTCAAAGAAAACACCATGATATTTTTCTTGGGCAATTTTGGTATCTACAGAAGCGAGAATAAAATGAAATATGTGCATAGGGAAAAGGAGGAATCAGCTGTAAACAAACAAAGAGAGAGAGAGAGAGAGAGAGAGAGCAAGCCTAGCTTTCCAAAGCAAGAATCGTCAACGAAGGAGCCTGGGCCAGATGTGTTTATTTATTTGCTATGGTTTGCTACCAGTTTGATAATCGCAGGCCGGAGAATAGCAGACAATACTTGTAGAGGAGAAGTCTCAGTAGAAGCAACACGGCGAGCTCTTTGTTGGACTGATGTCTTGTTGTGTTCCTTCTTCAGTGCATGTGTAGTATGTACAGTATCTGCCAAGCAATTCTATAAGCAACTGCATATTAGTATCAAGCATATTGAATTCCATGTTTCTTGTGAGGATATAGGTGTGCTTACTAAGTTATCTGAAGGGGCCGAGTAAAACCGAGCCTATCTGATACTGTGTCTTGATATTTCTTGCCATAGCCTTGGTGCTTTTATTTAAATGCTGCAGATACCGTAGTTGAATCAAGTTTTAGATAGAGGCTAATGGAGTGGTGAATAAAAGCCATACTTTTGGTCTGTACAAAATATAACTTGAGCTTGGAGAATGGTGAGAGCGATGCATAACAACAGTTTTGGACAGCTGTAGCTATACTTCACGAAAGCGTTCCAAATCAAGATATGCGTACTCTCCTCGCTTAGCAATGCCATCTGCAATGTCGATCATCTCATCATTGGAAATACGAGTACCTCTCTGTAGGGTTGCTCTACTGACTGTGCGAGATGTCGCTCGTATGTGAATTCAAATCTATAGAGAAAATATATTAGGGGGGGGGCTCCATTGGTATTATACCGTTAGCACTTCTGCTACTCACGCTGCGATTGCAATGGCTTGAATCAGCGCCAACCTTTTCAAGTAGTTTGTGTCGGTGCAGTATTAAATCAATAATGATCATCAACCATTGTTGTGAACTACAGGGTTTTACAATGCCACACATATGGCCAATGTAAGATCCGAGACCCTCGATAAGATCAGGGATGTGGTTGACATCTAATTCCAAGAGATGGCCCTTTTGTTTCTTCATAAGCCATCATCAGGTAGATTGAGGTGCATCATCCCGTGCCCAAGACAAACGTCTCTATGGCGCTCACAGCCTTAAAAGATGATGCAAGTACAGTCGATTTGCTTTGAGAAGAGATCGCCCTCATGGTTTGGAGTCAAAGTGCTAATTGAGAGGTTCAAAACCGCTTGTAACACGATTCAAATGCACCCAAGTTTAGCTGTATTCAGCCTGATTCTGAGCATCAAGAGCAGCTTCCTTAAAGAGTACTTTGCATTGAATTTATTGCTTCTTTTCATGATTTGCAAAATGTGCATGGTTCGGATTGGAGTACGCAGGAGGCGGTGCCTCAGCAAAGTATTCTTGCTTTTCTGAATCCAAACCACCACTGCCGCTTAGATGAGAAGAAGGGATATCGAATTGATTCTGAAAGTCTGCATAAGAGCGATAGTGCTGGATGGATGTATGCTTTTGCTCGGACTTTTTGTTTTGATAGAGACGGTGGTAATAATCTGTCGTTTGGCTATCAGAAGCTGCTGCCGATTTCGTGCTGGGATCAAGCGTGTGTGCAATGTCAGGGCTCTTGTTGCATAATGTAGCATTGCTTGTTGGGGTTACTGCAGGTAAATTCAAAGCGTCGATACATGTTCCTTGTTGCCCTTGTGATTGCAAGGGATCACTAGTCGCTGTGGGAGCTGGTTTCTTTTCCTGCTGCTGGTCCTTCTTTTTGATTTGCATCCCGTTTGTTGTGAGCAACAAAGCGTCCTCCTCGTCATCTTCATGTTGGAATATCACATCTTCCTCTGTGAGCGTCACTCTCTCGTCCTTTGGTTTCCACGCATCCACCGTCAGCAATGCATCCTTGAGGATCATGTCACAGTTACTGCTGGCATGATTCTGAGCATCCAACAAATCCACAATGTATTTACCGTATCCTGCAACAATGGCCGTTTTTTCAGCGTATTCTTGCAACGCATTAAACCTCAAATAAAACGCCTCCTTCATGATGAATCGCTTGTACTCGTGTGCCTCTGCTTCCTTTGCGCAGGTTTGAAGTTGCTCTAATTCTTTTTGCAGTTCTGGGATCTTTTTGGAATTGGAATTCGACTTGGAAAGGTGGCTGATGCGGTCTTGAATGGATTGCTTCCTTTCTCGCAAATCTGCCAACTCGACCTCCTTTTCACGCATTGATTTAATCGCGCGTCTGTAAAGCTTGTATCGCTCGGTGTATTGTTTCTCAAGCTCCACTTGCTTGTCCAGCAACAGAGCCAAAGTAGATCCAATGTCCTTTAAATCCAGCATCAGTGAACGTAATATATTGTTATTTGCCAATGCCCTTAGTACCTCTATATCCTGGCTGTAGTGTTCATGCAGCTTGTTTTTCGCGAGCTCATCCTTGATCCACTCCAAAAAGGCCTTGTTTGTTTCAGCATGGTGATAAGCGGTCGTCCTCATGAAGGAAAGATCGTTTCTCTCTTCAAATAACCAAAGATTGAGTGAGCGTGTATCGTGGTTCTGCAGCGGATTGTTTCTTGCCACTTGAGATTTTACGTTGGTCGTTAGTTTGCCAATATTGAATTGCAAGTCTTTAAAATTCATGGTTTAATAGTGTTATGGAAAAGAAGAAAGAGAGTGTATGCGTTAAAAGGATACACAAAAAAAGGCTATATATTTATTTACACAAACGACATACACACACACACACACACACACACGGACACTTGTTTTTCTTTACAAATCATCATAATCATCCTCTTCCATCCAGCGCTCTTGCACATCGCTCACGTCTTCATGGTAACCAGCCTTCATGGCCGTCAACATGATGGACTCGTTGCCCTCCGTCAGACCACCAAATACGAAACCACCTGCTTTATCAATCACTTGCTGCAATTTTGTCATGGAGTCTTTATCCTCTACGCACAATGTATAAAATCCAACCAACGAAAAATCTTGAATCAAATCACACAAGGCTTCATTCAGTTTCTTGTACTTGGAGCCAAACGGGTCTTGGTTGAGTGAGTCCAATAAATAGGACAGATCCATCACATCTGTGTAATACTGTAGATTGAAGCGAAGCTTTCCATACGATTCGATCAAATCCACCTTGGACAATACATTGATATGTGGTAGTTCCAGTTGTATCATGGTTTTGAGTGCGAGCAAGAGAACTGAAATGTATTTGGCTGGATCTGTGCAGTAGTGAGCGTCCACCATATTGACTGCGACAAGTCGATAGTCTGCCTTTTCCAATCCATGCAAGATGTCCTTGACAGCTGAATGATGCGTAAAGAGTTCGACCTGCCCAGGAAAGTCAAACAGGATGTAATGATCGTCTCCAAGTTCTTTTAGCTTGTCTGTCAGCCAATCCATGTTCTTGAGTAGATACTCAATGCAAAACATGATGCCGCCGTTGGGTCCCAATGATAACTCATTCATGGTGTCTTCTAATGTGATCAAGTCTGCAAGATTGATAGCGCAGGGATAGGGTATATTGTCGTTTGCAGGGTCCAGATTCACAATGGCTACTTTTCTACGGTGATTTGGATCTGTGCGTGAGATGCCTGGTCTCCAGCACACGTTTCTTCCTGCTTCTTCTTCTTACCTCCCAATTGCAGTCAAATACTGATAAGCACCCCAACAGTAAGTGGTCTTTCCTGATCCAGGGGGACCTACAATAACCTAATTCAAACCTCTCGTCAGCATGCGAATAGACAGGTGCGTGTGTATGTGATGATTACTTTACTTGTCCAAAAGGCATGATGTATGAAAATGTTTTGTAAGCGAAAAAGAACAAGATGGAATGAATTTGACGAAAAAAAAAAAAAAAAAAAAAAAAAATTGCCTATTTAAAGCTCCATTAAGCTCTGAAGCAGCTGAGCATTCACTTGTTTGCTATGTCAAGAAGTGGTATCATTCGATCCATATCTGGTATCATTCATTGACTTGATTCAATCCAAACTAAATTACATGTGGGTTGGTAAAAATGGGATTTTATTTTTATTAATTTTGGTTGTGTAAAGATATGTAAAAATGAAAGGGATGCGATTATATTTTTAGCAGTAGTAAATTAAGAATATGTTACAATGTATATATACAACTAAGAAAGAGATGGACGCTATTTATGATTCATGTAAATTGACAACGACATGCATCCACTCATGATGATGTGTAGAGAAGTGTGTACTGATCCATTTATACACAAATGAGCCATTGATTCTGACGAGCAATCGCTGTTCACAGATGGGGCATGATCTGTATGAGAATTTGCTATTGTTGTTGTTGTTGTTGTTGTTGCTGGATGCAGCATTGAATTGATAATGAGAAAACGCTGCGGATGTTACAGTAGTAGCAGTAGTTGACATGTGTTTCTTGTTCTTGTTGTCTGTTAATGATTGATGAATGGCAAAGCGGTTTGTAGTAGCAGAGGATCCCACAGACATGTAAAATGATAAAATGAATGTATTGAAAGAATGAATGAGCAGAAAAGCCAAGCCAAGCATCTATTTTAGCTTGCCTTTATATACATTTCGAAGCAGTTGCACCAAATTACAAATACAAATCGAACAGCATGATCTTGCTTTCCCCTGATCAATTCAGGATACACAGATACAAGATCATCACCCCAAATGAAAAAAAAAAAAAAAAAAAATTCCCCTTGGCTCTCTATAGACTACGCCTTTTTGCTCATTCTTGGGCATATGTTGTTGTTACATCAATGCTGCGACAAGTATATTGACTAAATGGGGCCAAGAAGAGGTGGGGGAGGGGGGCGTTGCTTTGTACACTGTAATTCACACACACACACACACATGGAACACATGTACACTACGCTTTCTCTCAACCGCACTGACCAATGCTCCTATTGTAGCTTCTCCTCTCTTAATTATACATTGCGTTTTGCCCACATCATGCCTTAGAGGAGGAGAAGGAATATGCCATGTATATACCTTTCCTGAGTGTTATGCATTGCTTTATTCAGCCAGGATGCCTCAGAAATCGATCTTCCTACTCAATAGGTGCATTTTGCACTAAATCCAACATTGGATGCTCCTCCTCAGCAAGTAGCCCGTAACAATTCATTTATTAAATTCACCTGATACATAACGCACTAAAAAAAAAAAAAGCTGTGTTCTACACATAGCTCCCAACACAATAGATGTGCCACTTGGTTTAGTCATAGGGATCCTCGTCATCGAAACTAAAAGAACAGTGTAACGCCCGCAGACCATTTCCTCTTTCTCTCCAAATGCTCTTGTGTTGCCATCCACTTTACATATCAGGTATAATGTGGCCCACTACTGGATACTTTTTTGTAAAGTAGGAAAGCCATTGTTCAAGTGTAACCATGTCTGCATTATTCAGTGTGCTGTAATCTGCAACGCAATCATCTACATTTAAGGAAGAGAGGCCAAGTGCCTGTTTTCGCATTAGATGGGTACAGTAAAACTAATTTATATGGTGCAGTACTTGCCTTGGATGCATCTCTGCCTGCAAAGCAATTGTAGCTGGAATTCTTGCCATAAGCACTAGGATTGGAAGACACATCAAAGATGACACCCTTTATAGCTACGTAGATTGGCAGCAGTGGATCTGATCCATCGTAGGTCGATAGTTGTAGTAAGGTGAGTGCGTGCGGTGGATTCCTAGCATGTACATTTAGAGCAACTGCCCTTTTGTGTTTCATGTCTGTATATATAAAACTTACAGTGGCATTGCACAGAGAAAGAGATGTGGTTGCCTTCTACAGCCCTACAGCTCACAGTCTATATTCAGGCCTAACTCCGTGTTGAAACAGGTTTTATCCTAATCCGTACTTGTGGATCAAGAGGCACAAGCTTTTCTTTTTGTAGAAGGCCTCTAATTGTATCAGGTTAATTTTAGTCTGCATTATCATCTCTGTTCTCATTCGCATGTTTACAACACTAGATCAGAGAAACCAGAGAAAACAAAGGGACACTCATAATGTGTGTATGTGTGTATGTGTGTGTGTATGTGTGTATGTGTGTGTGTGTATGTGTGTGTGTGTGTGTGTGTGTGTATGTGTCTATATGCTGGCTATCTATCCGTCCTGGTTTCTCTTTCTATATCAGATGATTTTAGTTGCATGTTGGGACGGTTGATGCTGTTGCTGCAATCTCGATCTGATATCATAGCGTAGTACTATAAAACCAAGAAAAATGAAAATAATCCATGTGTCGAGTGCATAATCACTCAGCATCACCTGTATGCTTTTAGCGTCAAATTGACGCCATCCATTCTATATAGATGCATGAAATCGAATCCCTTGGTTCGTTTGCATTGTTTTTAGGAACAGTGGAATGACTCGATCATAGAACGAATTTTGCCTAAAGCAGCATGTATGCACTGATGTGCCATCGAATGGTCCATTTGATCACTTTTACTGACACTGCCTCCACAAGTGTCTAGAGAAGCATGCCGAACTGTATCGAAGGAAAATCTGAGCCCACATGCCACAATCTCTGCTGCATGTCTCTCTGGTCAAGACTACTAAAAATAAGCCGCATATCAGGTGTATAGCGAGAACCTGACATGCATCAACATGTAGACATGGAATGTTTTTATTAGTGAGTGGATTTGACGCCGCTCAATTGATCAAGGTAATTCGCATTTGTTGTAGTGCAATTCAATGGTTCCTTGGATGTCGAGTACAGCTTTTCACTCACTTTCTCAGCTTGGAGCGACTAGATATATCAACACATGATGCATGTCAGTCTTTTTGTTGCCATGTGTTCAAGTGATGTCGATGCGCAACTTACGTTTTCATCATAATAGACAATGGGTTGCCAATCTTCCTCTTCTGCGTTACGAACAGCCATTGAGTACAGGTTTTTGCGCATGCTACCCTCACGCTCTGTGTTCTTTACAGACACTTGAACTGTTTGTGCTGTACTGGGATCTGTTCCACGCTTCTTTTCCTCCAGTTTCTCGACATCTTGAATTCGCTTATTAGCAGCTTTCCATTTCTCGTCAATCTTGTCAATGTATTTGAACCCAGGTCTTAGCTGAATGGTTGTGTTGATAGGTGTCAAGTGCAATTCCTCTACATGTCACTCGCATGAGTTTCTTTGCATCCATTGTCATCCCTCGTATTCCTTACCATCACGGATAACACCAATGACATACTTTGTTTGTGAAGGCACATCGACTGAAGTCAAGGTCATCTTGTCTAGTAATTCCTCCTCCTTCTTGGGTGCTTTGTAATTGTGTCCCATGGTCAATTCCTCCTCATGCTCTTCCATACGTCTATCATAGGCAGTCTTGATGGTTTTGTCATTCAAACCCATTGCAAAATCTTCACCACGTTCTGTGCTATAGTTGGTGGAACGGGTATCTAGTGGCAAATCCAACTCAACCTTCTTGGACTTGGGCTTTAAACGAGCTGCACTGGGCCCAGTCTTGCTGGTGAAAGGTGTTGAACGCATAGGATATTGAAACATGTAGAGGTATTTACTGAGCTCGTTGGTGAGATAGATGGGATATTCAGCCAAGATTTCATCTTGCTCTTCCTCCTCTCTCGAAGCGTATGCATTGTTGTTATCGAATTCAGACATGGTGTATGTGCAGTTGTTGATAGACTTTGAAAGTGTGTTTGATAATTTTTTTTTTTTTTTCCCTCAATAGATCAGGAAGAAAGCTTTCGTCGTGACCTTCATAAGTGACTTGTTGACAGATGCACATCCCTTCTTGATCTGAGCATTGCTGGTCTAGAGAGGCATGTCATGGGGATGTACATTAACAAGTGCAATGAGAGCCACATGCCAACGGCTACCAGCATCTGGATTTGGGTGGGCATCAGGTTGATGTCTTGATACAGATCGACAGAAGCGATCGCATTAGGTAACATTGACAGGTGTGATTTGAAGTGCAGATGAGAGAGACCTGTCAAGCACAAGCAGTGATTTCTACTGAATACCATCGGGATTTAGCCAAGAAACACAGAAAATACACTAGGCTTGCAAATTCAAACCAACTGAAGAATAAAAGAGTTCACATTGACATTCTAATTGTGGGTGCCTTTACCGTTACTCTTCCTGTATGCGTCAATGCTATTAGACATTGCAAAGGCTAAATAATTGATCCCTGTAGCCGCTCTCTTTTCCGTGTGATGAGGGCTATAGAACATATTCCTTTCTGTCGCATGGAGTTCTTTTTCTATTGCTGTACTATCATAATATCATTGACCCAGTATCCAGTTCTCCCAGTTACACTATGACAACTTATACCTTTTCATACAGTTACAACGATGAAAATACAATGATCTTTGCATCTTTTCTGTTCACAAAAAAACAACCACATCGATTTAATGTCTATTGTTAAATTCTTATAGCCATGTTGCAACCACTACCTTGTCATGCAATAAACTCAAAAACCATGAACGATGTTGTGACCAACTGCAAGCATATAGATTTAGAACATTCAGCACAAAGCAAGACTTGAAAGACCTCTGTTCGCATTTACAAGTATGCTCATGAGATTCCGAGTAAAGAAAAAAAAAAAAAAAAAAAAAAAAAAAGGAACAACAAGCCTGGAATCACATATAGTTTAGTGGTGAGCCAGGCTGACTGGCGTTGTCAAATATGAACATGTCCAACAAAAGCAAAAATAAAGTGTTCAGGATAAGCAAGAGCCTTTTTTTTTTTTTTTTTTTTCAAATTGATCATCCCCATTTAATCAGCATCCTAATCATCATTATCATCATCATTAGAAAGACATTTTAGGCAGCCAGCAGCAGCACCGCCTCCACCACTATATATTCAAATCCAGATTTTTGCTGCTTCTCAAGATTGGCCAAATTGTGTATTGCTTCGACTTGATCAAACTATTTTTCCAGATTCGACTATATAAACCGTGAAGATCAACCGGTACTTCCTAATACATTCTTGAAGCACTATTCAAGGTGCATCCAACGGTGTTAATTGTAATAGGTGTTTTGAATGAACTTATTGAGCAATGTTTGAAGATGTGAAAAGCCGTTTATGGCGAAAGTGTCGAGATTTTACATGTAAAGAGCTTACAAAAGTGGTTTCAGGGGTTGCTTTGGATTTAGAGAAACGTTTTGATTTGATATACGCCGTAGTAAAAGTCTTTATTTTCAAGTTGAAAAACGCGATCGTTTGATTTTTGATGAAAAGCATGAGGTACCCCTCATGCTTTTTGGTCGATGTTTGGCCATTTTTTTTTTTGGTCCCCAAAAAGCTGAGCAAAGGTGTCAGAAAGCTAGTGCTAGATGAAAGCAATCGTTTGGCATCATTTCGGTGTCTCAGAAAGGTCTACATGTTGAGCTATAGAGGCTTAAAAGCTGTCGAATTTGGCTGTGTCTTATACATTTGCATGTCAATAGGCGCATTTTTGTTGCGATATAAAGGCGTAAAGACATTGTAATCGTTTATCTTGGTTTAGGTAGCGTACTGTTGCATCAATTCTCTCTCTACTGGGAGTGATGGCTAGCCACAATATCTGTATAACGGTTTCAGTGCATTCAACAATACCGAAACACAGGTATCTGATGCGTTGTGCTTTTGATGGTTTCTCGTGCAGGCGGTTGCAGAATGAGAGTGAGCGAACGTAAATAATGATAGGTTGCTTGCTGGACATGGCGTATTCAGCAGGATAATCCCAGGTCTTGCAAGCTCATCTGTATTGAGCAAAATCTCTGACATTGCCGACATGACCAAAGATACGCAAATGGACTCTAGATGGTAGCGAGCTTGCAAATGCGCAAATCAGGAGCAAAGACATGAAAGATCATGGTTGATTGAATAAGTTCAAATGTCATTGGGATCAAACTCCTTCTTGATGGCTCTCTCGTCGCTATGGTATTGACTCCATGTGTGTGTGTGTGTATAATGTACCAAAGGGATCCATGACACAAAGAACGCGTATATATATATATATATATATATATACAGTGGATATGATGGAGTGACATTTGCTTTAGTGTAGCTATTGTAGGGGACTAGTACATCATGATGTGTAGTTTGATCCATCGCCACTGAGAACACACTTCGTGACTAGAATAATCTGATAGCGTCTCTATTAGAAATTTTCCAAGCAAATGAAAAATGCCTTTCATTCATTCTTTTTTTTTTTCAACCGTTGTATCGTGTTGATACTACTCAAACATGTCGCAACCACCACAACATCCTAACGGACCACCACCACCTTTTCCAGGCGGCCCCCCTACACTTGGATTTCCCAGCGGCATGCCTCCACCACCTGCTGGCTTCCCCAACGGCCCCCCACCAGGATCAGCAGCGCCACCACCAGCAGGAGCACCAGGACAGTTCCCTCCTCCTCCTGGAGCCATGCCATTTACACCAGGCGTTCCAGTAGCTGCTGCTCCAGCTGCTCCTTCCGGTACAGTCAATGGTATTCCTATTGCTAAACAGCCTCTCAACACAACACCCAGCAGAACTGTGTACGTGAGCAACCTTAATGAAAAGGTCAAATTGGATGGTGAGCATGTCATATGTGTACAGCTAACAATGACGGCTAACAATCTAGATAGTATTGAAAAACTCTTTACGTACCTTGTTCAAGCAATTCGGCGATGTTTTGGATGTTGTAGCCCATCAAAATATTCGTATGCGTGGACAGGCCTTTGTCGCGTTTCCTGATGAAGAGAGCGCAGAAAAGGCCATCAAGGAATTGCAGCATTTCAGCTTGTACGATAAGCCCATGGTGTTGCAATTTGCTCGCAACAAGTCTGATGTGCACGCTAAATCAGATGGCGATTTTGAAACACACTACAAGCAACGTATGGCCAAGAAGGAAGAAGTATCCAAGTTGCCTCTTCCTGGATCTCATAAACCAACATTCAAGGCGAGCAGACCTCAGCAGAGTAAGTATATATATATATATATATATAGATTGGGAAGGGGGGGGAGAGAGAGAGAGAGAAAGAGAATAGACAATGGACTCATATGTCTGTATATAGAATCCACACACTTTAATCCTACAGCCAATATTCCAGACGAATACTTGCCTCCCAACAATATTCTCTTCTTGCAAAAGTTACCAGAGACCATTACACAACAGCAATTGGTGGATCTTTTCCAACGTTATCCTGGATTCAGAGAAGTGCGTATGATCCCCACCAAGAAATCCATTGCATTTGTCGAGTACGACAACGAACTTCAATCTGCCACTGCAAAGGCAGAACTCTCTGGCCATTCATTTGGTCCTGATCAGGAAATGAAGGTGACATTTGCAAGAAAGTAAACACTTTTTTTTTTTTAAAAAAAAAAAATCAAGGAACATTTGCATGGCGTTCTTCTTTTGCATCAGCAAAGCCTCCCCTTCCTCCATCGTGTATCATAGAAAATAAAACCAGTTGTTTCCTTTTTTTTTCAGATTATATTTTTGGTATGAAAGAGCAGGGTTCAGCCATCTTATCGCATCTAATACATACACAAAACACAGCAGTTGAAACAGGAGAGGGTATTTATATGTGACATGAAAGGTAAAATCAACAACAAAAGCAAATAGGACACTACAACGGTATACAGCAGCAACAGGCTCAAGCAAGGCCCATTTGCATCAAATCAGGTAAATCAGCGCCATAAATATTGAAGCAAGAGACATCGTTCTTTTGGGTTAGCACTCGGTACGTTCTCTTTTGGTACTTGTGTTTCTTTTTATGCAACACGTAACACCCATGTTCATCTTGACAAGTATTGTCTTGCTCGTCGTTGCTGGATTGAGACAGACGGCGAGAACGTTGCTGCTGCTGTTGTTGCTTCTTTTGACAGGCAGCAGCAGCAGAAGGGTGCCAATACAAATGATGTCTCTCCAGAGACACAGCGACTTGTAGCATCATGCGTTTGGTGATGGAGGATCCTTGCATGAGCTGCTGTAAATCTAGATTGCTCTCTGGTAGAAAACAAGCCAGATATTTGACCACTGCAGACTGTCGCTCTCGAATACGAGTAGCGTGTGGTTGCAATGGACGAGGACAAGCCATTTCCGACATGAGGATACGGACCAGAGCTTCACAGACTTGATCGGCCGTAGGTCTTGTTTGGTGTGTGGATAAACATTGCATGACAAGCGTGCTGTAGGCTGGGTCCATGTGTTTGATGGGGTCCATTGCGTAGACAGAAGGTGATACAGAGGTTGCACTGGGAAACAAAACACCAGTGCCCAACTGCCACAGTATCACGCCTAAAGAGAACAGGTTGCACTGTTGGTTTATGTGGGCATGATCGTGGCATATCTCAGGTGCAATGTAGGGATATCGTCCATAGCGTGATGACAGCGGTATACAGGGCCAGTCGTCAATCAAAGTCATGCTGTTTGGCTGAAACGTCATGATATTTCGAGGCTGTAGATTGGGGTGAATGCGGCCCTGTTGATGGAAATCTCTGACAGAAGAAGCAATCATCAGTGCTGTGCGGTACGTCTTTTGAAACGTCCATTGATCCACTTGGGGTATCAGTTGTTCCAAGGTAGCGTCTGCTGCAATGGAGACAAATGCCAGTCGACGGCGGTTCTGCTTGGACCTCGTGGCTGTGATACCAACCACTTGATGTGGACAGGTTTGAAGTTTGTTACCCTGTGATGATGATCAATAAAAAAGAGTCTTGCATCATTGCGTATCTATGAATAGCTTCTTACCTGACTTATCATACAAAGATTGATTTCTCTTACAATGAATCTAGTCTTTTTCCATGGTAATCTGCACTGAGAGAGGTACACTTGGCCCATGCGCCCTGATGGCAATGGTTGGCTATGCTCGAACCAGTGGGGTGGAAACCATTTCAGTGGCCGAGATTGCTGCAAAAGTCGAATGTGCCTCTCTGTTTCAACAGGATACTCAAAATAATGATGGAAGAGTTGCTCGTATAATGACTTGTATTGGTGTGAGATGGGTCTGAACCCTTTCATAAAGGTGGATGCATCGAGTGTTAGTAGCTCAGACCAATACTGCTCAATGCTGTCATACTAACGTATATGTCATTTAGTACATGGACCAAGCCAGGATTCAGCATGACAGATTACCTGATCAACAACAGGCGCTTCTTTTGATCTGATGGTATTGAGAAACTCGCATGAATTTCGTTTAATGTATGCATGCACAAGCCTAGTAACTGAGCGGCCGATTATAATCCAACATCTCCAGCAATGCCATGCGCTATTTACCATGATGTGTATTGGAATGGGCATCGCTACCAAAGAGACTAGTCAACATGATTTGCTATGAGGGAAGGAAACAGGAAAAGAGTAGATTCAAGAAAACCAGGCCATATTTATTCACACACACACAATGCACCCTGTTTGTTGGTTCCTCTTCCTAACCTTAATTCGGTTATGAAACAATCATTTCATCAACCAAGTAGCTTTATGGAAGTTTCCTTCATGTATCCATAGCGTCACATCTCTTGCTTTTATATATATATATATATTTGCTTTATATTAGACATGTCGGTTTCAATCATCATGCAATGCTGGCATCATCATCTATCTCTATTTCATATAAATTAATGGGAATGCTTATCAAGGTTTAGAGAGCAATGATTGGATCCTCGCATCTATGCAAAGCATCACACAGAACACAGAGGGATGCTCTCGGATTGCTTTGTTTGGTAGTGTGTGTGGATGTGTGCTTTGGTTGTTACAGCCAACCTGTGTGGTGTGCCTGGTTGCCATGGAAATGTCCTCGTTGCCATGGCATTCTTCTTGATGATTCATCTACAGAGAACATGCCTGATTTATTACATCCATCCTATCTACACGGATCTACTCCAAACAAACCTTAGTCACATTCAAAAAGAGAAGCGAAATCAAATCATCCTACTGTAAAACATGCAACGGCAACTCAAAAAATTATAGCAGTTAGAATTGTATACATTTAACCAAAAAAAACACGATTCATTTTTTTTTCTTTTTTTTTTTTTTTTTTTTTTTTTTTTTTTTTCATTCTCTCTCGTTTACTGTATATACCTATACCAACACCATGTCAACAGCGTTATCTTTTTCTCAAACAGATCCTGTATCAATACCCAACAACAATAGCAGCAACAATGATGATGATGAGCAAGCCTACAAAGATATGATTAAACAATTGGCTGCACAAGCACCTGAACCCTATGGCGCTATTCCTCCATTAACGAGACGCAAAGATAAAGACAAGAGTAAGCGAAAGAAGAAGAAGAAGAAGAAGCGAAGCAGCAGCAAAGATAAAAAGACACCTATCAGAAGAATGTCGCATGTAGAAAATTGGCTTGCTGTAGACAGTAAAGAAAGTATACCAGATGAAGAAGATTTGGTAAGGCATCAACCTTGTTTGTTTTGCACAGTTGTTGGTTGGGGGGGGGGAAGATGAGGCATTTAACAGACTCTATTCTACATATAGAAACATTCATCCCCGTTTCGCAACTTCCTGTCAACGGATTTTTTGGTGTTACCTTTACATATGCCACCGCCATCTCTTAGTGCGACAGTGCCAGAGGAAGAAATGACAAGACCTACATCTTTATCATCAACATCAGCCACAGTAATGGCTAAAAAGGACTTGAGACCTGTCTTGT
Organism: Mucor velutinosus; assembly: GCF_035048745.1. Classification (NCBI taxonomy): domain Eukaryota; kingdom Fungi; phylum Mucoromycota; class Mucoromycetes; order Mucorales; family Mucoraceae; genus Mucor; species Mucor velutinosus. The sequence goes on along the minus strand of NW_027041905.1, from coordinate 475,988 downwards.
TTCCAATTAAACAGCCACCTATTCAAGTGATACCCATAACAGACAGTCGACTAATTGATGTAGAGGACGAAGACGAGGACGAAGAGGAGGGGGAGGAGGACGAAGAGGAGGGGGAAGAAGACGATGAAGACGAGGAGGAAGAGGAGGACGATGATGAGACTACAGAAAAGATGCTGAATAGAAAGAGATCCATCCCATCATTCTCCAAATCACAGCAGCCATCTACATCCATGACGAAATCTTACGCCATGTCGACTTCACCGCCGTCTTCCTCCTCTACAGCTGCCCTGTCCACATCAGCATCATCCACAGAGCAAGAGCCTTCCAAGAGTCGATGGCTAGAGACAATTGCTCAGCTACGCCGATCATTGACCTTATCCAATTCTCGCCAACAGCAACAACAACAACAACAACAACAACAACAACAACAACAGCGGCAGCAGCAGCAGCAAGCACAAGATTCTTCTGATACCAATCCACCATCATCTACCAGGAAAACCAATTTCATCCCAATGCCACTCCCTCCCAAGCGCAACGTGCGTAAAAAGAGACGATCCGAAGCAACCACACAACCTAGATTTAACCCAGAAACCAATACGTACACACGAGATACCCGATCAAACCCGGATCATCTACGCATGATTTCTGCTGAATTAAACATGATGCGACATCGAAAACTATCGAGTCCATTGAAACCAAGAGGCTTTTTACCCAGAAGAACAGATGCGTTTATACGAGGTCCACAAAGGAAACTGTCTGCTTTAAAAAATGAGTTGTGAATCTGAATAAAGACGTATAACGAAGCATACCATTTTTGTATGAAACTTGCTAAATTAAAATCTTTTTTTTTTTTATATGTATGTAATTGAATTTCTCCTTGTGCGCAAAAAAAAAGGAGGGGGGAAATGGCATGAGGTATATAGATAGAATCTGAGGCGCTTTAGAATGGGGGTTCCAGGTCGTTTGATATACGTACGTATGTGTGGCATTCAAAAGCACACGAGAGGATACGACTTGCGGTGTAACTGAATGTGTGCAGTATTGAAGATCAGCAATTAATATTGATGCACAAGAGCATGCACATACAATAGGATGGCACGCATTTTGTTGCCTGTTTTGTTGCTGTCATTACTGGAAAGCAGAAATTTAGGCATCCCGCAGCCATGCACGTAGTCTGGATCCACGCAAGAAATTCTGTCATGTACCAAGTGCGCAGACAATGGCATCTGTAGTAGCTCAAAACAAGTTCAGTGTCAATCAGTTAAAATGTAGGGCACATTGAATGAGTTGCAGCCACGGATAGATTTGAAACTGTATCAGCAAATAGCTGAATTGGCTTTTATTACTCTTGTTGATTTTTTATGATTTCACAATTGATAAATGGTTCTTATAGAGTGAGCTGAATGACTTGACATAAAGAAAGGAATGTCAGTGGCGATGTGGATTGAAATGAACGTGCTGGTATAAGATGTCTGGTTTCTTGTAGATGATATATCTAATATCAAAATAATGAGTGTGAAGGGGTGGAGAATTGTTAACTTGCTTTTGCTTGTGTGTGTATATAGATTTAGATGTATATCACAAAATAAAGGGATATAAGGCTACTCGTTGAGTGTCTACAACTAGAAGGAACTGATAGGTGGGCTACCTGTCCACCAATTCTCACAAGCTGGCATCACGGAACGAGTGGAAGACCAAGTCGATACAGGCACAAGGTCCAAAGTCGAAATACTGCTGTCAGATGACAATCGAATCTCATCCAACCAAGTTTCTGTAGACCATTCCTTATCGTGAATGTAGGTTGAACGAATCTTTTTGTTGGCCTTTTGTATAAAACCCGCAACAGCATGAAACGCACTTGACAAGGAGCGTTTGGACCGCATAGGACCACCACCATTGTGGATCGCTGTAGCAGTAGCTGCGTCACTCTAGCGTCAATCAAATGGCTCAATGCAAACATGCTGTATACAATCGACTCACCTTTGAATGATTTTTGCTGCTGTTTGGACAGATTAGGATTGGATTGACAACGACGGGGTGTCAAGACAACATCATGTCTGATGGAGTTTCTTTTGGATGATTTCTTGTTGTTGCAAGATTTAGTCAAACGCAATAATTTACCACCCGTGTTCTCCATGACAGTGGATGGGCTTGCAGTAGCAGTGGTAGCGGTGGTATTGAATAAATGCTCCAATGATTCCAGCAATGGTAGCTCGGGTAGAGTCAGCATACGGGTCTCGTATTGATTTGATACGGGATCATAGGCAGAAAGTCGCATGATACCTTTATCAAATTGTATTTGTCGAGTATGTATCATTGATTTGAATGAAAAAAAAAAAAAAAAAAAAAAAAGAGTGGCTATGTGTGTGTGTGTGTGTGTGTTTTGAAAAGGATGGTGTATTGATGTGGTTTTAAAGAAAGAAAGAAAGAGTGTAGGTGAGAGATAAAGCAAGTTTTTGCTTTTAGTTTTTTCATTATGTACATAAAACCTATTTTTACTCCTTAAAATCATTTAAACTCTGGGAACTCTGCTCGGTGAACGGGGTCTCTGTCTAGTTCTAGTTCTATTCTATCTATCAGGGCTGGACATTTTAACGGTAAATGTCCATTTCAGGTACAACGTCCTGCTTAGCGCAAAGGTGTATTTGTGTATCCGCTATGGCTGTGTGCATCATTTCGAGTCTACAGCACCTCAAACGATTAGGAATCAGTGTGGCAAAAAGCATCAGTACATGCACATATTACTGCTGCGTCAAATTGGAAATGATGAAGATCAAGGAGGTCAAGATTATTTATAAAAAAAGAGCCGTTAGATGATACAGTAAGAATGAAAAAAAAAAAAAAAGAAACCGGGAGTGCTACAGACAGAGCTTTCTTGTTCCTGAACAGACTCGATCAGGTTTGATTTATAGCATAGTAACAACACGTTTAAATGCTCAAGGAGGAATTACACAAACATTGCTAAGCAAATTGTTGCTTGGCACATTTAGAAACCCTGTTTTTGAAATCCATCCTTCTTGTTTTTAATTCTTTCCATGATAACGTATGCTCCCGGCTATGAAAAGGTCAAGCAGGCTATTTAGTGCTTATCTATCTGTGTGTTATACTTTTATTAGTGACCAAAGCACGCTGCAACCCTCCATTTGATGTGAACATCATTGAAATTCGTAGTTTGAATGTAATTGATCCGCACATCCACCTAAAACGCTCACTCGTTCAAACATGACCAACCCATACAAACACTACAAATTAAAACAGGACTTTTTTTCTGTTTTTTCTATTATTTCCCTCGTTTCTTTTCTCTTTCAACACAAAACACCTTGAATCAGCAATTTTAAGCATGGGATTCTTTTCGAATTTGTTTGGAAAGGGCAACACCAACAAAACCTATACAAGGCTTCCCAGTCCTTCAACGTTCATTAGACCAAAACGCTGGAGAATCATCACCGTCATCAAACATGCTATTCTGATCATTGCGATAGTGGTTATTTCATTCTTTGCCATATGTCAGCTACAGGTCAATGTGCGTGTGTATCTTCGTGATTGGATTTCTCATGCAGACGAAGAGTACTATAAGCCTTTGGCTGGTTGTTTCGATAGCTTGCCCGAGAACAGTCCTTACTTGAACGGTGTGAATCAATATGCATACGACGTTGCGCCTGGTATCAGCCTCATGGAGGATTACGATTGCTACGATTTCGCTGCTACAATCAAATCTGAACCTTTGAAATACCCCATCTCCAAGGAAAAGACAGTCTATCATGCTTACTGGCGCTCTGATCTGGCTCCTGTAGGCCCAAAACAACTGGCTGCACTGCGCTCTTTCTTTGCAACACAAAACCCTGATAATTCAGTGCTCTACTTGTGGTCTAATGGCGACTTGTCTCTCTCTCCTGTCATTCAACAAATCAAGGAACATGTTGGCGACCGTCTAGTGACCAAAATATACAGCCCTCATGAATTAGCCAAGGGTTCACCAATGGAAGGCTCAGCTCATTTAGATTTCAAAGACGATAGCGGCTATTTGGATGGTGATTTAATTCGCTTGTTAGCTATTTATCGCTATGGTGGTATGTGGTTTGATATGGATAGCTTGTTCATTAGAGATATGGCTCCTCTTTTAGAGCATGAATGGTTGTCTCAGTGGGATTGTTTCTTGCCGAATGGATTTCCATTCAACGGCGCCTTTATGCGATTCCATAAGAAATCACCCTATTTATGTGAAATGCTGTCTGAACTAGCTTCAGGTCCATTACCAAGGCCAGATACCATCGATTGGGGAGGATACATGTACTATAGAATCTACCGTCGTCTATTACATCACGGCATTCGTCCCTGGGCTGTACTACCTTGGTGCTTTACTGATTCCATGGTGTGTTCTCCCAAAAACTCTATGCCAAATGCCTTTATTGAAGCTGAATTTGACGAGGAAAGATTGCTGCAGACGTTTGCTTATCATTGGCATAATCAATGGAAGAAAGAACCTGGATCTTTGTTCAAGTTTCTGGAGGACAGACACAAAAACGTTACTGGATGGTAACTGACGATATTACATGTAAATTTACTTTTTCTTATTTGTTTGCAGTTTATAACTGCTTTACTACAATTTATTCCCTTTCTCTTTTCCTTGTTAATTAATAAAAAAAAAACTCTTGAAAAAGATAATTGCATTGCTATGGGCTTCATGAATGCTTGTTGTGATCATAATTTAGTGAATACAGACTATCTGCATTGGGAAAGGCTTGTATCACATTGTTATATCATGGATTTAAGGTTTAGATATGGCGCTTCCTAGTTGACAACGTTAAGCCTTGTGGTGTTTTTTTTTTTTTACAGGTAGAGAAACTTGAATAAACACTCCACTTTGTGATTAGCACATGGCTATAACCTGTGGTTGGGACAACAGTGTTGCTACATACTTGATAAAAACGTTTGTTTTTAATACAATTCTTGCCCTTTGATCAAGGCTTTGACAAGACTCATGGTGTCGACTACATCTCTGCTTTGTTGTTGAATTGTCATGGCACTCCAGGCCCTTCCGACGCTCTCGATTTTCTTCCAAGTATGACAGAATACTTGTTTATTTAATAGACGAGTGATTCACTGGCATACATCGTTCAACTTGACCTACAGGAGACTTACCGAGTGCTTGATATAGACATGTACTAGTTTCCCAAGCTCTTAGTCCTTCAAGAGCCAAAACCGGAGCCGTGGATAACTTTCAAATGATAAATAATAATTGCTGTCATAGCGTTCACATTTTGCTAGCATATTATTCACGATAGTGCTGCTTTGAAATACATATTTTTTTGGCAAGAAAAAGTAATGTTACTTGATGGAATCATTGCCATCAGATTCTAAATCATCTTTTATAAACTTGTATATGATGTCCATTCCACGCCGCGAGCATAATATCGACCATGTTCAATATGAATCGTTCATGCTCGATATGGATTGTTCATGCTCGATATGGATTGTTCAGACCAGCATTCTGGAGCTGTCGCTGGCTCAGTCTGCTATTCGCGAACTCATACTACAAAGTGTAATGCCAAATGCCAAATGCCAAATTAAATATACAGAAATAGTCCATATCCTCACTATCGTTTACTTTTATTTAGAGGTAGAATGTATCGAATGGTGTGTCATTTAGTATTCATTGTTATACACTGATAAATGAACCCCAAAGCCCCCCCCCCCTGATCTTACTACAACCTTTCACAACAATTCCTCTGATCCGTATCTTTAATGCCACGTTCACTTTTTTTTTTTTTGCAAGTGTTGGACTCCGCCTATTCGATATATATATTTATATATATAAAAACACGACAGCATCTCCCTGAATACTTTTCAACACTTTCTTACATATAAATATATCATGTATAATTTACAGCAAAGAGCAAATGTAATGCAATCACCAGTATCAAGCAAGAGTTAAATGACTGACTGGTTTGATTTCTTCGATAGAATGTTTTCTCTTTTGCTATTACTGTCATCGGTACAGTTTTAGCAGTGGTTGCAGTTATTTCTGCTATTGCTGGATACGGCACCATCAATGATACCCTTCAAGTAGACGCAAAGAACATTAAAATGTACCGATTATTATTTAAAAGGAGCAGATTGGGCCACTGACACATACTCTATAGTATAACTCGTAGATACGGACCAGAAGACACAGATTATCGTGATAGAAACAGCGAATTTGCTCGATTGACATTTGATATTGATGCTGGTAAAGTAAACACACACACACACACACACACACGTTGATACTGAATTCGCCATTCAAATGCTCTTCTGTCGACTAGATTTCACGCCACTTTTCAATTGGAATACAAAGCAAGTGTTTGTTACAGTGGTCGCTCAGTATGAAAACGAGAAATTTGTAGGTTTAAAAAGAGGTGCATTTTCCAAACATTTGGTTTTAACCAATAGCAAATAGGAACGAAATCAAGTTGTGCTCTGGGATAAGGTCATTACCAATCAAGACAAGAAGCATTTAAAATTGCGTAATGTACGTAACAAGTATGCAATGATTGATGTGGGTCAGAGATGGAAGTAAGTTGATTCAGGATGTTTGATTGGGTTTCAGTCCATGCTTAACGCCTCAAAACTACAGTTTCCAGAATGCAAGTTTGACTCTGTTATGGGATGTTACACCTTATGTTGGCATTCTTCAAGCTGGCCAGTCCAACAAGAAGGCATCTCCATTCGTATTACCTTCATTTGCATCACAACAGCAGCAAAAATAAATTTAAATCATGATGTTTTATTTACAAGAGTAACTTTTTTTTCTTCCTCAAAATATATATACAATTTAGTCCTCCTTGATAGTAACTGATTCCTTGGACATGGTGTTCTTGGCGTCAGTGCCAGTAGTACCAGCCTTGGCAAAAGCAGCTCTGGACTTGGTGTAGGTGTCTTGAGCAGCAGTGGTAGCAGCGTTTTGAGCCTTTTCAATACCGTTTTGAATCAAGGTCTGACCCTTGTGGATTTGAGCATCAACGACATCCTTGTTGCTAATGTAGAGACGAGGGAAGATGAATGCAGAGATAACGACGGCCAATACAATATCCATGGTAGAAACATGAGCTGAAACCTTCCAAATGACAAAGAAGATACTCATCCACTTGATGCTGGTAGCGGTATTTTCAACAAACACAATGCGAGTCAATGCACGGATCAAAGTTTCAGAGACTTCAGTCAAGACGGTAGAGTAGTGGCGGACGCTCTGCTTGTCAATCATGGTGTGCTTCTCATTGTGAATGACATTGTTGTAAGGATGAGAGGCATCTTGGTTGGAGGAGACCAGCTTTTGACCTTGCATGATAAAGTTGACATAGATCAAGTTGACGCCAATAGCAATAGTAAGCAGAGAGGAGCCGATTTGCAACAAAGAGTACCAACGAGTCAAGATGATGGAGCCCACAATCAAGGCAAAGATGGAGCCAGAGCGAACGGGGTTCTTCCATTTCAAAATGTTGAGCACCTCATTTTCAATGCGATGAGTAGTATCATTGCGACCACTACCATACTTGGAAGAAGACAAAGAATCCGAGGACAAATAGTTGGTGTTGGAAGCAGACGAGGGAGCACTAGCTGATCTGATGTCATTGAAGGGATCATCCAGTCTTTGAGCACGTCTGGTACTTTGGCTGGGAATATCACTCAAGATGGAGGGTTTGTTGAGGTCCTCTTGATGAGACGAGATGAATGGATTAGCACTAGCGGCAGTAGCACTGGGAACACTGGGAGCAGTAGAGACAGGAGGCATAGCAGAGGTAGTGTTTAGCTTGGATAGATGAGAGAGATCACTCAAGGAAGATTCCTCGCCTTGTCTTTCGAATGGCATTTGACCCTTGTTCTGAATGTCCCCCATAACGGGCACCTGTGCTTTGTTACGATCATTGGGAGGAGTGATGGGTCTTTGTTGGTGAATAGCGTATGAGTCCATGTTGATAAACAAAAAAAAAAGTAGTTTGAATAAAGAATATACCACGTAGCGAGGCCATGGGCACTCTTTTTATACCATGGACAAATTTCATGCATTGCTTCATTTTCTGTTGCATAACCATGATGTCACAAGAATCCAATAATCACTTAAAATAGACCCCAACGGTCACATTCGTCATGATGATTTTGAAAATTTTTCTTTTGGTGATAGCGTGAAACCTTAATACCTGATATTCACCCTTTTTACACCACTCAAACATCAAAAAAAAACAATGGCAGCTACATCAACTGAAAACAACATGAAGATTGAGCAAGTCAAGACGGCTCCTCATGAGAAGCGCGTCGCTACCCACTCCCACATCAAGGGCCTCGGTCTGCGTGCGGATGGTACTGCTGAGCCCATTCAATCTGGTTTCGTGGGTCAAGAAAATGCACGCGAAGTATGTAACATTCGTCATTCACAAAAAAAAACACTCTTTTTTTTTAACCCATCTGTCTAGGCCAGTGGTATTGTTGTAGAGATGATCAAGAGCAAGAGCATGGCTGGTCGTGCGTTGCTCTTTGCTGGTGCTCCTGGCACTGGTAAGACTGCCATTGCCCTTGCCATTGCCCAAGAATTAGGACCCAAAGTACCCTTCCGTCCCATTGTCGGCTCAGAAGTGTATTCCAGCGAAATCAAAAAGACAGAAGTGCTCATGGAGAATTTCAGACGATCGATTGGATTGCGTATGAAGGAGACAAAGGAAGTGTACGAAGGTGAAGTGACCGAATTGACTCCTGAAGAGACTGAGAATCCTTTGGGCGGCTATGGAAAGACCATCTCGCATGTCATTATTGGACTCAAGACCATCAAGGGCACAAAGCAGCTAAAGCTGGACCCTAGCATTTACGAATCCATTCAAAAGGAGAAGGTGACAGTAGGCGATGTGATTTACATTGAAGCCAACACAGGTGCATGCAAAAGAGTCGGCCGTTCAGATGCGTACGCCACAGAGTTTGATTTGGAAGCAGAGGAATACGTGCCTTTGCCCAAGGGCGATGTGCACAAGAAGAAGGAGGTGATTCAAGATGTCACTCTGCACGATCTGGATGTCGCCAACGCAAAGCCTGAAGGTGGACAAGACATCATGTCCATGATGGGTCAACTATTAAAGCCCAAGAAGACGGAGATCACTGAAAAGCTTAGACAGGAAATCAACAAGATTGTCAACAAATACATTGAGCAAGGCATTGCAGAGCTAGTACCTGGTGTTCTTTTCATTGACGAAGTGCACATGCTGGATATCGAATGCTTCACCTACTTGAACAGAGCCTTAGAATCGCCCTTATCACCCATTGTCATTTTCGCCACCAACCGAGGCATGTGCACTATTCGCGGCACCGACGACATCATCTCACCCCACGGCATCCCAGTTGACTTGTTGGATCGTCTTTTAATCATTCGCACTCTCCCCTACACAATCGATGAGATCAAGGTCATCATCACCATTAGAGCCAAGATTGAAGGTTTGACGATAGACGATGCAGCCATTGAACACATTGCCACGTCTGGCATCAACACATCATTAAGATACGCTGTTCAATTATTGACACCCTCCAGCATCTTATCAGAAATCAACGGCCATTCGTCAATTACATTGGACGATGTCAAGGAGGTCGATGATTTGTTTTTCGACTCTAAAAAGTCTGCTAAACATTTATTGGAACAAGAATCAAAATTCCTTGTTTAAAAAAAAAAAAAAAAAAAAAAAAAAAAAGCTAATAAATACTGTACAAAATATAAAATAAACAACATTTAAAACTTAACCACCTTCTTCTTTTGGGGCAATTGGCTGCTGCTGGTGGTAGCAGCAGAGGCAAGTTGCTTCTTGATCATCTTTTCCTTCTTTTGTTCATCTGCAATCTTTTGCTTGGTCTCTGCAAAAATGTGGTAATCGTCGTCATCCGCACCTTGATCCAGGTTGATCATACCCACTGCTGTGGTGCCAGCTTGCTCTTTTGTCACAGGACAGTCTTTGGCATAATGATCCACCTGTTGACAGATGGCACAGCTACCGCCGTTGGGGTATAAACCTCTTTCATTCTTGGGGCATTGGCCGGATAAGTGGCCCTCTTGATTACAGACATAACATTTAGCGTAAGGGAGTTCATCTACCAATAGCAAAATGAGTGCGTGTGATTATACAGTGTGCCAAGGTAACTTACTGCCTTTTCTGGGTCGTTTACAGTCCTTCAAACTATGCTCAGTAGTACCGCAATTGTAACAAATGTTGGCATGTTCTTTATTCTGAGGACATCGATTCACTGAATGACCAGGCTTTCTGCAAGCAAAACAGACATCGCCGGTTCTTCTCTTGTTGGATCCTCCCTCTATATACAACATGGCAACATGTCAGCATACAGAAAATTATGCGCTCATATCATCCATTCACAGAAACATACCAAAGTCGTCGTCTCTGCCTCTCTTGAATCCACCTCGATCTCCTCCTCCTCCTCCTCTACCACCACGGAATCCACCACGGCCACCACCTCTGCCGCCTCTGTCTCCACCTCTTCCTCTTCCACTTCCACCTCTGCCTCCACGGAATCCACCTCTGCTAGAGCCATCCCCTTGTTGTTGCTGTTGTTGACTACGAGGTAATAAAGGTGTTACTTTGAAGCTGCCATCCGACTTTTCAAAAGTCTTTTTGCCTCCCATCTTTGTGTATCTGGTCATATTTGGTTTATAGAGTCGTTTTGTAGTTGTGTCGAGTATTTTTTTAAAAAAAAAAAAAAAAAAAAAAAAGAAAAAAAAAATATTTTATTTAAACATTTTGTGTGCTTGATTTAGAGTAAATGCAGTGGCTTAGGATTGGTTCGTACGACGCCCGTAGCATAAATGTCCCTGTGATGCTTCACCAAGCTGATTGCAGAGGAATTTGCTGCAACCATAAATTGCTCTTTATGCAACTGACATGCGAATAAACAACTGATAAAGTCATATAATAATAAGCGTTTTATTTCCAAAAAGGGGTATTATTTCATTTTTGATGAAGAAGGGCTATTTTGGCTTTTTATATTTCTATATGCAAACAACATGTCAATGTACTGTTACTATCACTCTTAAAAAAAAAAAAAAAAAAAACGAGCCAAACAACTTACATCTTCACTCTGCAATCTCATCACTGGATCAATTGAATTCCTCAGTCCTGTCAATATGCTTTGAAATGCGCCTGTCAATCCTATCATGGGCTTGATAACTGCTACCGGTACAGCACGAATGACAGCTTTGGCATTGCTACTACTCCCTCTGCTACTATTGCTACCATGACTAGTGCCGTATTCATAATACTCATCGCCGCCATGCGTATCCTCTGATTGAATCTCTGTCGGTACGGCAAAGATGGTCTGTGCTGCAGATCCCAAGTTTCTACTGATATTATGGTAGGCATGCTGTAGACCCTCTGCAAGATCGCTTGGACTACCGCCACTACTGCTGATGCTTCTGCGATACTTTTCTTTGCCCTTGTTGGAGCCAGTAGGTATAGCCGCTGGTACAGCTGGAGATGACATGGCTGCCCTGACAGGTGAAATGTCATCATCGATGGCACTGAGTTCTGCACCATGAACATCTGTGTATACGAAATGTTGTTGGTGCTGATCATGCAATTGCTGCAAGTGCGTTGAAGAATACGAGGAGGGTGAAGACGATGTTGCTGGAGGTGCCGGTGTCGTAGGTGAGAAGAAGCCGTCTGCGTGTTCCAAGATAACTTGTGTGCCAGTAGCGACTCGAGAGCTCAACTTGATCGCCTCAATAGCCGTGGCTCTAGCAAACGAAGATGTGCCTCGTTGAATACCCTTCATCAGTCGACCATCTTTGCGGTATTGTTGTAGAGGGAGCAATACGAGGTCAGCCACGCCTGTGCTCAAGTTGACAATGGAGCGCACAGGGGACACACCAGAGACCATGTTGCCCTTTTGTGTGTTGAGAATGTGCGGTAGCCATTCTTTGCCAAGCTTGTCCCCGAGCCCATCCATGCCCTTGATGCCTGTGAGTTTGATATGGCTCAGTTGCATTTCTGCAGCATCCAGGCGAAACAGGTTCATCAGTTCAATCACTTGTCCTTCTCTAAAGTTGCCTAGATTAAAGACCTTGGGCTTGTAATCCACCTTGAGTGTAATGGGGTATATGTCGACATATTCTATACAAGTGGGTGAATAGGGCATACACACATGATAACACTGCTGAACTTACGGAAAAACATGCCTGGCCCATCCTCGCTTCCATCGTCGGATTGTCCGCTGCTCTCTCCCTCTTCACCTTGCTCTTTTTCTTGATCGCACTCACTCGATGACGATGAGGAGGAGGAGGAGGAGGAGGAGGAGAAGAAATCATCCGCGTGCTTTACAGGAATTGATAAATTAGCAGCATGCGTTGACCTCAAATACGATTTGTCAAACAAAAAGTATTTCTGCAAGAATGTCATGGCATCTTGGTCCACATACAGTCGAATAGGCAACAGTATAGCTTTCAACCGGTATTCCTGCTGAGGATCGTCTTTGACAGGTCTTAAACTAATGAGCTCCAGATTGACCATGCAATCATCCAATTCACGTTGATCTACACCGGACCGCATGTAGCCCAAAAACTTTTTCCAATCAGAGGTTCTGATATTGTCAATGATTTCCACATCCTTGATCCGCAAATGAAACCAAAAAGCTGTTTCGTCTTTTTCAGGCATCATGTCGAATTCGATAGCAATGCTGTCCAGCCTAAACTCAATGTGAGCATCTCCCGTACGCTTCTTTTTGGATTTTGTTGGCTTCTTTATGAAATCCTGACCGAATCCAGTTTGCTGTTGGTGGTCTCGATCCTCTGACCTTGTTGGGACACCAGCAGCCGCTGAATCCCTAGCTGCCATATCCTCCTTGACATAGGCCCATTCGTAACCGTCATAGAGTTTCCAAATGACATTGACATTGGCAACACGCAAGGACAGGCTTGCTTTGGTAATGTCTACTACTGATTTGGGCGCTGCTGCCTTCTTTTCCACACTGAAATAATCTTCAATCACCTCAAACTGAAGTCGTTCATCCATGTCTTCCATGGGCGTCAAGATACGGATGATATCCTCCGTGGTAGCGCTTCTCTTATGGCGATGCTGTTTGCGACGAGGTTTGGTGGGCGGCACCAGGATTGGCTTTTTGTTCGTGACCCGGTTTTCTGGATCATCACTGGTTTGATAAAACTCTTCTACAAGACTGAATTCCTCCATATCAGGTGCGTCAATGATGGTGGGTGGCGATATCTTTTGCGGAGTTGCTTTAAACGCAGTTTCATCAATACTGGCCAGCATGTCTTCCTTTTGAATGGTGGCATGTACTTTTGAACCAGCATGACTTGAACGACGACGACGACGACGACGACGGCCAGAGTGACTATGCCCTTGTGATGGACGCGTGTACTGTTGTGTGCGTCTCTTGGCTGCAGCGATAGCATTTGCAGGTATAGTTGCATCTCCGTTGTTGGTGACAAATGTAATCAAATTCAGCAATGTTTGGAACGAATCTGCATTGGAATCAATGCAAATATCCGTACTGACCAATGAAACGTCGGTCTGCGGAGCGGCTACATGGTCATCCAGCTTGATCTTTACTGCGAGTTCAATGTTTTGAATCGACAATGCATTGGCAAATCCCAGCGTGGTCCAATAGTTGCGTGCATCACTGGTTTTCCCTTCCAGTCGCTTTTCTGCAGCCATATCAAGCTCTTGCTTATCGTCAATCAAGTACAGTTCGATGCTTTGGATGAATGTCTTGACCTCGATCAAGGGCTGGCCTGCTAGAATATTGGTAATGATTTCAATGCCGTCCCAGATGACCACGGCACGTGTAGGACTGTAGATGGGTTCGTAGTCGAAACATGTCTCCAAAATGTGAGCGAATACCTTGATGTACTGTGTTGGTGGGTCGATAAAGACCATTTCCTCAGGCACCTTTTGAAATTCGACAATTTGATCCACAAACGAGACGTCGGCAGATGCTTTCCAGCATATATTGCATGCCACCACACTGGTGACCTTGTTGATGCGATTTGATTCGGGAAACGAGTTGAGTTTTGAGATCAATGATACCATGGAGGTGTTTCGTTTGAGCTATTTACAGAAACTGAGTATACGTTATGGCATTAAAAAAAAAAAAAAAAAAAAAAAGTAAGAATACATACATGAATCTTTTTTGGGATCGTCTTGTATAGTATTTTTACAGGCTTAGTTGCATCTGACATATCGGTAACATCCAGGTCTTCAATGTCAAGCGTAGTGACATTCTCATTCTCTCCCAAGTGTTTGATCGCAGCAAAATACTTGAATTCAGAAAACTGCAGTCGATAAGTGTGTGTTTCCGATGTGCAGATGTCCCAAACACCATTGCTCATCACTGCTACAATGGAAAACAAGCTCTGCTTTTGAAGAGGCTGTTCAGTCACTGGTGGAAAATAGCCCATGGACGATGGTTGTTGCTGCTGATAATGGAGTGGCCGTAATCTTTCATAGCTTTGGCTCATAACACTAGAGGTAGATTTGACATCAGAGAAAAAGTTGTGATAATCCATCGAGTGCAAAGATGACACATCATCGAGACTCTGCGCTTGTTGTTGTTGCTGTTGTTGCTGCATAGTAATGAATCTCGGCTGCCACAGTAACAGGTCATTTTGAATGATCTGCACCGTATCCCAGACTTGCTTTGTCAAGTTCATGTCTGCTTGAGGCAGATGGCAATTGATGACAAATGTCTACATCCACTAATACTTAGCACAACAAACATTATCTATCTACGACAGACAGAACGTACCGATGTTTCAATGGTTCTCTGCTTGAATATCAAGGCAGATTCTGCTTGCTCGTCCATAGGCATGTGCACTTTTTGCTCGCTATGAAAGCTTTCATTCTTTTCCAGAAACTGGAACAATGTCTCGACAATGTTGGCGCCCGAGCCAAAGAACCCTGATCGATTGCCAGCACCAGCAGCAGTATCAGCAGCAGACAGTGGTTGTGCTTCTTGAATCGTAATTTCAACGGAAGGTGATACTGTGCCATCTGTGGTCAGGATTTTGCTGCTTTCTTGCATGGTCTTTGCAGTAAACCAACATCGTGCAAATTCATCATTTTTGAGATGCATGAATACATTGACATAGTTGAGATCAATGTTGAGCTTGTTGCTGTTGGTATTGTTGCTTGTATGGATGTGAGTGTTGCTGCTGCTACTTCTGCTATTCTTGCTCGCCGTTGGACGATGATAGGGATGAGGATCTTGGCTGTCCGGTGCATCGTCAATGACTGTCGTGGTGGAGTTCCATGTGGCAATCAATGTCTTGATGTCGATGCTCAATTGGCTGTCATGGAAACGATCGTTGAATTCCTCTCGAGTGCTGATTTGGCTCATATCAGGAGCAAACAGTAAGATACGAATGAATGCACACTTGACACGCACTTTGCGCATTTGGATGTTTTCCTGAGACTGCAAGTCATCAAACACAGAGGGCCTGCATTTCATATAGTGTGTGAGTAACAGTGAGACGCTCTACACATACACATTCAAGTAAATACAAACCTAGGCTCTTCATGTGCCTTGCGCTGTGAAGTGAACGGACTATCTTGCCTCTTGTTTGATTCCTTCCTCTTGTTGTATGCGTCAATTGCGTGTATGTAGTTTTCTACCCTGTCAATGATACATGGATCAATCTGCAATTTGAAAGCAGGTATATCCACACTAATGTCCTCCTCAAATGAGATGCCTTCTTCTGCAAACCTCCCTCCTCCTGATTCTCGGCTCTGTTTCTTTTCAATGCGAATACGTATTACTTCAGATTGCTGTGCTGCTGATCTGCTGACTTGGTCTGATGGTATTGGTAGGTAGGCTGGAAAATGCTCCTCTGAGCGATAATCTTGCTTGATGCGATTATCAAATTGAAAGATGGGATTATAGACGTTGTACCTGGTGTGTGATCTTGAAGAGACAAACGGCGAGCTCTTGGCTTGTGGAGGCCGAACGATCCATTCATCTAGTATGACATTGGCGATACGCATTTCCAAGATGGAGAGCAGTTTCTGCTTTTGTTGTTGGTCTACTATTACTGCTGCTGCTGCCGCTGCTGTTGTTGTTGCTGCTGGAAATTGCTGTAACCGTAGATTCAGTTGTTGAATAGCAAATCGCATGTGATTTTTGTCGTGTGCTGGATCGGACCATTGACTCACAGGTTCATCGTTGCCCAGAAGGAATAGCTCTATGAGTGATATTTGCAATTTAACCTTACGTTCTGGTATAGCGGATGGCGTGGCGCTGGATAAAGATGGCTGAGACAATGGATTAGTAGCCATAGGAAAGGAAGAAGGAGGAGGTATCACGGGGCTGGTATGGTTGAATGTATCCAAGTCGTCTAGTAAATTCAACTCTGTAGTTTTGGTGCTGGCGGTGGATGGCGGTTTTGGTGTGAATGGCTTTTTGGATCTGATGTCTTGCTCTTCTTGATCCACAGTCGATGGTGTCATTGTATCTAATAGATCCATGAAAAAGGCCACTTGCTGTGGTGAGATGATGGCTCTCATGTGTGTAATCCAACAGTCGATTTGCTTTACTGAGATAAACGACACGCCATCAATGGATGGTCTCAGCTTGAGCCTGACCCAGTTCTTTTTATCCAATGTTGTAAATATCAAAGCTTCGTAGGGCTTGTAGTTGTTGAGGTTGGCTTTTGGTGTAATGGATCCACTCATTTTCCGATGGAACGATCTGTTGTACCGACTCTGGAATAAACTCGAGTTGCCCTGGTTTGCCTCAAAGAACTCTGTCTGATTCAGCATATCATCACTATCCCCATCCTCGCCATCGATGCTCCCAGTATCCTGTACATCTTGATTGATCGTTGTTTCACTGTTGGTTGGTATTGAATACAGACCTGCACTTGCTGTGTTACCTGTGGTCGACGTCGCAGTTGCAGTAGAAGCTGCTGATCTAAGCCAAATCTCTGGCGAGGCAAATGTAATAATCTTGATGGTTTCGTTTGCCACTGGGGGCATCAAGATGGAACTCTCCATGAGACCCGAGTGCGTGGATCCAGTAGCGGTCGCAGTAGCGGATGGTGAGGCATTGAACTCTGGCGTTTCATCAAAATACGAAATTCTCGGAATACAGATATCAAGGCGATATGCATTGTCAGGTGCATTTGCTAGAGGAACAGCTGATTGATGAATGATGCGTATCAACGTATCCATAATATCTATTTTGACTCGAGACATCATTTTATCGATGACTTTGGTCAACACTTGCAGTCCTTCCATGTCGATATCGTCATTGGTGGTTGCTGATGTGGTTGTCGATCCATGAAACGAATCTTGGATGGATTTGTGCAATTCATCAGCTTGCTCTTTTTCAATTTCGGTGCGCAAAAAGTCATCGGCGAAATGCAAGGAAGAAGAGAGTATAGGCTCTTCAGTGGGTGTAGATGGCTGATCAGCTATACCAGAAAGTAAGAATTCGAGACTCATGTTTTAAGGCACTCTGGACTACCTTTGTGTGATCTTGGTTTGTTCTTGACTGGACGTAGACATAGCTGTAATCCTTGGATCTTGAGTGAAATATCAGCTGTCAACAGCTTTGCCCAAGGTATAGAAGCACTGATACTGGACACACTTCCCTTTTCCAACACAAAAGGAGTATCGTCCAGCAGCTTGTTGATGAACTAGTAGTTGAATTTGTGTCAATCACTCCATAGGGCGAGATCTTCAAGCTGTATTCATTACCTGTAGGTTCAAATCTAAATCACGTAGCTCTAGATTGCCGTTCATCAATGCAATGTCAAAGTTCTCCAGGTCTAGTTCATTTTGCAGAAACTGCCCAATAGCCCTTCTCAGTACAAACTTGTATAATCGTTTTTGTATGTTCTTTGGTAGAGCGTAGCTCGTCCATTCAGATAAATAACTCCAAGCTTTCATGTTTGAGAAAGAAATAAGAAAAGAGGGGAGATGGTGAGAAGAGAGAAATGGGTATTTGTTAATCGAAAGAGAGAGAGAGAGAAAAAGAGAGAGAGTCAGAAGACTCTCTTTTTTTTTTTTTTTTTTTTTTTTTTTTCATGAACAATTAAAGCATCATGCACAGCCATTTTTCAGTGCCAGTCTTTTGAGGTATGTTAAGGGCACACACATTTCTGGATCAATCAAATGGCAGGCTGTGTCAGAGAGGCCCAAATATAGTAAATGTTGAGTGTTCGATCTCTCAGGAACCAGAGCATTCATCTTGAAGATCTTATTCTTATGCTGATGACAAGGTCTTGCCGTTTGCAACTTCAATGGAGATAGATGTCGATGCTACTCCTTGCTGGGCAGTCGCGATCCATGCCAAGCCGAGTGGAAAGATGTAGGCTCAAGCACACATCCTGAGGGGCTGCAATTGGTATTAAGATTGAAGGAATTTGACACTATATACATTGGTGTATAAGTGACACGTCGTATATAAAATGCAATGTCTGGAAACGTGAAAGGCATGTCATGCTTGGGTTCTCTTGTCACCGCTTGCATACCTTACCTAGTCTGTCTGACTATCCAGCGTAGTGCAGATTGAATGGTTAATTCTAGTCCATTAGATTTCGAGTACAAAGTGGCCTGCGGTGAGTGTCGCTTCCATTTACGGTGCAAAATGTTTTGATTTTCGCTGAACGTACTGGTTTTGCCCTTGGTATTCGCATTTCTATCATCACTGACATTTACTTTTTAGCTTTGAAAACAAAAGTGTATGAGATTTAGAATCATCAATATGACTTGATAGTATGGCAGCTGGTCCTCTCTGCTTGCATTAGCTTAACTAACCAATGAACAGCATGTATCTGTCAACTGCTTCCTGGCCTTCGAATAGATATTCAATATATTACTTATAGTACAGTAAGAGCCAGTCAACTATATCTCGCGAGAAAGCCTTGTTTTCATATAGCCGTTAGATGCAAAAATTCAAAAATAAGGTATATGAGTCAACTCATTCTATTATTGAATTGCACAATGTAACATTTGATACCTAGATCTCTGTTGATAATGCAGTCATACACAGAGGAGGAACCTGAAGAAAATGATCCCCAGGAATTCAAGACGTTTTTTTTTTTTCATCAACATTCTCATTCAAACTTATCAGAATATCAGCGCACAATGGCTAACGCAAACACCAGCGCAGAAAGAGCAGCAAAGAGAAAACTCGCCAACGAGAAGAGAAAGTAGAACAAGAAAAGAAATGCTGTCACCAAGGAGTACAGCTTGGGAGAGTTGCAAGATCTTGCTTTGCAACATACGCAACAGAAAGAAAAAGATGCACAACGTAGCTGCCAAAAAGGCTAGAAAACTCAATTTCACCATTGAAACTACTCAACCCTTCAATCCTGATCTCAATCAACCTATTTCCAGCCATGATGCTTTAATTAGCAATGACAGCCAGGGCAATGTCAAATAGAGCGATGGGGACAATGACTTCAGTGATGGGTGTTATAGTCCTCCTCATGTCGATCCACAGGCTCTCAGAGAATTCCTTTTGACTCTGCCTCCAATTGAAAAATGTCAAGAAGAGCCGCAGAGAATTCTGGAATGACAGCAGCGCCAATGTCAAGAAGTGGTATGCCAAATCTTTGGAGCTGAATGGTCACTCCAATCCCTGTCTTCTTGAGCCCAACACTGCGAACATTGCTTCTCATTACTGTAACTGTACAAATGGAAGGGATTTCAGGATATATTGCTATATGCTGCATCGCAAGAAACATGATGTCTACACATAGGCTGAATACTTTACTAAAGTCAATTTCTTAAAGATCATACATCGTTCACATTTAAATACTGCAATAATCGTCCAATTCTAAAGACCTTGATGCTTATGCAGTTGCTACCTAGTAGCACTGTATTTCCCAAAGTTGCGATTCATTTTTCAGTATTCGAGAAATTGATGTCATTGAAATTAAACGGTTATATATATATCGAACTATGCTTTTGTCAAATCGCAAAATGATGGCAACTTTTTTTTTTTACTCGCTAATTATGACACTACACAGGTAAGGCAATTGCAAGGCAAAATTGACTCAAACTAACAGCAAGTATATTGTCTACCAGTTCAAGCCATTCAAGCTTAGAACCGATTCAGCGGCAGTAGCGTTTATTCTCAAGCCTGACTCCCACAACTTTTTGAACAATGGACTGTTCATGAGGGGCACCTTATGGTTTTCACCAAAAATCTAATAATCAAGACTTTTTACAATAACACATAATAAATCTTTTGTATTTAAAGTTGGGGGGTTTTTTTTTATTGAGAATATGCCAGGAGACAGTGATGACATCTCGAGGGTGTTTGCATATTGAAGAAAGAAGCAATCAAATTGGAGCTATCAGAAAAGAAAAAGCAGCTCCCAGGAGTTCCAAGATGGAGATAGCCAGAGGAGAGCCTTCCTGGTCGTGGAGAATAGTCAACGCGATCCATATGGCATCATCCGCAAGGGACATGTCGCTGAGACCGAGGTAGGAGACAACCTCGAACCAGAAGAGGGACTTGATGTAGCAAAGGACTACTAGATGGTATTCATCTTCTGAGACTTCATTGTACAGCGCCCAGGAGGGATGTCTGAAAGATTTCATGGAATGCAGACGAGATTAAAAAGCTACAATTACATATAGTGTGGTGGCGAGCCAAGTTGACTACCGCTGTCATATATGAACATGCTCATCAAAAGTAAAAGAGAGTATTCAAGCTTTCAAATCCATGAAGCATTCCAACCATCATTGTCATCATCAGAAAGGCATTTTGGTCAGCTACCAGCAGCAATGCCACCACCAAAATAGTTCAAACTCAGACTATTTTTTTTGCTATTCAAGATTGGACAATTTTGTATTTCTTCGACTTGATTTAACTATTTTGCGATATTCGACTATATGAACTGTAATAATTAGCCCCTACTTCCTAATACATTCTTGGAGCACTATTCAAGGCGCATCCAACGGTGCTCATTATAGTGGGTGTTTTGAATGAACCTACTGAGCAATGCTTGAAAATATGAAAAGTCGTTTATGGTGAAAATGTCGAAATTTTACATACGAAGGCCTCACCAAAGTGGTCTCAAGGGTTGCTTTGGATTTAGAGAAACATTTTGATTCAATACATACCATAGTAAAAGTCTTTATTTTCAAATTGAAAAACGCGATCGTTTGATTTTTGATGAAAAGCATGAGGTATCCCTCATGGTTTGGAGTCGATTTTTGGCCATGTTTTTTGGGTTCCCAAAAAGTTGAGCAAAGGTGCCAGGGAACTAGTGCAATTGTTTGGGCGTTATTCCGGTGGCTTCAAAAGGTCTACATCTTGAGATATGAAGGCTTGAAAGCTGTCGAATTTGGCTGTGTTTTATAGATTTGCTTGTCAAAAGCCGCATTTTTGTTATGATACAAAGGCGTAAAGACATTGTATTTATTCATCTAGATTCAGAAAAGGCTGTCAGCATCCAAATAGTCAGTTGGAAATAGTAGGTTGAGTGGCACTGTCGCATCTCTGTATCATACCACAATGATACAACTTATCCGTAAGTTGATAGTGGCTGTAAGGCACGCTGGACATTTTAGATGCAATGGATAGTCGGCATCTAGCAACCCTATCTGTAAGATTAGTTGGACCATAGCTTGGTAGCTCAACTTGCTAGGTGGTCCCTATCGTATCCAAGAGAAGAACAGGTATGAACATTTATCACAGAATAAATGCAGTTTTTAAGTATTCAAATGAGGTCTATGCCGATATGTACTCTCTCTCAACTTGCTTTTGCATCAAAAGACACCCCCACCAATGTGTAGTATCGTAAAGGTTGCAACCATCTGTTTTCTAATGCCTTTAAGCATCAGCATGAACACTCGCAAGCTGATGTAGTCTTGATATCGGCTTCACATGCTAGCATCGGCATTGCAAAGCATGAAAGCAATGTCATGACCCAAGATTTACAACCGCTGAAATGTACCAGAGATACAATCCATGCGCAAATGCTATACAAGGATTACTCGCAACAGAAGCACTATCCTATTGTGCGAGTAGATGAGACATGTAATCTAGGAGCAATGTCGAACACAGCGTTTCGCATGTCAACCCACCAAACAACATTCAATATCAGATGAATCCAAATGCATTTAGCACTATTTTTATACCTCCCACATTCCTCCTATATTTCCTTGATCTCCCTTTTTTTTGCAATAGGACTAACCAGTCGATGCTCTCTCTTTCCATCATGGAGGCATGTACCATACATGCTGTCTCTTTGATGCGACACATACACTCGCTTACACACACACGACGTCACTGTCTTTAATTCTATGCCGCCTCAAAAGAATTACACAGTTGGTTTGTGTATCTAGATGAGTTTTTTCCCTTCTACTGTTTGTTTATATAATATATATATATACATATATATATCATGTCTTCTTATTTAGTTACCATTCGAGATACAATTTATGCATTGACATCATGTTGCTTTCCAAACCCCTCCATCTACATCAACAAGAAGAATTACAAGGTGATTTATCTGCTGGGCGAAGGGTAATTATTTGCAGCTATTTGAGCAAAAAAAGCAGCAGCAACTAAATCGAATCAACATCAATGACAGTGGCTATTCGTTTGTCTACCTCGTCAAGGAAGAGTCCAGCCATCGACTATTCGCTTTGAAAAAGATTCGCTGTCCTATAGGTGATAGAGCGTTATCAGATGCGATGCATGAAATCGACATGTATCAATTGTTTCAGAGCGAATACATCATTCGGGTGCTGGTAAGGCAAGTGTGCAGAGTTGAAGCGATGGATACTGATGGAGCCTATGTTAGGATACAAGCGTATTGACGGATCCAGATGGCACAAAGACAGTATACATCTTTTTGCCCTATTACAAAAGAGGTAATCTTCAAGACAATATTAATGCAAACAACATCAACAAGTCATTTTTCCCGGAAAAGGATTTATTGGAATTTTTCCTCAAGGTGTGCTATGCACTAAGAGTACTTCACAACCATCATGAGTTACCGCCAGCAACTGAAACGACAGCACTAGCAGCAGAACAGGATCATAATGAGGATGGTCATTTGGTACCTTATGGTAAGCATCTACTGGACGGTTGTTGCATCATTATGATTGTATTGACATTATGATACCATCACTATTACCAGCGCATCGTGATCTCAAGCCTAGCAACATTCTCATCTCAGATGATGGCAAAACACCTATTCTCATGGACTTTGGATCGGTCATGAAAGCGCGTATTCACATTCGATCTCGACAGGACGGGTTGTTACAACAGGACATTGCTGCTGAAAACTCAACGATTCCATACAGAGCACCTGAGCTGTACGACGTGCAAACAGGATCCACGCTGGATGAAAAGGTAGACATTTGGAGTCTGGGATGTACCATCTACGCAGCTGCGTATGGCCAGAATCCGTTTGAGGCGAGTGTCAATGAAATGGGTGGATCCATTGCATTAGCCATCTTGAATGGTCATTACAAGTTCCCGCTTGATAAAGAGCAAGATGATCCGTACAGTGACGAATTTAAGGCACTGATTCAATTCTTACTGGTGATCGATCCCAAAGAAAGACCCACTATTCATCAAGTAAGTTCTATTTTTACGTTATGGCATCATGTGTGCGTGTTGAGTAAAAACAGTTGGCTAATCCAATCATATACAGGTCATTGGAAAGTTGGAATCCATCTTACAATAAAACGTACTGCTCTCTCTCTATAAATATATATATAAAAGACCTAATTTCTAATCAGCCATTACTGCGCGTGCACTACGTGTAAAGAGCATCATTTGATGTGGTCCACACAGCCATAAAAATGTCTTTTTTTGTAACAAGAAATGCATGGATCAGCTGCACCACTACCAAGCTGTACATGCATTGTTTTCTATCTTATTGTTCTCGAATTTGTCGTCATGACATGCGTATGGGTTATTTTAGGAAATAATGTGGAATTGCAACATTTCATGCTAAATGCTGGTATCTACAGTGCTATAACGTGTTTATACATACATGGATCTAAAGGGGGGGGATACTCATATATTAAACGGTTCAGTGAACAAAGATGGCAACAAGGACTTTTTTACCGAAATTACTTGATTTAGACACAGTGTAAACAATGCTCATTGTTCAGCAGCTCTCAGAGAGATCAGCATAATTTTTTTTTTTTTTTACATGTTTCAGAATGAGTAGTTGATTAAAATCAAGGAGTTGTCTATACTATTCGTTTTTCAATAAATAACAAACATGTTTGTATGGCCTGTGCAGCAGTCATCTTACATGTAAGCAAACATTGAAGACCATTATAGCACACACATTTTTCTTGTATTACACTGTATTGCTTCTTCTCCAAGAAACAAGACCTCTTGGCGCAAGCGAAAAAAAAAATGAATAAAACGTATCATCATAAGGTACAACGCACACACACACACACAGCTCAACTCTGTGTTTGAAAGAGCATCAGATGACCCCAAAGGTCTCTTTGAGTGTACCTTAAATCTATATACAAGTTTGGTTGTACATTGTATAGTCATGGATGCGTACGTATATAAATTAGACGCAGTAATCCTATAAATCGCTTTTCTCTTTTTTCTTTCACTCTTTTTACTTTTTCTCAACTTTGTTCTCTTGTATCAGAAAATGGCAAATGGTTTCTTGGGTCGTTTATTTGGTGGAAACAAAGCAAAATCTACCACTAGCAAAAAGTTGACACCCTCTGCAAAGAAGCAGCAGCAGCAAAAGAGCGCACCTACCACCTCCACAAGCAGCAGCAACAGCAGCAAACCACCATCGCCAGCACCTTCGCTGCCTCCTCCGCAGCTGCCTAAACTGACATCCTCACCACCATCACCTTCACCCTCATTGCCTACACCATCACCACCCAGCACGCCTTCAATTGAGACGAAATCAAAGAATGACATGAATGACTTTTACAACATCCAAGGCACCAGCAACGACATGAATGCGCACTTGAGCCAATTCCATAGTCTGTTACAGCACAAGCACGAGCAACAAGATGAATATCTCACCATCGCCTCAGCGACTTCATCCCATCTATCGCTTCAAGATGCTTTATTCTCACACTTATCCACATCAGACACTCAATCAGAAATAACCCAATTTTCAGATTTTCCCAAAATAGCAGTTGGTACACAACCACAACAGGCGTTTGATCGTCCTGTTGGTGGTCGCCGTAACTCTGGCTTCAGCGTAGTGGATGTCGTGGACTCTGATCAGCATGTGGATGCTTATGAGGATGTTCATACAAAGCAACTGTACGAACTTTACATGGACGCTCTCCGCCATCTATCTCCGAAATCATCCCTTCGTCCTAGTCCAGCACAAGCATTTCGACTGTTTGAATACATAGCCAATCAACCCATCGAGGACGCTGCTGAAAGCACACGCTATTTGATCGCCTATGCTCAATACTATACAGGCCGCATGCTGTATGAAGCTACGTTGGAACACGACCAAGACGAATTTATAAAGCAACAAGGCCTCAAGTACCTGCTTGATGCTTCTAAAAATGGCATTGCTTGTGCCACCTTCATGTTGGGATATTATGCCGAGTGTGATGGCGATATTGAATATGCATGTAACCTCTATTACCAAGCAGCCCTGAAAGGCCAATTGCTCGCCAAAGTCTACTTTGGAAACACAGTACTCTTTAGAGACATCAAGGGCTATCTACCCCAAGATGCTGTTTGCCTGTTGAAGGAAGCCTCTCATCAGGTAACACAATTTTACTCCCTATTTTTTTTATTATTAATAATATGTTGTACCAACTACATCTCTAGGGCCATTCTATTGCGTCTCTGTCTTTAGCATTGTATTACGAAAAACAGAGTCAAATTGACCATGCCATCCAGTACGCAGCTCGAGCCAATTTACCTGCAAAACACCCCTACTTTTGCATCTCCAGCTACCAAATTGGCATCATCTATCTCAAGGCAGGCATCGAGTACGCAGACATTGCCTTCCGCTATCTGCTGGCATCAGCGAGCTCACATCATGGTGGAACCAAGTATGCACCAGCATTGCGCAAACTGGGCACGCTGTCTCTGATGGGCATTGGCACACCAAAGAACCCCTCAGCAGCCTTCAATTTGATCCAGGAAGCAGCTAAATTGGGCGACGAACCAGCCAACATCATATTAGGCCAAATGTACCAAAAAGGTCAAGGATGCGTTGCAGATCTGTTTCGTGCCATGCAAATATTCGAAAACTACCCAGACAACATTGCAGCTAAATTATCGCGCGGCCTGCTGGTCATGAAGGACAACCCACACCACGCCTACCACGAATTTGCCAGCATCATCACCCACTCACCTACTGCATTCGACTTGGAGCACTGGAACGTACAGTCCATCAAAAACGAAGCCAGTGTGCGCATCGCTGTCTGGGAGTACAATGGAATTGGTGGAACTGAAAAGAATCCTGAAAGAGCATTTCACACGTTGAAGAAGCTCTCAGATGACTGCAATTACAGTGGTGCTCATTTTTGGTTGGCAAACGCTTATCTGGATGGCGTCAAGCTGGACAATGGCACAGTCATTGTCCCCAAAAGCCAGGATCTAGCCTTTCGCTGCTTCCTCAGGGGCGCCCATCAGAACCAACCCAAATGCCAATACTACGCTGGCCTTATGCTGAAGGATGGCTACAGCTGTGCAGAGTACAACAAGTCGCATGCACTGGCTTTCTTCATGGACGCTGCCAACCAAAACCATGACATGGCGCTGACCCAAGTAGGCGCTTACTACTTTACCGGCAGCATTGGCACGCAAGGCCGTGATCTGGACAAGGCTTTCCGCTACTTTTCGGCTGCAGCCAAGCAAAACAATGCACTTGCTATTCAGTATTTGGCTGACTACATGATCAAGAACAATGCCAGTGGTCCCATTAACCACTATCAGATTTACACTGAGCTCAATCGATCAGCAGGTGCTGAGCAGGATCCCATAGCCTACCGAATGCTAGCATTGGTGGTGATTAACAGCAGCATTCATCCCAGCGAGACGTACGAGGACAAACAACATCCCGTATATCAGGACCTGGCCCGCATCTACAACAATGCCAAGGTGGATGCCATGATGAGCCAGTCTGACCTCAAGTTCAAGTTTGCCCTGCACTTACTCTGGAGAGCCATTGAGCTGAACGATCATGCCTCTGGACAGTATCTGTGTAACTTTTACAGTCGTATGAATGATGAAGATGTGACCAAGACGATTGAACTATTTGAAAAGGTGGAGATGGGCGTACCAAACAAGTAAGTCTGTTGACAAACAAGGCAATAACAGGCAACTAAATCAAGCAATGTGTGTCTTGTAGATTGACCATTGCCTTTGCTCGATTCTTAAAAGTGTCCAAAAATAGAGCAAGCGCTTTGACCAAGTTTATTGAGGTGGCATCCTGCAACGATATCACCACGAGCATTGGATGGACTGCACGTCTGGAGGCTGCCAAGCTGATCCTGCTGGAACACCAAGGCAAGGCGCGCACAAAAGCACTGGTCTTTGCTTGGCTCAACGACATGATCAAATTCAATGGCAAGAACCTGTTTGTTCCATTCATTCTCTTGGGTATGTTTGCTAATATGTGTGTGTGTGTGTGTGTGTGCACAAACATTGTCCTACAAATTGTAATAACCTTGTTTTTCTTTCTTTACTAGCAAAATGTCATGATGATGAGATTTGTGCTGGCTGCAAAAAGACGGCATCCACTTCGTTGTATGAAAGTGGTCTTTTGTGCAAACTAGACAATGCTGAACTGGAGCTGTTTGCTAGAATGAGGCTTATCGAGACTTATTACAAATCACACAATACCGCCATTACAAAGCAGCTGGATTTAGCTGAACCACTGCTTGATGCGATTACTGACTTGCAAGAGAGAAACTCCAAATCAGCAGACCTGTATTACTATCGAGGTATGTATTACGCACACAAACACATACTTGTACATCAGAGACAAAAATAGCTAATGAAACACACGTATTTGCCTCTTTAAGGATTACTATCGTTACATAATGGCACAATCTACAATTACAGAGAGAGAGCCCGATACTATCTCACAAAGGCTGATCAACTAGGTCATATGTACGCCTGTCTTGAATTGGGCTATCTTTATGGTACCACCCAGTCTCAGGAGGAGAAAGCAGATGCCTGCTTCCAAAAGGTAGATGCTAGCAAGCACACGCTGTTCTCTCTCAAGAGCAGAATCACTGAATCCATGGTCCAGTTCCGCACCAAAAACATCCATACGTCCAATGACTATCTGATCGAAATCAACAAGATGAAGCTGGCTGCTGGCATCACCTACAGTTACTACCACATGGAACGTCAAGCCCTGGACTGGTTGCAAGAAGTGTCTGATAACACATTAGCGCAAATCATGATCCTATACTACAAGATGAAGGAGGTGGACCAACGCACCTCGTACAATATCAAGCGTATCTCTGACCTGATGAACCCATTTGAGGCAACTCCGCAACTCGACTATTACAGCAGTATGGCGTTGAGCTACGGCCAGTTCCGTCTGGGCCAATGCTACGAAGATGGCAATTGTGTGCCTCAAGACGACAACAAGGTGCTTGACTACTATACCAAGGCCTGTGCGTATTTGCAAAACAACGAAACATACGAACGCCTGGCTGAGATCGCTAGCAAAAGTGGTGCGGATATCAATCTGTTCCCTACTCTGTGCAATGCAGCTCGCAACGATCCCACGGCCATCTACAAACTGGCTCAATACTACCACCACAAGGAACTGAACCCTGCTGATCCAGACGTCCCTTGCAAGAAGGCGGCTGATCAATACCTCAAAGCTGCTCAAGCTGGACACCCAGAAGCCTGTTACTATTACGCCAAGTACCGCATTGACCAGATGCGCCAATCCACACAACTGAACGCTGCTGTCAAATCCAAGAAGGCTGTCAACTATCTGCGCATGGCTGCCAACAAGAATCACGGCCCCTCCTTTTACGAATTAGGTAAATTGGAGCTCGCTGCTGGCTTGTATGAAGAAGGCCAAGAAGACTTGAAGGAAGCTGATTTCCTTGGATGCGGTGCTGCTAGTTTTGAACTTGGCGAGCTCTACAGAAAGGGCTTTACAGGCGTGATCTCTGACAAGGTGACTTTCCGCATCACACAAAACTTGAACACAGCACTGCAGTACTACAGACGCGCCATGGATTTTGGACATGTCTTGGCCATGGTGCGCATTGGCGACTTTTTGGAAACAGGCGCTTTGGGTGATCAGAGTACAAGTCAAGCCAAAGCATGGTACAAACGTGCGCTCAGTCAAGGCTGCCCTGACGGTGCTGCCGAATACGCGCTTGGGTGCTTGGAAGAAACCTGCATCAGTATTGCGCGTCCTACGGATCCTCTAGTGCTCCAAAAGCATCGCACCTCTGCATTCAAATGGTTCACCAAAGCCCTCAAGGCAAACAACAAGGCTGCGCAGTTCAAGATTGGCTGCTATCTGTTGCATGGCTGGGTCTCTCAAACATCCACCTCTAACGATGTTGATCGTGGTGTGCACATCTTGCAAGAAGAAAATGCCAATGGCAATGTCATGGCTATGAAAGAGTTGGCTCGTTACTATCAAGAGATGGGTAATGAAAAGCGTGCATTTAGCTACTGGCGAAATGCCGAACTCTTGAATGATCCTGAAGCGCTTGAATTCATTGCTCAATGCTTTGAGAAGGGTCTTTTGGGCCAAGCTGTCAATGGTGAGGCAGCATTGGCGTACCGCGCTCGTGCTTTGGAAGCTCGTAAGTACCTGTGTATGGTGGTGATTGAAACATGTATGCTGACCCTGTTCCATTAGGCAAACAAGCTGTCGAGACACAACGCAGTATGATGGGCTTCAAATCCGATTACTCTGATGAAAGAAACGATCGTTCCAAGTAAATCAAACAATTAGGCACACAAAACAAAACACCAACAAGTTGTAAATTATATTATCCCTCTATTATTATATCCCTTTCCACCTTACTTACTCGTTTATCACTGCTCGTTTCTCGTTATTCAATTCTTTAATATGTATAGATTGTCCCTTTTTTTGCTTTTTTCATTATTTATTTATTTATTTATTTATTTATATCACTGTATTCATGAAATTTTCTTCCTTTCTTTTACCATTCACTATGAAACTTATCTCGGTTCCAGCTTAATGTCCATTATAATAAATTCGTTTATTCCAGATATTCATTTCAAATCAAAGCCACCTCATTTGATATGAAAGAAAATGAAGGACATTTAGATGTTAATCATCGCAAAAGCCCACCACGTCCAAGATTTTGGAGCATGAGGAGGAGGCCTATATAAGGAACAAGCATTTACTTTTTTCATCTTTTCTACATTTCTTTATTGTACACATCCATGTAAAACTATCTACATTTCTTTACTATATACATCATCCATGCAAAACTGAAGCTGACTCTGGGGAATGGACAACGACAAGAAAGCGCGATGCCCTGAGATCCTTCGCCCGCGAAACTCTGGTAAGTAAATCTCACACAATCTATGTTTGTTATGGCTACTGACAGAGCCATAGGTGGTAGGGCTGATCGCAGAGATCAAGAACTTCTTGCCATTGCCGTCAAATTGGCAAGTGTGGTTAAAACGGTAGGAGAGTTCATCTTGCTTATACTAGATGTTTTCTTTTTGAAAACAGGCTGAAAAAAGTAAGTAGAGTGCATCCACAGATGGTTGATGTGTAGAGCCAATGTATTTACCTTGTTTCTTGTAGTGTTTAGCCATGGAGCTACTAATTCTCTTGGCTGGCCTCGAGCATCTTTTGCCTCCACATGTTGCCACTTTGACGGCCCGCGATATCTTTGATGAAGAAGCTATGGCCATGTTCCTTTCATGTCAGTTTCCCTCCAGTGGAACTGACAGTGACGATAGCTTTGATTTCAACAATCGAGCTATGCCCAGCGATACCAACGGCGTCCCTTCCTTTTCTATCTTTGAGGATTGGATTGCTGAAGGCCATCTGCAGGAAACTGGCTTCAACAACCATGTTTCTTTTGGTGAGCTTGCTCAACCGCAGCTACCATTGGGCTCTTCTGTTTTTGACATGTTTTTTTTTAAAGTCGTTTTCAATAAATATTTTTATAAATATTCACTTGTTAAAGCAATGAAGCTCTCTACGCAAAAACACTTATGTAGCGGTAATAAACGTCTATAGACCCCAATTGTACAATGGAGATAAAATGCACTTGGCTATCAGATCACTCTATGTGTTCAATCAGCCGTAAATGGCGGCTAAATGATGTACTCAAGTAAAAAGGTTAATGAAGGCGTTGGAAGGTTCCTTCAACCATGCTACTATTCCCCGCTGTCAGACAACATGCGTATATGTGGCCAGTCTTTGACTGCAAGGCTTCGCATCATGGTAACCTTATCGAAGGCATATACTCGTACTGAATAGGTGAAGGCTAGTCAGTGGGTACCGTTTACCATTGATGGCGACAACTAATAACAATCAATACATTAAGGGCCTGTAGCGCTTTGCTTCGGTTATTTATGTGGTTCATATCAAAACACAAACTATCATACAGTAAATCTTTTGCTTGAATTCATAAAACTCTATTTTTTATTACTACAGATTACTTATTTTTGATCCTCCTCCTCCTCTTCATCATCCTCATAGTCAGCCTCCAAATCCTCTTCAGAGGGAACAGCGTAAACACGAAGAATGGGTCTGTTGGGATCCTTCATCATGATATAAGTGCCTTCGGGCAATTGCAAGCACATATCCACAACAGCCTTGACAATACCCCAACCATTGGTCAAGGACAAGTTCATTTGAGAGGCAAAATCGCGAGGCTTGTAAGCTTGAGTACCCAAAATGACATGGCGTGAGTTTTCCTTGGGGTTGTAACGAGCAACATAACCCAACTTGAGTTGTTCGGCATCAGCCAAAAGAGCTTGAACAGCCCAACGAGCCAACTTGGCAGCATTGTTTCTCATTTCAGTAGCAACAACAGCACCACGTTGGGAATCCAGACTCTTCTTCCAAGGCAGAGCACCACCAGCGCCTTGAGCAGTGGGATCAAATTCGTTCAGAGCGCGAACAGTGACATAGTTGGTACCATTGGCAGTCTTGACAGCAGCATCCACTTCTGTACGAACAATCATTTGAATCTTATCGTCCTCCTCACCAGCATCAGCATTGCTTAAATCAAATTCTCTGTAACGGTAACCACAAGAAGCCAATTCGGCTTCAGTGTCAGCTGTAGCAAAGGGGTTGGGGTTTTCAAACTTCAATGCATCCTTCTCGAGCACTTGGCGAGAGAAGTTTTGGTTGATATAAGTAGCTTCGTTACAAAGAGCAGACCAGGAGTTGATGGTATCCTTGTCGCTTTCAGCAGGAGGATCGTAAGAGTTTTCATTGACAGTAACGAAATCAAAGACACCGCCAGGGCGCTTATCCAAGATCACCTTACCATCAGCAGTCTTCTTGACGACAATGTCCCAGGGATAGACGGTACGAGTAGCACACATCAAGAGAGAAAGAACAGCGTCAGTGGCAAAGACAGTAGCCTTGTTCTCTTGGATGTATTGTTGGATGATGGGATCTTCAGATGTAGTAGTATCGTATTTGATACGGTCAATGTGTGCAAGCATCTTTTCGTTCTTGGTGTTTACACGATCATAGGCTTTGTTGTAGACGTTGACTGAACCATAGGTGGCAATATCGGTAGCTTCAGGGATAGCAAAGTTCAACTTGCTCAAACGGCTGAATTCAATTTCATCCAACACCTTCCAATCGGCACCAATGTTGATGGAAGCATTGCGAACACGTTGAGGTTTATCGTAATCCTTGTAACCATATCTACGTCTGCTGTTTTGTTGTTGATAACGTCCTCCGCTGGGACGTTGACCGACAGTGCGATATCCGCCTTGCTTGTTGCTGGCTTGAACACGGCTGCTGCGAACATTACCGCCACCCACTGCCTTCATGGCTTGCTTCTTGGTACCTGCAGATCTATTATCGACAACAGAGAAGGATGACTCGTCTTCGTTGTGGGTGTAAGCGAATGCAGAAGCAAAAGAAGCACCGTAAGCTTGGTGTTGATCTATGATGTGTCAAGCGATCAGAATGTCATCTCATCCCATAGGGTCGAGCGCAAATTTGCTTACCTCTGTTGAAACGGTTAAATCCAGTTCTTTGGCGACCTTGAACCTCTCTGTTATCTTGCTTTTGGCCATCAGGATTGGACCAGTCAGCAACACGACCTAATTTATCAGCCTTGCTGTAGGGAGCATAAGGGATATCTTGGAATTGCTCAGGAATCACATCAATGGCAGGACCCCAGCCACCTTCACTGTCATGAATGGTAGGGAGGAAGAAATGAGGCTTGGTGGAATCAGTCATTGTATATAGTAATCTTTAATGCAGATTTGCTCGAGTTAATAAAAGGTGAATTGAACGGAATTGGTCGATACTAGAAGTAGATACCTTTATATTTTCAAAAAAAAATGTACCAACAAAAATATGTTTCGAGGACAAGAAGGAAGAAAAACTTTTTATCTCCTTTCTCTCCAATGTGACCACTGTAAAGATTCACAATAGACGGAGATTGTTTGAAGCTGGATGATGATTACATTTCATTCCCTCTTCCATATTCATGAGCGAACCATCGACACCCACAGAACAGCAACAACCGGGATTCAATGCTGTCTTGGGACCTGCCGTTTTGGAGATAGACCAAGCTATTCTGTCTGTACAAAAGAGTCAAGCAAATCTAGGCAAAGAGATTGAAAGATTAGTAGCAGGTACAGAGCCATTTTGAATGCGTAAAAATCATGCATCACACTTATCAAGCTGTAACAAACAAAAAAAAAATAAAAATAAAAAAAAAAAAATAAAAAGAATTAGAGCTATTCACGGATATCGCTGAACCACCAAAACTACAGCCATGCTTGGAGAAACTCTTTGATGCCAAGAATCGATTATCATCAACCAACAAATTGCTAGCAAGAACAAATGAAAGAGTGGAGAGAATACAATGTGAATTAAAGCAAATGCAGAAATAAAGCGTCTTTGGGTAAGGTGCGCTTGCATCAGATTTTAATACACGGACCTACTTTAGGATTGCGGCACTGGCTGTGTATGTTTGGAATGTCTTTTTTTATAGTTGGTGCTGATTAGATCATCCGTATATGAAAATGGAGCTGTAAGTTCATTTGTAATTTTTCAAGAGATCCGAGCGAATTGAAGTACGAGAGATGGAATAAAATACCATCCATAAGGTACAAGTGCTTTTTTTTTTTTGTGTGTGTGGAAGTCGGGTGATTCTCTTCATCATCTCTTCTTGGAATGTCCTTTTCAATAGATTCTGCTCCTCTTTTATAATCAAGCTTGATATGGACCATAAAATTCATATGAACTACCTATATGGCACTTGAACGCAATACTAGGTACATTAATTAGCACAAGACAGAATTCTGTACATTTATACTTGTCTCTTTCCATGACGACGCGAATGCTTGAGGCCTAGCTTGTCGTTGCTTTACACTGTTTGTATGTATATACAAGCATGCTTATGAGATCCTGAGTAAAGAAGAATGACAAGCCTAGAATCATAGCAACAAGGATGCTCGCATTTGAGTCCACCCTCGAATGAGATTAGGGTTCATTGTTGGTAAAGATAGGCGCACTCAGTATCTGCCAACTGTCAAGGAGATTGCAGCCATTGTTCCCAATGCATATGCTAATACAAATTTTAAATACATCTTCACCACATATTGAAATAGCTTCTCAGACAGTGGCAATAGTCTTTTTTTTGAACGAATCTAGGAAACGCATCCTACCTACACATCAAGGTTAAAAAGCTACGACTACGTATAGTTTGGCGGTGGGTCAAGCTGATTTCCGTTGTCAGATGTGAATATGCCCAGAAAAAGCAAAAGAGGGTATTCAGGCTTTCAAATCCATGAAGCATCCCCACCATCATTGTCATCATCAGAAAGGCATTTTGGTCAGCTACCAGCAGCAGACAGCACCGCATCCACCGCCGCCGCCAAAATAGTTCAAACTCAGACTTTTTTTTTTTTTTTTTTTTTGCTATTCAAGATTGGCCAGATTTTGTATTTCTTCGACTTGGTTTAACTATTTTGCGATATTCGACTATATGAACTGTAATAATCAGCCCGTACTTTCTAATACATTCTTGGAGCACTATTCAAGGCGCATCCAACGGTGCTCATTATAGTGGGTGTTTTGAATGAACCTATTGAGCAATGCTTGAAAATATGAAAAGTCGTTTATGGTGAAAATGACGAGATTTTACATATGAAGGCCGCACAAAAGTGGTTTCAGGGGTTGCTTTGGATTTAGAGAAACATTTTGATTCAATACATACCATAGTAAAAGTCTTCATTTTCAAGTTGAAAAACGCGATCGTTTGATTTTTGATGAAAAGCATGAGGTATCCCTCATGGTTTGGAGTCGATTTTTGGCCATGTTTTTTGGGTTCCCAAAAAGTTGAGCAAAGGTGTCAGAAAGTAACTGCCAGATGAAAGCAATCGTTTGGCAACATCTTGGCGGCTTCAAAAGGTCTACATATTGAGATATGGAGGCTTGCAAGCTGTCGAATTTGGCTGTGTTTTATAGATTTGCTTGTCAAAAGGCGTGTTTTTGTTATGCTACAAAGGCGTACATGCATTGTATTTATTGATCTAGGCTCAGAGTATGCAGTCATTATTCTAATGTTTGCTGGAAATAGTAGGTTGAGTGACACTATTGTATTGTTCTCTCATAGCATAATGATACTTCTTATTAATGAGATGATTGAGTCTGTAGGGCTGTGGCAGTTCAGGAACTCCGCGGTAGTCGGATCATGATTCACATGGCACTGTTCAGCAAGGAGTGAACCATACATAGTTAGCTATGAAATTCTGTGCTCATAAACGACAATGATGGGTTGACTCATTTAACAGTAAGATAGATAGATTGATTGATCCAGCTACCATGATTTCGTGTCAATAAGATTTGCTTGAATCAATAAATAAATCTTTAGTTTTTGTACCTGATTACTTTTGAAGCCTTTTCTTTATATCTCTCTTAATTTGTCAATTTTGCATTTGCAATCAAACAACTAGAAAATGATTTACAAGAAGACAGTGAAGAAAAAAACATGCAAACAAACAAACAAGTACGCTGAAGAAGATACTCAATTTATTAAGAGTACATGCGAACCTGGAAAAAAACAAAAACAGCAAGTATATCTTCGACAAAGGAAAAGCAGAGGACTTGTTCAAGTCCTATAAACCATTTGATAGCTTGAAATCTATGCAGTATCAAATTGAATAGTTTCTTTTCAGATAGGATACAGGCCACCTACTAGTTTGAGCCGCCGGGCTATGGACCCTGCCCCCCTATACTCTTTGTAGTATGGTTTTCATAAATGAGCGATTTTAGTAAATAGCTGCTTACTATTGGCAAAACAACATTTCTGTAGATACAAATAAATAATATAAAGCAACGACAAGCTAGACCTCAAGCATTCGCGTCGTCATGGAAAGAGACAAGTATAAATGTACAGAATTCTGTCTTGTACGAATCAATATACCTAATATTGCGCTTCAGTGCCATCAATATGGA
The DNA here is from genome assembly GCF_035048745.1 of Mucor velutinosus. NCBI lineage: Eukaryota > Fungi > Mucoromycota > Mucoromycetes > Mucorales > Mucoraceae > Mucor > Mucor velutinosus. The sequence continues at coordinate 439,384 of NW_027041905.1, read as the reverse complement.
ATCAATAGATGATTCATAAGAATTCTATGGTGATCCGTGTCAAGCCTGCAGATATATCTCAGTTCTACTTTATGCTCGCTTAGAGCTTGATATACAATTAGCTGTTCCGTAACTGCGATGAAAGGTGTAATAACGATCAAATCAAGTGCGTGCCACTTTCCTGACTTGACATACGGTGTCAATGATTTCATTCAAAAGCTGAACGGCATCGCGTTTTTATATCTTGGCCGATACTATTAGCTGCAAAAGATCATACAAAACAACTGAAAACATCACACGTCGTGTTGAAATATATACAGAAAGTTTTATTTAGTAAAATTGACCTTGATGATGGTCAAGCATAGTAGTATTCTTGGAGTTATTGGGAGAGGCAGCTGTATTTTGGCTAAACACCAACTCATTTGGCATTAAAGGTGATGTCTTGCTGCTGTTGTTATTGACGTTCATTGTTTGAGCCTGATAGTTAGCAGCAGATGCAATCAATGGTAATAACTCGGGTGGCAAGTTGTTCAATTGCACGCCAATGTTTTCAAGCAATGAATACACATCGCCTTGTGTTTGAGGTGGTTGCTGTTGAGCAGGCGTAGCAGTAGAATTGGTATTAGCTTGACCCAAACTAGCAAGTGATGAGTTGGAAGAAGAGTAATGTAATGCGGGAGGAGGAGGAGGAGGTGAAGATGACATGTAATTAAAGTAAGAGGTAGAAGTGCTGGTCATAGGATTAGGTGTAGGAAGAGAGGTACCAAGGAAGCTGACATCGTTGCTATCGTAATGGTTTGGCAGTGAGCTTGATAAAATGGATTGCTGTTGCAAATGGGAGGGCGTAGTAGGAAGTTGAGATGTTGGCGTGGTTGGACGAGGTTGCTTTTGATAGCTGCGACGTTGACGCTTGATTTGAGAAGGACGAGTAGGAATGGCTTGGATTCTGCTTGTGGTGGGTAATGAGCTTGATAAAGGTACTTCCTTTCTAGCGTGTGTTGAGGTAGAAGCGGTAATAGCAGTGGGAGCAGTGGAAGCAGAAGCATTGGCATTGGCAGTGGATCCAGCAGCACCTCTGTTTCTCTTCTTGATCACATCCGTCTTGAGACTCAATGGCCGTACGACACCGTGAAGCTTCAAAAATAGACCACAGGCATTGCAGAGAGGGTTTCCACTGGGATCTCTACGCCAGAGCGGTGTAGTTCTAGTAGAGCAATTGTGGCATTGGGTTTGGGCATTTTGTTGAGGCTTTTGATGGTGTGTTTGTGGGTGAGGCTCTTCTTCAACAGATGAAACAGACGGAGATGGCGAATGGGCGTAATCCAAATGATGGCTTATAGGAGCAGGTGCGATGTCGATGGAATCAGTAGCAGTTGTATTCATATCTGTGAATTGACCAGCATTTGTAACAGGATTATAATACAAGTTGAGCATGTCTTCAAAGCTCACAGCGCCCATATTCAAAGATGTCGTAGTGGCAGAAGCAGAAGCAGCAACAGAGAGAGCACTGGTAGCAGGAGGATCATTACCGAAAAAGAAGGTAGATGATGATGTGGGCGAATGATATGGCTCACTAAAACTCACAATAGGGTCTTCGTTATAATTTACAGGGATATTGATGCTATCAGTTTTCTAATAATACATGTTAGCCATCTGACTGGATTGTGATGAGTAAATAAACATCTATAATATACCATTGGTGGTGATTTAGAAACCATAGGCTTATTTTCATTCAATTCAGGAGCCGAAGTAGTATCCAAGTGTTCCGAGGATGAGGATGTTGATGGGGATTGAGCAGCATCTTGCTTCTTCAAAGTCATTGCCATCATACGCCATGTCAGGTTTTCTAGTCTGGATCCGTTGGGAAGCGTATCTTTAGCCTTGGTATACATTCTCCATACTTGGCTGGAGAGAGGATCCTTCTTCTTTTCTTCTTGGTCTACTTGGTCATCTCCCATACCTTGGTCCTCTTCAGGAAATAAATTACAGGCTAATACTTGATCAGCCATGCGGGTTGTCATTGATGTATTGGATTTCTTTCCATTCATTTGAGGCATGCTGTTTTAATATGTACTAGGATTAAATATATATACAGAAAAAAAAAGGTAAAAGAGAGAGAAAGAGGTAAAATTTAAGCAGCATTTACCACATCTTTATAAACAAACTTAAAACTCTACTAAAGCACCCTGAACTGCGTTCAACGGCCGATCTCTAGAGAATTACTCATTTTGGCAATCTCTTTCTGTATGAAATAATGTCACTGGTGCAAAATGTGTGCAAAGGTGTGTTCATCATTGTGGGTTTATATGATAGAAGTGAACCTGTTTCGCCTGACTATTTTGAGAAAGAGCTCCTATGGCGCTCCTCATTCACTCACTCATGCACTCTTGGATGTTAAAAAAGTCCATGTCGACATACGATTGTTTGCTTTAGTTTAGTGGTTTTTATATATATAATTTACTAATTTCATGTGGCAGATAACATGTTTACGGAGAAATTAAGCTACAAAGGTCGCACACATTGGATAATTCCCGCTTCCTCCTTTTGGCTCACTATCATACAAAATTGTGTAGTACCCAAATAAAATGACTGGCTTGTATCATAGGGAATCCTGCCATGCAATTGGAGGTCATTCTATTCTACTGTGTGATCCCTCAAAATTTGAAAGAACACCTTGTCATTATTTATATGGACAATCAACAGCTCGATAAAGGTCGGTTTCCTTATCTGAAACAGACATCATAAATGAACAGTTAAAAAATATGGCCCTCTTCTTGTATAAATCATATAGGATCAGCAAGCAGATGATGATGAGATCAAACCACGCTAGCCCATCCTTTATCTTATCCAACGACAAAACGGAGGAGGGCCCTTGATTCAGCATGTGTTACCATGCAGTAGCCCTTGTCTTCTGTCACCATGGTAGCTTTTTATCCACAGATCTCGCTCTTCTCTCAGGGCAACATCCATTACAACGTTTGCTGCTCTCCAAAACCATGTTGCCGAGGAATGAATTGGGGTCGTGTGATCAACTCAACTTTAAAACATTTGGTTACGGTTTATCCCGTTGGAATTGCGTGTGTGTATATGTGTGTGTGTCACAGTAATGGAGATCGTCATGTACTAGTGGGTTTATCGTTATCTCTTTATTGCTGGATATGGCTAATCGCACTTTATTGCCTTTTGTAAAGTATTTATTTGGATTATGTAATGTAAATAATTATTTATATATAAATTGTAGCAATTAAGCATCTGCGCTCGCTGTTAGAATGCGGATAGCACGCTTACGACCCTCGCCAGAGATATTAATAACATTTTGGTCTTGTAACGACTTGAGAACTTCTTCAAAAGTTTTATTATCCACGGGCTATGTGCGAGAAAATGAGACATTTTTCTAGTATACATTCCATGCTCACTTACCACTTGGCTTTGCTCATTAAAGTCCTTGAATAACTTGGCATAATCAACACGTCCATTGGAATAAGATGATAATTTAGAGAGTAATGCTTCCTTGATGCTGTTTTGAAGGTTGCGCTCATGTGATGCTGTGCCCGATAAAATGAGATCCATATCAATGCGGCCGGTTTTTGGATCAGTTGCGTACTCCTTGATGGCTTCACGCAAGAGTCGAGATGCCTCATTGACATCTTCCACATCCACAGTTGCAGACATTCTCATTCTAGCATGTGCTTCGGACATACGAATCATGGACTCCAATTGACGCGTAGTTGCTGTAACACGCTTTTCAGATCCACCGCGATCTTGGCCTTGTCTACGAAGCTCGACATAATGATCCACTAACCGAGATCCTGCTTCTTCACTCAACACGGGTTGCACCTTTTCTCTTGCGTAAGTAATGTATTTCGTCAGCAACTCTACACTGACAATGTCACTACCGCCTGTCAATGGGTTGTCTTCCATGTACAAGGCGACCAAGTGTTTGGCGAGACGACGATCCGAATCCTCATCAACACGATCCAGAATTAAATAGAGCAAATCGAATCTAGACAAAAGGGGTGGCGGTAAATCGAGATTAGCGGGCACAGACAAGTTTTTGTTCCATCTTGATCCGATAGGATTGGCTGAAGCACAGATGGAGGTTCTGGCATTGAGTGTCGTAATGATGCCAGCCTTAGCCACCGAAATAGTCTGCTGTTCCATCACTTCATGCAACACAGATCGTGTAGCGTCAGACATCTTATCAAACTCATCGATACAGCAAATACCGCCATCACTGAGTACAAGTGCACCACTCTCCAATACCAATTGACGAGAATCAGGGTCTCTTGTAATGTAGGCTGTTAAACCAACTGCAGAGGAGCCCTTACCAGATGTGTAGACACCACGGGGTGCAATTTTGTGTACATATTGAAGCAGTTGAGATTTACTGGTACCTGGATCACCCACCAGCAACACATTGATATCACCTCTGAAATGAGGAGCACCTGACTTTTTGAACGTCTTGTGAGCACCACCAAACAATTGCAGCAAAATACCCTTCTTGACATCATCCAACTCGTAGATACTAGGTGCCAGTGATCGAGCTAAACAGTCGTACAAGTTGTTGCGTCGACTCAGAGCCAGAATTTCTTGCTCGTCATTGTTGGAGACGACTTGAATTTCATCACTTTCCTCATAACTAGTCTTACGCGTTAGCTTATCAAACAAGCACGCACATTTGCTTGCAATCTGTACTTACACTTCAGCGCCAAATTCAGAACGGAAACTCTTGTCGATTTGCATACGCTTCTTGTCTGTGCGCTTGATATGAACCACGTCCAAATACGTTCTAAAGAGAGAACGAATGGTTCTTTGCTTGGGGTTGACTCTGACAGGAACACCACGGAAGATACCTGTTACCTCCAATCTGTCACCTGGCTTACCAACATCCACCAAATCGTCATACAAGCACATGGTCACTGTCTGAGGTGTTTGGCCATCAGGAACCACATCTGGTGTCTCTTGGATTCTAGCTACTTGCTTGTCAGAGAACAGACAACGGTTGTGTACCAAAGTCATTGAGTTTTGTGAATCACAGGACTCTCTGCCACAACGCGTGGGTTCCAGAATTCTTCCACGGTCCACATTGACTGTAACAGTGTAATCACAGATCAAACAACGGAAAAAGGCCTCCTTCATGTCTGGAATGATGGGTGAAGCACGAATCATCAAGCCCTTGATGGTGATCAGCTGATCGACATCTATTTCGCACCGTATCAGTCTATGATGACCATGCCAATGCGAGCAAACAAACTTACTTTGAGGGTCCAATTCTCTCATATTCACACTGTCTTCCAAGTTGTAGGGACGAATCTATACACTTGTTTAATCCCATGCGTCCACTTTCCATCCACCAAACAAACACAAACCTTCAATTGAAGTCTACCGAAATCAACGTCGGGAAACAAGCCCATGTAGAATTCAGTGATGGTGTGATCCATCAATGGGATAATTTCTTGAGGATACTTGACGAGTTGATCATACAGTTTGCGTGTGTCGTTATAAGCTCTTAAATTGCGGCAATCCAAGTTAACATTGGTGCTGTTTGTTTCGTAAACGTGTTGCAAAAGTAATTGGTAAAAGGGTCGATGGTCCTCGTCAGTAATAGCTTCGAAATCCTTGCGTTTACGGTGAGCCAGAGTAAAATTGTTGAGAAAGTTACGGAAGCTGGTCATGGCTTCATGGATATTGACAGTAGTACCCCAAATGAGTCTAACAGAGAGAGAAGGGTCGCTTTCTTGCGTGTCCATGTTTTGCAATGAAGATAAGGGACGAGCACCAGGTGTGTTGGGCACAAAGGGTGTATTGCGCTGATAAGTAGCATTGCTACGAGGAGTGCGAGGTGAGTCGTAGCTTGAACGCAATGGAGTAGAGGGGTAGGCTAAGGGCGAGGTAGCTCCAATATCATCGCCTAGCAATGTAGATGATAGTTCAGAGCGTCTGTGTCTGTTACGAGCTGACGGTGAGCCAGGTGTGCGAGCATAGAATCCAGGAGAACTAGGTTCGATTTGAGATGAGAGCATATCAGTACGACGACCGTAATAACGTCCTGGTGTATCAGGGATGTTGTCTGATGGTAATTGATTGTGGCTACTCATGCTTCTTTTCTTTTCGTTTATACAATAGCAGAAAAAAAAAAGGGATTGAAAATTGTTTTGCAAGCGCGTCAACGTGTTTTCTGAAATCATTCAGGTGGTGGCTTGTCTTCTCAACCGAAGGCTCCAGTTCCAGCTTTGATTGGATTTGATTCAACGGTGGAATACTGCCTCCAGTACGCGATGAATGCACCGTCTATAATCAAAAAGAGAAATATATACGGTAGATGAGATGGTGTCAGTTAGAACCAACAGGTGCAAAAGCTACAATCGGATACGACCCCTGGATAGACATGTAATATGGGATCGCTCTTAATCGCTCACTGATCTCGAACTTTAGCATGCCAACGTATATCCTCCCCTGATTTACTACGATACACGAGGAGGGGACGTGTCCCAGACACTACGCTTTCTAATTGCTATACACTGGAAGGCACACGTTATTTTGAATATCATGTAATGTACTCAAATACTACAAAAGAAATGTCGCTGTGATCAATCAGAGCCATGTAAAATGCAAAGCATTGAGCAATGGACAAGGCTCAAAAAACCTTTACTCGCATTTACAAACATGCTCTTAAAATTCTGAGTAACGAAAAAGAAGGATGGCAATTCTAAAATTTTATCAACGAGGATGCTCATATTCGAGTCAACCCTAGGAGCTCATGGATGGTGAAAATAGGCGCACTCAGTATCTGGCAACTGTCTTCGAGATTGCAGCCATCATTCTCAATGCATATTCTGATACAAGCTTAATAAAGATATCTTCACTGCATACTGAAATAGCCTTTCAAACAGTAGCAATAGACTCTTTTGAATGAATCAATGAAATGCATCCTGCCTACATGCCATGTTGAAACGCTGCAAATCATGATTAAAAAGCTGCGATTACATATAGTTTGGTGGTAAGCCAAGCTTATTGCCGTTGTATGATATGAATACGCCCAGAAAAAGCAAAAGAGGATATTCAGGCTTTCAAATCCATGAAGCATCCCCACCATCATTGCCATCATCAGAAAGGCATTTTGGTCAGCTACCAGCAGCAGACAGCACCGCATCCACCGCCGCCGCCAAAATAGTTCAAACTCAGGATATTTTTTTTGCTATTCAAGATTGGCCAGATTTTGTATTTCTTCGACTTGATTTAACTATTTTGCGATATTCGACTATATAAACTGTAATAATCAGCCCCTACTTCCTAATACATTCTTGGAGCACTATTCAAGGCGCATCCAACGGTGCTCGTTATAGTGGGTGTTTTGAATGAACCTATTGAGCAATGCTTGAAAATAAGAAAAGTCGTTTATGATGAAAATGACGAGATTTTACATATGAAGGCCTCACCAAAGTGGTTTCAGGGGTTGCTTTGGATTTAGAGAAACATTTTGATTCAATACATACCATAGTAAAAGTCTTTATTTTCAAGGTGAAAAATGCGATCGTTTAATTTTCGATAAAAAGCATGAGATACCCCTCATGCTTTTGGTCGATTTCGGTCGATATTTTTTTGGTCCCTAAAAAGTTGAGCAAAGGTATCAAGAAGCAACTGTGAGTTGAAAGCAATTGTTTGGTGTTGTTCTGGCTGCTCAAAACTGCATCTCACTTGAGGAATCACTGTTCGAATAGATCAAAGTTTCACAGCGTGTTGCGTATTTTTTTTTTTGAGTAATATACGTAAGAGGTGATGCTACTCGTTTTATATATTGAACTATACTCTTTAGATGCACCGTTTACAAACAGCTTAATTGAAAACCTCAGTGCAACGTCTGGTAGACTGTACCCTAACTTGCATTGCTAACAAAACTCAAGACTTTAAGCCAAAACCGCAACATCCAGCAATACCTACACTACGTATCAACAAGGCGCTCATACACTTATGCGGGAAAACTCCATAAAGTAATGTTATATAATTTTTTCTATACATTGTTTATTAATTACATTTTGAAAGGAAACTGAGTTTTTGGTTTATAATATGAAATTTGACAAGGATATTAAATGACTTATTTAGCAGCGTTTTCCTTCATCAAGTTGAGAGCAGAACCAGCCTTGAACCAAGCGATTTGGCCTTCGTTGAAAGTGTGGTTGGCAACGATATCAGTGGTTTGACCATCCTTCTTGGTGAGACGAACAGTCAAAGGCTTACCGGGTTGGAAATCGCTCAAACCGAGGATGGAGACCTTATCATCAGCATCAACCTTGTCATAGTCGGCAGGGTCGGCAAAAGTCAAAGGAAGCATACCTTGCTTCTTCAAGTTGGTTTCGTGAATACGAGCAAAGGACTTGACAATGACGGCAGCACCGTTGAGGAAACGAGGTTCCAAGGCAGCGTGTTCACGAGAAGAACCTTCACCGTAGTTCTCATCACCAAAGACGACCCATTGGACACCCTTGGCCTTGTAATCACGAGCGGTATCTGGAACGCCCTTATATTCACCAGTGAATTGATTCTTGACACTGTTGACCTTGTCTTCGCTGGAGGTAGCACCAATCAAGAAGTTGTTGGAGATGTTGTCCAAGTGACCACGGTACTTCAACCAAGGACCGGCCATAGAGATGTGATCAGTGGTACACTTACCCTTAGCCTTGATAAGGATTGGTACGTTCTCGATATCCTTACCATCCCACTTCTTGAAGGGTTCCAAAAGTTGAAGACGGTTAGACTTGGGGTCGACGGCAACACTGACGCTGGAGCGGTCAGTGGGAGGTTCTTGGTAAGTGTTCTCACCAGCATCGTAACCGTTGGGAGGGAGTTCGTAACCCTTGGGGGCTTCGAGCTTGTAGGGCTTACCATCAGCACCGATGAGAGAATCAGTCATGGGGTTGAAGTGCATATCACCAGCAATGGTCAAGGCAGTGACAATCTCAGGAGAGGCAACGAAAGCGTGAGTTTGAGGGTTGGCGTCGTTACGACCAGTGAAGTTACGGTTATAAGAGGTAATGATAGAGTTCTTGTCACCCTTCTTGATGTCTTGACGATCCCATTGACCAATACAAGGACCACAGGCGTTAGCGAGAACAACACCACCAGCGTTGGTGAGAGTATCCATGATACCGTCGCGCTCGATAGTAGCACGAATTTGTTCAGAACCAGGGGTGATGGTATACTTGGCCTTGACCTTGACACCGTGATCAGTGGCTTGTTGGACGAGAGAGGCGGAACGGGCCATGTCTTCATAAGAAGAGTTGGTACAAGAACCGATCAAACCGACCTTGAGCTCTTGAGGCCAGTCGTTCTTGATGGCAGTTTCCTTGAACTTGGAGAGGGGAGTGGCAAGATCAGGAGTGAAAGGACCGTTGATATGGGGTTCGAGGTTATCGAGGTCGATTTCGATCATTTCATCGTATTCAGCACCTTCATCAGCTCTGAGGTTGTGAGAGAATTGCTTAGCATAGTCGGCAATAGCACTACGGTTGGTAGCGCGAAGGTAGTCACCCATACGTTCGTTGTAAGGGAACATGGAGGTAGTAGCACCAATTTCAGCACCCATGTTACAGATGGTAGCCATACCAGTACAAGAGAAGGTGTTGACACCCTCACCGAGATATTCGACGATGGAACCAGTACCACCCTTGACGGTCAAGATACCAGCGACCTTGAGGATAATATCCTTAGGAGAAGCCCAAGGGTTGAGTTTACCAGTGAGCTTGACACCGATAGCCTTAGGACACTTGAGTTCCCAAGGAATATCAGCCATGACATCAACGGCATCAGCACCACCAACACCGATAGCAACCATACCGAGACCACCAGCATTAGGAGTGTGAGAATCAGTACCGATCATAAGACCACCAGGGAAAGCATAGTTTTCCAAGATGATTTGATGGATAATACCAGATCCAGGCTTCCAGAAACCAAGACCAAACTTAGCGGTAGCAGTAGCCAAGAAATCGTAGACTTCCTTGTTGATGTCAATAGCACGGGCCAAATCCTTAGCACCACCAACTTGAGCTTCAATCAAGTGATCACAGTGGACAGTGGAAGGGACAGCGACGGTGGGGAGACCGGCAGACATGAATTGCAAAAGAGCCATTTGAGCAGTGGCATCTTGACAAGCAACACGATCAGGACGGAGCTTGAGGTAAGATTGACCACGAGCAATGTCTTGGTTCTCGGGATCATCCAAGTGACCATAGACGACCTTCTCAGAGAGAGTCAAAGGACGGTTCAATCTAGATTATATTAAAATTTTAGTATGCTGTATAGTTATAATCCGTATTGTTGTGATGGACCCCCTTTTCCACTAAGCGGTAAGGGTACCCCCACCCCTCCTCACACTCCTATTTTTTTTTTTGCCTCCACATCTTCTCTATACTCCGAAAAAATAGATGAAATCATTACCTCTTGCGAACAATAGCGAGGTTATCCTCAATTCTTTGGTAGTTGATGAACTTGTCAGTCTCGAGGTTGGACATGGCAACCTTTTGAGCGGCCCAGTTGGTACCAGCTTGAGCGTAGGTGCGAGAAGGAACATGAGTTCTGACGGCGGGAGCAACAGCCTGCAATGTTGGGATTATGTTAGTACCAAATGTTGAATGCCATGTGCCTCCAATGCCATGATGTTACCTTTGCGGCTCTGATAAAGTTATTTGATGACAGCATGATTATATTCCTTAGTGCAAGCTCTGTCTAAGCAAATATAAAATCAAGGTAAAAAAAAATTAAATAAGAGAGGGGGGGAAGTTGGTTAAAAGAAATACGAAAAGAAGAAAGCAAATGGTTTTAACAGAAGGAATTAAATAAACCAAAGGTTTTTTGCTGTCACTCGACTAAATCAGGTATGGCTACACAGAAAGAAAAAAATTATCCATTTCCAATGAAACATGTGGAAGCTGGGGTCAACTTATTTCACATGAATCTGGGAAAAATACATGTATAATACACTATAAAGTTTATTATGACGATTCAGGCATCGTCCAAGCTGTAGATGCCCCTTTATTTTGTATACAAACTGCCTCTTTATTTGTTGTTGAAGCATAAAATTACAAGATAATCCCTTGCAATTAGAGCTCAAATCGTAGCATAACATGGTCATCATCCAGGCATGTTGTAAGACCTTGGTTGAACTGATATATGATGAGATAAGCAATAATCATTTGTTATTACGTTTAAAGTAACAGGGCCAGGTAAAATGCAAAAAACACCGTCCGGGCCATGAAAAAATGATGGCATTCCGCCCACGTTGGATCATCATTTAGCCCAATCATCGTCGCAATTCACTCTCCTTTTTCACGTAAATACAATCTGAAGATCACTTCCAACAAGGATTTCAGGCCGTCTTTTGTAGGCATTTGTTGCACGTCGATAAATACGCATGCAATGTTGGCTGTCCTGTTTTGAAATCACAAATTACCCCTGGATTACATTCTGATTTTTTGATCGCGTTTGGAACGCCGCTCATGTAAACATCCTTTGGAACACAATCGAATCGCATTCCCGAATCAAGGAACTTCCCCGCATCCTTTGATAAATTTTTTTTTTGCTTAGTTGCAATATGAAATGCATTATTCAAAGAAGCAGCGTATATAAAAGAACAGGATGGAATTCTGAAATCTCTTTTCTGTAAGATCTTGCCTCTCTCTCTTTTTTTTTCCCTTTTTCTTTCGCTCCTTTAGTTGTAGATCAATTCCATGTCTAATGTAAGAAAATGCATGATTTTAAGTGGAAGGGAAATGACCTCCTCTTTCTCATATCACAGAATGTCATGCATAGTAAGTGAATATCATGATTGCACGGCCCATTACGTAGAGTTTTACATGGCCCTTTCTAAGAATGCGATATTGTAATCCAAGATGTATGGTTTACATGGCCCCTATTGTGCAGATATCATTTTAGGTAATGTTGATGTTTATTTTGCACGGCCCAGCAAGATGATTTTGCATGGCCCTTCAGCCTCTATATATATATATTTATACATATATCAACTTAATTCTAATTTCACGAGACGTCCAAATTAATCATGACAAACGATCAGCCCAACATTTGAAGTATGTGAGTGAAATTTCTGAGTGCAATGATATAAAATGCAAGCTGTAACACATAAAGCTTCTCGTTATCTTATCTTGTTCCAAATAGAATTGTCATACCAAAGCCTGAAAATTTTATTTAATTTGGGCTGCACAACATCTTGTGTAAAAAACCACTCTCAGTCCGTGTTTTTTACATGGCCCTCTCTGGTTCGTGCAACCTTGGTCAGCGTCATTCTACTCTTTCGCCTCAATGATAAACCGATTGTTGTACAGAGGGCAGGTGTGTTGAATATCACCAATCATATTTTAGCTGTAAAATACATCTATGAAAATGTGGAGAAGACTTAAACCATTTAAATTGTTCTGTTTATTACACAAATCTCTCTCCAATTCGGTAATTGAGTTAAATAAGATGACAATCATGAGGCTTATAGTGAGTATAAAAATAATACTAGCTTGAATGTTATTCATTTCGTATAGTGATAATTCAATTTATACATGTAACATGGAAGAGTTAGCACAAAAACTGTCTTTCAAATCCTTGATTGCTCTACAATAGATTTTCCATCAAATGAACGCGGAACAATCTCATTACACTATCAAATCTTAGTTTTAAAAGCACAGCAGTTTATCCTAAACCTGCCATGTCGCTCATCAGTCAATTGGTTGAGTTATGTGGTGTATTACTAGTTGAATAACAACCATGTTGACAGGAATTACAAAAGAGCCGCTTGAAAGAAATGTAACTGCCTTGTTACACTTCCAGGGAGGGTTTTTTCAGGGCTAGTGTTCCCGTTGTCGGCATGTTTAGCTAATTCACATTTTAGACATTTTGTCCCGCATGCCAGGATCTTTATTCAAAGCTCATTATAGTGTACTATATACACTAGCCGATCTTACTCGCTATGCTCGATGTCGGTGTCGCCATGCGGGCTCTCACCGAAGACATTTTAAATCAGATATTATAACATTTTGGTATATCAAGTAGATTATAAACAACCAATTATTAGTTAGTAAAAAAAAAAAAAAAAAAAAAAAAGGTTATATCAGAGCCTGGAGGAGGAGAGGAGGTATCTCCCTCAGCATCCTCCTTACTTACACTGATATCAAACAAAGCCTATTACTGGGACAATGCGAAAGAAAGTTCGAGTTTTATGCAGCATTTGTACACCACAATCTTCATTTTCTGATAGTATAATTGTAATACCATTCGTTGCTGCTTATGCTCTTAATAAGATGGTTACATAAAGCTGCTCATGCGCAAATACAGGACTTACGTAAGATATACAGCGACTTTTTTTGAGGTATTGTCATTGCAAAAGACACCTTCATAAGACAAAGCTCCCCCCAAAAAAATATTTGCGTTAAGCAATTGTCCTTTCAATTTCATGATGCCCATTGTCATCAACGGAAAGGCATTTAGGTCAGCCAGCAGCAATGCCGCCACCAAAATCAATTCAAACTCAGTTTATCTTTCTCTGTTCAAAATTGGGCCAAATTACGTCTTTTGTCGACTTGTTTAATCTGTTTTATGATATCCGACTATATAAATTGTGATGATCACCCTATGCACCTTAATACATTGTTGAAGTACTTTTCAAGGCGCCTCCAATGGTGCTAACTGTAATAAGTGTTTTGAATCAAATTACTGAGAAATTTGGTAAAATATGAAATGAGTTTTTTTTTAGCGAATATAACTATATTTTGCATATGAAAGCCTCATAAAAGTAGTTTCAGAGGTTGCTTTGGATTGAGAAGAGAAACATCCTCATTTAATATATACCATAGTAAAAGTCTTCGTTTCCAAGGTGAAAAACGCGATCGTTTGATTTTCGATGAAAACCATGAGAGGTACCTCATGGTTTTCAGTCGAATTTTGGCCATTTTTTTTTGGGTTTCCAAAAAGTTGAACAAAGGTGTCAGGAAGTTACTACTACTCAAGTACAATTTGGCGTTATTCTGGCGGCTCATAAAGATCTACATGTCAAGATATGAAGGCTTGAAAACTGTCCAATTTGGTTGTATTTTTGCTTTATGGCTTTTATTTACACGGCATAAATCACATCTTTGGTAGCTGCAATTTACTGGAAAGGCAGTTCTGTAGCTTGTGCAACTTTTAATTCGAACAGGAAGCATATTGATTCTGGTAAAGCTGATTCATGCAAATTTTGATGCGATATGCTGCTGGCAAGCTTATTAACAATGGAAATGAAAACCCAAATTTGCTGCTTGAACACTATGGTTTTACACCTTTGCTTCACTGCGATCAAACCCTCATATTATAGATCCATGCTACCAAGTATTGGATCAGACGCTTGAACTTTGCTTTTCTCAACTCATGTCAATTAGATTTTTTTGTAATGGGAGTGTTATTTTTCATTCCCTGAATAATCCTATATCCCTCCAAAGAGTGCTTGTATCTTGATCATTTCTGTAGAGGTCCGTTTGTCGAATTAGGGCACATCATCAAACTGAAATGTCGACTGGCCATTTAGATTTCAGATAGTATTGAATGGTTCGTTCAGCCCTGATATTCAAAAAGTCATTCAGAGATCAATGTTTCAATGCTTTGTAACACGGCCAATAAATTTTTAAAAAATTGCATAATGCATGAATGTCTGCTCCGAGTATCAACATGTTGTCATAGAGAAAACGTTCTCAAGTCCACTCGAAATTTTCCACTAATAGGATGGTTACCACTCGCAGATTTCATGCTACACGTACTCCCTTAATTACGATAGATGATACAGGCAGGTAGCAATGTACAACAACCTGATGTGCAATGCATTGCGCGGATTCTGAATGCTCCATGTAAAGAACCCCTGGATAAGCGTACAATGCAAGTCAAGTCCACTTGTTGGCATCAAATTAACGCAACAGTCGACGAAACTATCCAGCACTCAAATAGTTGACGATTTTTCTTATCTTGAATCCTATTATTAGGCAAGTTTCACCTATATTCTAAACGTTATCCATATAATTTATATTATTAAATTTATTAATTGAAAGTAATAAGTTGGGATTGGGAAAATCTATTAGAAATAAGATGACCTATATTAAATGAATCGTATATGTTAATGAATACATGGGAAAGGGAGGGGGGGGAATCGGAGCTACTTTTTTGAGCGATTATGGTGATCTGGCGTCTTTTTCTTTTTTTCGACAGCAGGCGTGTTAGTAGTAGAATCTTCTTCCTTTTTGGGGGCAGGTAAAACAATGATATTGCCACGTTCTATAATTTGCTTCGAGGGTTCAAAAAGTAGATGGTGAGGATGATTTTCAGCTGGCTGTTCAGGAGAGCAAGTCTCTATACTCTTCACCCATGAATCATCTAGCACATCCTCCAACAGACAACGCTTCTCAGGATCTGGAAGTAGAATCCGAGAAATGATAGGTCTTGCGTAACGAGGTAATAACTTGAACAGCTTCTCTGCACCGTTGTTATTTGGTTGCACAAAATTGCTGTATGATTGATCCTTTTCAGGACGAGGCAGTCTCCAAGGGAAGCGTCGAATTGTCATACAGATATAGATGATACCACAGGACCACAAGTCTGTTTTGCGAGCATCGTACTCCTTTTGTGTGTACTGTTCAGGCGCAATGTAAGGGTCAGAACCGCAAATGCCTTTGCTAAGATGGACATGGTCTTCAAATGGATACTTGATAACCGTAGCGCAACCAAAGTCGATGATTTTCACGATACCTCGTTCGTCCAATACCATGTTGTCCAGTTTGAGATCACGATGCGCTATACCCATGGATTGCAGATATTTGACACCGTTCAATAGTTGGCGCCAGCAACAAGAGATTTCATCTGGAGCCATTTTTCCACTCATGACAATGTTGAAGAGATCGTTGGGAGCATACTCCATGATTTCGTAAAACGATTGCCCTTCTTGAATAATGTCCAGTGCTTCAATCACATTGAAATTGTGCAGTGTAGAACCAATGCAAAACTCGGCTGTCACCTTCTTTACGTATTCCTTCTCGTTCTCACCAGGTGCTCTCTTTCTGAATTCCTTTACTGCAAATGTCTTTCCGTCTGTGTTACGACGAATGATTCTGACAGATCCACCTGATCCCTTGCCAACAAACTCGCCTAATGCAGCCCATTAGCGAGAGATCTCCTTTATGCTCATATCAACTTACCCCATTTGCCGTATCGTCCTTCCAGGTTCTTGTTGAATTCATTTGCAAAGGATAAATCACTTTGTCTGCTATAAACAGATGAACCACTACTACGAACACTCGATGCATCATCTAGCAGATGTTTCTTCTTCTTTTTATCCTGGTTCTTTCTGAAAATTCGCTTCAGATCGTGGAATATGGTATCCTTCTTTTCTAGATGATGAAAATGTGTGTGATGATAATGGCTATTATATTCTGGCTTTTTAAACACAAATTGAGCAGGTGTGTTTGTGCGAGAAATGGTAGCAGATCCGAGAGCTGAAGTGGGTCTTGTAGAGGAAGAAGTGTATTCTGTTGCACTGGATGCTTCAGTGGCAGGTTTGGAAGGCGGCTGAGAGGGTTTAGCGTTGGTGTGGTGGTGTTTATGGTGATGTTTATGGTGAGTTGCATCTTCACTGGACTCTGGAGACATGGAGCGAGGTGTGTGAGCTGATGAAGGCGAATGTTGGCTGCTTGGTGTATGAGCGCCTGATGAAGCAATGTTGTCTGCTGATTCATAGCCGAATCGTGCACTAGGCGCAATGGGAGGTGTGCCAGGCGTTGAGATGTCTGGAGTGACATTTTCAAATTGATGGAAGGCATGTTTGTTTTGAAAGATCTTGGCAGGTGACTCAAAGTCGACTTCACACAATCTGTCGCTCAGACTAGACATATTGTTTGTAGAGGAGTAATTACTGTCATTAGAGCGTATATCTGGCGTATATGCGTTGGCGTCAGCCGAGCGATGATGAGATGAGGCAGCTGAATGCTTGAGAGGTGAAGGCACTGCTACATCGTTTGTTGACATTTGAAGCGGTGAAGGGGTAAATGATCCAGGCTGACTAGTACGAATCTGTGTATTCATTTTATTTAACAAGTGAATTAGAGAAGAAAAGAGGAAAGGAATATCTCGTAATCGACTCAGAAATTAGTGGCCAAGATGGTTCTTCGCTATCGATTTGTTTGAAACACAGTTTTTTTTTTCTACCAGTGTGAGGTGCCTATTATAGAAAGTATCTCAAACCGCCGAGATACGACCTGTCAAAGCGCATTTCGTTGTTGACAGGTGAAGGTTGTACCATAAATCACTAGCACAAGACTTTGACCAAATTGTTTGTATATGAGGCTCTATTGCGAAAGAAGTCGTGTACAAAAGATAAAGCTACTGGTATGAATATATACAACAGATCAATCATTCAACTACTAAACACGGACGTTTTAGGTATGATTATGTGGGCAAAAGTAAGATCCGGCTGATCATCGGAAAAACATGCTACCGGTGAGCAAAATGGAATAAGCAAAAGTGTAGTGTCAATGCTTCTTTCATTGGTATCTTTCATCATTCTCTGCTTTAGACATGTCAACTGCCAGTGAATTTTGGCATCATTTGGGTTGTAATGAGGTGTTTGCATTATATTCTCGGCCAAAGATTATTACATGGATCCTATTATCAGCCATGCCCTTGGACATCTTGAATCCGGGAAAAACTAATTAATTCAATGCTTAAATATGCTTCCATAGCATTTGGTCTTTACTCCAAATGCAGAAAAGGCTAACCAACAAACAGCACCAATTGATCAACTATTATAGTTTAGGTTTGTTACTATTGTTCGTGAAAATGCCGTTTTTGTCAAGGGTCTTCTTTCTTCAGTGCCGATAATAGGAAAGGGGTAGTAGAGCGTTTCCTTGACCCAGAACATGAAAAGCCATTCAGCAATGCCTCCATAAATAGCAATGAATGACCCCTTTGTACATACACATATGTCTGTTCCATATTTCAAAATGATTTACATTGTCGCATTGCGGTAGATTTCGCATAGCACTACTATCAGATGTTGGCATTCATGTGATGGTAATTGAATGGCGTGCTACATTGCAAATGAATGTAATGTTGTGTACGCTCGTATAACAGATACCATGTTCCAATGCAAGGGGATAAATGATAAGGCGACTTACATGCCCTACAACTGGCTTTCAAACAGCATTAAGCGCTTTTCTTTCCGTGGATTCAGCCAAATACGCTCTTTTGTTATCATGTGCCAGCAGAGTCGAAACTGATTGTTGGGCTTACCCTACAAAGATAAAAATTCTGGATACATGTTGCATGATTAGCTCAGTTGATCTGCAATGTGAACCAGAGCTTGTAAATACCTCGGTATTAAGTCTAGCAGGCTGATAGAAAACTGCACAAAAACGTGAAAATAAGAGTACTGGAGCTGTGCAATATTGCTATTTAGTATGCAATCCCTTTTTCTATGAGCTGTCAAAAAGCATCAATTATTACCTGGATAATGAGAATGACGTGTATTGATATTATCAGCATCCACCACCACCAATATCGATCCATTCTCCGCTCAGCCTTCAGGTCCTGATTTGTTGATTTCAGAGCTTTTTGGTTCCACTTCGACCTATCTTGCCACATTCGACTATGTAAATTGTCACCATCATCTTTGGCTTCCTAATACTTTCTTGGAGTACTTTTCAAGACGCATTCAATGGCGCTAATCTTAAAGGATGTTTTGAATAAACTTATTGAGCAAAGTTGGAAAACATGAAATCAGGTTTCTGGCGAAAATATCGAGATTTTACATACAAATGCCTCATAAACAAAGGTTCAGGGGTTGCGTTGGATCGAGAGAAATGTTTTGATTTAATACATGCTATAGTAAAAGTCTTTGTTTTTGGTGTCAAAAACGCGATTGTTTGATTTTCGATGAAAATTATGAGGTATCCCTCATGGTTCTGGGGGCCGATTTTTGGTGATCCCAAAAAAGTCGAGTAAAAGTGCCAGTAAGCAATTCCCAGATGGCAGAAATTATTTGGTGCTATTGTGCAAGTCTAAAACAGCTTTTAACGCGAGAAAACACGGTTCAAGTGTGTCCAAGTTACGCTGTATTTTGTGAACTTTTGAGCAGTGGAAGGTAATGCTTGTGTGCTGATTGCCCACATTTGAATAGTTTTCACTGATGCATTGATAACAGAGACCTCGAGGCAAATCATTCAGTCATTGAAAGACGGGAAATCAGCGCTGTTGCGACTGTAATGAAACTGTTAAACATGTAGTCAAATTGCTAGTGAAAGTTTTTATCTGAAAGTAAATAGCGTTAATAATGTAGACAACGCGCCTTTTTTAGTCAGAACATTGCAGTCCAATGCAAGCAATGCAGGTTCAGTGGAAGAGCTCTATTTTGATAACTTTTTGTAGAATGAACTCTTACGCCGAGTTGTTGGCATTGCATCGAGATGGACATTTGCAAGAAGTCGGACAGATTGGTGCTCCTACACTGAACTGCTCTAAGCGTGGTACATTTAGCATGAATTACAATGATTTGCTGACTCAAGTGAAAAAATCTACAATAAGGGCTCTATATCACCCAAATCACTGATTAGATGCTCAAGTTTCAATCGCTTGTTCGATATCCAGTTCCAATCAGGAACGGGAATTTCTATGATTCAAATCAGTAGATTTCTCACTGATGACTACCCAATTTTAAAGACTAGTCCCTTTATCATATGCAGCTTCAACCCTGGCATTGCCTTGTTTTACGTGGATATTGAGAGTAGCAACTCAAAGCTGACCAGCCACAGTTACATAAACATCTAGACTACATTGCTCGAATTGACTATCAATTGTACTGCTTTATCATTTTTCAAATCAAAAGCAAATCATTCAAATCATAATGTTCACTCTTAACCCACAGACATATTGAACCATCATAAGGCTAGGAATAATAACACCATAGTCTTCTGTTGCTCCTCCAAGAATATGTGTATCCAGTTATCAAATAATTCATCAATTTAATGATGTATCGTACTTGTATTAATGTGATCAACGCAAAATCTCTTCTTTTATTATCATAAAAAAAAAGCTATACACTGTCTTACAATCTCGTTGTACTCAATTCAATCATTATCTTCAGCCTTTGAACCACTTCTCATAAACTCTGAATTAGAATTCGCCTCCTCTTTGATTTCTTTGTCCTCCTTCTCCTCCTTGACTTGTGGGTCAGATGTTTCGACATTGGCTGAAAGGTGAAATTCATTGATATTACTTTTTACCTTAAAGACTCTTTTTTCCTGAGGCAAGAAGACATAGAGAAGCGAGCAAAAGGCGTACAAGAACTTTACAATCTCCAATTGATGCTTTGACTTGGTAAAATGAGCTACCGTCTCGTCAGAAAGCGGCTTCTCCAAGAGTGTGTGATTAATTCTTTTCAATTTCAAGAATGCATGTAGACCAGGAAATGAATCAATGGATGTTCTCTTGTTGCCTTGTTTGTTTCCATGAATCAATGTGTTTACAAAGATCTTTCTACCAGAGAACACAAAGAAGGAACAGAATCGGAATGCAAAGTTCCAGCGAGCGTTTCTGGTGTGTGATGGCAAGGTGGAGTCTTGATAGATTAAATGCTGGAAATGGACTTCTTGACTATATCCATCTAATTCAATGGCTGCCTTGATTCTTTTCTTGAATGTTTGCTTTGATGGGAGTTGACTCAACTTGAAAGCCTTTTTAGGAGGTGGGAGAACTGTTTTTTGGAGCGGGAGTACTACGCTCTCAGGTGTATATGATGAGGCTGATGGAAATTCAACCTTGACAAGAGAGCCGCTTGTAATCGAGACGATTGATGTTGAAGGTGTTGGAGTTGCAGGCGCGTTATAAACTAAAGAAGGACTGACTGAAGTGGTTTCGGCCGAAGCAGCTCGTTTGTACTCTTCCAGTTGACGTTTTAGGCACTTGATCTGCTCGGCTTGTTCTAAAATTACCCGTTTAACAGCATTGCTGTCATTCAACAAGAAATAGGGAGGCATTATCAAGTAATAATAGATAGAGAAAGAAAACGAGTTTCTTTTTTTTTCTTCTCCAACCGGGATGGCACCTAAAAACCCTCTTGTTCAAAACTACTTTTCATAGCTATTGATATATCATCAGAGCCAAAGTAACGTTTAGTATAACAAATGTACGTTGAGAGTCGTGCATTGTAAAAAGCATGACCTGAATATGTATTTGAATTACATTTATGCCATGTAATCAAACACAAGTACCTACAAAAAGGAGTGGTTTATCTATCGCATTGGGCAGATCAAAGAAAACAAAAGACTGGAAACTTTTTCAAAGGGGCCAAGGAATACATTATACGTGCGTTTATTATTTAAAAACAAACCTAATTTTAATTAAACTTTTCCCTGTTTTCTAGTTGAATCCAACAATCTGGTTCTCTTTGTACTACAGCGATTGCAATGGATGAACATGGTAGTGGCATGATAAAGCTCAGCCACAGTAGCTCAATACAAAGGCAGATGATAGCTCGATGGTATAGGGTATCAGCCGAGAACGAGAGCAATTGTCTTGATGGGCACACATGTCATTACATATATGCATTAAGTTTGGCTGTTTCAATGCCTGTCGTTATTGCAATACATGCTCAAGCAGTAGCGTCATTTTCTTGGTAGCATTGGGCCTACACGTGCCACATACATCAGTCCAATATATCCCTGTTGAAGCATTTACATGAATAAAGCTGTTCAAGTCCTTCGTAGAAGGCCTTTCAGTGGAAATACGAGGAGCGATAAACAATTAAAAGGATCTATATTTGATAATTGTCATACGGAAGTGCCTGGAAGGGGTGCTATCGTAATGCGGAGCTTAAATTTGACCGGCAATGTTGATCTCTTGTTTCGAGGCATCAGTGAAACATTAATTTACAGCTAAAAAAAAAAAAAAAAAAAAAAACTTGTTTAGTTTGACCTGATGGATCAGCATGTATCTGTAACCTTCATTTTCATGTGATCATGTCATGTCCCAGTATCTTCAACTATAGTTGCAAGTGTTAAAAGGGGATCCTATGCTCTTCTTCTTCTCCCTTTCGATTTGAAACGTTCGCATGTGTACACTCAGAAGAAGGATAGATGGAAAGATCCACCAAGCAAGGGAGAGGGGTTAGATTTGTAATACTGGTAGTGATATTATATAGCACGGATTGATTAACAGCGTATATATTGGAAATAATGGGCGTCTCTGTGTGCTTAGCGTGTGCATGTCTATCACACTATATGCTATCATGCGTCATCAACTAGGCAATCGTCTGTTTGTACTTGAGTGATGTCTACATTAAGCAAATTAATATCATATGTATAAATTCGTGAGAGAGAAGAGGGGACTATACAGAGGAGAGTAGGGGAGGTCCAGGAAGGGGTTACTGGAGGAGAAAAAAAAGAACAAGAGGGAAGCATATTGCTCATGCAGCATCAAGCCTTATTTTTTTTCGCTATTTTTCTCTTTCTCTCTTTCTTTCGTTTTCTTTATTTTTTCTCACTCTCTTCCTTCTTTTCCCCTTTATATATTTACTATGACCAAAGAGTCTCCTCCGCCCAGGAGTAACTCTTGGAATCTTTTGGAACCAGATCCAGGTACACAAACCAACATGAGCCAACATCCACCTTTTGTTTAGGCATTAAATCACCCAGTAGGCACCTTCACCAAATTATGCGCTGAAATAGGTGCTGAATCAGTGCAAGTGAAGCAGATTAAACTACTTGACAAAGAAGCTATTCGCAATTTAAGGTAAGCAACTGCTGCCAATTTGCATGAAAAAACAAATATAAACATGCAGTGGATCATAGGCCTATTCATGGGCTCATCATCATCATCAAGCACAAGTTGGAGTCATTTATATCCAAAGATGATTCAACTACGAATACAAACAACCACATCTATTTCTCAAATCAAGTAATAATCGCGGTCGCCAATCATTTGTAGATATACTCACGACTATTCAACTAGGTGGTCCACGATGCCTATGCCATGCATGCTCTATTAAACGTTCTCTTGAACAACAGCGGCACCATCAACATTGGAAGAGAGCTACACCATTTTAAGCAATTTACAAACGACTTTACGTCCATGGTAACCTTGAATGAAAAGGCTTGACTTGGAAGATACAGATCTAACACGATACCAGCTGAAAGGCTTGACTTTAACCAACAGCCATGTATTTAGACAAGCTCACAACAGTCTCTCAGGGTAAGGCTACATGTTTTATGCGTATGCACTTTATTCATTTGTACAAGTATAGCCGTACGTCAAATAGTGAATCGACTGGCGAAATCTATCATTCGATTTCGTATATAAAATCTGATGGACATGTATGGGAATTAGATGGATTAAAAAGGGGTCCTTTAAAACTAGGTAAAACAAACAGATGCACATGCTTATATTGCATCATGTGTCCTAATGAGTGATTAAACAATAGGTGCTTGCAATGATAACAACTGGCTTGATGTAGCACATTATGAAATAGCAAAGCGATGTGAAATGTAAGGTGAATTTGTTATTTCCTTGCTGTATTTTGCTTGGCTACATGTTATTCACCGTGCTCTATTTGACAGGTACCAACGGCAGAATATCAAAGTGACATTATGGGCTGTGATAGAGGACAGGAAACTAGTATATCAACGAAAATTGATTGAAAAACTATACGTTAAACGCGAAATTGAATATTTCCTTGACACACAAGAGCCAGAATGGAGGGTTAGCATGAATATCCCTCAATGGGAAGAAGAATACAAACACACAATGACACACAATGACAGAAACAAACGCGGAAAAATAGCATTCAATCAACTACTTGGTTACTGTAAATCTTTTGAGCAACTACCATTGCAAGACCAAGACATGATCCATTCATTTTTGAAACAAAACGCGACAGAGAAAAGGCAAGATGTGATGGATACATGGTTACACATACAAGACGATGCTTTGAGGCTCTTTGAAAGTCTTGGTTTGGAATCAGAAAAACAAGAGATAGACGAGGTAATTGCATGGAATAACGGATAAGGCTACAGCTTGAGCTAAACTGAAAGTGTGTGCAGATAAATCACCTAAAACGGAAGCATGATTACATGCCGTTTATTCGATCATTCATTCAAGGGCTTTACGAAGAGGGTCATCTGCAGTCGATGACAGACATGTCTTGAGAAAAAAAAAACAAACAATCATTTATTTAATTACTATTATTACCACATTACCGCCACAAAGCAACACCACCTTACCTGAACAACTCAAACTATTCATCATCATCAACTACAAGTCAATATATAGGCCCTCGATTAATTTCAGCATTTTTTTTCCATCTAAACTTCCACTCAGATTATATATATGTATATATATATATATATATATATATACAGCCACACATTTATGCCCTTTTTTTCCTAAACAAAATTATACATACTTGATTCTATAGATAATACGCATCTTTTTCTTTAATATTAAATGTGATTCTTACCATAACCTTACGACTAGGCTTTGTTTGATGTCCTGCAAAAAGCACGAGACTTTTTAACAAATTGCCCCTTATGTTGATGCTACTGAAACCGGCCGACACCGGCAATATAAAATAGCATGATTTGCAGAGTAGCTTAAAGGCTAGCCATGCATAAACTATTAGAACGCTGAATTCATGGTTGTGGAATAAACTATTTTCAGCTATCTAACAAATACCCTTGATTAATCTCTTGAGATACAACTATAAAAGAAGGTAATATTTGTGCATTTCAAGCAACAATATCTTATAACAATCAAGCACATCAACAATCATGGGTAAAAAAAGCCACGCAAGCCATCACAAGGAGGTTACCGAGAGGGAGGACAAGCACAGACCCAAGACCAAGGCTGAAAAGAAGTTGGAGCAGCAACAGCACAAGCTTAAGAAGCAAGCCAAGGCTGCTGAAGCCAAGAAGGGGTTCGAATAAACATTCAAAGGTGTCTGGTTATTCCAATTTATGCAAATGCCATCCTCTCATTTCCTTCACATATAGCTGGTTCTTTTCATACAGTCTTCTTTCCCTCTCATAAATTGTAAATAAATCAACAATGTT
The DNA here is from genome assembly GCF_035048745.1 of Mucor velutinosus. Classification (NCBI taxonomy): domain Eukaryota; kingdom Fungi; phylum Mucoromycota; class Mucoromycetes; order Mucorales; family Mucoraceae; genus Mucor; species Mucor velutinosus. The sequence continues at coordinate 414,296 of NW_027041905.1, read as the reverse complement.
CATTTCGAACGTAAGTCTTTTATAAATATATACATGTACAATGTGTTGCACTACAGACAAGCTATGTGATTAGTCCCAGTCGGGTATAAGCGAGAAATCGTATCCAGGATATTTGTAGTATGCATAATACGCAATGTACAAATGATAAGCACCTAGAGTTGACAGAGAAAATGATTAGCTACTGGAATGAGACTATTCAGACTGCACTCCAACCCACCTGGGATAAACATGATACTACCAAGAACAATAAATGCTGTTCCTCTTGCCAGCCATACCTATCCATGACTTGATCAGATATTCAAAATCTTACTATCATCCTGAAATTTGTACATACATCTGATGTGATGGTACCAATTTTGACCAGAATACCCAACGCTAACAAAATACCACCTACTGTGAACAGTAATGCAGCTAGCCCTATAGCATTCCATGGAACTATTGTATGGTATTTAATAATCAAGTTGTATACGTCTGAAATGAACATACTAGGTGTCTCGGGTGATTCAAATTGAGCAGCAGAAAAGCCTTGATCTTCTTGCAATTCAGCAAAGCGTCTTGCTTTGTTTTTCGGTTTAAGTGGATTACGCATTTTCATGTAGAGAAGGGCTTGAGAAAAAAGAGATAAAGAGATAATACAGTGCACGTTTTTTTTTTGCCACAAGCAGCATCATCTTCGGACTTGTCTTGTAGTCCAATCATTCCATCAAGGCATTGAAGAAATGCCGATGATGGCAAAGGTTTATCCTGTGGCTAGGTCTTGGAAAAAAAAGTCAAACAGATTACTAGCAGTAGTGAAGGCGCTCAAAGCAAACACGCATAGGCTATCACACTCAGCATATTATAGCGGATTTGCTGTAATCAGCTTAACAGTATTGCTTCCTTCGTTAGCTTCCGAGCAGCATTCGATCAGTAGGTGGGTTTTAGCGAAAGTTCAGCGTGCTTTTTCATAAAGGTGCAGTCTACGCTGAAGAGCAATTTCTTTTAAGCAATTTGTCCTAGTATATACTGACATTTCTCACTTTGGCCCCCTAACAATTACATGAGAACCTACTCAAATTAATCTGTAATTCTGAACCTGTCTCCTCTATAATGCTCAACATCTGTATCGATGGGAACAATTCATCTGCACGTAGCTCTCATACTTGTATTGCCTCTTTCTTCTCAAAATTATGCAAAGTACAGCGTAACTTGGACATATTTGAACCGTGTTTTCTCGTGTTAAAAGCTGTTTTAGACTTGCACAATAGCACCAAATAATTTCTGCCATCTGGGAGTTGCTTACTGGCACCTTTACTCAACTTTTTTGGGATCACCAAAAATCGGCCCCCAGAACCATGAGGGATACCTCATGATTTTCATCGAAAATCAAACAATCGCGTTTTTGACACCAAAAACAAAGACTTTTACTATAGCATGTATTAAATCAAAACATTTCTCTCGATCCAACGCAACCCCTGAACCTTTGTTTATGAGGCATTTGTATGTAAAATCTCGATATTTTCACCAGAAACCTGATTTCATGTTTTCCAACTTTGCTCAGTAAGTTTATTCAAAACATCCTTTAAGATTAGCGCCATTGAATGCGTCTTGAAAAGTACTCCAAGAAAGTATTAGGAAGCCATTTTTTTTTTTTTGTAGGGGAGTCGAGCTCCAGGTTTTATTTAAAGTCCTTAAAATGTCATGCTGAGGGAAAGAAAAGACTGTTGGTGGACCCAATGTCTGCAAAGAAGGGGAATAAGATATTTTGAACTAAGTTGGGAAAGAAATCTACTACTAATAAGGTGCGACTCCTAGAGCCAGTACAGTCTTGCGGAAATCGTCAAAATATAGATCATGGATAAGAGTACAAAAACACCAAACGAGGACATCAGTACTACGTCAAAAAATCAAACAACTTGCGTCCACCAGGATTTGAACCGGGATCCTCCCGTTGGCATACGGGAGTTTTACCACTTCGCCCTACCACCAGGGGCCAGTATTAGGAAGCCAAAGATGATGGTGACAATTTACATAGTCGAATGTGGCAAGATAGGTCGAAGTGGAACCAAAAAGCTCTGAAATCAACAAATCAGGACCTGAAGGCTGAGCGGAGAATGGATCGATATTGGTGGTGGTGGATGCTGATAATATCAATACACGTCATTCTCATTATCCAGGTAATAGTTGATGCTTTTTGACAGCTCATAGAAAACGAATTGCAAACCAAAATATACTGTAGCATTACTTGGCTACTGTCTCGGAATTATCATGCGTTGTTGTGTGCAAAGAATCTAATTGTTGCAAAATGCGGCTTCAAATACAATATGCGAAATGGCAGATGACACTTGAAATGTACAGCGTGGTAAACTGCTAAGAAGTAGCATGATGATGGAACATAAACTTATTTTGCAACCCGTCCACACAGTGGAGCATGGAACAATCTTGATCCCTGAGGGCATGATAACTCACTCACTCTAAAATGGCCGAGCTTGTCAAATGAACGAGCACAAAGGCTAACATGTAGATGTTTCATTCATGTGTGGCAAGCTAATTTTTATTTATAGTTTATACAAGCTTTTTTGCCATGAAGAAATTCTTAAAGTAATGCATTTGCCAGAAGCAAACAACACCAAGCACAATGAGCTGAGCAATTGTCCACCAAACAACACGAGAGTTTGTGAGTTCAGATTGATCACGGAAATCCTTCTCTCGTTCCTGTTATAAAATAACGCTCAATCATCCCCGTCTTTTTCACATTTTAGGTCAACAACTTACACGTTGAGCATTTTGTTCAATTTGGATATCTTCAACACGTTCGTTCAATTCATGGACTCTCTTTACCAAGTCTACAAAAAGCCATTTTGGTTGATATCTCGCTATTTTCATAAACTCCCCCACCTCCCAATTATCCACCTACCAGAAACACCTTCAGCGTTGTGATCGTGGTGATCAGTTGGGTCATCGAAATCCATATCAAGTGTGATTTTCTACAGGCATAAAATGTGTGCGTCAATGTTTCCACTTGTTTGATGTTGTATCGATGTCTGTTCTTACAGTTTTTGAGCTATCAAACCAAGAGTTGGAGGAAGCAGAAAGACAAATAGCATGATCTCCGGATTCAGTAGAAGTGAATGTAAAGCGACCAGATGATTTACTCTTGGTATCAACAATTTTATGACCCTGAGGGAGTTCCTGAAATCCACATTATTCATCGTCAGTCCAAACATCTCCCTTACTGTGTACACCATGCTATGATGGTATTTACCTCGACAGTGATTTCAATCTTTAAATCCTCGTTCTCAATCCATTGGTTTTGAGCAGCAGAAAACTGCTCAGACTTGTAGATACCTATCAAGTGCTGTTGAATACGAGGTAGTCGAGTCCATCTGTACACACATTGCTTTACCAATGACCATGGTTTCCTTTGGTAAATCTTCAATAAAACATTTTTTCTCGGAACCTTCCAGATAGAAATATAATGCTTGTGTCCCAGCCAAGTAAGCAACAAGTAGGACTAGTGTTGAAAGACGAAAAAAGGCCATCTCTGTATAAACGCGTTTTGTTGAAAGAAAGGAAAGGAAAACGGAGCTCATTCAGTTCATTTTAAATATAATCAGGATCAGCCAATGGGAGCAAACAGTGAAGCTACGGACTTGGAGTTGATTGATTTGCTCAAATTGCAGCAGCATATAGAGAAGATGATATGAATGCAATTGCGGCAGTTTCATCATGTGAAATCCACCTTCTTGGCTTCACAAAGGCACAATTGAAGTTTGTCCATTCTCTAGATAAGATTCAGCATGCATTAAGCTCTTTGTGCGCAGATGAGAAAACAATTTGACAATGTTTGAATGTCGCATATTGAAATCCAGGGATATCTTCAAAGTTTTTCTTGTGCACCTTTTTCCTCTTGTCCAACTCTTTTTTTTTAAATACTTCCAAATCAAAAAAAAATGAGCTCTGCCAGTGTATATAGTGAAGGTAAACGTTTGCTCTTTGTACAGTGATTAAAGAACAAGATGTTGATTTCGGTCTAGATATGGAAGATGTACATAGCAACCATGCCTCCATGAATATGGAGCATGAGGATGAAGAGCAGGACGACGACTTTCAAAAGACAGCAGAAGAAACCGTCTTGGAGGGAATAGATACTACAAACGTCGATGAGCTGCTGCAAAGGATATTTTTTGGATTTACACCGGGTAAGGCTACGAGGCAATCAAGGCAGCTTGTATATGTGTATTCATTCATTGCACTAGACAAACCCAAGACCTTTATCAAGCGAAAAGTACAAGAAATGAAAAAGATCCTTCCCGTCATCAAGAAGTTTGGGTTGCTGCCACCGTTATTCAATACAATCTTTGAGGTTGCAATGCAGCATAAACTGAGTAAGCCATCTCAAAACCAGCGAGTAGGATATGTGTATTGACATATAATAGCACATGGCGAACAGTTGGTGCTACTACAATGCTTACTGCCTAGAAAAAACATTTCCGAAGACTATGTTGTGCGTATCATTGCTTGCATCAACCGCAAAGACAAGAATCCAAGATATACTGTAGGTATACAGCAGCAGCAGCTATTTCGTCTGATGGGCATTGATCCATGTGTTGTAGGCTGATCTGCTGAACTGGGCAATCTCTGTGTATGATGCCATTAGCACAAAAGACAAGATTAGAAAGCTGTATAATGTGCTGTTTTACAGTTTATACCATGAATCCACCAGGTGAGTAGGGATCAAGAGCACAGAGCCAAAATCGCTGATCCAGTGCTTATAGAGCGGCTGCCTGTCATTTACTCTATTTCATCACCAAAAGAGAGCATGTCGTACCTCATAGAATTAGACGATTGAACGAGTTGATTGAAAGTGAACGAGATAATGCAGAATTGATTGGTTTGATGCTGGTTTATCAAACGTACGATTTTACAGTTATTGTGCCTCACAATGTTCGACTGGTAAACGCCTTTGTCTTTGAGGTAAAAAAAAAAAAAAAAAAAAAAAAAAAAAAAGCTGTTGGGTAGATCAATTGCAGTTGTGGACAGTAATTCTTATTTTTTTTTCTTTCTTCAAATCAGACACCTTACCCTGAAATGAAACATCAATTGACAAATATCAGGGCTCTATGGCAAAACAATGCGGATTTCTCTCTTGATTTACGAAAAGCTGAATTCCAGCTGCCTACCAAAACGAAAGCCAAAAGGTTGAAATTCACAGATGTTTCAGGGGTAAAGTCATAGATGCACCTAATCCATCTGTTCATGGATGCTCATTATAGCATAGGAACCCTTACGTGAATTGGATGCCATCGATATCACTCGCATTGCCAATAATGTCGAAAATTTAGATCTTGCAGAACAGTTGAGTGTCGTATTACAGAACCGCAAACTGCAACACCTTCTGCTATGTAAACGAGACAGTGTTGTGATTGAAAGACTCAGTTACTGGATTGTGCAAAAGATTATGGATTTGTCTCGGTGGGGCAATGAAGAGGATGTCATGAAATCAGAATTGCATGACATGTTGAAGTCATTGGTTAGATTTACTCGCTTTACAAAGGTAACATGTCATTGGCCTTCTTTGATCGCACGCTTACTGACTGATGTCGGCCACAATGTAGTCGCAGCTGCCCGTCATAGAATACTTTTTGTTCGAGTACCTGAAAACCTGGAATGGGTTCGAATTTGAAGACGAGATATTCGAGCTGATCACATACACTAAGCCAGCCGACTACAAGGACTTTTACAAATCGGTGCTGATGCGTCTCTATCGATTGTTTCTGGTATCAGATGTGCACTGGAAAGCCAAACTCATTCTCTGCTATACAAGTCTGCTCCAGAACTGGGCACTGCTTGATTGGAATCGCCATACACAACTGAGCAAAAAGGGAGACACCGATGTGGATGATATGTAAGTTGCAGCAAATCAAGGTTAGATTGTAACCTCACCCTAGTTCGCTTGCCGTAGCACAACTGCTTTTGGTGTTTTATCTTTTGATGTGCACTATTTTTCTACGATCCAAAAGCTTATCGAGCACATTGACCGCATGATTGTGATGGGATTACTGGCAGAGGATGATCACCCATTACTGCAACATGCTGGACTTACCTTTTTTGAGCTGGTATCTACCATCTCTGTACAAGACGATATACCAGATATCATCATACCCGCAGCCACATTTGTGCATCGTAACTTTTATTCCTCATCTGCAATGCCTGTAAGCAGAGTGTGTGGTATATTGTATCAGTACAAACTTGCATTCGAAGAAAACGACAACAAGACTGAAGACTGGATGTCCAAGCATACGCCTGCTTATCTGAATCATTTCAACACATATTTAACAGATGTGTGCAACTCGCTGTGGAGAAATCTGGGTCTCAGTAAGATGGAGTCAGAGGGAAATGCATTTTCGTTATCAAAGTAAGTAGACATTGCGCTTTGATTGTTTTGCGATATTCATTGTAACACTCCACTAGACAAAACATCCTTGATTTCCAAAAGATTTGCCAGGATAGGGACATGGAGGTTAACAAATTACTGTCCATCACACACTCCGCGTCGCTAGCAGCATTCTCAAAACGATTCATGACGGTAAAGTGGTCATATATCACATCAAGTGCATGAAAAGACTGATTCAACGTGCATCTTTATTTAGCTGCTGGAAAAGGAAGAGGAGTCAAGCATTACTCACGATCAGCCCATTTCATCCGCCTACCTGAGACAACTAGAAGAGGTAATTAGCACCATCCGACCACTCGCCCCCCCCCCCCCCCTTAATACCGTGTCTAATCTTGTTGTATATAGAACGAAGGAGTGTCAATAAGCTATCTCAATTACAGAGCCGAGTATCTCAACTACATGAACCGACTTGGATTTACAGGCATGCACGACCTTTTATACGCTTGTATGACATCCTTGATTCACCTGAAGGAAAAGGATGCTTCCATGATTAGTGAATCAAGTACATAATGTTGCACGATCTGCCTCGTCAACTCACACAAAACTGTCCAACTTCATTTACTATTGGTTGTCTACAGTAATGAATAAAAAGGAAGCTATACTCGTGCACCAAATTTTGTGCCCTGTAAATTTTAATTTTTTTCACGTTAAAAAGGTTAATTTCAATCTATCTCTTTTCCCTTTTTTTTTCTCTTCTCTTGTTTTATTACTTGGTAGACCTTTTTAGATTTAATTTTTTTTTACGCTTTTAATAATACAAGAAACTAATGTAAATAGCAACATTTCATCGTGTCTTGAGTACATGTAATATTAACCTAGAACCCCGCTTTTCTTTTTTCGAAATCACAGATATAATAATGAGAGAGATTATTCACGTTCAAGTTGGTAAGTAGTGGACTACCAAAGGAGGGGAAACACTGGGCTAATATACATGGCCGATACATGCGTGCTGTCGCCAGGGGAAGGAGGGGGGGAAGGGACCATTGTACGAGGGGAGGGAGGGAGAGATAGATAGATAGATAGAGGGAGAGGAGTTGGGTTGAAAAGAAAGCAGAACAACAAACCTTGAACAGAGAGCAAGAGCTTGAGACAAGAGTAATCCATGTGCAACAAATAATGAAACTAAATCGACTCTCATAGGTCAATGTGGTAACCAAATTGGTCAAAAATTCTGGGAAACCATCTCTCAAGAGCATGGTCTTGACACCAACGGTACTTACGCTGGTGACAATGATCTTCAATTGGAACGCATCAATGTCTTTTACAACGAAGGCTCTGGCGGTCAATATGTCCCTCGTTCCGTTTTGGTTGATCTCGAACCTGCTACCATGGACTCTGTTCGTTCCAGTCCTTATGGCAAGCTTTTCCGTCCTGATAACTTTATCTTTGGCCAAAATGGTGCTGGTAACTCTTGGGCCAGAGGTTACTATACAGAAGGTGCTGAATTAGTCGAGCAAGTTTTGGATGTTGTTCGCAAGGAAGCTGAACACACGGATTGCTTGCAAGGTTTCCAATTAGCCCACTCCCTTGGTGGTGGTACTGGTTCTGGTCTTGGCTCTCTCTTGCTCTCCAAGATTCGTGAAGAATACCCTGATCGTATGCTCTGTACTTACTCTGTTGTGCCTTCTCCCAAGGTCTCTGATACCGTTGTCGAGCCTTACAATGCTGTTTTGTCTGTCCATCAACTCGTTGAGAACTGTGATGCTACCTTCTGTATCGATAACGAAGCTCTTTATGATATCTGTTTCCGTACTCTCAAGTTGAACAACCCTGGCTACGGTCAACTTAACGAATTGGTCTCCACCGTCATGTCTGGTGTCTCTACCAGTTTGCGTTTCCCTGGTCAACTCAACAGTGATCTGCGCAAGTTGTTTGTCAACATGGTTCCCTTCCCTCGTCTTCATTTCTTCATGGTAGGCTTTGCTCCTCTCACTGCTTTCGGTTCTCAACAATACCGCAACTTGAGTGTCCCTGAATTGACCGCTCAAATGTTTGATGCTCGTAACATGATGGCTGCCTCTGATCCTCGCCATGGTCGCTACTTGACCGTTGCTACCATCTTCCGTGGTCGCTTGTCTACCAAGGAAGTTGAGAACCAAATGTTGGCTGTTCAACAAAAGAACTCTTCTTACTTTGTTGAATGGATTCCTAACGGTGTCAAGACCTCTCTTTGTGATATTCCTCCTGTTGGTCTCAAGATGTCTGGTACCTTCATCGGTAACAGTACCGCCATTCAAGAGTTATTTAAGCGTGTCAATGATCAATTCACTGCCATGTTCAGAAGAAAGGCTTTCTTGCATTGGTACACTGGCGAGGGCATGGATGAGATGGAATTCACTGAAGCTGAATCCAACATGAACGATTTAGTATCTGAATACCAACAATACCAAGAAGCCACTGCTGACGATGAGCTCATGGAAGATGAGGATTACCTTGAGGAAGACGAGATTCTCGAAGAAGAATAAAGAGCCGTCGAAAAAAAAAAGAACCCATCTTTACCAATACCTTAATTCATTCCTAAACAATAGTAATAACATACATTTTCAAAACCAAATCTTGAAGCATAAATTTCGACTGTTTTTTTAATTGACTAATCACAAGCATTTTGTGTGTGTGTGTGTGTGTGTGTTTGGAAGAGTAAAAAGTGCAATCTGGGCTGGTCTCTTTCTCTCTCTCTCTCTCTCTCTCTCTCTTTTTTTTTTTCTTTCTCTCTTTTATTTCAAAGACTATATAAAAAAAAATGAACACAACCTTTGATTCACAACATTCTGCATTAGAAGATTATGGTCAAGATATCCTTGAGGCAAATCCTTTTGCAGACGAAAGAGATGATACCGCTAAAGTTTCAACTATTTCATTCGACCCAGTTTTAAATAATGACGAGGTTGTAGAATCACCTATATCCAACCTAAACAAACAGCTGGATTCTATCGATTTAGACGGCTCAACACAAAATGTATCAGAGCAACAAGACGAGCAAGAGTACGAAATCAAACATCATCCGCAAGAGGAGCCGCATTCAGAATACACATCCTCCTCACATCAGGAAGAGACAGATACTCAAGTATGAGCATATTTCAGAGTCATGTATACATCTCTAAAGTACTCGCATTTTTCCAGTCAGAATCCTTACAGATACCCAAAAGTGGTTCTCGACCTTATTTTCAAGTTGCTATCGAGGATCCTCAAAAAGTTGGTGATGCTATCAATGCCCATATTATCTACAAAGTGAGAACAAAGGTAAGTATCGGTTTCAAGTTAGTCTATTTACCGGAAACAAGGATATTAACATCACAGCAGACAAATTCTCCCTCATATCGCTCATCAGAGTTTGTGGTAGCTAGACGTTACAGAGACTTTTTATGGCTTTACAATCAACTTACACTTGGTAATCCTGGTGTCATTGTACCACCTGTTCCTGAGAAGCATGCATTAGGTAAGCTGCATTCGGTTGAAACCTGCTAGACATGATCTGATGAACATTGCTGTTTTGGAAACGAAAAAGGACGATTTCAAGACGATTTTGTAGAATCGAGACGAGTGGCATTAGAGCGCTGTTTGCAAAAGATTGTAGCGCATCCCATGTTGTACGGAGATCCTGATTTAAAGGTGTTCTTGGAGAGTGAGTCTTTCAATGTGGAGGTATGACTAAGAGGCAATCAACTGGTGATGGCAACGGACTGACATTGGGTGGCTATAGAAACGACAACGAAGAGCTGAACCGGAAAATTCGAAAATGAGCTTTATGCGCTCGTTTGGAGAAACAATATCAAATGCAGCAACAAGTCCCTTTACGAAATTTGTGGAGGTAGATGAATGGTTTGATTCGAAAAAGAATCAGCTGGATGCTTTGGAATCACAATTAAAGGGCTTATTGAAGAGCGTCGAAGGGGTGGTGAAGCAAAGAAAAGGTATACACGAATCACAATGGGATGTAATATGGATGTTGATTTTGCTGTGGGGTTAGAGCTAGGAACTGCTACTTCAGATTTTGGTGAGAGCATGTTTCCTTTAGCATCTGCTGAATTGAATCGAAATTTATCAACGCATTTAATGGTACTGGGCGAAATTCAAAAGAAGATGAAAGATTTGCATGAACAACAAGCACAATACGACATTATCACACTGGAGAATACCATTGACGAGTACATCCGCATCATTGGATCCATTCGAGTGAGTGTGTTTGAGTACAATCATCCTATACATGGAAGAAACTCATCAGGGTATCATTTCAGATTGCTTTCAATGCTAGAATCAAAGCTTACCAAACTTACCAACAAGCCGAGTCAGAATACCAAAAGAAAGCGGCCATCATGGAAAAGTTGAAGCAACAACGCAAGCCAGAAAAGTTGGTGAGTTTACAGCAAGAGCTAAACGAGATGAAAGACAAGGTCGAAGAGTTACAGCAAGATTTCCAAGACATATCGAAACTGATCAAGAATGAATTGGATCGCTTTGATAAGGAAAAGGTGGACGATTTTCGAGATAGCGTAGAGCAATTTCTTCGTAGTATGATTGAACATCAAAAGCAGATAATTGCGCTTTGGGAAACTTACTTTGAGCAAACGGAGGGACTGAGCGATGAAGAGGATAACAACAGTGATGAGAATGAAGGTCAAGACTACAGCCACCAACAACACAGTGTGGAACTTGTAGAACAGCGCCAACAACAACAGATACCAAATATTGCACAATAAAAAAGAATGTGTTCAGTTGTCTATAAATTTGATTTGTATGCTAGTGCTCGCTTCTACTTTTGCCATGGTCTTTGCGCTTTTTTTTTCAGAATTACATGGAGGTTTAAAAAATTGATTGTAAATCAGAAAATCAGTAGCATGATAGTTTACATTATACTTGGTGTATTCTTTGAACGAAGAGCGATAAACTTCGAGGCTGAATTAGATCATTTCTTCTTGACAGCGTCGAGATTGTGGGTCGATGTCTTGAACAGCACGGACTGTTGTCAAGATAAGAACCATGTCAAGACATGCAGACAAACCACGATTCCACAATATGTAGACGGCGTCTTATGGTAAATTATGAGCTGGGTGGTTGTGATTTGTACAATGCTTCTAACAAGCAACGTCTCAGTCAATCAAAATCGATGTTGCTGGCCAATGAACAACGATATCCCAAGGCAATCAAAATTGACGTCAGCGCAGAGATGGGTTAACTAGTATAATGTGTGTCCTGATAGTATTTTTGAAAGTTGTATAAAAGTAGGCCATGAATGCATCTTAACCGAAGAGCATAAAACGACTGTTATCAATTTCATTGATGCTAATCCCTCTGCTACTGTTGCTGAAATGACTGAGCATTTATCGACGCAATTTCATGATCTTAAAGTCTCGCACAGCACTGTCTATAACTTTATAAGAAGCGAATGTAACCTTTCGTTGAAGAAAACAGATTTTCATTCTATTGAGAGAAACAATACAGCAAAGATTGTGTTTCTTGACGAGTCTGCGTTTGATATTAATATGAAACGCTCACGAGCTTGGTCCAAAAAAGGTTCTCGTGCCATTGTTACCAGACTCACTACAAGAGCAAATACAACGTCTATATTGGGCATTATCTCCGCTTCAGGTTTGATTGCAGTTGGCGTGAAAAAACCTAGACCTAATAAGAAGATGGATATTAAAGTTCAGGAACTGCCACAGGCCACTACATCAGTTTCTTAAAAACGACTCTCGATGAAATGGACAAGCATTTACATATGAAAGGCCATTATATAGGCATGGATAATGCACCCATTCGCACACACGAAAACATAAAGAAGTATATTGAATATCCAAGATACACATCTGTGTATCTTCCTACTTACTCTCTTGAGCTTAATCCAATAGAACAATTCTGGGGAGTGGCAAAGAGTATGGCTAAGGGCCATAGGTTTTTGCAGGAAGACACTATATCGAAAAGAATTACAGAAGCCTGCAAAAGTATGGAGAAAAGTCACTTCAAAGGCTTTGTTTCGCATTCTTACAAGTGCTGGGATAAATGTCGAAACAAGGAGCCGATGTAATGGCATCGACAACAACACAGCGATTTTAAAAAAAAAGGTTAACTACAATCAGATCAGCAACAAACAAGTTTAACTTTATTATATATTTTTTTTGTAGGTTATACCGCATTGGCAAATATTTTTAACAGAACCAAGTGTACGGCACTTCAAGAAAGATGTTGAACACTTCAAGAAAGATACTGGACACTTCAAGAAAGATACTGGACACTTCAAGAAAGATATTGGACACTTCAAGAAAGATGTTGGACACTTCAAGAAAGATACTGGACACTTGAGAAAGATACTGGACACTTCAAGAAAGATGTTGGACACTTCAAGAAAGATGTTGGACACTTGAGAAAGATGTTGGACACTTCAAGAAAGATACTGGACACTTCAAGAAAGATGTTGGACACTTGAGAAAGATACTGGACACTTGAGAAAGATGTTGGACACTTCAAGAAAGATGTTGGACACTTGAGAAAGATACTGGACACTTGAGAAAGATACTGGACACTTCAAGAAAGATGTTGGACACTTCAAGAAAGATACTGGACACTTGAGAAAGATACTGGACACTTGAGAAAGATGTTGGACACTTCAAGAAAGATGTTGGACACTTCAAGAAAGATACTGGACACTTCAAGAAAGATGTTGGACACTTCAAGAAAGATGTTGGACACTTCAAGAAAGATACTGGACACTTCAAGAAAGATGTTGGACACTTCAAGAAAGATACTGGACACTTCAAGAAAGATGTTGGACACTTCAAGAAAGATGTTGGACACTTCAAGAAAGATACTGGACACTTCAAGAAAGATACTGGACACTTCAAGAAAGATACTGGACACTTCAAGAAAGATGTTGGACACTTGAGAAAGATGTTGGACACTTCAAGAAAGATACTGGACACTTCAAGAAAGATACTGGACACTTCAAGAAAGATGTTGGACACTTGAGAAAGATACTGGACACTTGAGAAAGATGTTGGACACTTCAAGAAAGATGTTGGACACTTCAAGAAAGATACTGGACACTTCAAGAAAGATGTTGGACACTTCAAGAAAGATACTGGACACTTCAAGAAAGATGTTGGACACTTGAGAAAGATACTGGACACTTGAGAAAGATACTGGACACTTCAAGAAAGATACTGGACACTTCAAGAAAGATGTTGGACACTTCAAGAAAGATACTGGACACTTCAAGAAAGATGTTGGACACTTCAAGAAAGATACTGGACACTTCAAGAAAGATGTTGGACACTTGAGAAAGATACTGGACACTTGAGAAAGATACTGGACACTTCAAGAAAGATGTTGGACACTTCAAGAAAGATATTTGACACTTCAAGAATGATTTTGGACACTTGAGAAAGATGTTGGACACTTCAAGAAAGATGTTGGACACTTCAAGAAAGATACTGGACACTTCAAGAAAGATGTTGGACACTTCAAGAAAGATATTTGACACTTCAAGAATGATTTTGGACACTTGAGAAAGATACTGGACACTTGAGAAAGATGTTGGACACTTCAAGAAAGATGTTGGACACTTCAAGAAAGATACTGGACACTTCAAGAAAGATTTTGGACACTTGAGAAAGATACTGGACACTTGAGAAAGATGTTGGACACTTCAAGAAAGATGTTGGACACTTGAGAAAGATGTTGGACACTTCAAGAAAGATACTGGACACTTCAAGAAAGATGTTGGACACTTGAGAAAGATGTTGGACACTTCAAGAAAGATGTTGGACACTTCAAGAAAGATACTGGACACTTCAAGAAAGATGTTGGACACTTCAAGAAAGATACTGGACACTTCAAGAAAGATACTGGACACTTCAAGAAAGATGTTGGACACTTGAGAAAGATACTGGACACTTGAGAAAGATGTTGGACACTTCAAGAAAGATGTTGGACACTTCAAGAAAGATACTGGACACTTCAAGAAAGATGTTGGACACTTCAAGAAAGATGTTGGACACTTCAAGAAAGATACTGGACACTTCAAGAAAGATACTGGACACTTCAAGAAAGATACTGGACACTTCAAGAAAGATGTTGGACACTTGAGAAAGATACTGGACACTTGAGAAAGATGTTGGACACTTCAAGAAAGATGTTGGACACTTCAAGAAAGATGTTGGACACTTGAGAAAGATACTGGACACTTGAGAAAGATGTTGGACACTTCAAGAAAGATGTTGGACACTTCAAGAAAGATACTGGACACTTCAAGAAAGATGTTGGACACTTCAAGAAAGATACTGGACACTTCAAGAAAGATGTTGGACACTTCAAGAAAGATACTGGACACTTCAAGAAAGATACTGGACACTTCAAGAAAGATACTGGACACTTCAAGAAAGATACTGGACACTTGAGAAAGATGTTGGACACTTCAAGAAAGATGTTGGACACTTCAAGAAAGATACTGGACACTTCAAGAAAGATTTTGGACACTTGAGAAAGATACTGGACACTTGAGAAAGATGTTGGACACTTCAAGAAAGATGTTGGACACTTGAGAAAGATGTTGGACACTTCAAGAAAGATACTGGACACTTCAAGAAAGATACTGGACACTTCAAGAAAGATGTTGGACACTTGAGAAAGATGTTGGACACTTCAAGAAAGATACTGGACACTTCAAGAAAGATACTGGACACTTCAAGAAAGATGTTGGACACTTCAAGAAAGATACTGGACACTTCAAGAAAGATGTTGGACACTTGAGAAAGATACTGGACACTTGAGAAAGATGTTGGACACTTCAAGAAAGATACTGGACACTTCAAGAAAGATGTTGGACACTTCAAGAAAGATGTTGGACACCTCAAGAAAGATACTGGACACTTCAAGAATGATTTTGGACACTTGAGAAAGATGTTGGACACTTCAAGAATGATTTTGGACACTTCAAGAAAGATGTTGGACACTTCAAGAAAGATACTGGACACTTCAAGAAAGATGTTGGACACTTCAAGAAAGATGTTGGACACTTGAGAAAGATACTGGACACTTGAGAAAGATGTTGGACACTTCAAGAAAGATGTTGGACACTTCAAGAAAGATACTGGACACTTCAAGAAAGATGTTGGACACTTGAGAAAGATGTTGGACACTTCAAGAAAGATACTGGACACTTCAAGAAAGATACTGGACACTTCAAGAAAGATGTTGGACACTTGAGAAAGATACTGGACACTTGAGAAAGATGTTGGACACTTCAAGAAAGATGTTGGACACTTGAGAAAGATGTTGGACACTTCAAGAAAGATACTGGACACTTCAAGAAAGATGTTGGACACTTGAGAAAGATGTTGGACACTTCAAGAAAGATATTTGACACTTCAAGAAAGATACTGGACACTTCAAGAAAGATGTTGGACACTTCAAGAAAGATACTGGACACTTCAAGAAAGATATTTGACACTTCAAGAAAGATACTGGACACTTGAGAAAGATGTTGGACACTTCAAGAAAGATATTGGACACTTTAACTGCGCGCAAATGATAGGAGAAATCTGGCAGTTCTTGCTCATTGCATCGTAGACAGTTATCTTTTTTTGATTTTTAGCCAAGGCCTGCCTATAATAGCAAGGAAATGTTATTATCCCCACACTTTCATTCCTTGAACTTTTATATATTACTACCTCCCCCCCCCCTCTTATTTGTTTTTTGACCGAGATCAAATTCGATTGATACTACAGATAAATTTTTCATTATCTTCATATTTTTTCTGAATTCAATATAAAGAAGATTCTAACATAATAATATCTCTTGAAGTGTCCAGTATTTTTCTCAAGTGTCCAACATCTTTCTTGAAGTGTCCAGTATCTTTCTTGAAGTGTCCAACATCTTTCTTGAAGTGTCCAAAATCATTCTTGAAGTGTCCAACATCTTTCTCAAGTGTCCAAAATCATTCTTGAAGTGTCCAGTATCTTTCTTGAGGTGTCCAACATCTTTCTTGAAGTGTCCAACATCTTTCTTGAAGTGTCCAGTATCTTTCTTGAAGTGTCCAACATCTTTCTCAAGTGTCCAGTATCTTTCTCAAGTGTCCAACATCTTTCTTGAAGTGTCCAGTATCTTTCTTGAAGTGTCCAGTATCTTTCTTGAAGTGTCCAGTATCTTTCTTGAAGTGTCCAACATCTTTCTTGAAGTGTCCAACATCTTTCTCAAGTGTCCAGTATCTTTCTCAAGTGTCCAACATCTTTCTTGAAGTGTCCAGTATCTTTCTTGAAGTGTCCAACATCTTTCTCAAGTGTCCAACATCTTTCTTGAAGTGTCCAACATCTTTCTCAAGTGTCCAGTATCTTTCTCAAGTGTCCAACATCTTTCTTGAAGTGTCCAGTATCTTTCTTGAAGTGTCCAACATCTTTCTCAAGTGTCCAGTATCTTTCTCAAGTGTCCAACATCTTTCTTGAAGTGTCCAGTATCTTTCTTGAAGTGTCCAGTATCTTTCTTGAAGTGTCCAACATCTTTCTTGAAGTGTCCAGTATCTTTCTTGAAGTGTCCAACATCTTTCTTGAAGTGTCCAACATCTTTCTTGAAGTGTCCAGTATCTTTCTCAAGTGTCCAACATCTTTCTTGAAGTGTCCAGTATCTTTCTTGAAGTGTCCAACATCTTTCTTGAAGTGTCCAACATCTTTCTTGAAGTGTCCAGTATCTTTCTCAAGTGTCCAACATCTTTCTTGAAGTGTCCAGTATCTTTCTTGAAGTGTCCAACATCTTTCTTGAAGTGTCCAACATCTTTCTCAAGTGTCCAACATCTTTCTTGAAGTGTCCAGTATTTTTCCTATTTTGTTTTGAAATTCTTATGAGCGACCTAGAATTTTTTTTTTTTTTTTTTTTTTTTTTTTTTAGTAGTTAATATTGTGGTAACGGGATGTAAATTACCTGTGCTTTTCGTAAAGATTACGCTTATTCAACTATAAAGAATTTGGACACGTCAAGTAGTTATTACGATCAATACTACTTCTCTAGTGTACAAAATAAAGACTACACAGAAGAGCAAAACTGAAAAGGGGATTTTAGAACTATGTTTATTGATATGACATACGAGTGATATTTATATATAACGGCTTTGTTTACTTGCTTGCTTACTGATTTTGCTAACCTCCCAGATGTAGTCTCGATGCGGACATCACCGCTCACAACAATATTTTATTTTATTCAAATATTTTTTGGAGAGACACATCGCGGAGTGGTGGACTTCGAGCAACGGAATGGCTATCAATATTATGATTATGCGTTTGCAGGGAGCAGTTTATCAATGTGACAAACTGTTCTAGAGGAAAGGTGTTCGATAGATGCGGAGGAGAGTGGTGCCGGATTTTGGCTACCGTGAAGCCAATACAGATTCTACATTTACCAAAGGGTTGTAGAAATGACGGCAATTTATTTGGAGTGTGTTAAGCACAAAGAATAAAAGGATTATAATTTGTAGCTTATAAAAAATGTTTGATATTACAAAAACAAGAAAAGACTTATTAGAATAAGATCAGACACAAAAACTAAAGATTTATTGATGAAGACAAGAGTTATCCTATTTATACTAAATTCTGAATGCCAAAGTAGCAATTTATCTTGTTCAACGCTTATCACATCTGGTGAACCTCAGCATCTAGATAGCCGAGATGCACTTCAATTATCATAGCTTGTCCATGTTGTTGCACAACACAGACATATCTACCCATCAAGAATACCTTAGTCTTTATAGACATTTGTAGTCCTTCTGGCACAACAGAGTGATCTTTGGTAAAATGAGGAAGATGCAAGGAACGCACTGTGCCATAGATGATCTCGGAAGTCAAAGGATAGTTGGAGTAGTATTGTAAGAGCACGGATTGCCAAAGTTGCCATTTGACTGGACAGTCAACGAGGAAATGCCTCAATGTATCGATGCCTTAGGCACAGAAGGGACAGGTGGAGTTTTTCACAGAGCCAATTGTGCGGAGGTAGGATTTATGAGGGATGCATCTTGACAGTGCTCGATACAGAACCGTTCTTGCTGATGAATGCGCAGGAGATGACCATTGAATTGCTGAACCGATGTTCCGATGGAACCAGCTGTTGTTTCTGTTGACGATAGGTGATGGGACGGTACTGGGTCCATTGGTCTGTAATGCCCAGTTTGCCAAAGAAATCAACACTAGCCCAGTCCAAATTGGAGTTGGAGGGAGGGCGGAAGATGTGTGGCCACACACCAGGAACCAGTTGGACGGTTTTAAAAACCAGTATTTCCTGATACAGTGAGGCACAAAGACGAGAATAGATGGGACATGGCTTCCTCCCCTAAAGAACACAATGGCACCATTAAGGACCTGAAGTCATTTCAACAAACAAAAAAATTATGGTCTGCTGTCATAACTGGTGGCTCCAACATTAACTCGAGTGTTATGTCTGACTCGCCAACCCCTCAGTCCCAAGGTGAACCTGAACCCCTCACCTCCAGCGACGCTCTTACGTCTCAAGTCGATCATTTCTCGCACAAAGTTGCCCGAACATTTTTGAAAGGCACCGTACCTCACTCTGTCCTTATCGACATCACCCAAGTCTTAGACAGAAGGAGTTCATTGTTGCCCTGAACCTCTTCTGCGAAGCCAATACCCATTTATGGGCAGTCTCTGAACACATGCGTCGAGACAACAACCGCATCTTTGCTGAAATCTCGGTCTCACCCTCCATGTATCAACAGATACTTCAGCAGCCTGCACTTCAACTCGAAAATTTTGAGGAGCCTTTGATGACTTATCCAACTCTTTCGCCCTCCGCAAACATTGTCAAGCTGTCCCTGATTCGTTTGCCTGCTCAGTACGGTCGTAAAGATGGTGGCAATACCCAGCTGAAAGCTGACATGCACCACAACCTCGAGAAGTTTGGTCAACTGATCGACTGTAGTTATGTTACTGGCGGTAGCAGCGTCTACGCCGGGGGTGGTTATGCTGTTTTAGATGTCAATGCCACTCACGCCAAACTTGAACACTCGCTCAATTGGGCCTACCACCCCATTGACTACGTCTCTGGAGATTTGATGGAACAACGGGATCATGTCCTCTCGCTCGCCACGTAAGCTGCGATGCCATCTTATTGCAAGTACTGCCACTCTATGGATCATGCATTGATTCAATGTGCTACTCGTAAACAAAAGATCACTTGTGATCTTTATGGTACTGCTGGCCATTACAAACGAACTTGCCCTCGTCGCAATGAAGACCTTGACAACTCTACTGAGAAGCGCAAGGTCTCCAAGGCACCAGAGAAGCAATCAAACACTGTCACTTCCAAGTCTTATGCCGCTCCTAAGAGTGCTTCTGCCTCTCAGCTTGTCGCTGATGCTGAAGCCAAGGCCGCTGCTGAAGCCATAGCTGCTGCTGAAAAGGCTGCTACTAACAAAGCTGCTGCTGACAAAACCGCTGCTGATGCTCGCCACGCTGCCAACGCTCACACAGAGGTTAATGCCCGCATTGATGCGAATGCTCAGACTGCTGCTAACACTCTCCATGAGATAAATGTTAATACTTCTTCTCCTGAACACCAACACCGCACTCGCTCAACGACTGGTAGTTCTCCTCCAGAGGTACCTTCACTTCCACCTACCACCCAGCAATGCAAATCCTGTAAACGAACCGATCATAAGATCAAATCCAGCCATAAACGCCTGAGAAATCCCAATAATCCTAATTATATTCCTGAAACTGAGGAATTGATAGATCCTATGGACACTGAAAATGATGATGGTTCTGCTTCTATGCAGAATTAAACCTACCTTCCTTAAAAAAAACCCCCACACAAGGAAAATGAGTTTATTGAATCCTTATTCTAATATAGAGATAATTAATTCATCAATCAACACGGCTTATACAACACCAACAACTCTGAACCCCCCGGACTCCTCTTTTGCGACGCTACGAGTTGGCACGCTCAACTGACGAGGCCTCACCAAGACAGCTGCCTCCTCTACCCGTCAACACTTTATACGCTATTTACGAACATGCCCTCTTGATTTACTGGCACTTCAAGAGACGCATGCTTCCAGCACCACCACTCAAGATCAATTCCACCTCCAATTCCAGGCCAAATCTAGTATCTGGTCTCAACATTGCGGGTTGGTCACCTTTTCTTCTGACATTTCATTCTCGAACTCAATTGTCAGTATCTGTGGGCGGATCATATCAACCACGATATCTCATGCATTTGAGCCGTTTTCTATAAAGGTAGTGTATTTTCCTGCCTCCCGATCTGAACGTATTTGCTTTCTGTCTACCATTCTCACAGACTTTGCCTCTGTGTTTTCGTCGTCTCCATCACGATCTATCATTTTGGGTGATTTCAATTATAACTACTCCAATGCTTCTTCGTTTCGGAATCGACAGGCTCCTGCTTCTTGGTTACAGTACCTTGATGATCACTTTGTCAATGGTATCACGGCTCCAGGTGCCACTCCTTCTGTTACATTCCAACGTGGTACGTCTCAATCTTGTATTGACTACATCTTCTTGTCATCGGATTTGTTGCCTTCCATATAGTATGAGCACTGCCACACCTCGTACATACAACTCGCTTGGTCAGATCACTTTCTTCTTTCTAGCCAGCTTCGCTTGTATTCATCTGCGGATGCGTCGTCCGCCCTGTCTGTTGGCAAAGGCCTATGGCGTGCCCATCCTCTTCTTGCTTCTAATTCCACCTTTCGTCATCAGCTTCATCGTGCTCTTTGTGGTCGTGTCCCGACCCTTGATCCCACTTTGTCTGTCGCCCAGAAATGGAAAGAATTGAAGCGAACCACTGCTACTGTTGCCAAATCGTTCTCAAGGCGCAATGCTTATACTCTTAAGCGCGCTGAGGAGCTCCTTCATAAGAAACGAGCTGGTCTACAACAGCGCTTGAACTCGGATTCAATTCAACATTCGGTTCTCACTCCACATTTGACCATTGTCGAGGAACAACTTGCAGCCATTCAACAATACCATGTTGAAACCTTAGCTCTACGGTCTGGTGTGCGTTGGCGTGAACAAGGTGAGATGCCGCCCGGCTTCTTGAAGAAAACATCTTCTATTCGAGCTGCTCGGACCCTCATCCCTCCCTTGATTCACCCATCGTCGCATTCATTGTGTACCACCAAAGATGCCATGCTCGATGCCGCTGCTACTTACTACGGTGCTCTTTACACCCCAGATACCATCGATATGCATGCCGTGCATGACCTACTTGATGCGATCCCTGCTTCCACTCGTCTGTCAACCACAGCATCTCTGTCATCGATTGAGCCCATTTTTTTGAGGATCTCTGTGAAGCCTTTTCTCGTGCACCCACCACTTCCTCTCCTGGTATAGATGGTTTACCGTATCAGCTTGTCCACTTGATTGTCACCAACCCAACCTGCCGAAAAATCGCACTAGCCACCTTCAACAATGCTCTGTCTCACTCGGATCTCCCTCCTTCATGGCTGGAGTCCTGTGTCGTGCTTCTTCCAAAGAAAGGACCCCCCAGAACTTTTGCAAAACTGGCGTTCCATCTCCTTGATCAACACAGATGCAAAGTGTTCACTCGTATTCTCAGTGGTTACATGATTGACCAAGCTGCCCCCCTTATCAATCCCTTTCAAACGGGTTTCGTTAAAGGTCGGTTCATTGCAGACAATGGTCTTCTTATGAAGTTAATCATGGAACATGCGCGCGACTCCCAGTCCTCCAGTATTGGTCTGCTCCTTGATTAGGAAAAGGCGTACGACCGTGTCCATCCCGTATACCTTCGTGCCGTCCTCCTTCGTTTTGGCTTCCCCGCGGCTTTGGTTGATTGTATCTCTCACTTGTTCTTTGACAATCATCTCGTTGTCAATGTCAATGGTTTTCTTTCATCACGAGAACCACAACTACGAGGCCAGAAACAAGGGGACCTCATCAGTCCTATTTTGTTCAATTTGGCATTTGAACCGCTTCTTAGAAAGATTCTCCAGGACCCTCAACTACCAGGTTTCCAGTTGCCTTCACCTCTATCATTCAACGCTCCCTCTGCTGTCAAGATGATGGCGTACGCTGATGATATTGTTTGTCTGTTGACCTCTCCTGCAGATCTCAATCGCCTACATTCCCATCTACAAGTGTACTCTGCTGCATCCAACGCTCTCGAGAACTTCCACAAGACGGAGGCTATCTCTCTCAGTGGCTCAAGAAGCAACTTTGATTTGATTTGGCGAACTCCCCTTCTTCAACATCGCATCACTAGTTGGCACGACGCTACCTCGCCATCATCAATCCGCTATCTTGGTTTTTCCGCTGTATACATCAATTAAACAACGGGACTCGTTCCTGGATCAACTGCTAGACAAGATCCGTCTGGGCTGTCAAATTCACAAACAACGAGGGCTCTCAGTACGCGGTAGAGCCACTGTTCTCAACTCGCTTGTCCTCAGTAAACTGTGGCATGTGCTTCGTGTGGTGACAGTACCGGTCAAGTTCCTGGACAATATTCAGTTTGTGATCTCTCAGTTTGTCAATGTTAGAATCTCTCCAAAAATTGGTCATCCCACCTTCTTCTCTTCTCGTTCCCAGGGTGGTCTTGACATCCTCAATCCAAAGCTGCAACAAGGTGCGCTCCAACTACGTTGGCTGGAACCGCTGCTCAGCATGTCTACTACCCAAATGATGTCGCATTCTTCAATCGTGTTACCTCGGCTAGTTGGTTTTCTCGGAGACCATCTCTCCAAACGCCCTGACATCCCACCAGATCATCCGTCACAGCCACTTGATCATCGCATCAGTATGCTTTTTTCAGGATGCCGTCCATCCATTTGTCAACAACAAGAGAGTTTTTGGTCATTGCTGTTTAGAGCTCTGGATCGCATTCCAAAAGATTTCTCATCTACTATCATCAGTGCGGCCACCAGTTTAGAGATCCCTTTGGCCACGGTCCTTCTTTCCGTTTCACCTGGTACAAAGCTCTCCAAATCCTATGCCAAGCTGCCAACCTCCATCGCCTACACTTTGGATCCCACATTGGACAGTTGCCTTCGCCCAAAGACTTCCCGCGAGATTTCATCCCCACCCAAACTCGCAAATGGTTTCTTGCGGCTCGTCAGACAGGATCACATCAAGCTCGCTCCCTTCTTTGCCCGTACATTCATTCACAGAAGGTTTGCAGGCTTGGGTTGTTTTCCTTTCTTACCAGTTGAGGATCACCGCACTGTGGATGCCTCACCGTTCGTCCAAGCTATATTCTCCTCATTGTCACCGACACCTCTTGTTCGCCAGCATCGTCTGTCCACAAGATCATATCGAAAACTTTGCTCACAGCCATTAAAACCTGAATCTTTCCTACCTCCTCCTTACAACCCATCCATTCGCCCATCTTGGTCGACCTTTTGGTCTTTGCCACTATCACACTCATGTCGCACTGTTTGGTACCGTTTCCTTCATCATCGAATTCCTCACAGACTTCGCTTGCATGAATGGAAAAAGATCCCTTCACCGTCTTGTTCCATCTGTCAATATCCCACTGAATTGACCGACCATTTCATGTTCTCATGTCCTGTCAAACTGGCTGTCTGGCAGCAGGTTCACAACGAGCATTTGGGCGTAACAGTGTCCATCACTTCTCTCGACCTTCATCACCTTCTAACCACCTTTTGTTCTCCTTATGTTCGAACAACATCCGATCTTTGCATCATTGCTGCTACACTGGAATCTATCTGGTTATCACATTGGTCCTTTGTCTTCAATGATACCCCATTTACCACTGACATTGTTCTCGTTCGGGTCGCTCAAAAGATTCGCCTACACAAACAGGAGTCATTCATGGCGGCTGGCATTCCGCACTCACCTCCTCCTTTCTTCTCCGTCGATCCCGTCTAAGGTTGGGTTGATCTACCTTCTCCGCCTGTCGTTCTGCTTCTACTGCAATATGTCGACTCCTCAACCTCCAAAACACAACAATCAGCAACTTGAAATCAAAAAAAAATACAAAAACATTGCATAATTTCAAAAACCCAAAAAACTCGCCCTACCCCCTCCTCCTTTATAAAATAGAAAACCCCAAAAACATATATATGTGATCACTGTTCACTAATAAAACCGAGACCACCAGTCTCCATATAAACAAAAAAAAAAGAATAGATGGGATATTCTGACGCGACACCGTTGTTGAATGAGATCAAAAATCAAGAACTTCGCGGTTGGAAACTGGGGATGACGCCCGGAGCCAGTGATCATCGCTAAGCCCAGTGAGGAGCTTGTGCAAAGGCAATTGCATGATGATCTGGAGCGGGATGACATCCACCTGTTTAAGTCCATGGAAATCAACGTAATCATACAAGGCAAAGATAGAATGCCAGATGGAGAAATCCTTGTGTATCAGGGGGATTTGCGGCAATCAGCATCTAGGAAAGCCAGGTATGGGAAATCTGAAGACGATGGGGGGCAGTGATAAATGATAAATAAGGAAGGGCAGCAGGAAGAACGGATAATTATGCGATTCGACGAGGCAATTGAGCCAGCGTTTTTGGAGGATCAACTGTTGAAGAGAAGGATCGAGAACGGCAAGACCATCTCTAGACTTGGATAGGAAGACGAGGTCTTTGCGTAGTAACGGCCGCTTCTTCTGCCAGACGAACTGATAGACACAAGACTTGATTTTTTCTAAGAACCTCTCGGTGGGCTTCAACATGCGCAGACTGTACCACACCTTGGACAAGATCAAGCTGTTGACGATGGTGACTCGATCCAGGATGGACAGTTGGCGTTGGCCGTATATCTGGCATTGGGGCTTGACTGAGTTGATGAATAAGAGCGACAGAAAAGGAGAGGCCAAGCCATCACTGCCAGGAGCTGTGGCCTTCACTGAGCGGTTCGCCTGTTGCAACAGCTCATCCAGTGTAATAGGATCTATCAAGGATTGCTGCTCATCGGCGGTCATCGTTTTGTCAAAGGTCAAGTTGCATAGAAGAATTCTTCGCCCAGAGTAGCTGTCTACCAAGTGATGCTATGATGCGGTTTCGGGTAAGTGACATTAGGTAGTTGCTGGATAATTGCATATCCGGAGCCCATGAGCCATCCCGTGGACTGTTCATAATTAAGACCGAGGTCCAAAGACCCCTATGGCCGTGGATATTTCTTGTAACAATTGTTCTTGAGGGAGGAAGGAAATGTCCGTGAGAGAGATTTGGATCAATTTACCTTCTCCATCGACAGCTTTACAAAGGAAGAGCTGGATCTTGGCGTTTTCGGATTCGTACATGATACCTTCGGTAAGGAAACGGTCGGCGATGCCTTTGGTGGGATAAACTTCGATATATCGTTGAGTGGTCTTGCCCAAAAAGTTGATACCAATAAAGTTGCTCGCCTTGTATTGTTGATCAAGGATTTGCAAATGTTGCTGTTCAGGTGTATTAGCGATATTGGAGATGTCAAGAAAATAACCATCGTTGGTACGAGCATTCCGTGGTTTGTTGCAGGGGATGCAGAGTCGGTAGGCGCACCAGTGCGTTTAGTAATAACCTCTCCATGCAGGAGAGAGTGCGAGGTGGTGGTAATGCGAGGTCTGACTACGGCAGCATAACTTTTTTTAACGAGGTACTGGTGTACCAGTCGGTTTGTGTTTTTTTTTACTGGGAAGAGCCATGATTTCGACCTAGAATTGTCAATATCTTATGATAGAGCATGCCGGGGCTTTGAATCAGAGCTCATTCGGTAGGATCTTGTTTGCCCTACACTTTGACAAGTACTACAAGTAGAGCTTTGACGACAGAAACCTGGTAATCTGTCAAAAACAACCAAAAACCGCAAAAATATTCTTTCAAAAATCAGTCCAATAGCTTAGATTTATACACTTAAAAGTAGTATCACTAGATTCTCCTTTAAATTCTATCCTAAGTTTAATTAAGCTGGAAAGCAGTGTTATTATCAAAATCGCATGACTCGATGTTGAACGATTTCAGAAATCTATGAATCCTCATTTGAAGCAGTGAGTTTTGTTGTATCGGTAGATTCAATATTAACAAGTTAAGATAGAAATCAAAAGGAAGACCCGACTCGCTAGTTCAGTTACAATGATATGATTAGCAATCCCGGCATTGCTCTTCGCAAGCACAGACCATCATAACAAATTATATAAAAATAGCTTACTTTTATACGTATTAAACCTAACCTGTCAACATAGACAGCAAGGAATAATTGTAAATCATGATCCGACTATCGCTGAGTTACTGAATTTCCACAGCTTCTACAGACTCAACAAGTTTTTTTTTCTTTTATATACACGCCATGTGTTGTAAAACAGACCATTATTACTAACTTTACCACAACAAGTACACTCAATACTTCATCTGCCACAAATTACTACTCTGGAAATATTCATAACTACACTTTCTATAATTGCACAATTACACGAGCTCAAAGTCCTAATTCAATAAGGCACTGTAACCATGCACGGGAAAAACGACATTTATAGATGGTTATTGTTGAGGGCGTAAGCTTTACCAATTGTCTGTATTTAGTACTATTTCTTACGCTTGTTTAATAAAGTAACCTCTTTTTTCAGTCTTATTCAATACTATTGATTTTTTATACATTTTATAAGTACCCAAGCTTTTCGGTTACATCATCATGGATGAAACAATTGAAATTGATGTTATTGACCAATCAAAATTAATTTTGTTAGTTGCTTGAAAATAAGCAATTCGTGTGAGTTATTGTTTTCTCCCTTTTTTTTTTCTTTAGTTGTAACCCTCTTGCCCTGAAAATGTTAACTTTAGGCCAAGCTTCCTGCCTTGTCCTTGGATACAAACCCAATGATCCAGAAGAAAGAAAAAAGGCAAAAGAACATCTAGAAAAAAGTTGCTTAATTGCAGTACACGTACGTAATCAAGATCCTTTTCAACCGATGGCCATTGGTATTAGTGTACACGAGCGAGATCCCTTCAAATTCATAAGTTATCCCGATTCTCCAACAATGCCATCTACAAATTTACCTGATAACATTGATGATCTCGATGGCAACGACAGCAACGGCAATAACAACGATAGCAACAACAATGGCAGCGACGATAGCGACAACAACGGCAATAACAACGATAGCGACAACAACGGCAATAACAACGATAGCGACAACAACGGCAATAACAACGATAGCAACAACAACGGCAATAACAACGATAGCAACAACAACGGCAGCGACGATAGCAGTGATGATAGCAACAGCAGCATCTATGAAAATAATAATAGCAACAACAGTAACAAGGACAGGTCTAAAAAACGGAAGCTTAATGACACGGTTATACCATTCTGCAAGGATCGCCTGCTGAGCCTCATGAAAGAAATTGCCACCGATGAAAACCCTTTGAACAACAATTGTTATTTCAAACAATTCCTAACTGCAGAAGATCAATACCAACTAATGTCCAGAGTGTTCCCGCGTCTTAAAAATCATTGTAGCGTAAATCAACTTCAATATTGGATTGGGCAGGCAAAGATCTGGGGAAAATCAGAACGTTCACGAAAAAATCAGCGAAAATCTGGACGATACTTATGGGTGGTTGATGAACAGCTATGGGGTAAAATCACTTCACTAAAATTTGGATTTCCATATTTTAACAATCTATTCTGTAGCGTTTGTGACGGACACTTCCGACTCGGTCAAGGCATACTGGAAATATTTAAAACATGATACCAAATACATAACAATTGGATACGCACGTAAATCGCCAACTGATGAAACAAAAGAATCACGAATGCGTTTATTACAGTTAATGGTGAACAAACTTTACTCCCGCGGAAAGTGTGAAGAAGTATTCGTGAGCCCAATTTGCAAAGCAGATCAACCAATATTAGAAAGAGACTCGCCAAAGCAGGATGATTTACTGCTGCATTTAAAAGGATCCCATGGCGATATCTCTGGTATATCAAGATTCGGTATAAATATTATAATAACTGAAGATTTTCTATAGATTTAGTTGCACGCGTCCATTTCAGCCAAAAACCTTTCCGACTTGTCATCATTGACTATGCCGGGCTTTCAACGTCTCCAGATGATATTAGGACTTTTTTAAAGTAAGTCGAAAAGAATACTGATTGCAGCAAGGTTTTTCATGCTATTATAATTTGAATACTAGACAATGCAGCAATATCAAGGAAATTGTTGTAGACCATGGCTCTTCGTTTGAGATCTTATCACGTTTTGATCTTTTGAAAAATAATAATCTGGAAAAATTTAAATGTCGACGTGCGAACGTTCAACGATCAAGGTAAATATTTTTTTCTCTGCTAATGGCTTGTCTAATAAAAAAACGAAGTTTATTTTAAAAACTGAATGAGATATGCAGTAACGATAACATGGTTGAATTTATGT
The DNA here is from genome assembly GCF_035048745.1 of Mucor velutinosus. NCBI lineage: Eukaryota > Fungi > Mucoromycota > Mucoromycetes > Mucorales > Mucoraceae > Mucor > Mucor velutinosus. The sequence goes on along the minus strand of NW_027041905.1, from coordinate 385,513 downwards.
CAATGACCGTTTCGGGATATGTGTTATGTATATTTGTGAAACGGGTATCTGTAATTATATGTACGAAGTAAATGGTTTCTACGCATCACTATGAATCAAGAAAATAGGGCATTCAGTCTATGTCTGTTTATAAACTTAAAGGTTTATGTCAGCGCGTTGTCACTTGCAATGTGTGTATCGCATTGTACATGCAGTGGTTTGCTGACTAAATCATGCTGGTGTCGTATTGATCCTGAAAAATACTTTTCGATGGATAGATCTAGACTGACGCCTACAGATTTGGATTCTAGGCATAAATCGCGCATCCCCATCTCTTGCTCTACAACATGAGTAGTATAGCAAGGCTCTTCAGCTTCCAATAATCCGAGAAAATGTCAATGGCAGGCATTTTTTCTATTGGAAGGGAGATTCAAAAATGTCTTCAAAAATTAAGGGGTGGGGATTACAAATCAGGTCGGATATCTTATCGTTTCATTTCGTGGAAACCATCAACATGCTTTGGATTCTTCCATATAGATGTGAAAAAGTATCATAAAGAATGTTCCTCAATGACAGTAGATAAAAAGCAATGAACCCATAAAGTAGCTCGGCGATTCATAAAGCCTACTGATCGTTTGCTCTGAAAAAGTGCAACATTTTAATATGGATGCGCACACCTCAGCTTAACAGTTTGGATAAACCCATGTTTTGATAACAGCATAAATGGCACAGTGATTGATCATTGTTGAGCTCATTTTGAGAAAAATAAAGGGTCTGAGACATTTAGAAACAAATGTTTCCATGACATTTCCTTAAATGTCTGTTTATTCTTCCAGACTTATGAGGACTGGTTCTGTGTTTTGATAAAGAACACGCAAAGCAACAAAAAACATTTTCATTAGCGAACCATGTCAACTTTTAAAAAGCAAAAGAATTATAGAAAAAAGAAGATCGAATCTGATGATGAATTAGACACTGCTCAAGAGCCTACTCCAGACCTTGAACAAGTGAGGTAACTCTATACACGCATTGAACATGTATTTGGTTGATTAAACACCATTTGTAGTGCTACTATCGAGGAATTAACAGAACTGAGAAAACTTCGTCGCAAGCCAGTTGGTCTCGATGCTGACAAGCTCCTGAAAGGTGCTGAAAAGAAAAAGAAAAAGAAGAAGATAGAGGATCCTAATGCTTGGAGTTTGAAAAAGGGTGGATTGGTTGAACCTGACGCATATAGAGCATCGAAATTAGATGACGAAGAATCAGCCAACAAATCTAGAAAGCTTAAATTAGATGCGTTTGCTACGGCAACAAACACATTAGATGTAGATAAGCACATGTACTGTAAATCGTCTTGAACTTTGTTTTACATCCCCGTTTTACTGATGCTTTTCATAGGATGGAATACATTGAATCTGAAATGAAAAAGAGACGAGGTGGAGCAGCAAAGGACGATGATGAGGACGATGAAAAAGCCGTCGATCGTGGATTAGTTGACATCTATGAGGAGCTGTATCGCATTCCAGACAGACTAAAAGGAGAGCAAAAGCAACAGGAGTCAGAAGGCAATGTTCAACTATCAACTCAAATGTTGACAGCCATCCCCGAGGTCGATCTAGGCATTGATACTCGATTGCAGAACATTGAAGACACTGAACGAGCAAAACGCAAGCTGATTGACGATACTGAAAAAGAGGAGAGCGAGTCTGGCGGCCAACAGGGCGCAGCTGAACATGTACCTGCAAATTTTGAGAAGCAAATTCCCAAGCAATACAAGCCAAGATTAGATCATAAGCTCATGGCCACTGATGATCAAGCTGTAGCCAGATTCAAGAAGAGAATGAGAAAATAGAACATTGGAAGCTGGTTTTTTTTCTCTTTTCATTAAAAATGCTTAATCAGAACTTTTATTATGTAATGGGTGTGGGGCAGAAGAGACAAGGTTCAGCATTTGTGTGTTCAAATCTAAAGGGTATACATATATATATATATATATATAGCATGAAAATTATTTCGATGCCTAGGTTGAGCAAGAAGCTCGTTTCATAAATAATGATCTCTGTTTCCAGGATGTAGTAGAGCGACTAGCGGATGGCTGATAAAGTGAAGCTGAATAAGGTTTAGATGTGAGATTGGAGGAATTGGAGGAATTGGAGGAAATAGAGGAATTGGAGGAAGAGGCAGTTTGATTAGTCAAAGTCTTTGGTCCAACAAACATGTAGTTTGTAGCAGAGAGATAATCGACATCCTCATCATCTGAGGGAGTCAGTTTGTCAGAGGGGTCACCTTCGGGTAGAATTTGATTCTTCCATTTGCACTGATTGCATTCGTAGCGTACATTCATATTGTTTGGCAGAGCGACTCTTCGGTTGAATACAATCCATTCATTTTCATAGCGAGTCAATTGAACTGTATCTGGCTTCTTGCAGCGTGGACATGGATGTGTAGCATTTTCAAGCTTGATCTTGCGATCATTGCTACCTACTGAAGATTTCGAGTCAGCGTATAGGCTTCTAAGCATGATTAAGTAGTGCAAGCAACTCACATAGTACAAAATATTGTGACATTTGAAGAGTATACAGAATATAAAGAATACAAAGAATTGGAAATGTTCCTTTCCCTCCCTCGTTTTATATCAAATTGAGACAGACGGCCCCAGATTGAACATCAGGGTTTCGTTTTCAGATTACCAAATACTTCCTAGTGCCTAAATGGCACTGATCACCTCACTTAATAATTTTTTTTTTTTTTTTTCATAAAAAAAAAAAAATTACCATATAAAAAAGTGAACCCTGTTTCTGTTTAAAATATGTAAATTGTGTAACAAAAAAAAAAGTCGCTACAATATTATTTGCAAAGGTCAACCATGAGCATGTCACACAATTTTATTCGACTCATGTCTCAATGGCAATGTTCTGGATTGCACGAATTCCAAGTCATCTCAAATCAAGGCTGATGGTGAATTTTGTTAGACATTACGTAAATGAACCGATAAAATAACATTCTTTGAAAGCAGAAACCTACAAGCATGAATTAAATATATTTAAGATCACTGCCAATATTTTCACCTCTTCAGAGGACGTTTTCTGAATTCTATGAAACAGGAAATGCACTGGAACGAAATCCCCAATTAAATCCATTCTCATCTTGTCATTTATGATTATGCAATTGCTTACAGAACAAATAGAATAGCCATAAACCAACACAAACAGGAAAAATTTATCAGGGTATGGCGCGATATTACAAAAACGACATAACCTGTAGAATACAGCAAAATGCGTGTTATCAAGTCTGCTCATGAAATATTACCAATGTCATGGACATGCACCTCTCCTGAACTTGACATGGAGGAGTATATTCTCCATGTGAAGCAAGTTACGAACGGTGCCCTCCCAAAGTGGGGTTACTGAGAAAGTTATTCCATGATCTCTACAGAGTCTAGACGATCATTCTTCATCTTAAAGTGGCACCAGTTGATGCTGAAAGCGAAACACACTCCGTGCTTTGAAGTGAATAGTTTCAGTGATGATTCGATCATTGACCCCAATAAGAGTGCTATCCTAAGAAAAGAGGCTGTTTGCCTCAGGGAAATGCCTCCAATTACCGCTTATGAGCATTGCAGCAGCTACCATGGTGAACTGGCTCGACTCCACAATCGCCGCGGAAGACGCAGTAGTTTAATCTGTAAAACCGACAATAAAACACACTACTCACCTACTGAATTTGATTTATTGATGCTTTGTCTGATTACTACAAACATAGCATCGCTGAGATGCCATCATGCTATGCCAAATAGAGTGTGCACCTTTTGCTCGATTTAATTGATAAAAGTCCCACTATTTCCAAAGATGGTGCCATTGTAGGTAGATCTCAGTCCTAGTAGGTATAGTTAATATTACCACACTGTTTGATTTCATATATTCATGAACAACAAGGAACGCCAATCTAGTTTGGTGAGATCCTTGCATTGCCTCTTATTACTCAAAAATGCGCATTTTATAGTAAAAATTGGGTGCCTTCGAGCAGCGTTTTCTCGTGCTAGAAAACGTTTTAGACCGCCAGAATAGCAGCAAACAGTTGTTTTCGTCTGGCAGTTACTTATTGCCACTATTGCTCAACTTTTTGGAGACCAAAAAAAAACACTGACCAGAATTCGACCAAAAAAGCATGAGGTACCCCTCATGGTTTACATCAAAAATCAAACGATTGCGTTTTTTTACCTTGAAAATGAAGACTTTTACTATGGTATGTATTAAATCAAAATGTTCCTATCGATTTAACGTAGCCCCTGCAAGTATCTTGGTCGGGCCTCCATATGTAAAATCTCGACATTTTGGCAATAAACCTCTTTTCATGTTTTCATTCATTGCTCAGTCGTTTTGTTCTAAACACTATTTATAATTAGCACCATTGGATGCGCCTTCAAAAGTACTATAAGAAAGCTTAGGATGCATGAGAGAATGAGCACTACTTGAATAGTCGAATCTGGCAAAATAGTTCAAAACAAGTCGAAAGTTCATCAAAGATTTCTATTTCGAACAAAATGTTTGGCGGAGATTAAATCGGTTTTGGCTGCTGGGTTATTGGCAAGATCAATCATGTCATGCTAATTACAAAGGCAATCGATGTTTGTAAAAGTTAACAAAAACAGAAATGGGAATCTACAGTTTAGCTTGACTAATTTCATTTGCTTCTGTCCAGCATTTTCGATTTTTTTTTTTGGATTTAATGGCTACAAATAGCTCGTATCCGAATCATGATGCGACATGAAATATTGCTACCCTGTTTAAAATTGCATTTGTTGTAGACATCGAGCCGATTACTGTGTGTATAAAAGGCTTGCTATCATAGTACACATGGACACATACTTGAAAAAGCATGACAAACAACTACCGGCGTTCTTGAAGGGGGGGGCAACCAAAAAAGCAGGCCATACAAACAATTGTTGCTGGTAACAATATGCCGCTCATCAGCATGTAATTGGCATGTGAAATTTAGCTCAAAAAGCAAAAAAAAAAAAAAGAGAATCTTTTTGTTTGTCGTCTTTTTTTTTTTTTTTTTTTTTTTTTTTTTTTATCTTACATTAATATGATGGATAAAATCAGTGATAGCCTATCAAAAACTGCACGAGATCCATTGAAATACATAGTGGCGCCAATTATCTATTTTGCATACAGCTCAACGCTCTTTTTATATAGCTATTTACTACAGCCTTGGATGGTACACGCTATTTAAACTTTGTTCTCGATAATGAATTCGAAAATACTCATACAGCCTCCTGTTTGATCTAGAGAAAATGGGAGCAATACAAAGACAATAAGCCTGAAAATAGACTGCTCGTGCGATTGAACAAGGCAGCGACATTTGATGAATGGCAAGAGAGAGCTGCTGATTTGGACAGGTAAAAGGAGGGGGGAGGAGGAGGAAAGAGGGGTAGTTTAGGTTCCTGAAACACTCAATGCAATGACTCAACGACCTTTTTGAAAATAGATATTTGAGTAAATAACAACCTGCACAACAGTATGAACCAAAAAGTAACCATTTTGTTCATTAGAGAACGATAAATGGAGACAACAATCTGCTTCCAGAGTATACGATTCTAAACTCATTGCATCGAGATTGGAGCATTTGAAAAAAGCACATGAAAATGAAGATGTGGATAGCATGACTTATTTGTTGCGAGGCGTCTTGTTGAGGAACTTTGCTGGAATCTGTGATAGAAAGCTGTTTTCGCACTCTTACTTGGGGTACAGGGATTCGCCTCTCTCTCTCTAAGGATACGCACTAATAACCCTCTCTAATAGAACAAAGCATTTGATTGAGGATTACATGGAAGAAGTGGTTTCACAAATTGAATACATTGAAAAAACATCTGATTTCGATGCTCAAGCCAAAATCAAGTTCTTTAGTGATTCTAGACAGAGTTTTGGATGCTCGGCTCTTGTACTCCAAGGCGGCACTGCATTAGCATTATATCACATCGGCGTTGTCAAGGCTTTGAACGAGCAAGGTCTTTTGCCTCGTATCATCAGTGGTACAGCCATTGGTGCTATGATTGCTGCCTTGATTTGTATTCACACTGACGAAGAATTGCCGGTATGACTTTATATTTAAAAATAACAGGAGAGAGAGCTTACCAATGGACATGTTGATTTTAGAATATTTTACAGCCGGATGGCATTAACCTCAGTGCTTTTTCGAAAAAGGGGCAGACAGGGTAGCGTATGATGATAAATTGCTCGAGTCAAATTCACGTATTCATATCTCGTATGATAGACATTTCAAAAGACGTATCACACGATTCATGAAATATGGCAAGTACACACATTGTACATAAAAATCACATGAATATGGCGGTAATTGACAAATGACGAAATACACAGGCTATTTGATGGACATGAAGGTGTTACAAGAATGTGTTCGAGAAAACGTAGGGGATCTGACATTTGAAGAGGCCTACAAACTGTCAAAGCGAGTGCTCAACATCAGTGTGTCATCCAGTCGTACGCAGGAGGTGCCTCAACTACTCAACTATCTCACTGCGCCTAATGTCTTGATCTGGAGCGCTGCATGTTGTTCCACTGCATCTGTAGGACTATTCGGCAGCTGCAATCTGATGGCAAAAGACAAGAATGGCAATATTGTAAAGTGGATTTCTTCTGCTGTGAAATGGAATCATTGGTCAGAAACGTCTCCTGCTGAAAGCGAAGCTCCTTTGTATCGTCTCTCGGAGCTGTTCAATGTGAACCACTTTATTGTCTCTCAAGCAAGTATATATGCCATTCCTTTTATTGCAAAAGCACAAAACTTGCAACATGAAACGTTGCTGCATAAATTTGCTTATATTGTAGCCTCTGAATTCAAGCATCGATTATACCAGGTAAGTAGTGCTGGATCAAGATCAGAGACGCCCTTACTCATAGGAATGCTTAGCTCGATCAGTTGCATATTTTGCCACATATGCTTCGTGGTGTGATTGAAGAGAAAATGTCTGGCAATGTCAATGTGGTGCCTGACCTTGCCTTGTCTGTAAGTAAAAGCTTCTGGTATGGCACATGCACTTCTAACATTGGGCTGTAGGATTTCAACATTTTGTTTTCAAATCCTTCTCATCAATCACTGGCTTATTGGATTCTGCATGGAGAAAGATCAGTGTGGCCTTTGATAGCGTTTATTAAAACACGATGTATGATTGAGTTGGCGCTTGACAGAGGTAACATGCCATGGATTCTCTTTTCAGGAGGGGGCAGTTGGCTAACTACTTGTATAGCTGTATTGAGATTAAAGGCAATGAACGTTGAGAGAGAGCCAGTTGTTGTTCGCAGCAGATTCATTGAGAACAAAAAGAGGGCTAGATCAATGCATTAAACGCTGACAAGGATTGATATCATCTGTTGCCCTGTCTTTCCAAAATTCGATTCGTTTTAGTATCGCTTGATATGCTATTTTAGGCTTCAAATCATCTTGTCAACAAAGTATACAGTCAGTAACCTATTTCATACATGAAGAATAAACCAGTGATTACCCTCTGTAATTTGCTGACCCTTGACTGAATAATGCTTGGCTAAATAATCCCATGTATCTCTGGATATAATCATGACACTCTCTGATGAGCGCGACGGCAAGTAGGATGGGCTACTACTGCTATGACTACTACCTGAGCCTACAACCACTGAAGACGAGACCACAGACGACAGTAGATGGGTCTGATCGATCATCATCGATGGTGGGTCGGTTGTCCAGCCTTCGATGAACATTTCCCATTCAGACATCCAATTTGACGCGATGAAACAATAGCCTCGAGGGTTGTTCATAATGTAGTGAGGTGTATCCTTCCATCGCATATATCGCTCATATTGGCGAATTGGGCGAATGCGATTGATTTTCCTATCCAGATCAGGATCAAGGTAAATGTAATTGGACCACATGCTGGTTATGTTGGTCGCATGATATTGCTCTGCAGGGTCCGTTTCCTTTCCGCCAATCTATCAAGACATGTTTATGTAAGTATTTCAGTTGACTCGGTGACAGCAAGCAACACTTGACTCGGTGACAGCAAGCAACACTTGACTCGGTGGAATCGAGCACCTGGAAGCAGTATTTACCCAATCAACGCATATTTGACAGAATAGTTCCGCCATGTTTGGTTTGAAATACATGGCATGCTGCATTGTATGTAGTAATCGAGCATGATGTCTAGCATGTCTGTCGCAAACTATGGCACAAGTGTGAGTATGCGTAGAGTCCTGATACACACACAAGCACTTACTCAGTTGATGCTGGCATGAAGAGGACAAGCAGACAAACAGATTTTCAAAGCCAGTGACAAAGCATCGTTGACATTTGTCAAGTTTTGTCAACTGCTGCCTTTGTCGATCCTTCAAAATAATGGGCTGATCTAGGTATTGCTGCAGATGTTGGCATGGCAGTCTCCTGTTTTGCTTTGCAGCTTCAATGCACTGCAAATAAAGTTGTCTGAACGTTTGGTCTGGATGGTTGTAAGTAATGCAGAAATCATCATGACAGTACTGTTTCCAGAGCAGATCTACCCACTGCAACTGGTACATGAACTTGCTGCATTGCGATAAGGTGGCTAATTCTTTGCTAGTCAAGTATTCTGCTATGCAAATCAAAATGTCATAGCTCAAGCAAGTGATGGCAACCATGTGTTTAATGGAAAAAGGAATGTTGTATGTAAATTATCCGCATGTTGGTTGTGTATACATTTGTTTATTTGTTTTTTTCTGCTATAATGTGTATATACCATGTGTCACTACTGCTATTCAATGTCTCCATCCAGCATTCAACTGCATTAATGTGAGTACAGCGTCCATTGGAAATTCAGCATTGTTATTCAGTTGCAGTTGTTGCTGCTGTTGTTCGCCCTCTTGTTGATTTACAGTGGTATGTTGTGATGTCTCTGCAGAGGTAGACGATTGTGGTTGGTTTGCATCATGTTCGTCCTTCATACCTTGAGATGCTGCAGTAGCCGCTGCTTGTAATGTGGATGCTAGTAATGCAGCTAGTTTATCTTCTGGTCTATCTGACATGGCTGCATTGAACTGTTGTTGTAGTTGGAAATCTGTATTATCTGATGGAGCCGTATCTGCTGCCATGCCATGATGCTGGTCTGTTATTGCTGTGAGAGTAGGAGTGTGTGTAGCGGTAGTAGTAGTAGTGGTGGTGGTGGTGGTGGATTCAGTGTGGGTGGGTGGTGTTTGTTGAGGTTGGTATTGTTGTAGTTGTTGCAAGAGTTCAAGCAACTGGAATGGAAATGACTGTAGATTCTTATCGTCTTCCTCTTGCTGTCCCAGATTGCCTGTTGTTTGTGGTTCTTGCTTGATGATATCAGTATCGTGTAAACTGCTAGTACCAGCACTAGCATTGGATAATGTTTGTTGTTGATGAGACTCATCTGTCTGTTGTTGAGCAGCGGCAGCAGCAGCAGCAGCAGCATTATGAGTGCCAATGATACTACGAGCAGCTGCAGGAATACCCAAATTGTTACATAATAATGTTAAATAGTTGGCATCGGTCAGTGTGGAAAGTGATGGCTGTGGTTGCAAATGTTGAGCAAGTGCAGCTAAATCCAAAGCCCCATTAGCAGCAGCAGCAGCAGCAGCAGCGTTCAATTGTCCATCTGCTGAATGGTGATGATGATTATGGTGGTGTCCACCCAATGAATCATCTACTAATCCCTTTCGACGCTCCTTATCCTTTCTCTTTTGTTGGCGCTTCAAGAACTCTTCGTCAATCCATTTCTTCTTATGCTCACTATCCTCTTTACCGAATAACTTATGAGCTCTCTTGTTGACTCGACAGCGAAGATCGTTATCTTTGTCTAAAAAAGCAAAAGAATGAGTAACCCTCTCTTCCGTTGTGAGCATGTATTCCAAGTTCCTTACTTCTCTCTTCATTCTGTTGTCTCCAACGCTTCTTTCGTTCTCTGTTATCGGCTCGAACCTAACTCCACACATGTATGTTTAATATCACTGCTCTAGTCCCCTTTTCTCTTTCAACACACACACACACACACACACACACACACACACACACACACTACCTTTTGATTCATCAGCTCACGCTTCAATATTTCGGTAGGTAACTCATTCAAGCTATTGAGCTGTTGCTGCTGTTGGTGGTCTGACACTTCTTGTGATGGAAGGTTTGGACTGATGGATTGGAGATTTGGTGTAGCAGCACCTGTGTTGGTGGCAGTGGTCGTTGTCGTTGCAGTAGCAGTTGTATCTGGTGAGTTGGCTCCACTACCAGCAGTCGATGAACCTGCGGTGGTAGCATTGTTTGATGCAGCAGCAGCAGCAGCCATGACACTTGCAGCAATAGAATTTTCAAAATTTGTCAGGAATTGAAAATTGTTATCACCACTCAAACCAGCAGCAGCCGCTACCTGGGCCAATTGTGAATGAGCCTCACTCAATTGCTGCAATTGATTGAAGGCGTCTAAATCCTGTTGCTGCTGCTCGATTGTACTTGATGTGTTTGGCAAATCCGCATGCCCAAGAGTTGTTGACGATGTCAAATCGTTTGTAGTAGCAGTAGTAGGTGAGGCAATCTTCTCAGTAGTAGTGGTATTGTTCAGCTCTGACGATGCATGCGATGATTCAGGTGTTGATAATCTAGCCCTTTTACTAGCAGGTTCTTGAACATCTAGGGTAGTATCTATGGCTGGTGATGATGCTTGTTGTTGCTGTTGATCCATGCTTTGAATGATTCACTTGATAAAAGGAGGAGGGGGGGGGGGGCGAAGGAAGGGGTTGGTTTTCTTTCAAGGTCAATGATGGGCAATGATGCAAATGACACACGAATGAGATGCCCAAATGTATGTACGTTTATATGTATATATATATACCAATAAATCAACTCTTTTCGTCCAAATGAAACAAAAAGAAGAGATGGGCGAGTGAGATTGTGTATAGTATAAGAAACAAAAAAAAAAACAAAAACAAAAAAAAAAACTCAAGCTTTGCTTTTTCAGATGGAAATTTGTTCAAGCTATTGGTGATGGAAAGGAATCGCTGAAATAGAGATTTAGTCGAAAAAAAAACTTGTCTAAACCAGTCACCAAGTGTTGCAAAAGAACTTGAAACACACAGAAACCACTTCTCTAGTACAGAACATCCCAAGCATTAGGTGACATTGGAGAGGTTATTCGCATAGCGTAGCCTCGCAAAAGCTTTCTATGCACTCTCAGGTTGAAAACATGAAAGTGCTTCTTGATAGTACGATAAAGGATAGGTCTGTTCCTAGAATACATCCTGTAATTTAAAAAGATCGGCATTTGTCAACAGAACCAAATTGTCAATTGCAAATGATTTTCATATATTTGGCTTGCAGTTTGAGATGGTTTTTACTCACAATCAGAGCTCCTGTTGATGTCTCTGAATTACGCAGAATAAACAAGAGGCTTCTTGTTCATCTGCTTGAAGGTTCTTGATCGTTAGCTTACAATTTCAGGGCTGAATATATGCACTATTGTGTTATTACACAGCAGCAGCAAGAAAAACAAACATTTCGACGCAGTTGCTTATTGTATTTAATGACGTTCGATAATCTATAGCTTATTTCTTGTTGAAACGATGTTTTAATACATTACAGATACAAATGATCATATACATGATTATCGAGTACTGCACCAGGGCAATTTTCTCCATAAAGTCGAATAGATGATGGTGATTGCACTGCCTCCACATTGAGTTTGCCCGCCCATTCTCCTTTATTTCTTCACTTGAAACTCACCCTGACCTCACGCATATCATATATCCCACTTACATTACAGGTTTGAAAAGGATCTCAACATGGTGCTCTAATTGAAATATACATGCACTTACCAGGATTTTACTAAACTGTATACAGTGAATAAGCAATTGAATAATAGCGGCGAAATACTCCTATTTACGCAGCGTGTCCCTATTTACGTGGTACTTGTGATTATACATTTATGAATCTTTACTTTACATTAAAAAAAAAAAAAAAAAAAAAAAAAAAAAAAAAGTGAGAGAAGGGGTTGCTCTAGTGATATAATAGATGAATAATACAAGACACCCAGGAGAGCAAATTATGATTATTTCAGACTGATTCAGCAAGGAATAGGGGTTATATGAAAACAACTTTATTTTTGTCTTGAATTCGATATTCACATGTATGAAAGAAAGAAAGAAAGAAAGAGAGAGAGAGAGATCAATCCTATGTATTTATACATGTAAGAAATTTGTTGGCTTTATATACATAGATATACTCTATCAAACAAACTAGGTATAATATAGAGAACTAGATTGTATGTACATGCATAGTGAGTGCAATCAAATCTTCTCATTCTCCTCCTCGTCGTATTATACATCACATTTACATAAAATGAAATCAAGGGCTCTATCCGTAGGTGCTCTGCTTCAATATATATTTATGTACTCACTACATCACGACCCCCATGCAATAGCAGACAAGTAGATACATACATTACTTTTATATATTATGTAAAATATAGACTCGTACATATCAAATCACCAACTCGCTAGGTCTGCAGGAGCAGCATCAAAAGAGAGAACCATGTAACTACCTCCCTTATCTAAAAGAAACACTGTTACTGTATATATAAATCAATACATCTTGCTAGATTTATGTGAGATTTGCTTACTTTTTTCATTTTCTTCAACTATGGGGTTCTTGAGCTTCAGAAAGAAATCAAAGGCAAGCAAAGCCTTAAATTCAACTAGTTTACCTCCACCGCTTGTATTGACCGATAGCATTCGCACCTCAACATCAACAGATGCAGGCTCTGATTACCGCTCATTTATTGCTGATTCCTTCATGATGGTAGGAAACTCTATTGTGGATATGGCCCAGAGCAGCCTCTCTGAAGACATTTTCAAGGAACTAGTGCCACTCTCCATCAAGAGTGAATCAAGTATGAAATCAAAAGATACCATTCGGCATTCTCTCAGTCTGAAACCCAACAACAGTAGTGCCAGAAGCTCCATTTCGCCTCTCAAATTTAGCACAGCAATCCAGACGCACAATGATAATATTCAATCGCCCTTGACTGAATCCATCATTAGCAATGCGACAAGGTCATCAAAGCAAAGTGATTCTTCTGACTCCTCGTTCACGTCCTTGTCATCTACTGAAGAATTCGTACCTTTGCACCCAGTATCCAGATCAGACCCCCATCACTATGATGGTAAAAAACTTGGTGAACATGTGCCTTTGATGGATCTGCTGGATCGCTCACAAGCACACGAACAAATTGTTGCATCAAAAACGCCGTCTGCCGCTGCTATAAGTGTACCTGGATTGGCAATGGCAAGAATGAAAGAAAGACATCGACAAGAATACCGTCGATCTATGCAACGGCCACTTCCCACGCAACCGCTACCGAATATTTCTTCCTCTACTGCTGCCATAGTGGATTACCATCCTACTTGCTACAAAAAAACCAATTCGTTCACTAGTCAACGTATTCACCCGATGCAGCATCAATTGTCTCCTCCTTCCTCTCCATCATCAGCCTCATTGCTTGTCCATGCACGGACTCAAGTGCCTTTGGTCAATCAAATTAAGCCAGCGGTGGCTCCTATGCGATCCATGTCAAGTAGCACGCATACGTCCAAGCCTTTTGACAGAAGGCCCCTGATTGCAAATATACCATCACCAGTCAACTATCAGCTATCAAAGCCGGTAGTGCCTGTTTCTGATCATCGCCATTATTACTTGTTGAATCAAGCTCAGCACCCTCCTTTAACAGCAGCCGTGCAGCGTCCACATGAAATACCATGCAAGGCAAACCATAATTGCCACCCAAGACAGCGAATGGTAGGCATTACCGAATGTCATTATCAACAGCAGCTGCAGCAGGAGCCTCATGATGTGGGGCTGAGCTCATCATCCAAACTCAAAACGGATTACCGACGCATTGTCTACTCGAGAAAGCAGGATTATGTACCTGATTTAGTAGATTTATTAAATCATCAAGAGGAGCAGCAACAACAAGTTGATGAAAAGTCGTCTTTTTCTCGTTGCTCGCATCATCAGCCTCACCATACCTTGATCAAGCGTCAGTACAACAACACGATTGGCTGTCAACAGGCAAAGCAACAACAGCAGCATCACTATTCAACCACGCATCGCTGTAGTCATCATCATCACTATACGCGTTGTCATCATAGAAAACCAGCTACTTGCTGTAATACTTGCTGCTGAATTCCATATGTAGAGAAACTAAAATATTACCATCTAATAAATACATATTGAATTGATTGCTGTATCAAGTATTTCTGTCCGCGTGGCGTAAGAAAAAAAGGGGGGGCAGTGTCCATCCTAACAAAAGTGCCTTTTTTTTCCAAATGTCAATCTATGAGTAATGCATGTTGTCTGTTTGCTTACAGCCTAAACCGTTTTAATCTCCGATTGCCGTTTGCTCTAGATTGGACAGCTTTTGCTCATTTCCGACTTGTTCGATTTACTTTGAGTCCCTTCTAGAAGCAGATTACACTACATGATGCCTGCATTTTTCGAGTCCCACAATTGTCCTATCTGCTTGTCTCCCAATGAAACTGCCAGCCACCTGCTCTTTGACTGTCCATCCAAAGAAAAGGTATGGCAAGGCGTCATTTTTGATTTCCTATGGCCCACCACGTCCATCACTGACATCAAAGAGGCTCTTCTGTCCCTGGACTTTTCAGATATCTGGTACTCCCAAGTCAAAGGCATCCATCCATACAGAATCCTACTCATCACCCTGTCTCAAATATGGGTAGCCCATATGCGCTTTGTTTTTGACGACACTATCCTTGTCCCTGAGGCGATTCTGGTACATATCCACTCCACTGTCCGACAGACAGTGGATGAAGATCAAATCCATTCCCTCTTGTAATTTAGATAGTTAGATAGTTCCTTTTGTTAGTTTAGTTTAGTTTCCATTTATATTTATATTTTTTTTTTCATTTCTCAATTGCACCCCCCTCTTCACTCTGACCTATTACTCTTAGTGTACGCGGCTCAATCAATAAACACAATTTTTAAAAAAAAAGATTTACTTTGAGCAACTCGACTATGTAAATCGCCACGATCATCTTGTACTCCCTTATGCTTTTTAGGAGTACTCTTTGAGGCGCATCCAACAATGTGTATTATAATTAGTACTTTGAACAAACTTCTTGAGCAATCTACAAAAACAAAGATTGAGGTTTATGGCAAAAAAGTCGAAATTTTACATATTAAGGTCACACAAAAGTAATTTCAAAGGTTGCCCTGAATCCGTAGAAACATTTTGACTCCATATTTACCATAGTAAAAGTCTTCATTAGCAAGGTCAAAAACGCGGTCGTTTGATTTTCGATGAAAATCATGAGGGGTACCTCAGGCCTTTTGGTCGAATTTTGGCCATGTTTTTTTGGTCCTTAAAAAGTTGAGCAAAGGTGCCAGCAAGTAAATGCTAGATCAGAGCAACCGTTTGATGCTACTCTGGCAGCCTAAAACGGCTTCTATCGCCAGAAATCACTGCTCAAATGCATCCAAATTTCGCTTGTTTTGCATATGTGTGAGTAGTACGAGGTACTGCACGTATACTGTCTGGCCTTCCATGTCACAAGCTCATGCACGCAGACATGGAGCTCTCCAGAATGAGCCAGATCCACAGTTGAGAAGCAATTTTGCTTGAGGGTAGTTGATGAGATGTTTACATTGGTATAGGCAATCAGGTGATATTGGCTATTTCAATGAAATGAAAAAAAAAAGGCGGTCGTCAGTAAACTCTGCTCACCGAAGCGTACGAGAATCGAACCTCATGTCATTGAATGTGGCACTAGCTGTTTGTTACACTTGCCATGCAAAATTCGGTAGCACAAACGCACAGTCTCCAGAAGGACAGAATCGTCTCAACAAAGCGGGATTTCAGCCTCGAACATATATATATATATATATATATATATATTTATGGCGTTGTTGTGTGTATTAATGTTTACTACTTTGCTCCATTTGGGCAAGTATCCTGGTGTATTGAAACATTGGGTATTGACGAGCCGCTTCAAGTGTGCGGGTATATACAGATGAGATTGCCATGGCTGACATGTGTGATGGGATGTTGGAGGGGGGTGAGGGGGGATATGGCAGTAATGCTGTCCATGTCATACAGCCAAACAAAGTAAGGAACCGCCTCAGTCTATTATCCAAGGGTGTATCTCTGTCTATCCGGAGCCAACAAGAACCTGAATGATACAAAAGCTATTTTTAAACATGTCAACATGTTTTGCCAATGACAGAGGGTTGGTAACTATTTTTTTTTTCTGGTATATAAAACATGGTACATTGGACCTTTTATAGTTTTCAACTCTTTTCTTTCTTTCTTCTTTTTTTGATATCACCTTGATGCCCACATGTCGATGAATAGACGCTCATTGCATGCTCAACCACCAGCAACAACACCACGACCCAATGATGCCATCAATGACCTTTCCTCTGTAGACAACCTGACAGACAAGCAACTGACTGACATTCTATACCAAAAGTTCTTGAACTACAACGTCTACAGCGACATTGGCGCATGCCATCTTGTTGCAGTGAATCCGTTCAAAGAGCTTGCACAAAACGATGCACAGACCAGCGATGACTATGTCACCGCGTACAAGGACATGCCTGCTGCTGGTTCAACGACGCATCCCATCATCAGCAACAAGTTGAACCCTCACGTCTTTGAGCTTTTGAATCGTGCTTATTTCCACATGAGACGCACTGGCAATGACCAATCCATCTTTCTATGGTAAAGTATACATCAATACGCACACACACACACACACATTTGTGTTATTTATATATTCATTTTCCGTTGGTTTCACTTTTGTAGTGGTGAATCTGGCACTGGAAAAACAGAAATAAGCAACCTGGTCATTCAACATTTGATTCGACTCAGTGCCAACAAGAAGCGATCCAAGGTGCAAAATCACATTATCCATGGACAAAAAGTATTGAGAGCGTTTGGCTCGGCAAAGACGTGCTTCAACGACAATTTCGCATCTCGTTATGGCGTGTACATTGAAACCCACTACAATGAACGTGGTAAAATGGTCGGCGCCAAGACACTGCACTACTTTTTGGAGAAATCTCGACTCTGCCATGGCAGTAAATTGAGCGAAGGCAACTTTAACGTTTTTTATTGGCTTTTGGCCGGAACCGAACCCGATGAAAAGCAAGTGCTGCAACTCAAAGACGACCCCAAAGCCTATCTCTATCTGGCTAAATATGGACGCATGTTGCAATCGGGTGATGCGGATGAATACAACCAACTAAAGGATGTAATGCGAGCTGCTGGTTTTAGAGGCCAGCATTTCAACCACATCATTCAATTGCTGGCGGCTATCTTGCATTTGGGCAACATTGTGTTCACGGATCCTGCTGGTGGTGTGGGTGCTACTGAGGAGTCGGCGGCCATCAAGAACAGAGATACGCTGGAGATTGTTACTGAATTACTGGGCCTGGATACGCGGGCATTAGAGAGTGTCTTGTGCTTCAAGACAGCCATGGTTGGCAAGGATGTCACTACGTTGATTCTGAATGCGGAACAGGCAGCTGCGCAACGAGATGAACTAGCACAGACACTGTACTCGCTACTGTTCTCCTGGCTGGTGGAGCATATTAACCAAAAGACCTACACAGATCAGTTCAATAGCTTCATTGGTATCCTGGATTTCCCTGGCACACAGCCCTCTGGATTCGGGTCCGTTGGATTTGAGCAGTTTTGCATCGACTATGCCAATGAGAGAATATACAACTTTATCATGAACCGCACATTTGAACCAGACGATGCTGAATTCCAGGCAGAATCCATCCACGTACCCCAAGTCGACTTTACCAACAACACAGCCTGCATTGATTTGTACGAGAAGCCTACACGAGGCATCAATGCCATTCTCAACAAAATGTCAGAAAAGACCATCAGTGGAAAACGCCTCTTTACAGATGCCAATGCCATGGAGGCCATCACCAAATATAACAGCGACAACCCGTCATTTGCATGCAAGCTATCTGATACCAACGCACGCCAATTTGCCATTCAGCACTACTCTGGTCAAGTGACCTACGAGCCCACTGGTTTCATCACTAAAAACAACAACCAGCTGCTGGTGGACATCATTGCCTTGATCCGTGGCAATGCAGACATGCCTGCGTCCTGGAATAGCTTTGTGTTGGATCTCTTTTCAGATGAAAATCTAGCCATTGATAGCCATCCTTTAGGGGGCATGTCAGCCCTGGTCGCAGCACAGCAGTCAGCCAAGCCAACGCGATTGCCATCTATGAGGAAAAGTCAGCGCCGAGCAAATCAAGAGAAGCAAGAGGCCGCCTTTACGGCAACAGACACCAGTGGCAAGAAAACGGTGCTTGCTCAAGTGCAGTCTGCCATTGATGATCTGGTCAACTCGTTCCAAGAAGCCACCATGTGGTGTGTGTACTGCATTCGCCCCAATGCCACTGCCAGTACCACGCAGTTTGACAATCTGCTAGTGCAATCACAAGTCAAGACGTTCCATCTGGATAAGATAGCAGCCAAGATGCAGCATTTTTACATGATTTCTGTGCCGCACACAAGCTTCTTGTCGAGATATGCTGTGCCGTTTAGCAACATGGGGTTGGATCATAGTGGTAGTCCACAAGAGCAGTGTGGGTCTGTCAAGGAGATGCATCGTTGGACAGACAGAGATATGGCCATTGGCACAAGCAAGGTAATAATTTTTTTTTCCAAGCATTGAATGACTCGAGTTGCTGATGAGAGTGGGGAATGGATAGGTCTTTTTGAGCTACGCAAGCTGGCACACATTAGAGGAAATGTTGAGAGCACTGGAAAAGCAGGATCAAAGGAGTCTCAAGATGTTTGATCCCAATATTGGCATGCCTGCTCTACTGGACACTGAACAAGGCATGGACTTGCAGACCAGAGATATTCCACCCACTGCATCTACACCTCATGCTGCTCCTATGATGCAGCCAGAATTCGACAATGCCACATCAGACACATTGCCTCTACCTTCTGTCGCGGGCCACTCATTGTACTCGGACAACAACAGCCACTATGCCGAGTCCAGGTTTGGCAACAACTACTTTAACGGGGACAGCTACACAGTAACAGACGGCAGCTTCTCGCCACCGATGGCACCCCCTACAACAGACCTCGATGCGACGGATGAAAAAGAAGGCACCATGACACCCAGCAGAAAACGATGGCTATGGTTTGTGACCCTGATGACATGGTGGATTCCCAAGATACTTCTGGTGAAATTGGGCCGAATGAAGCGTAAGGATGTCCGTATTGCATGGCGAGAAAAGGTGGTACTTTGCATGATCATTACATGCATGTGCGGTTTCGTGATCTGGTTCCTGGTCTTTTTCGGCGAACTCATTTGTCCCTACCAAAACGTGTATTCTATCAATGAACTGTCGTCGCACAACTCGGAAAAAGATGGCTATGTTGCTATTCGTGGCGAGGTGTTTGACTTGGCTAGTTTTGCACCCCACCATTACCCCAGCATCGTGCCTACAAGTGCTGTCTTGAGCTATGCAGGTAAAGATGTCTCTGATTTATTCCCCATACAAGTCTCTGATCTTTGCGAGAACGTGTCACCCTACGTCTCCTTGGACTACAATCGAAACTATACCGATCCCAATGCCAAATATCACGATTTCAGGTTTGCTTCTGGCAATTACCGTCCCAACTGGTACTACAATCAAATGACCATGCTGCGACGCAACTACAAAAAGGGTGACATGAGTGTAGAGTGGAAAGGCATCCGCGATCAAGCGCAAGGTGCTTACAAGCTGAATGGTGTCACCACCACCCGTCAGTGGGGTGTCATCAACCAACGCATTTACGATTTGACGACATATCTTATGGGCGGTCGTTACTTGACTGCTCCCGACAATGGCACTGTACCCACCGATGTTAGTACCGACTTTCTGGATCCGCAGGTGGTGGAGTTGTTTCAAACCAATGCAGGTACTGATCTCACTGAAAAGTTCAATGCGCTCAGTCTGAGTGCGGACCAAAAGAACAGGGAACTGGCTTGCATTCGCAACCTGTACTTTGTCGGTATGGTGGATGAACGTAACTCGACCAAGTGTCAGTTCTCTACCTACTTTTTGCTGGCCGTTACTATCTGTCTGTGTATTGTGGTCTTTTTCAAATTCATTGCTGCTATTCGCATTGGCAGTGCGCGTGTGCCTGAAGAGTTGGACAAGTTTGTCATTTGTCAAGTCACTTGCTATACGGAAGACGAAGACTCGCTGCGCAAGACCATTGACTCGTTGGCGACATTGCGCTACGACGACAAGCGAAAGTTGATTGTGGTCATCTGTGATGGCATGATTATCGGTAGTGGTAATGACCGACCTACGCCTCGCATCGTGCTGGATATCTTTGGTGTGGATCCTCAAGTAGACCCTGAAGCCCTGTCGTTTATCTCTGTCGGTGAAGGCATGAAGCAACACAACCGAGCCAAAATCTACTCTGGTTTGTACGAGATTGGCGGCCATGTTGTGCCCTATCTTGTCATTGCTAAAGTCGGTGCTCCCAACGAACGTCAAAAGCCTGGTAATCGCGGTAAACGTGATTCTCAATTGGTCTTGATGCAGTTTCTGAACCGCGTTCAATACGACGCACCCATGAACCCAATGCAACTAGAGGTGTATCATCAGATGCGAAACGTGATTGGTGTCAGCCCTGAAATGTACGAATATGTGCTCATGGTGGATGCAGATACAGAGGTGATGCCCACGGGTCTAAACTACTTGGTGTCGAGTATGTCGCACGACGCCAAGATTATCGGTATCTGTGGTGAGACGACCTTGTCAAATGAAAAGGACACTTGGGTCACCATGATTCAGGTATACGAGTATTTTATCTCTCACCACATGATCAAGGCGTTTGAGTCGCTGTTCTCTACAGTCAGTTGTCTGCCAGGTTGCTTTACCATGTATCGTATTCGCACCGTGGATGGTAAGAGACCTCTGTTTGTCAGCAACGAGGTCATTCAAGACTACACGGTGAATGTAGTAGACACACTGCACAAGAAGAACCTGCTGTATCTTGGCGAAGATCGTTACCTCACCACCCTATTGCTCAAGCACCATCCCAACTACAAGACCAAGTTCAATGCAGACGCACAGTGCAAGACCAATGCACCTGACACATGGAGCGTTCTGATCTCTCAGCGTCGTCGTTGGATCAACTCGACTGTGCACAATCTAGGCGAGCTCATCTTTCTGCCCAAACTATGTGGTTTCTGCTGTTTCTCGATGCGTTTTGTAGTCATGCTGGACCTTATCAGTACACTGGTACAGCCTGCTTTGCTGGGCTACCTCGGTTTCTTGATTTACAAGCTGGTAGAGGCTAAAAACCAGATCCCATATATTACCATCATCACGCTGGGCTGTACGTACGGCTTACAAATCATCTTGTTCATCATGTATCGTCGCTGGGAGTACATTGCTTGGTTCTTTTTGTCTATCTTGGCATTGCCTGTGTTTTCGTTCTATATTCCCATCTACTCTTACTGGCACTTCGATGATTTCTCTTGGGGTAATACGCGTGTGGTAGTTGGTGAAAAAGGTAAACAAGTGGCTGTAGGGGATGAAGGTGAATTTGATCCCAAATCCATCCCGTTGATGTCTTGGTCTCAATATGAAAAGTTCATGTTGTCTGAAAATTACAGCGATGGGCTATCTCAGGGCAGTAGCTATCCTCCTCCACCTGCTCCCATGTCGGCTCATGGCGGTGTGTACCCCAATCACAGTGGTGCTAGTGTGGTCTATTCCAACTATGGTGGCAGTCTATATGGCAGTCGATACTCTGTCAATGGCTACGGCTACTCGGCACCTCCTGGTTCAGTCCACTCTTCATTTGCTGGTCGATCCATGGCAGACGAGCCCATTGCGCATGGCCATCCATCTGTAGCAAGTGGCATCAGTGGCTATGGAAGTCGAATGCGATACGGACCCACCATGATGCACGATGCCATGAGTGATACCATGTCTGCCTCCATGGTCAACAGTTATTACGCTCAAAATCAACAACACAATAGACAATAAATACCATTTTTTTTATTCATTTGTTCATTAGTAAGCTGCTGCAACACCCATTTTTCTGGGATCACTGGCTGCCTCCAAGGTACCGTCTGGCATACGTCTGACAGCCTGTACAGCAGAGATGGAAAAGTTTTTGGGCAATATAAATACATCATGCTTCTTGGTAGCTAATTCAGCTTGTTTGGATTTGGAATATCCATTTTCTACAATAGCAACATTGGGCAGCAATTGATGATGTACTCTAGGTGCTGCAATGGCTGTATAGAGATCTTGATTGTAATCTAAAACATTGACAATAGCCTAAAGGGGAGCTTGATGTTGAGTGACATGAGGTCTTCACAACCATGTATATACTTACATTGAGTGTGGCCGTAGGTATAATGGATCCACCAGAACCACCGATAGCCATCTCAAATCGAGCATCTTTCTCAATGATGGTGGGTGTAATGGACGATAAGGGTCTCTTGCGTGGACCTGCATAATTGTATTCGCTAGGATAGAGGCCAAACATGTTGGGAATGCTATTCAGATAAAAACGTGAGCATGATCAAGGCAACACAGCACATGAATGGAAGCCCTTACCCAGGAATAGAGAAATCATCCATTTCATCATTCAAGATGACACCTGTGCTAGGATCCATGATATGCGAGCCGAAAATCAAATTGACAGTCGATGTCAATGCCACAGCACCATCATGCTCATCCACTACTGACAAGTGCATGGTGCCATGTGATTCAACATGATCGAATTTTGGATTATAGTACAAGGGATCATGCGTGGTGTCGTCCTAAGACATTGATGAATACCACTACAGCGCACCATAGAAAAAAAAAAGACTTACTGTGATCCTTTGTCGGATATCAGCTGCGTAATCCTTTTGTACCATTTCGTCAATGCGAGGCTCGTTCTTGATATAATCAGGATCACCCAATTCAGTTCTAAACGCATACCCAAACTTGAACGCCTCGACCAAGCGATGCAGGTTGAGGCCTGTGAATCCCTCGACTTTGAATTGAAAACGCTCAATCAAGTTGAGCACACTGAGGATCACAGGGCCACTGGTAGGTTCTGAGCATGTGGTGATTTTGCGACCATTGTACCAAGTACTCAACGTGCGACGGATCACAGGACGATAGGCTTTGAAGTCCTCCAATGTCACTATGCCGCCAGCGGATTGAATGGTGGCCACAAGCTGCTTTGCAATGTCGCCCTCGTAAAATACATCTGCGCCTAACGTGGAGATGGTTTCCAAGGTGTCGGCCAATTGAGGTCGTTTGATCAAGTCACCTTGTTGAATGGGCTTGCCATCTCGATAGTATACATCGGACCATGCTGTGCTATTTTGCATCCATTCTGATTCAGTCTGTTTAGGCAGCAGGGAAATGAGTTTATAAACACGCCCTGCATGTTGCAAGAAAACTTACCGCCACACGCACAGCCAACAATTCAGTGGCCTTGAATCCATGTCGAGCTATGTGTATCGCAGGCGCAAACAAGTCGGACCATGAGAGTTTGCCGTGTCTGTAGCAGGTATCGTGCTTGAGTAACCAAACGTCATATGACGTACACAATGACTTACCTTTTATGGGCCATTTCTAAACCTCGTATCTCGCCACTGCAGGGAATTGTTCAGTATGTGTGTATGTGTGCAACATGAACTGGAGGAGAGACTCTACTTACGGTACAGCGATAGATAATGCACCTACTTTGGCCAAATCCGGGTTCTCCACAAACATGTCTCTGGTTGCTTTTTCAGGCGCTGTTTCTCGAAAATCAATAAACTCAAAGGTGCCGTTTGGTGATCGGATCAACATGAATCCACCGCTTCAAATTGGTTAACATGATGCAATAAACAAGTCTATTGTGTAATCTATCTTACCCTCCAATGCCTAGATGACACAGAGAGAGAAGAAAGTAAGTATGGTGTTGCACATTAAAGAGATTCAGATGCGAGGTCGCTTTACCTGTAGCAAAGCTGTCAATAACACCAATGCATAGTGTGGATGCGATGGCTGCATCCACCGCATTGCCACCTTGTTTCAAAACTATGTAAATAGAGAGAGAGTTAGAGGTTTATCCATAGAGAATGGCCCTAGACTTACTTTCCACACCAACGTTGGAGCACTCCTCTGCCTCTACTGCCACAGCACCTTTGGATCCTTTTACCAAATGGCCTTTGAAATCAACTGGACTCTCTAAAGCATCATCTATACAGAAAACATATTCAGCAATGCCTCTCTCTTCCCTCCTTTATGTACGATCATACTTTGATGAGGATGGCTTGATGCAGCCATTATGCAGCTCATGCCAATGGTCACCAATGCCACCAATGCCACTATACCAAGGCACTTTTTCTTGCTAGATCCATTTGTCGGCTTGTTGCTCCTTAGTAATGGTGCTGATTCAATGTCTATTGTTGCCATGTTGATTGTTTTGTATGAAAAAGAAAACAGCGTTTTTTTTTTTTAATTCCCCAGAATGGGTTTCTTTCAAGTCATAATGAGGGGAGAAGATGACTAAAGGAAAAGACTGCACAGACTCAGCGGAGCATCCGGCTAAATGCGGGTGTCAGTTACTCCAGGCAAATGTATTTGCTGAAAATGCACACACACGCACAATGTTAAACAGAACAAGAAAGGCTTTTATATATTTTTTTTACACAAAACTATTCAAATCAATATAGTTGTAAGCAGACTTGTTGTTCATGGTATGCAGCATGGCTAGAACCAAAGAGACATCTTGGCCTTGGTCGCCGAGGTGTTTGATGGTATCTATTAAAAAAAAAAAAAAAAAAAAAAAAAAAAACTCCAAGTCAGCCAAGTGCAATTTTGACATGATGGTGCGCACTCTATGTAAACTACCTTTAAACGAGGCAATTTGATCGTACAATTGGCCAGCTGAATACTATTCGTTTCAATGAAGCCATATGTCAACATCGTGTCGGCTCGATCCCACAAACATGTCACTATCTTACCTGACGGATCAATTTCCCCGGGCAATTCATTTGTAAGCAGCATACATCATCTACAGGGAATTGGTCCCTTGTTTCAAATCCACATGCTGACTCATTACACACATGAGGACTAGCATAGTACATTTGAATCAAGCGTCGAACAGCCACCAACGTTTGGCAATAGAGACTAGCTACGCTCAAGGATGCACCACATGCACATGTTAATCTGTTGGGTGGAAGTCGGCGATCACAAGCTGAGCATTTTAATGCAAGTCTCTTGCTACGATGTTGTCCCTTGATCTTGAAGACGTTGACTAGCATTGAGTTGGCACTGTTCTCTTTTTCTTCCTCTTCCTCTTCCTTTTCTTCTTCTTCTTCTTCTTCCTTGTTCTCGTCCTCCTCGCCAATCTCTTCTTCAATCACAGGCATTGAGTCGACTTGCATGGCATTGTCTGTGTTTGGTGGTGTTGGTGCTGGTGCTGGTGCTGGTGCTGATGGTTGTGGCGTATTGATTTGTAAATACTCTGTCAATTTGGTTCTATTTGTTCCTTCTAGTGGTATACAGATTCTAGCCACAGAAGGCAGCACTTGCTTCAACAAGTACCAGTCTTTGTCTATGACAATATGTACAGTTAGTTTTAATCGTGCCTTATTGATGAGCTTTTCTAGTGTGCCAACTTACCTATCACAGCTTTGTCGTTATATACATCATCTGGCATACGAGGTTCCCTCACCACTACACCATTGTTGAGTGTTTTGGTGCAGTAAATGTACGGAATGGTGTCACCCGATTTCACAGCAATACCAGATCTTCTCATATCCTTGGCCACAAGGACATGGGGGTTTCCTTTTGTAGTGCGATATTCTTCTGGTGATTTTGTGAGTTGCTAAATAAAGACTTTTTTTTAGCGGGGGTCGCTACAAAGAAGCTCAATTTCCAGTTTTTTTTTATTTACCTTTCGGATGATGTACGCATGCACAGGCACTTGTGAAGCACGCACTCTGTTTGCCACCATCTTTATGTACTGATGGATGTCATTGACAATGGTCTCTTGTGGTTGGCTTGAAAGAATGAGTTGCAAAACATGCCTATGGGGGGGAATGGTACATTATATAAAAAAGTGATTCAGTGACATTTGGCCTACCCATACTTACTCTGAAGTCTCACGCGAAAGATCACAGCCATCTCTACGAACAATGTCTAGGCCTTTGATTTCCAGCGCCTCCTTGTATGATCCGTTGGCCAGTTGAGTAACAACCTGAGCGGCATACTTTTTCTTTTTCAACAACAAGGTACGTCTAAACACGCCGTCGATGTCAATTTCAAGCATTGTGTACTTTGTGTTGACTAGATCTTTGAGCTGTTGACCAATCTTGTTGGCTCTTGAAAGCACCGTTTGATGCGTGTTGACCATGATGGAATCGGTATCGCCATAAATCACATCCACGCCGCTGGATCGTTCCGCAATTTGGACTGTATCACGGAGAATGTCACGACCTTTGCCAGTAATAAAGGCAGCCAAGGGCCTTGCAAAGAACCTGGAATAACTGGAGCCGAGACAACCATACATACTGTTGGCAGTAAGCTTGAGACCCATTTGTTCAATATGGTATTGGGCTCTGGCTGTGGCAGAGATGCTGGGATCGCTCATCAGTTGTTTGACGCGCTTGCGACGGTCCACAAACATTTTCACCAGTTCTGGCAAGATGCCCATCGTTGTCGTCTGTCGTGGCGCTTTGGTATCAATCGCATCTGCATTGACATCCATGGTCGTAAAGCAGACATTGAATTCTTGCATGATGGAAGGATACAAACTGTTGAAATCGAGCAACAACACGTACTTGTCATAGATGCCCGTTTTAGGGTCCAGCACCAACCCGCCTTCAAACGAAGGCGTCTCCTTGCCATTTGCGCCTAGTCGTCGTTTGGAAGCAGGCAGTTCCAGTTCTAATGCTTCATCGACGAATTCAAACGAATGCTTCTTGGGCCGCACAGGTTTATCAGGACAGAGATACCCCCTTTTGTAAAACGTATGCAACAGCAAGTACTCATTGCGCTCTGAGCGAGCACCATGAATACTGTGAGACCACAAGTTGCCAGATAAACGCGTCAATTGCTTTGTCAGGGGGAGGATTTGAAGCTTGGTCATGAGTGCAAACGTGATATAAGCATCCAACGAGCAGTGCTTGGCCAACGCCAACAGCTGATGTCCTGTCTTGAAATAAGAGTCCAACTGCTGTGGTTTGATGTCTGTGCGTACAATGTCCAATTGTGTCTTGGCGAGTTCAGAGAGATGGAACGATTTGCTCTTGATCAAGTCTTGTGATGCTTCAAATGTATCACACACAATACGACCACGCATATGTAAACGTTGGCGGGAGGTGCTGCTGATGGATCCTTCTGAATTACCTGATGTTTTGGACAGCATCTTGGACTTGAATCTTCCTAGCTTGTGCCAATGAGGGACACGCAGCTGCTTCATTCGAGTCAGCAAGGTGTCGAGGTCTCCACCGAAAAAGTTGTGTCCTGAAATGATGTCTGGGTCATAAACATGAATGGCAGCTGTAAAGCAGATGTTAGTATATATAGCCCATGCGACGCGCGTCATTGTACAAACCTAGTAGTCTACTCAGCAAAGCAAATTCAGTATTCTCAAGCGAAATAATATGCTGGGATGTGCTCTCTATGCTTTCATAAGCATCAGCTGGATACGACATGTTGGGTGGAAGACAAATGATTGTGCTTCGGTAGCCATTCAAGTCAGTGGTGTAATCCAACGTATCCACATTCACTATAGGTGATAAAAGAGACTGTGTCAGCATGGATGCAATCTATGGCTAAAATTTCTCTCTCCTTCCAACTTACCATCTTTGCATAAAAAGAGACTAACAGCCACCACTTGATTTGACTGAGCCCCTAAACGACTCATTTGTGTCTGCAAACTCAACGACATGACATTAAGAGGAGGCGCTTCTCCCTCTTCTTGCAGCACGGAGCAGCATTGAGGGTCCTCCAAGCCAATGTTCAACGCACACCATGATAAATCATTGTCTAACTTGGTGCACTGAACCAGGTCCAACCAACAGGGGCCCATAATATCATGTTGAATTAGAAAGTGTTCCAAAGGGCTGGTATTTGCACCAAAGATATGACTGAACGTCTTGCCACTCTGTGTTGTAGGAAATTCGTAATCTGTTGAAAGCGAAAGGAATGGAGGGGGGGGTCAGTACTGTGTCATTGAGTCAGATTGTGGGGCTTCTGCTGACATACCTTTATAACTGTACTGTAATTTGATGTATGTTGCTTTTCTAGGTATATCCGTGCCACTAAAGACATATTGCTTTTCACAGGTGGTCATTCGGTAGTTTGATATTCTTTTGTGTTCTAGCAAGACTTTCAGCTCCTGCTGTACATCGTTCAAGTGGACCCTGATATGAGTCGGGTTGCCTTCATCTAGTAAGAAAGAGTCCATTGAGCAAGCCATACTCTTCATAGCTGACCAAGACCTTACCATCTATCTGGAACTGTCTTGGGAGAATATACAATTCTCTGACTACATTCTTGATGCGTACACAGCAACTGACATACTTGTCTTGCTGATCATCAAATACCTATGTGTGTGTGTGTGTGTGTATCAGTAAGCCAGATTCATGTCAATAAATGCTTCCATAACCCACTTTTCCAAAGAGATACACAATGCCCTTTTGATTGGAATCATGCGCATCATACCACCACATGGACACATTAGCATAGGGAGGTAAATCCATGTTGCATACAATTCTGCCACCCATGGCATCCATGTCAGCCTTCAGACAAGACAAAGGCACATCGTCCAAAGCAACGGCTACGGGTTCTTGTGTTTGAATATCTTGCTTCTCACTCTCTTCTTCTAAAACAGCATCCGCCGTCAAGTCATTTTCATCCTCGCCATCACCGTCCATAGGGCCCATATCAATGAATTCCATATCGCACACACCTTTATCCGCTTCTTCTGAATCGTTTGTGAGATCGAAAAAGGTGCGCTGCGCAGTAGCAGTGGCAGTAGGATTCGATTCAGTCTTCACTACGACATCTGGTTCCTGAGTATCTTCTACTAGTTCATCAAACTCCTCCAGCTCATATTCCTCCAATTCCTCAGCCTGTTGACTGAATGGGGTTTGACTCTGAATCAGATCCAGGGCAAAACTATCTCGTACGGTAGCAATATCCTGTATTGAATCATCGATCGCCGATGCCACTTGAGATTGAGACTCTGAAAGAATGGCTTTTGGCTCTAATTCCACAATAGCGTCTAGCATCACCACATCAACGCTGTCGCCAGCAACAGTCGTGGAGGTGTGGTTGTCCTGGTTTTGCGCTGGTAAGGGTGGTGTGGGCTTATTTTCAACGGCGAATCCCTGCTGCTGCTCTTCTGCTTCTTCAGAATCTTCTTGTAGTATCTCTTGAATTTCTTCAAGTAAAAACGAGTGTACTTGATCACATTGGAGTAATTGAGATCCGGTGGTATTTGTAGGGTCACCATTGATGACTTGTTGATCGCTTTCATTCGTATCGTCATCCAGTTGAACTTGTTGATCATGTTCAGGGCTATCTGCATGTGTGGTATTCACTGCTGCTGAGGGTGGTTCATCTTGCTGATTCAGTATTGAAGCTTCTGGCAGAGTAGTGAATGTTGCCTCTTCTTCTAAAGGTTCATTTAACGCCATTTGTTCATCTTGATGATCCATCAGTAAATGAACTTCTTCAATATCAATCAGTTGCTCGTCTTCCATGCCAACCATGCCAAATGATGGCAGCTGATCATTTTGATTCAATGGTTCACTCTGATTAAGTTGTTCGTCTTGCATAGAAGGTGGTGCCACTGCTTGATCATCGACGACTGCAACTGGGTCGCTGTGCTCCACAGAAAATTCTGTTTCTTCATTTCCACTAGGCTGCTGCTGCTGCTGCTGCTGCTGCACATCATTACCCGGTTTGTCTGATTGTAATTCGACTACATCAACTGTTGCAGCTTCAATGACGTTAGGTTGTCTATCATGCTCGTTCGAATCATCATCCACTCTATCTAGCAGAGATTCATTGTTTGTGTCCAGGTCTCCATCTTCAAGCACATTGGATGGATCACCGTCTACCATTACTGACTGACCTGATTCATTGGCATCTGATTCCTGAGTTGATGCCACATCAAGCGATTCCCCTTCTTGTAAAATTTCCACCAGTTTTCTCGTTTTATCTAGCCCTTGTTCGCTCTCATGTGCTTCAACATCATTAGCTTGCATTAGTGCATCATCAATTACTTGTGCAATATCACCAAGTTGTTCAGTGTCCTCCACTTGCGCAACATGACCTTCCTCGGTTAGTTGATCTGCCTCTTCCTCCTCCTCTTGGTCAAGCTCATCTTTGTTGTCGGCAAGCTCTTCCTCCTGATCCATATTTTCATCCTCCTCGGCGACATCAATCGCTCCTGGTCCAGATTGTTCATCACCATTGTCCTCCACGTCAGTAGCCTGCACAGCTTCCACTGCGGTCTCAAAAACATTCATTATGGCTAAAGTGGTATCATCTTGCAATTGTCTATTCGCTTCTTCTTCGGCGATAGTAGGCGTTGTTGTCCTGGATACAGTCGCACTGAATACTTCTTTTACATCGTAAAATTCGTCGCTGGATTGCGATAACTCGTCTTCCTCAGCTTCTACATCAATCAAGATTTCGCTTGTATCGACAAATTCGTCTTGGTCATTATCAATATCTTCGTATAGTTCCAGGCTGTGGTAACTAGTGGTTTTGTTCAATGAGGCTCCTGATGACTGGTGTTGAGTAATGGTAGGAGTAGCTGACGCAATAGCAATAGATGCTTGGTGATCAAGTTCGTCTGCTACTACAGACACTTTGATTCTATCTGGATTCTGATTTGTATTCTCCATCTCTTCATTATCTTGGCCAATTGACATGTTAGAAGTGTTATCATCATTACTGACATGGATGATATGTGTGTTGTTGTTATTGCTGGTGTCCAAAGATTGGCTATGGCCAGTGACATCTGCAACAGTAGAGGTTGCTAAATTTTGAGTATCGCTTGTACGAGGCTTGGATACATTGGATGTGCCAGAGTCCAAAACAATTGCATTGTATTCAGTTTTAGTAGTGGTGATCTGGTTTGACCTTGACTCCTGTGTATCAAGACTGATTTGGATACTCGCAAAGTCGGCTGGTGGTGTGTGATATAAAGTATCTGTCTCTGCAACCGCTTTTTCTTGTGTTATTTGAAGTTGTGATCTCTTTTGGGGTATTGTGCTGCTGTCACTGGTTGATGCAGATGTGGAAGCAGCAGCTGGAGATGTCGTTCTCAGCAAGTTTGTTTGAACCAAATCGAAAAGACTAGGTGCATTGTCATATCTTGATGATGATGATGATGATGCATTATAGGATTCTCTTGCTACTGACGATGGTGGTGCCTCGATGCATTTTCTGCTATTGAAAGATTGCAAACCTAATTTGCATGTGAGATCAATGGCAAAATGCTAGTTTTTGGCAGAAACACACATACTTTGCCAAAGTGGCTCAAGAAAGAAATCTAAAGCAGAATTGTCTGCTATCTATAATCAAAGAGTGTGAGTTAAATGATGTTTTATAGATTACTTTTCTACGCTACGTGTTTTGTTTTCGATTTCTTGTTGGGAGACTCTTCAGGGTGTTTCTTTGCATTGGTCATATCGAATGTCTAGTTGTATTATCTGTTACCAATGAAGCAGAAGTGGATATAATACGATGAACAGTATAATATTATAATGATAAATCAACTCTTTTTTTTTAAAAAAAATATATATTATCACTGTTTATTGTGAATATGAAGAGAGAGTGGGTGAAAGAAAAATGGATGGATTAATTAAACATGAATTGGATTGTCTCAAACAGGTAAGCAATTAAAAATGCCCAAACTCTGCGCTTGTGACTCCTGCTAAGAGCCGCCTTATACAGTTGTTTCATCTGATATCAATGCTTGTATGCCAGTAGCATAATCCGGGGACACAAACTCGAGTATTTCCTTGTTGGTCAACCAAGCAAAATCAATAATCTCATGGCCATCAGGTTGGCATTGTCCACTGGCCCATTTTGCTCGGACGAATTGAACCTACATGTCATGCTGAATGATTTACACATACATTACCACATCCTATGTACTCTACTACCTTGGCGCCAGCATATTGCTTCTTCTTCTTTTTTGATTTGATGAATTCTGGTGGAAAAGGATATTGATAGATACAAAACGGAGCATCTGCATCGATCAAATCTACTGCTAGATCACTGCCACATTCTTCAGACAGCTCTCTCAGTGCTCCCTGAACAACAGACTCATTGCACTTCTTTTTCAATCCGCCTTGAGGAAATTGCCAGCTGTGATCAACTCTGGGCTTTTTCACCAGCAAATATACTCTTTGTCCAGGCTCCCGATAGATGTTGTGCAAATCGTTGCTAGCGTCTTGTTGCGTTTCTTGCGATATTGGATCACGATAGACAGCGATGCCTGCGACAGACCGGTATTCAGTCATTTTGGTTTTGGATACGCGTTGTATAGAAAGGTGGAAAGGAAACGCAATGCCGCATCTGAAAGAGCTACAATTTTGTTTGTTTCACAGTGTGTGATTGAGGTTAAATGCTTGCCTAATGTGTTGTGCAAAGACAATCACTCAGGTTCAACTTGTCCCATCATCAACATGTGCATCTGGTTACATGTGCTTGACTCCATTTACCCAGTAGCAGTGGCAGAACCAAAGAATGACAGACGCTCTGTTGTCATGCATCAATTTTAATGATATGCCACTAGATCATCGTTGACATTTTGGATGCAAATACTGCATTGGTGCTTGCATGTCATCTAAAGATGAGCTTTAGCAACTAAATAGGACACCTGGTATGACTGAATCAAAGACTGCATTTGTCATTTTCTTTAGAAATTGCTCTATCGATCTGATAGGAAATCTTAATGTAGATCATATCACGAGAAAAAAAAACAGGGGAACTACATGTTGATAGTAAGATGTAATCAGGTCAATCTAAATAGTAAATGAGAGGAGTCTGATCTACCAAAATTCGAAGTTGTCTTTTTTGTTGATATCAACATATGTCAATGACCAAAGCATATTTCTAGTAGAACAGCACATCTACACTGTGGAAAAAGCCTCCTGAATTGACATGAATGTGCTTGCCCGGTATACAGATCGTGCAATTGGTTTTATTGCAATAATTCACCGACTAAGCGGGTGTCCTCACATTGCCAGTCTGGCGTGCAAAGACATGTGAATAAGTAGGGGATAAGACGTACCTATAAAAAAGTAAGAGGTCAAAAAATCTGCTGATAGATCCCAGTGAAAAGGCCAACTTACTTATCAGGATTTTGAACTCGACTGAAAGGAGGCAACACCTTGTTGTCAAGTGAGACCAGTGCCGAAAAACCAATGAGGGCAATGTTACTCGCTCCTTGCTCATCACGATTCATGGTAGTTTGTTTAACCAGCCTTTTTGGACACTCAGGGTTAAAGCATGTAACGGCACCGAGGTTCCTCTTCATTCTATTATCCTCATCACCCACCAGTTGTTTCTGTGTCTCCTTGAAACAAGAGCAGTAGAATTGTATTCGTCCACCAATCTGACTGTGCTTCTTGTGGACAGCGTTGACATGTACGGCTTCATACTTCGAGTGCTGTGGCCACGGAGGTACTGAGTATTGCGATGCCAGTTTCCTATGAAGGAAACCATCTTTGGCTTGTTGAAGGTGGACATGATTGCAGCAGATCTGGCTTCACTGGCTACCAAATGTTGTTGAAGTTTCTTCAAGCGGATTCGTCCAGTTTCCCTTCCTTTCTGTAGCTTCTTGACTGACGATTTCTTCCTCTTCTTTCGCCTATTGGAGAGGACAGCATTATCGACTTTGTTGGCTGTCATTTCATACCTGACGAATGTGTCTTCGTTTCCAAGAGAGGTTGCAGTGTCAGAATAATCTTGCAGCATTTGAAACCGATTGATCGACTCAAAAAGAGTGAGAGAAGCCACTAGAAACGAATAATTCCTAAACACTGGCACTGATGTCGTCAATAATTGCAATGGGCTTGACACTCTTGCTCAAACCACAATCAAATAAATCAACAGCTTTGATGTCAAAGAAAGACATCTTTTTCTGTGTCGCATGTTGACCAGCCAAGACCAAATCGACCAGCATGCCAACAGCCTTCGACAAGCCGCGAATGCATGAGTGGCAATTAGCTTGGAAATCCGTAATCACTCCAAGAAAGACTCCGTAATCAAAACGAGGATGGATTATGGCCTTCAGAGAATGAGATACACTTCGAAGCTCTATGGTTGGATCAACCATCGCTCCGCCAGTTGCCTCACCAGCTCCAGCACCATCAGTTCCAGCACCACCTGCTTCTGATCCAGTGGGTTTGTCATCATCAACTTCAGGTTCATCGTTCTTAGATTCACCAGCACTTGATGAGATAACAATGCTGCGAATTTTCTAGTGGCACCGTCCCTTTCCACAGGCTTGATAATTGTTGGCTTCTTTCTTGTCGAGAACAGAAACACAGTACAATTGAAGCACTCGGCAAAGCAATACAGCAGCAGTAATCCTTTTGGAGATACCTGGTGCGAGTGTTGTTTGGTTCCAATGCGCACATCATGTTCAAGGACATCGTTCATGATACTACACAAGTCTGAGCCGTTCTCATTTACGCAAATACCACTTTTCCATAAAAACTTGATGGTATATTGCAGACTTTCTTTGAATCCACAAACACTCCAGTTGGTATTAGCCGAAATCATGGTATCATAAAAGGCTAGATCGGTGCTTGCTTCCAACTTAGTAGGTGATGTGCATGCAATGCCTTTGTATCTTTCAATTGACATGTTAGTTATCCGTAGTTTTGCATTTCATATGATTCAAACTTACTACGGACTGTAGAGAGTTTCTTTGACTCTAACTCTGCGTCTGATGTGTTATCAAAGAGGTGCATGTTAGTTTCTTTGATATTGTTCAAGCATTATTCAAGAGATTACCATCAGAATGTACTGTCTTTGCCATATTGATAAAGACAATGTTTGGTGTAAAAGAAAAAAGGAAAATGAATTAGCAACATGCAATGTTATATCTAGAGCTGATGTATTGTTGATTTGATCAGGACATCTATGCTATCATTCAAAAAGTTCTTGTATCTGCGTATACTGGTACTTAATTTGGCGATTTTGATACTTTCTCATATCGAAATTACCAAAATTCAATATCGTCTATATTAAAATCGTGTAGCTGCTATGCCTTTATGTATTGTAGAAATTATTGCTCTTCGAGCTGTTTGGCTATTATGCTACCAGTATACTAGGGAGCTCGTTGATCAATGCTATGCCCTATTATGCTGTGTTTTGTTGTGCAATGCACTTTGATCTCCAAATCAATCTTGAGATGTGTATGCAAAGTACTAAAGATCAAGCTGGCATTGATGAGGATAACATTACCATCTCTGAGATTGGACATATAGCGGAATACCGTATAGGCAATGTATTATTGTGTATATCATTCTACCACAGCTCAGGTTTCGTATGAAACCTTGTTAAAGAGTATGGTACTTGAATCCATAAGCACAGTACTTGATGATGGCTATTCGATATTGACAAGGCCCATGTATTTTGCTTGCCTGAACATTTACACGAGGCACGTTTCATGATTATTGAATAGTGCATGCCTCTTTTTTTTTTTTTAGCTTAAGAGATCTCGCAGCTTTTTTCAGGCACCAAATCAACATTAAGTTGTGCGAGGACACAAATTGTGTCCTAGCAGTGTCCTTCGCCCCGTGCAATTAGACTTGACAAGGCAGGATAAACAGTCGTCAGGAGCGCCACCTTTCAATCAGTGTTTGCATTTTTTTTTTTCCCTAGAGCAAAGTCCACAAAAAGTTTTTTTTATTGAATTTGACGTTTCTCTTTTATAACCTCACTTTTTTATTGTAAAAATGGTAATATCTTGACAAGAGTATAGTGTTTGTATCATGAAAGCTGACCTTGCTACTGCTATCATTAGGCCACCAACTACGTCTTATTCGAGACTGCATCAGGTTACTCTCTTTTTGAACGTTTGCAATCAGAGGAGATCGGTTCCAAGTTGGAGTCTGTTCAAAACTCTATTGCTGATCTTTCCAAGTTCAGTAAGATGTTGAAGCTCAAGTCATTTGCTCCTTTCAAGAATGCTGCTGATGCTTTAGAGAACGCCAACGATGTTTCTGAAGGTATGTATATATAGATCAAGCGTTGTGTTGTGTGTGTGTAGAGTGTGGCATTGACATGTACGCTGGTTAGGTATTGTCAACCCTTCTTTAAAGGCCTTTTTGGAAATGAACCTTCCCAAGTCTGACAAAAAGTCCAAGGTGTGCCTCGGTGTTACCGAAAAGAACTTGGCTGGTGCCATCAAGAGTGAATTGAGCATTGATTGTGCCTCTGATGAAATGGTCCAAGAACTCATCCGCGGTATCCGTTTGTGGGCTGACAAGCTCCTTGGTCAACTCAAGGCTGGTGATTTAGAAAGAGCCCAACTCGGTCTTGGTCACTCTTACTCTCGTGCCAAGGTCAAGTTCAATGTCAACCGTGCTGATAACATGATCATTCAAGCCATTGCTCTTTTGGATCAAATGGATAAGGATGTCAACACATTTGCCATGCGCGTCAAGGAATGGTACTCTTGGCACTTCCCTGAAATGGTCAAGATTGTCAACGACAACTACAAATACGCCAAGCTCATCAAGGTTGTCAAGAACAAGGCCGAACTCTCTGAATCTGATTTAGAGGCTATTGCCGAGATCTGTGATGGTGATGAGACCATTGCTCAACAAATTTTGGACGCTGCTCGTGCCTCCATGGGTACCGATATCTCTCCTGTCGATATGATCAACATTCAAAACTTTGCTGACCGTGTCATCTCTCTTGCTGAATACCGCAAGAAGCTCCATGGCTATTTAGTCACCAAGATGAGCTATGTTGCTCCCAACTTGGCTGCTCTCATTGGTGAAGTTGTAGGTGCTCGTTTGATCTCCCAAGCTGGTTCCTTGACCAACTTGTCCAAATATCCTGCTTCCACTTTGCAAATCTTGGGTGCTGAAAAGGCCCTCTTCAGAGCCTTAAAGACCAAGGGTAACACTCCCAAGTACGGTTTGATCTACCACTCCTCTTTCATTGGCCGTGCTGGTCAAAAGAACAAGGGTCGTATCTCTCGTTATTTGGCCAACAAGTGTACCATTGCTTCCCGTATCGATTGTTTCTCTGATAGCCCTACTGACAAGTTTGGTCAAGCCTTGAAGAAGCAAGTTGAAGAACGTCTTGAATTTTTCGATAGCGGTGCTCTTCCCGAGAAGAACATTGATGTCATGAAGAAGGTCATGAACGATTTGGACTTGGATATGGATGAAGTTGCTGAACCTGCTGTTGTCTCCGGTAAGAAGAGAACAGCCGACGATGTTTCTGACGCAGAGGAGGAGAAGCCTGCTAAAAAGTCCAAGAAGGACAAGAAGGAAAAGAAGGATAAGAAGGAGAAGAAGGAAAAGAGCAAGGAGAAGAAGAGCAAGAAGGAGAAGAAGAGCAAGGACTAAGTCTTGATCTTGAAAAAAAAACGAACGTAGAACTATTCATTTATATATATATATAACACACAAAGTACATAAAAAAAAGTCAAAATCATTGAAACTTGAGTATCTTTGGCACCTGTTCCACCACCACCACCACCTCCTCCTCCCTTCCCCCCCCCTCCCCCTTTATTTGTATTCTTCAGTAACATAACCTTTTACGCGCACTCACTCACTCTTTTTGATTTCTTTTTTTCCCGCATTTTCATTAATACAATCAATCAATAAAATTTGCCTTTTTTAATAAGCCACTTGATATTGTCTAAATTGCACCTGAATCATAAAATGGAAACAGCTAGTTGAGTAGCTGTGATGAATAGCTCTAAACATGACATGCACTATTCGTACTTTGTCTATTGAATCGGTAGAGGAGCATCTCATAATACAAGCTTCATGATGATCAATGACCTTATTTTATGATTTGGAGCATTTGGTGATTTGAGCTGAATCTTGATCCCTATCACCATTGTCTTTTTACTATTAATTGATCCAATCAGGGCAGTGGCCATGGCAATGCGTATGATATGAAGGTTGAGCTTGCTTAAAGTATTCCCTCTGCAAAAGATATGGTGCCCTTTATAAGTTATATACAAGATGAGTAGTAATTTCGTTTGTAATCAATCAAGATGAAATGTGCCATGCTTGCTGTCAGATGTCTTAATATAGCCATCCATGTTGTGTAAGCATTTAGACAGCTATTTTGCCCAACATCACGTACGCGCAACATAACCCTCTATACTAAGAACAATTATCATCTCATCAAGAAAATGACAGCTGTCAGAATGGAACACATTTGTTGAACCCTTTGACATCTATTTAAACATCCGCATACCCACCGAGCATTTTCGTCGAGCCAGAGCGAGCGAGCGGGCTTGAGGCAGGCGAAAGGGGGGGGGGTGTGTGAGTGAGTTTTGATTAAAAAATACTGGCAGTGATGTGAATTGATACAACCTTCTCTTTATAACAACGTAAGAAATCCAACACTCAATGTAACAATCCATCCATCCATCCATCCATCTAACATACAGTTGATAGTATAAAATGCCTCCCAAGTTCGATCCCTCTGAGGTTAAGATTATCTACCTCCGTGCTACTGGGTAAATATAGTGGATCCAAATGTGTATAGAGAGATGGGCGAGAGAGAGAGAGATCGAGCGATATAGCTACAGCGAAAATGAGAAATTATGGATCATTAACACACCTTATTGTTATTATTACAACCATCTAGTGGTGAAGTTGGTGCTTCTTCTGCTCTTGGTAAATATCAACGACATACACTCTCCGTGTCGACATTACAGCAAAACTGACACAACCCATCATTTTTACTCTAGCTCCCAAGATTGGTCCTCTTGGTTTGTCCCCCAAGAAGGTTGGTGAAGATATCGCCAAGGGTACCAAGGACTGGAAGGGTCTCCGTGTCACTGTTCAATTGACCATTCAAAACCGTCAAGCTCAAGTTTCCGTTGTTCCCTCTGCTTCCTCTTTGGTCATCAAGGCTCTTAAGGAACCTCTCCGTGATCGTAAGAAGGAGAAGAACAGTAAGTTGTTTTTGCGGGTTGTTGTGTTGTCGGTATATACATGTAGATTGACATTGTGTTATGATTTTAGTCAAGCACAGTGGTAACGTTTCTCTTGAGGACATTATCGAGATTGCCCGTACCATGCGCTTCAAGTCTTTGGCTCGTGAGCTCTCTGGTACCGTCAAGGAAATTCTTGGTACCGCTTTCTCTGTCGGTTGTACTGTCGACGGTCAAAACCCCAAGGATCTCTGCGCTGCTATCGATGCTGGTGAGGTTGAGATTCCCGTAAGTTGATCATGCCGTTGTTGTTTGGATGTATGTGTATCTCATACATGTTTTGTAGGAGAAATAAATTACTTTTTTTTTTCTTGTGGGATTTGATCATTTAAAAAAAACAAAAAAGAAACACCAACATGATACTATAATAAACTGTTGTATACATTATATGTTTTATTTGCCAGTGTTGAATTTGAGTGCTACTATTGACGCTTTGGATGTTTCTGCGAGGTGGCATGTGATGTGTTTATGTTCTTGCGTTTAGTGCCTCTATTGCTACTGTTATTATGTGTGCTATTATTCTCGAGATTTTTCCATTGATTTAGTCTTTCATGAAATATGTCTGCTCGTTTACTTGTTGCGAATTCAAATGGCTAAGTGTAAATATCAAATTGAATTCTCTATACCACATGTGTGTCATCAAGTCAATACCTTTACTTCCTTGCGTTTTCGTGCTGTTGTGGTGGTGGTGGTGGTAGATGTTGTTGTCGATTTATTGGTTGGGAGCTCTCTTTGCTTGATAGAGGATGAGGATGTCTGTCTCAGGTATCTAGGCATGCCATCAGAAGTAGAAGCTTCGCTGCTTTGAGAAGAGGTACGACGATAAGTATTAGCAGTGGGTGTGCCTGATTGTCGAGAACTGTTGACAGAGGGTGTTGGAGAGCTGCTATTGACAGAGTTGCTTCTATGATACTTTGGTGTCTGTTTTGATGATGGACATGTAGGGAGACTCTTGGTTAGCACACATGATGTTACACATAATCAAACGAAGCACAACAAGCACACTTACAATAGGAGCAGGCTTGTTGGAGGCGTTGCCAAGTCCCTTTTCAAATAACTTTATACGTGCAGCCATGGGTACATAGACATCGTCCGGTGCCATTTCAGATCGAATATCATCCACAGCATTGATACTAGTAGTTGATCTATAACGTGGTATCTTGGAGGTGCTCACTCGTTTCTAGTAAGAGGGTAAATCAACATGAAAAACAAGGATGGTGCTAAACAATCCAACTTACAGAAATGCCACCTTTGGTACGAGGTCTCAATAGATTGTCTGCTTGGCGTTCTTCCTTTTTAGCATTGATTTTCTCGTAAAATGAAGAGGTAGCTTGCATGTAATGAGGCACATCTCGAGATCTGCTGCTAGTATGGCGGTATCCTTGTGGCTGTTGTTCCTGAACAGGTGCAGTTGTTTTGGACAAAGTAGCTGGAGAAGAGGAAGGTTGAGCAGCAGATGGAGGAGAAGATTTGACGATTGGTTTTGCCTCATGAGAAGGCTTTGGAGAAGGGCTTTCTTGATGACCTGCGGAAAGAGCAGATGTCTTTGAGTCAACC
The DNA here is from genome assembly GCF_035048745.1 of Mucor velutinosus. NCBI lineage: Eukaryota > Fungi > Mucoromycota > Mucoromycetes > Mucorales > Mucoraceae > Mucor > Mucor velutinosus. The sequence continues at coordinate 344,703 of NW_027041905.1, read as the reverse complement.
TCGTTCTTGATACCATCACCAAACTCCTTCTTCATTACAACTGATTCCTTTACTACACTGCCGCCGCCAAATTCTTTCTTCACATACACCTCTCCCATTTTTGCTACATTGACCTCTCTCCACTCACCACGATCTCTATTGGGCACTTCAAAACTGGTGTACTTTTCGCCTTCAAATCTCTTGTGTTGTGGAGAGCCTTGTTGTGTCGTAGTCTTTAGAGGGCTACTTTTGGCTGTGAAGGAGAAAGAGGATGAGGATGCTAGCTCACGCGGTGGCGACTCGAGTGCAGCATTGTATCTTTCGTTCAATCGACTCTGGAATCTGGATGGGCTTTCTTTGACAAAGGTTTGCTCTGAGCTTGTACGAAGTGGTGAACTAGACATTTTGTTTGCAAAAAAAAATATAAAAAAAGAAGAGAGAGAGAGAGAGAGAGAAAAAGAAATTGAGTTTCATATTTCGCCATTGGAGCTTGGATTTTCACCAACAAGCCCCACCCCCTTTTTGCTACAACTTTACCCCTCTCCCCCCTCCCCCCCCCCCATTAAATACACGCGTATTGTGAGGACAAATGTAAATTTACAGAGAAAGGTACGCGAAGATCAAGCTTCACGTGAATACGCAAAAGAGGGATTAGGCCTATTCTGCTCTCGTTGTTTAGTTAGTGGAGTTTCCTTTATTATACAGGAGGCAGATATTCTGTCTACTGTCGTCTTTTCAATTGGAACTTGCCGTTCTGTACAGATTTGACATGATTGGCACTTTTGGAATCATTGATGGGACTAATAGCTCAATGTTTATTGATAGAACATATGGCACAAGCTTCTGATGGCCATTCACAGCAGTGAAGCACGCAGTGTATTATTGCAAGCAACCAGTGCACCTCAATCCAATCATACGGCGTAAGAATGACTTAATGTCATCTGGATTGCTTCTTCTAACTGTTCACTTCTAAAACGCATTTACAAGAGCATGTGGTAAAGCTCTTGATGTATACAGACTGCTATAGACCAAAGCCCTTTGATTTAAGCATAAGGGAAAAATCTGTCAAATGTTTGATTCAATCACCGAGCAATTCAAAAGGGCCTGTTCTACAGCCCCTCCCTGATTAGTTCACCTTTCTTCTGCTACAACCTTTTTCTTACCATGCTGAGAAACTTACGTTGCTTTTCGTTTTTTATTCCACAAGGTCGACACATCAGCCGCTACAACCGAATTGGACAAGGTCATGCTATTGTACGCACTTTATCCACAGCAACTGCTGCTGCAGAAGAAGATATCCATCGTATACCCCCCAAACTCGACCTGGCCTACTATGCAAACAATACAGAGGCCATTGCAACCAACATGCGCCTTCGAAACTATGAGTCAGACAGTGTCTATCAAGTGAAAGAGCTCTATACAAAGCTTGCAGCACTGGAGACTCAAGCACACAAGTTGCGAGATGAGCGCGATCAAGTGAATCAATTGATTCGCTCTGCTCCCACTCCTGAGAAGCGCAAAGAGTACATCAATCAAGCTAAACAATGGAAAGACCAATTGCGTCAAATGGAAACACAGATCAGTGCTATGGAAAACGAGCTCACAACACAGGCACTCCAAATCCCAAACGACACGCACCCCGAGACACCTGTGGGACCTGAGGAAAATGCCAAGATCCTAAAGATTGTTGGAGAGCCTCGTCAAGGCGGTAAAGACATTAAGGATCACGTTGCTATAGCAGAAAAGCTGGATATGATTGATTTTGAGCAGGCGTCCCTCGTCACAGGATCCAAGTTTTACTATCTCAAGAATTATGGAGCCTGGCTTGAATTTGCATTGATTCAATATGCCATGCACAAAGCAGCCGCCCGAGGATTCTCTCCTGTATTAGCACCTGACATGGTGCGCACCTCGATTGCTTATGGATGTGGATTTCAGCCTCGCAAAAAGGAAGCCTCTCAGATTTACGATGTGACAACAGCAAGCACTGTCAATACAACAGCACCTAAATTATGTCTTGTTGGCACAGCAGAGATCCCATTAGCCGGGCTATCAGCCACCAAACTGTTTGCAGAGGAAGAGCTGCCAAAGAAAATTGTGGGATTTAGCCATGCATTTAGAGCTGAAGCAGGACATGGATCAGCAGAGGAGCGAGGACTCTATCGAGTGCATCAGTTTTCCAAGGTGGAGCTCTTTTGTGTCACTACGCCAGAACAAAGTGAGGCCATGTTGGCTGAATTAAGAACACTTCAAGAAGACATGTTTGCTGAACTGGGACTCTGCTTTAGAGTCTTGGACATGCCAACAGAGGAATTGGGTGCGAGCGCTTTTAGAAAATACGATATGGAAGCATGGATGCCTGGCAAGAATGGATGGGGAGAGGTGAGTTTCTTTGTTGCAGAGAGCATACACAGGATACTGATGCAGTAGCATTCTAGATTTCATCCACCTCCAACTGTACAGATTATCAAACCCGTAGACTAGACATTAGATATCTATCAAAAGAATTCAAGGAACATGCTGGATCAAAGGATGTTCGCGTGCCTTGGAGCGTCAAGGAGAAGTGGGTCAACTATTGTCATACTTTGAATGGCACAGCAATGGCGGTTCCAAGAGTGATTATCGCTTTATTAGAAACACATCAAAGACCAGATGGTAGTGTCAATGTACCTCTAGCTCTTCGCAAATGGATTCCTGGTGAACCCAGTGTTTTGAAATAAAATTAAAAACGAGATAGAATATGAATGAGATGAGGGGTATTATGTTTCTTTAATTATGCAGTGGTGGTAGAGCTCGTATTGGATGTGGATGCTTCGTGTTGCTGTTGTTGCTGCTTTTGTTGGTGTCTGATCAGTTTATCTTTTGATTTGCGTCTCTTGATGGCAGCATTTCTCAGCTCCTGCCTATGCCATTGATGCAAACTGATGGTACTCGTCATAGAGACAATGATGAATGACCCCAACAGGGTATAGAATCCAGGCAGTTCATGGAATATAATGACGCCAAAAAGAAAGGCGAATACGACATCAATGGATCGAAGCAATGTAACCAAGCCAATGGGCGCCAGCTTCAAACTACGAAATCATGCATTGTTAGCATATGTCAAAAAAATGTGGTTGTACTCTCGCTATACGTATTTACCCAATGTTGATGAAATATTGGCCCAAGAATGCCAATCCACCGATGGATACAAAATAGGCAGCATCCTCCTTTGCAGGCATGACGAATGCTTGTAAATTCAACAGCAAGAGAGGTATACAGAGCAAAACAGACACCAATCCAAAATAAACCACATGAACCATGACGTGCTGTTGACCTACTCTACGCACAGTGATATAAGCCATTGCTGACATCAGTGCGCCCGCCAAAGCACATGCAATAGCAAAAGATCTGCCATCATCGATATGCTGTTGCATCTCATAGAAAAGAAATCGAGGCTTCACCACAAACAAGAATCCAACAAAGCAGAGAATCGAGTAAAATACATCAGAGACTGAGAAGGTGTCGTTCATTACTATACATCCAATCATCACTTTAAACAAAGGGCCCAAGAAAAAGATGACTATATGAATGCGTGAGCATGCTACAACAACACCAACAAGAGTTTCTCGCTAGGAACAAACCTGTGGCGTCCATCAATGATAATTTGGTTAAACTGTAAAAGAACAAAAGGAGTGCGATGGAGCTTGCAAGCGCTCTAAAAAAGAGCCATCGTCTTACACCTTGTTTTCCAAAAGGATTGACACCCACGATACAGCATCCAATGATCCCTAATGGCAGTTGTACACAAGCGCGAGCCAGTACAATCTCGACAGACGGATAGCCATTCACACCAAGCCAGCGTACCATCACAGAGACACCAGCAAACAAGAGCGAGGAAGCAGCCAACAACAGCAAGCCCTTGAGCTCTTTGACCCGCACTTGATCTTCCTGGCTCAACGACATGCAGGAGGAAAGTGTTACATTCTCTGCTGCATGACGACTGCCTGCCAAATGTTGTTCTTGAGACAGCAATGGTGTAGCCTCGTTGACAATAATCACGCTGGAAGGAATAGGATGCACTCGGCTATCATCCTCAGTCGATATGTTGGACATGATGTAAAATGATATATATATATATATATATATATGTATATATACAAAGTTTAGATAGAGAGAAAAAGAGATATTGATGATGTTTTCGGAACAAGAATGAAATTATACGTCTTTCATTTGTGTGTGTGATGTATGGTGTCCTCATCGGCCGTTCATTTCAAAAGAGATGTTCCGGCGGTGAGGTGTTCACCAACACACAAAGAATGCTACTGTGCGAAAGTTTTGATACTTTGCTTTTAATCTCTACACCTTCATGATAGGACCAACCAGCATGAACATAAGCATTCTGCTATTTGAATTCAGTTGATAGCATCAGTTGAGAATGGGCATTTTTGATCAACATGTGGTACTGCTGACATGAGATAGGCAGCGGACAATTGTACCATACCATGGATGATCTCATATGGGCCAGTTGGGCATTATTATGAAAAACCTTAAAGGTCTCTGTAGCCGCACTGATTCTGTGCAAAATTAAGGTACGAGAAATGAAAACAAGTTTTTTTTTTTAAAAAAAAAAAAAATCTTTAAGACGATGGACCGAAATGGTCCACAAGATGTCAAAATGCAATGCAATGTCTTGGGAGAATCAATCCTGCAATGGACAAGTGCTTCAAGCTGGCTGTAGCAGCAGCAGCAATGGTCCTGGAAATAGCCTTGTCAGCAGATGCTGAGGAAGCAATTAATGTGATTGCGGCAATAGCCAAGATGTGCAATGCATTGCTTTATGAATGAGAGCATAGGGCTAAAATGAGTGTATCAAGAGGTGTTGTTAGAAATGAGCAAAAGAGAGAGAAGGGAATGATATTTCTCACTCTGGACGATAAATCCAGGTGTATTTATACAATCATTATTTTTTTTTTGTCTTGAGAAATAGAAACTCTGGTTGAACGTCGATCCATTCAACAATAGCTATTTTGATATTGAGTGTAGCGCACAGCAATATAATCACATCACTTATGAAGGTTACTGGAATTTATTTTTGGAGTACATGGAAAGAAAGAGATTCTACCATTTCATAGTATCAGGGTGGGTCTTAAACTCTTGGTAGTCTGCCATGTTGAAAAAGGACAATTCGGTTTCATTTTCTGTACAAAGTAGCATGAATATCAAGCCAGTGTCAATCAATGTAGAAAACAGCACTTACCAAGACCTTGCCATGCTAAAACGGCATCTTCATCAGCGAGGATTAGCTTGTCATCGTCTTCGACATTGATGATCAGATTCATAGTCTAATTGCAACGTTATTTAGTTCACATTTACATTTAGCTCTCCAATTCAAATTTACCTTATGACCATGAGCAACTGTATAAACCTTGAGGGTATCTATTTATAAAGCATTAGATCTAATCCTCACCTTTCTTCTTCTCCTCTTTCACATTGAATTTACCAAATTTAACGTTCAAATAAGGCTTCCATCCAGGTTGTGAGTGGATTTCTAATGCAGTGAGAAATATAGTAAGCATCTCTCTCTCTCTCTCTCTCTCTCCTCATGTGCTTGTTTGATAAAAGTAGTTATCTTACTTTCTAAAACTAACTTTTTTAAGTCGCCCACTGTGCTTGTTTCCAAGTTGACATGTTGAAGCACAAGGTTTTTGCAGGTACGATATTCAAAGTTCTTGATGCAACGCACTGTCAAAGTTGCATCTGAAGTTGGTTTAGCGAGATTGGTAAGATCTTCTACGTCAGCCATTGTCGAACAAAAGTAAAGAGAAAAATTTTCCCTCTACTACACAGCAGAGGGAGAAATATACACTGTTTTCAAATCATCGGCGATCCAATCAAACAAAATATCTTGTCCCTGGAAAGCATCCGTTATTAGATCTGCACTTTTGTTGGTATGAGAAATCTTTCATAAATCCTTACAACATCTGCCCATGATGCTGTTTTGGCACAAACAAATCCGCTGGGAAAACTAATGGGCGTTGCGTGGGATGGTATTTTTGCATGCAAAAGATTTGATTTTGAAATTCAATCAATTCATTTGGATTGTGTGTAGTGAGCAACGTTCATCAATCACATCAGGGGATCCTGTAGAGTTGAAACAACTGTCATCAAAGTATGCAGGAATGCTCGTCTTGGTTGGCCTACTGTCTTGGCGCTTTAGATTCTCGTTCAAATCATCTATACAATGACCATGATTTATGGACTTCAATATCATGATACACAATACATATATTTGCAGTAAACCTGTTTCGATAATGAATAATAATTTCAGTTTAGTATTTGATTTCAATAGTAGCAAAATTTGTTCGAATTTGTGTAACATGAATCAAAAACACGACATCAACTTTTATTTCGTGATTCTCTTCTTACAAACGTCAAAAGCATCGTTTGCTTTCATAATTTAGAGAGGCATTGGCTTTGTCAGCCAGCCAATAATATTTAAACTCCCGTACGCTACTTTCATCCTTTATTTGTTCATTTTCAAACTTTTTGAACACGATTCGACCTATTCTGGTAGATTCGACTATGTAAATTGCGATGATCGTCCTGTACTTCCTAATGCATTGTTAGAGTACTTTTCAAGGCACAACCGATGGTGTCAGCCAAAAGAGATGTTTATAATATATTCATTGAAGAATACTCAAAAATATAAAATGACGTTTTCTGCCAAAATGTCGAAATTTCTCATACCAAGGTCCCGCAAAAAGACGTTCAGGGGTAACCTTGAATTGATAGAAAAATTTTGATTTAATGTATACCATAGTAAAAGTCTTCGTTTTTTGAGTCAAAAACGTGATCGTTCAATTTTTGATAAAAACCATGAGGGGGTACCTCATGGTTTGGAATTGATTTTTGGAGGTTTTTTTTTTTTTTTGTCCCAAAAAAGTTGAGCAAAGGTGCTAGGAAGTAAGTGCTAGTTGAGAGTGATTGTTTGGCGCTATTCCTGCGATCTAAAACGGCTTGTAACACGCGAAATCATTGCTCAAGTTCATCCAAAACTCGCTGTATCTGCACTATTTTGAGTAGTAAGGGGGTAGTGTAGGTATGTTGTATGCTCGTATATGATTTACTTTCATTGATACAAACGTGGGACTTTGTACAAGACTCAGATCCATAACTTCACGGCGCTTGTGCATGGTTTTTACGCGGTAGTTGCCAGGTAAAAGAAAATGGTAGTTTACATTAATGGAATTTCATACAAAAATAACGATCGCCACAACAACCAGCCTTGGCTGTGCTACTTGCCATTTTTAAAAAGTGCTCATCATTGTAAATTATCCCTTTTTTTGCTATATTCCACTGATGATACTAAGTCGATGTATGAGTCACATACAAGTTACTTGGAAACTTCATGTATGCACGTAGTTGAGCACACAAGCAAACTGTAATACTGTCATATTAACTCAAAGAACGAAAATAGTACTAATGAAAGCATTCATGTGATTATCCATGTCTTGTCGAACTTCTTGAGCCTTCACGCACACAAAATCATTCAATTACATTATGATTCGATTTTTTGTTTCCTGATACTAATGAACGCTAGATCTAATTATGAACCCGCATCTGTGCAACTTTGGGCCAGATCAGCGTCTTTTTGATTGTTGACAAAAATACACATGAATCCGCAGCTATCAAGTACTACATCTAACTTTGATTACCAGTTGTGATACAAATCATTTCGCTGCAACTTTACAAAGCTGTTTTGATATTATTATAGTAGCTATCAAGTACATACTCATCAAGCGCACATCACGTTGTCTATGGCAAAACATTTACATGTGAGGCTAATCTCTTTGCATCAACGGATCAGCATCATTGATAATAAGGAGTTGATAATCTGCGGTATCAAGTTAGACAAGGTTTTATATATATTATTGTGACAATCTAGGTACACAGTTAAATCTACAAGACAGTAACCACTTGGTGGTTAAACAAAGAGAGCAGATGAATGAGGTACCCAGTTTCTGTGATGCCTTATAATGGGTTGGCTTTTTACTTTGCCACTGATCGAAATGGTTTGTTTGTCAAACATACCAAACAGAGTTTAACTTTTGTGATGCAAACTACACAGCCTCTTTATCATCTTGAATTAATTCAATAAAGTGAACCTTTCACTGAGCTACTCATCATTTTTCTCATGTGTGTAATGTATCGATTCAGGTACAACATTATATTTTTTGTCTGTTTCTTTTAGAAAGAAATAGTATAAATGCAAGCTGTTTTTTCTTTGTTTTCCGTTGGATCCATCACATATTGACCATTTGATCAATCATTGTAAGTAGTCGTTATCAGCTTCAATGTTTCTCACTTTGACATTGGCATTCACTGGATGACACCATTAGATCTCAAAATGCGTGGTGTTTATGTTTACTTATTGGCAATCTTATACTTTGTTACTTTGGTAGCAGCCAAAGGATCAAGTGGCAGTGGTAGTAGTGGTAGCAGCAATAGTGGTAGCAGCGGTAGTAGCTCAGCCGGATCCGAAGATCACAGCAACTCAAGTAGTAGCTCCAGTAGTAGTTCCAATGGCGGCTCTCATGCTGGCGGTGCTCCTTCTGATAATTCTACGACTAGTGATGGAGCATTGGGATACACTATCCGCCCAATTGTTATGTCAGGCGTTATTGCCTCTACATTTTACATGATTTTTTAAATAAATGAAACTTGTCAAATCATTACTATACGAGTGATCTTATTTCACCCAAGCAAAGTGTCAGAATGATAATAAACCATCAACCTTATATATTCCCTTGACATATGGAGGGACGACAGATAGCCCAAGAAGCACTGCATTGCGGCGCACCCGCAATCAGTCAAATCACTCGATCTACAGGAAGCCTCTTGAATTGTCTTGTACCATGCCGCTTATTAAAGACTGGTGTCTACACAGCTGAAATGTACTTCAATGAGCTTTGTAGGATTGAAACAATTTGAAATAAATAATTCATGCTTATCCTGGTCTATTGCAGCAAGCCTTTCTTCCCGCCATCCGCCAGTAGATATGGTGATGAGTACCTCTTTCAAATGATACATTGCCAAGTCTAGGTCAAAGTGTTAATTCACTTTTTGCCTCTGTCGAGGTGTGTAAACAAGTCTTGCAAATAAGTGTAATGCTTTGCGAATGATTCCCGTCTATTTTCATCAAACAAATAGCTTGAAATGCTGTAAATCAATCATTGCTTTATACAAGCATGGCCAAATCCCAAGTATTTATTGGTATTACAAAGATAATTGGATATCATTGGAGCAAAGAAAAACTAGATCAAATAAAGCGAGCTAACCCCTTACTTTCACCCCCCCCCCCTGCCATATGGAAAAATAGACTACAATCACAAAGATCTTCGAGGTGTGTTACCTGGTGCACAAAAACTCAAAATTACTACCTTTTTTTTTTCCTTTTTGCATACATATGACAACAACAACAACCACAGCTTCTGACATTTACGCCAACTCATTTGGAGAGAAAATATCCTTAAAGATTCAAAAAAGCTACTAATGACAAAGACACTATCGTCAATTGGTTCATTTTAGTGTTGATTTCTACAACATGAGTCTCCGATATATCTCCAATATAAACTTGTATTGGTATAACTATTTTTAACAGGCTTCTCTATTCTGATTCAACTCAATAATTCGTTCCTTTATTTCTTTTCTCTATCTCTCTTTTCTTTCTCTTTTTTTTTCGTTTTATTTCGTTTCGATTCTATAGAGAAAACACAATATGGATCCAGAGAATCACAGATATATGAATCAAAATTACAGCCAAGAGCCTAATCATCCTATGAATAGACAACACAGGTAAATAGACGAAAGGAAATGTGGGGAGATGGGTTTCTGTTTCTGGTTGTCATGGCAACCTATAAAAAGAATCGTCTAGGGGCTGCAAAATGTATTCCATCATTTTGTAACTTTTGATTCATATCATCCTTGATATACAAATACAAATCTCAAAATGATTTTATTTGACATCAGCAAAAATTTATTAATGAAGCCCAGGGCTTTGTTAGTGGGGGAGAGAAGAGGGGGACCTGAAAAAAAAAAGTGGAGAAAATTTCTTTTTCCTTCTTTCATCTACTCATCACTTTTCTCAATATTTATAGTTTTCACCAACCTGAGACTACTCACCAATATCATCACCACCAAGCACATCATCAACAAAACCAGGCTCTGATGCCAATGCAACAACAACAATCGCCTTATAACAACGCCACGGCTAATGCTGCTCCAGTGAAATCAGAATCATCTCCGCAAAGGTAACATTTCATTTGTGTTCGTTTCACCCTCTTTTTGACACTTCTTTTCTTTTTCATAGCAGAGTTATCATGTCATCTCAGCCTACTACTCCTCAGCCAACTGCCAGTAATACCGAGCACAATGATTCGATCAAGAATGATGAATTAGATGAATCGAATTTGCAATATCCATCTTCACCACCATTGCCCCTGGAAGCTCAGAAATACAGTAGCTCGGCGACGCCAGGCACACCCTCCTCTTCTTCCAACTACCATCCTCATGTCAGCAATAACCCGACTTCAAGAGATCGTAAAGAGTCACTCATTAGCGAGACATGCCCTTCATTTGGCCCTACTGAATACGCCCATAACATTGTATCATTAGACAGACATACAACGTAGGTTTTATGTTTGGGCTGTGTACCGTGTGACGATAACTAAAGCTTCGTTTTTTCTTATCTAGTATTGATGTTCGTCTCCATACAAAGGTGGATCGTGGCTTCTTTTTGGCTGATAATGACTGGACATGTTATCGTCGCAATTACTTTCAAGTAAGTGGATCCTTCTCTTTGGAAGGTGTGGGCATTTTGTACGAGGGACAAGATTTCCCTTGCTTGGCAAAGGATCACAACGGATCACTGGAGGAGATTCACTGCTTCATGCTTGGTGTCAGTGCTCGCTTATCTGATTGTGATAAATCGATTCAGTTGATTCAACACACCCCCAAACGTGATAAAGGTCCTCAAACAACACCTACCCCAAAGTTGATCCGCCCTGGAGGTAATATCGGTTTTAGTGCTGTTGGTTCTAGTCAATCTATTGTCACCTTTGAACGTCTTCAGTTCAAAACTGCAACCGCAAACAATGGCAAGAGACGTGCTGCTCAACAATACTATGTCATTGTCGTTGAACTATTAGCAAAATTACGTAATGGAAATACGATCACTGTGGCTACTGCCAAATCATCCTCGCTTGTTGTCCGTGGTAGAAGTCCTGGCCATTACGCTGAAACTGACTCTGGTGCTCATAGCTCTAGTAAGCGTACTAGCAGTGGAGGTGGCCCTACTTCCAGTGTCATTCAACATAGTAACTCAGCTGCACATGTTCCATATGGACGTCCTACTGCCTATGCTGGTGCGAGTGCTCATCTCTTCCAGCCTACAGAATACATGCCCTATGATTACCACGGTGTAGCCTATACAAACTATAGTCACATGCCTCCACCTCCACCCATGTCTCACTCTCACTCATATCCTGGATTACAGCAACAACAGCAACAACCACAGACTTACACTAGTGTCCATGACCGTGTTCATTCAAATGCATCTCCTGAGGCGCCTTATTCTGCAAATAATCACCACCATCAACCTCAGCAACACCACTCCAACGAACAACCCGACTATTCCTCTGTCAAGGACGATTCGACAAGTTCACCTTACTACTGGCAAAGACAGCAGGGCGAGCGTCAGGAGGATGCTCACCATCAACAGCACCAGCAACAACACCCTCAGGATTGGAGCAGAATCAGAATGGCTTCTAATAACAGTGCGTCAAGCGTTGATAACTCCCAACATGGATCACCTTACATGAATCATCATCAACAACACCAACAAGCGCCAGATCATTACTACTCTCACCCTCATTCTCACGCACCTCCACCACCTCCACCTCAAACACAAAGTCAATATGGTCATCATCCATCTTATGGCCATCATCACCCCTTAACTCAGAGGTAAAATTATCTGTAGCGTTTGTATAAGCTGAGCCATATACTGATTTGTATTGAATAGTTTGCCACCACCACCCTCCTCTGCTGCTACTACTGTTGCTGGATCTGAGCACTATCCTACCTATCAGCCACCTCAACAACAGCAACACTATGAATGGCGTCCAACCAACAACAAAATACCAATGTACACTTATGACACTGACAATAACCGTAAGGAATATGAAAGACCTCAAACAGGAGGCACACCCCCGCCCTCCTCTTCTTCGCCCATAGCAGGCAGAGAAGCTACTATTGTAAAATAATTTTTATATTCTATTTATTTATTTGATTCTTGATCCGAGTAAATACAACTGATCTACTGAAAAGCAATGTAACCTAATATAAATAAACTGGCTTTTTTCTTGCTGAACACAATGGTTAGCATGGATGCGATTTTTGAGCGTTTTGTAGTATTGCACTTTTTCGCCGTGCTGAGTGATTTGGATGTGTTTTGTTTTCTGATGAGTGTCTGTCTGCTGTTGCTGCAAGACTTGTGGTTGGTGCAGATTTACGAATTCGAGTTGATGGTGTGGCATTGCCAAATCAACATGAAAGTCCAAGAAATGACAGTTCACCAGAGACAGGTGGGTCAGCCGTGGACATGCGCACAGGAGATCATTGAGCGTTGTATTGGATAATGTGACATGACTGAATGAAACGTGGGCAATTCGAGTTTTAGACATGGTTTTTGATGGTTGTGATAATGAAAGATGATCCAATTTAAGCTGGTGTAGCCGAGTGTTCTCCAATAGTATATCCATTGCGACGTTGAGCCACTCATCCTTCATATAAATACCGGACAGATACAGCCTTGTCAGATTTACTGAGTGCCTGAAATCAAATGTTTGAAGTACATGACATGGCCAAAACGACAAGTCAGTCAGCGTTGCCTGGTGTTTGTGAAGCAGACTTGTCAGTGGTACGGGATAACCAGGCGAATAGATTTTGAGCCTTTCTAACAAGGTTGTGCATTGTAAAAGTGTCTTGTAGAACTTCATATTCAAGGGAAATCCAAACAGAGAAATGCGGTTAAGATGAGGACAACACTCAACAACAGTTTCCCATTTAACAGTTGTGTCAGTCTGCATATCAGAGTCCATGTGGCCGTTTTCAATTTCCAGGGTCTCCAAGTTTGGATATCTGTAGCAAATGTATCTAACCCAGGCCTTGACAATGCCTTGACGAGGATGGATGAGGTGGATCAATTTGAGCGATTTGAGGTTGAATGCCGGTACTATGTCTGTTATGTTTTCCAAATGATGGATATCAGGCCTACTACTACTACTACTACTACTACTACTACTACCAAATACACATAGAAACCGCAGCTTTGGACAAGCTCGGTGAATGGCCTCTAGTTGAGGTGGCGCCAATGGAACTTGGCTGTCATGGCCAATGTGGAGTGTCAGTGATTCAATCCTAGAAATCCCAATAAGCCAAGAGAAATTGCAGTGTGAATCGATGAATAAAGATAACTCTGTTAATGAATGCTGATTGTGCAAAATTTGAGTGCCTAGCTCTGTTGTCGGATTGAATATGGAGATGGCTATCAAGTTCAATGATCCCAGAGCATACGTTAATTGCTGAATTTGTTGAGGATACACAAACAATTTATCCCACGCATTAAAATGTAATGTATGGAGGTTAGGGCAAAGTTTACACAGGGCCACCAATTCACTGTCTTTAACGATACTCGAGTGATAAAAGGGTTGCTGTATATCGACTATATTGACCAAATGACCTTGATGTTGCAATTGCAAGTAAAAGCGCTTGAATTGGTGTCTATTGTTGATTTGCGCATAGTGAAACAGTGATCTTTGAAATAGGGCACTCCATTTTGAACAGACTTCCACGCAAGTGATACGGTCATTGACAGAGCTCAAAAAGCGGTCTACAAGCACCAATATTTCCGTTGGTAAAGCATTAATGGTGGTCATTTCAAAAGAATTAGTAAAGTAAAGAAAAAATAATGGGATTCAGAAGCCATGTCAATCTAATTAACCAAATGAATGTAATACAAGAAAATAGCTAATCAGGAAGGAGGTAATGGAACAAGGGGAAATATAATTCTGGTGGCCACGGTTTGAATTAGGTACACGAGAATTAGGTTAAGCAAGCTAGGTCAAGTTTTGTTTAGAGTTGTTGCCTTTTGTCAAGCATTGATTGTTGAATTTCTGCCATGCATAATTCAATTGATTGCACTTCACAACGATACCACAGAATTGCAAAGATTCTCTGTATACTTGACAAAAGGGTATTGTTCCTGTGTGAAGTGTTGGTTTGCTTTTCTTTACATTTTATGTACGTTTGCCTCAGTAGACATAAGTTGTATTCGATCACGTTATCATTTGTAGCAAAAAGTTTGGGAAGCACCTACCAAATGACGCAGTAGCTTTAATATAGCTTTGTATATGTGTCAATATTGATCTGGCTATGGCTACCGTCAGACAATTAATGGTTTAATGTACCCTTTTTCCCAAAATGATTGGGACACTTTGCGAAAACGTAAGGGACAGGATTAAAAAACAGATGGGACAATTCTCAGATTTGTTTGGCACAAAAAATAAAAGTTGTCTTGAGACACCTGAAAAAATGAAATGAGACAAATTACAAATGTGACAGAAGGCCCATCTCCACTCAAAGCAAAGAAACTTCCCTGAAAGTATACAAAATCGCTACGAATGGGTTAAGAAATGGGAGCAAACGGATATGGACTACATGTCTAACTGCGTCTTCCTTGATGAATCTGCTTTCCATATCAACCTGAAGCGAACAATGGCTTGGTCTGAGAGGGGAACTCGCGCTGAGGTAATTGTTCCTGTAACGAGGGCCAAAACCACAGCTATTCTCGGTGCAGTAAGTGTTTGGGGCATTATCAATGTTCAAGTAAGAATACCAGGTGCCTCTTTTAAGAAAAGTGTTGTGCCAGAAGGGCTACAACTGTCTATAAAGATTAAGGTATTCTTGATGGGTAGATATGTCTGTGTTGTGCAACAACATGGACAAGCTATGATAAGTGAAGTGCATCTCAGCTATCTAAATACTGAGGTTCACCAGATGTGATAAGCGTTGTACAAGATAAATTGCTACTTTGGCATTCAGAACTTAGTATAAATAGAATAACTCTTGTCTTCATCAATAAATCTTTAGTTTTTGTGTCTGATCTTATTCAAATAAGTCTTTTCTTGTTTTTATAATATTGAACATTTTTTATAAGCTACAAATAATAATCCTTTTATTCTTTGTGCTTAACAAAAAGAAAGATAGGTGGAGGCTCTGGTAAAGTAGGACCTGGGGGGGTACCGTAACAGGGCATTATTTCAATTTCGTGGCTAAGACACTGGATGTTTTGGATAAGGATGATAGGTTCAAAGGCTTCTATATCGTAATGGATAATGCGCCTATTCATACGGTCGATGACATTGAAAGATATATCATTCAGCAAGGCTATAGATGTGTATATCTTCCTCCATACTCTCCTGAGCTAAACCCTATTGAACAATTTTGGCATGTCGTAAAAAGCAAGCTGAAAAGAGAAAGGTCATTGTCAGACGAGAACCTCACTAGTAGAATAGCTGATGCATGTAACAGTGTTTTGTATAGCGATCTTGAGGGATCTGCTCGTTATTCTGTCAACGAATTTGAGGCATGCTTGAATAAACAGCCTTTGTAGTAAATGGGACACTCGAACCTCTGAGTTTGTCTCATTTCATTTTTTCAGGTGTCTCAAGACAACTTTTATTTTTTGTAATCTCTTTCAACCAGCACTTACTTACTAACACGTTTGCTCAACTTTTTGGAGACCAACATGTCTTCCGCTGAAGAAACTCTCTATAACATCCGCTCTGCCATTGCCAGCATCGATTCCTCCATCGGTGCCCAAAGTAGCATTAATCAAGCTACCGAGCAGCGTTTAGATGCCGTTGATCAACGATTTGATGCTATTGACCAACGCTTTACGAACGTCGAAACTTCCTTTAAGGAAATTCTTAACTTCTTCAAGTCCCAAACTACCCAGAACCCCTCTCGTCCTTCTGACAACCATCCTTCAGTAAGCCCTGAAGCTCAACCACCTCGCCCTGCCTCCAAATCTGACGGACCTCAAACCAAACCCTCTTGGGCCTCTATCGCTAGCAAGCCCCCTGCTCCACTTACGGACCGCAAGCGACAGGCCTTACACCGTGCATTCAATCCACCTGTTCACGATCCCACTCAAAATGGGTCTTACACCTTTGTCTATCTCCCTCGCTCCCGCCGTATGAATCGTGCCCAAATTAGATCGAAATTTCGCCAAATTTCGATTGACAACCTCCGAATTCTGGACCTCAGCTTCCCGGCTCGTAACACCATTGGTGTTCTTTTGCATGAAGCCTATCTCCCTGAGTTCAAATCGAAGCTTCTCGAAATTGACTCCCACTTGATCCAAGATTTCGATCCTCTGGATCACCATCACATTGCCGACCCTAAATACCAAAGTTTCTCGGAGGAACGTCGTACCCAGCTCGCAAAAGCCCTTCACCAGGACCGATGCATCCGCTCCCTGTATTTTATTCGCCTCCATCTCGTCCCCGGTGTTGCAAAGTACTTTGTCCATGAAGGATGGGTACCTAGCCACGTCGCTGAAGATATCATCAACCAACGTCTCCCTCGTCCCGTCAAGAGACGACCTGCTCCCCAATCAGTCTCGGAATCCACATCCCAAAATCCCCAACTCTCTGGCCTCTCTACCCAAACTAACTCTTCTCGCGGCTCTGCTCCACAGGTTCCCCTTCCTACTAATCCTCACGATTTGTTCGGTAATCCAGTACCCACTCAAGACATGGGTACAACCCCTGATTTTGCCTCCAATGCTTACTCTTCGGAGAGCTCTCGTCCCAGTTCTCCCGTCTCTGACGCCGGTGATCTCTCTCAATGAGTGAGAACAACGACACCACCAACACCAATACTCATGCTCCCTCTTCCTCAATAAATCATTCCCCAAACCTGGTATCACACCTTTCCCCTACGCAGAACAGAATCACTAACCTTAATATTTGTAGTCTCAATTGTCGTAGTCTCTCTAAGCCTTCATCTCTAGATCTCAGCCGCTCCCTCTCTCGCCTTCTCGCTACCTCTGACATGAATATCCTCTGTCTTCAGGAGACCCACTCAGCGGATCCTGAGGTGCAGGATCGTCTGGACATCCAGTTGCAAGCTAAGACTTCTATATGGACCCACTACTGTGGAGTCGTGAGCATAAATCCTGCTATCCAACTCGATGATGCCTATGTCTCTACTAATGGTCGGTTAATCATCTGCACTGTCTCCCACGTCAACCACCTCTTCCGCTCCTTTCGCCTTATGAACATCTATGCTCCCGCCACTTCTTATGCTCGCTATGACTTCTATGCTGATCTCCTCCAACTACCTTATTTCCGCTCCTTACTGTCAAATCTCTTATCCGACTCGTTTACTCTTCCCTCTGCGGCTCCCGATCTGATTGTAGGAGATTTCAACTACAACTTTCGACACTTCCCAGCATCTGTCATCCAGGATGGCCTACAGCATTCAAATTTCATCACCAATTTACACCTCGACTATTGCTATCCTTCTGACACCTACTCAATCAACCCTGAGGATCCCTCCAATGTCCCCATTCTAGACTCCAATGACTCTGCTAACATGCCACCGGCCACGAGAGCCCAATGGCTATGGCATGCTATGTTACAACACCACTACCAAGAGTGCTCCCATCGTTTACAATCTGATCCACTTTTACCCACCTTTACCGGTGGTGGCCACCGATCTACCATAGATTACATGTATGTGGCGCCCCCTCTCACGTATTTTGTCCACACATCCAACGTTGACTTCATCGGTTCACAATGGACAGATCATGCGATGCTTAGCATCCACTTCAGAATGCGCAACACCAACCATGGCAGGGGCCTGTGGCGAGCCAATCCTTGCTTGGCCACTAACTCTTTCTTTGTGAATCAGTTGTACCGCCTCCTGGATGACTTTCACCGGGATCTGGCCTCCAGTACCTCTACAGCATCCCCTTAATCGATATGGGATGATATCAAATCTCTGACTCGCACAGTGGCTCGACGAGTGGGTCGGAAACAGGCTGAATGACGTCGGCGTCAACTGAGACACCTCCAAAGCAAACGAAACCGAATTCTTCGTACCTACAAATCCACGGCCATCTGGAATGATCGTCTCCCTGCCATCGAAGAGGCTATCAGTACCTTACAGCAGGAAATCACTGAACATCAGGCTCTCCGGTTGGGTTTACGTTGGCGTGAGAATGGCGAGATCTCTCCTGGCTTTTTGAAACGTCTGGTCACCCAGCGGATCACTCAGCGGACGCTGCCCACCTTAGTGGATCCCTCCTCTGGAAATCGTTTCTTGTCCCAATCTGAAAAGGAGCAAGCTGTCCATTCCTTCTACACCAAGCTCTACACTCCTGATACTGTAAATACCACGGACATTCATTACTTTGCTAACATGATCCCTCCTTCACATCGATTATCTGATGACTCCCATGACTCCCTTTGCGCTCCTTTCACTCTAGATGACATCCTGGATGGTCTCTTTCGGTCTCCCCCTCATAGTAGTCCTGGGATTGATGGTCTCCCATATCAGATTATGCGGCTCCTCTTTCTCCATCCTACTACTGCGGCTATTGGTCTCCGGGTATTCAATGATGCTCTTCTCCATGGTATCTTTCCGGCTTCCTGGATTCAAACCAGCCTGGTTCTTCTTCCCAAGAAAGGTGATCTCTCGTATTTGAAGAATTGGCGCCCTATATCTTTAATCAACACGGACGCCAAAACCTTCACCCGTATCCTTAATGCTCGCTTGATGGTCCATTTCTCAGACAAGATCTGCATCCAACAAATGGGATTCATGCCCCAACGGTTCATTGCTGAACAGGGTCTCCAAGTCCAATGCATGCAAACGATTGCCACCAAGTCCGGTCTGCCATTCATCGCGCTTCTTCTGGATCAAGAAAAAGCGTATGATCGCATCCACTTCTCTTATCTTGAAGCCATAATGAAAGCCTTCAACATCCCCAGTACACTCATTACCGCCATCCTTAACCTCTTCTCCTCCACTATGATTCAACCCAACGTGAATGGCTTCCCATCCACTCCTTTATCACAATTACGAGGCCTTCGACATGGCGACCCGTTAAGTCCACTGCTATTCAACATCGCATTTGACCCCTTCCTGCGAGCAGTCCACAATGACTCCCGTATCCAAGGTTTTTCCTTCCCTCCAGACCCTTTATCTGGATCTAGTCCCCCTCCTGTCAAGATACTTGCCTACGCGGATGACACTTTAGTCACCCTGAGCCATCCATCTGAATTCCCTGCCCTTGAAGACCTCCTGCAAAGATACATGGCAGCCTCCAATGCTTTGCTCAACTACAACAAAACACAGGTGCTATCCCTTTCAGGCCTCGCTCAACCGCAGTGGAGTTAATTCTTGGCTTCTAAAGGCATCACATCCTGGCATGACAACTCATCCACCTCTGCTCTGAACTACCTTGGTTACGGTCTGTTCTCCAACCAGCAACAACGGTCCTCCTTGGTCGCCTCTCTTATCTCCAGTATCCAAGACTCTTGTCAACTCCATTCCACTCGAAACCTGACTATACGGGGTCGTATCACTGTTCTGAATTCTTTGATCCTCTCCAAACTATGGCACATCCTACGTCTGGTCACTCTTACTAAGTCAGAATTCTCGTCCATACAATCCATCATCTCATCCTTTATCAACCGGAACGCTAAGATTTCTCGCTTTGCTCTTGACAAACTCGCCTTACCGCGATCACAAGGTGGCCTCAAACTCCTGATCCCAGCTCAACAGGCTCACGCCCTGCAATGGCGCTGGCTCCAACCACTCCTTGATCCCAATCAACCATCACTCACTCTGATGCCATCCCTTCCAATCCTTCGGTCCACTATGTCCTTTGTTCTTGGCTCTCCTCGGTTTCCTTCCTACCACTGGCCTCTGCTTTTCCCTCCCTGTCGCCCATCCGGTTTTCCTGATTCTGGTCCCGTCCACAACATACTTTCTGCTGTCGACTCCATCCAAAGAAACTTCTATATATGCTCCGTTGATATCCCCACCATTTTACGTCTCCCCTTCTTCAACACACTCTACACCCCCTCCCATCCTTTGTCACCCACATTTTCTCCCCCTTCCACAGTTCTCCAAAATCACATTACAATTCGTCGCCACCTTTACGGTTCTGACATCTTTGATTACAGCCCTACAACCCTCAACCTCACTCTTAAACAACACACTCGCAACCTCCCTCATTCTATCGCCTCCGCTCGCGCCATTAATATGATACTTTCCCATTCCCTTCTTTTAAACACCTTTACCCTCCATGCTATGATGCCATACTTCCCTCGACCTCTCTTAACTTCATCACAACTTGATCTCACCACCCTACCCACTATTGACCAACTACATCCCTTACTCACATCCCTCATCTCTTCCCAATTCGACTTGGCCTCTCACCAAGTCAAAATTGTCGCTCCTTCCACTAAAGGCTTCAAATCCTTACCTTCCTCTACTCCTGTGGTCTCCCCAGCACCGGTCCTGACACCTACTAGATGGAAAACCTTTTGGTCCCTCCGTATCCCTCTGAATGCTAGAAATACCTGGTTCCGTGTTCTCCATCACAAGATCTCTACCAGAGAACGTATTCAGTCTCGTCTCAAGACCCCTTTCAACGCCACCTGTACCATATGCAACTCATCCACAGAAACAACTGAACACTTTTTATTCGCTTGTCCACTTAAACGTTTCTTCTGGCGCACCGCTATCCTTACTTACATGCTTCCCCGGATCCAACAAGACACCTACTCAAACTTTCAGCAACTCCTTCATTTGGAACATCCTTCATCCAGGCATCAGCACCCTCTGTTCCCATCTCTTTCCGTACATCAAGTGTTTGCCTGCATGTTACAAACAGTCTGGTATTATCACTATCAGCACCACTTCCATCAATCCACATTCTTACCTTCTATCCTCCTTTCCTATCTACGAAACTCACTTACAACCCTACACTCCCAAGAAAACTTTCATCAAATTCTCTAATTTGATACCCCATTATATCCAGTCTTTTCCCCTCTCCCTTTAATTAGGTGACGAAAAGGACTTTAAATAAAGCATTGATTTGCCCTAAAAAAAAACTTTTATTTTTTGTGCCAAACAAATTTGAGAATTGTCCCATCTGTTTTTTAATTCTGTCCCTTACGTTTTCGCAAAGTGTCCCAATCATTTTGGGAAAAAGTGTGACCGACAGCGTTTGGCCCAATTAATAATTTTAGGTTTGTATCTAGTATTTTAATATCTCTGGAAATTCGTTTTGCTTTCAGCTGTATGTCTTTGTTTCCAATCCTAGGGATATATCAAACCTTTTAATTAAGAGTAATAGATCCATAGACATAGAGTTGAAAACTAATATGCTGGAAACCGCTTCATGGCATCTTGCTTTGTTTTGATTGTGGCAAAAAAAGTTCAAAGATGTACAGTGCATTTTACCAAAAGTGGGGAATAGCTTTTCCACGCCCTATCTTGACACTAGGACCTTCATATCAGGACCATTATATGCCCGCTCTGGGGAGTTGATTGGCATATAAACAGATATTATTCCCTACATTAGATGTTAAATAAACTACTCGATGAAAGTGTAAAAGTAACCAATATTATATATAAAATCAAGCCAGTATTTGGGCGCTGTTCTTTGTTAAACTGTCAACTCAACCCGGTTTCACTATTAGTTAAGTTCTGCTCCCCTGTGTTTGCTGCTCACAAAATGAGACCTTGTTTGGGTGCCTATAATGCTTCCTGTAAAAAATCGGTTTTTCGACCCCCAAATTGGAATTTTAGTTACAGTGTGTTTGCTTAGAACTGTTAAGCACAAAGAATAAATAGATTATAATTTGTAGCCTATAAAAAGTGTTTGATATCGCAAAAATAAGAAAAGACTTATTTGTGTAATGAAATAGCCACCCAAACGCAACTTAATTGAAAACCAAAGTTCATCAAATAGCACTCATTCAAATTCATGCTATTTGGATCTATTAATGAAAGCGCTCAAATGTACATCAAAAACCCATTTAAAAATACTAAAGTAAAGATACACGCTTATATCGCACATCGTGTGAATGAATCACTCCTGATCACAGTGTATTCAATCACACCCATGATGGTCGTAATAGGTGATGGTATCTTTATCCAAATGGAATTAAATCAATAACAAGCATATTCAAATATGACAACTATGCCCTGCTGCCATAGTTGCACAATATCCCAGATAAAGGATTCCATGCTTCAATAACAAACATCACACTTTAAACCATCAAGGTTACATTAAATCATGCTATGACGATAGCTCACCCAAGCCCATCAAGGTTACTCAAATCGACCCTTATGGCCAGTGCTCTTGCATTGATTACCACTTTAAATCAAACATCAACAACATTTGCCAGATATCGCAATAGCAGCACCTATTGCTCTCTATCATCACTAATCCTACAAGCTAGATGCAAATGTATAAGTACTCTTCTTTTTTTTTACTCAATTCCAGGATCTTCAGTTCATTTTATACACAAAATAAAATACAGTTGATTTCTATTGTATTTTACCTTTGCTTTATTTTTTTTGTGAAATCCATTAAACCTGATTTCACTGCAATTTGAATAAAATCAGACACAAAAACTAAAGATTTATTGATGAAGACAAGAGTTATCCTATATATACTAAATCCTGAATGCCAAAGTAGCAATTTATCTTGTACAACACATATCACATCTGGTAAAACTCAGCACCTAGATAACTGAGATGCACTTCAATTATCATAACTTGTCTATGTTATTGCACAACACAGACATATATGCCCATCAAGAATACTCTAATCTTTATAGACACTTGTAGCCCTTCTGGCACAACATCCCCCCTATACTTGACTACACCACCAATACGTTCAGAATTAAAAGAGTAAATATTGGATGGGCTTTGAAGAAAAGCTACACCATAGCTTACAACAAGAAGAAGCCGGTGATGAATTTGTAATAATAAGTCGATGATAATAATCAGTTGTCAACTGTATCTAAACCGAAAGCAAAAAACTTCTTTATTACAGGGCATCTACTGTAGGGGGAAAAACTGTCCCGTTCGTTCAAATAATCTTGACTTTTACCCAATATATTGCCGAAACTCAAAAAGAGAATCCCTCCCATACTGCGTTCGACAGAACAACTAACAGGAATTACAGCAACATAAAACCTTATGGCTGGACTATATTTTAACCCCAGTATAACCAGCCAAAGTGGGAAGTGTCAAAAATGTTAGGTGGGTAATTCTAGATGGTATAAAATGGTTGATATCTTTACTTCCAATAAACGTATCGAAGAGGTCTAAAAAACTACCCGCGGTATGCTCAGGATATTTAATATCCCAGGAGCATTCTAAAAGTATAAAAGAGGCTAATTTCTTCATTTTTTTTCTTTATTTCTTTGCTTTCTTATTTTTTTTTCAAAACTTTCATTATGCCTGCTCGTTTAACACAAGATTTGCGCAACATTCTCCAATCTTTGCTCTAACGTGGTCTTTCGTTCTCAAAGATAAGAAATATGTATCCAGGAATCGGTAACTCTACTCTTACAAGACTCAGAAAACTCTATTGCCCTGACCTAGCTATACTTGTTGGCGGAAGACCGAAAAAACTTGGTGCTAAAACTATGTCCCTAGTGTCAAGAGGACTTCGATCAGGTGCTTTAGATAATCCCCGAGCAGCACAAAAAAGTTTAAGATCGATGGGCCATGATATGTCTATTAATTGCATCCGCAAGTCATTGAGACGAAATGGACTTAAATCTCGTAGAAAAGTAAAGACCAATTTTGTTAGCAAGACAAACAAGCGGCTTCGATTGGCGTGGGCTAAAAAGCATAGGCATCTTACTATTGCTTTTTGGCGTTGTAGAGTGTTTTCGGATGAAACAAAAGTAAATATTTGGGGCTCAGATGGTAATTCTTTTTACTAGACAAATGATGGCCGAACCATGCAGTCGTATTAAGTCAAGTCTCAGGTGCATGGAAATGACGGTGGAGTCATGTTCTGGAGTTGCATAACATCGGAGGGGCCTAGTTATGGTACTACCATTATTGAAGACGCAACAAACTCGGGCTTGTATGTTGATATTTTGAAGACATCATTGGTCGACACTCTTGAGCACTTTGGGAAGACACCATCTGATGTGCGAATTTAACAAGAAAAGCAACACCGCATACCTCGGGCATTACTAAGCAATGGTTCACCGACAATGGGTTCAACCTAGACGAAAATATGAATTCTCCACCCCGAAGTCCCGATCTTAATCCCATTGAACATGTATGGCATCTCCTAAAGCTTCGTCTTAATAAGTGTTCCACTAGACCCTTTACAAAAGAAGAACTAGAGCGGCATAGTTACATAGAATGGTACAAAATAACAGAAAAAGAGTGCCAAAAATATATTGACAGTATGCCTGCCCGAATCAACGCAGTCATCAAGAGAAAAAGTGGTTCAACTCACTATTAATGATTTTATAATATAATGTACATTTTTCTATATTTATTTTTTAAATAATAAAATCATTCGATTTTAGTTTTTGAAAAAGGCATAAATATGCATAGATAGCACTACTTTCTCTCATTCAAACGACATATATCTCGACTTTGTATACAAAGAAATGACTAAAAACTAATGCAAAAAGACAATTTTTTAAAGGAACGGGAGAGTTTTTCCCCCTACAGTAGATCCCTGGTCAATGACTACTACGTTGAGATGGTATATAAATAGCAGGCCACTGGGGCCTTATGGATTGTTGGTATAGCTTGTTGAGAGGCCACCTAAGTCGGTATGTTTCATGTAGTGTTGGTGGATCTCGATATCTTGACATTAGGGAGATTGAATGTATTGTAGTTCCTGAGGCACCTGTGCACACAAAATTGGCTGGACTTGTAATCATCGATGTGATGTGATACAATAAACATCATCTATGTTGCTACACTGTAAAAAGTGGCTTGAAGAGAAAGTGAATGTAGCCTAAGATGCATGCTTGTATGCAACAGCCGGTCGAAAAACTCTCTAATGGTGAGGCTATTTACGATAGAAGAATTCATATGTTGTGCGTTGGTGCTTTACGATGTTTAAGCTTGCAATGCAAGAGAGCTGAAGAGGCCAAAAATCAGCGGTCGCCCATCAAGCAGAAGGACAGCTATGGCTGTGCCAAAAGAAGGCTTGAATGCCCAAATTGTAAGGCGCCGTTTGAGAAGGTTCCTTGTGGTGTTCCTGTAACCTTTACTTTCTGTGTAAATGACTCTCACAAAAAAGACAGAGGCAGTACCGTAATAATTCACCAAGAAATAACCGAGAAGAAGCACACACATACACCATTTACAATTTGCTCCATCTTGATAGATACGAAAAGAAGGAGCTTAACAAGATGGTGAAAACAAGTCCTAACGTCACCGCTGCTGCTGCCATTTCTGGCATTAATCCGTCTACTGGTGAAACCACGAAAAGTGTCAGAGAAATCAGCAATCTGACGGCTAACCGTGGACGTACAAAGTATGAGATCCGAAGAACAAAAATCCAACAGAATCTGTATACTATAAAAGAAGATGCTATAGCCCCGTTCTGAGATCTTGAGGAGAAATACAGTAGTTCATCGGTTCCGTACAGCCAGTAACTCAATTGAATTCTACCGTACCGGCCAGGAGGTTCTCTCAGAGTTTTTCAATTGCAAAAAGTGGCTGAAACGGTAGTTACAACCTAGTGTGTCAAGCAAGATATTCTGATGCATGTCATTGATGAAAAAGGAATTGGGACAGCAGAAAAGCTGCACGTTCAACGCGATTGAGGCATTCCACAGTGTGCTCTACAAGCTGATGCCTGAGAGGAGACAGCCTGTTGCCATCTATCTTAGACTGTTATCGCAAGTCGCCGAATATCATGGCATAATGATGTTGGACTTGTATAAGGACAACGTTTGACCTTATTACCGGAACAAGAAGCAGGAGAAAACAATGGCAAAGAAGTATGTGACCCTTCACGAAATCAACGACGGTCATGCGCCAGATAATAACACTGCTCTGTTTGAATCCAAGAAGAGAAAGCAAGAAGTAATAATCATTGGTGATGAAGAGAATGGCAAGCGCAAAAAGGCCAAGAAATTAGAAACTCGCGGTGCTGTTTTGAATGCTGCGATCAAAGAGCATTTGGATGAGAATGTCGAAGTGGAACAGAAATGTCCAAATATTGATGACATTGCAGATGATGATATCAGTTATAAGAGATTTCCCCTTGAATCGCTCACGGATAATGATAGTAAAAATGATCAAGCAAACAACGAATATCATAAAACTGAGGATCTAGAAAGCGGCATTAAGGATATGTTCAAAGGCAGGGATAGTGTAGGTAGTAGTTTTTAGCTGCTGATACTGTGGCATATCAAAGATAATTAGTGCTGGTGTTTCTGTCGAAGATGTTGTTGTCAACTCTGCTGACGACAACTTCGAATTGTCTCTTGCTCTTTTTCTCTTCCTGTTCTTCCTCTTGGCCAATAGTGAAAATCAAGCCTGAGCCTACTGCATTCAAGAAGAGAACTCCAACAGATGCCAATTTCTGGTTGTCTTTGTCGTGCTCAAAGCTGCCATATCTTGCAATTAATGGCAAGCATATTGATCGTATTATACAAAGTGTTCAAAATTTCACAACTGCTATTCATAGGTCTTTTCTCTCCCCTAATGCTCCCTGAGGTTTTTGCAACAGTAGCAATTGAATCTATTGCAAGCAGTTCGACCACGACAGCAGATCGGCCTTTGCTCGAGAACGACTCATCTACCGCTGCGCGGAGAATACGTGTCTTACACAATCACATACAAGTTTCTGTGGGTTTTAATCTAACGCGTTCAATTTTTGTCACGTTAATATAAATATCATATTGCTTAATTGTAATGTAGTAGATACGAAAGTTTGAATGATATCATCTAATTAGCTACGGATAAAATACATTATTGTTTTTGAACGAAATCGGGGAGTCTCTAAGATTGTTATCTTAGAATCAACGGAATAAAAGAAGCTGGTAGTATAAATCGCCTTTACTGTGGCCGCTTACCGGCTATGCAATTTAAAAGGTTGCAAAAGCAGCCATTTTTCATAGAGATATGTCAGTTCTATGTTTGAGCGCCCTTTTTTGACCTCCACCCTCAGTAGAAAATTCCACATCTTTGCATCTTACTAGTGGTAGGAAAGATAAACTACCCTAAACACTATACGATAGATGCGTCTCATTCCTGGCTATTTGTATTACTTATTTTGTTAGATATGTTTACTTGTCAACTACGGAGATAATGAACAAAAAGCCAAATTTTTTGAGCCTCATTGTGTTAGATTCTGTCTCATTTCAGAATCAATTTAAATGCCCGAATAAAAGGCTCTAGCTGGGTGCCCTTGACTGTAATGCTCAATTCCTCCGTTACCCCAGTATGAAAGATGAAAACAAACAATATGTGTTAAATTGGGGCATCAAGAGGTATCCATTTATCCCAATAGTTAGTTACAAACGCTATATCTTTTAGAAACTAGAGCGGTTTGAGTATTAACTCACAAATTTTTGTGGTTTTAAAATTACTTATAAGGCTTTCTACTGGTGTAGGATAAACAAGGTATATATAAGTTAAAATGTACTCCGGATAAGAGAAAGGCCGTGGGAGTATGGGGCATAGGTAAGGATAAGATGTACAGGTGTAGGTAGACTTAGGGAGTATACGGAGTATAGATAGTGGGGTATATGGAATGTAGAGTAATGAGTGTGAAACTTTAGCTTTTATTCATGCACATCCTGTTTTTGATCTGGCAAGTCCAATTTTTTTTAGCAAATGATTACCTTCTTTTGTAGCATGTATATACCGTGCTCGAAATATTTTTTAGAAGGCACTTTGCTACGCCCGAATCCGAGAAGGGTACCTTCATTTGTTGTTGCTACCAGCTATCAATATTCGCGAGATATACCGTACAACCCCACCAATTGTTTTATAACACCTTGTATAAAAATATACACTGTCGAAGCTAGTCGAGTAGACCCTACCTTGCAGTTTATATCGCACGGTTTGCGAGGACCATGAATGTATCTTGACATATAGATATTATTTCCGGCTCTTCTGCCAGGGACAAAATTTGCACCATCTTGTACGAACATGAACTTAGGAAACTGATTAGCTTGAGGTAATGATTTGTATGATGTGGAGAATCCATCACATCCAGGGGCGTTACACCTTCCTTTTTGGTGTTCCTCAAACACCTTCTGTCTGAACAAATCATTAAATTTCGTATTCAGTACCGCTTCATTGAAAGACCCACAACAATCTCTCAATTTGTTAATGATGTTGGTCAGAAGCATGTAGATAAATTGGAAAAAATCATTTCTCGCATACGCATACACTTTTTCAATAGAGGAAAACATTTTTCTTCGTACTGCAACGAAGGAAATTTGTAAATCTTGCTGGCAAGGTTACTCGACAGATACTCTAATACCATGTTCACCTAATCAACAGTATCATTCTGACGATCTTTTGGGAATGACTTAATCAGCTGACGAACGCCAGGACAACGTCTTATTCTGTCATGTTCCAAACAAAATGCCTCACAGTAGAAGTAGCTGCACAAATACGGGAAGGTGATCACTGAGGATGTGATTCAAAAGCATTCATGAGAAGACAATCATAAGGGTTGTTTTCATCAGCCAAAGATATATCCACAAATGAAAGAACGGCAATAAACAGAAGCTCAAAAAACACATCGATGGAGCAGGGGTTACTTTGGTAGGTAGGAACAGATAAAGATGGGTGGCTATCTAGATCGTTATTTTCATAATCTTTCACGAGCTACGAATACTTCTGAAGGGGAGACGTTCTTTTTTGTGGGAACATGAAGCCAGCAGGCGGATATCCTGATAATCGGATGTTTCTGTTCGTAAAATGTTGCCTATGAATGTTGTTTGTTTTGATGTTGTCATGGTAAAAAAAAAGAAATGTGCTTGCAATGTTCTCTGCTTTCAAGTAACAAGTTAACCTTTAAACTTTGTAATCATTAGTTGTAACAAAACAAATGCTAAAACCACCTGCAAAGACAAAATAGTACATGGTATCTTCCTTTGAGGCTATAAAATCAGCTTCCAATGGAGGAATAGGTTTCGACATATACACCACAGTACAGCATGTCACCAATAGCTAGTATATAGCTACACTGGCTGAGCGGTTTCCAGATAAAAAACTTTCATGATAAGGTAGCATTAGTAAGATCTGTAATGAAATAAAAGAACAATGAAGACACAATTTAAATCCGTTTTATTCAAAAGATAAGGTGCAATTATTCGACATTGCAGTGAAATCGGGCTCAGTTGATATCACCAAAGAATAAAGTAATAGTAAAATACAATAGAAATCAACTGTATTTTATTTGTATATAAAATGAACCGTAGATCCTGGAATCGAGTAAAAAAAGAAGAGTATTTATACATTTGCAACTAGCTTGTAGGATTAGTGATGGTAGAGAGCAATAGGTGTTGCTATTGCGATATCTGGCTAATGTTGTTGATGTTTGATTTAAAATGGTAATCAATGCAAGAGCACAGGCCATAAGGGTCGATTTGAGTAACCTTGATGTGCTTGGGTGAGCTATCGTCATAGCATGGTTTAATGTAACCTTGATGGTTAAAAGTGTAATGTTTGTTGTTGAAGTATGGAACCCTTTATCTGTGATATTGTGCAACTATGGCAGCAGGGCATAGTTGTCATATTTGTGTTGTGCCAGAAGAGCTACAACTGTCTATAAAGATTAAGGTATTCTTGATGGGTAGATATGTGTATGTTGTGCAACAACATGGACAAGCTATGATAACTGAAGTGCATCTCAGCTATCTAAATGCTGAGTTTCACCAAATGTGATAAGCGTTGTACAAGATAAATTGCTACTTTGGCATTCAGAACTTAGTATAAATAGAATAACTCTTGTCTTCATCAATAAATCTTTAGTTTTTTGTGTCTGATCTTATTCAAATAAGTCTTTTCTTGTTTTTATAATATCGAACATTTTTTATAAGCTACAAATAATAATTCTTTTATTCTTTGTGCTTAACAATTTGAATATGCTTGCTATTGATTTGATTTTGTTTGTATAAAGATAATACCTCTTATTACGACCATCATGGGTGTGATTGAATATACTGTGATCAGGAGTGATTCATTCACAAGATGTGCGATATAAGCGTGCGTCTTTATTTTCGTATGTTTGAATGGTTGTTGACGTACATTGAGCGCTTTCACTAATAGATCCAAATAGTATTGTTGTGCCAGAAGAGCTACAACTGTCTACAAAGATTAAGGTATTCTTGATGGGTGGATATGTCTGTGTTGTGCAATAACATGGACAAGCTATGATAATTGAAGTGCATCTCAGCTATCTAAATGCTGAGTTTCACCAAATGTGATAAGCGTTGTACAAGATAAATTGCTACTTTGTCATTCAGAACTTAGTATAAATACTGTAAGGGGAAAAACTGTCCCATTCGTTCAAATAATCTTGACTTTTACCCAGCATATTGCCAAAACTCAGAAAACAAATCTACCCCATACTGCGTTCGATAGAACAGCTTATAGGGATTACAGCAACATAAAAACCTTATGGCTGGACTATATTTTAATCCCAGTATAACCAGCTAAAGTGAGACGTGGCAAAAATGTTAGTTGGATAATTCTAGATGATATAAAATGGTTGAAATCTTTACTTCCAATAAACGTATCGAAGAGATCTAAAAAACTACCCGCGGTATGCTCAGGATATTTAATACCCGAGGAGCATTCTAAAAGTATAAAAGAAGCTAATTTCTTCATATTTTTTTCTTTATTTCTTTGCTTTCTTATTTTTTTCAAAACTTTCATTATGCCTGCTCGTTTAACACAAGATTTACGCAACATTCTCCAATCTTTGCTCTAACGTGGTCGTTCGTTCTCAAAGATAAAAAAATTTGTATCCAGGAGTGGGTAACTCTACTCTTACAAGGCTCAGAAAACCATATTGCCCTGATCCAGCTAGACCTCTTGGCGGAAGACCGAAAAAAACTTGGTGCTAAAACTATGTCCCTAGTGTCAAGAGGACTTCGATCAGGTGCTTTAGATAATCCCCGAGCAGCACAAGAAAGTTTAAGATCAATGGGCCATGATATGTCAATTAATGGCATCCGCAAGTCATTGAGACGAAATGGACTTAAATCTCGTAGAAAAGTAAAGACAAAATTTGTTAGCAAGACAAACAAGCAGCTTCGATTGGCGTGGGCTAAAAAGCATAGGCATCTTACTATTGCTGATTGGCGTCGTTGGATGTTTTCGGATGAAACAAGAATAAACCTTTGGGGTTCAGATGGTAATTCTTTTTACTGGACGAATGGTGACCGAACCATGCAGCCTCATCAAGTCAAGCCTCAAGTGCAGGGAAATGACGGTGGAGTCATGTTCTGGAGTAGTATAACAGCGGATGGGCCTGGTTATAGTACTACCATTATTGATGGCTCAGTAAACTCGGACTTGTATGTCGATATTTTGAAGACATCATTGGTCGACACTCTTGAGCACTTTGGGAAGACACCATCTGATGTGCGAATTTAACAAGAAAAGCAACACCGCATACCTCGGGCATTACTAAGCAATGGTTCACCGACAATGGGTTCAACCTAGACGAAAATATGAATTCTCCACCCCGAAGTCCCGATCTTAATCCCATTGAACATGTATGGCATCTCCTAAAGCTTCGTCTTAATAAGTGTTCCACTAGACCCTTTACAAAAGAAGAACTAGAGCGGCATAGTTACATAGAATGGTACAAAATAACAGAAAAAAAGTGCCAAAAATATATTGACAGTATGCCTGCCCGAATCAACGCAGTCATCAAGAGCAAAAGTGGTTCAACTCACTATTAATGATTTTATAATATAATGTACATTTTTCTATATTTATTTTTTAAATAATAAAATCATTCGATTTTAGTTTTTGAAAAAGGCATAAATATGCATAGATAGCACTACTTTCTCTCATTCAAACGATATATATTTCGACCTTGTATACAAAGAAATGACCAGAAACTTGCGCAAAAAGACAAAAATTTTAAACGAACAGGACAGTTTTTCCCCCTACAGTAGAAGAAGCAGAGGGGAGTAGCTCTTGAAGTGACAACAAAGAGACTACATCCTGCCAGAAAAATGACTTGACATGGCAACCCACCACGAAATGGTAAAGGTCCTCTGTAGCAAAACCGCAAAGAGCAAAAGCAGGAGACAGAACTTTGGTAGGCATAATCTTATGGCACCACGAACGGTGCGGAACACGGTCATGTAGCAATCGCCACCAAGGTGTGAAAGCCTTTGCAGGCATTTCCAGGGACCAGAAAGTACGCCACAAAGCAGGAGACAGCAACAAATGAGTAGGCAACTTCAAGGGAGGACCCATACGAGAGGTAATGGTACCCTTTGCACGGTGCCAATACCTTCGCAAAGCACCAAGAGAGAGACGAGCAACCGGAGCAGCAGAACGAGACGAGTTGGAGACAGTCCAATGAGTACAATCTGGCATCCAAGAGGTAGCTCCATCAGAACGGGGCATAGTAAAATAGTCTGCTTGAGACAAGACTATCTTACTATCCATGACAGGCGGGAATACCAGAGAGACAGGACCACGATCACGGTTCAAGGCTAGAAAAACAGGGCGCAAAACACGAGATGACCAAGCAAGATGAGAGGTGACACCATCAACTATACCTAGATCAGGTTGCCAGAAAGAGACATCCGACACCAAGAAACGAGGATCAAGAGATGATGGATTACGAGGAGGACGAACAGAAGGCACAGTACTGAGTACAGAACACAAGGGAAGATCAAGAAACCACCTAGCAGACCAACCAGAGGAAGGAACTAACTTTGGCAATCTCAACAGAAGCTTTCCGAGATGTTTTAGAACAGGCACAGAAGACACACGAGACTGGTAAAGACCAGGAAAACAAAACCACGGCAAGATGGACTTATGACCAGTGTAAACTTGAAAGGCATACACCAACCAAGAGGAGACAAAATCATTAGGAGAGGGTGGACGCAACAAACGTTGCAAATAGACAAGATGCAAAGCTAAGCTTTGATCTGCTATATCCACGAGACCAACACCACCAAATTTGCGAGGAAGACACAAAGTAGACCAGGCAACACCAGGGCGAAAAGACACCAGATACTCACGAACCACCTTTGTGAGTGACTTCAACCACGACGCAGTTACACCACCACCAGGAACAACACGCAACAAATGATATACCTTTGACAACAGTAACGAGTTAGCCACTAGTCCTGCTCCCCTAATGGAGAGATTCCTTTGTTTCAACAAGTTACTGTGTCGCTGGACCTTCACCAAGACACCATCAAGATAGTCTTGAAGTTGACTTTCAGTATGATACAAGGGATAACCCAAGTAACGTACTGCACCACGAGAGTGAGCGTCATGCCACTGGAGACCAGTAGAATCAGCCAAAGCAACCCAAGCAGA
The DNA here is from genome assembly GCF_035048745.1 of Mucor velutinosus. Taxonomy (NCBI): domain Eukaryota; kingdom Fungi; phylum Mucoromycota; class Mucoromycetes; order Mucorales; family Mucoraceae; genus Mucor; species Mucor velutinosus. The sequence continues at coordinate 311,055 of NW_027041905.1, read as the reverse complement.
GTGGGACACACCAGACAACGACACCAACACTGTCTTGCTGATATTGACTTTCGCATTAGATGCTCGGCCATACAGATCAAGAACAGACAACAACACAGACCACTCTTCTGGCGAAGACAAAAACACCTCAAGATCATCCGCATAGCTCAGAATCTTGACAGGAGGAGGAGCAACAGAGCCACTAACAAAGTCCAAAGTCCAATTCCGGGCACCAGTACCATGATCCACACGAACTTCAACCGGTGAGGGCTTCCATTTACGTGGGATCCTAGTTGTTGAGATACCGTCGTTCAATTTTTTTTTTTTTGTATTAAAGCGTATCTTTATTAGCTTTATATTTATAATCTATACAGAATTTACAGGCAAGGCCAAGGATATCGTCGTTCAAAGTTGGCAAAAACAAAAACCTTTTGAAAAGTTGAAAATGTTGCCTTGTATAAACCCGCCCTGGCAAAAACAAAAACTTTTTCCTGCAAAAAAAACACCGCAGTCTTTACAACCTATTCGTCACATCAAAATATAATAGCCAGAAAGCACCTATACCAATTTGTTTACAAATATAAAAATATATTTTACATCAAATAAAAAAATTTAATTTTTCTAACAAAATATATTATATGTTAAAAAAATTGGAAAAGTGTATATATTATAATATATTTTATAATATATTATGTTAATATATGTAACGTAATAATTATTTTATATATTATTTTGTAAATATATTTAAATTATTTATTTTACTTACTATTCACAGCTAAAATTTATTATTTTAAATATTGTAATTTAATAAACACATAATTTTAAAATAATACAAAAAATATAAAAAAATACCAACTATTAAACGCAAAATTTATTTTTTTTAAATAAAAAAAAAATTTTTGTTTGTAATATATATAATTAATTTGTTTAGCGATTACGTATTATCTAAATTTTTTTCATAGCTGGCCTGCTAACGAATAGGTTTTTTTGGTGTGAAGGCTCTTTCGCTTATACATCACTTTTCAAAAAGTTTTTGTTTTTGCCAACTTTGAACGACGATATCTCAACAACTAGGATACATCCATCTTGCATCCAAGTATATTTAGATACATCCATTTCAGCTCTACAACATATCTTGATTTCAGATCGATTCAGCAATTTTTCGACGAATTCAACATTTTCACTATTTTTTTTTACAAAGGTCAACAAAAGTTACACTCCAGTTACAAGTTACACTCTATGTCAGTCAATTCTGAAATGACTTGGGCTGAACGTGCATCTCGTGGTTCTACTATGAGGTTCTATCAGCCATCCAAGAGGCGTTCGGTGGAGGCCGCCGCTTCTTCTTACCCTTTGGTGGGTTCTGTGATGTTTGAGGATGATGATTTGAAGAGTCAAATCTTAGCTAGTAAGGCAATGGCGATTGTGCAGCAGGCACTTACTTCTGGTTCAGTTCTCTTTTCTTTCCGTAAGGGTTTGTTTGGTGATCGTGTGGATGCGTACAAGGTAATTCAAACCCAGGTGTCTTCTCTGGTGGAATTTCGTCCTTTAAGTGTCTACGATGAAAAGAACGATGGTTCTTTGCTTATTGAAGCCAAGTTCGAGGAGGTGGATGATGCGAACAAGGCTATGACAACTGGTGTTAACGTGAATGGCATGGTGTACAAGGCTGTTCACGCCAAGGAATGCAAGGAGTTTGGTGATTTGAAGTTTGTCCAGTTTACTTTGATGCGCATCGTCAAAGAACCCACTTTTTTGCATGATTTGATCAAGTCTTTGTCGTTTTATGGTCGTGTCCTGCAGGTGAAGAAGTTCACTCGTGGTGGTTTCTTTGAGGGCAAGTTTTCGGTGATGGTGGATACCTCGGTGGGATATCAGGTAGAGGGTGGTGAGTGGCAGGAGGCTCAACCTCTAGATAGAATGCTCTATCTCAGCGAGTTTGATTTCTTTGTCGCAGCGACATATAAGGGTGCTCCTCCTGTTTGTCATTTCTGTCGTCATAGTGGTCATGTCCGCGCTAAATGTCCTGAGTTGCTCCAGCGTAGATGTTATGGATGTGGAAAGCATGGTCACATGTTGCGTTTTTGTCCTAATAAGGAGGATCAATCTGGTGCCAAGAAGCAAAAGGTGGATCATCAACTGAAGGATTCGGAGGAGGTCACTGAGGCACGTCGACAGACGGTGCATTTGATGGATTTCGTTGCTAAGGCAAAGCTAGGAGCAGGTAGGGAAGTGGAAGAGAAAGTCGAAGAAGAAGAACTCGAGTCTGTAGTAGACGAAGAGGAAGAATCTCTTCAGGGTGTTGTTGATGGTGTTGACGCGTCTGAAAATGACAAGTCCACTAAAAGTGATAATTTGGAGGTGCAAATGGAGGATCTTCAAGGTGAAGATCATCAGGATAAGTTACACGGAGATGATGCTATGGAAGAAGATGATGAGATCGTGCTTGCTGGTAGTGGTGTCAAGAAGCTTCCTGATGTGCGTGGCTCTGCATTCTCGAAATACGCTTCTAATGAGGTGGCTCTTACTATGAATGTTGACTCTCCAGAGGAGATGATGGGTTTGTCTAAGCTCAAGGAGGCCTCTCAGAGGAAGCGAATGGAATTGAATGCCAATTTGAAGGCTGTGAATGGTGCTGGTGTTGCTTCTGGTACTGGTGTTGGTGTTCTTGGTAACAAGTCTGCTGGTGCTGTTGGTGTCAAGAATAGCAAGAACAATGGCAAATTGCCTCTCAAGACTAAGCAAGACGCCCGTAGGGCTCAATGAGTACAAAATTAGGCATCAAGATTGGCTCCTTGAACACGCGTAGCTTGTTCATGCAGTCTAATCCTACAAATTTCAAAGAGTTTTCATCTTATCTTCGCTCCTCCTCTCTCCATCTGGATATCCTTTGCTTGCAAGAGGTATCTCATTTCCGCTCTCAATCTACTCTCACTGAATCTCAAGTCCGTTCCTTTTCTTTTGCTTTTCCTAATTGTTCTCTCGTTGTGTCCAAGCACTGTGCTATTATATGTCTCAATTCTCGCTATTCTTTGGTGGATACGGAGGTATTGTTGGATGAACGTTGTCTTGTTGCATCTGTCGTAGATGCCTCAAGCAATGTTTTGTGCAAAGTGGCCAACATCTATGGTCCAGCGCAGTCTTTTGACCGTCCTTCATTTATCTCTGATTTTCTCTCTCTTTCTCTTTGGTCTGATGTGTTCAACACACCTTGGATGGTTATGGGTGATTTCAACATTCACTTGCACTCTTTGCCTACTTCTCGTCAAGCCGATGTCGCTCCTTTTGTTCACTGGTTGCGTACTCACTTTGTCAATTGTCATCCGGATGGTTTAGCTACGTTTCCAAAGAGCAATACTTGTATTGATTACATCTTTGGTCACTCTTCTCTTGCTCCTCGTTTGACTAATAGTCAGTTACTATATATGCCCAGTAGGTGGACGGATCACTCTCTTTTGACTGTTGAAATGTTGCCTGCGACAGCTAGTATTGGTCCTGGTAGTTGGCGGTTTAATCCAACTCTGCTTGATGATAAGGAATTTGTTGCGTTGTTGAATGCCACGGTGTCATTGTTCTTCTCTGGTGCTGTTGGTGGTGGGTCTAAGGGTGTCAATACTAGTCAAGGTGGTAGTGGTGACCCTGAAAGCACGGTGGCTAGATGGGAATCCTTCAAGTTGTTACTAAAGTGCTGTGCACAAAAGTACACTAGAAGCATGAAAGCACGATTCAAGAACAAAGTTTTTACGCTTCAACTGGAACGTATTAGGGCTCTGTCAACGTCTGTATCAGGTGTTGAGACTAGGAATGCTATTGATCAAACTGACAGAGTGTCTACTGCTACAGGTGATGCTGAGCAGCAGGTCAGGCAACTAGAAGTTTTGATTGAGAATCAGATACAGAAAGAGACTAGTCAGAATATGCTTCGCTCTGCCACTCGTTGGTTAGAACAGGGAGAACGTAGCAACAAGTATTTCTATCGTTCGATCAAGGTGCGAGAGTCTCAACAGACAATTCAATCCTTAAAGTGCTCTACTACTGGAGATATCTTGGTGGAAGCAGCAGCTATCAACAGGGAGGCACAAGGTTTTTACCAAAGGCTATATACCCCTGATGCTGTCGATGCTGAAGCTATCGATACTCTCCTGGGGAATGTTCCAACTGATGTACGTCTATCATCTTTGGATGGTGATATGCTAATGGAACTTCCAACTCGCGAGGTTTTGTTGTCTCTGCTCACTCATGCTCCCAAGTCTAAAAGTCCTGGTCTTGACGGTTTGCCTTTTGAATTATATCAATATCTTGCTGGTGTTTCAACTGATTTTCTTGACTTGCTTGTGGATGTGTTGGGTGCAGCTTTTTCTGGTGTGTTTCCTCCTTCGTGGCAGCAAACTCGTATGGTCTTATTGTTCAAGAAGGGTGACCCTCAGTTGTTGGTTAACTGGAGACCTTTGTCCTTAATTAACAGTGATGCCAAGTTATTTACAAAGCTCATTGCTAATCGTATGAACAAAGTGTTGCCAAAGTTAATCAACCCTTATCAAACTGGTTTTCTCCCTCATCGTCTGATCTCTGACAATGGCTGGTTAAATCAGTTGTTGATGTCTCACTTGCGTGTTGTTGCTCCTGATTTACCTCAAGTGGCTGTTTTGTTGGATCAAGAGAAGGCGTATGATCGGGTTCATCCCGAGTATCTTTGTCGTGTGTTGCTCCGGTTTGGTTTCCCTGGTGAGTTGGTGTCTTGTCTGTCTTCTTTGTTCTTTGGAACCAAGATTTCAGTGTCTATCAATGGTTGGCTTGGTGCTCCTGTACCTCAGTTGCGAGGTCTTCGTCAAGGTGATCCTCTCTCTCCATTGCTATTCAATCTGGCATTTGAGCCTTTGCTTCGTTCTCTTCTTGCTTGTCCTGGTCTCTCTGGTGTTACTCTGTCTCCTGTTGATATCCCACGTAAATGGAAGCCTTCACCGGTTGAAGTTCGTGTGGATCATGGTACTGGTGCCCGGAATTGGACTTTGGACTTTGTTAGTGGCTCTGTTGCTCCTCCTCCTGTCAAGATTCTGAGCTATGCGGATGATCTTGAGGTGTTTTTGTCTTCGCCAGAAGAGTGGTCTGTGTTGTTGTCTGTTCTTGATCTGTATGGCCGAGCATCTAATGCGAAAGTCAATATCAGCAAGACAGTGTTGGTGTCGTTGTCTGGTGTGTCTCACTCTGCTTGGGTTGCTTTGGCTGATTCTACTGGTCTCCAGTGGCATGACGCTCACTCTCGTGGTGCAGTACGTTACTTGGGTTATCCCTTGTATCATACTGAAAGTCAACTTCAAGACTATCTTGATGGTGTCTTGGTGAAGGTCCAGCGACACAGTAACTTGTTGAAACAAAGGAATCTCTCCATTAGGGGAGCAGGACTAGTGGCTAACTCGTTACTGTTGTCAAAGGTATATCATTTGTTGCGTGTTGTTCCTGGTGGTGGTGTAACTGCGTCGTGGTTGAAGTTGCTCACAAAGGTGGTTCGTGAGTATCTGGTGTCTTTTCGCCCCGGTGTTGCCTGGTCTACTTTGTGTCTTCCTCGCAAATTTGGTGGTGTTGGTCTCGTGGATATAGCAGATCAAAGCTTAGCTTTGCATCTTGTCTATTTGCAACGTTTGTTGCGTCCACCCTCTCCCAGTGATTTTGTCTCCTCTTGGTTGGTGTATGCTTTTCAAGTTTACACTGGTCATAAGTCCATCTTGCCGTGGTTTTGTTTTCCTGGTCTTTACCAGTCTCGTGTGTCTTCTGTGCCTGCTCTAACACATCTCGGAAAGCTTCTGTTGAGATTGCCAAAGTTAGTTCCTTCCTCTGGTTGGTCTGCTAGGTGGTTTCTTGATCTTCCCTTGTGTTCTGTACTCAGTACTGTGCCTTCTGTTCGTCCTCCTCGTGATCCATCATCTCTTGATCCTCGTTTCTTAGTGTCGGATGTCTCTTTCTGGCAACCTGATCTAGGTATAGTTGATGGTGTCACTTCCCATCTTGCTTGGTCATCTCGTGTTTTGCGCCCTGTTTTTCTTGCCTTGAACCGTGATCGTGGTCCTGTCTCTCTGGTATTCCCGCCTGTCATGGATAGTAAGATAGTCTTGTCTCAAGCAGACTATTTTACTATGCCCCGTTCTGATGGTGCTACCTCTTGGATGCCAGATTGTACTCATTGGACTGTCTCCAACTCGTCTCGTTCTGCTGCTCCGGTTGCTCGTCTCTCTCTTGGTGCTTTGCGAAGGTATTGGCACCCTGCAAAGGGTACCATTACCTCTCGTATGGGTCCTCCCTTGAAGTTGCCTGCCCATTTGTTGATATCTCCTGCTTTGTGGCGTCTTTTCTGGTCCCTGGAAATGCCTGCAAAGGCTTTCACACCTTGGTGGCGATTGCTACATGACCGTGTCCCGCACCGTTCGTGGTGCCATAGGATTATGCCTACAAAAGTTCTGTCTCCTGCTTGTGCTCTTTGTGGTTTTGCTACAGAGGACCTTTACCATTTCGTGGTGGGTTGCCATATCAAGTCATTTTTCTGGCAGGATGTAGTCTCTTTGTTGTCACTTCAAGAGCTACTCCCCTCTGCTTCTTCTATTTGGTTGGCGCTGACTACCTTTTGTAGTGGTTCAGATTTGTTGGTGATCGATGAGGATGTTCTGATTGCTCTTGGTGCTGCTTACAGTACACTTTGGAAGTATCATTGGCGATGCGTCATAGACGAGGAGCCTTGGATAGCTTCTGCTGCTATCAACATGGTCCGTCAAGACCATGGTACACTCTTTTCTTCTCTTTCTTTGGCAAGTGTTCAAGCTGGCACCTTGGCCTTGCCTATAATTACTGTATAGACTATAAATTTCAAAGCTAATAAAGATACACTTTAATACAAAAAAAAAAAAAAAAAAAAAAAAAAAGGTTTTTTTGGTGTACAGCAAAGTTTGAAACTTCAACAGGCGAGGTTTTATCCTTCAAGGCTGTTAAAGGCTCCGCGTATGGGGGTTCCTCTCTTGGATGCCAGATTGTACTCATTGGACTGTCTCCAACTCGTCTCGTTCTGCTGCTCCGGTTGCTCGTCTCTCTCTTGGTGCTTTGCGAAGGTATTGGCACCGTGCAAAGGGTACCATTACCTCTCGTATGGGTCCTCCCTTGAAGTTGCCTACTCATTTGTTGCTGTCTCCTGCTTTGTGGCGTACTTTCTGGTCCCTGGAAATGCCTGCAAAGGCTTTCACACCTTGGTGGCGATTGCTACATGACCGTGTTCCGCACCGTTCGTGGTGCCATAAGATTATGCCTACCAAAGTTCTGTCTCCTGCTTTTGCTCTTTGCGGTTTTGCTACAGAGGACCTTTACCATTTCGTGGTGGGTTGCCATGTCAAGTCATTTTTCTGGCAGGATGTAGTCTCTTTGTTGTCACTTCAAGAGCTACTCCCCTCTGCTTCTTCTATTTGGTTGGCGCTGACTACCTTTTGTAATGCTTCAGATTTGTTGGTGATCGATGAGGATGTTCTGATTGCTCTTGGTGCTGCTTACAGTACACTTTGGAAGTATCATTGGCGATGCGTCATAGACGAGGAGCCTTGGATAGCTTCTGCTGCTATCAACATGGTCCGTCAAGACCATGGTACACTCTTTTCTTCTCTTTCTTTGGCAAGTGTTCAAGCTGGCACCTTGGCCCTGCCTGTAAACTCTGTATAAATTATAAACCTTAATGCTAATAAAGATACACTTTAATACAAAAAAAAAACTATGGGGGCTCCTTCGCTTATACATCACTTTTCAAAAAGTTTTTGTTTTCGCCAACTTTGAACGACGATATCTCAACAACTAGGAAACATCCATCTTGCATCCAAGTATATTGAGATACATTTATTCCAGCTCTACAACATATCTTGATTTCAGATCGATTCAGCATTTTTTCGACGAATTCAACATTTTCACTATTTTTTACAAAAGTTACACTCCAGTTACAAGTTACACTCTATGTCAGTCAATTCTGAAATGACTTGGGCTGAACGTGCATCTCGTGGTTCTACCATGAGATTCTATCAGCCGTCCAAGAGGCGCTCGATGGAGGCCGCGACTTCTTCTTACCCTTTGGTGGGTTCTGTGATGTTCGAGGATGATGATTTGAAGAGTCAAATCTTGCTAGTAAGGCAATGGCGATTGTGCAGCAGGCACTTACTTCTGGTTCAGTTCTCTTTTCTTTCCGTAAGGGTTTGTTTGGTGATCGTGTGGATGCGTATAAGGTAATTCAAACCCAGGTGTCTTCTCTGGTGGAATTTCGTCCTTTAAGTGTCTACGATGAAAAGAACGATGGTTCTTTGCTTATTGAAGCCAAGTTCGAGGAGGTGGATGATGCGAACAAGGCTATGACAACTGGTGTTAACGTGAATGGCATGGTGTACAAGGCTGTTCACGCCAAGGAATGCAAGGAGTTTGGTGATTTGAAGTTTGTCCAGTTTACTTTGATACGCATCGTCAAAGAACCCACCTTTTTGCATGATTTGATCAAGTCTTTGTCGTTTTATGGTCGTGTCCTGCAGGTGAAGAAGTTCACTCGTGGTGGTTTCTTTGAGGGCAAGTTTTCGGTGATGGTGGATACCTCGGTGGGATATCAGGTAGAGGGTGGTGAGTGGCAGGAGGCTCAACCTCTAGATAGAATGCTCTATCTCAGCGAGTTTGATTGCTTTGTCGCAGCGACATATAAGGGTGCTCCACCTGTTTGTCATTTCTGTCGTCATAGTGGTCATGTCCGCGCTAAATGTCCTGAGTTGCTCCAGCGTAGATGTTATGGATGTGGAAAGCATGGTCACATGTTGCGTTTTTGTCCTAATAAGGAGGATCAATCTGGTGCCAAGAAGCAAAAGGTGGATCATCAACTGAAGGATTCGGAGGAGGTCACTGAGGCACGTCGACAGACGGTGCATTTGATGGATTTCGTTGCTAAGGCAAAGCTAGGAGCAGGTAGGGAAGTGGAAGAGAAAGTGGAAGAAGAAGAACTCGAGTCTGTAATAGACGAAGAGGAAGAATCTCTTCAGGGTGTTGTTGATGGTGTTGACGCGTCTGAAAATGACAAGTCCACTAAAAGTGATAATTTGGAGGTGCAAATGGAGGGTCTTCAAGGTGAAGATCATCAGGATAAGTTACACGGAGATGATGCTATGGAAGAAGATGATGAGATCGTGCTTGCTGGTAGTGGGGTCAAGAAGCTTCCTGATGTGCGTGGCTCTGCATTCTCGAAATACGCTTCTAATGAGGTGGCTCTTACTATGAATGTTGACTCACCAGAGGAGATGATGGGTTTGTCTAAGCTAAAGGAGGCCTCTCAAAGAAAGCGAATGGAATTGAATGCCAATTTGAAGGCTGTGAATGGTGCTGGTGTTGGTGCTCCTGGTAACAAGTCTGCTGGTGCTGTTGGTGTCAAGAATAGCAAGAACAATGGCAAATTGCCTCTCAAGACTAAGCAAGACGCCCGTAGGGTTCAATGAGTACAAAATTAGGCATCAAGATTGGCTCCTTGAACACGCGTAGCTTGTTCATGCAGTCTAATCCTACAAATTTCAAAGAGTTTACATCTTATCTTCGCTCCTCCTCTCTCCATCTGGATATCCTTTGCTTGCAAGAGGTATCTCATTTCCGCTCTCAATCTACTCTCACCGAATCTCAAGTCCGTTCCTTTTCTTTTGCTTTTCCTAATTGTTCTCTCGTTGTTTCAAAGCATTGTGCTATTATATGTTTCAATTCTCGCTATTCTTTAGTGGATACGGAGGTATTGTTGGATGAACGTTGTCTTGTTGCATCTGTCGTAGATGCCTCAAGCAATGTTTTGTGAAAAGTGGCCAACATCTATGATCCAGCGCAGTCTTTTGACCGTCCTTTGTTTCTTTCTCTTTCGCACTATGGTCTAGCTGATGTTCCCATTGGAACATGGATGTGCTCGTTTAGAAACATCGGCAATCTTAAAGATCTATTATAAGTCGATCGATGTTCTCATGCCAACATCCGAAATGTTCCCGTATGAGCATATCGATTTTCAGAAATTTGAAAAAACGAATGCTTCCTACCGAAGTCGAACCTACAATGTACCGTTTTCTGAATTATCATTCTTCTATTAAACGACCCGAGTAACTTATTCATGTCATGATGGAAATATGATTTGATAATTTATGGTGTGTTTAGCTATTATTGAAAAACAGTTATAGTCGTGATAATGCATTAGATAACAGTTTGTAGTCATTGCTTTAAGTTGAGTAGCATCGATAACTAGGGTACGTTTGAATTGAAAAGAGTACCAATACAAAAAGAAGAAGCAACCACTCTCGTACCAAAATGCAAAAAGAAACAGGAATAAAATGATAAATCAGCGTAAATATTAAGTGATGTCGTTCAGTTTTGTTGATTTAGAAGTGTGCATACTTTATTTACCGTATAAAATATATGCGTCAGATACTCTGTAATGTATAGTGTCAAGTAGAATATGAAAAGAACAAGAAAAGAGAAGGAGTCCATCAGAACATGTACATTCTTTCATTATTTTATAGTGAAAAATCTCCCTTTCACAGTCATGAATAAGGTACTTTTTTTAAGCTCATCATGAAATACTGGCAAAATGACACACATTTCGTTGAAAATATGGAATAGAGCTACTATATGGGATTTTTTTTAGCCTTACTAAGTGCTTCGAAAATATGATGCTCACAACTGCCCTTAACTTCAAGTAATGGCATTGGGTACTATGTTTTATCTTTTTTTTACAATATTCAGTGATTTTTACAGTGTATTTAATGTGGGGCAGTTTACATTAGGCCACATAATAAATGTTTTTTATATAATATTTGATTAAAAAGATATATTGTAATGAGTGGAATAAGCTGGAAACTGACGAATGTAATTCATAACATGTTATTGGAAATTTGTATCAACATCCGGCAGTTCTACCATTAAAATTGAAAGAGTCATTAAAGAGTAAATGTCTGGACACTCTACACACAAAAAGTATAGCTGTATATTACAAAGAAGACATTGGGAGCTCAATTCCACATGAACCAGTGATCAGAGTCACTCAAAACTTTATACGCTTACTCTTCCGATACTGCTCTTCTAATAATCTTAAAATAAAAATCCAGCAATTAGTTTTGGGTTGTCTATAAATTATGGAAAAAACTTGTATAAAATAGCAAGATGAGAGACTCAATCTTCGGATTTAGAATTCTGAAAATGCTACATCGGCAGTTCTGGATTATTTTGTCGACGTACTTTACTAGAGAAAGAAACTTTGAATCGTATTATTGTTTTCTAATACGACCGGGAACTACTGGGGCCTGTAGTGGCCGGCGTCGCTTTTTAAAATTAGCGTTACAAAATTATTTTACCATTGTAACAAACTGTCGTGTTTAAACTTAGATTTAAACCAAATTTGAAGAAAGCGACTAAAAGACGCCAGCGTACACTCGAAGGTTCTGGAAGCTGATATCAGACATCGATCTGATTATCAGCTGCTATATTAAGTACTATGGCTACTCGAAAATTCCATTGATTAATTATCAATCGTAGAATTAGTATAAATATAAGTTGTGAATGCATTCAATAAACAGCATATTCCAACATAATCTCAAGATATTCATAGTTACACTCTAAGTAGTCACTGCAACTTTTTGAAATATTACCCTCTATTACCCTGGGGGTAAAAGACATAATAACCTCATAGTGGCAGTAGACATACTACTCAGGAACTTAATGAAGTGAGAAAACCGTACTCAGAGTAACCTACCAGTTGAATACCACTAAAGCCAACCTGTCGATTTTCTTTTTCACATAAAATTTGTAGTGATTTTTTCTTTCCATGCATAGTACAACGCGATATTTAATTCGACTCTCGGAAGCTCAGAAGATGTCAAGCAAATAATACTTTTTTACTTCAAATCGAAACAACTGTCAATTGCATTTGTGGTGGGACGAAATCAAGAAGAGAATAGCATCAGTAATACAGGCGAAAAATACAGCTGCGAAAATCAAGGAGAGAGCTCTGCCGATGGATATCTCCTGTAGTAGCTCCAGGTAAGGAAACTTTCTCGCAGAGTTTCTCAGTCTTATTTCGAGCACTAAGAAAATCAGGCGCTTATATATAGGTATATCTGCACCTCTTGTCAAGTATAAATACCATGTCCCTTCCCCACTTCATCCTTCCTAATTGTGAGTTATCTTGTATATCTTTTTGTATTCTAAGATAGTCATTTTACTAGATAAATAATTATAACCCAAGTTCAAACTCTTGACATTATAATCCACCACCCAACCCCCTTTACGTTTCCCAAGTTTTGCCCCGTCCATCAAGACCAAGCCCCCCCAGACTCTTTAAACCCTGCTGGAAATTTTGACAACTAGATGGAAGATGCCGCTTTCTAAAGAACAAGCTCAGACCCTTCACGAAGTGATTTCGCAGTTTCGCGGTTTACAAGAATCCTTGCCTGGTCAGCTACAAGAAATTCGTGACATTGTTCGCCTCCAGTAGCAACAAATCAACGCAATGACAAATAACAACGCTCAGCACAATGAACCCAGTAACAGCAAAGTCCGCCTCCCCAGCGCTTTCAATGGTAAATCAGACCAATGTAACACCTTTTTCTCGCAATTGGCAGTCTATTTTGCAGCCAACCCAAGTTATAACACAGATGGACGCAGAGCTATGCTGGCTATCTCATGCGTTACCGGTCCGTTATTTGCCTTTTTAGAACCATTCATCGCACAAATGGACCAACTACCAAAGCCTAAAATTCTAACCAACTATGCTATGCTTAGTTCCGATTTGATCAATGCTTTCAGCGATTCCAACCCAGTTATCACAGCAGAAACCCAGCTCCGAAGTCTTCATCGGGAAAATCTGCCATTTTCTATCTACGCCACAAGATTTAGGATGTATGCCCAGCAAGTGGAATGGAACCACTACGGTCCAACTAATGTTCTCAAAGAACATGGATGTGCTCTTTTGAGAAGGTGTAGTTTTCCACATGAATAAAATGGTCTGAATAGCTAAACTATAATACTGTAGGCAACAGAGAGACTTTTATTATCTGTAAGATTCATAAAATTATTAAACGTATTATAAATTGCACGAGAAAATGGCAATTTAAAATTACCTAATAACTACTTATTAAAGTAAAAGAGTATATTTCAATAAGATATTCGAGTAGCTAGTGGGAAAAACGTCAGATCCACAACCGATAGGTTGTGGGTTCGACTGATGTAGGAGCATTCTTTTTTTCAAATTTCTGAAAATCGATGTGCTCATATAAGAATATGAATGTGCTCACATGGGAACATTTCGGATGTTCTCATAAGAACATCGGCCGACTTATAATAGATCTTTAGGAACGCCGATGTTCCCATATGAGAGTATTTTTTACCTTTCGGGAACATCGATGTGCTCATTTGAGAACATCAAATAGATTCTCAATGAGCACATCGATGTTCTCATGAGAACATCAGTTGGGCCGTAGTGGCTCAAGAGTGTCGACCAATGATGTCTTCAAAATATCAACATACAAGTACGAGTTTACTGAGCCTTCAATAATGGTAGTACTATAACCAGGCCCCTCCGCTGTTATACAACTCCAGAACATGACTCCACCGTCATTTCCCTGCACTTGAGGTTTGACTTGATGAGGCTGCATAGTTCGGTCACCATTCGTCCGAAAAAAGAATTACCATCTGAACCCCAAAGGTTTATTCTTGTTTCATCCGAAAACATCCAACGACGCCAATCAGCAATAGTAAGATGCCTATGCTTTTTAGCCCACGCCAATCGAAGCCGCTTGTTTGTCTTGCTAACAAATTTTGTCTTTACTTTTCTACGAGATTTAAGTCCATTTCGTCTCAATGACTTGCGGATGCCATTAATTGACATATCATGGCCCATTGATCTTAAACTTTCTTGTGCTGCTCGGGGATTATCTAAAGCACCTGATCGAAGTCCTCTTGACACTAGGGACATAGTTTTAGCACCAAGTTTTTTCGGTCTTCCGCCAAGAGGTCTAGCTGGATCAGGGCAATAGAGTTTTCTGAGCCTTGTAAGAGTAGAGTTACCCACTCCTGGATACAAATTTTTTATCTTTGAGAACGAAAGACCACGTTAGAGCAAAGATTGGAGAGTGTTGCGCAAATCTTGTGTTAAACGAGCAGGCATAATGAAAGTTTTGAAAAAAATATGAAGAAACTAGCCTCTTTTATACTTTTAGAATGCCCCTCGGGTATTAAATCCTGAGCATACCGCGGGTAGTTTTTTAGATCTCTTCCATACGTTTATTGGAAGTAAAGATATTAACCATTTTATATCATCTAGAATTATCCAACTAACATTTTTGCCACGTCTCACTTTAGCTGGTTATGGTGGGATTAAAATATAGTCCAGCCATAAGGTTTTTATGTTGCTGTAATCCCTATAAGCTGCTCTATCGAACGCAGTATGGGGTAGATTTGTTTTCTGAGCTTTGGCAATATGCTGGGTAAAAGTCAAGATTATTTGAACGAACGGGACAGTTTTTATCCATTGTTATAGTATATAAGAAGGATCATCTACCTGGCCAGTAGAGATACTTCAGTTTACTTTACACCTGTCAGTTTGATAATAAAACATACCTTTATCAAATTGACTTTACTGTTTTTATTTTTTTTCCGTGTATTTTAATCTATAAAGCCTCAAATTCCACACATGGATTGATAATCGACCTACCTAATATTTGGAACTCCGAGTGGATAATGGAGACTACTTGCGCTACATGAGGCTTTCTTATGCGACGTTCTCGAGATTATTCCAAATTGTGGGTTTCAGTTATTACCGATTTTGTGACTTTTCAAAAGACCTCACAATAATGTCCCAATGTACCTAATGACTTTGGCCAATCACAGCTTGTGCTCCTACAGCTATATGCTTGTACAAATTAAACGATATAAAGAAAACAGGTTTAGCTCTCAGAAAATACTAACTTCATTATTATTTTTTTTGGAGGTTCCAAAAAAAAATTGGGTTCCCAGCAAAATTGGAACCCGATTGGGGTGATAATTTTTGTTATCAGCCAATACTTTGTCAAATAACAATTGTTATTGATCTTTGGGTCCCAGTTTTTGTTCTAAGTATGTATATTTGACATTTACATAAAAAAATAGTAGGATTTAGTACATTCTAATGATATGTGCGTTATCCAAGGCCTTATCATAAGAAATATATGTATTCTTCTGGTTATTAACATCTGAAAGAACTTTTTTTTTCGCTTTTAGTTTGTACTTATGTTCCTGAAATTTAACCAATTTTCTGATGAGCAGTAATTTGGAATTCGGTTTAAACCAAGCATTAGGCTGTCATTGATGCAAATTATCATACCATTTCCGTTTTGATGCGTAGTAGTTTCTAGATACTCGTTTTGAAACCAAATTGAAAGTGTATAAATACAGCTTGCTTTGCAGTATTTCATCTCTCAGTAATATTTTAAGTAACAAGACTATATATTAACAAGAACAATTAAAAATGCCTCCCCGCCAACAAGAACCAGGAACAAGCTCTCAGTCAAGAGACACAAACCGCCAATTATCTGTGAATGTATCACCCGATGCGCAGTTGATAAGGGACCATATTCCTCATTTCGCAAGCTTGATTGACAAGAAACATCAGAAGAATCAAGCAGGTACTGGCGAAGACCTTTTGCAAAATTTGTGGAGAACAGCGGCCGCATATCAGAAAGAGTTTTGGACCAAGAGGAAATGTCTACTAAAGACAAAGCCTATCAAGATATCCAAAAGGCCCGCGGATACAACACTTCCAGATCCTATTTATTGCGCAAAGCAAGTAGAATTTCTTCGGTTTTGCGAAATGCGCTATGCGAATCGACCTCTCGCTACACGCCACCAGGCAACTGGCGACAAGCTACTTGTGTTTTTGTATGAAAAGGTAAACAAAAAAAACTCTTTAAAGAAAAAAACGATAAAGAAAAAGCACTTAAAGTTAAACAAATATGTAAAGGTAATCAACCGTCAAGTTCGAAAGCCTGGTACAAAACATATCAAAGCACTAGGCAATAGTGCTGAAGAAGAAGTTAGCGAAATCAACAAAACTGACGCACTATACAAAAAATTGTCCTACAGCATTTGCAATGTATACGTTTCAGCAACAATGGATCTTTGGAACTACCAGCGATTAATGGGTAGCAACAGCAACGAATTTCCCAGGACCAAAGTTATCACGCAGCTTCTGAAAGTAGTTCGAATGAGAGAAGCAAAAAACAATAGAGAAAACAATGTCGATCGTGCTACGTCCTCTATGGCGAATGGCTATACAACCAAGGAAGAAGTAATGACCATTTCAAAGTGCATTTACAGCAATGGAGAGAATTTTTACAAGTATAGTTTTGGAAACGTGGTTGCATTTTTGATGTCTCACTATCTGTTGCTTCGAGGAGAATCTGTGAGAAATATCGAGTTTGCAGATCTACATTTTCAAGAATTGGCAAAGGTGCAATCCGATGGCAGCTACCCAGCTATGTTAATGATTTTTAATCAAGGAAAGACAAAGAAATTCAACAAGACCCAGACAGGCGCATGTATGCGTAACAAATCAGTCGAGATATGCCCATTTATGGCGATGAGCTTCCATTTCTTTTGGAGGTGGCATTGTGAGAAGGAGCCTTTCCCTGATATGAGCGCAAACGGAAACTGGTTTAAGCTTCGTGTAGTTTATGGGGCTAGGCCCCAGTCAGCAAAAGTAGAAAAGAAGAAAGGAAAAGAGCCAGCCAGAGGTAAGCTTCAACTGATTATTTTGTAATAGCAAATCGAGTGTTCACTTTTTAATTGCGATTATTTTATTTTGAGTAGATGACGAAGATGATGCCTCAAGCGAAGATGAGCAGGAAACCATAAGCATCAGTCCATATGAATGTTCGATCTCAAAGACAACTCATACCAGCAGGTTCATGAAAATGGACTTTCTGCAGCAGACATCTTTGTAGCAAAAAAAGCTACTCATGTTCCACGGGGTTCTGCTTCAAAAATGGCCGATTTACTTGGGGTTCCTTCACAGCAGATTCAACGAATGGGTGGTTGGAACACTGATACTATGTCAAACTCCTATCTTGATTCTCTTCCTCGCCAATTCATGCGCGTTATGACCGGCTTTGAAAGCGATGCTAGCTATTACTTGCCTAGGGCTATAGAGGAGCCATGTGACAGATTGAAGCAGTTGGTGTTTCCCTGGGTTGACTATTGGTATGATCGACATTCAAGCGGGACAGTTCAAGAAACTTCTGGTTCAGCCGACAAGTTTCTGCTTTTGATTAAATGCTTCAAGACGACTTTCTTACAAGACGCAGCTGTGATGATGGACATAATACCTGAACACCCTATTTGGAGACACGAAATTTTCAGAAACCCACTCTTTCTAGAATTTCAAAGGTATAAAGCCTTTTTTTTCGAAATGAAAACTGTGTGTCTGATCTTTTTGCTTTGTTTATAGAAAAGCAAAAGCTCACGTTGAAGAAAGTGAAGTGCCTCATTCATTAATTATTGAAAGATTTGCTCCTGAAGTACAAGAGCAGCTTTCCAACATCAACCGAAGTATAGCAAATACAATGCGAGAATTGAATGAACGTCAAAAGAAGTCGGATGAAATCCAGCAGCAAATGCAAAAAGTGTTTGACAATATAGTCACCGGAAAGCAGCTACTGCAACTGTCTTTTAGGATGGACCAAGAGAACCAAGCAGTAGCGACAACAGGCGCTGTCGCAAATACCTCTGCCTTGCCAAGATCAGAAGATGTATCGCAATCAAAACAATTTTCGGAAGAAGCCCAACAAAGCCCACCACCACCAGATTACAACAACACCGCAGTTGCAACTATTTCACTTCCATACAATCAAGAGGGTGTACCGTTATACAAAATGAATCGACAAGTGACAACTGTGTGTGATCTTTGGGACGAGTGGACAATAGGTCGAGATGGATTCTGGTCTGTTCAAGAATTAGAAGACAAATGGGGCGCTAAATGAAGAAAAGACGACAGAAAATGGTTCAATATCCGTAAAAAAATCACTGATTTTGTTGAAGGCCTTCAGCTGGATCTTGGTCTCTCCCCCGCTGTAGGCGCCTTACAAAAGGTGCTCAACACTCGCCACTGGTCTTTGGATCACTTGGGCACCGAGCTCCAAAAAGGCGCTTTTTTCCTTGCGAAGAAACGAAAAGAAGAAAATTACAACACTTCTAGTTGAGCCTCTTTTACCATCAATAGTTGCATTTTCATTAATAAATATTTTTTTTTCCTGTGGATTTTGTAAATATCGCTTAAAATGCGTTATATAAATCTGGGTCCCAAAATAGCAGGGAACCTCAAATGGCACCCACTACTGAGAGTTGGTAAATAATCCTTTATTATTGGATAACCTCTCGTCCGGCGGCAAAATCTGAAAGTTAAAACTGCTAAACATTGGGAGAGTTTTGTGGGCCACTGTACATATTACCTTGTTGGGTAATATATATGAGGAAGTTATTTTACTATTTGCTGCTTCAGTTTGATTGAAAATGTATTCAACAGTATCTATGTATCATTTAAAACTTAGTTCAACTTTCAAGCTTTCGAAAGCGTCTGTTTCCCAATTTACAAAGCTCTCCAAAAATTTATCATCTACCTGCAAAAAGAATATTCGTAAATTACCCCTAGGGTAATATAGGGTAATATTTCAAAAAGTTGCAGTGAAATCGAGATGGAGCCAAGTAGCTAACAAAAAAATACACACTTATCAACTTGTCGTGCCTGTAGTAAAAAGGGGTTAAAAAAAGCAGGTAGAATACTGTTAAAATCCTTCTTTATTCGAAATTAGGATAATGTGCAATAAAATGTATATTCTACGTCTCTATTTATATTATTTGGTTTATATCTCTTATCTGGCAGCAGTTTAGTAGTTGCCAGTGATTCCATTACATTATATATTTTTGTTGGGTCATTTAGTTGTTGATCTGATGGATCAAGAACGGTATTTCAATATATGGTTTTTGAATCACGCGTAAAGAATAGCTCTTTATTGTTGAGCCTGTATCCTTTTTAGGTATATTTATGTTACAACACATTACAATACCCTTGACATTTACTTTAGTATCTGTCATCTCTTATTTTAGAGCATTTAACCCTTGCTATCATCATGCTAATACTATTATTATGCATGCCTATCTGCTGATGGTAGCATGGTTTGATTGAGATGACATTTATTTTGGGTTTTGTTTATGATGGGAATCTAGTCTAGTTCACTTCAGTTCCTAAATTTAGGTTTAAGCCAGATTTGAAGAAACCAACTAAAAGGCGCCAGCGTATACACTACGGCCCAACTGATGTTCTCATGAGAACATCGATGTGCTCATATGAGAATCTATTTGATGTTCTCTAATGAGCACATCGATGTTCCCGAAAGGTGAAAAATGCTCTCATATGGGAACATCGGCGTTCCTAAAGATCTATTATAAGTCGGCCGATGTTCTTATGAGAACATCCGAAATGTTCCCATGTGAGTACATTCATATTCTTATATGAGCACATCGATTTTCAGAAATTTGAAAAAAAGAATGCTCCTACATCGGTCGAACCCACAACCTATCGGTTGTGGATCTGACGTTCTTCCCACTAACTACTCGAATATCTTATTGAAATATATTCTTTTACTTTAATAAGTAGTTATTAGGTAATTTTAAATTGCCATTTTCTCGTGCAATTTATAATACGTTTAATAATTTTATGAATCTTACAGATAATAAAAGTCTCTCTGTTGCCTACAGTATTATAGTTTAGCTATTCAAACCATTTTATCCATGTGGAAAACTACACCTTCTCAAATGAGAACATCGATGTTCCCAAAAGAGCACATCCATGTTCTGTGAGAACATCAGTTGGGCCGTAGTGATACTCGAAGGTTCTGGAAACTGATAGCAGGCATTGATCTGATTATCAGTTGCTATATCAAGTACTATATCTACTCAAAAGTTCCATTGTTTAAGTAATTATCGATCGTAGAAATAGTATAAATATAAGTTGTAAATGCATTTAATAAACAGCATCTTTCAACATAATCACTAAGTATTAGTTACACTCTATTTCTTTGTTAACTCTACCTATTTGATCCATCTCACAAGATGACAAACTTGATAAATATCAAGCTCTCTATAACGATTACCTTGGTAGTTAGTAATCAAGATATAAGTATTGTTGTGTGGGAAGGAAGACTGTAAGAACTATCCCAATAATTATGAGAGATGAATTTAAGGGTTCTTTAGGTTTGTTCGTACTAGATTGGCACTAGTAACAAAACTCCAGATTAGAATAAGAAAAATGGATAATGTTTATTAAGATGCAATTCAAAATACTATTTATATATGCTATTGTTCTATTGTTATTCTCCTGTCAGACTCAATTCAGATCCGAATGTCAGTGCCCTGATAAAATGTAACCCCAAATTGGATTGCTTTCAATTTAATGTCAGTTTCATGTACCCGCGTTCTTGAGTCGATCCCATTGTTTAAAATAGTAACACCCCAATTCCATTGTTGTAATTCCACTTGAATCTTGCATCGATTCGGCATCAATTGGTTTGCATCTATCCTGAGTCAAAGTCCAGAGTCAAATCCACATTTCAAAATAGTAATGCTTGGCTATTAGCGCGCAATCTCATTTAGATCCCTGACTAATTCATCGATTCAACATTATCGGCTCCGAATATTGATTAGGTTTTCGGCTAAACTTGACAAGAAGCACCACGATCAAACGAATATGTAACAACACCAAAATAGAAGCGACACCAATTGAGTAAGCACCAACATTGATTAGCAATACACCAAATAGAGACCACATCGACTAGAATAACAGTATCAACGCATCATCAAGAGATAACATACAGTTTTACAACAATTATATGAGTGTGTCAATGCACCAGAACACCACACCAACGAGGAGTAACCCTTCAAGTAAGACATAGTAGATAAGTTAGAGAATTATACCTTGAATCCACCACATTGCGCCTTTCCCATATACGATACGTTGCCTTTTTAGGAAATCTAGATAGAGCCAAGTAACCAAGAAAAAGATACACACGTATCAACTATAACATGGTTTCATAGTGTAATGGTTATCATATCGGTCTTTGAATCCGGTGATCCGAGTTCGATTCTCGGTGAGACCTTTTTGTAATTTGTTTTAATTGTAGTGTATGTAGATTTTTTTTCCATGTGTTGTCGCTATTTACATGTTTTGCTTCACAAGTCAAATAGTATAAATATGAGAGCTAATAACTGTCAAAATCAGCAATCGTTGTCTTTTAACTTATAACTGATTCATTATATATCTTATATTATTATCACGAGACATGTTTCATCTTGAATATCCTTTCATTAAATTTTTTTGCGCAATGATTCCAGGATCGTACAGTGTCAGGTACACACCGACTTTGTTTGTAATCTTTTAATTAGTACTAGTTGCACAACACCGCTTCGCGGTGTATACAACGTCGTGCTGCCGCAGGCTTACTCCACCATTAAACAAAGCTTTATATCTGTTGAGAAATGATGAGACTAACGGCCTGATAATTAAAAATGGATGTAGTTTGAGATATAAAAACTTTATTGAAAGACCTCAGTGTATACTATATTGTGTGTATAGTGGCCAGGTAGGTTCTCCAGTACAGAAATATCAGGATCAACCATGATTCTTATCGATGATGGCTTACTGACCCTTGACATTGCGACGTACAACTGACCATGCGAGAAGACGTGAGAGGGGAGATATAGTCCAACGTTAGATAATGTTTGTCCCTGCGATTTGTTTATAGTCATGGCAAAGGCCAATCTCACAGGAAACTGGGTGTGACTGAAGTCGAATGGAATTCTACCGTTGGCTTCTGTAATAAACTTGATCCTTGGGATATACACAATGTCACCTGCTTTTGGCCCTGTGGCAATGGTGGCTTCAATTGTTCTAACACCCAAAGATTTCACGATTAGCCTGGTTCCATTGCATAATCCAGCTGAAGGATCTAAGTTTCTCAAGATCGTTATTGGAGATCCAACTCTCAAAACCAATTCATGTGGAGGCAGAGAGCCAGATTCTATGGAGTTGAGAAGCTCGAGAGGCACCTGCATTCGAAATTGAGGATCACAGACTTGATCATAGCTGTAATAAGTGAACTTTCTTCCCGGCAAGTTGTCAAGTAGCAGATTGTTTATGACTGAGACATCTTGATTCTTTGGGGTCAATATAACACGCTTCGCAAAATATTGGTCAATCGTTGAGCTATTGCTGATGTTTGGAAACACAACAGCTAGCAAATCCAGCAAGTTGGTAGAATTGAGCTATTTCAGAGGATGGTGTAAAATCACACATTGTTGTAGATGAGGTGTCGATGGGGATTTTAAAGGTAGTGTGGGCAGTTCGACCTCCTTTCAGCAGCAGAGCCGCCGTTTCTGTTGAAGCAACTGCAATTGCAATATGATTTTGTTTGCGAACGGCATCTAACAAAGCATTGATGATGAAAGTTTTCCCAGTACCGCCAGGCCCGTCAATAAAAAAACAGTTTGGACTGTGCAGCATCATAGTTTTTGTCAGCTAACGCGCAACTTTGAATGGCATTATAAGCCATCAATTGACTTGGATTGAATGGCAATGAGTTTGGGTCAGGAGCTTCCAAGGCTTCAATTAGCAGAGTGGCATGCATCCTTTCCAGCGGGGTAGAGTCCTCAGGGTAAGCATAATTATCCCTAGTATCAACAGTAGGGAAAATGTCCTTGAAACCATCCATAGTTTTCAAATCAAATTGGTTAGCAACCAAAATTTGATTCAAATCAAGAAGGCAGTGGCCGTACATCTCATCTGTTATTTCAGTGGGAACAGGTTGATTCAGAGTTCTTGCCTTTTGTTGCCTATGATACAGATAGTCCTCGGCTAGATGCAGTCTGTGATTCAACCATAGCTGAAAAGGATCAGAGACATCGCAGAAGGAGAGCAGAATACAGAAGAGTTGCCGTATTTTTTGAGGTGACATAGTGGTGCTTGCTTCTGACATGGTATCATTCCATTCATTGTCATCTTGAAGAAGACCCATTGCTCTGGCAGTAGCCTGATAAGACGGATAGACGCGGCCATTGTACGTTCGCATGTAGGTAAAGGATGTTGCTCCTGGAATTCGATACAACAGAATTTTTAAATGATACTTTTCAATATCTTTTGGAGATACAGCGTAGACTCTGCCAATGACTCCACCAAAACCTGAACGTCTAGGTTTCCAAACTCTTGGGTTCTGTTGTTTATGAAAAACGTACTTTTCACAGAAGTCCAGATACAAAGTTTGCTTAGCTTCGTTATCTTCAGGATTTTCGAGATTGTACTTGAACCAAGCTGTCAGGGTTGTTTCTGGAAGTGTACGGTTCAAGACCTGGTCAGAACTTTCGTTCTCGTTAAAGTACACCCTTCTATCGTTCTCCAAATGGATATACAGGCGCTCTGTAGAGGGGTATTCCTTATGCATAGGGAAAGACATGATTCTCCAACAGGCTTCAGATGTCGAGACATATCTTGCATCAAGAAACTTTTTGATCTCATCCTGATGATCATCTTGAGCAGATGAACCCATGTATACCTGTGCTCTGTCATGGCCCTTGTATACATATTTGTATATGTATTTGACCGAGTTGACCTGGCTGCAAATCTCCACGTTGATGTGTGCGTTGTATTTAGCGACCAAACAAAGATTATGAGGCACGACCCAGCGATTATCAATAGTGATTCTTCCACTATGCCTGGAAATTGTACGATCAGTCATCAATCAAAACGTATTGAAGAGGATCAAAGAATTGATTGGTTTCATTAATTCTTGTTAGGTTATCACCAGAACCTTTCAATCTTAAAATGATATCACAATTTTTCGGCTGTTCGTTGCTGCTTTCATCGTCGCCATCAAACAATAGTATACCAATTTCTGGAACTCTAGGTCTATTATATCTTCTTGGATCAGGAGAATCCTCTGAACGAAATACCATTCGTATATTCTGAATTCCTTCAGGTTGCCCAACTGATAGCTCCTCCATGGTTTTAAATAAGTCAACAAAAGGATTGACTTCGTGCATCATATTTTGGAGGAGACGCATAGTGGTTCTCTCAATGTTGGGGTTTCCAGCAACATTCAGTCGGTTTTGGAGCTCATTTTCCCCATCGAATATATACATTTGAGCAAATTTTGGGCGTGTATCATTTGCTGGCATAAATGCAGAGCTCATGAGATGATAGACGCTACCGTGAATACGAAATGCGTAGGCACCATTTTGATTATTCGCAACTGATTGATCTAAAGTTGCATTCATGGATGTAAAGCTGAGAGCAGAATTGTACGTTCTAATATTCGATTTGAACTCTTTGCTAACATCGTCATTGCCACTCAAAAGATTGACAATAAGCTCTGGAAAATGGTGTACTGGCTTCAAGATTGCCTGGCCATCTTGACAGCAGATTTGAAACGTTGGAGAAGCTCTTGTTGTTCTTTGCTTTCTTTCATCAATCCACATGTAGGCTCCACATTTTGAGCACAAAGCATTCATGCCTCCCAAATCATTTCGGTTAGCCTCAGGCGCTTCAGAATTTCGCGCCATCAAAAAAGAATCTATTACACCTGTACGTAGAGGATTTTCGGCACAATTATAATGAGATCGGCGTTGGTGTCCTTCTATTCCACAAAAGGGACATACAACTGCTGTTACGATGACATTGGAGTCCAGAGTTTCAGCTGTGGCCTCAGATTGAGAGGCATTTGGAAAGTCTTGTACAATTGGTGTTGAAGATGGTTGCTCAGATGGCTGATTGATTGGATTTAGCGCACAGTCAAGATGATTTCTGTCTATATGTCCTTCTCTATGGCACCATGGGCAAGTTGCTCTCCTGTCAGAAGTATTTCGAAGTATCCTCATTCCACAATCCTTATGCGAACGCCTTTAGTGTCCAGCGCGGCCATACCACTTACACCTTTCTATATTCTCGTTGACGGTAGCTCCTAATTTCAAAAGTGGGCTCATGTACGTTGGAAAAGTTGTTACTGGAATCTTACCTTCAATAGGCTCAGGAACAACAGGATTTGCAGTTTCAGGGAAATTGTGAAAGACAAAATTTACAGTATATGGCTCAGCTGGAGTATTCGAAGAATCAGAGCGGTTTAAACGACTTCTCAAGCTTCGAGGCATTTGGATTGTTAGGTAAAACTTGGGTATATGAAGAGAAAAGGATTATGTAAATGCTTTATTTTCCAAGAATTTTGTTAGGCTTCTACCAAGCTGACAGTAATGGCTGATTTCCCTACGGGCACTCTTGTAATTAACTTTTTACTATGTGACGGCAGAATAAATATGTTATTTTAGGAGTTTGGTGATAAATATCAAACCATTTGCCAAAACAATAAAGATCATCTTCTATTTCAATTGTATTCTATTATATACATTTATCCACGTCTATTCTAAAGGCCATGTCTCTATTCACGACGAAAATCAATTTTTTTTACATGACTCGAGGGAAATAACCTTTAAGGATTTACTAATAAGATTTCTTACAGGTTGAGTTAGGCAAGATCAATGAGCCAAAGTCATATAAAGAGACCATGCTGATTTCAGCGAGAGATGATACATTAAGTCTCTATACTCACGTTCATAGTTAGCATATGCCGTTCTTACAAAAACGAATTGAAATTAATGTTTATTACATTTCATATAATCTAGTTCCATAAAGATTTTGATGGATTATAGGTAGTAGGTGAATTTTGTTGTTGTTGTTGTTGTTGTTGTTGTTGTTGTTGCTGAGTCATCATAGGTTGAAAAGCGGACGGTGCGGATACCGCTGAAGGAGGTGTAGGTGTATTATTTTGAGGTGGTGATGTTTGTGGTAATGGTGCTTGTTGAGAGATATAAGGTTGCGAAGATAAAATGGGCTGATAAATGGATTGCTGAGTAGGGTAGTTTAAAGATGATGGTACTGCATCGGATTCACTATTGACATCAAACACTACTTGTCCAAATAACCCTGTATCATATAAAAATTCCAAGCTATTGAAATCGATTTCATTGCCTCTATTCCAATTGAAAGCCAAAGCGGATGATTGATCTTGTGCTTGTTGTCTTGATTGATTAAAATAGCGTTGCTGTTGCTGTTGTTGTTGCCCAGTAGATGGAGGTGGTGTAGATGGCACTAAATAATGCTGGTTAGTAGCACTTTTGAAAGGGTCGTGAATATGTTGCTGTTGTTGATAGGGTGGGATGATGGAAGGTTCTGATGAGTTTGTGGTTGCACCCAAGAGGGAGGATAAGGCTGGCGGCTGATGTGTGTTATTCATAGAGACTGGAGACATGCTAATACTTGACGAAGAGTGGGAACTTGGTGATCTTGTCGTAACAGGCGATCTACTGTCGTAATTGATTTTGACATCTTGCTGCTTGGTGGAGTCAAACGTCGAGTAGGACGAATACGACGTTGTATTAACGTCTTCTTGTTCGTATAACTTTTGATGTGCGACCAAAAGCTCCTGAGTGGCATTTGCTAACCTCTCACACATTGGCCAGTAAGGTCGAAGCCCCTGTACAAATTAAAGAAATAAAGTGAGTACAGTAACCAGATGCTTAAACAAAATCTACCAACATCTATCAGGTCGTAGAGCACCTTGAGAGCTCTGCTGCTTTTCTTGCATAATTCAGGTGTCCCAGAAAAGGTAGAGGTCATCAATACTGTGGCAAACACATATGCAGAATAGCCCATATAAGGTAGCGTATTGGAGCCGCATAGATCCTTGATTGCTTCAAAAATACCCATCGCATCGCGCACACACAATCGACATGCATCAATACTGCTTTGTATACGACGATACAGGTCTTTTTCTATGATATCTGTAGGCTTGACATCACTGAAAGCTAAACTGACTCGATGCAAGATCATCATACTAGAGCACCAAACAGCGTGACTGGATAACCATATATTGACATAGTGATAGCTGGCGAATTGACGATGGTGATCCAAGTTTTTCTGATTGAATTGAAAGATATCAGGTAAACCGTCTTTCCAGGCACGCAATTGAGCATCCAAGTTTCTAAATTCAGCAATAGGAGGCCAATTGATAGCAGCAGAGGTTGATTTTGCTCGATTCATAAACTTGTTCACTTCGCCATACGTTTCGACACATCGCATATAGTGCTTTGCAATGTTCATCAAGGAATCATCTTGCAGTGATTTACCATCCACATTACGATGAAACATTGGGTCCCTCAATAGCAAGCATTCAGAAATGTTTGGAGGACTAGAATCACAGTCAGACCTATCTATACATTGGGGACGACGAGTACCGGCACTGGATAATCTATTAAGGCGAGATAAATTGCTCTGCTACATGTCATAAACAATCAAATACATACTTGTCGAGACAAAAGCAGCTCCAAAAAACTCTTCTTCTAAGCGCCATAGCTACTGTATCAATAGATCCATCCTGGGAAACAATAGGAAGGCCCAGGGTATCTTCTTTGTAATATCCCAATTCTTGACAAAATCTATAAATGATGATCAGTTAAATCGCATGTTTCAGGCCGAATTCTGCTTTCAGCCTTCTAATGAGAGCGAAAGAGATAGAGAGAAAGCATAAAAAGACTATGATAGACTACCTTACTGCTAAACCACCGTAAATCCATGATCTAATGAATCGAGCAAAAGGGTCAACTAAATCCCGCTTTGTTTTCGTATGGGATGTGCACAAAACTTACTTTGAGCCAGATGCACGACCGTATTCAAGGCACGACATGATCCCCCAAAATTGGACATTTTCTAGATTCGGTTGAAGTGTGTCGGCATCTACCAGGGACAAGGCCTTTTCAGCAAAGCGTTCTCCAGCCAGGTAGGGAGGGTTTGTCTTGATGGTCGGATTGTCCGAGAACCTATCAAGTCATCATGAGTTGCATTATTCAGTCTATAGACTGTCGTAATTTACCTCGCACCAATAGCCAATACACTGTATAACAACGGTCTTGAAATGGATCCATCCTGGATTGATTTCTTCAAAACATGTCTATGTACAAACGGAAATACAGAATTGATATTCTTGAAAAACAGATCGACCAAGTGATTTACAATGTCTAATGGAGGTAAATCGGAAGTTTGTTCTACTGAAAAGCGTTTAGATGTCATTTTTTTATATTTGACATATTGTTGCCATGGTGCGGCATAATTTACCTGGGTTTTCATACAGATGGATAGGCGAATGAGCCCTATTGGACGTGGAAGATAAGCTTCGATTCTCTTCATCACTAGCGTGAGGATGCTGATTGCTGTTGTTTGTATAATTAGGCACGCCTGGCCCCATCAGCTTTCGCTCCATTTGGGCAAGACGTTCTTCTAATAGCTGAACATAGCCTTTGCGAGGCCCTCTCTTTTTTGGCTCGGTATATTCACATAGCACATTGGCCTCTTGACACTGACCACAATCAGGTCTGCTCTCATCGCACTTGATCTTTATGAAATTGTGTGATTAAGATGCTTGATTCAATCAATTCAATTTTCCATAATTTATACCTTTTTCTTTCTACAATGAACACAAGCTTGACTGGCTCTTACTCGTTTCTTGCTATTGCTAGCTTTTGGTTCATAGTTTTGCTCATAAAACATTTTATCCAAGTTTATTGAAAAAAAAAGTGAGAAAAGAAGAGTAGAATAGAATTGAAAGTTTGGATCACAGTGATTTATGGTTGCATGTTTGAAAAAAAAAAAAAGAGAAAAAGTGGAGGAAAAACCAACCGTCCATTCAGAGGCAGAGAGGTAGAAATTTTACCCAGACACAGCCAATTGTCATGCCCAGCCGGATACAATTTATCCATAAATCGTCTTTTGACTGTGCACATCAGTCAAGGGTACATACTTTTTGTATGAATTTGCAACATGTCAAAAATATTATTCAATTGACGGCGGTTCAGTCTGTTTGTAACCTACCCTGACACTAAGCCATTTGGTTTCTGTGACATGACCATTTTCATCTTTGTCGTACAGCATAATCCATTGCTGTTCATCTTGTTTACCAACAGGAATAAACAATCTGGTACCATTCGATTACTATCATCAAAGTAATTCAACTGTATTTTATCAAGATTCTTACCTTCCGGGGCTTTTGAGTTGACTTATCAATGATTGAGGAGTTACTGGAGCAGCAGCGCCCACGTGTCTTGGATTGTTCTGGTGAGTTTAATCGAGATTGGATGCCGTGATCGAAACTTACATGCAGTCAAAAGGCGCTTCTTTTTCATATCCTAATCTCCCATCGGCTGCTACAAATTCCAATTGATGATAATCTGAATGATTTTTCTGTACGCTGCGTTTTGCAGAGTCGACCAATTCACTTATATGTTCCACTCCAACCACTTTTCCCGATGAGCCAACCTGTGTTCAAACAAAAAAGATTCCATCAGAATAAAATGACGTTTTAATGATCTTTGTTTCTCACTCATTCCACTCACCATGCTCGCCATACAGGCTGTTAAATAGCCGGATCCAGAACCTATATCCAAGGCTAACATGACAGAAATGAATAAAATGACATTTCACGGTGCTCCTGATCCCAATCTGTACCTTTCATTCCAGGTTTCAAAAAGGACTCCAAATTATCCAAAGCGTATCCGTGCATATGTCTATTGTATCAACCTTATACCATCAGTCGTCAACTCTAAAATGCAATTTCATGTACAATACGGACGGGGCTGAGATAGTCACTCCATAGCCAATGCCCTGTGGGCTATCCTCGTACGGATCTCTTGGACAAAAGTCCTTTCTATAATTGAACTTGGTCAGCATGGAAACTTTCAAAGAATAGAGCATCTTACCTGTCCACTGCCGTCATTGCTTGAACAACTCGTTCTTTTGTGATAATGCTGGCTTGAAATAGCTTTTGTACAAGCCCTTCATTGCTTGTTGCTAATATACGCACATGGGATCGTCTCAACAATACACAAATTTGCTCCAAGAGTATAACTTACCAGAACATGCCCATGCCATTTTGCAAGTTTATTTGAATTGAAGAAAGAGAGAGAAAAAAAAAAGCGCGGAGCCAGTTTTCATGTGAGAATTGTATATATGCTGAAACGAATCTAGACAGCATGTGCTAATCATTACAGTGCTTTATTGTAGCTCCATGGTAAATTGACAGCGAGAGATTTTATGCCGATGCAGAAATTGCCCACACGCAGAAAATTACAGCTACTATCTACTGCCACAGAACCATTCATATGCCGCATAAACAGATGGATAGCAATTATCATCCACGAGAAACTTCAATCAGTCGCCACTTTGAATGGGAATTCCCACCTCGCCATGGTTCTGGTAGGCGAGAAAAAAAAAAAAAAAGGAGACAAGCTGCACCTGCAATAAAATACATGAGGGGCATTTCATCACTAATAATTGCATAGTAGCCTTCCTTGTTTGTTTTGACTCGTTGAAAATGGGGCAAGCGAAAACCATCAGTAGATGCCAGGCTAGAGAATCCAATTAAGGCAATGTTCATCTTGACCAATTCCTTGACCATCCAAGTCGATGCTGGCGTAAAAGTATCCCGCACGACCTTCAAGATGTTGTTGATAAGCTTTGTTTTTGGCGAAGGCTAGTCGTTTTCGCCGGTATGATGCTGGTATATGCACAAGTTGACAACTGCGCAGACGTAAATGTTGCAAGTGCTATATGAAAGCTTCTTGCCTTCATCATTGATTGCCGATTCAAACTGAGGCATGTCAACAGTGTTTCGAGGTTCATTGTAAGAATCTATTGCTTTTTGAATACAATGCTCTACAATCTATGGGGGGGGGGGTGTAAGCATTTAGTTGGTGACAGAGATGCAAAGTATCTCTCGCAAAACAGAAAAAATTCGATTTGTCTGTAGCCATACATTGTACTATCAATTCTTGATGATCTCGCTGTAAGCTTGATTCTCCATTTCGCAATCATGTTGCTGTTGCAGTTTGGTGGAAAACCTGCAACAAAAAAGACTACATTGGCTAGAAAGTCGACTCTCTTGATACAGGGGTGCATAAAATGTATTTATTCAAGTGAATTAACTACCACCATCAGGTTTAACCACCTGCATTAATTTTATATGCGACGTTCTAACTGTGGATGTACCATCAGGTGTGACAATACTTGCTGATGTAGCTGTAGTCGATGGCTCAGATAGTCTTTCTTCAACAGTGGTCGAATGACGTTGCTGAACATGTTCATTTGGAGGGCTGACCTCTTGATAGTATTGCTTGTCGATCCTATCCCAATCAACATCCAGCATGGGGCTCTCATTTGGATCATCTTCTGCATGATTGTGCGATGAACGTGAATTCTTGCTTCGTTTTCTACAAAAGAAAACGAGTGCAATGATGGCCAGGATGCCCTATGTCATTTTTGTTTTGTCAGCAATCTCTTCAAACGATGAGTAATTGTTATTCATTACCACGACACTACAACCAACAGCAATACCAATGATGGCGCCAGTACTGAGACCTCCTCTTCCTTGACTTAATGTATTCGAGCCATTGTTACCATTTGAAGTCGTCCCATTCGTGTTGCTTGCGCTAGAATTGTTGATATTAGGGAAGGCACTGAGAAATGAAATGGTATTAACGTCTGCAACATCCAATATCATCAAGTCGTTTGTGGGGTTGCCGCTCAAGTCCAAGCCAAACATGATGAATAAATTTGTACCGTTCACCAAGACAGCTATTCATTAACAACTTGGTCAGTGAAAAAACAAGCCTTGCTCGACCTTTTTTTTTTGATTGCTCTTTTACCAGAATGATGTGATCGTGGTCCAGAAACACCCAAGGGTGCTGTCAAAGTATGCATACGCCATGTCATTTTTGGAACATTCAGTGTATAGCAATAGTCCTGCACAGCTATACATGTACGATATGAACAACAGTGCAAAAAGAGTATATTTGCTGAATACTTTACCAACTTTATCGTCATATGTTCCTCCGTAGATCAAGATGTTCTGTCCATCAGATACTGAAAACAATGGCTGTCAACATACATGTGAAGATGTGCAGGTTAGCTATTATAACTTACACAAAGTGGCTGTATGCATCTTTCGTTCTTTGGGATAATCAGGACCACTAAGGGGCTCGTATGACCATAGTCCATTCGTGGTATCAAAAGTCATGGCATAGGTAAAGTAACTGTTGAATAAGCTTTGGCTGGTAGAATTGTAGTAGGTGCCTCCAAGATAAAAAATCTTCTTTGTTGCTGGGTGATAAGTAGCAGTTGGCGATGTGTGATAGTCGGCTGGGCCTATAGATTGTTGAGGGATGGACCAAGTCTATCATTCTGCCATTAATAATGAAATAGAAGGATTATAATGCGAGCAAACTCACATTGGTATTTAGATTCAAGAAAGTAAAGTAATAAAATCCTGCATAGCTGTTGTATAAGCCATCTGTATTGTTAAAGGTCAAGTTGGGAACAGAGGTGCCGCCCAGGGCAACGAAATTGGATCCAGGCTGGACATGTCTATCATAACTTTGTGAGCAACATTCAATTTACCATTCGAAATGTTCATATTTACTCTTGATATCCACCATAAAATCCAATGCCATTCAACTCTGGAATATAAACACCTGTGCCATAATAACTTGAATGAAAAAACCAATGAGTGAACATTTCATACTTGAAGCAATTGCTGTATACTACATTTGACGATCACCTCCGTTGCTCGCATCATAGTAGTTTGGCAACTTATCCCAAGAATTCGTTTCTGCATTGTATACGATGGAGTGATCCAACAATGGTGTATTTCCGTAATTGTATCCACCTTGAAGCATGAGCCTTTTTCCATCTGGAAAAGGCACTGCTTGAGCAAAGGCTCTGAAGCCAAAATTATTAGAAGATTGAGGTGTAACAGATTCCCATTTGCTGATCAAATTTTGGAACGATGCACCGTTGTTGTTGTTGATATCAAGTACTGCCAATGTATCATTGTCTGTAGAGCCCTTGACATAACCGCCATAACAATAAATCTTGTTTGATAAGTAAGCGCAATCTATAGACAAGTGTGTTAGAGAGCAAAAGAAATAGAGACCTATAGTCAACCAATAAGACGTACTAGCCGCTCTACGAGGCGCAATGGCAATTGATTGAATACTTGATACAAGTGTCAAAGCTAAAAAGATAATTCCTTTCATTTTCTATGATCCAGGGAGTGATATACCCCCTTTTGACTAAATGAAATTACCGAGAAAAATAAAAAAAAAAGAGGAAAAGAGAGTGATATGCAGTTAGTGATCCCAAATGAAAATTAGATATCAAGTTAATGTGATACACATTGTTAGTTTTAGTAGTATAGCTGCCTGTCGTACCACCAGAAAACTATAGGCATTGCTGAGTGATTCAAATGGGTAATAATGAGGCTTGTTTATCACCAAATATATATGGGTTGTAGATGATAACAGTTTTACCAACAACATGACCTCAGTGAATGCGTGGTGAACAGAAGCTCGAAATTTGAAGCACTCGTTCCCTAAATAAGACAAGATCATCATCAAACAATAGCTGGAAGCAATAAAACGTGCACCGAGTTTATTTACAGTAAAGATCAGTGATCACAAGGGTACAGCAGAAAGTGATTAACGTATGTCGTGTAACTTTTGACAATAGTTAATTCAAGGTAACTGACTCTTATCTTCTCTTCCTCCATCTGGTTTCACTGCGCCTGTTTGCGATATGGGCCTCTCATGAAAGATTGATAGTATGTTATTGTTGCTGGTCTCTTGAGATTGAACAGCATGTGGCACTTGGGTAATAGTGGCTACCAATGTAGATGTAGGGCTTGTCATGAACTCTCTTTTCGTGGGAGGCATTTCATGAAACTGATGCTCGATCTGATCCCAGTCAACATCAAGCGTTTCATGCTGGTCTTTTGCTGCCTGCTTCTTTCTTTTGTAAAGCAGAATGGCGATAATTAAAGCAATAACCTAAAAGGATGTCAGTGAAAACAATAGTTTGGCTGATTCCAAGACTTTACCACAGCTATTGCGCCAACAGTAATGCCTGCTATTGCTCCTGAAGATAACCGTGCTGAATCGCCTTGTTTAACATCATTTTTTGTTGCCATTGCGGAAGATCCTTCTTCCAGCGGAAACTGATCTGAAAACTGTATAGCTGATACATTGCGAACATCCAGAACAGATACGTTATTTGTTGTATCGTTGGCTGCTGTTTTACCAAGCAAGATAAACAAGGCTGTATCATTGACAAGCACAGCTTTTTTTATCATGAAAGGAAATGAGTGAAAAACAAGCAAGTAGGCCAATGCAATCTCTCTTTTTTACCATTATGATAATACCTGGGTCCGATGTTTGGGCTGATTGCATTGAGTGAATGCGCTGTCCATACGCAATCGCCAATGTCAAGCGTATAGCAATAATCTTGAACAGCTGAAGATATAGGATTAGTATGTGGTTTCATGACGCTTTCTATCTACAACTATCCATTACGATCGTCATCTTCGCTGAGCGGTGATCCTCCGTACATCAAGATAGTATTAGCTGTGCCAGTTACTACATACAAAAAAAAGGTATCAGCTAGGACTCTCAAGGAAAAAAAAAAAAAAAAAAAAAAAAACTCTTTGCACGCATACATAAAGTAGCTGAATGTAAGACTCTGGGTGTAGGTATTTGCACACCCGTTAAAGTTATGTTATCCCAAGTTAGAGTTTTCATTTGAAATGTAAGACTCCATGTCAACGGTATGGCCACATCAGTGCGCACCACAGGATCGTATCTTTTGCCTCCCAAATAGTAGATAGTTTGGGTTGGTTCGTGATAAGTAGCTGTCATTTGCATTGGCAAAATATTGTACGGCTGCACTGGAGGCACTCTCCAAGCCTAGAAAAGAGCAAGTTAGGCTGTTTGTGGTTGTGTGTTTCAATATAGAACCTACATTAGAGTTGACACTGTAGATTGTTAAATAGTAGAACCCTACGTAACTCTCATAAGATGTGTTTTTGTAGGGCAATGTAGCATCGTATGTGTAGCCCTTTGGAAAAGTAGTATTGTCGAGCTTGACATAGGTGTAGTTTGCTGGTACCCGTCTATAACAGATAGTCAGTCGTCTTGGTCAGACTTTTGATTTTATTGGATTGAGGTACGCACGTTTCTCTTCCTCCATAAAATGCAATCTCGCTGGTCAAGGAGATGTACGCCGCTGTACCAGAAAAACTATACGATTGAATATGGTTAACATTCTGCATCCATACGTAGAGGAAAACATCAGCACATTTGTCTAACACCTCCATTTCTAGGTTCAGTATAATCTTCGAGCGAAGACCATTCATTATTAACTGTATCATAGAGTACCGTTTGCCTTTGAAGTTTATTAGGTAGCTCATTGGAACCGCCTTGAATTAGCATCTTAAAACCATCTGCCAATGCCGTATATTGACTGTCGTAGCGTGCTTCTCTTATGATGCTAGTCTCTCCAATTGGCAAGACTTGGATATCCCACTTATTTTCTAGATTAGTAACATTTGTGCTATCAGTTTGACTGATATCCAAATAGTTGACCGAAGTGTCGTAGCCTTTATTGTTAGGGCTCCCTCCAAAGCACATAATCCGTTTAGATAGATAAGCGCAATCTAGTGTGGTGACGGTGGTGTCAGCAAATATGAAAAAAGGTCGCTTGATTACAAACCTACATGCAGCATTTCGTCGCACAATTTGACCAGCATACACTGTGTTCATAGTAAGCAGCAATGCAAGCGATAAATGCTTGAGCATCATTTTTTGTATGTAATTAATAGACAGGGTATCGTTCCAAAACTTTTTCAAAAAGAAAAGCAGCAGTGTTTATATACAAACGTGTATTCTATGATTCAGGCTAATAAAGTTTCTTCTGATTTGTTTGATCAAGTGAGTGATACGAAGATCTTCTTTTAAATTTACACAGGTTGGATGCTGGGAGATCTTAGCAAACAAAGCGCGTTGTTGAAGTGCCCACTGATCTGTCAAGATTATGTTGTGATGAAATCATTGATTTCCGTTGTGAAAATCAAGAATTAGTAGGCATTCAGTTTCTGAATTCTACTAAATGCACCATGTCATGCTGTAAACAATGGCGAAGCAAGGTTATATTTTTTCTATAAATACAAACAAAGATACATCTTAGAATTGTATACTTATGTCGTGACCGAAAGTCGTAACACAGGGGGGGGGGGATCACCATTTAAATAAGCAGACGTAGATGTCCATGCAAGCGTTCTCGAAGCTGATGAATTTGTTTGCGTACATTGGTAGACCCTATTTTAGTTAAGCTATATGTGCTACAGTTCCCTGAATGGGTAGTGGCCGCGCTCAAATGCTAAAGTCATTGTCACTGAAATAGTGAATGCAATGTTTTTTCTAGCAGTAAAATCTACCAATCGAGACTGATCCCCATTTATGCTTTTTTGCATAATTCGTATACAAACAAAAGGTACTTGGTGCGATAATTTGAATGTTTAATTACAATTATGTTAAGGTGGTAGCGTTGATAGTGGTAATAATATATAGACAATGTATAATTCGATATGAACACAGATTTGATCAAAAAAGATCTACACTGTAAACGCGTTAGGCGAAATGATACGAGGTATATCCTTGTTGATATTGTTGATGACAAGCATATCTAAATCAAGACTTGGATATCAGCCTCTATCTTTTTGCAAACCACAGGCTACGAACTTACCTATGCGATCGTGCTGTTCAAATACAGCAGACTGTTGATCCTCACTATCCTCGTCCTCCTCGTCTTCCATTCCCATCTCCAAATTGGGCTGTAAAAAGTACTCCATGTGTTTATCACGCATGATATACATTTCTTTGCGTCTCTTGAGAGAATCAATCATTCTCTGTGCAAAGAATACAGCGAGTTCCACAGAATTATCGGGTCGTGTAGGACGATAATTGGGACACAAGAACCAGTATTTACGAATGAAATTTGGTGGCACGAACCAACAATCAGGATTGCCTAATTCACCACCAATAAACATGGCTGATTCCAAAAGAAAGTTAAAGAGTTCATTGGCGTCGTAATAGTCTTGGAAAATGATCAT
The DNA here is from genome assembly GCF_035048745.1 of Mucor velutinosus. Classification (NCBI taxonomy): domain Eukaryota; kingdom Fungi; phylum Mucoromycota; class Mucoromycetes; order Mucorales; family Mucoraceae; genus Mucor; species Mucor velutinosus. The sequence continues at coordinate 273,949 of NW_027041905.1, read as the reverse complement.
GAAATCTCTCATGGTAGGGCCTGGAATCAAATCAATGCGAGGATCGTGAGGAATCTTGCGCTGTAGTTCAGCTTTTTTTTTTCATATATTAGCTTCAACGAATGCTTTCAAATCATAATAAATACTTATACTTACTTGGTGTCAACAGGTATCGATTGTCATTCTGATCTCGCATGGTTCTCATCTGAGTAACTGCATCTAAGGGAGATATAGGACCGGCTACATATACTTTATTAGATACATTGGGTGGTAGTGCTGGGTTCTTGATGTCCATCCAAAAGTCATCTTCCACAGGAATCTCGGGCTTGAAAGTTGAATTGGGTGTGCCATCAGATGTATGAGAGGGAGGAGGAGGAGGGATGCCTGTGATAGAGGTAGAAACAGAAGCAGTAGGAACAGGAGCAGAGGTAGAAGCAGACAAAGGTGGAGGCGATGTAGTGTGATACATGGGATCAGAGGGATGAGGTGGTGATGCGATACCACTCAGACCGAATTCTGCCTTGAGTTTATCCAAGAGATCTGCTTCTGGATGATCCAGATAAGATTTGATTTCAGCTGGTATCAATGGTAGAAATTCGGGAGGTACTTGGCTTAACCATAGTTCCGGAGGCACATCTTTCATTTGGTTCATTATCTCGTTCATTGTCTCGGGTTGCATCAAGAATTGCATTAGCCCAGGGTCCATCTCTGTCGAAACGGATTGAATCATGTTACTGAAATTGTCAAGTCCAAGGGTAGCAGTAGGTGGTGCTTGGTGCTGCTGTGATTGATCAGGCGGTGATAGAGGGTCAATCATGCCTTGATCCATAAATGTGTTGCTGTTGCCCGTGCTGGTGTTGGTATAATTGTGGTGCTGTTGGTCCCCTTGGTGGTGCATTGGTATCTCGGATGACACAGATTGAGGAGGTGTCATATCGTATGCCGCCAAATTTTCGGTTGCCATGGTAACGATACACTTTTTGCTATCCAAGAAGAATTCCAATGATTGAGGTATATCTTTTGTTCTTGAGAATGTAGTGATATCGGAGCCCATTTTATCTCTCATGCCAGTATCCCAAAATTTAGGCACATCGACTCGATTGGCAATACAGGCAATCTTGAGCGTCAACACCTGTCCCTTGAGAAAGTTGTTCTCATAGCGTAATTCATCTACTTTTTTTCGCAGTTGTTTGGCATCTTTGATGGCCTGATCTCGCATGTATATACATTTTTTGATGTTGGTTTCTGCATCACGCATCTCTCGCCTTTTGCGTTCTCGAAATGCTCTTTGTGCTGCTCTGTTTTGCGCTTTCCTTTGAGCAGGAGAAGGCGGATTGGGCTTTCTTCCTGGTTTTTTACGGGGCTTAATTGGTTTTCCATTTTCATCCAAATTTTTTAATTCTAGTTCAGGGTCAAAATGCTCAAAGGATATATCTGACATTTTTAAGGTTGTGTGGTTATAATATGTGATAGCAAAAAAAAATAAAAAAATAAAAAGAAAAAGAGAAAGAAAAGAGGGTTTCCGAGATATTCTATCATGTCTATGTTACAACCCATTATACACACTCACACACAGAATTTCGTATTGTATCACATTGTAGTAAAAAGGACACTAACCACATGGACAGATGGGATTGCCTAGCCCTTATTTTTCACCCAGCTTTTGAGAAGGATGAATAGCTTGGCAGATAAACTGAATGACACCAAGCCCGTTGATCGAATGACTCAATTCATTTTATTGATTTTTGCCAGCATCCAAAGTTGAATGACCCAAAAAGTCAAAATTTTCAAAGGTCGCATGTATTTTTCACATGCTTGAACAACCCCCCTTTTTTTTTTAATGTAAAGAAAAAGTCAGTCAGCCAGTTGAACTCCCTGCATTTAGCTCCAAAGGGAAAAAAAAAAGTATATTACACATTTATATATAAAAGATGAAAATGACAATTTAACGTTTGTTTTGTGATTATAGCTTAATTCTCGAGGAATTTAACCTGTTAGTTTTTTAAAAGACTCAAGCTGACAAGTATAAAAATCATGCATTTTCTCTTCTTTTCCCAAATCAATATCCATCATATCCAACATTTTAAATGAAGCCCATCTCCATCATCAGCTTGCTCTTTTGCTTATACTACGTGGTAGGATGCTATGCTCGGTGTGATTGTGATGCTACAGACAATGCTTGTATTAGTGAATGTGGTAAAGTGTAACATGATTTCCTGTAGGCGAAAATAAATTAGAGCATATAATAACATTTTCAGTTTTTAGTGGTTGAAGCAAATAGCTGTGTAACTTCATGTGAAGGAGACGTCGAATGCTATGAGGGCTGCATCGATGATAAATGGTAGCGTATATGCATATGTGTGGGCATCATCTTGATTCATTACTCACCATCAAATGCCAGGCCCGATGCTGGTTTGGCTGGTGAGCAACCCGCATTCAATGATGTATTGGAACAAGCATCCAACAGTGGGGTTGTCGCTACCTCCGTGGTATCTACTGTCACTAGTGTAAATACAGCTAGTGCATCAGCCTCCATATCAGGTAAAGGAGTGAGCGAGATGGAACCATGTCGATCTCTTTGCCTAATGCAAACTTTATAGCCTCTATCTCTGTCAATCAAGCTCAGACTAGCCATATTTCAGCTGCACCTACATTAACATCGACAGGGCCTCTTTCACTCTTATTTGTTTGCTTGATGGGTTTGGTATATTCGCATTTCTAAATAAAACGAGAGTGTTGAGTTTCAGAGACATGTCTATCTCAGTGGTGAATATCAACGACTGCCGTCCAATGACAATGAAAACGCTGGTTAAATAAATAAAAAACCTATTTTGAAACAATTTAATCCGATTTTCTTTCTTCCTTCTTTTTTTATTCGTATATCTTAGACAGCTTAAGATGGATTCTTATTTAGCCAACATTGACACTTATATGCAGCAGCAGGAACAGCTGGAAAGACAAAGAGAGCATGAGCAAATGCTTCAACAGCAACAGCAAAAGCAACAAAATCCATCACAGCATCTACTCGACGGTAATGTGGGCGGTCATCCTCCTCCCCCTCCCCAACCCTTGGACGATATCTGGTTGAGTAACATTTCAGAGCTCCCATCGTCAGCCAATGCACAGTCTGCTTCTTCTAACAGCAGTGTCTATCCTGATCCCATTTATCTCACCAATCCCTCCGTCTTCAACATGCCACCACAGAACTATAACCCACCTTATCAGCAATCGATACAGCATCAACAACCTCCACCTCCTCCACCTCCTGGATTCGATATCAACGGACAGCCTGTTCGCATTCGTAAAAAGCCCGGCAGAAAACCTAATCCTGCATCCCCTGCCTTGCGAAAAGCACAAAACCGAGCTGCCCAGCGCGCCTTCAGAGAACGCAAAGAAAGACACCTGAAGGATCTGGAAACTACTATCCGCAATCTGCGTGAACAACGTAACACAGCTACACGTGAATTAAATGAAATGAAAGCTTACTTGGAGTCTTATAAAGCCGAAACTTGGTACCTCAAGGGGGTCGTTTTAACGTTGCAGTTCATTTGCATGCATCACAATATACAGATTCCGACTCACTCGCCTTATCTATCAGAAGAAGCACTGGCAAAGATGGCCCAAACTGCTCCACATGCAATCGAAGCTTATGTCAATTCTTACACTCGCAATAACACCAACTTGAAATCAACCATGTCGTATCATTTTGTGGATAAGCAGATGCACAACAATCACAGCGATACACCTCCTATGGATCACTCATCGTCTCCCATGTCTTCCTCACAGTTTGAAAGTAACCAGACACAAGAAGAGGAACCAGAGGATCACCATGCCGAAAGTGAGGATGATGAGCATATGGATTTCATGCACGAGAACTCGGAGGAACCCACCAGTGTAAAACATGAATATGCTCACCCATCCCATGTATCGAATCAACAGGATCAACATACGGCAGAGGATCAGCAACAAGCAAAACAAACTGCCCTATCAAACCCACCCATCTCCAGCGTGGAAGCCATCCAACACATTCGATTAAAGCTGGGTGTACAATCAACAATTACAAACAACAGTGCCATCAATGATCAAGCTACTGCTCGTCTTAAACCCACCATTTTACAGTTAGCCATTCCTCACGACTCTCGCATTGATCTCGTACCTACACCACACATGCGCGATCGAATGATTATTTTCAGAGATCAAATGGATTATGACCGATGCTTTGCCATGTTGCTGAACGAAGCTGTGTATCATGGCGGCGATCCTACCATGAGCGAGAGTTGGGAATTGCCTGCTGATTTCTTTAGCGAGTTCTGGTATTTGACTATTGACTATGATATCAAAAAGACCAACAAATGGAGACGTGAAAAGGGGCTGGAAGACGTAGCGCCAGGACCTCAGCTACATCAACAACATCAGATCATGAGCCTGCTGGAAAACGGTCAAAGTGCAAACTGGAATAGTGAAGTGTTGAATCAGATCGTTAAAGAGATGCCGGCTCTGCAGCCTATGGATGACAATACGGGATATCCATTATCCCCGCCCAAGCAATATCAAAACGAGAATGATTCTACAGATCAGCAGCAGAAGATGTATAAAAAATTGATGGGTGGACCACCCGAATCAAGGCGACAAGTAGCATCTCCAACCTTGGGTAAGCCTTTTTTTTTTATCTCTCATTTGGATTTATTTGCTCTAACAATTTATTGTTTATTTAGAAAACATTATTGATTTAATGAACTCATCCTTATAGTAATTCCCGTCTCCCTCAAATTCATGTTCATCATTCCGTGTAAATAAAACTTTTCTTGATCAAGTCGAGACACTCGCTGATCCCTTGGCGGCTAAGTTGCCCAAATGGTTTTCAATCCATAGTTCGTATCCGTTTGCTGATTTCTTGCCCATCAATGTCATGGGCTGATTCACGTAAAGAGGTGTCAAACACTTGTATTCAAACGAAGTGATAGAAGCTTGGGGCACTTGTTTTCGTAACAAATCGATCAACAATGTGCCACTGAGAGGTCCATGGACTAGACACGCTGGATGCTTCTCTATTTTCGTTGCATACTCATAGTCAAAGTGAATCTTGTGTGAATTGAATGTAAGTGCTGAATATCGAAATAATAATATAGAGCTAGGTGTGATTTGTCGTTGAAAATCCGGGTCTTTTTTAACTATACATGTTCAAAAATGAGCCGCGGTAAAGAATGGCCTAGGTATCAGTTCAACTTACTTTTAATGCCTCTGGGTGGACTTGTGGTCGCTTGCTTTGGATGGTACACTAGACATCTTTGCTCCCGCATGGACCATCCCATTTGATTTGAAATATCTTTGTTTATCCACACCATAGCAGACTCTCCCATGCGTCCCTCTCTAAGCTCAGCATGATCTAAAGCGGTGGTCATGTGAGCTTCATCTCCCACTCTAAGAGGATTCGCGGGATTCCAGTCCATCTTTGCTCCTACCCACATACGTTGAGAGAACGGTTCTGGTGGGAAGAATTCGCTTTCATAACCATCAAGTGCCAAATCGCTTTCCAATGTACGAGGTGGGAAATAGACATGATGCCAACACGGCGGCACAAGGGCACTATTTCTTGGTATAGTATTATTGTTGATCTCATCGTCTCCAAGTGTATTTCCAAGCAAGTTCATGGGCGACCATGTTATATCATCGTATGTCTGTTGTATACACGAGGTTTTGGTTTTTGACTCCCAATCACGCAGGATTTGATGCGATGATGAATACCACCGAGCCTATCATCATGTTTAGCATAAAAGGCATTCGAATTTTGATGTACAGTTCAAACTGAATTACTTTTGTTGTCTTGACAAAATGGTTCCTTAAAGTAAACATAGTGTATAAAAAACTGATGGGAGGGTTGCATGGTCAAGTATATTTATTTCCTGATGGCAAACGGGTCACGTGAGGGTTACACTCCACATAAAAGTTGATGCAGAAGCCAATGATGTGTTGGGCAGAAGTATATGAAGCAGATGGCCATTGCTGGGTAGCTCAAATTAGCATATGGATTATAAGGTAATGGAGAGCAAAGCTAGCATTGCATGTTGAATAGTGAACATTAGACATTAGTCATCAAAGAATAAAGAAAGAAAAGATATGGTCTTTTATTCATCTATAATACAAGCATTTATATTATCATGCAAAAAAAAGTCCTACATAATAATAACTGCAAGTCTGACTATTTTACAATGCTCTACGTATAAATTGATGGAATCAACTCAAATACGAGCAGACGGTATACTAGCAATACGCCCCACTACTTCAAAGTATGCAAATCGCACAGGAATTTGTGTGCAGTTGAGCCGTGTTTTCTTGTGTTAAAAGCCGCTTTAAACCATCAAAAGAGTACCAGTCAATCACTCTCACTCAGCGCTTGCTTACGGATTCCATCGCTGACCTTTTTTTGAGACCAGAAAAACATCTCTAGAAATCGACTCCAAACCATGAGGGGTACCTCATGATTTTCATCAAAAGACTTTCACTACAGCAGCATGTATTAAATCAACATATTTGCCTCGATCCAAAGCAACCCTTGAAACTTTGTTAGACCTTCATATGTGAAACCTCAACATTTTGGCTAAAAACGTTATTTTGTATTTTCTAATATTGCTCAATATATTTACTCAAAATATCTCTCTTCATTAGCACCGTTGAGTGCGTCTTGAAACGCACTCCAGGAAAGCAATAGAAAGCATGGGATGATCATCACAATTTATACAGTCGATTCTGCCAAGAAAGATCGATTAAGTCGATTTTGTACAGAATCTGGTTAATTTGGGAGCGGAAGTATATCTGAATCTTAAACCGCTCATCCTCCTTAGGCTAATGACAAGAATGGCGCCTTTCTTCACAACATCATTAAATGCAATCAACAGTGCTCTTGAAAGCTCATAGAAAAAAAAAAGGAATTGCGAATTGAGAAAGATACTCTAGTTCAGCCTAGCTACTCCACTTTGTTTTTGTGGCACTTTTATATATATATATATATATATATATATATATATTTCATAGATTTAATTGCTGCAAATGGCTCATCTAAATGCAAACACCAAATGTGAGAAGCAAAAGTAGAGTCTATGCCAATCTTGGTTTATTAAATGATAATATGTACAGTTTTTCCTCTTTTTTAGTTTCTTGATCTTCTACTATTACGCTTGAATCTAGTTTCACGACGTAAGCGTCTAATATTTCTCTCTTGAGCAATCAATAGTTTCTCCAATTCATCGTTCGACAGCACTTCAAGCTTGGGTGCCCATTTTGTGGCATCTGTGATCTTTCTATATCCACTGTCAAGCGCGTCTTCACTGGGCAGGTGTCGTCTATCCAATCCTTCAAACTATTTCCAATTCGTCAAAAACAACAGTTGGCCAAGAGCATATATTATGCTATTTACCTCTTCAACAAGTCTCTTTCTATGCCTAAATAACTGATCTCGGATACCATGAGCGATGATATTTACATATTCTCCTCCAAGGCCTAGCTCTGAGGCCAGTTGTTTGCTAAAGATTTCAGGAGCATTTGTTTTGATGTTGTTTAGATCCCATTCGAATTTATCTCGCAAGTTGACTTTTCCAATTTGAAGATCCAACTACAGTAACATTTCAATACATCAGATCTTTTTTTTTTTTTTTTTTTTTACTTTTCTTTTCCTAAGAGGGGACACACTCACATTGATCTCGACTATTTGATTGTTACCTCCATTAGGCAATTCAGACTCTTGAATCGATTCGAAATCCAAGATTTGGGCGCGGATCGATTCAGCAATAGGCTTTGTGAATTTGTGATATTCCAGCTGTAAATCCTCACATAATAATTCTGCAAACATTTCAGGTGTCAAGTGTTGTTCTGTTGAGAAAAAAAAAAAAGAAGCGTGTTAATGTGTGCTATGAAGCATTGATTCCTGCGCCAAGTTACCATTCATGTTCCACAGAAATACATCTCTTAATTTCACTTCATCCATATCAATGTCTAAACGCACAGGCACCAGCATTTCAGACACTTCCGACATGTGTAAAAAGTCTGTCGTTTGAGGATATAGCATGTTTTTTTTGTGTGGTATTTTTGGTAACTTTTTTTGTTGTTCCTGCATTGCTGCCAACACTTTGGCATCGGATTCTACTGCTGCTGCATTGGCTCTCGTTTGTCTCGTATTTTCTTCATTGTTGTCTGAATCGTCATCATTGTCCGAGTCTTCCAACATGTCTTCAAAATCATCGTCCGAGTCTCCTCCCAGACGATGCTTCTTTCCGGTAACGTAACTCACGGGCAACAAGAGTGCATTCTCTTGTGATTGCTTGATACGTGCTGAATAAGATGAAAAGTAGCCCTGAATGTTGGGTGAAGGGCCAGCGTTGTACATGAGGTGATGCTGAGGCATAGCAGCAAGTGGTTGCGATGGTTGCTGTTGCTGTTGTGGTTGAGGAGCAATCGCAGCAGATGGCATGTGAGGCACAATGGGCCGAGGCATGATCTGTTGTTGTGGCATTGGTTGAATCTGTATAGGTTGTCGATTCAAATCAATGGGATAAGGGTAGCCGCTCATGTTAAAAAGTAAAAAAAAAAAAAAAAAAAAAAAGTAAAATGCCTGATGGGAAACACCAACTATAAAGTTTTTATGAACATTTGTAGTCTCGTGACGTCAGATTGAAAAGCCTTTTTGTCCCTCCAAATGTTTCAATGTAAATTTTATGCTCTTTTGTCAGTTACCTGTCTAAATTCGCATACACATATCATGAAGAGAGCATTGGAGCAAGGCAGTCTGCATTCAACTGATCAAAAGAACAGCAAATCAAGGTAAATACGATCCTAGATCCATGCGAACGAACATCCTTACTGACCATGGTGCGTGTCTTTCTAGTATCGCATCCAGTGCCCCTATCGAAAACCATGCTGCGGATGGAGTCAATTGGACGAATGTAATCACCGTAGTATTGTAATGATGAAAGTAATTACTGATAAACTGTGTCTAGTTACGACTGAACGACCTGGAATCAAATCATGTCAATCAGCGCATACAGGTACACGAGACGACAATGAACAACTAAGCATAATGGAATTAAACGCATATTTAAACTGGCAGTGCTTGTTAGCCATCGCTAGACAGATACCCTTATTTACAGTACAACAACAAAAAGAAATTATAGAAATCATCATACATCGACTAGAAAAAGAGCAAGATGGCGATGCCAAAGCAATGATGATTTTGCTTGTCGAAAAATGCTCTCGATACCCGAATGTCAATACGTTGGCTGTTCTGACTCGTTTGCTGGCAGAGGCAAGTGAAGACAGTGAATTCTGCAACCATGCACATTGACTGATGATGGGAAATAGCTCAATACCGAATCCACCAAGGTGAAATGGCATGTGTATAATTGTATCTATCATGTTTCAAAGGTAAATGCCATGGCAGATCAAGCACAACTTGGCATAGCCGCATAGATCAGCCTGTTGATATATCTTGACTATAGAATCGACAAATCACGCAAGAGGCCAATAGCGCGACATTGGTATCCACATTATACGATCATCTCACACACGACTTGACCAATTCGCATCACAAAGTACGAGCGATTAGCATCTCGCTCTTGTCACTATTGCCCTTTGTCTTTTCCCACCATGCCACCATGGCAGAAATGCAGGTACAGAAGATTGTCAGCAATTATGCTCGAGACAGTGACCCGCGCGTACGGAAAAGTGCACTGGATGCACTTGTCCAAATGCACCTAAGAGGATGTCCACTGGATCTAGCCATTTACAACCTGTCCGTTGCTTCATTGCGAGACGATTATGAAGAAGTGCGTATGGGTGGATTGAATTTGATGGGTGTGTTGAGCTCACTGTATCCCGAACATCGCATGAAATTAGCGCACGAAGAAGTGAACGAAACAACACGTTTGATCGATGATGCGTTCAACAAGGTGTGTGATCTTGTCAATGATTCAGCAATCACAGTGAGGACAAAGGCGTGTGTCATGATGGCATCGTATCAACATGTGGGCCCTGATATGTTGAGCCAAACGTTCAGTAAACAGATCATGTCGCATTTGAAAAGAAGATTACCGCGATATAAGCAGCAGCAAAAGAAGTATGCCAATGGACAGATACCAGTGGCGGAGGGAGATATTGATGTGGAATCAGATGAATTTCATATCTTGGATTCAGGGGCGTGTGGTTCGTTTATTCATGGTTTAGAAGACGAGTTTCAGGAAGTGAGAAACGCAGCCATTGGTAAAGAGAGAGCCATTTGACACTTGGCACTATTTTTTGATGCCATGGCAGTACTGACACAAAATAATAGATTCTATTTGTGAGTTGTGCATGTATAATGAGCAGTTGACCAAGAAAGCGGTAGAGTTTCTCGTTGGTAAGCTGGAATAGATGGTAGAATGAAACCTAGGTGATTAACATATGACAGATATGTTTAACGATGATATCGATAAGATCCGACTCAATGCGATTCAGAGTTTGCGTAAGATTGGAACCAAATCAACACTTGAATTTGATGAGGAGCAGTTGGAGATTGCAGTGGGCGCGTTAGAAGACAGTGATCCATTAGCAAGACAAGCGACACACGAACTCTTCACGTAAGACTTATCACATGTTTCGCCCGGTTTGTTGGATTTTTTGACTAAAACATCAGGCGTTGATTTATCAAGTGTTGTGCGATTGACGGTGCCCATATCGCTGACAACACTTTTAGATGCACTTGAAGCCAACACCAAACGCTATCCAATGGATGTCTTGTCGATTTACCGATGTTTGAGAGATGTCGGGAAACGGCATGATGATTATGTGGAAACACTGGTACCTGATCTACTGAGATTGGATAAACGATACCTGCCAAAAGAAGCCAATGTGGAGGATACCATGTATACAGCCTATGTCATCTTGATTGTCAATGCGTGCTCGTCCAATGTCAAGATGCTTCACCATCTACCGAAATACATCTTTCGGCACTTTGCTTATTTCAAGAGCAAATACCCAGATTGCATACCCGATTTACGAGTAAGTTTGTTGTCAAACAAAGCACATTTATTTTTAGTGACAAGTGGAGTGGCATGATGCTAAATATACACTTTAGAAACTATACAAGATTACCGGTATTAAGCTAGAAGGTGATGTGGATTGTTTACCCATGACATTTAGTGGTAAGTTGAACGAGAGCAGGTTTATTGTTTGTCATACTAAATAGGCTTTGCTTTTTTTTTTTTTTTTTTTTTTTATATATTTTTTTTTTTTACTAGCCTCAGCAAAGAAATTAGTAGCAGATGATGCAGAAGGTTACATGACGGCCACCATCGACATGTTGCAAGTGATTAAAACTCAAGTTGAACGCAATGAATTATCAACAGCACTGCTCACCATCGATGTAGCCATTCGAAATTTCAAATACATTACCAGTTTAAAGCCACTGCTCGTCGGCAAATCTGAATTGGCACAACTTTATTTGCAATGCTACCAAATTGTGATTAAAGTGAAACAGAGCCATTCTTCACCAACCTATGCTTCCACTGCTCAACTCGCTGCCGCATCACTCCTGAAGCATTCGTACACCATACAGCATACGTACTTGGGCCTGTCCAAGGACACACTGCATGCTGCCATGTATTTCCGTATCCTGGCAAACATGATTTGGATATTTGGGATACTGAAGCAACTGCCAATGTAAGTTGATAGGATGACTTTTTTTTTTCTAAGTGGCACCCTGGCCGACTGACGTGATGTTACTTTAGTTCAAACAACAATTCATTTAGTGTCAAAAACATGCTTTTAGCATTTCGCCAGCGAGCCAAACTTATTCAGCAGGAATTCAACTTTGAAGATGATGCAATTCTGAGTCAACTGCAGCAAGATTTATCGTCAGCAATAGAATCGCCCACGACCACCAAAATGACGCTATTACATTCATTCATCACAGTGAGTACACGCATTACCCTGCTATGTCTTGCTTGCTTGATTTTGACTCACCAGAAACCTAGTCATTTGTACCTTTAGATATATGCCTCAATAACCCTGTCAAACGGACAACCGCAGAAATCATTTTACCGCAATCAAATCCAGATAAGCCATTCAAGTTTGCATCGAAATACCCTGTTAAACTGCATTTGGAAGTAGATGTCTTTAATTGTAGCGACACGAGTCAGTTGGCCATTGAATTCATCTTGCCTGATCAATCGACATTCATGTTCTGGCCCGCTCCGGGCCATTTCAAACAAACGACGCCCTACTGCTTCAAATTGGCAACAAACGTAGAGCTGAATCTATCACCATGGACAGGTAATGTGCCTTTGATGTATCACATGAGCGAATTATACACTCAAACATTTACATGTAGAGCCTGGTGTAGTCATTGTTCGCATTGTGCAATCGTTTGAACCTGATTTGGCTGGATTGGACGACTATATCATCACGTATCCCAACCATGCTGCACCTACGAGCAACAACAACAACAATGCAGACACCAAGAAAACCACATCGTGTGTCATTAGTGAACATCTGAAATATCGCTTATGCCCAACAGCAACATCCAACATGATCAATAAAAGATCTTTTTAAATAGCCGCATGTGAGCTATAAAAATTTGCCCCCCCCCCTCTTTTTCATTTGTAATCTATCCAAAGAAATATGAGCAATGATGATCAGCAACCACACCAGCATAAGAAGAGAAGAGTAGATGCTTATCCGAGCTTTCGATTGAACCACACAGAGTCATACCAAGGCAGTTTTCCAGTGTACAAGCAACCACAAGAAATTACGTCCTATAGCATCGACCACGAGAGACGCGTATGGTTTGACAACCGAGAAATGGTACCAAGTCTCCCAACATCTAGATAAAGTGCATACACTCATACGTTAACTCGGACCTTGTAGAAATACTACTACCCTCCAACCTCAGATAAAAAGGACCTGAACGTGGGATACGATAAAATGATCCAACGAGATGAGAGCATTCCCGAGCATATCGACACATTACTGGACGCATTAACCAACGCTAATGCGAAACAACCTGACGACAACCAAATCACTGCTGATATTGTAACATGGCGCGGTATTATGACCAAGATATTGTGCACTCCCTATTCGAGAAAAGAACCCTGGGAATTACGAGCAACAAAGTACAATGTAATTTATCTCACAAAGTATGATGCAGGGCAATGCCACTGAGATACGAATTCTGTAGGGAACCATCTACATGGAAGAGCAAGTAACCGACAAAAAGAAGAATTCAGAGAATCAAGCATCTGATCGCCAAAAGTTGATGAGCTATTGGGGATACCGATTTGAAACTTTGTGTACTGTGACCAAACCACCACATGAAATGACCAAGAAAGACCCCGAGCTGCAAGAAAGACTAACAGCAAGCGCCAATACAAACATACAGTATTGCATACTAGCAAAGACGAAACTGGGAAGCAACTCTATAATTATGGGAGCGGAAGTGGATTGCTGCAGAGGTAATACAGACATGTCAAAAAAAAAAAACGTATGCGAGGCGTTGAATGGAATGTTCTGTCATGTAGATGTAAAACCAAAAGATCCGTTACAGCAGCCTAGTAATTACATAGAGTTAAAGACATCTAGGGTGATTGAATCAGAAAGGAATCAATATTCTTTTGATAGGTGAGTGAGTGAGTGAGTGAGTGAGTGAGTGTGTGTGTGTGTACACAGATAGCCGCTTATCAGCTAAAAAAAAATTTTTTTTTTTTAATACTAAACTAATATCTTTTGCATACCAGGTATAAGCTATTGAAGTTTTGGGCCCAATCCTTCTTGATAGGAGTCCCCAGAGTCATTTGTGGGTTTAGAGATGATCAAGGCATTGTATTGGATGTGGTGCAATTCAAGACATTGGAGATACCTCGACAAGTGAGAGAGAAACGAAATACTTGGGTATGTACATGTTACCAATCCCATGCGGCCATTCTAACTGTCCTATTTAGAATCCATCTGTTTGTTTGAATTTTGCTAATCAAGTCTTGGACTGGATCCGATCTGTCATCACACAAGACGACCCTACTGTGACCTATGCCATACGATTTGATTACCCGTTCCAAGAGATCACTGTCGAGTGCACTGGCCATTCGCATGTTTTTCTAACTCAACGCTTTCTAGACGGCACTATCCAGCATGACATTGGAGGACCACGGGCATCTGGTGTTTCGGAATCATAATGAGGAGGGGTCAAAAGACGAGGGCAAAACACAAGTTTGCCAAGTGTTTTCCTTCTTTTCATCAATGGCCATGTTTCAGCCATAAAAAAATTTTTAAGGGTACCCTCCCACACACTTTTGTTGCTCATCTAATCATCCACTCTAGTGGCTTTGAAACGACTCCATTTGTCAGAAAAGTAAAAAAAAAAAAAAGTAAAAAAGAAAAAATTACAGGCACCAAAATGCATCGAAAGAAAGAGGGTGGGGGGGGGGGAGATTCAAGTTTAGCATTGATGTGCTATGCTTAATATTAAATTAAAACAATAGAAATTTATGCCATGTTATAAATAAACTGCTTGTTGTGCTCTCTTGTGCTGCAAATGTATACAAAACACATGGTTTGATTACTCAAAAAAGTGAAGGAGGGATTTGCTATCCTTACGCGTTGTGAATTTTAATTGAAACGGAGTGGCTCTTTTGTGATTTGCGAGATCTATTAATAACAGCACTATGAAATTCAACATCCAAGGCTATTATCTGGAAAATTTTTCAGGTTCCTTCACTATAAATGGTGCCCCTCTTTTATCAAGTCATTTCACGGCTTTGATTTTCTTCTTCTTTCTCTCACTCTTTTTATTTCCCCTAAACACGTAGCCGTTGTATTTGACATTATGGGACGTAAAAAAATCCAAATTCAACCCATCAAAGACGATCGTAACAGACAAGTTACATTTCTTAAGCGAAAGCACGGCCTGATGAAGAAGGCTTACGAATTGAGTGTGTTGTGTAATTGTGAGGTAGCATTAGTGATCATTCCCTCCAACAACAAGATGATCCAGTACTCTAGTTCAGACATGACAACATTGATGAATCAGTTCAATGAGGTAAAAAAAAAAAATAAAAAAAAATAAGCGTGTCAAAACACACTAGAGATAAGCCATACTAACATCATGCTAGAACGATGCACCTAAAGAAATCAAAACAAACCAAGATGTAATGTTGTCGAGTGGACAAAGTGTCTTGATTGTGTGAATTAACCTCACTCTTATCCTAGTTTATCGAAAATGCGGACAATAGCAAGAATGAAGACGATGTTGAATCACAAATTTACTCTGAGCATGATCCCAATGATCAGCAAGCAACAAAGCACGAGAAATTCGGTCATCACATCATGATGGCACAACCTGTTCAACAACAGCATTACATTTATCAACCACAGCAACATCATCCCATTGCGCAGATGGTCCCGACTCAATCTGGCATGTCATTTTCGTATACGCCTCATGGTAATGGTTACACTATGCACCAGCAGCCACCTGTTGTATTACAACAACAACAACAACAACAACAACAACAACAACAACAACAACAGCAACAACAAGTGATGCCTCCGCCCGTCAATGCTCAACCACAAACATATGATCACATGTACCATCATCACCAACAACAGTTTCAACAACTTCATCAGCATCATCAAATCCAGCAGCAACAAATGTACTTGTTTCAGCAACATCCCACTACATTACAAAGATCGTTTACAGCTCCTGCTGCCAACACCACCACCACCGTCGCCACCACTGCTTCTAGCACAGGTTTGATGTATCCATTGGGCACACCTGGCTTGTATCATTCTCCCAATAGTTCACCTGCAACGACTCAGCAAGAGTTTTCACCAGATCAATCTCCTAGATCAGAGCCTGGAACACCCGAGAAAAGACCGAAACTGAGAGTGACCATACCGGCAGAGACCACGCAACAAGATGGTAACACCAAGGAAGATGCCAACGTAAGATGATGTGCGTCAATTTTTCCAGTTCAAAAAAGAAAACTAACCTCTTATTCTGCTACAGTATAACAATAGTCTACCTCCACCTTCCGCTTTACCAAGTCAATTTGTACAAAACTTGCCTTCACCATCCACATTTTATCCCGAATTTTATCAATCCAACTTCATGATGAGCCCGATCCATAGTAACAGCAGCAACTCAGCCGGTACTTTCATGATGCCGACCTCTCCATTTGGCGGCAATAGAACAAATGAAACTATAAGGTAACCATTACACTGGATTCTGGATGATTGTTACTAAATTGTATGTACTAATTTAGAAAGAGGTCGATTATTCAATCTGCCCACAATAATCGCAATGCCCCTTTGGATGACCATTCTAGCAAGAAAATCAAAGTAGAAAACTAAATATCTCTCTCATGTCCAATGTGTAATTCCCTTTTTTTTTTTTCCATACTGTAATTTCTGTAGCATTACCAATATATTAAGCTGTAAATTCCCTTCTTTTCACACACACACACACACACACACACACACACACACACACACACACATCACACTTCATGTATCATATTCACTCTACTACTACTACTACTACTACTACACACTAAAAAAAAAAAAAATAAAACTTTATTGATTTTCCGAAAAAAAAAAAAAACTTTACACTGACATTTACATTAGTTGTCTCTTTTTTTTTTTTTTTTTTTCTACAGCAATTACTTTATAAACATGAACGAGGAACAAGCATCTGAAAACAGGCAGCTTCAAGATGAAGAAATGATGGCATTGGAAGCTATTTTTCCCGAGGCATTTGAGCGAGACACAACATCCACCAACGCGTTCAAGTACACATTGAATCTGGATGAAGATGAGCCCGATTTGCGATCACCACGCAAAGTAGTATTACGTTTCTTCCTGCCACCCACCTACCCGAACCAAGACATGCCCGTGTATGAACTATCTTCCATTTACTGTGGTACCAAAAAGATTGACGATGCGATGCTGGATGAGATTGATGCCGGTTTTCAGTCACTATTTCATCCTACCGAGGTTGTTTTGTTTGAATGGATTAGTTGGCTCCGAGACTATCTGGAAGATCAAGTAGAGAAACAAACCAATGAAGATCACAACGAGAGTGCCGATCCATTAGCACAATCAATGGAGCAACTCAATGGAGCAGAAACTGGACACAGCAAGGACAGTGAGGAAACAGTGTTTGATTACAATCCAGAGGATTATGTGTACAAGAAACCTGTGCATGACCTGCCAGAAGACCAAGATGAAGATGAAGCCCATGATAGACCTACTGTTAGATCCTTAATGCAGCCCAACAAATACCATACTGAAGCAGCCCCGCCTATTTTCACAAGTGAAGCTCTGGTGGATCGAAAATCATCCTTTGTTGCCCATGTAGCAACAGTGCATACAGTACATGAAGTCAAAGTGGTGGTTTCACACCTGTTACAGAACAAGAAGATTGCCAAGGCGACACACAATATACTGGCATATCGGATCACCATGCCTGATGGAAAAGTGCTACAGGACAATGACGATGATGGTGAATCGGCTGCAGGCGGTAATGGCACACACCACTTATCAAATGACATGCGCTCTTACTGATATCGATATATACAATAGGCCGCCTTTCGCATTTAATGCAGATACTAGAAGTAGAGAATGTAGTGGTGGTGGTCACTCGATGGTTTGGTGGTATCCATCTGGGGCCAGATCGATTCAAGGACATCAATAATGTAGCACGGACAGCGTTGGATGCATGTGGCTATATCAAAGATAAACATGTCAGGGGAAACGGGAGCAGTAATAATAATAAGCACAAGAAGAGCAATAAAAAATAAGAGTAGACGCTACACTGTGTATTGGGAGTAGGAGCAGTAACGGCATCAAGAAATAAGAGCTTGTGCAAAGTCGTTGATATAAGCTGTTCATAATCTATGATGATCTAACGGCTAGTAACTAGACGTATGCTGTACACTACTACTTTAACAAGCTCTCAAGTTGAGACTTCCGGAGTTAGAACCACACTCAGGAGGGATGAGCACCATCAGCCAACTACGAAAACGCAAGAACTTTCATCTTTTCCCTCCCCTCCCCTCCCCTCCCCTTTTACGCTTGAATTTTTCAACACTCTAATGTCAACAAACACAGAACAGCCTCCAGCACCAGCATACGAAATAGAGGCAGATGGCCTTGCAGGCGACATTATTAAATCCATCATGACACCCGGATACACAGCGAGTGGAGTGATTCGAATCATGTTTTACGCATTTTACGCACTGTTTGCAACGCTCTTATTTATGATTTTTATCACAAGAGGCAATCCTCATGTCATTGCATTGTTCCTACTAGCACTTTGCCTATTTGTGACTATAAAATGGTGAGTGTGTCGTCTAAACAAGAAAGACATGGCAGCTTGCTAATTCAGAGAGAGAGAAATTAGGTTTATAGCAGAATTGGATCACGTCAAAAAACAAGAAGCAGCAGCCAAAGCAAAACGAGACAAAAAGACAGGATAAAAAAAAAAAAAAATAAAGCAAGAAGCCGAGGCTTATTTATTTTTTCTATTGTCTTTATGGCGAATGCTCGGTAACAAATAAGTATACAATGCACCAAACGTACGCAAATTGTAATCAGCTATCAGAATCAGCTTTTGACCCAATTTCGAAATTTCGTGCTCCAATCCCATGGTGGCATGTTGCGTGGCAGCAATGCTGTCAAATGTGCCCTGTGCCATGGCGTCTAAAATAATCGATCTCACGCGGTGATACATGATTTGATAGACGGGCGATGTGTTTCTCAAGTTTTGATTCATCCAATTTGACCAGTATTTTGCTTGTTCAATCACATCTTGGCTGACGTTGGCAGGATCTAGCTGTTTAGCCATGTTGCATGCATGGAGCGCAAGATGGAAGCAAGAGACTCGGCCGCTGGCGATGGAGGCATCCTTGAGCAACTTGGAGTAGGTGGTTTTGAGATGATCCAGATCAGACTGCCTTGCCCTTTTACCTGCCATCAGACGATAGGGCATCAAGAGTAGACCGATCACAATGATGTTTTGGAATTCATGTCGCATTTGATGCTTTAGTCGCTTTTCGTCATAGCAAAACGTGATGGGAAATGAGCATGGCGTCAATTGTAATGCTGCCATTGTGTCATGGTCATCTGTCACCAAATTGAGTAAGCCTGGAAAAAAGAAAAAAAAAAAAAACCGACGTTTTTTTTTTTTTTTTTTTTTTTTTTTTTTTTTTTTTTTTAGCATGGACATGGACTTTCATGGTTCAGCAAGGCTTGCTTACCTGTGCGAAATACATGGATGAACTTGGCATCTGGACCCAGTCTGTCCCATGTGCAAGACATCCATTCAGACACAGAGGAAATGGTGATCTCTTGATTGTCTAGTTGCCTCAGGAAGATTTTCCACTCGAGGCTTGTGCCAGTTTCAATCAGGTATGGACGATAGTAATGCAATGCCTTGTTGGCACAATCCTATCATAAGATGCACATGAGTCCTGTGGATCCATGTCGATCGCTCGCAACATACGACTTACTAGTTTGATGGTTTCCAGTGTCAAAAAACACAGTTCCAACGCTCTTGCATACTCTTGGTCGTCCACCAATCGCTGTATACGCTCGGCCTGATCAGGACACAGTGGACTGAGGATCGAATGCAAAAAGTTAAACTTGAAATCCACATTGAGACACCCTTGTATCAGCTGTTGATGCACCAAATCTGGATCCAAGACAGCCAAGATGGCACTTTCTGAAATGTGCTGAGGCCAATTCCACACAAAGGACGTAATGGGGTGGCTGGGAAATGGCGAGATCAATGAAGTTAAAATAAGCGATAGCTCGGTCAATAAATTTCGAACGAGGAAGATGAGTTGATAGTGATCGTCAGACTCCTCTGCTGGCGTTGTGGTGGCGCAATATTTGATCAGGTAGTCTAAACGACGCCAGTAGATTTCAGATTCTTGGCTCTTTTCCAGAGTCATGTTGGGCCGAAACGTTAAATGAGGGTCGATCAAGAGATCATGTCGAATTTGAAGGCTCTTGAATAATTGTGAAACTGACAATTCGGTCAATGCCTCAGCGGTGATTGGAGGGAAATCCAGCTTATTCTTTACAATGCTGATATCGCTACTATTCATGGAGGTGGGTGTTGGCGGTGGTGGATGCTGATGATGCTGGTGTTGATATTGATGTTGGCGTGATTTCTTGGTAGTATGCTTCTGGATAATGTTACATGACCTTTTTCGTTTCTTGATCTGGAGAGACCAGGCCATTCTCACAGCATTGATAAAGGCCAGTCTATTTTGAGGAGGAGGACAAGACAAGGAAGAAACTGACGCTTGTACTCTTCTTGTGGTACGTCTCTTGGTGGGGTGTGTGATGGTAGCATGGTATGATGAATTATGATTTATTTGAGATGTTGATGGCTGTGGCGAGTTTGGGTAGTTGAATTTATTGTTGTCCAGATTTGTAGTTTTGTTATTGCTGCTCTTTGTATTCTGCTCTGCATGCTGCTGCATTCGAACTGGATCAGGCGAAGACTCTTGACTGTTGTTCTTTTGAGTTTGCACGAAATCTTCATTCAACATGATGTAGGGTAATGAGTCTGCCACACTGTATTGCTGATGATGAATTGATATAGAGAGAAAAGGAAAGAGAGAGAGAAAGAGAGAGAAAGAGAGAGAAGAGAAAGAAAGAAAAAAAAAAAAAAAAAAAAAAAAAGGAAAAAGATAAACAAAAGGAAAAGAACAAAGCACCATTAAATATTTATACAATATGGATTACTGCTGAGCGATAAATTGGGCGAAACATGGAATTGTTTAAAGTCTGAAAGCCGCATGCAGTCTATTTTTCCTTTGGTAAATCAATTTGAAAAGCATATTTGTTATTTCATTAATTGTTTAATTTCGTATAATTTCGCTCTGCTTGTTGATGCAGCAAAAAGCATTGGTTTCATTGTGATGCCCGCAGTGGGTTGTTGGCTCATTATCATGTCCATTTCATATATAAATCCAAGAGGAGAGAAGCAAGCAAGCATCCAGCATTATTTGCGCACAAACTCTCTCTTCTCCTCCTCCTCCTCCTCCCCCCCCAAATCATCCCACTGATCCAATCACCAATTAAAACCATTCAAAATTGACCGAGTTTATATAACCTTCTGTACATGTTGAGGACATTGAACGAGCAGTATGCACTTGCCTGGCTTCAAATCAGCACCATCACCCTATTTACCTTGATTGGTAGTCTCATCTACTTGCTAAACTACACCTCAACCCATCTCAATGCTTCAAGATCCCGACTTGAAACTGTTTGTGATTCTATTAATACATCGTCCGAGCAGATATACAATGCGCCGTCTATCCTGCTGCAAGCCTCTATTCACTCAGTCTATACAGCCAAGGACAATATCCATCGGAATCTGTCGACAGCTGTCAATGTGATTGAAAATGTGGTTGTGTGGCTGATAAGCCTATACAAATCAACTTACCGCTGCTTATTGGGTTTAGCCGTTCGCTCCATCCTCTCAGTTGTTACACAGATTGCTAGACCCATTCAGAAAGTGGCCCAAGGTGTCACCTCATTTCTACATCTCGATGAATCTACTTTGCACACGGCAGGCTGGACTGAATCTCTCAACACGACACAGCACAAGATTGAAGCATGGTTCAAGGATGACAATGCCGTGATTAGATCGTGGGTTGACACACCGTTCAATGCCTTGCAAGGTCAATTAAATGCTACATTTGATGCTTGGCAACCGCCCTTGATGACAAATATCACTACTGCTGTTACCACAGCCAAGTTTCAACAGCAGCCATGTCAATCGGATCAGCTTTTGTCAGCAATCAATCATGTAGAACACGAGCTTACCTATTTCATCTACATCACCTTGGGCGCGCTGGTAGGCCTTGTTGTGGTATTCACCATAGTTAACCTGGTGGCCATCCGTTGTCGCCATCATCAAGTGGCACAAGCGCGCTCCCTGTTTTTGAGTCTTTACCAAACGGATAAGAATGCTGCTATACAAGACTTACTGGACAGATACATCTGGACCACCTTCACCATCGTGCTCCCCTGGCAGAAGCGAAAGCAACGGTTACACCAACTGTTTCATTTCATGAGTCATCCCATCGTAGTCTACTGTCTTGTGGTTGGTGTCGCTGGCGTGTGCATGACCTATGGGTTGGCCTGGCTTATTGAATCCAAATCGCAACAGGTATATGCTGAATTCGTCACCAAGCTGCAAGCATGGACAGTCAATGCTACAGCAGAATGGACCAGCACAGCCTCGCACCAGTTTGCAAGCATCAATGGGTGGCTAAACGAGACGGAATCAGACCTGAATAGCCATGCCTTTGGTATCATCAAGAGCTCCGCACTGACGATCAACGACACGCTTTCCAATGTGGTGGAGCAGATACACACACTAATTCAAACTGTGTTGGGTGGCACACTCTTGGAAACGCCAGCAAAGGAGTTGACGCAATGTTTGCTATTGACTAAAATAGAGAACATAGAACAAGGCTTGACTTGGATAGTAAGTTGCTGCCATAGTGGGCTTGTTTGCATGTACACTAACACGGATACACAGGCTGGACATAGCTATGTGCGCTTGACCCGCATTGATGTGCCTCAATTTGACGCTCTGTTGATGGGACCAGCGATGCAAAACTCGATTCAGCAGCACATCAATATGGACGACAGCTTATTTATAACAGAACAGCTGAACAGCTTAACGAGCTTTTTTGGCATGTTGCTTTATTTGTGGTGCATTAGTTTGTGCATTGGCATAGGATTTCAAATCAAATATTACTTTTTCGTTGATAGACAGCATGTGCTTGTTTAATGTAAATCAATCATTCAAATAAACCTCTCTTACTTTAACTTTTGCTCTCTCAAAAAGATCCACTCCAGTTCAAGCACTTCTCGCCATAATTTGCCATGTTTACCAAAGGCCACAGCGACGGTCTCTTTGGAGGACATGATCCATCGTCGAACACCTCTTTCATAGACTTTTTCTAATTTCACATTGTCTCCAATCAGCTCAGACTGGATGATCGAGTTCCAGCATGCCTTTGCAAGGACCAGGAAATGTTGCGCCAGCATGGGATGGTAAGGGGGATAGATCAAGCAGTACTGGATCAAGACGTACATGCCCAATTTGACAGCATTCTGCCAGTGTCCTTCAGCCATTTCGTCGTAGAATAAACGGCTGCAAACGGATAATGTATCGAGACGATAAGGGATGATGGTGCCGCTCTGGGTGGGATACGACAACATTTTGTCAATGGCCGTCTTCATGATCTCGTCGTAGGTGGACTGAACGGGAGGTCTTGCAAACGCAGGCAGTGGATCATCAAAGTCTGTCAACGATGTCTTGAGTGTGAGTCCCACTTGTTGCTGGTGCAATTCAGGCTGGTTCCAAGTCAACAAATACGGTGCAAAGAATTGAATAAAGTAGTGTGTGTAATTGGCCATGGTCAAAGGCTTTGTTGGATCAGGACAGCCATCGCTCTTTCTGTCGTACTCTTTGCACATCTCCAACAGGTCCCATTCTTCCACTTCTTGTAAAATGCGAGCACTCTTGTCCATGGCTGTTGCCGTATCGTTACTGTTTATCTTTTGGTGTTGCGCTAATAGCTGTTGTGCACGATCCCAATCTGATTCCTCA
This sequence comes from Mucor velutinosus, assembly GCF_035048745.1. Classification (NCBI taxonomy): domain Eukaryota; kingdom Fungi; phylum Mucoromycota; class Mucoromycetes; order Mucorales; family Mucoraceae; genus Mucor; species Mucor velutinosus. Next base: position 250,314 of record NW_027041905.1, on the reverse strand, counting down.
TCGCCCAGCAATGTATCAATCAAGCTCAAATAAGGTCGTGCCTCGCCTGCACAGCATCGTTCACATGTACATTGAAAAAAGTATTTGTCTTGCAACGACTTTTGGCGATACTTTCTCGAGTGAGCAGCATCAACGTAGGCTATCGTAATCTCGGCACCGGGTTCGATATCCTCAATGGCATGGATGGAAGCAAGAGCACCCTCGAACATGACCACAGCATTGGGTCTACATGAATGATTGAACAGGGCGGCGATTGGATAGGTGCCTTCTCCAATAGCAAACATGTCGGTGTCGTTGATGGCAAAGTTGTTTGATTTGAATACGTTGAGGTAGTGCACAAGTTGATCCAACGTCAGCCCTGTTTGCTGGATAAACGGTTTTTTGAGTGCTTCCGAGGCCAACAATGTATATTTCTCCTTCACATGGCGTTGCTGCAAGTGGTCATGGCCCACAAGACTGAAAAAGGCCTGCATTGTGATCTCCACCGTTTCTTCTGATCCGTCGCCCGTCGCTGATGACTGATACGCTGCCGCCTGCTCTTGTCTCTTTCTATATCTTGCAATATTCAATGCCACTCGTTCCAACATTTCTAGGTCCATGTCATCTTCAGCGTCGCGACTGGTGACGTTTGCTTTGCACACATATTGATGGTAACTGAGCCAAGCATTTTTGAAGCAAGCCATGTCGCAAAAGTAGGCCTTTTTGCACTGTGAGCATCGTTGCAGTGGAGGCGATGTTTGCTTTCGAAAGCAATAATTACAAAACTCATTCAAGGCTTGCGGCAAAGCAACGGTTCCCAGGGGCTGCGAAGTGATGATTTCTGTGCCCTTTGGCAAATGTGCATTGGATGTGATGTATCGACCTCGAATTGAGTCGGTCGAGTCTTGCAATACCAAGTGATGATGTTCCAAGTAAGCTTCCATGAAATAAAGAAAATGTAATCAAGAGAAAAAAAAAAAGTGTGAGAGAGATATGTTTTACAAGATCAGTTACCCACATTGCTGAGTCGCAACGATTGGAGGAAACTGGCCGAGTTGGTTACAGTACTCTGGTTCTGAATGGTGCAAGTAAGCTATATCTCTTTGAATAGGCCCATTGTGACCAAGTTAAAATATCTACATTTCTCTCTGGTAGAATGGCATTTTCTGGACATTTTATGATGCTCATCCAACATGCTCTCCCTTAGTGTACTTTACTTTTCAATTGCCCTGGAATATTTCTTAAATAGCTATCAACAGCCTTAGTGCTCGCAATAATTGCCACAGCTCCTTCAGTCGTGCTCAGGCTATCGTTGTCCTTGTCATCATTACTCTCCACTTTATCAACATCATGGAGTTTTGCTTTTAGTATGACATCTGCTTGCGTATTCAACCGCTTCTTGCTGTCAAGTCACAGATGAAGCAATGTGATTGATTCTGAATGCTGGTGGATGCGCGATCATTCATGGCTGGATCACTGTCATTGTAAATAGGGCCAATATAAATAGTGAACCCACAAACAGGTTCCACGAACCTGATAATACTCCTCTACTGATGGATTAACGCATGATTTTAGGAGATAAAAGCTATTCCTAGTGCATTTCGTAAATACGCATTGAACATATCTGTTTATCATCCCTTGAATTACAATTGTAAAATGAACGAAAACTTGGACAGCCCTGGATTTATCAATCCATTGCTTTTTGTGAAACGTTTTAAGAATCTTTACTGCCAATTTCCTTTTTAGGAAAATATTTTTTGAGAATTTTGATTGGATGGCTACATAAATGTACAGAACCCCTCCCCCCCATCACCAAGCCCACCCGTCTCTCCTCTTCTTACATTTCACTTTGAATATTTTCTTCCTCTTTTCCTCTCTTTGTACTTTTTTTTTTTTTTTTTTTTTCTTCTTTTTTATTCTGTTTTATATTTATTACCCATAGATGTTTTTTCAATTAATATACTCTTGTACATGTTTTTTATTGTTAATAAATACAACCGTTGCCTTTGATTTATCGAAAAGACAAGGTACGCAATTCTTCACTACTAGTCAAAATTTATGTGAGAAAGCTTATTTCAAATGTTATTTTTATAGCTGTGGCTTCTAGATCATGTGGAAACGAAAATAATACAATATCAATTTGTTCACCAACATTCGATTCGATATGGATGAACGATACAGATCAAGAAATCACCTGGAAGTGGAAGTAAATGTTCATGTTGAAATTGTATCGTGTGTGTTTATACAGAACAACTCATTTTCTTTGTTTATTATTCTTTTTTGTTGACTGAAACAACCACTCTTTCAGTAATCCGACTCTAAATCAATACGTACGTATGTCCAACGACATGGCCTGAAACAGCAAAATGCCTAACGTTTTCCTCAATAGAATACGCTCGATTTATATCTACTCCATCAACCCACTGAAGGCACTTATGAAGTCATTAAAACCTGGCCCGGCCAAGAAAGAACCAAAGGTGTCCTTGTACAACATATTGACAATTCTTGGTACCCATCTCCAATCAGCGATAACTCTCCCAATGTCTCTTGGATCATGTATTTCTATATAGTTGGCGCTGATTACGATATTCAAACAGATCTTGCATTAATACCCACTCAGCATAACTTTTTTCCTGTACCTCAGATCTTTACATTGATACGTAAGTACTACTATAACGTGTATTTATATATATATATATTCCATTTATTTATTTTAATCGATTATACAATCTCCTACTTAAAGAAATTTCTCGTAACACAACTGCAACAACACCATCAACGACCACGATGAGTTCCAGTCCAACATCGGCACCATCTTCCATTGCAGCTGCACCATCTGGGAGTAACAATAACAACAAAAAACTACCAGGATGGGCCATTGCTGTCATTGTCATTGCATCATTGCTGTTCATTGCTGCCGTAGCTGCATTAATTTGGGCATACAAGAGGTACAAGAAACGAAGCAACACAAACCGAAGAAGTATGATGGCACTTGGTCCCAATAACGCTGGCGGGGACGATGAGAAAGTCTTGATTCTGACACCTACTAAAAATGAATCCCATGTAGCCATATCTCAAAACATTGCTTCTACAGGTACGAGTGGTGGAGCAGCAACTGCTGCTGCCATGGCTGCTGGTACCGCCGCTGCAACTAATAGTAAATCTCGATCAGGCGATATTTCCTCCATTCATTCGTCAACACAACAATTATGGTCGCCCAGATCACTGTCTCCACGTCAAGACGAAGCCTCTTTCACATCAGAAAAGCCGCAATTGGGCCTCAACAGTGACGCTCATCAATCAAGTAGCATCCTGTCATCCACAGATGCGCTCATGATTGCAGATACATTTAGGCAGTTTATGAGAAAACCTGAATGGAATGAGGAATTGGAGCTACAAAGACAACAACAAAAAGAAGGAGCAGGAGGAAATGGCACTGAAGCAGGAGGAGACGCTACTACTGCCACAAAATCTGAGGAAGAACGCAAAAGATTAGGGGATCAATTGCTTGAACGTCAATTAAAAAAGGAAGGCACACAGGTGCAATCCATTGATAAAATCAATCACTGAAAAACAACATCATATAGAAAATAAAAAATCGCGATCCCAGCTTAAAAGAATTTGCCGGTGATGGTGCTATAGATGGCAATATCAAGTTTTTTTTTTTTTTTTTTTTTTTTTTTTTTTCTCTCTTATAGCTTTCTCCTCCAAATAACGCTTTCGACGGATAAGGTCTAGCTTGTTAAAGCAATGAGGGATGAGGCAGTTACATAATGAAAAAGAAGGGAGGGAACATATTCAAGTCGGTTCAATGACTTTTTATCAAGAATTTTCGTGTGTTTGTTTATGTCTTGAATCTATCTTTTCTGTTTGACAAGGTTTGTAATATATTTTGATCCAATCATTTGATCTGAGCATTGGTGTGTGCCTGCCTGTTTCATGTACCTGGATTTAACACAACTCCGCCTTGCTTGCAGAATAACCCCCTTTATAAAAGTATGGCATTTACCTCGACCTGCGAGTAACTTGGGCTATCAAAAAAAAAAAAAACAAGCCTCCTCTCAAAACAGGCGATATACGAGCAGTGCATCAATTTGGCTGCCATCGACGGCCTCGTTACGTAGATATTTTTGCGCTCATGAGGAAAAAAAAAATGATGATACTAAAATTTAGACAATGATACCGTAGCTATTCATCTTGATACCAGAAGCGATAATAATGCATGTAACACTCGTTAGATGGAACCAAAAATAACACTGTTTAGTTTATATGCAAAAGCGTTTCAACGGCTTGTACCATCATACTCGTCAATTCCTGGCTCCATGCGTTCTCTTGGACGTTTTCTGTCGAAAGGTACCTGACATCCCCCCCCATTCACCTTTTTCAAATTTTGCTGCACCAAGCTTCAAGCCCCAGGTTTTACTTATATCCTTGACTTGTAGCACACGCGCCAACCTAAAGTCTTTAAGGAGCAGCAGTTTTTCTTGGTAGTACCAGTGCTTTGTGTTTTATTGCAGTTTGCACTTGGAACATTCAAAATAGTCAAAGCAACTACATTGATATCCCTTTGGATCAGCTTGGTACAGCGCTCAAGCAAATGGATCGACAATCGTTTCCCCAATGGCAAGAACCCATTTGTAAGAGATCTCATTGAAAACGGTGTGCATACGGCTCTTCCTTGCGTACAGCAAGTGCATGAAAACGAGAATCTGTATAACATTCAAAAAAAGTAGACAAACAAATCATACCCTTTCAAAAATGTAAAGAATTGAGTACCTTTCAAGGTGAATAAACTACCGGCGAAGCCGCCATTGGGGAAAGGGTTTGGAGGAGGTGCTTAGTCTATCCTCTAAGAATATAACGTATCTAATTCAACATTTGGTAACATTGACCTCTAAGGCAGTTTACCGTAACAAAGTGAAGGTGAAAAACCATGGCAGCTAAGCATCTAACCCAATATTTGGTAATGTTAATCTAAACGAGGATTTTACCGTAGCGAAACGAAGGTGCAAAACCATAGTATTTAAGCAGCAAATTCGGCTTCTCATTTCCATTATTAATAAACTTATTACCAACAACATAACGTATCAAAATTAGCATGAATTGGTTTTACCAAAATCAATATGCCTCCTATTCGTATTAAAAATTGCACACGCTACCAAAGAGCGTTTTTTTTACAACCCAATGTACGGCAAAATACAGTAGGCGCAACGCCAATGAGCGATTTTTTATATCTTCAAAGGGATTTCATTTTTCCAAAAGGTGGAGGGGGGGTTTTTTTTTATATATATCTGAAGGAGGGGAGGGACGTGGTACTATGGATTGCGAAGAAGTGGACCCTCATCACCTACAAATGTTAACTCGTATTAGGCTCTACCTCAAAAAGCAAGGTTCAGAGTAAAAGTCAAACGATGATAGCTTAGATGAAGAAATTGTACTTGAAATCAAGCAACAAAGTAATTCATATAATCAAATTGTTTTCGCTATACAAGAAGGCTGATGAATATTGTCAGCCTTAAAGTATTCATCGTTTTAAATAGTCGACAATAATAATTGCCGATCTAGTTTGATGTAGAGCAAACAAACTAGGAAAAATATAATTCACTTTTAACACTAAATGATCTTTCTGGACAAATAAAACTTTTTATTATATTTTTACAATGTATAACATATATTTAGAAAATAGCACTGAATATATCAAACTACTAGTATTTTGCCCACATTTATAGAAATGGTGATTGCCCGGACGCGACCACGAGGAGGTAATTAGCAATCCACACCCAAACTGCTTACCGCGAAAGTAAACCAAATGCCATTCACGAGAGATGACCAAAAGATAAAAAAAAAAAAAAAAAAAAAAAGAAAATGCTTATCAATAGGGAATAAACTTTTTTGAATAATAGTTTTGTATCAAAAGAACTGACGTATACTATTTCCGTAAAGCACTTTTTGTTTTTGTATTTTTTGTATTAAAGTGTATCTTTATTAGCTTTAAAATTAATGTCTATAGAGTAATTACAGGCAAGGCCAAGGTGCCAGCTTGAACATTTGCCAAAGAAAGAGAAAAAAAGAGTGTACCATGGTCTTGACGGACCATGTTAATAGCAGCAGAAGATAGCCAAGGTTCCTCGTCTATGACGCATCGCCAATGATACTTCCAAAGTGTTCTGTAAGCAGCAATCAAGAGCAATCAGAACATCCTCATCGATCACCACCAAATCTGAATCACTACAAAAGGTAGTCAGCGCCAACCAAATAGAAGAAGCAGAGGGGAGTAGCTCTTGCATTGATAACAAAGAGATTACATCCTGACAGAAAAAAAAAGGCTTGACATGACAACCCACCACGAAACGGTAAAGGTCCTTTGTAAAGAAACCACAAAGAGTACAAGCAGGAGACAGAACTTTAAGCGAGTTAGATGCTGCTACGTTTTATTATATTTATTGTATAGAAAGTAAAACTGTATGCAAACGTATTAAAGACATAACAGTAAATCCAAAGCTTAACTAACAATAAGCATGTCATCTATGTAAGTATGTTATAGCACCACAAAATAATAATGAGATATACATTACAACCTTGTTTTATAGTCTATGTTCCAAGTATAACTAAGAATCATAGCAAATTCCAATACCGGTACTATGATTACTACTACCAATCCTAGCGGCACAGCAAATATATCTGACGATGGATTGGGTATCAACACTACTACCAATGCTAATACCAACATCAATACTACTATCAATGCTAGTGCCACCAATGATGACTTGGATATTGATATTGCGAATGCAAAACTCAAATTAACAAGAACGCTAAAAAGAAAACTACAGGAAATGGAAGAATTATCAAAGGAAATCTCAAAATTACAAAAAAAAAAAGGTAAGATACCTGGAAGAGTTTCAAAATTTGTATTCATATTAGCTTCTACCACACCTAAAAGATTTGTATCTGGTAATTTTTAATAAAAATTAAACCACTCCAATTGAAATTTTCTTTAATACAAAAAAAAAAAAAAAAGGGCATTGTGCCTACTGTATTTTGCCGCACATTGGGTTGTAAAAAACGCTCTTCATGTACAGAATTGCCCTTCCAGAGAATGAAAGAAGCAGTGTTTTGATAATATACGCAAGGGCAATCGGTAGAGCGAGCTGCCCCGCTGCGCAGGTTGGCTCTCACCGAAGCAAAGTAAAGGCAGAGAACCACCCGAAGCATAAGCACTCGTATGTCATAGTAAAAGTCTTTACTCTTGGGGTCAAAAATACGATCGTTTGATTTTCGATCAAAATCACAAGGCACCCCTTATGGTTTGGGAGTCGGTTTTTGACAATCCCCCCCAAAAAAAAAAGTCGAGCAAATATGTCAATAGGTAAATACTGATAAAAACAATTGTTGGGTGCTATCCTGGCAGTCTATAACAGCTTCTGACACGAGAAATCGCTGCTAAAATGCGCTCTGTTTGCATACGTTTGAGTGATAAGGGGATATGCTGTCTACCCATATTATGATGATACAGGTGTGTAACATGATGGAAAAATTAGATCCAGAGCCACAGTTTGTCTATGAAAGAGTTTGACTAGATGACAAAAATGTGAAAAGAGACCTTGGTAAACATTCATATGTAACTAGTCATTTCGTCAACTTAATTATGTGTATCACTGACAGCACACCTTGGTTGATGCTTTCTTCTTTTCGGACCTTCAACGACCTATGAAAGGTGCATCCAGGAAAATTTTTTGTGGGTTAGTAGCCTTTCTTTCAAACATCAATATTGCATTATGAACGAAGCAAAGGTTCAGCTTTTAGGTGTTCTTCGAGAAGCAACATCTCAAGACTATACTCGAATGAGACAAGCCGAGGAACTGCTGAAAGAGTGGGAAAACTCGCCCAGCTTCTTTGCAACCTTACAGGTACATTTGTGCTTTGTATACAGATTGGTGTTTAACGAGATGGGTGAGCTGTACTAACGCTGCCCTTAACTACAGGATATTTTTTACGACCGCAGCATGGACCAAGATATCCGAACACTCAGTGGTATTTATCTCAAGAATGGTATTGATAGATTCTGGAGAAGAACAGCCAAAAAGTAAGCTTGTCCCATCACGAGACAACACGATCCATGACACTCATGTGTAAATCTGTTGCTATAGCCCCATTCTTCCAGAGGAAAAGAAAGCCATTCGAGAGCGATTACTCCAATTCATTGATGAGCCCAGTAAAAAAGTAACGTACTGCAAAAAAACTAACCACACAACTGCTAATCTCATTTTGTGTCTATAGCTTACAGCACAAAATGCAGTGATTGTATCTCGCATCGCTCGACTCGATTACCCTAGAGACTGGCCAGATTTATTGACGAATCTTGTTCAGTCGATGGAGGTAGCTAGCACGCATAATCCAGAAAACGCACACTTGATTCATTCCCGAGTTTTGGAAACGTTGAGCGAGGTTTTACAGGAATTGAGCACACGCCTGTTATCTTCGGGACGTCGACAATTTGCAGAGATCGCACCCACCATCTTCCAGGCTGTTGCTCAGATTTATGTCGTATACGTGGACCGTACTATCAAAAAGTTGCAGCAGATCAACAACAACTTGGATCAGGAAGCGTTGCTGGAGGAACTGAACATTGTAGGTACATGTGTCAAATGCATGCGGATCCTCATGGTCAGCGGCATTCGGGATGTTCACAAATACGACGAAACTCGAGTAAGATGGACAACTTGATTTACCGTTTCGTGGCATACTAACAGACCGGGTAGACATTTCTTGATGTCAGTCGTAAACACTTGGAACGCTACATGGATTGTCGTAAGTGAGACAAGTGGTACAGGGCAAAGGAAACGACGGATGCTGATGACTATGTAGGCTACGGACTCGTTCAAATCAATTACACTGGAAATATAAAACAAGTTGTGGAAGCCACTATTGAGGAATACGGATCACTCTACGTCTCATTACAAAAGAAGCACCCCGTCTCAGCTGTATTGTGTCCAGCATGGCTCGACATCATCCAATATTACTGGCAGAACATCATGGTGGAAGGAACTCATATTGTGGAGCAATGCAAATCAGGCACGCAAGATCAGAATACACTTGTGTTTGAGCCGTTTTTATTACAGGGCATGTTGTTGGTCAAGGACACTATCAAAAATGTATCTTATAATGCGGGTCAATTGGGTGCAGATCTTTTATCAGTGACAGACGAAGAAAAGGAATTAGCTATAGAGGCAGGTCGACTCATCAATGAGCAATTCCTGACACCGGAATTCGTCAATGTCTGCGCTGAAACGCTCGTCAGTCAGTACATGCTCCTGTCACCAAGCGATTTCGCACGATGGGAAGACGATCCTGAGGGATGGTTGAACAATTTGGATACCGAGAATTGGGAATTTGAGCTTCGGCCTTGCGCAGAGTTGGCATTCATGAATCTGCTGAGTCAATACCGAGATCAATTGGTGCCCATTATGGTGACTTTGGTGGAAAGAGTAGCAAGTAAGTTGTGTGCATTTGCGCGCAATGAAGAGTATACTCATACTGTCTTATAAGCTGTTACAGACAAACAAAGCTTATTATTCAAAGACGCTGTGTATGGCGCTATTGGTCTAGGCGTCAATTCGCTGTTTGGCAGACTTGATTTCGAACCATTTGTCATGAATAGACTAGTCGCAGAGCTCAACAACAAGGATCCCAATTTCAAGATTCTGAGACGCCGTATTGGCTGGATGTTGGGAAGATGGGTCACGGAGAGCATCAGTGCTGATTGCCGCAAAGTCATTTATGAGATCTTTTTACAGTTGATGTCTGAAGACGAGGATTTAGTGGTTCGACTAACCGCCGCCAATGGACTGAAGCAAGCAGTGGATGATTGGGATTTCGATATTAGCACTGTTGTGCCTTACCTCGGTTCTGCCATGTCCTTGCTGTTGAATTTACTCAAAGAAGTCGAGGAATCTGACACAACCATGAAGGTCATTTCCTATATCAATGCTATTCTTGATAGAACAGGCGCTGATGTAAGTTTTGTGCACAGGCGATTATGGCGGTATCCAACTCATATGTATACAGATGATCCCTTTTGCAGCACAAATCGTGCAATTATTGATATCCTTGTGGGGTCCCAACACAGAGCCTTTGCTTCAATCCTCTCTTGTTGTCACATTTACAAAAATTACTAGTGTAAGCTCATTTGGGATTACTTTCAAGATGTTGAAATGCTTACATCTTGTGTATAGATACTCAATGAGCAATCAGTACAATTACAAAGCATCTTGGTTCCCATTATCAAATACTGCACTGATCGCAATAATGTACGTAGTGTCCGGAATGACTTTGCTGAACGAGCATGTACTTACTGGCTGCCATTTTACACAGGAAGCACACATTTATTTATTAGAGGACTCGTTGGATCTTTGGTGGACCATTTTACAAAGCACACCTGCCAGTTCGCCAGACTTGATTTCGCTCTTACCAGCCGCATTGGATTTGTTAGATTATGATACTGAGAACCTGCGCAAGATTTTGCTGATCATTGACAGCTACATCATGCTGGACCCTCAAGCTACGCTGTCACCTACCAACACAGTTGTCCTGTTTACCAAATTAGCAGCCAAAATTGGACATTCACGCGAGCAAGCAATTACTTACATTGTGCACACACTTGACTTGGCGCTTCAAAGTGTACCTCTCCAACTGTTTGGCGAGCCACTTGTTCAATCAGGCTTGATGGCCAACGTCTTGAGAGTGCTGGTGGAAAACGAAATATTTGGATTTGCTATTATGAATTGCATGAATCTGTTTGCTCGCATCTCCATCTATGACGCTAATTCTGTGATTCAGGTAATTCAATTGACAGCTCAACAGGAACACATTCAAGGGGATTTTCTCAGTAACATCCTCGATAAATGGCTAGAGAAGGCAAGTACCCATGCTTATACAGTTAATAGGCAGCGGTATTTACCATGTTGATTAGTTTGAGAATGCCAGTCAAGCAAGAGCAAGAAAACTAGCATGCATTGGCTTTACAAATCTCGTGTTGACTGGTAATCCCACGGTGCTATCCAAATTACCAAGCATTATGGATGTCTGGACAAGCGTTGGGCCCGACGTCAAGGGCAGCGATGGGTCAGAGTAAGTGTATTCTCTTTGAGCAGCCGAGCAACTTTCGCTAACGTGTATGATAGTGTTCTTTACAGCGAGATTGATCTGGAAGGCGACGTATACGAGATTGAAAACAGTGCTGAAAAGTCAAGGAAGCATGAGCTATCCCATCGAGACCCAGTATATACCATTGACCTTATTCAACTTATTCGTCAAACTGTAAATGAACCCGCTATCAGCTCACTGGTCAACCAAGTTGATGCCTCCATCTTGGAAAAAGTAAAGGAGCTGCTAAACTAATAGAATCTAATAAAATATCATGCATTCACCAATGAGCTTCCCACCAAATGCCTCACAAAAGAGGGTGTCTGCATGGAACGCGCTCACGGTAAGCGTTGATTGCTTGTGACGCCCATACCTTTATTTTTCGCCTTTGACAATCTTTCAACCTTTTGACATTTATATATAAATATATATATATATATAAAAACAGCCAAACATGGTTTTAGAAAGAGATCATGGCCTCAAAGAGGTTACCGTGTACATTGATTCACAAACAAACACCAACCAATATGATCCCCATCAAAACGAAGACGAGCGACGTGATATCAGAAACAAGTACAGAATCTTGAGCGAAAAGACACAAGGTAGATGGAATCTTTTTTCGTCCATGATACAAATGCCCTCCATGCTCATCAGATGGACTTGCACAGAGACTCGAAAGGAACTGATAGCGCAGGATGACGGCACCAAGCTATACAATACCATTGCCAAAACAAATGTGCTCTTTGAATCAGGCAAGTATTCTATATGTGTATGGGACAATGACCCTTTTTTTTTTTTTTTTTTTTTGCTGATCCTTCCAACTAGTCAAAAACCCGGTCGAAGCTGTACTGGATTCAAGGTTTGTTCGTACCATTGCAGACATCCACAAAGACAAGGCCAAGAGCGTCAGCTTTGGAGCAGAGAATGAAGTGAATTTAGATGAAGTCGTCGCCAAAGTAGTGTCCTTTGCAAATCAAGCTCGAGAGAACAGCAGATATCTGGATTGGGAGTATGTGGGTCAAAGTGCCTGTACATTTGGTAAAAGAGTCCGCACCATGGATTTCATGCTGGGCGCGATTGGTGTTCAACGCAAGCAGATCAAGAGAACGCAAAACGTTAGAGTTGTAAAGAACAAGGATGATTTTGTGCAAGTAGCAACACTTCAACAAGAGGACATTGAGAAGCAAGAGAACGAAACAGCCAAATGTGTCAACAACATCTTTAACATCTTGAAGGAAAAGGGCCCTATGAACTATTTTAAATTTGTGACAAACCCCACCTCCTTCTCTCAAACAGTAGAAAATATCTTTTATGTGTCGTTCCTTGCAAGACGAGGCATTGCTGGTATCGACGTGAGTTCTGGACAGCCCATCATCAGTGTACATCAAGCGGTCAATGTGCAGAGGTTAGAGGATGTGGTTGCCAAGAAGCAAATCATTATGGGCATCACCATACAAGAGTTCAACGCCATTATCGACACATACAACATTACATCTTCCACGATACCAACAAGACAAAAACAATCAACAGTGGCTTCTGGTTCTGGATGGTATTAGACTCAAATAAACCCGCTTTTTATTGTTATGGTGATTACATTTTGAATTTATCTTGCACTTCCTCTTTCCACACTGCCTTTGTGTCGAATCGGCTGCCGAGCTTTGTACACAGTAAGAAGGCGCCTGATAGTTTCTTGTGGAGACCGTAGGTTTCATCGGGTGGAGGTGTAAGGCGATGTCTCAGCATGACAGGGATGGTCTCTCGCACCCTTTGTGTGATGGTTTGACTCAAGAAATCGTAGTTGTCGGGTGCTGTCTCTCTGAATGGCTCTCCCAACACCATGACACTGTCAATGTGTGCGTTGCGCATCACTTCTGTCTCGTAGCCCGTGACAAAGCCCAGCTGTTTCGAGTAGTTCCAAACACCTTCACGATCATTGTTAGCTGCTGAAATAAGAATGCGGCCATAGATTTGCAGAAACTCCTTGGGGAATTCACGGCAAGCTCCAAAGTCAAGCAGTTCAATTTGACTCTTGTTGTAGAAAAAGTTGGACCAATTGGGATCTGTTTGCATGAATCTGAATGAAAAGACCTCTCGCAAACAGAGACGCAGCAAGTGCTCGCCTAGCTCATTACGAATCTCCTGTGATTCCTCCACTGCTTTACTCAGAACACGTCCTTGCAACCTCTCACTAACCAGCACACGTGTTGTGCAAAGATCCTTGACCACACTAGGCACCTTGTATCGATCATCGCCAGCCAACAGCTCTTTGAACTTGATGGCATTGTTGGCCTCACGCACATAATCGCATTCCCAAGCAAGCTCCTCTTTTGTCACCTTGATGGTGTTGTCCAAATAAAGTCCGCGAGGCAGCAGATTGCTGAATGTCACCAGTGCCTTTAAATTGCTCAAGTCACTATCGATGGATTCTGCAACACCAGGGTATTGGATTTTGATGACTACAGGCTCATTTGTAGATGCCAATGTAGCTGCGTGCACCTGTCCAATGGAGGCAGCAGCAATAGGAATGGGATCAAAGTCTCTAAAGTTGGATTGCCAATCCCCACCGAGTTCCTTGGCCATCACCTTTTCCATTTGCTTTCGAGGCATGTAATTGGCACTGTCATGCACTCGCAGTAGAATTTGCTCTAATTGAGGCGGTAATCCAGTCTTGTCGCCTGCTGCTTGAATGCCTTGGATACTCAGCATTTGCCCCATCTTTAATGCGGCACCTCTCATACGAGACAGTTTGTCAACTAGTCGATTGACGTTGCTCTCACTCAACATGACTGAGCCTACATTTTACACACAAAGTTGCCTTAATAAAAAGTTATCCTGAAATCCAACACATGAGACATCATTACCAGAACTCTCTTGCGATATTCCAGTTGCTCGTTTAAATGATTCATTGATCGCACCCATTCCCATGCCAGTAGCCAGTGTACCGTAGTTCCAAAGTCTGCCAAACCGAGATGTAGGAATTCGTGATTCCTTTAGTTCTCTGCGCTTCGTCTCTTCCACAATTTGCTGCACTTCCTTCACAACGTCTTCAGCAACGGGTGTCGATATCTTTGGCGTTTCCATCGTTACCGGCTCTTGCTTGGGTACTATAGGTTCGGATCCAGGCACAGCAGTTTCATTCATGCTAGGGGTCATTGACGAGGTAGGTGCTATGGTATCTATTTCTTTGTTTTGTTGAGCAAGAGGTGGATTCTCTTCAAATCCAGGGAATGGTACTTCGATGGCAGTTGTGTGATTAGCTGGTGGCGCTTTGATGGGTGATGGAGACTCCCCTTGGGGTTGCTCTTGTGCTGTGAAGGCAGAAGCAGAAGCAGGAGCAGGAGGTTGTGATGTTTCGTCAATGATGGTGGTAGGATTCAAAATACTGGATGTCTTTACATGAAGGCATATTGCGGCTGATTGATTGGCAATCACACACGATCCAACCTTGGTAACGGCGCTGGCCAGTACATAAAGGTCGACCAAATTGCGTGAAAGTGACATGTGAATGCAGATAGGGAAAAGGCACAGGACAGAGGCTTGTTTGACAGGCTTATATGGACAAGCTGAGCGATATGCTCCCCTTCAATTACAAAACGACGTCATGTTAAAGATTAAAGTAAAATGCGCATTTCGCAGTTCAATCGGCTTTCAATGCAATCACTTTGCTAGAGTTCTTGGGTTGATGATGGCTGATTTAACATCTTTGTTGCATTCAATCTCTGAGCATCAAAAGATTTGCAAGGCGCGTTTATTGATTAGCAATACTCATGGGAGAGACAGCCTCGATCTAGCAATCATGCATTCAACGCAGAATTACATGTCACAATGACCTGAGCATATGAAGTCCAAGCCCCTCTAGTGGTCAATAAGAAATTCAGCATGCGGGGCATTTTCATTTTGCTTTCCTCTCTCACACTCTTTTTATTTTTTTTTTTTTTGCAAGTCTACTCGACAAAATGGCTGAATCCATCTCAATTGAAGAGACAAAGTAAGTGCTTGCACCATGTTGGAAACTAGTGATGAGCTAATATGTATCATCAAGTGCACTTCGTGAAAAATTAGGGCTCCCTCCATTGGCTATTGAGGGCGACGCTGAAGATCAAGTAGTAGACCCGGATAAGGACGCTTATGACAACTATCAAAAGATCAAACAAGAAAAGGAAAGACTTGCCAAAGAAGAAGAAATCAGAAAGAATATTGAAAAGTAAAAAAACTAGTTGCGTATCATCTTTACCTGTAGCGATTACTTACTCTATCTCATTAGGTCTAAGAATCGCAAGAGAAACTATGCCAAGTTGCAAGGCAAAGGTCTCGGTGAAGCCAGCGATGAAGAGGATGACAGTGCATTGAACTGGATTAAAAAGAGCAGAAAACGAGAGAAAGATTTGGCGGCACGTAGAGCTCGAGAATTGGAAGAAATGGACGACTCGTATCAATCCTACGACGCAGCACATCTGGCAGGTCTCAAAGTAAGCCATGCTATATCTGAATTCGAGGAAGGTGGCGAGACCATCTTGACATTGAAGGATCGCAATATCCTCGGTGAAGATGATGACGATGCCGACGAGCTCAGTAATGTCAATTTGGAGGATCGTGAACGCTTAAAGAAGAACTTAGAGGCTAAAAAACAAAAGCCTGGCTACAATCCTTACGACGATGATCAGTTCAACGGCAAGAAGTCCAGCATTCTACCTCAATACGAAGAAGACGATGAAGAGGGTGGTTTTGTTATTGGTAAATCCGGCACTGTTAAGCGAGCTGTGGAGGAGGCAGATGAGAAAACAGTGGCCCAAAAGTTGAAGGAACAGACGTTATCCTACGAAAAGATGCAGGAAATCAAAGATTACTATACCCAAGAAGAAGCAGATGCAACATTCAAGAAACCCAAGTCAAAGAAGAAGAAGAAGATGAGAAGAAAGAACAAGGACGAAGACGATCTCAACGTATCAACCACTGCCGCGACTGCTGCTGCTACTGCTGCTGCTGTTGCCACAGAAGTGCCAGTTTCGCAACCTAGATCTCGCACAATAGACCCTGATGCCAATTTTGTGGATGACGACGATCTTCAAGAATCTCTTGCTAGAGCCAGAAGAATCGCTAATAAGCAAAAGAACAAGTTGTTCAAGAAGATGACTCCCGAAGAGATCGCAAAGCAGATTCGAGAGGAGCAGAATGACCAAATGAAGGAGGAATACAATGATGAGGGTGGATTGGTGTTATCCGAAGCGACTGAATTTGTCAATGCGCTGGGCAACAATATGCCAACATTCGAAACAAAGGAGCCAGCACCCAAACCACAACAACAGCAACATCATCATGAAGTGCAAGTCAAAGTGGAGCCTGATACCGAGTACGAGGTCCATACTGTCGACGATACGCCTAGCAGAGATGTCAAGATGGAAGAAGTAGAAGATCAAGATACTGCCATGGCAGAACCCGAGAAAGAGGAGGAACACGTCAAAGAAGAGGGACACGTCAAAGAGGAGGTCAAGGCAGAAGTCATTGTGGAGGAGCCCTTGGTGAGTCGTGGTCTTGCTGCTACACTGAATTTGCTGAATCAAAAGGGTAAGTTTATTGACAGCTTGACAGGCAAATGACAAGCATACTCATGCCAGTGTTTGTAGGTATTATTGCTAAGCCCACAGAAGAACAAATCAGACGTGATAAAATTGCTGCAGAACAAATCAGATGGCAGAACGAGCAGAGAAAGAAGGAACGACTTCGCGAATTGGAAGAGAAGCGTGAAAAAGAGCGTCGCAGAGGCTATGACAGAAGAAGCGGCAGAGACAACAACAGCGACCGTCAGCGTGAAATGGAGCGTGAGAGAGAAAGAGAGCGTGAAAGAGAAGAGGCCCAAAGAATGCGTGAATACGAATTGGCCATGCAAAACTACAAGCCTGAAGTCAACTTGGAGTACACGGATGATACCGGTCGCGTCATGAAGACAGCTGAAGCCTTTAGATACATGTCTCACAAGTTCCATGGCAAGACATCTGGCAAGACCAAGACGGAAAAGAGAATGCAAAAGATCGAAGAAGAACGTAAACTCAACATGATGAGTAGCACCGATACACCTCACAATTTGGCAGGCGCTTTATTGGAAAGACAACAACGCACAGGTAATGCACATGTTGTTTTGAGTGTAGGTAACAGAGGCGTTGTGCCTTCATCAACACCATTAGCAAAATCATCCAAATCAAATAAAAAATAGGCTTGTTTTTTATATATATATCATTTTATTCCTGAGCATTGGCAATAGCAATCGCCTTTCGAATCGTTTCAAACCATGTCTTTTGTTCAAGCTGTGATTTAGTTCTCAACACATGTCGCCTGCGAATAGGAGCACCTGCACCTGCCATGGCAGATTGATAGTTTTGATGTAACGGAGACATGGCGTCGAGATTGCTTTCTGACGTTACCAGTTCAAAGCCAAATGCTTCGACTCCGGGTAATGAGCTCGTGTCAGAGGAGGAAGAAGACTTTTTGCCTATACGAAACAAGGGTTTCTTTACTTCACACATTTTAGCGCAAAAGGAAGGCGCCAATTGTCGAATATCAGCGCCTTGGAGATTGAGCGTGCCCTTGTAGGTGAGTTTCTTGGCTGCGGCCGTGGAGCCCTTTTTGTTTTCTTTTAGCTTTTTGCAGTAAATAAGCGAGTCATTGTATAAAAAGTACATGCGGGTGTCTGATGTCAGTGTAATATCATCCAGGTCTACTTTGATCAAATTTGCAAATAACAGCAATCTTCGTTTATGCGTTACTAGGATAGGACAAGAGTCTATCGCTCTGGATGCCTCCAAGACCATCAGGTGCGATTGGCAATCCTGAGCTCTAAAAAAAATGAAATAAAACAGGGTGGTCATTTTAGTCATTGACTGCCATGGGATAGCTTTACTGATCACCCACCTGTCTGCCCATTGGCTTTCCAGCTGCTTGAACTTTCTCGATACGCTATGCAGAGCTGTGTAATCTGGATAGGCTGGATCACTGTACCGCTTCAACTGGCTCAATGCTTTATTGTAGACAGAGAGTCTATGCAACGGCACATGGAGGCAGTACACAATGTCTTGCACCTTGACGACGGCATGCTTCTCTGTGATGGACTGTAAATGCATCAATACTTGAATTCCAATGCACATGTGAGCAATCTCCCTCACCTGAACCAGCTTTGCAAAGCAAGGTATATGATATAGGGTATCTAGAGCCATGACATAATCCGGATGATGTAGCATGAATGGTTCGTAAGCATCCAACTGAGAATACTGAAAGAAGAGGAAGAGGTCAAATATGGTCAGTTTCAGAAGACATGTGCTACATTATGCTTAGATAAACAACGTACAAGATGACTGAAAATATCAGACACAAGCTGTGTTGGTCCCCAAAGTTGTATCCTATATTAAGGATAAATACAGGGTTTTGGATTGTACTACTTTCTTGATTACCTCTCTTTCAGCTCGACAAGAAATGCTTTGTGTGTCACTGCTATTGTATGAATATTCTGGAACATGCTGTTGAGTTGGTCTTTATGCGGTGTGGACAGAAATTTACTAGTGAGGTCCTTGTCTGTGGTATTGAGAAGCCATGGTTGTATTTTCAGTGTGTATATCTCGTGGAATGTGAATAAATCGTCCAGGTAATCATTTTCTGACTGCAGTAATTGGTTCAATACTTGGTGTTTCAATGATACTTGTCGTGCAATGTCGAGCACTTGTTTGTCTAAAGCGTGTGTGTATGTATGTGTATGTATGTGTGTGTGTGTATGTGTGTGTTTACAGTCAATACTTGATCTCAGCATATTAAAGCTACTCGTATTTTTTTTTTTTTTTTATTACCAAATGAAGCCGATGATTCCATGTCATTATCAAAGACATCGCACATGTTATCCACAATAGACAAATCCTCCATCAGTTGGTTATAATACGTCTGATCTTCTGTGATAAACTTGAGATTGAGCGGTTCTAATTCACTAGAGCTTTGAGAGAATGAACTGGCTCGACTGATACTGCTGACATGCATCAATGAGTTTGACATCGCACTGCTGGTGGTAGAGATCAGCGACTGACTTGCTTCCTTTGTAAAATCGATCATTGTATGGTATACTGAAAAGAGAAGAAAACAAAGGGAATACAAGAGCACTTTATATATAAATACTAGAGAAAAATGGCTCCATGGCTGCTGCTTGTCATACAGTTGCACAGCGAGTTAAGCTTTTTGTTTTCACGTTTGGGCGTTTGGTTGAGCATGGGAATCCTCATTGAGACTCAACTGCGCGCGCCCGTGTGAACTGGCCCTTGCTGTAGATCACCCAATCAATAAAAACAAGGACCCTTTTACTGAACCCTCTATCTTTGCCTAGTCAGAAGGTTGCACCGTTCGCTTGGTTTGTTCTTTGCTTATCAATTTGGTGTCTATTTCAGATGGTGCATCAGCGTCGTAATTTAGGTGGTATCTACTGTACTATCATTGGAGATTTAGGGAACCGCCCCGGTTTGATCTACTCAACTTTTGCTGTCCATGATTTCACCCTATCAAGCGCAATGAGCATTGATTTGGTAATCATTCGGTCCAGTGATAGCACAAAATCAGATAATCAGCCTGACCACACTGACGAAATGCAGGATCATTTGCTAATAAGTGTGAGATTTGATGCTCTTTTGGACACTGAGTTGGCAGGAGTCCACCACCATGGATACCAGATACAGAGCAAGTTGCAATTATCTTTATACATTGACTGATGCCAAAATTCATCAGAAATCAAAAGAGAAGGTCGCTTATGATGTGCATTTTAGACAGTTATATCTAGCAGATCACTGATTCCACATTACTTTATGTACATCTGGGAATAAACAGTTGCATTAGCTGATTTCGGAGATCACCCTTGTACCAAGATGTATGCCATGGAGCAAAGCTACTGCGGACATACCCTATAAAAGTCCTTACCCACTGGACTTTTTCCGTGGATCACATATATAGTGGAAACCACGAGCATTTGTTTTACAATTAGCCCAGTAAACACATCTACTACGTTGATATAGCTCCACCTAATAGTGAGGGTCTATCCAGCAAATGGGGGCATTGGATACTGTATCGTAGCGACACGCGAGGGCTAGATTCTTTTACTGGACAACTCTTCATGCAACATTTATTAAATAAAAATGATATTTCGTGGGGTAAGTAAAGAGGACATTCAACTGGGTGTCACCAATTTGATTATCCATGGAAGCACTTTGATTTGACTGAAGTAAAAAGGGGCACAAAAATTTATGTTTTTGAAAACCAATAAATTCATTAAAATGCTCAGAGCATTTGATTAAATGATCAAAGACTAAAATCTGATTTTGCAACTCTCACTGTCATGTTGATTCTCTGCAATAGATGATTTAGCTCTACTACGTTGTTTCACGTCTAGGCAATGGGAACAATGCCTTTTATTGCTCATTTTTATGAAAAATACAGCGACATCTGGGTGTATTTGTGCAGTGTTTTCTCACGTTATACGCTGTTTTAGACTGCAAGAATAGCACCAAACATTGCTTCTCGTCTAGCATGTACTTCTTGGCATCTTTGCTCAACTTTTTTGGGACCCAAAAAAACATGGCCAAAAATCGACTCATAAGCATGAGGAATACCTCATGATTTTCATTGGAAATCAAACAGTCGTACTTTTGACCCCAAAAATGAAGACTTTTACTATGATATCTATTAAATCAAAATGTTTCTATCGATCCAGCGCAACCCCTAAAAACTTGTTTGTGTGGCCCTGATATGCAAAATCTCGACATTTTTGCCAAAACACTCATTTCATATTTTCAGGAATTGCTCAATAAGTTAATTAAAAACATCTCTTATAAATACCACCGTTGGATGCGTCTTGGAGAATTACTCTAGGAAAGCTTAAGAACGCATGGGATGATCATCACTATTGATATAGTCGAATCTTGCAAAATAAATCAAATCAAGTCGTAACTCTCTAAAAGTTAACGAATCGACATAGAATGTAAAGCGGAAACTGAATTCATTCTGGCGGTTGCTGCTGGCAAAATACGTCTTTCACAAGTACAATTGACCTTTTCAAAGCTAACAAGAAGGAATTACGGATGGAAACGTACTGTAGCTTAGTCTGGTTATGCTATTTTGCTTTTTCAGTGAATCTTGACATTTAGTAGATTTAATCGCAGTCAATAGCTAGTCCAGGTGCTAAATTGCCACCTGCTTAACAAGGCAAATGCAACCTTGAGCCTGAGGCCGGTAATGTCAAGGCATAGTATCTGATATTGCATGTCAGATGCAAAAGTACTCTAAACTCACTTAAATGAATGCGAAAACAAAAACAAAAAAAGAGAGGAGATCAATCATAAATGAAAGAAAGAAAAAGAAGCAATCAACGAGTATTGATAGTCAAATGCAAACAAACAAACATATCAGATCAAAGGGGTTTGATAGGAAGGAAACGAGGCATCTTATTCATAGTAATAACGCTGCCTCTTACCATGTCGAAAATAATGTATACAGCGTTTTGCTTTGAGCCTCTCCTTAAACAGTACTATTATAGAAGATCTTCTTCCAGCGGCCAAAATAGAAATGCTCGACATTGGAGTTCTTTTTTTTTTTTTTTTTTTTTTTTTTTTTTTTTTTTTTTTATGGAGCTGATGCTGTTGCTGTGGATGAGCATGATAGAATGAATGCTTTTATAGTTATGCTAAAAGGCGTACTTTTACCGGCTGTAGACTTATTTGATTCATGTATTCATGTGCATTTTATTTGCAAAATTGCATACTTTTGTATATATACACACTGCTGTGGTCCTGGATAAAGGGGAGGGGGATATCTTGAACAAACAGAGTATCTACATGTACGTTTAAAAAAAGTACAGAGGGGTATTTAACCTTTCGATAGGAGGGCAATCACAACAACAACAACAACAACAGCAATCTTTGTTTTTCTCTTGATTCTCTCTTTTGTCTTTCTTATCCCAACTCTTTTGTACAGTACATGACATTTCACTAATGACCACACAACAACAACAGCAACCACTTTACATATCCGACCTCACACAGCTCACTCGAGATTTATCATCTGACGAGCTTGCTGAATTGCTGCGTCAACGGTACCTGAACGATGTGATTTATACCAACATTAGCCCCTCCATCTTGATTGTGCTGAATCCGTACCACCACAACAACACTGTCCAGGCAGACTACATTGCCGAATACAAAGATACTTCTAGTGCAAAGGCAAACCAATGGAAAGAACCACACATTTATCAGCTCGTGAATCATGCATATCTACACATGCGAAGAACTAGTATAAATCAATCCATTTTATTCAGGTAAGCACTTGCCCTTCTCTCCCCCTCCCCCCTTTTTTTTTCTTTCTTGTTTCCCCCCCACCAACCCCCTTGAAGTATATTTAACACACAGTCTTTTTTTTTTTTTTTTTTTTTTTAAGCGGTGAAAGTGGCAGTGGTAAATCAGAGCAGTTTAGACAATCCATCAACCATCTCATTGCTCTCAGCACACATCGAAAGACGACTCGTACGCAAGCCAATGTGATTCATGCTCAAATTATCCTTCGCGCGTTCAGCCATGCAAAAACTACACAGCATGATGATGCATCCAGAAGCGCCCTGTTTACAGAGATTCACTTTTCAGAAAGAGGCAGACTGGCCGGTGCAGTGTTCTTGCCCTATGCACTAGAAAAGTCAAGAGTGTCAGCAGCGGGCCAGGACGAACGCAACTTTCATGTATTTTATAACCTGTTGGCAGGTGCTACGGCAGAGGAAAAGATCCGCCTTGGTTTGTCAGATTGGTCCACATTTCAATACCTCTCCAAGACATCGACGTCGAGAGCTTCCTCTTTGGACGATGCCAGTGCAGATGCTGAACTGCGCATTGCTCTGAAGACAGTGCTATTTCAAAAGCATCGAGTAGCGCAAGTGTATCAGATTCTGGCAGCTATTTTACACTTGGGCAACATACACTTTATCGAAGACGCCAACAACGCCCAAGATGCTGCCACCGTCAAGAACCTAGACACACTGACAACAGCAGCTGATTTGCTGGGCGTGGACCCCGACTCGCTGATGAGTGCATTGACGTTCAAGAGCAAGCTGATTAAACGAGACATCACTACGCTCTTTTTGGATCCTGAGCAGGCGAGTAAACAAAGAGACGATCTCGCTCAATCACTGTATTGTTTGTTGTTTACCTGGCTTGTGGAGCAAATAAACGATCGTTTGACGCCAAAGAGTTCATATAGCTTTATCAGCTTGCTCGATCTCCCTGGCTGGGTGTATTCAAGACCATCTGGTACTGGCTTTGATCAGCTGGCGTTCCACTTTATCCAAGAGACAGTGCACCAGCTCATGTATGTCAATATCTTTGACCGCGATAGACAGGAATATGCAGAGCAAGGCTTGGCCATGAGCAGCGACCATTGGCCAACCAGCCCGGCTATTGTCGATCTCTTTGTGCATCCCTCCAAGGGCTTGTGGTCCATCATGAACGCACAAGCATCTCGTCAGCAGAACCAGCAGAGATACAATGACGATGACACACTCATGGACAACTATGCCAGTGCCAATAAAAGCGCCATCATTGAACAATTGCTTGCCTTCAAGAAGAGCGACACTGGTTCAAAGCTATTCAGCATCCAGCACTTTTGGGGATCAACTACTTACGAACCACGCAGCTTCACAGAGCGAAACCAAGACTACTTGTGCAACGACTTTATTGCGCTGTTCAGTGGCAATGCCTACAACCCGCCTACTTCCAACGGCCTTGTCGCTTGCTTATTCGACGACGCTATTCTAGGCCATGATGATGGCACAAGAAATCGTGTCTATTCTCAGCAACAAGGCATTCGACCGCTGAGATCACCCACCACTTCCACGCCAGCCACTACCAACACAGCTACTTCATCATCTGTCAACGACCACAAGGCAGATGTCAAGTCCACCGTGTCGACATCGTTGCAGTCTGATGTGCTTACTATCGCTGATCTCCTGGTGACAGGTGTCTCTGATTTAACGCAAGCTCTCTCCAACACGCTGTCGTGGTCAGTTTTGTGTATACGGCCCAATGATCTGTCTCTTGCCAATTCATGCGATGTCAAGAAAGTAGCAGTGCAGCAATCCCATTTCAAGTTACTAGACATGATCAAGCGAGTAAAAGGCGGTTATTACACAACGGCATTCACACTGGACGAGTTTTGGGATAGATACCATGTGTCGCTGCCATTGACCATGAACACCATGTTGGACATGAACCTCCCACTGAGAGAAAGATACATCTACATGGCACAGTCTCTGGGCTGGAACGACACTTGTATTGCTATTGGGAGATCAAAGGTAAGAGAGAGAAAAAAAAATGCTCAGCCCAGTAAATGGCAAGTTTATCAACACACACATACGGTAGATATTCCTTTCCAACAATGCATTTCGAATTCTGGAAGATGATCTTCGCAGCCTAGAAAAGACAGAGTCCAAAAAGGCCAAATTGTCGATGATGGGCGGCTCTTTGCCTGGCCAAAAGCCATTTGACATGTACTCTTTCAATGACGATGTCATGTCTTCTGCTGTGTCCGAAGACGATTACATGGACGAAGCTGGTTTACACGAATTCAACGGTTCTGACGTCTTCTCACAAGCTACCTTTGACAACAGGAGATCCAATACGTTGCTCATGTCTGGCAGCACACGACAAGACTGTGCTGCTGGTATGAATGAAAAGGAAGAGCTAAAGGCAACGGATGCATCAGCGGCCAAAGAAGAAAAGGAAGAGGAAGCTGCCACTGGTATTCGTCGCAAATGGCTCATGTTTGTATGGTTTCTCACGTGGTGGGTCCCTTCGCCTGCGTTGAACCACTGTGGTGGCATGAAACGTCGTGATGTGCGTCTGGCATGGAGAGAAAAGGTTGCTCTCTGCTTGCTCATCTTTTTTCTGTCAGCAGCCATGGTCATTTTTATCGTATTCTTTGGTCCCCTTATCTGTCCGCATCAAGATGTCTACTCTCTTTCTGAACTGCAAGGCAAGACGGACAAGAAGAGCGCCTATGTTGCTATTCGCGGTGAGGTGTTTGATTTGACCAAGTTTGCTCCTCATCATTGGGCTTCAGAAGTGATTCCTGACCATGTGATTTTTGACTATGCTGGTAAAGATGCCACCAGTCTGTTCCCTGTGCAAGTCTCTGCTCTGTGTGATGGCACAACAGGCAGAATCCCTGAAGAGCTGGTGCTTGATTTCCAAGTCAATTTGACGGACCGTAATGCTGCGTATCATGATTTCAGGTTCTTTACCAATGATTACCGGCCTGATTGGTACTTTGAGCAGATGGTATACATGCGCAAGAACTATCGCCTGGGCTTCATGGGTTATGAGCCAGCAGACATCCTTCGTCAAGCAACCAATGTAGTAAATGTAGGAGACATCAGTACGCATCGAAGTTGGGCTACTCTGCACGGCGATGTGTACGACTTGACCTACTATTTGATGGGTGGCAGAGCTCCTAGAGCCCCTGAAGGCATGACACCTCCCGCGAATCTGGACCTCAACTTTATGGATAACAGCATCGTTCAGTTGTTCCGTCAATTAGCTGGCACTGACATCTCCAAGCACTTTGACGCCTTGCCCATCTCAGACGACCTCAGAATGCGTCAATTGGTGTGTCTTCGAAACCTGTTCTTTGTTGGCAAACTGGATACGCGCAGATCGCTTCAATGTCAATTTTCAGAGTACTTCTTACTGATTGTTACTGGCTTCTTGTGTGCTGTGATTCTGTTCAAGTTTTTGGCTGCATTGCAGTTGAGCTCGTTCCGTGAGCCTGAAGATTACGACAAGTTTATCGTGTGTCAAGTGCCTTGTTATACCGAAAGTGAGGAGTCTCTTCGCAAAACCATCGATTCTATTGCCGTCTTGCGCTATGACGATAAACGCAAGTTGCTCTTTTTGGTCTGCGATGGCATGATTATTGGCAGTGGCAATGATCGTCCTACGCCTCGCATTGTGCTTGATATCCTTGGTGTGGATCCCAACGTAGACCCTGAGCCCTTATCATTCCTGTCCTTGGGTGATGGCATCAAACAGCACAACACAGCCAAGATCTACTCGGGGCTGTATGAGTGCTCCGGCCACGTTGTCCCCTATGTGGTGGTGGTTAAAGTAGGTGCTCCCAATGAGCGACAAAAGCCAGGCAATAGAGGAAAGCGTGATTCCCAGATGGTCTTGATGCGATTCCTGAACAAGGTGCACTTTGAATCCTTAATGACGCCCATGGAGCTCGAGATCTACCATCAAATCAAGAATGTCATTGGCGTGAATCCCAGTTTTTATGAGTTTGTGCTCATGGTAGATGCAGATACTGAGGTGCTGCCAGACTCGCTCAATCGCATGGTCTCCTGCTTTGTTCACGATTCCAAGGTGGTGGGTCTGTGTGGCGAAACCAAGCTGGCCAACGAAAAAGACAGTTGGGTCACCATGATTCAGGTGTACGAATACTACATTTCGCACTTCTTGTCCAAGGCATTTGAGTCTCTGTTTGGCTCTGTCACCTGTCTACCTGGCTGTTTCTGCATGTACCGCATCCGTTCGCCTGGAAAGAACCAGCCTTTGCTCGTCAGCAATCAAGTCATTGTGGACTACGCCGAGAACAAGGTCAATACACTGCACCAAAAAAATCTGCTCCACCTGGGGGAGGATCGTTATTTGACCACGCTGATTCTAAAGCATTTCCCTACTTACAAGACCAAATTCACTGCTGATGCCGGCTGCCTCACCAACGCCCCTGATAGGTGGAGTGTGCTGCTGTCTCAAAGACGTAGATGGATCAACTCGACCATTCACAATCTCGGTGAGCTTGTCTT
This sequence comes from Mucor velutinosus, assembly GCF_035048745.1. Lineage (NCBI taxonomy): Eukaryota > Fungi > Mucoromycota > Mucoromycetes > Mucorales > Mucoraceae > Mucor > Mucor velutinosus. The sequence goes on along the minus strand of NW_027041905.1, from coordinate 223,334 downwards.
TTTGCCTCAACTATGTGGTTTCTGCTGTTTCTCTATGCGTTTCGTCGTCATTCTAGACCTTCTCAGTACGTTGGTCATGCCTGCCGTGGTTTGCTATCTCGGTTTCTTGATTTACCGCTTGGCCACGAACGCTGGTCAGGTGCCGTTTATCTCGATCATTACATTATGCGGTGTTTACGGTCTTCAAGCCATCATTTTCATCGTTCGCAGAAAGGTAAGATGCATGTCAACATGGCAAAGCAGCAGTAAACTAATTGATGATATCATAGTGGGAGCACATTGGATGGATGATTGTGTACATTCTCGCTATTCCTCTCTTCTCTTTCTTTATACCCATGTACTCTTTCTGGCATTTTGATGATTTCTCTTGGGGCAACACGCGTTTAGTGCTAGGCGATGATGGTCAAAAGAAAGTGCTGCCAGCAGACGAAGGCAAATTTGATCCCAAGTCAATCCCCCTCAAGAAGTGGAGTGACCACGAGAACGAGCTCTGGGAGACAGGTTCTGCTGAAACAAGAGGCACCACAATCACCTCGTCTACCACTCGTCGCACTGCATCTGGCTTACCTCCCGTAGTAGGCTATTCTCCAATAAACAACGGCTTCACGACGCCGGTGGTGAATTATGCAGCCAGTATGAACCAGATGCCAATGGCGGCCACTGCTGCTGGTAGTGTCATCAATGGCGGTCAAGTCTACAACGACAATGCTAGTTTTAGATACTCGCACCAGAATTTAGCAGGCCGTGCATCTTCGGTTATCATGGGTCCTCCCTCTGTCATGAATATGGCACCAATGCAACAGCAACAACACGCACCACAGCAAATGAACATGATGTCTGCTCCTTCTGTTTACAGTGAAGCAAGTGCTACCCATGGTGGTGGTGTCATGTATCCCTCCCTCATGAACAACAGCGGCATGCTGGACAACTCGAGTGTATACCATCCCACAGACGAAGAGATTCGTAGAGAGGTCCAGCATATCACTGCAACTGCCGATCTCATGACAATGACCAAGAAACAAGTCAGAGAACAGCTCAGTCGACATTTTGGCATCAATATGTCTTATAGAAAAGATTTCATCAACTTTTGTATTGAAGAAGCACTCAACTACTAAAAATATATATATATATATATATATATATATATATAAACATAATAAACTTCAACTGTATCCATAAATGTAGAAAGCAGTGCGCTGTTTAGGTGCTGATCTCCATAATTGTCATGATACAACATTTGAATACTTGCAAAATTAAGGATGAAATGACTTTATTTGATATATATATATATATATATATATATATATACTACGCCGCACTATCAAAGATGTTTTAAACCTTGACTTTTTTGTTGCCAACAGAGACATTGGATCGGGATCGCTGTGAGCAATACAAAACGATGAGATTATATTCAAGCCACTAGTACATGGCAACTCACCTTTTCTCCAGACTTGTGCTTGCGCTCCTCTTCAAACTTGGTCAAGAATTCCTTTGGTAAATAATTCTTCTTGATAGTCTACAAAAGCATGTTAGTATTGTAGTAGATGAGCGATGGGCAATGTGCACTTACTTCTGCTTGAACTACACCTGCAGGCAGAGTATGATATAATCTGGATTGAAGGGAAACACGACCTCCGAAAGCATTCAAGGGCCATGATGCGTCGTTACATTTGGTTTTGATTAATAAACAAGCTAAATCACTGAGTACATACGAGTTCTATAAGAAATGGAGATGAATAATGTGCTCACATGTCGCTATGGCAACTGGCTCACCTTGCTCAATGACTCATCTACCATGTCCTTGGAGATCTTGATTTGTTGCACAATATGATACAAGTATGACACGTTATCAGGAGTAGCAACGCAAGAGATAAAGAATCTGAAATAGAGGCCAAAGTCATTCAAATCGTCGACTGCTTCAGTAAAGTCAGGGTGATGTGCCAAGAGATGAATCAAACGCACAAGAGAAGAGTCCACCACAGAAGATTCGCCTTGCTTGACTTCCATCACAGACAATCGCTTCTGTACAAAACTCTTGACTTGCCTCAACAAGGATAGTTCTGGTTCGTGTGCACAGATGAAAAGTAACGTGTAGTAACGGGAATGGATTTGTCCGCTTTGTAGTCCCTTCATCAATGTCTCTGCAAATTCTTGACGCACATAATAACATGAATCTTGCAATGCGACGCTGAGTTTCTCAAACTTGGGAACTGTCAATTCGCTAGTGTATCGGGTGAACTCTGTAAGCTTAACAATAGATTGAGTGGCGCCTAGTCTGAGATGAGAAGCTTCGGCAGCACTGTAGAGTTCTGGGTAAGTCATCACGCACACGCTGTGAATAGGTGCTACTTACTTTGTTTTGTCTGTGATGGCGCTTTCGCAAGTGATATCCATTAATTTCCAAAGAATAGCAAAGATTTTACCAACAACAAATTCCTCAGGCTCAGTCAGATCCTTGCATGCAGTCAGGTAATTGACTAACAGGCGAACAGCTGTAAGTTTTTGTCGGGATTGCTCAGGGAGTTCTTCATAGGATGACCACTCATCGTTAGGATTATTGATCTATGTATCCGATTAGCATTGCACAGTCGACATGCACACCAGATATACTGACCTCTTTGGTTTTGGCATTCAAAAGGTCTTCTTCTACAAATTGAATCAATGAGGCGATATGAGGATGGATCAAACTAGGTGTATACAAGGCAATTTGAGCAAAACTAGCAAGTCTGTTGAGCAATGCGGGAGAGTTTAGGTAAAAATCATCACTCCAATCGGCGACTGCTTCAGCAAGGACCAATTCAGCGTTATCCATGGCTGCAAGTGCTGTAGCAGCGTGCGTTGCTTGTTCGACACTGCCATCAGAGACATATGCAGTAAGACGTTCAACCAAATTGCTATATGAATTGTCAGTCAAAAGCCTGGCACAAGAGATTTATGTCTTTACTCACTTTTGGAATTTCATTTCGCCTACTGAGGCCTTGCTGATTTCAGCCAAAAGTTGGAGACCCTCATCAGCTACATGCACATGTCAGAATCCTCATCGCGACAAGACACAACACCAATACATACCAGTGCTATCATTATCACTCATAATCTCGCTGATGATGTCCTTCAAATTGTTGGCATACATGGATGGATACACAGTTGACATGTCTGACAAGATCTTTTGTGCGACAATGGATCTCTGTGTTGTTGCATTGGCTCTTCTTCCTTTACCGGTTTTTGTCATTTTGAGCAAGTGGGCAATGTTGCTTTTGTTGAGAATAAGTGGACAGGCTCTGTACAAAATAGATTGGAAGATGTCAACAATAGCAGATTGATCGTCATTCAAATTCGCGAGTAGCTTGTTCTGTCCTCGAAATGAGTAAAGACGTCTATTAGGTGAGCAAGTTTAATCTTACCATAGCTGCATACACTTGTTTGTATGTGCGGTTGAGGTCAATGGCATTTCTCAACAGTTTGATGTCCTTGTCGTTTTCTCTGGAAAGGAATGAGCGCAAAGCATTGAAGGTTCTGGCCTTGTCGGCAAAGCGGGCTATACAGTAATACCATGTCGTTAGTACGGCTCTGAGTAAGGTATGCACGCATCTCAGTACCTGCTAAATATTTCATGAATTCATCAGCCTTGGTGGCATCATGTTCCGAGACATCGTTGTTGTCCATCTACACATGGTGTGCTGCATTAGCCTTCATACTACCGAATCTCGAACTATATACATACATGGTTTTCGCACATCTCTACATAGGTCAGCATGTTTTCGTTGAACAACTTTTGTTTCTGCAAAAGTGCAAGGAAGGCAATTCTCTGCTTTTCCTTTAATGAATCCACTACGACAACGAGTCTTTCGGTTCTCTCAGCATCATTATCGTTTTCAGGAAAGATATATTTCTGCAAAATGGACTCAATGTTGGCTCTATAAAATGCAATCATCAGTTGGCTGTTGCACGCTAGTGAGATGGCCACTTACTGAACAGATAAATCACCCAAATAAAGACAGCTGAGCACAAGATCAGGAATCCAGCCAACCTTCTCAATTACTACTCTATCATTGGCCATGATGCGTTGATAGCAGTTGTTATAGATGGTTCCGATAGTAGCCATTGCTTCAACCCTCACAACATTCTATCGAGGTTTCATCAAAACTTCTGTTATTATATAACGCATTGGAAGCTGTACCTTTTTATCCTTGGCTCTGGCACCAACGAGCTCCACCAAATCTTTATCCATGCTTGCAGAATCATTCTCGATGCCAATATCTCTCATAATCTTGCAAGCGGTGGCACGAACCTTGTCATCAGGATCTGTGAATTTCTCCTTGAAACACTCTATATACAGTATAGTTGAGTATCATTCTGTAATGGCAGATGAAAAGGTGGCCATTTGAGTTACCGATCAATTCAGGGACGGATTCAGGATGGTGTTTGTAAATGTCGACGCAGGCTTCCAGCCACTTGACGCGCAAAGACTGAGCTTTATCGTTACGTCTAGAGGAACATTGGATTAAGCTACATTCTCTCTCTCTCTCTCTCTCAACGCCTTTGTTAGATACGCATACCTTCCAAGCCAAGTCTTCCAGATGTTGGGGTACTTTTCAGCTACATTGGATGATTCCTCTGCAAACATCTCGCCCAAGGTTTCTGTTGCAAGTTGACGAATGCTCATATGATCCACTTTCATCTCTTCTTGCAAGAGTGGCATGGCATTGAGTAGTAAATCAGGTGTGACAGTGTTGACTTTGCGCATAAGATGATGTGCTTTTTTGACTTCATCCAAATCATCGCTTTGATCAGAACTGGTGCTACTCACTGAAAGCAAGATATCAGAAAAGTACTATGGCATAAACTGTCAATAAGCTGGCTCGTGGTCATTGAAAGTAACACCTACCTGGCAAACTCTTCTCTGAAGGGAGCCTGCACAAGCATAACAGATGTCCAAAGTCATCAGATAGGCTGGGTTCTTTGAACCCTATAAAAACATACTATCAGCAAGACATTCGCCATGTATCAGGCAACCTGCCTTACTTTGTCAAATCGGTCAAATTGCTCCAGAATAAGCTCAGTCATCTCCTGGCCCAGAATGTTGACATCCTCAATGATCTGAATCAATACATCGGTCATGCACAATTCCACGTTTCTGGGCAACGTAGCTCTACATACAACGTACACTCTGCTGAGTCCATGTATCTAGTGAATCATTTCCACCCAACAACTTACTTTGCAGTGACATCAAAAAACTCTGCTACCATGGGAAACACAACATCTTCAGCATTGTCAATTTCGCTGAGCAAAAGGAAAGTTTTGACAGACTGCAAGTTTTCCAAAAGATAGAAATGATAGGGAAAATCAGGCGTATTTTTTCCAAAGTATGAGAGCTGATCAACAAAGAACTTGAAGATATTCTAATCACTGCATGTTAGCCATGGGCTCAGGCCAGTTGCATTTAACAACTTTTTACCTTGAGTTCATTGAGAGTATAAGGGCAGTTGGGAGCATGCAAACGGATGATATCAGCAATACAACAGGCTGCCAAAGCCTTGACGGTTTTGTTTGGACTCTTCATGATCTGCTTGTGGATGAGCTCTTGGGTCACTGTCTTGAGAGAATCCTTGTCTACATTTTGGTCCAAATCTTTCAATTGCTCATGAAGAGCCTAATCGACCTCAACTTAGTATCTCAAAACTGGTGCTGGATACACGCCAGTTGTCTTACCTTGAGGAGAGTTTGAAGTTCGCCAGCCTTGATGGCCTTGGGAGTGCCAATGAGAGATTGTGAGAACTCCAATACAGAAGGCTCCTCTGTCTCCATCTGTGAGTCAATGAGCTCAGATGATTGAGTATTCATAGTCTCGTCGATATCCATGTTGAATATTTAAATTGATGAACAATGTTTAATAAAGGGACACTTTCAACGCGTATGCACTTTGAATGGATAAGAAAGCGCGTTAAGGTGCTTAAAAGACAGGTCACTTTTGTATTCGGATATTCAACGGGCCTGCCAAACACGCACGAGGTGGACGTTGTCCTACAACATCCCTTTCTCCACTTTTTTTTTTCCCGGGGTTCCAACACAAATGTCAGCTTCAAGATTATCAACATTGCTTGGGAAGAGCATCTTGAGACCAGCACCCATCAATGCCAGTCGACGTATGGCATCCACATTGAGATTGCCAAGAACATCTCTGCTTCAGAGAGCCGATGTATCACCGCCATACCCTAAGAAGCCCAGCTTCACTACAAGTCCATACAACGAAGCCATGGGCAACATCAAATCGCAAGCCAAGATGGTGGCCAAGATAACAGGTTATACAGTCGTTTCAGTAACTACAGCTGTTGCATTTGTGTGGCAATTAACGCATTGGTATATTGAATGCATGATGTCTCCTACACCACCAGAACTTGGCTATCAAGCTCGAAACTTGCTCCATGGTGCCTACATCCGCGAAACACTTGCTCCCAACTTCGAGGTGGCCTCATTCTACGTCAGAGAAGCGCTTCGCATCGCACTCGAGGAAAAGCAGCTGGAGGAAAGCTCGAATACAGTGATTCAATTGCGATTGCGACTTGCACACGATGAAGCACATGCTGGCAACTTGTTGGATGCCATTACAGAATACACACGATCATGGAAGCTGTTGATTGGAAAGGGAGACCACACAAGAGAAGCCGTCGAAGCAGCAAAACACATTGGCGATCTCTACCTGCGCATTTCAGACTATGAGCATGCGGAAGAGTTTTTAGCCTGGGCTCTGCACAACGCTCAAGACGATAATACATTGAAATCCAAAATCACATTGACATTAGCCAGCTTATATGCATTACAGCGCAACTACCAGTTAGCATTGCCATTACTCAGCGAGACATTAAAGACTGTGCCAGAGACGGATGCTTGTTTGAGAGCCATTGTGCAGAACCAGTTGTCAGAGGTCATGTTTGGGCTAGGCAAGGTGGATGAAGCTATGGGTTGGGCTCAAGCTGCTATCAATGCTAGTGCATCTGATCTGAAAAATCAAGATTGCTTGGAATGTGGCGGTGTTGCTTCCAACAACTTGGGCAAGATGTTGGAATTGAAGGGAGAGTTTGATGAAGCATTAGAATATTACAACCAGGCTGTTAACTATTCTCTCTCAGTGCATGACTCAGAGAGTAGGGATAGATATATTTTGAATCACGAAAGAGTTAAAGAAATGCTAAAGAATAAAACCGAATAGCTGTATTACTACCTCAATGGAATGATGGATTGATGTACAAGGGCACTAGTGCTTGGCTGTAGAATATTATATTGCGAGTATGACATGAAGAATAAGGACAATTGATGATGTACTCTACTGTCGAGAACATATCATAGCCAAATCAGTTACTAAGTCCGGGTTAAAATACAGAGCCTACCATGCTTTAAATTGGTTCTCTCGCATACTACTATGCGCCTATGTTATTATGATCCCAATTTCATTCTACTTTACGCCTCTCAAAGGGTCGCTCTAAAATTACCACATATGGAAATTTTTGAATCACGTGACTTAAAAGCCATGTAGATTATTTTAAGAAGAGTTTGAAGGCTTATGGAAAATTAGGGCTAGGGCTACCATGTATAGCAAATTGAAGAAACCTCTACAGCAGCATCTATACGGCCATGCCATTTTGCTAAGGACAAAATGCAACCTCTTTGTGAGCCATTGGTAAAAAAAAAAAAAAAAAAAAAAAAAAAAAAAAAAAGCGATTGACCTATACCATATTGTTTAGGAGCAAGCACTAGCCCAACGCTGAATCCAGCCCTAGTCCTCATTTGCTTAAATGCCTTTAAAGCGCTTTACAATAATTTTCTGCGGCTTATTGAACAAGGAACTAAAAACGTATTGCCAATGACTTTGCTATCATGCGCTCAATTTCTGCTTGCACCTCCCCGAGGATCTTTCTTGCTACACTTTCTTCTCTTACAATAAAAATTTTAGTGCAGATCAAGCAAACTTAACTGTGAGGGTGACGCTGTAGTATATCAAACAGGTAACAGGGTTTTCTGATAGGCTCAAAAAAATAATCAGGACATCTTAGAGGTTCTATCGCTATGGTCAACGGTAGTTGGCTGATTAGCTTCTAATACCACAAACCACATTATTGCCCGCAATTAAGTATCAATATTTTTGTAACATAAAAAAAAAGGGGTGCAGACTACTAGTAAGGCCTCCGTTCTGCATTTGATTAAGAACTCTTGATTTTTTTTTTCAAATACACCCATAAGACAATCAGATGAACGGAATCAACCCCTTAAAGTCTTAACGCGAATTTTCTCACGGTTAAAACAGTTGAAATCACCTCAAGAGCGACATCCAGCAGACTCACCTCCTGCATACATGAAACGTTTTAAGCCTACTTTCATCGTGTATATAACGGTTGTTTGCTGTCAAATAGTAGTCTTTCATTCTTTCTTTCTTCAAGTTTGCTACCAACATGACTGGGGGGCCAACTCCATCTGTTAAGAAGTTGAACTCTTCTGCAAAATCACATACAATCGTTGACTCTGGCTACGATGCCAATGTATTTGCTGGTAAAAAGGAACAAATGGTGCAAGTAGGTAAATATTTGGAGAGCTCTGGTTTTCTGCCAAAGGAACTCGTACAGAATGAAGTGTCGTGGTTTTATGGGTATGTATCTGAGAGTTGTACCTGAAGCACGGATGGTCTAATTGAATAATATGATGCAGCAATCTGGGTATTGATGACTATTACTTTGCTCTGGAATCTGTCGAAACGATAGCAAACCACATCATGGCTCTCTATGGTGCTAAAATACTGGCATTTACCAAGAACGAGAACGTCTTGGACATCAATCTAGAAAAGGAATCTGAGGACTCGTCTGTTTACATTCATTCTTCTCAACCTGGCGTGTCTCAGCTTCAAGGCCCTCAATGCGAAAGAAAGTAAGACCAAGGTGTCTATTCACCATCAGAATAGTAGTTGCTTACGATATGCCTGATTAGGATTGACGAACAGTACCTTGATACGTCTGCGACAACAGATGCTTATCGTGTCGAGTCTTATCGCTCCAGTACTACCGTGCCAACTGGCATGGCAGCATCTCAGCTCCGTTGTTATTTTGTTACCAAGTGTCAGTTCAACAGCCCCAATCCTACACCAGAGCAAGAAACAGACCTCAATCAAGTAGCAGATCAGAACTTTTTGATTAAAGCAACAGAACACACACGATCCATCTATCAGGATGTCATGCGCAATGTCCTTCGGAGAACTGGACCTGTGATTGAGATGTATGATGTACAGGGAACTCGCGAGCGTCGCCTCATTATTGGTTATCGCCAAAGAAGTACACAAGGTTTCTTTTCTGCAATGTCTGATCTCTATCACTATTATGATTTGTATTCGAGTCGCAAATACGTTGGTAAGTGTACTGCTATGGACTTTCATGTGCCAGGCTAATGATACCGTGTTCTTTCTAGAGCAATTCTCCAATGGTGTCACCATCATGGGCCTCTATCTAAACCCTCTCCCCAACGCCAAAACAATCCCCATCGAGCACTCAATCTATCAAGTCATGAAGGAGACCTCACTTTTGTATTGTCTGCCCAAGAACCCCTTGCAGCAATTTTTCATGACCAATAAACTCTCGGTCCAAGAAACTGTCTATGGCTACGTGGGATGGATCTTCTCGCAGCATTTCTTGAACCGTCTTGGTAAGGAGTATCTCAGCCTCTCTGATATCCTGGATACTTCCAACCCCTTACACGAGGAGGTGTTGGCCAAGATGAAGAAGCGTTTGAGACAAGATACCTTTACTCGCGAATACATTCTTGACATTGTGAAGCAATATCCGGATTTGATCAAGCTGCTGTACGCTCACTTTGCCAAGGTACACTATGTCAACCAGCGTGAAGCATCTCTCGAGCCTACCATCTCCTATCAGCGTTTGACTATCATGGAGAATCTGACAGAAGAGCAACTGCTCAAAAAGATAAAGACAGTGACATCCAACAGCCACGAGCAGCTTGTGTTTGAGGCTTTCATGACATTCAACAAGCATGTTCTCAAGACCAACTTTTACCAAACCACCAAAGTGGCTCTCTCTTTCCGCATGAATCCTAGCTTTCTGCCTGAAATTGAGTACCCCAATACGCCTTACGGTCTGTTCTTGGTTGTTGGCTCTGAATTCCGTGGTTTCCACATCCGTTTCAGCGATGTGGCCCGTGGCGGTATCCGTATGATTCGCTCCAGAAACAGAGAGGCCTATTCTATCAATTTGCGTACCTTGTTTGACGAGAATTACAACTTGGCAGGAACGCAGCACCGCAAGAACAAGGACATTCCTGAGGGTGGATCAAAGGGTACTATTCTTTTGGATGTGGATCAACAGGACAAGCCCTTGGTCGCTTTTGAAAAGTATGTGGACTCTATCCTCGACTTGCTTATTGATGGAGAAACTATTGGCATCAAGGATAGACTGGTTGATTTGACTGACAAGCCCGAAATTCTCTTCTTTGGCCCTGATGAGGGAACTGCTGATTACATGGATTGGGCTTCATTACACGCAAAGAAACGAGGCGCTAGTTTTTGGAAGGCCTTCACGACGGGTAAGAGCCAATCTATGGGCGGTATTCCACACGACAAGTACGCCATGACAACGCGATCTGTGCATCAGTATGTCTTGGGTATCTATCGCAAGTTGAGTCTCAAGGAGGAAGAGGTTACCAAGTTCCAAACGGGCGGCCCTGATGGAGATTTGGGCTCCAATGAAATCAAGATTTCAAGCGACAAAACAGTTGCAGTCGTAGACGGCTCTGGCGTCTTATACGATGCTGCTGGTATCAACCGTACTGAACTCGTTCGCTTGGCCAACTCCCGCTTGATGATCAGTAATTTTGACGCAGGCAAATTGTCGTCAGAGGGATTCCGTGTGCTGGTGGATGAAATCAATGTCAAGCTACCCGATGGATCCGTGGTGGAAAACGGGCTTAACTTTAGAAACACATTTCACACCAATGTGCTTGCTCAAGCTACGTTGTTTGTGCCAAACGGTGGTCGCCCTGAATCTGTTGGTCTGGATAACGTGCAAGCATTGATTGATTGTGGCAATGGACCTTTATTCAAATACATTGTTGAAGGCGCCAATCTATTCTTTACACAAGAGGCTCGTCTTCGATTGGAAAAGGCTGGCATCGTGGTTATCAAGGATGCTTCGGCCAACAAGGGCGGCGTCACATCATCTTCATTGGAAGTATTGGCTGCCTTAGCCTTCAATGATGCTGAATTTGAAGAGCACATGTGTATCAGAAATGGCGTTGTACCCGAGTTTTATGAAGCCTATGTCAAGGAAGTTCAAAGCATTATTGAACGAAACGCTAATCTTGAATTTGAAGCTCTCTGGAAGGAACACAAAAAGAGTGGAGAACCCATCTCGATCCTTTCGGATGAACTGTCGACTGACATTGTCCAGCTCAATGAGCAGCTACAGAGCACAGGTCTGTGGGATAACATTGCCTTGCGCGAAGCAGTTTTGAAGCGAGCTTTTCCTAGATTGCTCTTGGAGAAATTGGGGTTGGAAACCTTGCTGAAGCGAGTGCCTGAGAACTATGTTAAAGCTATCTTTGGTGCTACACTGGCTTCTCAATTTGTCTACAAGTACGGTCCTCATCCTGACAATTTTGCCTTCTTTGATTTCATGAGATTGAATTACTAAGCATCTAAAGCGTACAATAAAGGACTCATTCCTCTTTTTACTTGAGCCTCTCTAAAACCATTGACTGACAAGGGCCTAGGCGGTGGCAAATGCATACCTTGAAGGTGTGCCGGCTTTCCAAGCGTTCTGCTCCTTTATATTCTTCTTCAGTACTTTCACTGATCAATGCATGGCCATGATAGTAAAGCCAGAGCATATGCATTTTGAAAAGAATGCGCGTACATGCACAATGTGATGTCTTCATCATCTCGCAATGAATGACATTATGCGTAGCGAAATGCACTGCGACACTTGTCCGCCTCTCTGATAAATGAAAGATGGATAATTTATTAACAGGTTATAAAAATACATGATATAAATGTAGATATTGGTACAAGGAGAATAAGTTGTGTATATTAGAACATTAGTAGTGCTGTTGTTGCCATCCTTGCTTTGATAATGTCCTCGTTGATCTTACTTTTGGTCTGTGCCCCTTTAATCTAATGCAAGCTCGATCACAGTACCCACCTGGCATACAGCATGGAAACCATGACCACCAAAATTTGTAACCCCACCAACAATGCCATACTCCAGGATCCAATTCGATGCTTTTAAATGACTGTGCAGAGGAGGACCATCGGTTATTTGGATCTCTTTCATAGACCAGGCTTTGATGCCCGGGATAATTTCTGGTATACGATAGACTTGCGACATCGTCATCTTCCTCCTCCTCATTCTCCCGTTCAGGATGAAAGCCAGGAGTTGATTTTGAGGTGTTGCTATTAATACATACTTCGTTGGGATCTACCATCATTTGTAGCGCTTCAGGTCCACCGCCTAATGACTTTAGTAGGTTCTTCAAATGGTGATTTACAAGCAATCCAGACAGTATGATTAGAGTTATGTGGGGATCGATCTGCGTCAATTGCCGAAAGGGGTTGTATTCGCTATTTTGATTGTACAGACATAGTTGATCTTCCTTCAATTCAGCAACAAAAAGTTTTGTTTCGGTTTGAAAGCATTTGAGAGTGTAGGTAGAGCCCTGCGGTTGAACTTGCCAGTGATACTTCTGCTCATTTACAGTGAATCTAAATTGCGGCGGAGTAGTGGATAGTATCACCTCTAAACCTTCATGTAGTAGAGTCATGCCATGCCAATCTCGACTTTTTAGTTTCCAAATGGGATTTTTGTGTATGTCATAAAGTAGTAATAGTAAATCTTTGGAATCTTGTTGGTTTTCTTGATCATCTTTATACGGAGGTGGTTCTTGATAGTAATATAATACATCGTTATGGTTTGATATTGTGGTACATTGCACTGTGATTGTTGACGAAAGTTCCACTGTAATATCCTCTCGAAGCGTTAATTGTAGGGAAGGCGTAAATATATTTGAGGAGGGTAAAATGGTTGGTGCAGTTGGGTAATTGTTGGCCATCAATGTAGGCGGTGGTTGGCTTATTATGCTGCTGGCATTGTCATGTATCGACGCCGAAGAAGAGGCCATTTTGTATAAGAAAGAGGGAAAAGAGAAAAGAGAGACAAGATGAAAAAAAAAAAGAAAAAGTCTAATAATATATATATATATCTTAAAAAAGCAGGTTGTACATGATTATCATGAGCTTTTCTTACTTCCAGCGTTTGTTGTATTGATATGTATATCAATTAGAACATGGAAATCACCACTATTTAATTAATCTCGAACTGCCAGTGTATTTATGGACAAAATATGTAAAAAAGATAATATATTTTCAATTTCTTTCTTATGTTTTTTTTTATAATAATAATAAAGGGCAATAGTATAATATTTAAACGGAATCTATCATCATTGAGAATGTTACTATCCAAGCCAAACTACACGACAACTCATATCAACTTACCAGTGATCAACTTGTTCAACTTGGCGAGCTTAGCTGAGACAGTCAAATCAATACTCTTATCTCCAATCTCAACCATGATACCACCGAGAATATCGGGCTTAACCTTGTTGGAGACGAGGAGCTTCTTACCCTCAGCGAGGTTGGATTTTTGAAGGGAATCAACAATCTTGTTCAAAGCAGACTTATCCAAAGCCTAATATGCGCCATGTTAACAATGAAAGATCATTACACTCAAAATCAAAAAAAAAAAAAAACTTACCTTGGCAGAGGTGACAACAAGAGGCAATTCGTTACGGTGAGCACTCATCAATTCAGCGAAAGCTTCAGAGACCTTGGTAGTTTGGTTCAAACGACCGTTCTCGGCGAGGGTTTCGAAGAAGTTTTGAGTGATTTGGTTGGGCTTACCGTTGACCTTCAAGGCGGAGAGAATACCTTCCATCTTGGTACCACGGTTAACAGTGGGGTTTTCCAAGAAGCTCTTGAGGGCAGCATCCTTCTCAACGGCTTGAGAGAGGGTCTTGAGGTCCTTCTCAACAGCCTCAAGGGCGTTTTGGCGAGCAGCAGCGGTGTAAAGGGCAGTAGCATAACGACCATCAAGACCGAAGAGGGTGATGGGGGCCTAACATAAATCATCCAAAATTAATGTCCAATCTATATTGCTATCGTGTGTCGTTTTCAATAGTGTACCTTGACAGAGACAGGGGCAGCAGCGTAACCACGAGCAAACTATAAAGATTGAATGAATTTTAGCGCCTTGTCATTGAATTGAATGTTTTTCATCTTGTAAATTTGCGATGGTTGTTTGTTTCGAGTATGTATTATCCAATGTTTCAACAATAACATCCAAAGCGAATTCCAAACTGATATGAGGTTCTTATTTTTACCTTGGGAACAGAGGTAGTCAAACGGGTGAAACGAGAAGCCATTTTTACCGATGTTTATAGTATACAGAAAAAGAGTTGGTGATTGATATAATTTTGCTTTCCTTTTTTTTGGGTTCTCTTTTTCAGCAACCCCTCCCCACAGTATAACTCAGGGCCAGTCCCCCAGCTCTATATGATGACGTACGCTGAAGAACGTCCTAAATCAAAGGCTACTGATGTTCAAATACATTGGCTTCATGTTTGATTGGACAAAACATGAGTATGGGGTTCACTAGAAGCTGTAAATGTATCAAAGAGTTGGTTGTCATGGAAACAGCATGTCAAAGTTCAGGTACGGAATAATAATAATAAAAAAAAAAGACACCCATACATGCATAGCAAGATACATTGAATACGAAATGACATGAGATTTTATTAGATGGTTTAAATTACTTGAAACAAAATAATGGGCTTTTTAAAATGAGGGAATTAAATTATTTGGTACGCTTGTAAATCTTATCCATGAATTCAGTAAAGATCATCTTCTTGACACCAACGGATTCATCTAATTTTTCAATCAATGCATTCAAATCATTGAAAGACTTTTCTTCATAAGCCTTGTAGACAGACTCAATATTGAGATCAAGGTAGAGTTGCTTGACCTTGGCCTCGGATTCAGCGTTCTTTTGGCCATAGTTTTCATCAAGGATCTTGCGTTGTTCGGGGTTAGCCAAAGCCAAAGCTTGGTTGATCAACCAAGAGCACTTGTTGTCCATGATATCAGTACCGATCTTACCAATGACTTCAGGGGCACCGTAGCAATCAAGATAGTCATCTTGGACTTGGAAATATTCACCCAAGGGAATCAAAATATCGTGAGATTGCTTGAAGGCTTCCTCGTTCTTGATACCAACCTATCCCCAAACATACATCAGCCTCTGGGCTGCACTCATAGAGGATATACAACTTACCATATGCATGGCTAATGCGACAGGAAGATAGAAGGAGTAGTAGGCAGTCTTGTAGATGACAATGAATTGATGCCTACAGCAAACCAATAAGGACACATTCATCCCCCCTCCCCCAGAAACCATATCCAACACTTACTTCTTGATAGAGAACTTGCTCAAATCGACATCATCCTCAGGAGCAGTGATAAGATCACAGAGTTGGCCGAGTTCAGTTTGGAAAGTAACTTCATGGAACAACTCAACGAGCTCGATATAATAGTCGGTCTTCTTGAAGTATTTCTTCAAAAAGATGTAGATACAAGATTCAAGGATGAACGCGTCATTGATGGCAACCATGCCAACACCCTCGCTCTTGTACCAACAAGGTTGACCACGACGAGTGATGGAAGCATCCATAATATCATCGGAAACCAAAAAGAAAGCTTGAAGCTATCAGGTCCATGATATTAGTTTTTCGTCAGTGTGTGCCCACTGAAAAGACCAACTTACAAATTCAATCAACCAGCCCAAAACAGTGGCCTTGAAGATATCATCCTCGGTAACAGCATCACCCTTCAAGATACGAACAGTATCAACAACAGAGATGCCACGGTTCAACTTGCCTAATAGATAACATTTGCTTAGATTGAGTGCTATTAAATGCCACATCAAATAATCGGTACATACCACCGGGCACATTGTAATACAACATCTAAAGTACAAAGTACACAGAAAAACAAGTAGATGCAAGATGAGTACATACACTCTATCATCTCTCGCCTCCCTTCCCTCCTTTTGATTGACCTCCTTACCTTCTTTGTCCATTCATAAGCATCTTCAGGCATGTTGTACTTGCGAAGCTCCAAAAGCACCTCGTCAGCGAGGGTAGGGAAAACCTTGAGGAAAGCTTGTCTGTTTTCCTCCTTTTGTAATTTGACAGCAACCATCTTTGATGAATATAAAAAAAAAAAAAACCTGTTTTGAATCTAAACACGCGAAACAAAGAAGAAGAATGAAACGAGAAGTATATATTTTTTGAGTTTTGTAATTGTTTGGATTCAAATCCAGATCCAAACAGGTTTGCAAGGTCAGTGTCCCGTTATGGACATCTCATGTTGGACAATGAAATGAAAACTTGATCCACATTAAAATCTTGAAGCGATTCTTGATACACACGCACGTATACAAAGGCAGGGAGAAAGGCCTCCAGGCGCTGGACAAACACAAGTTCATCTGTATTAGGGCTCACACTCCAAGTACCATACGCAGTCCTGAATAGAATGATAATTTTGTATATCGCATCAAGACTCATATTTGAGTTTGCAAATCGCAAAGAATAAAGATGCTAGATATATCAGTCCTCAATAAAAGAAGAATAAAATAGTTAAGTAAAGCTATAGTAATGTGCAACCCCCAATTTCCTTCTGATTCGCATCACAAACATCAATTGCCTTCATGGCAGATGTATTTTGGCCAGCCAGAATTAATTTAAACTCAGGAAATCGTCTGCTTGAAAAGGCAAAATTGTGATTCAAAATCGACCTGTTTGATCTATTTTACTAGATTTGATTATACAAGTAGTGATGATCATCCGATACGCTTCTATACTTTCTGAGTACTTTTAAAGGCACATTTAATGGTGCTAATTATAAGTTATGTTTTGAACAAGCTTATTGAGCAATTTTCGAAATATGAAATAAGGCTTATGGCCAAAACGTCGAAATTTTACATTTATAAAATTCACAAATTAGTTTTCAAGAGCTGCCTTGAGGCGGTAGAATCATTTTGGTTTAATATATGCCATAGTCAAAGTCTCCATTTTTACGGTCAAAAACACGATCGTTTGATCTTTGTTGAAAACCATGAGGTGTACCCCTCATGGTCTGGAGTCGATTTTTCGAGATGATTTTTTTTTTAGTCCTAACATAGTTGAGCAAAAATATCAATAAGAAACTGTTAGAGGGGAGCAATCGTTCGGTGCTACTCTGGCAGCCTGAGACAACTTATAACACGAGAAAACGAGACTTCAATGTGTCCACATTTCGCTATGTTTTGCATTCTATTGAGAAGTGAAAGGTACTTTTAACGTGCTCACTGCCCGCATATGAGTCGTTTCCATTTGTTCAGACGTAAAGCATTGTTGCAAAGTCAGACCTAGAGTTACGAGTTGTTAACAGAGGGTTTCTAGGTAATAATGGAATGCGAAAAAGATAAAATGTGAGTATATTTTTAATAGGTAATGTTATTCCAGGTAGCATTCTCACTTTTGCCTGATGCTAATGAGCCTTATCTACAACACATAGCTTTAGCAGACATATAATTTTCTCCCTATAACAAGATTATTGGCGTAAATTTGTATTGAATCAGCTTTCGCAGCATCACGATGGAGCGCTACGTAACGCCTAATGATACAAAGTGCTATTTATGTGAGCATACAAGCTAGGTTTTTATAACAACGAGTACAATGTTGCATGCTCAATGTCATTATGAATGTGCTTTTTCATTGGCATTTGAATAAATCAACATGTACATACAAAGTCAAGATTTGTTACTCACGTCATTATCGCAAATACGAATGTCGCTTTCTCGCAGCACCGTCATTGATTCCAAGTGCAAGTTAATTGATTGAGTTTGCTGAATGCTGACATTTCTGTAGTTGATCTACCTTACATTTGATTTAAATGACGTGTATATATATTGTTCACCAGCATGCAAGAGATCACTGAAGGCTGGGGTGTTTGTATAGGTTAGATAGAGACACCACGACCGCACGCAGAAACCCAATATACAATTTTTTCCACCTTGACCAATCGCTACAAAAAGAAGATTGAACCTCTACGTTGTATATATTATAACACAACTAATTATATATGACAATAACACATCGACAAAAGCCTTCTGGAAGCACACTGAGTGCCGTTACAAATGCAGATGGAGGAGGATCCAGTATTGACGACAAAGAACCGCCTAAATATCACTGCGATGCTTGTTCAAACGACGTGACCAACACTGTTCGTATACGTTGTGCTGATAAAGATTGTCCAGACTTTGACCTCTGTGTGTCCTGCTTTTGCGGTGGTGCAGAGCCCGTAAAGCACAAGACATGGCATGACTATCGCATCGTCAAACCACACAATTTCCCGATATTCAGTGAAGACTGGGACGCAGATGAAGAACTCTTGTTGATTGAAGCTGCGGAAAAGATGGGTATAGGTAATTGGCAAGCGATAGCCGACTATGTGGGTACCAAAGGCAAGGGTGAATGCGAGCAACACTATCTGGATGTGTATGTGTCTAGTCCCAATTGGCCTCTTCCAAGGATGAACCTCAAGTTTGAAACAAGCGAAGTGGAGTGTCGTGAACGCAAACGTCAAAGGCTGCAGCAATCCCGTGGTATGACACCTCGCAAGCCAATGTCCTCTCAACCCAACAATGCAAAGCCCATCACCAGCGGTCCATCTTTCCATGAAATTCAAGGTTACATGCCGCGTCGTTTTGAATTCGAGACAGAATACGAAAATGATGCGGAACAGTTTGTCAAGGACATGGTCTTTAATGACGACGACACAGAGGAGGAAATAGACCTCAAGGTGATGGTGCTGGATATCTACAATTCCCGACTGGATCGTCGAATGGAGCGCAAAAACCTCATATTCGAGAGAAGATGGTTGGACTTTAAGCGTATGCAAGCTATTGAACGAAAGAGACAAAAGGAAGAGCGCGACATATACAACAAAACTCGGGTGTTTTGCAGGCTGCAAACCGAAGCAGACTACGACATGTTTGTGAAGGGATTGGTGAAAGAGCAGCAATTAAGGGATAGAATTGCGACATTGCAAGAGTGGAGACAGGCGGGCCTCACCACCATTAGACAGGGAGAGCAGTACGAGCGTGAAAAGCAGAACCGATTAGCCCAACTAAAGACATTTGTATCATTATCGAGCGAAAGAACTGGACCCAGTGGATCAATACAGAGAAACACATACCGTCAGCAAATGGCATCTCTTGCAACATCCAACGGCGCTAATTACTATAGAGATAGACCCACACATTCTGCGTCGACACCAACACCAACTATTACATCTGCTGCTCCTTCGGGAGGTCGAAAGCCGGCTAATCCATTAAATATCAGGGATGCTGATGGTGTGCATTTGCTAACAGAAGAGGAGCAAGTGCTGTGTTCAACTCTGCGTATCATGCCCAGACCCTACTTGGTCATCAAAGACACTATATTGAAAGAATATGCCAAACTTGGATATATGAAACGAAGACAGTGCCGCTCATTGATTAAGATTGATGTGAACAAGACCAGTAGAATCTACGATTTCTTTGTGGAAAGTGGGTGGATCAAGGCCTTCAAAGATCCTGCTACAGCATCAGCAGCTGCGATTGCAACAGCACCTACAGCAACACCACCACCACCACCACCACCAGCACTACCAAATTCTGTGTCAATACAGTCGCCAACAGCAGCACCCACAGCATCCTCATCACCTATCCCTCCTCCCGCTACTGCCACGGAGCCCTCTGCGGACACAGCCATATCTGAAGCTCCACCAACCACAGACTCCATCCCTACACCACTAATGACAACAGAAGCGAACTGAATCTAGTTTCGATATAATATATACACCGAGGACTAATTTCTTCATGTCTTGAATTGCCTCATAATTTCCTGTTCTATCCTATTTTTTCCTTTCTCCTTTGCGTAAAAAGACTGGAATAAAGAAGCAAACAATATAGAAAAAGTCATGACCATCTTTGACGATCCACGCAGAAACCACATTATAGTGAGATCCATCATTCAAGATGGACATTCTTATCAAATGGAATACAAAGATCAGATAAACGTCTTGTTTTACTTGATCTTGAACTTGCACAAAATCAAGAGCAAGTAATCCACAACGTGCTTTCTCTATGAAAAGGCTTACTAACGCATTCTGTGTAATAGTCCCTGATGAACAGCTGAACAAGGTGTACCAGCATGTTGTCCACACTATGGATTCACTGCTGATCCCCAAGATATTAAAGTTGCAGAATCCCATCCACGAGAGCGCTTGGCAAGTCCACCTTGGCGATACAGACATGTATGCCGAGTACATGCGCTTCTTTGACCGTCAGATTCTGTGTCATGGTGTTGATAATGCAATGAAGCAATACTATTATAACAGCCCTCTTGCTCATTCTGTAGGGTCACATCGTTTGCCAGTCGCTCACCTGGCGCTTGGCGTCAAATACAACTTGAATGAGCTCATTGCACAGGCCTTGGCTTATTTGGTTACCACATTTCAAGACAGCAGCTTCTTGAAGAGTCAGCCAGCTTCACTGTGCAATAGTGGTTACCTGACTGCCTATCAAATCCTAACAGATCAAGTCAGAGTGGATCCACGCTTTGGAGCAACCCATGATGCAATTGCTACAAACCAAGTTGATCATCAGCAAGTGCAATTGCCACAATGCAAAAAGGTTTTTAAACATACAAAGGAACTGCTGCAGACCTATACATACCTATGGAAGGTACCTGATAATGTACACGATGCACTCAATGAACTACGGTTGGTAGCAGCGCACATGATGATCTCGCCTGTCAAGAGTGGCTTCAGACGGCAGAACATGGATATGGGCACTGGAGGGACATTGCTCAACACGATAAATGCTATTGATATTCTCTATCCCAATAATAGCTGCCCTAGAGACATTTTGCTTGTACAGTTTCTCAATGTCATATGCTACTACATTGCACTTGGACGCCCCAACATCCTGGGTCTCTGCAGCAACAATGGCAAACACAAGCAAATCAATGAATATGCTACCATTCAAAAGATGATTGATAGTAACAAGATCGACACTGTCACCGTCTCTGCTTTATTGGCACTAAAGGAAGCACAAACCTATCATCTCCACCCAGTTTATAGCAAGGTTTCCAACTATTTACAGTAACGATCCGCTTTCATCTTTTCTCTTCTGTCTAATAAAGCCTCTGCAAGACGGCCATCTGTCCTTGCTTTCTTCAGTTCACGTTTATCTGCGCTTGTTTGATGCACTTTGCCTCCTCCCCAAGACTGATATTTTTTACTGCATGATGTCTCTGTTAGATCCATGTAGACAGACACTTGCCCTGCTAAACACTTACACATTATCCACCTCTGAGCCAGTTCCATCCGATTTTTGCTTTTTCGACTTTGGTTTGTACTTGAATCTTGACTGACAGTACACTCTGAATGATTCGCAGAATCCAACGTCTTCAGCATCTGCACGAATACGAACACCTCCACCTGCAATTTCGTCGACCATCAAAAATTTGCCATGTACGCTTTCAAATGCAATGCCTGACTCTGTCACTGTAGGCTTCCATTCTTCCTGACCACCAATAGCTTCACTGTCGCATGCTACTACGCCAATTTTATCGCTGCTCAGATATTTGCCGTTGGCAGATTTGAATGTAAATGCATTCGTCGATCCTGTAATACGCGACCCCACAAACACTTGCTGCATGATGGTGGGCTCAGGTGCTGTCTCTGACAGATCCGGCAGGGGATATGCCATGAAACGGTCATCTTCATCTACAGTGAGACACACAGGTGGGTCGCTTGGATGAGTGATGAACAATGGCCCCATCAAGTCTTCCAAATTGTCTGCTCTGACCCAAACTAACCGCACAATATCAGGTCAATGGTGGCGTTGTACTATGTTCTTCCAAGCGCATACCTTGGTCTGTTGTTTCGCTATGTTCTCTTTCTTCCTTTTCATCCGCACGATGCTTTCTCTTCTTCTTTCTACAGCTAAAGGCATCAGTATAAAGGCTTTCACCGTGGAATTATTTGCCTTACTTTTGCTCTTTGTCACCCTTGAAGATGAGCTTGTTCTTCTTTTGTGGTTTATCAGACATTTAGTTTGGTATTTGTACAAGAAAGAGAAGTGTAAGCAAAAGAACTGACAATGCTCAAATAAGGTCACTCACAACAGTCCATACAAATTACCCCATTTGATTGGGCAGCTTACTGTCAGATTCAAGCAAATGTTTATTACAAGTTTGAGGTGACGATGATTTCTTCAGCATCAACAGCATTGATGAAATGCTCAACAGATACATCACTTCTGACTGCCTTGATGGAATTCACAATGCTATCCAGTGTTGTGCTATCCTCATCTAGCATGTACTTGAATTTGTATTTAGGCACCTTCTTGATGGTCTTCAGTATCGTAAAGATGGCTTCGTTAAACTGAGGATAATACCACCGACCATCAATCTCGACAGTCTCAACATTTGGGTAAATGCAAATCAAATATTCCACGACTGAAGCAGGTGCATATCTTCCGATCTTCAGCGTTCTCAAACTGGCCATTCTCTTTAGATCCGCGTAATCTGAAGAGAAGCGATTAAAGTGAAAGAAATCAAGGTCCTTTGCTTCCAAGTACAATTCCTTCAAATGAGAGCATGCTTGCAAGATATCGCCTAGCTCTTTGATTGTGAAGCTTCCCATCAATGATAGTTTTTTAAGTTTTGTAAATTGATTCATGTGTCTTGCTATTCTTCCTTTGTCTGGAGGAGAATCTCGGTCATAATTGTAAAAGTTGAGTGTGATAGTTTCAAGTGAATCCTTGAGTAATAGCAAAGTTTTGAAATATAAGTAACTGAAATGCTGATTCTCTAGAATTACTTTGAGATTCCAGGTCTTGTTTGGCGAAGCTTTGATGATGTTGCCAATTTTATAGTAAAAGTAATCCTCGTTGTTAATCAACATGCCTTTAAAAATCTCGAGATGTGGAGTGAAGACAAGATCCATCAAATTCAGAAAGGTACGATTCCAGTCAAAGACATCTCCCAGTATAATCTGTCTGACAAATCGTCCTTTGGTAGGGTGTTTCTTCATGAATTCATGGAGTAATGAGACGCTATCCTTGTTGTTTACCACGATGTGCGACAGTTGCTGAATGTACTTCAAGTCAGGATGGTTCCAATATTTGCAGACCAAGCGGCATTGTTTGATTTGCTTGGGCTCATTGATGTAATGGATTATACGCAGGTAGAGCTCTTGAGGTATTGTATCCCACATGGTTGGTTACGTGTTGTGTATGTGAGTTAAATGAGAAGAAAAAGACAAGGAATATAGAATTTGCACACACGTGAATACTTGGCTGCGGCACCACTGCTGCTACTACTAATACAAATACTACCTTGGTTGGCACTGACCATGTAACCTTGCCTGGGGACGAGTCATAATTAAAATCATCTCTAGACGTGTTCAATGGTTCTCTTGTGCATAGTGCGTGATTCGTTGGAACAGTAAGCACAAATGCTTTCCTGGCTTTGTTTGTACTAGATGAACGACTGAAAAGAGCAATCTGGATTATAAAGTCAAGTAATTCAAAGAAGAGCACGCAAGTGCCCTTGTACATGTGGAACTATCCGTCCCAAGTCATACTGTTTCTAAAGAAAACATTTGGCAGTGATCAATTTCGCAACAATAAGCCTTTCATTAAAATCCTCTCAGTACCTGACTTTCAGTAGCATTCTTTGTCTCGCAGTGATTGTATAAAAGAGACCAAGAACAAACGAGACACGGGTCATTTATCTTTATAGGCTTTGCCTTAAAGATATGCGGCAGATGAAACGATCAAGCCCTTTCCTGAATTGAATAAGGTTTATACGAAAAAAGAATCACAACCCAAAATAAATCGTTGAATCGAGCAAGGTTTTGACAGATCCACCATTAGTGTCATACCTATTTAAAGGGTCTTCTTTGTGGGGAAAATTA
This sequence comes from Mucor velutinosus, assembly GCF_035048745.1. Classification (NCBI taxonomy): domain Eukaryota; kingdom Fungi; phylum Mucoromycota; class Mucoromycetes; order Mucorales; family Mucoraceae; genus Mucor; species Mucor velutinosus. Next base: position 199,225 of record NW_027041905.1, on the reverse strand, counting down.
AGCTTTTTTTTTCCCATTTTTTCGCCTTTTGTTTGGCTTCATGAGAAGATTCAAAGAAAGATCATGCCCCTCTCCCCAGGCTCTTTTTATCTTTTGAGAGACGAGATTAAGAACTTTGGCTTGTGGTTGGCTAAATCATTATCGACATGGAAGATGTGGATCATTAACGATGCTTGTTGAATGATAGTTTAGCGCATTGAATTATCCTTCCTATATGATTTGAGTAATAATGATGTTAGATTTCATGTTACAAAGACGCTATATAAACAATAAGAACTGTATGACAACATCACTAAAAGGTATAAAGCGATACATCAACCCCTAAGTATTGTATCTCTTTTTGCACATCTCCAACATCTACAGATTATGGCTACATCTTGTTGTCATGGCAACGGCAATTCATGCGTTTCTTTTAAATACAAAAAAAGTGCTGTTATGGCGTTCTTCTTTGATAAATAATACAGCGTTATGTCATTTATTCTCACCCAAAGGATGTTGGGAACACAGAGGCGTCATGCAAATAAAAAGGATGGTAATTTCTTAATATAAGCTCATGTATCACACCAGTTTTTTTCTCTTTTTTCTTTATCTTTTTTCTTGTATATCCCCCTCCCTCGCCCTCGCCCTTTCTTCTTCTTCTTTCTTATATTTCTCACAATCAATACTTTTTTTTTTTTTACCTTTCCTCTTTTATCTAAAAAACCAAATCAAGAAATTACATATATGCAGTCATCCAATTATTATCAACCCAACCCACAGCAGCAATACATGTTGCAGCCATCAATGGTGGATGATAATTCCATCTCTCATGCTCCTCCTGGCAGCGGTGGTGGTGAAGAAGACGATTCTGATGGTAGTGGCATGCCTGATAAACGATCTGGAAGAAGAAAAATCAAGATTGAATACATCAATGATAAATCAAGAAGACACATAACATTCTCCAAGCGAAAAGCTGGTATCATGAAGAAGGTAAGCGTGAGTGTGCAAGCAATGGCAGTTCTACTAACAGTTGCTTTTAGGCTTATGAATTGAGTACACTGACAGGTACTCAGGTCTTGTTGTTGGTTGTGTCTGAAACTGGCCTTGTATACACATTTACTACACCTAAACTCCAGCCTCTTGTCACAAAGCCAGAAGGAAAGAACTTGATTCAGTCTTGTCTGAATGCTCCTGATCCAATTGAATCAACTTCTTCATCGTCTATGGATCATCATCACCAGCAAGCACAACAACAATCTCGATCTGTCATGACAACCAATAATGCACCTACATCCCCACCTACGGTTAGTACTACCCACAATCGTTTTTATTAGGTAGATAGATTGGTATCTAGAGTGGGTGTTCATTTGAGTGAGAGTAATATTGGGCCAAGGGTGTAGATATCATCAAGTGCCCAAACAAATGAAAGAACAAGAATATCACTTGTGGTTTGGAGAAACGTTACACTTCAACTTCATTATAACAATATTATTATTTTCATCACATATACATTCACACACATTTTTCCGCCCAAATGCCAACAAACACATACACATACACTGAATGCCTCTATCTATCTCTATTCTGTATATCATAGTATTAAAGGGCTTTGTATTAAATACATTTTCATTTGAATATGTAGACAAACAGCAATCACTATCGACCAAATCAATCTTTAGATACTAGTAGTAATGATGCTTATACTGATGATAGAAAGGTACTATGATGCATGTGGGTTCTCATGATGGAAATGTAACGTTTGTGGAAAATAGAGTTTCGGTAGCATGGTCGCTGCTAATCCGCCTTTGATTTTAAACAGTGCACCAGGTGCTGCTAGCTCTGAACATCAACAACAAATGTCATCAAACTACAATCCAATGGCCTATCCATCTTACAGTACTGCTTCGGCAAATTCAAACACTTCACCAAATGCAAGTTCATTGTATCCCTACAACTTGCCAGCCCAACAACAGCCAGACAACAACAGATATTGGAACAGTAACACGCTTGCCAACAATACCAGCAAGCGTCAAGATAATGTTAAGCGATAAACAGAAAATGAATAATACGAATAGTGTACAATAATGTATTAATGACCACATTGCTTATGAGTTGTAGCAAGCATCATAGCAGTATGAACAATGCAAATCAAATTATATAGGCTTATCACTAAAACCCCCACCTCCCATATATATATATATATATATATATATATATATATATATATATATCTACAACAATAAAATATCTATACGACAATGCCATGTACAAAACCTTGAATTTCATATCGTACGTTTTATAGTGTACAAGCTCGCATGTATACATGATGATGCATTGATCATCCACAGAGAACAACGCCTCAGAACAAAACACATGCTTACAGGCACTTGATAATTATTTCTCTTCCAAAGCTTCATACTTGAAAAGAACTTTTCAGACTGTTATATGCCCTTTTGTATTATATTGGCGTTTCTAGTCTAATAACAACAACTAACAAAACCTGAAGCAACTTGCTCTAAATTAGATAGTTTTGTAGTAACCATTACGGAAAGCTCCTTATTTGTAAAATGTTAATCAAGGTTACACTTGTTTTTCTCACCCTACTACGAAATCAAGTCGATGAGGTTGAATTTTTTTTTCCCATTCAACCATAATATTAAAGGGAGCCACTTGCAGTGCACTGATAACTGTATCATTTGTCATTTATTACAAACGATACTAGTCTGATATTGAGACAGACAATGTGCTTTCAAGATTTTATACAAAACCAACAGATTGCTTTGGCTTTTTAGCCATGGTCACGTAGATTTGGTAGCAATTGTCAGGTTTTCTTTTGCGCGTAAGCAATTACTCTGGCTAAAGTTGATAGCCATCTCATCACATCTCATCTGATATTGAAACCCTATATTCTGCGCATTACTGCTCAATAACAACGAATCAAACCTCTTTTAAATGCTATTTTACATCAAAATTAGCTTGAAATATGATAGTGCCAACATGATTGTTCATCGTGAGTGTCTATCTTCTATTTCATATGGTGGTAAACTACAACAACCATCAACCAAATGTTTTTCCGGACATGCTCCGGGAAAATTCTCGAGCATATTTCCGGACAAAGCTAAATCGGGCCGATTCCAACCAATCATATTTGTTTGAAATGAAATGATCACATCTATCATTCTGCTTATAAAAATTGTGCAGGTTTTGAAGTAATGGTATCTGGCATATTTGTAGCTCTTGTAATGGCATAATAGCTTATAATAATGTTGGCTAAGTAAGGAGATTTTGCTAGTAGTCAAGTATATATGATCGGATCCCGTTGTTGGACAGATTAAACAGACAATTGCGCAACATGATCCTATTACTAGGTTCTCTATTTGATATTGCAAGCCCAAAAAGCATTGAATCAACAGACAAAAAAAAACGGATGTATAATAATCCCTGACGGATTTGACAATACAAATCTACTTCCACATAATTAAAGCTGACATCACAAGAGCAACATGTCAATAACATCAATAACGATTGTCTTAACATTTGGGGCCCATTAAAAGAACAGTAACTGGGACAGGCTCCTGTGAGTCATCGTGTGGAAGTTTATAAAATATATGCTTAGAGCAAGTATGCAGCACGTTGAGCAGATGCTAATTGGACAAAATGGGGTAAGTTTGACGTGGGTGTTTCCAGCCATGATTTAATATCACCCCCGTTCAGTTGTGCACGCTGTTCCCAGAGTATACACACACACTTTCGAATTACAAGTGATCCATGGCCCAATGAAATCCAAGAAATCTGCCAAATGTCAAAAATATGGCATAAACTCAACTCAACTTGATCTTTACATGTACTTGACATTACTCGATCCAAACTACATTGTAGAAAAATGTAATAGGCAAGCAGGCAATACTATCTTGCATAAACAACGTTGATTTTATGATCTCTTGCTCAATGTTATATGACTAAAAAAGAAAAAAACTGAAACTTTTTTTTTGTTTAATCACAAGCCACCATACATAGATTCCTTTTTTTTTTTTTTTTTTTTTTCTATATTGAAAGACATATCTTTGACGTGGTAAGGGCTATTTGTATTACCAACAAATTCTTTCCTTTTTCAACTCCTTCTGAACAGGTTAAATATCTATACATCCAACGTTCTATAATATTCCTTTTCATACTTACATTTATTTCTCCTCTTTGATTTAGACTCTAAACAAAAAGTAGGTTATGGAAAACAACAAGGATAAACCAGTTTCAAAGGAAGAGCAACCTTCCGCCGAAGAACAACAAAAGCAATCGATTCCTGCTCCTATTCCTGAGAAGAGCGCTTGGAAAGTTGAAGTAACAGAGAAAATATCTTCCGAGATTAGCGAAGTTGCTGCAGGTAAGACGTCGATGCTTCGATTCACGTTGACATCTCTCATCAAATATCTCGACATGTACACAAATTAGACTGGCCCGCTCCCAAGGATGCCGCCGCAGAGACCAGCAATGTTGAAGAGAATGACAAGTTTGTTACACCCAAAGTTAAGAACAAGGGACAATGGAAGCCTTTCACACCCACCATTGTTCATGCTTCATCATCTGCTTCTCGCTCATCTCCTCGTAGAAGCAACCGTCGTGCCAATGGCGAGGTTCGCACCAACAAAAAGTCCAGCACCGCACGCAGAGGATCCAAGTCAAAGGAAACCACCAACAACACTACTGCCTCGGCCAACAAGGACAACAAGGAGACCAAGCCTGTCAAAGATGATGAAAAGAAGCCCAAAGCTCGTTCAATCCGCCCCAAGAACTCTTATCGCAATGGTCAACGTAAAGTCCCAGCTTTCGTCAATGTCGATGCCGATACACTCAAGATGTACATCATGCAACAAATGTAAGTAGCATTGCTGCTGGTGATTCATGGAAGGAGGGATCATGGAGACCAACTAGTAGTAAAAAAATTTTTCAACATTTTTTTGCTCAACTCAATTTTTTTTTTTATTTTTTATTTTCAACACAGTGAATACTACTTTAGCGTCGACAACTTGTGTAAGGATGTGTTCTTGCGTCAACAAATGGATTCCAATGGTTTCGTTGATTTGAGCTTCATTGCCAATTTCAATCGTGTCAAGGGTTTGACCACTGATCTCGATTTGATCCGTGAAGCTTTGGACAACAGCCAAATTCTCGAAGTAAAGGGCGAAAAGTTGCGCAAGAGAGAAGGTTGGGAGACCTGGCTCATGCCCGCTGTTATTCCTGGCCCTACGCCTGTCAATCCCACTATTCCCAAGCCAACCACCACCGCCGCTGAGGTTGCCAAGCAGAACGCCCCTGCTAACCCTCAACCCACATTAGCTTCTTTGGCTGGTACCACCTTATTGCCTGCTGTTGTTCCCAAATTGGCTGAACGTCGCAAGTCTGTAGCCAAGCCTCAACAAAAGGAAGAAGACGATTTGTTTGATTTTGATGAGGACGATGATTTCATTGATGGTCGCCGCAACGATACTGTCAAGAAATACTACCTTTCTGACGAAGAAGATGAGGATGACGATGATCTTGAAATGGATGATGAGACAGTTGCTCGTATCATGATTGTTACTCAACGCAAAACTGATCGCACTCATACCAACTTCAACCGTGCAAAGATCAATGAAGACATCTCTGATATGATCAACGAAGGTCTCTATCAATACGAGTCTGGTCTCGGTGGAGCCAAGCAAAACATCACCAAGGTTGGCTCTGTCGGCAAGGATCAATTTGATCAATTGAAGCAACGTGAACATCAACATGGCGAACAAGTTGGCGCTCAAATCTCCAGCACTACCATCACCGCCAAGCCCATCAAGAAGAATGAGAAGACCACTCCTCGTTTCTATGCTGTTCGTCCCGAATCTCTTCCCAGCTCTGCCTTCTTTGGCACCACGCCTACCAAGACTAACGATCAAGGCCATGTCGGTTGGGTTTTGAGTGATCAAGCCTACCATTACAACCCCAATGACTTGTTATCTACTAGCTATGGCAAGTCTCCTGCTGCTGACGGTATGCTCTCCAGATCTATGGATATGGCCCACTCCTTTGGTAACTTCCAACATCCTAGCCACGAGTTATTACGTGAGAAGGGCTTTGTTCAACACAAATACTACAAGTACCACGCCAAGGCATTGAGAGAGCGCAAGCAATTGGGTGTTGGCCATTCTCAAGAGATGAACACATTGTTCCGTTTCTGGTCTCACTTCTTGCGTGATCACTTCAACAAGCGCATGTACAATGAATTCAAGAGATTAGCAGTGGAGGATGCCAATCAAAACTACAGGTAAATTGATAACAGTAATCGGATCAAATTTAAGGTTCAGGATGCTCATTGTGTTTCCATTTATAGATATGGTTTGGAATGTCTTTTCCGTTTCTATTCCTACGGTCTTGAGAAGCGTTACCGCAAGGAGCTTTTTGAAGATTTCGAGGAATTAACATTAGCTGATTATGAGAGAGGACACTTGTACGGTCTTGAAAAGTTCTGGGCATACACTTATTACCGCAAGGATAAGAAGAAGAGAGAGCTCAAGATCAACGATCAATTGACTCAATTATTATCGAAATACAAGTCTGTTGAGGATTTCAGAAATGCCGAAGCACCCAAGTCTGAGGCTGATGATACCTACAAGGTGCCTTTCCATGGTGTAAGTAGTGCTTTATAGATGTGCGAGTGCTTTTGATTGACTTTTTTTTTTGATTTTGTAGAAGGCTAGAGGTAGTGTTAGTGGACCCTCTGGTGCTGCTGCTCCCAACGCTTCCAATGCCACACCTGCCACAGCAACTGCTTAAATTTTCATCGATAATTGAATTATACTCCCATTTGAAAATGCAACAAAGTACACCACAAAAAAATCTAAAAAGTTCAACACAACAACACCAAAAAAAAAAAATCATAGAAATCTGACCTGCTTACACCTTTTTCTTTACTATATTCTTCCCCTTTTCTTATTATATATATAAATTTGTCCTATTAAATAAATAAAAAAAAAAAACTATAAAAAACCCCAAACTTAATTGATATTGCAGTAGTAGTAGTAGTAGTAGTATGTGTACTTGCAAGCGTCGATTCATGCAATTTTGGTGAAACAAAGAGTGAATCGTTTTGCGCATATCATGGAAATAAATTACATGTTTTGTAGTCGAAACGGTTTGTTTGTAGTACTTACAAATGAACATATTTATTGAATAGATATTAACAATGAAAATTGATTTATATATGAGTTGGCGAGGAATTTGATAGTATCAACAGGTTAATCCCTCCAAAATGAGGTGATAGTAGAGCAATTACAATTCGGCAATGGTGCAAACCATCTTTCCAAAGTTCTTGCCCTTCAAGACATCAACAAGTGCTTGAGGAACGTTGTCGATACCCTTGACAATATCTTCCTTGTACTTGACTGTACCATCGGTCAACATGGGGGTAACATCCTTGAGGAAAGTCTCCTCAAAGTCCATGTGATCCATAATGATAAAACCGTCAAGCTTGATTCTCTTGGTGACAATGTACATGCTGTTATACAAAGGCTCAGGCTTGGCGAGATTGTATTGAGAGATCATACCACAGGCAATGATACGGGCAAAGTTATTAGCGACAGCCAAGACAGCATCAAGCATTTTACCACCAACACCTTCAAAGTAGACATCAATACCCTTGGGGCAAGTCTTTCTCAAATTTTCTTCGATATCGCCGTTCTTGTAGTTGAAGGCGTCGTCAAAACCGATAGACTTGAGGTATTTAACCTTTTCATCGCTACCAGCTGAACCAACCACGTACAGACCCAATGCCTTACCGAATTGACCAACCAGCTGACCAACAGCACCAGCAGCAGCACTGACATAGAGAGTCTCGCCCTTCTTGGGCTTACCAATTTTGTGGAGACCATAATAGGCGGTCATACCAGGCATGGCAAGGACGCCAACATAGTGGCTGAGGGGAAGACCATTTTTCTTGGCATCGTTACGAACAACATAAGCATGTTTGGCATATTGAGCATTGACTTGAACGTATTCAGCAAAGATACCTTGTCCAGTGCGACCATAGACGAGATCGTCGACCTTATAATCGGGGTTGTTGGATTTGACAACGACTGACATGGTGTCACCAGTCATGGGTTCATTAAGAGCAAAGGCAGGAGCATAAGAGTCAATAGAGGCATCACGCATACGACCTCTCATGTAAGGATCGACAGAGATTTCAAGAGTCTTCAAGATGAAATCACCCTTGGGAAGTTCGGCCTCCAAATCGATGGTGGATTCTTTGACTTGCATGTGCTCTCCAGCAACAGGGAAAGTAGAAGGAATCTTGGTGAAAATAACTTGCTTGTTGGCGACCATTGTAGTAATGTATGATTGACAAAATCTAAAATAATTGAATGGAATGAATTGAGAAAACACCCAAGGTTTTTATACCTTTCATGATAAAAACTGAGACATCTGAGGTTCAACATGCATTGCATTCAATTATTCAGCAAGCTGGAATAATGCTGCCCTAAACATGATGAAATATGCGAAATTAAAAAGACGAAGCTAAAGCTTATAAATCAAAATGTGCTCAAGATAGGAAACTCTAGACATGCCATGACGATCGCATTACTATGACAGAGGTATAGTCGATAAATGCAGAGCAAATCAGATGGAAAGGGTCTGTTTTATCTCGTTTTTTTTTTCTAGCTCTTTCGACGCCAAAATTTAGAAATCAACATGTCGTTCAGAAAATCCCAATTTACGCCAAGTCTCACTTGATATTTAAGTTTACAAATCTGTTCGAGGGCACATTCCACATAGGCCCATTCAATGCAGGATACTCTAGATTGGTACGTATGACAATGTAGGAAGCGTATGTACAGTCTTACCGTACCACTGCAAGCTTTCCTTGGGGCCATACGTCAAATGTCGCTTGAAGCAGCTCGCATGAATTGAATCGACACCCCCCCCCCCTTTCTTAAGAGAATGTGGCCCCATCCGTTTTGGTGACTTGGGACGTACTTGTCTCTATCTCGTTACTGGACACGCCACTGCTTCTACAGTTGCAAGTTCATTACGGCAAAACTATTTTTTTTACGACATCATGACATGATCGGATTGAATCTCCACCAAAAATGTTACTACTAGTCATAGTCTGCATTTTGCCATCATGAAACTAGAACTTCTTTATGCGATTTCTAACATTACCACTTCAATCATTCTTTCGACTCTACAAGACCATGTATCCAACAGTTACTATTGCCAACCAAGACATTACTGTAAAAGGATGCTCAACTACAGATGAATTTAATCAAGTCATGGCGTTCCAGCCTTTCAAAGACTGGCTCCAAGCATTTGAGGAACAACAAAAGCAGAGAAAAAACGAATTTGATATCAACTCGATCGATATTCAGAGCATCGACTATTTTGGATCTAAAAAAGTTGGATTTGTCAAATTTAAAGCAGACGTATCGTTCAGGGACACTGGCAAGAACGCACCTGGCATTGTGTTTATGGTAAAACTGCCGCGTTGGTATAATGCAGCTACGTGTACTCAAATAGTCATTAGAGAGGAGGCGCTGTTTCCATGTTGATCATCCTGAAATCGCAAGGGCAAAAGGACAAGATTCTACTGACCTTACAACCTCGTATTCCTATTCCACATCTCAGCTTTCCTGAGCTGCCTGCGGGCATGTTGGATGGATCAGGCAATTTCTCAGGAACAGCGGCCAAGGAAATCAAGGAAGAAACGGGGCTTGAGATTAAAGAGGATGAGTTGGTAGACATGACAGACATGGCGTATGGAGATAAATGGAGAGGTGTTTATCCCTCAGCAGGTGGATCAGGTAATACGGCTTGGTTAAATTCGCGGTGCTTTACTAATACGTGGTGGCATTGTTAGACGAGTTTTTGAGATTGTTTGCCTGCATCAAGCATTTGGAGAAATCACAAATTGACGAATTGGAAGGAAAACTGGCTGGGTTACGAGACCAAGGAGAAAGCATCACTTTAAAACTGATTTCTATGGAGGACGCCTGGAAAGCGTCACCGGATGCCAAGTTATTGTCGAGTTTAGCGTTGTATGAAGCTTTGAAATCAAAGATTACTACTTGATTTGCGAAACAAAAGTGTATTTGCTGATTAGATATAAGGGATCATACTAATGAAATAAAATGAATGCACTTGTCTAGCCTCTTTACTGGACCTTGTAAGTGTTGGCATGTTAAAGTGGGAGTTTATTTGAAAGTTGCGGCAGATGCAGTCTTGTGTGCACAACTCGACATTTGGAGGCTACATTGGTGCCTTAAAAATCACATGAAAGTCAAAACAAAATATTTGCATCTGATATCCTTTCTTGTATCTAGCTCGATGAATGGCGTGTGGTCTTGTCCATACCTCAAGCCAATACAAACTCTTTCTTATCTTGTATACCCCAAATCACAGCAAAATCTGGCCAATTTCCAGCACTCACAGCTCCTCCTGCAGGATGTTCTAGGTGGTCGTAATGGTGCAAAATAATTGCTTTCAACTTGTAGTTACTCTCTATCACTTTATCCTAATTTTTTTTTCGGGTCAAGTCAAATCGATGAAAATCTCTTCATTTCTGATGAGTATTAGCAAGGATAAAATTTTGAAAAACAATAGATGGTAGTTTTCACTGTGAAAATGGCGTTTTCTCTTATGATACACATTAGATCAAAATGATTCTAAAGGCTCAATGGATCATATAATGCTGCTTTTGTGGCATGTTTATATGCGAAATTTCATCATTTTGGCAAAAAGTCAGTTTTTGAATGTCTATACATTGCTCGTAATTTTTATTATAAAAACTTTGCGCAATTAGCACTATTAGAAGCGTCTTGGGTCAGTTCTCTGTAAATGTATTAGAAAATAAGGTATAAAAGCAACGACTTGTATAGTCGAATTTGGCAAAAACATTCTGGAGATGCAAAATCGAGTCGAATTTGAGCAAAAAGCATCCCACTCGGGAAGAAATATTTTAAATGTCGCAGCCAATCACTGGTCGCACTGGCATCATTGACTAGTAAATATCATAAAATTGTTTGCTTTTTGCACATCTGATTGACACGTAACTACTCATATATACAGATAGAGATATGCTTTACACGATAGCTAATGTTTCAATAATTTTCTAAGCGGGATGATAACATTGAAGAGCTTCTAAGCGACATCCAGTGAACAACCTCCAACACCAAATTTTACCAGCAGGCGTAACCATCCTGCTAGATCGCGCGCCATGTCTTCTCGTGGATACCCATGAAATATAGCCAATACAGCATGATTTCTTTTGCAAGATGCATACTAATTGTCATATGATGATAATTCACAGCAGAGCTTAGCGGCATTGTACAAAGCTCGGAAGTCCATGATCGCTATTGTTTAGTTTGGAAGGGCATAATATTTCCTTTTTAGGATTGTTTACGTTGCCTGGAAAAGGAATATTTCATCAGTAAACAGCAAGATCAGTTTGTTTGTGATTGTTCAAAAAAGAAGACATGTCCACATACATACATAAAGCTTAAATTGTCTATTGCTGGTTTAGCTTTTCTTTTTCTTTCACCAATATATTTTCCCAAAAATAAAATGATTGATAGAACCACCTCAACAACCAACATCCACCAATACCAGACAGAGCCATTGCAAAGAATGGACATTGTGCCCGATGAAAAGACCATTGTCAATCAGATTCAGCACCTTTTGCTAGTAGAAGACGATGACATATTTGACAATGATGGTGACGATGAAGATGAACAAGATGAGGATTTTGCAGACTTGCCACCTACGCTGGATGCACCGGATCTCACCAGAAGGGGATCAACATCGTCTGAATTTAGCCATATTCAATACGTCGACTCTATCCGAAAGACTCGCCCCTTGCCAAAGATTCCTGATCGCACCTCATCAAAAGAACTGTCCAGCAATATGACCGCCATCATGAGCGAGAGTTTTAAAAACAACACTCGAGTTTCTGCTCAACAATTATTCCAAATGTTGAATCAAAGCAAGTCGGCTGAAGATGACGAACAGGACACAAGCGACGATGATGTTGAATACGGAGGCGTATTTGCATTGAAAACGCAAATGCCATCACCGACGTTATCCAATAGAGAGGTTTTAAAACAGTACTACGAGGAGCTTAATCTAAATTACAAGACAATGACACCAGTGGAAGAAGTGGATGAGGATCAGTTTATTACCAACTACGCCTTGGAATCTCCTCCTGAGCAGAGTACAAGACCTGTGTCACAGATTTCCCTACAGCCGCCTAGCTTAGCTAGTGGAAGAAGCTCCCCTACGTCTTCTCGTAACTCGAACCAGTCCATCGATTTACCTGATCCACCACTTGATGTTGATTTTCAGACACCAAGACAAGCAAATGCCATTCTACAGACAGCAAACCAGCAGCCTACAGAGTCTGATCAGCAGAAATTCGATACTATCAATGGTATCAGCTCCATGTATGCAACACCCACTGACGGATATAGCTATGGTGCGCCTCGGCCATCATTAGAACATGTCTGCGAAGCTAGTGAAAGCACTCCAAAGCATCAAAATGCTCCACCCAGCAGACTATCTTTATACGGCGATGTTCAAAAGCTCTCTGAATTAAATCAGGCCCTGATGACACCAGAGATTTCCAAAAGCTCCGTCCTTGCTCCAGCTCATCAGCAGCCACGACCTGAGCAGCAACAGCAACAGCAACAGCAACAGCAACAGCAACAGCAACAGCAACAGCAAGCCTTAGTGTCTGTGAGCTCGTACAATAAGCAAGCCAATGCAAGAGTGTCCATGGCCCCTGCCAGTTTAGTGCATGACAAGGAATCAATGAAAACTTACCGTCGTATGGCTACCAAAACCAATGATCGTAACATCCAATTTACCTATGCTAAATATCTGATGCAACTGGTGTCTCTCTATGTTGGCAGCAAGGAACCTAGCGTGGTAGCTACTCGTGATCGCTTACAAGAGGAGGCAGAATACTGGGTTGATAAACTGGCAAAATCCAATTATGCAGCTGCTCTTTACACCAAGGGTCAATGGCTTCGTCATTGTGGTGATAGCAAAGCCGTTGGTATCTTTGTGGGTGCTCAATACAAGAAAGTGTCTCATGCAAAAGCATTCAAATGTTTCCAGCAAGCTGCCAAATATGGGTCTGTGGAGGCTTACTATGAGCTTGCAGAGTATTGGATGGTGCGCAAAGACTATAAAAAGTCCATGGATTGCTATCGCTATGCTGCCTCGAAACAACACATTCTTTCGCTCTATGTAAGTTTATTATTTGGTGGTCAATGTGATGTCGTTTAATATCGTGTGCTTTGTAAACCATAGAAACTAGCCAACATCTTGCTTCGTGGTCTGCTTCATCAACAAAAGGACATTCAACAAGGTTTGATCTACTTGAGGCAGGCTGCTGATTCAGAAAAGCCAGACTGTGCCCGCTCAGCTTATGATTTGGCCTGTATATTGTCAAACGATCTCAAGAGCATCGACTTGGAAAAGTAAGTATGCATTAGTGATTGTAAGATCTAAGTGTACTGATGAATACACGGTTGTGGTGTCATAGCGAGCCCTCTATTACTACTTTTTACATTACGCCAAATACCACATCAGCAATGCATTATTTCAAAAAGGCAGACAGCTTTGGCTTGATCAATGCTACCTTCCGCTTGGGCCAATTTTACAAGGAAGGGCAACAGCAATTTCATCCCAACGCTTGGGAAGCCTACAAATGCTTTGCAAGAGCAGCTGAGCATGGCAATGAAGACGCAATGATTGAGCTGGCTCACTTTTACAAGGACGGCATCTCTGGTTACCTGAGCCCTCAGCCATTATTAGCTTTCCAATGGTGCCACAAAGCAACAGAAAATGGAGATGCAGCAGCAGATTATGTACTAGGGTAAGTGGTGCGTTTTTGATGATTGGCTCATTGTATGACTAACACTGCCGTTCAAACGCATAGCACATTTTATGAATATGGCATTGGTGTCTACCCAGATCAAGCAGCAGCGCAAGAATGGTACAAGCGATCAGCATCAAAGAGATACGAACCTGCAGAGGAAAGATTACGCATCAAGAGAAGCTCCAGCAATCAACAGATTCATCAACAGCAAAAGTCGCATGAGCATAAATACAACCATCGTCCACAGACTGGACCTAAACAGTACTATGAAGAAAGCGTCAGGCTAGCTGAAACATCCAGGCGCACTCATGCTGAGCAAAACTGCCAAATCATGTAGATTGCTCCACTGAATGATACAGCGTTAGCATGTTGCAAGTCGTATTAACCTTATCCCATACAATAATAAACATTCTTTGAGTCATACGAGCAACGATAGCTTTCTTTTATATTGTCTAATGTTGCTGATGAAGATATGAGTGTAGGGGAAGGTTTGTATGATGCCTTTCCTATTTATATACACTACTCGTAATACTTTTCATCAACTGATTCAAGAAGAACGCATGGCATTTTTTTGCAGTGGTATCAAGATTAGAAAGGCCATCGTTTTGATTGCATACGATGCGAAATTGATTGGATAGTCTACAAGTGTAACGGACAAACCTATCACTGATGAAACTTGTAGAACAGCAATCATGGAGCAAATCCTATTTTCAAGAGATATGCAATCAGTATAGCTCTGCTACCAATCCAGCACATGATACAGCACAAATGTATCCAACAAAAGATGTATATCAGATAGTTAGACACTCGTTTTATCTGTGCAATGCATGCAATGACTGATGATTTCAAAGACTGACACCATCATGTAGAAAGCCAGGAACATCACTGATGGTTCAGTTCCAGTGGTCATGTGTAGATGTCCAAGACAGAGCGCCTTGCTGCCTTTTATCACTGAGGACACCATAAGCTAGCACAAAAATTCAAATCACAGCTTATAAAAGGCCATCTATTTCGTGAGTTCCATGCTTTAGATAATTCTCATTCGATAACAATGTCAACCGAGGAAGAGAAGAAAAAGCTATTAGGCAAGCTTTCGATAAGGATTTCTGTATTTCGATATTCGCTTGCATTTGAATGGCTTTCAACAGTAACTGACGCTGAGGTTGCTCTTTTCATTAACAAAGTTGTTCAAGCTACAGATCCACACGTGCCTGAGCTATACGATGAAGATTTTTTTTTTTTCCTTGGCTGATGTATTAAAGGTTGTCTGTCCATATAGTAGCATTCTTGATGGTAAATCTCTGTCCTGGTTCCAGAATTGGCGTGCGAAACAGCAACTCTCAATGAACAAACTGAAGGAGATGGAATTGATGTATGTGTTGAAGCCAGAGTATAGAGGTAGGGTCTGACGGACACTCTTGCGATGGATATCTGACAGAAGAAATAGAGGCAGGTGCATTGAATTCAGGAAGTCTGCGCTATCCAAGACGATGGTGGTTTTGGTATGCTGATTGTTCTTAGTATGGCATGCTCGAATATAACAATAAAATAAAAGGCATATGCCATTTTCATTATGAAGAACTCGTTAGTTATAACATAACGTTAATTAGAAATGACTTCAAACTGAAATCTCAACCTTCAGGACACAGCAAAAAGATGAGCGAAAACACGGAATTGTAAAGAGCGAAGGAGCTCTTCACAGAATATTGCTTTTTGCAACATTGAAAAGCCACAAATTCCATAGTGTATGCGTCTGTCATTGTACGTATTAGCTGCGAAATGTCGGCATTGCATTGTACGATAGCTTGATTCTAGAAACGATGCACAAACATCTAGTTCACACGGCAGAGAATTGACTTCAGACATGTCCCAAGCATACAATGTATAAACCAATTGTAAGCCTACATGGATTGGATTTGGGCTATTTATGTCTCAGTCTCAATATAAAAAAAAAAGATATATAAATGCATTTTGATGTTAGCATGACATGTTGCTCTCTTCTTCTTTCGTCAATATGTTTGTCATCAAAAGAAGCCTTCAATTAAATCAGAAAAAAGTGTATCCTCTTGCTTTCAAGCATCAATTAAAGCAGCAGCAACAACAGCAAAGATATGTGCCATTGGCTCAAAACATCAGCATGGTACAGAGACGCCCATTGTCGATTTGGACCATTCCCAAGATCATATTAGCAACACAAGGTAAAAAGAACCGTGGTCTTATTCTGGGTACATTGGGTGCTGCTACGTTTCTCAGCTCCTTTCTGGGTCCTGTCGTATGGGTCACCGTGGGCGGTGCTGCTTCTTTAATGTCATGGCGATTGTTTAGAAAGGCAAAGAGTTGGTGGAACTATCTGACGCCATCTAAACCAGATGCAGATACTCTCAGCAACAGTAATCAAGAGGAACCGTCGCTTTCTCAAGCATTGCTCTCCAAAATTGGCACGCATCATGCTGAGGAGCTTATTCGAATGGAGGCCATCAAGAGCCTCAAGAACTATTTCGAGACATCCAGCAAAGGCAAGCAAGTGCTAGAGGAATTTGGCTTGGATCATCCTCGTGATCTGGTATGGGAGGATGTACATAGATCAGAAACTGTCAGGTTGGATGGCGGAAAGAAACATAGAGTGTCTGTCAACTTTTGGCTGGAGGATCAGACGTCCAAAGGACCCAAAGGTGGTACTTGTGAAGTGTCTGCCAGTGCACTGGTGAGTGGGCAAGGCAACATTGATCTGGAGCAAGTCAAGCTGAGCTCCCCGGACTGGCATCAAGATGAGATCATCTCTCTTGCGTAGTATTGTATATAGAAGATGGTAATAAACTGCTATTTTTTTCAATAATACATATCTGTCCATGATGTCATGGATGACGATGATCATCATGGCCAGTGTAACACAGCCTCTGTATCTCAGATCATCCTCAGTGATGCGATGCATCTATGACAGCTGTCTCGTGAATTTTACAATGTGTATTTGCTTTATAGATTAGAAATACTTGACAATCATCTGATATGCTAAGGGTAATTTGGGGGATAATTTTGGAGGCAAAATAATAAGAGCAGCAAACCAGAGTAAAACAAGAACAAACAGCGGACCGTAGATCAAGGCGATCCTTCTACGTCTCTTTCTTTCTTTTGTAGGCAACACAGAGGGCCGGATCTGTTTTGAAGGTCGCAACCAAAACAGAATGAGCGAGTGAATGCGATCAATGGATGGGATCAGTGTGAATGGGAATAAGCCAAATAGAATCAGATGGCCCAAAATGAAATCTGTGGTGAATACAGACATTTCGACAATTTTACAAATGTATTCTCTTGCAGCCAGATTGCCCACCTATAAGCGATTAGCCTATGACAGTAGTGACACACATGAAAAGAGCTTACCTGACTTCCATTCCATCTACCAGACCACCATGCTCGATTGGTTGCATCATGATGAAGTTCTCGAGTCAAGAAGATGGCTATGAATGACTTGAAAATAAACCGCTGCACCGCAAATACCGAGAGCAGGCCCAACAATGTAGACCGCACTTGAAATCTCTCCAATGTCCATAAAACTTCGTAAAACAAAATAAAGCCAAGCACTGCCAAAGTATGAGCCAGCGTAGACATGTAGAAGCCTGTTCTCTTCAATCGAGATCCCATGAGCGAGAACGCCTGTACAAACAGCAACACAATGGCGTTAAAGACAATAGGGGACAACGAGATGAACAAGATGCGACCCAAGGCCCCTAATGGACCTAGCTGTGTGTTGACTGGATTCTTGAGCGCGCCATACGTGTCTACCTGTTCACGACTCTTGTAAAAGGTATAACACGCTACACACAAGACAGCCTGGATCAGCGGCATCATGATTTCTGCGAAAAATATGCTTGACAGATGAGCGCGAGGCACAGTTACAATGGGCTTGTTGCCAGACAGAGTCGAGTTTTGTCTTGCCTTCTTCTTGTTGCCTGTTACCTGCGTACGGATTTGACGACAGAATGAGATCCACGAGTGATCATAAGATCTGGATGAATTGCCACGCGACAACCAACCTAGGAACTCTCTGTAGTCGTTGATAAACTCCATGAGCACGAATTGGTGAGGATTGAACACAAAGGGAGACACCAGCAGTGATGCCACGGTAGCCCAAAAGTAGATGAGATGAGGGATCCATAATGCCAACGACACAAAGAACAGCATAAACATGGTGCGTGCGCCGAAATAGATGCTTGGATGAGCAAATCGCGAGTAGAGCACAGAGAAGGGCAATCTGGAGGTAGCAAACCCTCTTCCGGTAGCAATGTATCTTGCACCACCAAAACTGAGGTTCGATAACACGGCGTTGGCATAGATTTGAGTGACAAACACTTCAAACAAAGGTGATAAACTCAAGAACTGCTTGACCAAACGCCAAATGGATCTGCCTGTGCCCTTCTCAGTCAATTCTTGCAGAAATAATGGTAGAAAGGCAATAAAGAAGACCATAAAAATGGACAAGATACAACGCTGCAACCAATCGTACACGGGTCTCACGTCAAAGCAGTTGCTTCCCATGCAGTGAGGCAGGCCAGCAGCCATGGTACCCACCAGCGTCATACAGAACAAGAACACTTGTACGGCAAAGATGATCATGATGTTGTTCATGTGGAAGCCAGGATGGGCATAGTAAAAGGTCAAGAAGCGGTCCAGAGGAAGCTGTGTACCCAAGTAGTAGTATTCTCGAGACAGTAACTGTTCACCCATACCCGTGCCAATCTTGGTGGTAAAGTTGAGGATAGAGCAGAACCCCAGATCTCTGCCTTTACCGCATTGCAAGTATTCCGTGTGCTTGATACGGCCACCCCGAAGCAGCGCGTTCATACCAGCATAAATGTCTTCGTTCAGGTGCAGGCCTCGTTGTGCTTTGGAGACACCGCCTCGTGTGGTCATGAACACGGCGTTCAAGAAATCAGGATGGCCGTAGTGCAAGCGGCCACCTGTCTTGGCCATGATACGTTGCGTCAACGTGCCAAAGGTCTGCTCTTTACCAGCAGCCACATCGCCTAGCATGCCCACGTTTTCAGAAAAGATGTATTCACGCGCACCCACAATAGCAACAGGCGATTGAGGCGATTCCTTGGTCTGTTCGTCCTTGCTACCTGACAGCGCATAAACGTGCTCCAATGACAGTTGTTGGCCCTGTTGCTCGAATTCACCAAAAATGCTGCGAATCTTCAAGCATTCCTCCAGATAATTGTCTTGATTGGCGTCTACCAGCTGCAGATACTCGCCTCTGTAAAAGATGAGGGCATGGTTTTGGTTGTCTGATTTGCCGTCGCCCA
Organism: Mucor velutinosus; assembly: GCF_035048745.1. Taxonomy (NCBI): domain Eukaryota; kingdom Fungi; phylum Mucoromycota; class Mucoromycetes; order Mucorales; family Mucoraceae; genus Mucor; species Mucor velutinosus. The sequence continues at coordinate 180,049 of NW_027041905.1, read as the reverse complement.
AGATGGGGTTTCCAGGGAGCTTGATGCGGTATTTGGGCACACGCTTGTTGTTGGGCAAGACTTCGCAGTGGCCATCAATCAACACCGAGTAGTAGGTAATCTGCTGTGTCTCTGGGTCTACTTGCTCGTCGATGTAGGCCACTTGAAGATGTGGGTATTCGGTCAGTAAAAACTCACAGTTGGCTGCTTCTTCTTGATTGAATTTAGCGTATCTCTGCATGGCTACCAAGAAGCGAAACTTTTGATGTGCTATTGTATCCAGTAAGTGTTCGGTCGCCTCCTTTTTGTCATCTGGCAATGCCTCGTTCATGGTGGATAGGTCGTCATCTTCTGTAGTAGTAGTAGTATCGTCTTTGTTGTTGTTGTTGTTGTTGTTGTTGTCGAGGGAGGAGGAGGAGGGGTCATTGAGGTCAGGGGTTTCAATGCGGTGCAGAATCTTCAATGCACGGGCATAGTTCATGAATCCATTGATGGTGCGGTACAATGTCTGAGCACGCAAGGAGGCCCACACACGAGTACGCAGCGTATATTCAGGGGCGGACGATTTGAACCCAATGCAGTAGAATGGCAAGTCTTCCTTTTCAGTGGGTTTGGAGGGCACTTGATTTTCTTCTGCTATAAACATGGTGTCCTTGACAAAGTTGTTCCATTCACTGGGATGCAGTCGCTTCAGGTACTCGAGCAAGGTGACACGCGTGGTGGAATCTTCTTCGCGTATGATCTCTCGCAGCGACAACAGCATCTTCTCGGCATAGTGCGGTGTGAACACTGTGAAAATGGGCATTGACTGAACGGAGCATGGCTGAGGAAACTGCGTGGAGAGGCTCTGGGCAAAGAAGGACAATCTTCGTTCTGCCTCTGATTGCTTTGGAAAGTAATCTTCCATGTTGAGCGACAGGGCAGGGTCAAATATGGGCGGTGCATGAAGCTCTCGCTTGGCAGTGCCATCTTGTGTGTCCTGATCCAAATGCACTTGATACAACAGCGACTGAAGGTGGTTGACAGATAGCAAGTGATCTCTGTACATGCTGATGATGATGGCATTCCACATCTGAGAGCACGCCATCCGACGCATGTGCACCGAGATGAATTCCTTGGTGGCTGTGACCTTAGAGAACATATGGTGAGGCAGTCTGATGAACAACTGCCGCCAGGATGTCATGACAGAGATGCCCAGACGCATGGATTGAGACACGGAAAAGATGGTGCTCCAAATCACAAACCACAGGTACGTATCTAGAAAGAACAGGACCAGCTCCACCGAGAACATAAGAGCCGTAGTCAGTACGGGCATGACGGAGCACAGCCAGTGGCCTAGCAGTGGATCCGCACTGCAGTTGTTGAGCTGCATCAGTGTTGTCACAGAGAGAGCATCACGAAAGGAAAGCGCCAGGAAGAAGTAGGTTTCCAGAAACTTGCAGCTAAAGACACAGATCCACAGCAAGACAGACAGAAAGCGATCATCGTCCACCATGGTGGCGAAATTAGCAGTGAATGCCTTGCACGAGAGCGAGCGACTTGATTTCTGGCGATGGAACAGATTGGCAGAGGGGACTATGACCAAGACGATCGACACCAAAGCACCTACGCCCAATTGGCATGACGCTAAAACTAGTGCCAATGTGCTGGTCTGATCAAACTTGAGAATGTAGACAGAGCAGGCGACATGACAGCAAGCCATCAGCATCAAAATAAATAGCCTGGTAGTAAGTATGCTTGCTGTTTTGACGCTCAATTTGAGATAGTTGAATTCAGCCAGGGTAGCTGCTGTCATGAGCACAATCGCCACCAGACCGCCTAAACCGACCACCGAGAGTTTAACAGGCATATCTACAGTCGTTGACTCTTGGCTTCCATTTTGCCTCTTTCTGTCCAAGTAGATGAAATCCACACTAGCAGCCATGTAGTACCAGAATGAAGCAGCATGAATGATCCACACGCGAGAGAAGTTGAGCAAGAGATGAAACCAGGACCGAGTTTCATAGAATGTCTTGTCAAAGGCCTTGCTCCAATCCACTTGGCCCAGTGAGAGATAGCGTTTCTCCTTGGGAATGTCTTTGAGATAGCCTCCGTTATCCAGCAGCGATAGGTTAGCAATAGCAGCTCGGTCCCAGAACAGTTGATTGATATCGTCATATCCGATGATTTGATAGTGATCCTTTTCACGGCGCACATAATGGCCCTTTATCACTTGGTATGACTGGTCTCTGATAAAGTTGTACAGTGGCGATACCACAGCATCGAGGAAAGCAGGTACAACAGCGCCAGGCTCATTGCCGCTTGTTCTGTAGCCTTCTGCAACGTAAAAGAGAAAACAGAGCAGTTCAGGCGTGTATCTCAGTGTAGCAGCTTCGCCCCAAATCAGCAAGTACAAGGCTAAATGAGCGACACGGTCATGATCAGACATGGATTCCATCCGTTCTCGCCACTCTCTCTTGGCCTCTGATAACAGCAGCCCGGTTGGACTGTTGCTTGGTGTATGGCCATCGTCTAGACCGAGGTGAGCAGCGAAATACCATTTTCGGTAATTGCTATGTTCACCACCAATGTAGTCTGCATGCAGCGTCCATAAAGCGAGTTGTGTTGACATACGAGCAGATCGTGAGTTGAGCATGGTGAGGAGGTGGTCGTACATGTTGCGTGTATTGTCAGACTGAAAGCCGTATTTCACTTGGTAATTGAGAAAGATGTCATGGATTTCTTGAGGCGTAATGGGCGCCGATGGATCCCAATGGTTGTAGTCATTGTCTGATTTGGGTTGCTGATGCGCCAGTGTGGATTCACTGTGCAATGATTTTTTGTCGTGTAATTCAGTGTAGATGGAACTCAGGGTGGGTTCTTGTGATTGTGATAATGAGAGATGTATCGGAACAGATGATGCTAATTGTGTTAGAGGAAATATGTTAGGGCATCCAGTTGCAAAGAGAAAAAGAGCGGGTGAGGTAACATACCATGATGGATATGTGCTTTTTCATGTCTATATATGTAATTCATGTCAGTGTCTGTGTATAAGGCATTCTACCACACAATTACGTACATTGGCTTGTCTATTGTCATTATAGTAATGGCAACTTATTGATCATTCAGGAAAAAAAGAAAGGGAAGAGAGAAAGAAAAAGGGAGAGGGTCAAGAAATGTGGATGGAAGAATACAATAAATGTTCCGTATCTCAATGTCAAAGACTATCATATGCAAATGCTAGGGGGGGGGGATGGGGGGGGGATAACGTTCAATATCGTCAAGTTGAAGGAATATAATTTCTCTATATGAGGTTACTCAATTAACTTGTAGCTATGCATATGTGTGTGTATTGCCCTGATTTATGGCATTCATGGATATTGACTCAGTCTGAAAAGCACCTCCGCACAAGCATCACTCTATACGCTGTAATGGATGCCCATATGTATGTAGAAGAGCACATTCGTTTATTCGTCTCTTTCACCATCCAAAGAAATAGAAGAGAGGCTAGAGATAGGTCATTAAAAAACCAAGCACTGTACATTCCAATGAACTCATCTACTAATAAGGAATTTCAACCATTCATTGTTGATACTAAGGGGGGGCTCTCTCTCTCTTTCTCTCTTTCTCTCTCTCTCTCTCTCTCTCTCTCTCTCTCTCTCTTTTTTTCGTCGTTAGAACAAGACCAAAAAAAAAAAAAAAAAAAAAAAAAAAAAGCTCCTCGACTATACAGATCTAGTCTGAGAACTATACTCTACCGAGAGCAACAATGACACTGATTCCATAACACGAAAAACACGTGGATCGTTTTCGCCGTGTAACTCTGATCAAATAATTCAAAAAAACTTCTTTAGGCCCCAAGAACCAATAATGGCTATTGGTTTGAATAGGAGCCAGTGCTCACATCTATTTTTATGAGCTTTTTGAGGTGATGGTGTGGTGCACGGTTGATGTTGCACATGCTTATTTTTATTTGATTTTTTTTTTTTTTTTTTCATGACCATCAGGTATAAAAGAGACAAATGTTGTCCATCATGAGGAGAAGGTTCTCTTTCTTTCCTTTGTCTCTCACCTTTTCTCCTTGACTCTATCTAAAATGAAGTTCTCTGTTGTTGCTTTCATTGCTGCTGCTGTCTCTACCGTCTACGCTCAAGCCGCTGTTCCTAACGCTGGTGTTGCCGTCAACTTGCCTGGTTATGGTGTAAGTATAGCTTTGTTGGTGCCATATCATGTACATTTGTATTGATGAGTTCTCGCTTCACCATAGGTTGTCATCAATGCTGGTACCACTTACACTATCACCTGGTAATTTTGCTATTATAGCTTGATTCAATGACATTGGGTACTGATACATTGGATAATAGGACCGTTGATACTGCCAGCACCAACCCCTCTACTGCCATCAACTCGATTGCTTTGATGAAGGGCGGTTCTGCCAACTTGGAAACTGCTATTCCCAACATTCTCTCTGCTGCTATTCCTGTTAACCCTCCTTCTTACGCATGGAACGTCCCTGCCAACGTTGAAACTGGTCCTTCATGTAAGTTGTCCGTCATTGATTTGGATGGGAAGTTTGTATTCATGTGTCAATTTCTTTGATTAGATGCCCTTGCCTTGACTGGTACCAACGGTGCTACCACTTACTCTACCTACTTTACCATCATCGGTGCTGCTCCTGGTACTACTAATGCCACTGTTACTTCCTCATCTGCTGCTGTTGCTGCCTCATCTGGTGCCCCCGCTGCCAGCAACTCTGCCTCTGCTCCATCTGGATCTGCCGCCTCTGCTTCTGCTTCTGCTTCTGCCTCTGCCTCTGCCTCTCCTGCTGCTAACGCTGCTTCTGGCATCAAGGCTGGCGTCATGGGTGTTGCTGGTGTTGCTGCTGGTGCTGTTGCTCTCTTGCTTTAAAGCAACTACATCCTTCACACAACTCATCTTTCTTGCCGTTATCTATAATAATATAATTCAATTGTAAAAGTCGATCTATACACACACTCATATATATATATATACACTAGAAATCATTTTATTCTAATCCTTTTAATAATACAGTTTACACCATATTCATGTGAGTTTAGCTTTTCAGAAACTGTCTGATCTTAGGGAGCTTGATATTCAACATTTCTCGGGAAAGGAGGAGTTTTTCGCTTGGGTAGGGGTATACTGGATAGATGTGGGTGATGGGTTCTTTGTTACACTTAATATTGCGTGTTACAGTAGAAAATGGTCTCCATTTCTATATGAATTGGGTATCACACAATCTATATTTACATCAAATAAACAAGGATGTTTCATAAGTTTCTTTTTTCGTATTGAACGATGCTATCCTGGAGGATAGCAAAATGCTCTTATAGCCTACATGCAAGTGTACTATTTGATTGTTCTCTTTTTGTATATATGTGTGTATGTGTATGTTTACCTGATGTACTGAATGAGGTGATTTGAAACGTGCTGTGAAGAACAAGAATTCGTTGAATTCCACTGTTCAAATATATCATCCAAATCTTAAATTGCAATTTCATTTTTTTTAGCTTTAGGTTTTATATGGAAATGAACCCCGTTTCGTGCAAAAATCAGACTTCAATCACACATCATAGTGTTGTTGGGTATTATAGTTGCAGTGCCATCCTCTTACAATCCATAGAACCATGCTGGTGTCAACCTGTAGCCATCATGTTGATTGCATCTTTTGTTTCAACATAATATCCAGATGCCGCCTCTTGATGTAGTTTCTTACATTGTGTGTCACTGACATACATATCTGATCACAAAATGTTGCAGCTATCCAATGTACTCGTTTTTATGGAGCATTTGATTGCACAAGTAGTGTGTAGAGAAGTCTCTTGTCATATGAAACCCCTTTTCGTTCACATAAATAGCTCTGGAAAAGAAAATTCCACGGAATAAACATGTACCAGCTATTGCTGGGAAACTGAGCGATTGGGTTTACTAAAACTAATAGCAATTATCCCTCTCTTTCTTATGTAAAAGCGCATAATCTGGCACAATGGCATGCATTGTCTATATCAAGATATTAGATTTAACATGGACAGATATTGAGAGCATATACCTGGTAACAACGCTGCAGTCGACACCCCCACTCAAAACTTTAAACACAATTCTCCATTTTTTGACCTAAATCAAAATGCACTACAGCATCTAGGATATTCTACATCATGTATTCAATCACCAAAAGAGTCTAAACACTCCAATTCAGGGGAAACGTCCAACGAAATCAGGCACATTTCAATACATCAGGGGGGAGGGGGCGCTAGATCTACTTGTACGCAATGCCTGACGCTCGAAAAATTGTACTCGACAAGTATATGGATCCTGTAATCATTGTACAATTTTTTCGCATCGACGATTTTCATCAATCTTCTCATGAGGGATACCTCATGGATTTCACCCATTCTTAAACGATCGCAATTTTAAGGCCAAAAATGAGATATTTGACCACGAAGTGCATATATCAGGAGAGACGCAGAGCGATGCTCTATCATCTGAAAAGATTTGTGTGGATGCTTACTATGGCCAAATTGGACTTTTGATGGAAAAAAAACAGGATTTACTAAAAGACAAACTTGCAGCCAATTGTTGGTGACAGAATTCTTTGATATTTACACCATTCGATTCGCCTTCAAATTTGCTATCGTCCATCTCATACAGTACACGCACGCTTTGTATACTCGATCTCGAGAAATTTAGCAAAATGCCGTCTCCAGATTCGGGTTTCCAGAAGAATAATAACTCAATAGTGGAGAATGAATTTTGATGCTGCTAGTGCTTGTGGGGATGTGTTCTGATCAGATAAAGGCTCTATACAACAACCTCCAAGCCAAGTAATTTCCCCTATTCATTGATACACATAACTCGGAAGCACACCATGTCTAACCTTAGACACTCTTACAATCCAGACACATGCAATGAAACTCTGTCAATGTCATAACCATGTTTGTTATTTTAAAATGTGTACATTAATATATTGTTGTATGCAACAAAGACAGCAAGAAAATATAACCAATTTAACGGTAAGACTTTTGGAAACGGGCACGAGCACCGGGACCACCAAACTTCTTGGGTTCACAACGACGGGGATCAGCAACGAGGAGAGTACGGTCATATTGAACGAGGATTTCCTTGATCTCCTTCTTGGCAGCCTCATCAACAAACTTTTGGTAGAAAGCAACAATGGCCTTGGCAAGAGCTTGACGGATAGCATAAACTTGAGAAGTGTGACCACCACCGTTCACACGAATTCTGATATCAGTGTTGGCGAAACGTTCCTCACCCAAAAGAAGGATAACTTCGTAGACCTTGAACTTCAAGATCTCGGGTTCGAGGAGCTCAATGGGAGAACCATTGATACGGATGAGACCGTGGCCACGCTTGCAGTGGGCGACAGCAGTAGCGGTTTTCTGTAGAGTTAACGAGTTAATATCAATCACATTTCAATAGTTTTTTTTTTTTTTTTTTTTTTTTCATCAAGAGAGGTGGTTTGATGTAGGGTGACAAGGTCGATGGAGTGATATATTGATGTTGGCGCCTAGATCAAGTTGACTGTCTACCATTCGTAATAGCATGGTGTGTTTTTGACTGGCTGTAACTCATTGATGTGGATGGTAGGCAAAGCACGTTTAGAAACTGATTTGCTGTGCAAATGCATGAAAAAGTCAACATGTTGTACTGTAGCAGCTAAATTTCAACATGATGGCATGTAGTTTTGATGTTTGAAAGCACCTAATGATGGTGTATATGCTGTTGTTGTGCGAGCATCGTTCATGTCCATCTGCCTCCCATTGACTCGTGTCTCCTCATCATCCACACCTCCCATTTCCATGAATCAATCAAACGAACCTTGCGACCGAAAGTTTGAACAGCTTCCATTATCTAGAATTTGGATGGATTGGTGAGTTGGATGGATTCATACGACGGATGGATATGGTCTTGATTATTATTATTTTTTACCTTGAAGTTAAGAGAGGGAAAATAACTGTATACACCAGGCTCATAGCGAGTTAATTCTCCACTCTGGCCCTCATTCTTCCAGTTGCTCCCCGCCTCTGCCACTTGCTCACTTGCTCATTTCACTTTACTATGGCTTCTCACTATCCGGGCCGGGTTAGCACATCCCTTCACAAGCATACTAAAGTGTGGGCCCACTAGTTGGGAATCACACAACAAAAGTAATCCAGGGCGCCAGACCCATATTGGAGATTTACTTGGTCTGTTGTATTCTTTTTAATATGGTAAAATCCTCCCATCAAATGATCCATCCATCCATCGAATCTCAACATTAATCATGTAATCCATTAGCCTACTAGATTACATCACAACAGAAAGAAGCGTGGACACGTCTCAGCTGGTCACGGTCGTGTTGGTAAGCACAGAAAGCATCCTGGTGGTCGTGGTCTTGCTGGTGGTCAACACCATCACCGTATCAACATGGATAAGTACCATCCTGGTTACTTTGGTAAGGTCGGTATGCGTCAATTCCACTTGAAGAACAATGTCAACTGGCGCCCTGTTGTCAACCTTGATCAAATCTGGACTCTTGCCGGTGAAGGTGTTCGTGAGCAATACAAGAACACTGAAAAGGTTCCCGTTATCGATGCCCTTCAAAAGGTATACATTGTAGTTAGTGAGCGATGAGAGAGCATGCTGTATTCATGCATTTTCTCTAAATAGGGTTACGGTAAGGTCTTGGCCAAGGGTACTATTTCTCAACCCGTTATTGTCCGTACTCGTTTCGTCTCTCGTCTCGCCGAGAAGAAGATCAAGGAAGCTGGTGGTGGTAAGTAGCTAAATCTTCAATTCAAGTGTATGTGTGTCTAACTTTTTTTTTTTTTTTTCATAGTCGTTGAGCTCATTGCTTAATTTATTCAAGCCATCTCTTTCGAAAATTCAAGCAATTTCAATTGTTCTCAAATAGATCCATGTCAATAAAGCTATACTCATGAAAATTTGTACATTTTACTCATAAAGATATTGGTTGAACAAGTAATTGTGGACTTGTGGATGAGATCGAGTCAGTCGTCAGTAGTGTATCAGGGAGAAGGGCTATTGTAAGAGGAGAAGCTGCTCTCATTTAGAGATGTACTATAGCACATGAAGGTGACAAGCGTTCTTTTTCCATTAGCAATCTTTTCTGATAGAATACAATGGATACGGGAAGCAAGTTAATGCGATAGTCAAATGTCCATCTGAGCATTTTCTTTGGCGAGATCAGTGCTGGATAATATACATACTGTAGATAAACGAATGGTATCCATGTGATATTTATTCATGTGCAAAAGGCATTGCTATGCTATCAATGTCAATTTGATGCTATACTTAACTTGAAACCATGCAGGTGTCTGATTGAAATCAAATAGATGCTGAGCAGTGATTTTCATTAAATGTTGACAGGCTTATATCATTTGACAGCCAAAGATGAAAAAGAGCCACGGAGAGTACCAAATCGCAGATGAGGCTGTAATAAAACAGCATGGAGATGGTATCCATCATCCAATGGCTTTTATATTTTAAATTTAACAGCATCAAAAGTTTAAGCATGCCAAGAGATGAAAACAGACAACTTGTCTGTTTGACAAGATTTGACCCAATGCATGTTCAACGGCCAAGATCCGTAGTCCAATCACTTTGTTTTCGTGGAAGATCGGCCCTCACGGGTACTGCGCCAAAAGATCAACGCTCTCCAAAATTCAAGCATTCCCAAATCATGTAAACAGTTCCTTTTGCCCTCAAATGCTCATGCTCGTCTATTTATAATCATGGAGATATATTCAAATGAACACCAATTAATATCAGCATCTGGTCCCAAATGGAATTCAAACGTAATCTTCATACTTGCAAATCAAACAGAATATTCCAAAGATGCTACATATTCTTGATCTGTTCTCGGCATTGTGATCATGCATTTACTCAACAGTTCCTAAAAGAATAAAACTGATCGGCGCATATCACCGGTTTATGAGGCTCAAATGTGCAAAACTAACATTGTTTTTTTCTGTTATGAAAGCATTGCTGCTTCTTGGCAATGAAGATATGGATTGTTTGTGTATTAGCCACTATGCTGATCCTACCTTGCATTTATACATGCTACCAATCTGTCTAGGCTCGTTGTACAATAAGATCAAGTGAATTTGTAGTACACTAGCTCAAACGTACACCCAAATGTGATGTGGCAAACGCCAAGACGTGCGTGTATAAAACTCTACAGAGAATAAGCAGAGATTATCGTATACAAGTACGAATCTGGAGAGATATACATCTCATTTTGATCCAATTGGGGTTTGATTTCATGCTGGCTATACAGTAGAACCAAATGATTCAATTGCACATTACATTGGAGTGCAGATGATCCGTCATTCTTGATAAAAGCAACACACTCGGTTGACATTCGTAGCAAGATACAGCGGCAAGGAGGAACTGTGCACTCAAATAATCCACAGAAGTAGACCGCAGCATGCTACTAACCATTACTAATTGGAGACCATAGGGGAATACATAGTCACCATACGATATGATGATTGGTAAAAGCTACTGCGCCTTCCACATAATAAAAGCGGGAACCAAGCGTCAAAAATTTTTATTCAACAAACTTTTGTTTACTCTTTCCTAACAAGTTAATTTCAAATGGCTGTTCGTAAGTATATAGACAACCTCGTTATCGTTAAGGACATCCACTGAGCACTGTGTCATTGATAGGTGCACAATTTGAGAATAGTAACGAGATTGGTGTATTCTCTCGTTTAACCAACAGTTATTGTTTGGTAGCCTTGGGTGGCTCTGAGAATTTCTACAGGTAAATTTAAGCTTTTTTTTTGGTATTGTGATGTTGGGTCAAAGTGCAAGAGAAACTGACAGGTCTCTGCAGTGTTTTTGAAGGTGAATTAGGTGATGTTATCCCTGTTGTTCATACTTCCATTGCTGGTACCCGTATCATCGGTCGTTTGACCGCTGGTAACAAGAACGGTTTGCTCGTTCCCAGCACCACCACTGATCAAGAGCTCCAACATTTGCGCAACTCGCTCCCTGATAATGTTGCTGTTCAACGTGTCGAAGAGCGTTTGTCTGCCTTGGGTAATGTCATTGCCTGTAACGATTACGTTGCTTTAGTCCACCCCGATATCGATCGTGAAACTGAAGAGATTATTGCTGATACACTCCAAGTCGAAGTTTTCCGTCAAACTATTGCTGATAACGTGCTTGTTGGATCTTTCTGTGCTTTGAGCAACCAAGGTGGCCTCGTTCATCCCCGTACCTCTGTCCAAACCCAAGATGAATTATCCTCTCTTTTGCAAATTCCTTTGGTCGCTGGTACAGTGAACCGTGGTTCTGATGTTATTGGTGCTGGTTGTGTTGTCAATGACTGGTGTGCATTCGCTGGTATGGATACTACCTCTACTGAATTGAGTGTCATGGAAAGCATCTTCAAGTTGCAAGATGCTCAACCTACTGCTATTGTCAACGAGTTGAGAGATACCTTGGTTGATACTTACTCTTAAATCATATGTTTATATTATTTCTTTTTTCCTTCCACTTATCCCCACAATCAGCCATCCACACATTACAACAACAACACATACAAATCTCGTTTTTAATAACCGTTTCGTCTGCTCATTTTTTTTTTATATATAAAAATTGTAATATACTTTTTTCCTAGAGAATTATATATATAAAAGCCATTCTATTTGTCTTTTCTAAAAATTGTTATCTGCATCCTAAAAATATTGCCTCATAGCATGATCCATGGGAGGGTTTTGATGCTTGATTCGACAAACGGCCAGTGTCAATGCGTCGTAAACAACACTTGCAGTGGCTTATTATTACGTGAAAACTTTTGACATGTCAAATGAAAAAGAATTCAGACATGTTGAGTAAAAAAAAAAAAAAAAAAAAAAAAAAAGGCAAAGTATATGGTGTGAAGACAATTTTTATTATACAAAATGACAGAATATAAATATATACAATTACCTATAACAATTATAGTTAGTAAACGATGATGATACAGATGTTGAATCAATCAATCAAATGTTATCAGTATTTTTCAGAGTGTAGGAGCTAGTAGCCATTTTCATCAAGGTTTTTATGAAGACCGTCGTGATTATATTTATCATCCTTTTAAATACTGATACCATTTGGTAGATTCTGAAAGAGACAATTACCTTTTGAATGCAAGTACCACACAGCAGAGCCTCCACTTCTTGTATACAAGAGTAATGCACAGCCTTGAAAAAGAATGACATGTTAATACCAAAAACTTGATATACGAAACATCTCGACCCAATGACAATTGGTACAAGGTAAGAAAAGGTTCAAAATATCAGACTAGGAAAAACTCTTCATAAGAATCAGACATATGCTTGTCTTTGTTTTTTGAAGTTCATCAATTAGGAGATTCTTTTCTTGCCCTTGAGCCAGCCATTATCACGGAGCCAATTCCATTGGAAGAGATAATTACCCATATACAAGACAGCGAGACCCCTCCTTTGATAGCAAAATGACAGACACAATCAAGCGGCCTAAGGAAAAAAGAAAAAGCAAGTTGGTTAGAACTTGATGACAAACATGCGAATCGATGACATTGATTCAATTAAAAAAAAAAGGATCTCAGTCTTTTTCTCCAAGTTTCAGAAAGGCATGAATGGTATTTAAAAAAGTTTTTTCGACATTGAACGACTCTTCAGACTCGTCATCTAATTGGGCTCATCATTTAAACCTTTGAAGAAAAAGACTGGAAGATCCCGCAAGAGAAATAGGCAGAAGAATAGGATATTTACCAAAGAGCCATCAAAAGAGCAGCAAAGCAATCGCATTACCCAGGCAGCAAGAACGATGAGACATCTGAGAAATGACAGTTAGTAAAAGTGAATCAAATCAAAATAAAATGAAGGAGTAAAAGCAAAAGATAATCAGAAAAACAGCCAATTTGTATCTACATGTAGTTCAGACGGTAATTCCAACTTTATAAAAAGTTCGATCATCATTTGAATCTTTTGCTTTTTTTTTTACTCCAACATCTCATATACAATGGATATGATGCTTACCATAAAAGCCACCCAAGCTATGCACAGCGAGATTTTTCATTTACATTAAAAGCAAACACATCAGACAAACAAGACAGACATCTGCACGAGAAAAAGATGGATATTAGTAAATGGTATTTTGACAGATACAAGCATTGCGTCTTAAAAAAAAGTATGATAAGATGTAGCATCAGGCATAAAAGATTCACATCAATGATCAGAAACTCTAGTTTGTTTGACTTAAAACATCTTTTGCGCCACCAGATCATACTTCTCGACACGGTCAATGTTGCTACTTTGAATACTAACCTTTTTGTATAATGAATTGATAGAGAAAAAAAAAAAAAAAAAAAAGAAATGAAAAGGAAATCATGTGGGCTGCCCTTTTATAATTTCCATGAAAAAATTTTCGAGCTCTTGACTTTAGACAGTCCCTGAGACAGAAGACGAGAAAGCCGTCAGCATATTAGATTGATGCTGTTTACAAACCCAGATGCTTCTTTCTTGTGTTAACATTTAGAATATGGACGCAGAAGTAGATTTCTACGAGCTTTTAGGCCTTGAAGTCACTGCCACAACAAAGGAAATCAAGAATGCTTACCGCAGAAAGGCGCTCAAGGTACATCCAGATAAGAATCCCAGTCCAGATGCAGGTACATTCAATGCAGCATTCAACACAGTATACTGTTCGACTGACCCCTCTTGCTATAGCCGTGCTCTTTCATGCCTTGACACAAGCACAAGATTTGCTGTTGGATCCGAAAAAGAGAAGCGAATATGACCAAAAACACAGAACCCGTCAAGAAAGACAAAAGAAGAAGCAAGAGATGGACTCAAAGCGAAGACACGCACAAGATGAATTGGAGAGAAGGGAGCAAGAGGCGAAACGAGCAAAAACAGATCAAAATCAAGCAAAAGCAGAATACGAAGCTCAACTTGCAAAACTGCGTGAGGAAGGTGCAAAGAGGCGACAAGAGGATTGGGCTTCTCCTGCTACTGAAGGGTCAACAACGCAAGAGCCAGGTAACATTCAGTAAAAGCATGTACAATGAACGTTGGACTCATCTGTTGCGTAGTGCCTCATGCAGAAACAGAACTAGGCGCTCTCAAGATCAAATGGAAGTACAAAAAGTACAATTTCTTAGAGCAGGATTTGTTGGACATATTGAACCCAATTGCAGAGGTGGATTCGCTTGCATTATCGTCGAAAAAGAAGGGGAGCGCTTCCGTGCTATTCAAGTCTGTGGTGGATGCTGTAAGTATAGCCATCCGCGATTCAGTCTGATTGCTAATGTGTGGTTCTAGTACAATGTCATGACGAAAAAAGAGACACATCCCTCACTATCACAGTTTGAGAGCATTACTTGGTTGACTGGTAAACCGCCTTCGATTGTTGAAAAGATGACTCGAGCAGAGGAAATGAAAAAGGAGGCCCGTGCTGCACTGTTTAGCACAAACAATAGGTCGACTGCGGCAACAGGAACACCTTTATTCACCACGGGATCACAGTCTTCGTTTTTCAAAACCTTTCATATACCCTCCAACTTGAAGGTAAGGCAGGAGTGTGTTTCATGTAAAGAGTGCCCGTGTACTGAGGCATAGTTGGTAGGGCTCCATGTCGTCCAAGATGTCTGATGATGATTACGAGTCGATTACTTTGATGAAGATGAGACAGGCTGAAAGAGACCGTGTTTTAGCGATACAGCACCAACAGCAACATCAACAGCAGCAGAGTGCACAGTAATGGCAATGTACATAAGACGCATCACGGGTAGACACTAGCATTACGCATGGCGATAAAAGCCGCCTTGATCAAATACAGTGGATCTTGCTTGAAATGTAGAAATAAAATGCAATCGCTGTATACGTTTTGGATGTAAAAAGGTGGATATTATCTTTATTTTGTCGGCAGAAAGAGGGTGGGTTATGGTATCATTTGAGGAACGCAAACTTAAATCAAGACGACGTGTTTTCCTCAATATCGTACTTGTCAAAAGCATCAAAATTGCATTGCACCTTGTGAATAATGCCCGTGCCAAAATCAGCTTCCATACGAATTTCAGTCAGGCCAAAATACATTCTACACAATTACAATGCATTAGCAAGAAAGTCCAAGTACAAAGCTTAAGTCTGACTCACCTGACAGTATACGCAATACGCTCCCCATGAACAACATCAGGTAGTTGTGGTATAGGCACAGAGATGGCGGCTACTTGTTTAACATTGGGCTCATCAAAATACCGGGGCTCTTTGTCCTCATCAGTGGCATACAGCATGATATCCGTCGCCTTCATGGTACCGTAATATACAAACATTCTTTCACGAATGCAATGATCTACTGGCAGCTCATCGCCTTTCTTGACAAACACCAGAAATCGTGATGTACAGCGAATACTACCATCTGGTCGAACTACGCGAGAGGAAATGGGATCCAGGTTGTCATCAAAGGGCAAACCTGCATTGATACCATATGTGCGGCGAGACACTCTGGATGTAATGACCCGTGGATTTAATCCAAAATAGACAGCACCACGCACCACTGCCATGGCAGCTCGTGGAGGACACAACACTTGATCCACCCTGGATTCAAACACTTCTTGTACGCGTTGAAATAGATAATTTGAAGAGCCAAATCCACCCACCAAAAATATGCATGACACTCGCTTGTCAGGTACAGCGCTGTATTGTTTTTCCAATAGTGCAATCTATCCAACAGAGAGCATGATTAACCATCTCCCTCACATATCCATCATATACACAATCACCTACCACACGCTCCACTACCGGTTCAAACACTTTCTCCTTCAATTCATCGGCTCGCAATGCCATGGTGCCCTCGTCCAAGCATTCATCTTCTGTATTCAGGTCGTCCAAGCTGATGGATACCGGCAAACTGATGTACTGGTCATCTAGACCGTCGAATTCCGGCTTGATGTTATCCACAAACTGATCCATCAAATTGTTCATGGCCGCAGCAGGTAAGGTCTTGGCTTGATCGCCCAATTTCTCTTGCATCAACACCTTGAACTTTTCATCCAAAAACACGCTGCCACAGCTCTCGCCAATGCCTTTTGTTACCTCCTTGAGTCGGTTGTTGCTTTGTATTCTGTCATCCATCACTTCAAACACAATCAGGTCAACTGTTCCGCCACCCGCATCACAAATCAACATGCGATCCCCCTTCTTCAGATTGACTTGCTCGCACATGCGTTCGCAGTAAAGTGCAGCAGCTTCCGGCTCAGATATCAGTATCAGTCTGTCCTGCGGGTCGTTTTGCTTGATCAATCCTGCCATCACAGCTGCTTTCCTCATTGAATGCTTTGCGAGATCAGACCACATGGCTGGTACGGTCAAGCAATAGCGAAAGGTATCAGGATCGTAATTCTTGGCGAAACCCTTGGTCACATCTTCCAAGACATGTTTGTGTAGTGCTTTCAGGTAATCCGCAATGTTGCTGACTGGGGATCTAGATGTTGCATGAGCAAACGAGAGATCATTATAGTAAGTGGCATAATGTACCTGCGGTTTTCAGCGATACCTCTATGCAGAGACTCATCGAGATTGAGTTTGAAGTTTGACAAAATTATGTTTTCCTTGGCAGCTTGTGGTTTAAGCATTAACTTCTTGGCACCATGGCCCCATTCGGTCATAGTGGAAGGATCTGAGCGTTTGTATGCTGATATAGAGGGTGTCTTTGGGTAGAAGCTGCCACCTTTGTGAGGCCTGCAATCGTCAATTGAGTATAATAGAAAAATAAATACATTGTGTGCCATGTTACCATTTTTGTACATCAAATACTTCAGGTGTGGTATTATGAGTAAAGGCGTAGGATGCGCCTGAAAACGTGGTTCCAAAATCGTAGGAAATCACCACCTTGTAGTTGTCCTTGGTGCCTATCATCTCTCTCTTTCTCTCTTTCTCTTTCTCTCGCTGTGTTGCTGTGTAATGAAGAAAGGAACAATTAAATGAAAAGAGACTTGTTCTTTTTATATCATTTGGTCCTTGGTCGTCTACTGCTTTTACTTGAATCGCCGCATGATGTTACTCAATAATAGGGTCATCATTGAGAAGATCAGAAAAGTACCACATCATCACACCCGTAGTCGATAGAATGCGAGAAACGCTTTGGATTGCAACACATCTAGATATTGTTTTTCAAGTAGGCAAACATAGATACATGCTTTCTTAACAACGCCCACAGTTTCATTCGGGATCCAGTTACACGAAACAGCGTGGCTAAGTGCTTTCTTGTAATACCTTGCATATGTATGTGATATAAGCCAACAGGTTGTCCATTGTATTTTCTATTTCTTTCTCTCCTTTCATATCTTTTTCTCTACAGTTTCATGGTTGCCCCTTTTCCAGATAAAGACTTTCCTATTGTCATTGGTATCGATTTCGGTAAGCCAGCAGTGCGCAGGATCCAAACCACAACGCGCTGACTTTTGATTGCTGCTGCACCTTATTCAGGTACAACTTTTTCAGGGGCTTCGTATGCTTTCATGAACGATAATGAAATCACCGATATTAGTAAATGGCAAGTAGACTGGTCAAGATGTAATTGCTGCGTCTATTAAACAGTAGTGTAGGCCTGGTCAACCAGATTACAGTTATCCAAAGGTATCTCCCTCCCTCCCCCCCCCCTCCCCTATAAAATGACATAAATGGATATCAACGTATTAACAAAATGTTTCGTCTCTTGTTTTGGCATCCAGTGCCCTACTATTTGCGTAAGTATATATATATATATATATATAAGCTCCTGTACCAAAAGCATGCTCTCATTCTTTACATTGCTACAGCTTTACAATAGGGATGATAACGTGAGTAGTAGCTATACGCAATACACCATGGTATAATCTCAATCCTCCTGTCTAGAAACTGATTCAATGGGGCAGATCTGCAAAGGCTGGCAAGTCAAAATATCCAAACATCACGATTCTGCAACAATTCAAGCTCTACCTTGATGACAACTTAGAGGGTGTGGTCAGACAATTGCCACTGGACCTCACAGCCACAGATATCATCGCTGACTACTTGGAAAAGTTCTTTGCCTACGTCAAAGTAGACATGACCAAAAAGGGATTCCATCAGAACTTTGAAAAGCAAGCTCGTTTTTGTTTGACGGTGCCTGCCATGTGGTCTGACAAGTCCAAGCAAATCATGAGAGATGCTGCGATTCAGTCTGGTATCATCAATGCCTCGGATCATCGTGATCGATTGATGCTCATCTCTGAGCCTGAGGCCGCTGCCCTTTACTGTGAAAGAACCTGCGACAAGTTCAATATGCAACATGGAGACGAGTTTATGATTTGCGATGCTGGTGGCGGAACAGTGGATTTGATTGTGTTTAGGGTTGAAATGGATGCAGCTGGAAACCGAAAGTTCAGAGAGAGTACAAAGGGCTTGGGTAAATCTTGTGGCTCCACCTTTATTGATAGAAATTTCAGAAAGCACCTCAGAAAAAAGCTGAAAAAGGTAATTCGACGATCTCCTAATGGTGCTATCGAGATTCCAGATGCTCCACTGGACCATATGATGGACATTTTTGTTGGTAAGTGTCTCTCCGTTGCGGATAGTGTATGAATGCGTGTTGTTGATTTCTTGCATCTAGACAATTTGAAGCCTTTATTCGACGGCACTGACGATCTATACTCTGACATTTCCATGGGCTTTGATTTGGTTACAAAAACTGAGCCTTCCATCGGACTAGATGAAGGCAACATGACATTTACGAAAGAAGAACTGAAAAAGCACGTATTCGATCCTGTCATCTCTGAAGTCGTACAGCTCTGTCGTGATTTACAAAAGGACACAACCAATCTCAAAGCAATATTCATGGTTGGAGGCTTTGGTTCTTCTGCCTATCTTTACAGTCAGATGGAAAAGGAATTTTTGCCCGAGAATATCAGAATTGTGCAACCAGATCGTCCTGGTAAGTCAACAACACCTGTACTCTTCTCTATTACATGGCATACTGACAGATGTGGTTAGAAATGGCTGTGGCTCGAGGTGCTGTCATCTTTGGTATGCATCCCTCCAAAATTGCCACTCGTATACCCAGATTCTGGTATGGCATTGAAATCACCAACATCTTTGATCCAGAAATCGATCCTATTGAGTACAAGGTTGTGAGACCAGATCGCAGTGTACGCTGCGATAATAGATTCTCCACTTATGTAGAACGCGGAAAGCCTTTGGGTAAGAGTTTTTCTTTCGTAGTTAAGACTCTGATTGATATCATTACTGACTGTATGATGCTATAGACATTGATAGCTGTGTTTCTCGTAATTATACCACCTATTACCCTAGCCATACAGCCTGTACTTTCTTCGCCTCAGATAGCGATACGGAGCCAAGATATACCATCTCCACACCAACAACTAGTGTACGAAAAGTGTTTGACTTTGAAATCCCAATGCCTGTTCTGCCAAACGTCAAACATGGTGATCCTGTACCTTTGACAATTAAGGTAAGACTCTATTTTGTGTATTAGAAGGTTTGAATACTGACAGTATTTGACTAGATGTACTTTGGTGAAGTCGAACTCCGGGTTGAAGCCGTCATTGATGATCAGACGTATGCCGTTGTCTGTAATTTTAATGCATAATAAAGCTCTTTCTTTGCCACACGTTACATGATTAATACCTTGCGTTTGCTGGAAAAAAGGCTGCAGTCGCATCAACATGCATGACAACCAAAAGTAAATGGTAACGCTGGTCACGTGATTTCTGGCAGTCAAAGCTATTACTAGCTATATATTATTTTAAAAACTGAAATAATGTCGTCTTGATAGATAGATCCCATGGTAGGTGTGGAATTTGAGGCTTGATAGACTAAAATTCACGGAAAAAAAAAGAGTAAAAAAACAGTAAAGTCAACTTGATAACGGTATGTTTTATTATCAAACTGACAGGTGTAAAGTAAACTGAAGTATCTCACTGTGATCAGGAGTGATTCACTCACACGATGTGCGATATAAGCGTGTATCTTTACTTTAGTATGTTTAAATGGTTGTTGATGTACATTTGAGCGCTTTTATTAAAAGATCCAAATAGCATGAATTTGAATGAGTGCTATTTGATGAATTTGATGAATTCGTAATAATAAGTCGATGATAACAATCAGTTGTCAACTGTATCTAAAACGAAAGCAAAAAGCTTCTTTATTACAGGTGTGGAATACATCCACTATGATCTGCATTCCGACAGTTCATCCAGTTACCAGATTTAGATATAAACTGTATGTACACTGGATTAGATGTACGATATCGATTTATACTATGATCATGAGAAGATATGGACTTCAGATACGCTAGTACTATAAGATTCATACTATATAAGATATAGGCTATAGATGGCACCACGGACATGGATGGCACTATAGACTTATACTTGTATTCCGACATTAACTACGGATGTTTACCATATCTGGATAGGCACCAAGATTAATGCAATATGAGCTTGTTGCTTCAGATGTGCACTTCATGATCCACGCTATAAGACACATGCTTATATCCGTGATACTAGCTACAGATACTTTATGTACTACAGACTTGTACTATATATGAGACATGCTATAGACATGCATACGATATGCTATAGACATGCCATATATCCAGATACATGCTAAAGATGTATGCTTAGCGATATACACTCAGATATGTACTATTAATATAGACTAAGAAGACTGTACCTATCGGATACATGCTACTAGATCGATATTAATTATCCTTATGGAAAGGATAGATCAGGGTACTTCGGATGAGAGTCTAATTATTCATCCAGACAGAGCTAAATCATGATTAGCTTGCTGGAGTTGTCTTTTAGCATGATTAGACATTAGTTGATCTGAGTTGACTTATTTGTCAATCTAATTAATAGAACTTTTATCCATTGTTATAGTATATAAGAAGGATCATCTACCTGGCCAGTAGAGAGACTTCAGTTTACTTTACACCTGTCAGTTTGATAATAAAATATACCTTTATCAAGTTGACATTACTGTTTTTTTATTCTTTTTTTTCCGTGAATTTTAGTCTGTAAAGCCTCAAATTCCACATTTTTTTCAACTCAAAGGTTATCACTTTTACACTTTATCTTATACTCTACATTTTATTATTCTACTTTAAAAACTATTTTTATCATGTCTCACAACCAATACAACGCTACCGAAAACACTCAAGAGGATATTGCTCAAGACTCTATCCGTGTTTCTTCTCCTTATGACTCATCTATGCAAGTGGATGAGCACGCTCAACTTTCTGCAGTTGATCATCTTCTCAAGAAGATTGACACTGCTCAGGCTCGCTTGGATCAGATCCATCGTAACGCTGGTGATACTTACACTGAGGAAGAACGCTTGGCGGCTGATGAAGCATCTGCGTCTATCGAATGGCTCAGCAAGCAAGTCAATGCGATTACTAAGAGGGCTGATTCCAAAGCAAGACCTGTCAATCTCAATGAGATCCCCCGTTTCCAGGTGGTAGGACAAGCTAAGCATTGGCCTGACCATCCAAGATTCACCACAGTCGATCATTTCTTCAGTGCTTTTGAGAACGTCATCAGAGCATCCGGTAATGAAGTAAATTTGGTTTGGAAACGCTACGTGCCTGTTTCACTGCCATTTGACTTCGAATCATGGACCAAGAATGATCTTCTGGCATGCAATGATTGGGATCAAGCCAAGGCATTGTTCCGCAAACATTTTGGTGCTCCCATCAACTCTGAGGAATCCATGGCCAAACTCTTCAGCATGCGCATGAAGAACAAAGATACTCTACAGGACTATACGAATAAGTTCATGAAGTACGTCAAGGATTGTGGCTTCCCTCCTAACAGCAACATGTTAGCCAAGTTCTATCAGTTCACGCTGTTACGCAAGAATCAGCAAATGATGGTCAACCAAATGTCCGTCAAGCATGGTTCCAACCACAAATGGACTATCAACGAGATCTATGAGTGTGTGTTGCCTTTGTTCCTTGTTGACGAGCAAAATCGTGGTGATGATGATGTTGAGGTCGACATCAGAGGTAAGTGTAAGGGTGGTTCTGGTGGTTCTGGTTCGAGAACAAAGATGGCAAGGGTATCTGCCACTGGGTATTTCTGTGCGAAGCATGGCGGGAGCAATGCCAACCACAACACCATTGACTGTAAGTCAAGATTGAAGCACTTTGGCTCTGACAACAAGCCTAACCGGGCTACTACTGCTGCTCCGTATTCTATGAATTCCTCATCCTCTGATCCCAAAACCTGCAACTTTTGTGGTAAGCCCCGTGCTTACGGTCATCGTTGTCAAGAGTTCTACGACTGGAAGAAGGAGAGAGAATCAAGGAAGAACATTGGTGTGCATACTGTACAAACAACCACTGTTCGCAAGGACAACAAGTCTGGTTCTGGTTCTGAGACCAACGATGTTACCATGGAAAGTAGCACTGATTCTGACATTGGTGATGCTGTTGGAGATGTCACCATGGAGGAAATAGATGCTTGCTTGGACGAGATTGAAGCAGAGGATGCCTCGCTCAACTGTAAGTCTAATGTGAAAAATGTACCTGAAAGTTTCAATCCATTTCAGTTACTGACTCCTATTATTTTAGAGAGCAAAGAAGGAAAACCAGTCCGTTTGATCGCGAAAGTAGATACGGGATCAGATTCCACCTTCTTAAATAAAAACATTTTTCACAATAAATTACTATTCACTTCCCAAGATATTATTTCTGTTGAAGGCAATTTGAACTTTCTGAGTCATTCAGTAAAGAGATTGGGTAAAACACCAGCTATCAAGATAAGATATCTTAATGACATTGCATTTGATCACTCGTTTGAGCTATCCAATTTTATTCAGGACCTAGGCGATTTTGATGTGCTACTGGGTGTAGACACATTGAGTCGACTTAGAATTGGGCTAACTGGCGTTGCTCACAAGTTTGCTGATATTGGACATCTTACAGAGGAAGAGAAATCAGAGCTTCTTGAAAGCATCGATTTCGAAAATGTCAATTTTGATACTAAACATTCTATTGATCCAGAAACCGCATCAATCTTTGAATCCCAAGCTGAGGAGAATAAGTATATGAGCAACATCCAAGATGCTATTGATGAGAATCAGAGAATCAAGCCTGGAACGTTTTGTAACGTGCCTGAATCTGAGATCACTATACCAATCAAGGAGAATGTTGATTACTACGTCAAGCAATATCCGATCGCACATCATGCAATGCCCGAAATCGAAAAGCAATTGAATGAATGGCTGGATGCAGGAATTGTAGAACAGTGTAGACCTAACGGCTTATTCAACAGCCCTCTCATTGCAGTATCAAAGAAGGACAATGATGGCAAACCCACCAAAACTCGAGTTTGTATGGATGTGCGGAGGATCAACCAGCATATGCCCAACAATACAAACCAATTTGAGATACCAAATATACAGGATATCTTCACCCGGATCAAGCAGAAGGGGACAATATTTTCGAAAATCGATCTGAAAAACGCATATTTTTCATTTAGAATTTCTGACATATCAAGAAATGTGCTTTTGTTCAATTTTAGAGGAAAATCGTATAGATGGTTAGGCTGCTGTTTCGGGTTGCGCCCAATCACATCTGTCTTTAGCTCTGTCATGAACATTTTGTTTTCTGATATGCCCAACGTGGAGGTCTATGTGGACGACCTATGCCTCGTATCTTCATCCTTATCCAGTCATTGCGAATTGATTAAGGAGGTGCTGAGACGCTTGACACATGCCAACTTAAAGATTGGTGTTGAAAAGTGCTCCTGGTTTCGATCTAGCATCTACTTGCTAGGCTTTGTAGTTGGTCCTCATGTTTCCAAGGTTGACATGCGACGTCTCTCTGACATTGATCATTGGGGTCCATGCAAATCTGCCAAACAGGTTAAACAACTAGCTGGTGTTATTTCATATTTGAGACCACACATCCCAAATCTGTCAAAACTGATGGCGCCTATTGATGCTCTACGAAATGATCCAGATGCTGGTAGCAAATGGACTGAGGAGCACACCAAACGACTTGAGATTATCAAGAAGGTCTTGTTATCTGAAGCTTTACTGACTGCACCAGACATGAATAAGAAATTTTATCTTGAATGTGATGCTAGCTTATATGCAGTTGCAGTCATTTTGACGCAGCGCGACGATCAAGGACGCACAGTCTATGTGGCGATGTTGAGCAAATCTCTGACCAAATCCCAACAGAACTGGCCTGTCCTGAGACGAGAACTGTATGCCGTGTTATTCGGTTTAGTTCGTTTGCGACCCTTATTGTACGGGCATCCTGAGATTGAGGTTATGACAGATCATCGAGCTCTGATTTATATCTACACATGTAAATGTCCTACTAGAGTCATTCAAAATTACATGGAGATTTTAAACGAGTATCCCCAACTGCAATTCACTCATATCAAGGGCTTAGACAACATCTTACCTGACAAACTTAGTCGCTTGTATGAACCTTTAGAAGATCATACAGAGCTGGCGGGAGACAGTGATAAGAAAATTGCTAAATTACAAAAGAATATCATGAGAAGCAAAGGCTCCAAGAAACGATTCATTGGCAACAATAAGCAAACAAAGCATTATCTAACCAAGAACAACGTAGTCTATAATAAAGACAAGCACTTGAATGTACTTGCTATGAAGATCAAGGAGGGCAATTATGAAAGCGTTGCTTACATTGCACCACCTGACAATGAGAGAGACCAACTGCTTCGTGAAACTCATGAATTTGGACACTTTGGTGCCACTAGTATTGTCAAGAAACTACATGAAGAAGGTATTCATTGGACAGGTCTATATGATGATGCAAAGGCAATTTGTCAATCATGTATGGAATGTGCAAGGCATAATGTAGTTCAAAAGGGTTACCATGAACTGAGAAACGTTGTAGCGTATGGTCCATTTGATCACATAGGCATTGACTTTCTTGGTCCGTTAACTCCAACCAACAATGGCAATATATATATATTAGTTGTATACGACATTTGCACCAGATTTATTATAACTCGTGCATTGCCCAACAAACAAACCGATACTGTCGCTAGAGCTCTGACTACCATCTTTGGAGACTTTGGCGTAGTACAAATACTACAATCTGATAATGGACGTGAATTCAAGAGTGCTTTGATGAGCGAGATCGGTAAAGCACTTGGCATCAATCAAAGATACTCTACGGCTTTCCACGCTAGGGGCAATGGTGCATCCGAATCAGGTGTTAAAAATATTCTTAATGCACTTCGTAAGATGGTCAGTGAACACATCTATGACTGGGACTCGGTTCTACCTGGAACTCAACTGGCTATAAACACAAAAATTAGGTATCGCACTGAGAGTGCACCTTTTCAATTGATGTTTGCTAGACCATTGAATAGATTCGTAGACTACGATGATCCTAAGATCAAGGACAACTTACCAAAGAAGCCAATGACTCTCGGTGAGCTACGCAAGAAGGCAGAGATTATGAACCAGGTTGTCTTTCCAGCTATTAACCAAAGAACACAACGCATTATTGAAGAGCAAGCAACGCGATTCAATAAGCATCACAAGATTACACACTTCAAAGTTGGTGATTGGGTTATGGTAAGACTTCCGCATAGAGAAAGCAAACTTGAGGCCGCTTATGATGGACCTTATCAAGTTGTTCAAAAGAAAAGATCTACATATGTGTTGAAAGACGATATGAATGAACTACTACATCGCGACTATGTGCCATCTGAATTGAAGCTGGTAGCAATCGACGAGTCTATCATCGAACAAGAAGTATATGAGGTTGACGAGATCAGAGCGCATCGTGGTCCTGAACACAATAGAGAGTATTTGGTAAAATGGAAGACATTTGGAGAAGCTGCCAACTCCTGGGAAACTGCTGCATCGTTCAACAACCCTCAAACCATTCGTAAGTACTGGGCAAAGATCAAGGAATATGAGCTGCTTGAGAAGAGAAGACCACTACGGCCCAACTGATGTTCTCATGAGAACATCGATGTGCTCATATGAGAATCTATTTGATGTTCTCAAATGAGCACATCGATGTTCCCGAAAGGTGAAAAATGCTCTCATATGGGAACATCGGCGTTCCTAAAGATCTATTATAAGTCGGCCGATGTTCTCATGGGAACATCCGAAATGTTCCCATGTGAGCACATCCATATTCTTATATGAGCACATCGATTTTCAAAAATTTGAAAAAAGAATGCTCCTATCGGGGTCGAACCCACAACCTATCGGTTGTGGATCTGACGTTCTTCCCACTAAACTACTCGAATATCTTATTGAAATATATTCTTAACTCTAATAAGTAATTAATAGGTAATTTTAAATTGTCATTTTCTCGTGCAATTTATAATACGTTTAGTAATTTTATGAATCTTACAGATAATAAAAGTCTCTCTGTTGCCTGCAATATTATAGTTTAGCTATTAAACCATTTTATTCATGTGGAAAACTATACCTTCTCAAATGAGAACATCAATGTGCTCATGAGAACATCGATGTTCCCAAAAGAGCACATCCATGTTCTGTGAGAACATCAGTTGGGCCGTAGTGACAGGCACTAAATAGTGACACTGCTTCCTCCAAATCAAAGCGTAAGCGTGATGATTCTGACAAGCGTTTGAGAGGCTCTAAGAGACTCAACGTTGCAGAACAGTAAAGTGATGTTTGTCATGGGATATATCAGGGCAACATGCAAATTGCAGTAGCACCTTTAGACTATCACATTGCGTTATATCTTTGTCAGCGAATGCGAAATACAGATCATTGATCGTTTACATAATTCTTTGAATTAGTCAACATGCGTTGAAACTGGTGGGGGCAAATGTGGAATACATCCACTATGATCTGCATTCCGACAGTTCATCCAGTTACCAGATTTAGATATAAACTGTATGTACACTGGATTAGATGTACGATATCGATTTATACTATGATCATGAGAAGATATGGACTTCAGATACGCTAGTACTATAAGATTCATACTATATAAGATATAGGCTATAGATGGCACCACGGACATGGATGGCACTATAGACTTATACTTGTATTCCGACATTAACTACGGATGTTTACCATATCTGGATAGGCACCAAGATTAATGCAATATGAGCTTGTTGCTTCAGATGTGCACTTCATGATCCACGCTATAAGACACATGCTTATATCCGTGATACTAGCTACAGATACTTTATGTACTACAGACTTGTACTATATATGAGACATGCTATAGACATGCATACGATATGCTATAGACATGCCATATATCCAGATACATGCTAAAGATGTATGCTTAGCGATATACACTCAGATATGTACTATTAATATAGACTAAGAAGACTGTACCTATCGGATACATGCTACTAGATCGATATTAATTATCCTTATGGAAAGGATAGATCAGGGTACTTCGGATGAGAGTCTAATTATTCATCCAGACAGAGCTAAATCATGATTAGCTTGCTGGAGTTGTCTTTTAGCATGATTAGACATTAGTTGATCTGAGTTGACTTATTTGTCAATCTAATTAATAGAACTTTTATCCATTGTTATAGTATATAAGAAGGATCATCTACCTGGCCAGTAGAGAGACTTCAGTTTACTTTACACCTGTCAGTTTGATAATAAAATATACCTTTATCAAGTTGACATTACTGTTTTTTTATTCTTTTTTTTCCGTGAATTTTAGTCTGTAAAGCCTCAAATTCCACAACAGGGCATCTAGCTTGCTTAAATATGGTAGATCCCTGGTCAATGACTACTACGTTGAGATGGTATATAAATAGCAGGCCACTGGGGCCTTATGGATTGTTAGTATAGCTTGTTGAGAGGCCACCTAATAAGTCGATATGTTTCATGTAGTGTAGGTGGATCTCGATATCTTGACATTGGGGAGATTGATTGTATTGTAGTTCCTGAGGCACCTGTGCACACACAATTGACTGGACTGGTAAACATAGATGTGATGTGATACGATAAACATCATCTATGCTGCTACTACACTGTAAAAGGTGGCTTGGGGAGAAAGTGAATGTAGCCTAAGATGCATGCTTGTATGCAACAGAATTTCGGTTTTCAATCAAGTTGCGTTTGGGTAGTTATTTCATTACAGAGAGTAAACGTGGTCCAACTAAATATTGTAATTTTTTATAAAATTAAATAAATTCCACTTTTCACTTTCATGAGGCTACCATTCTTTTTCTAACCAAGTGAATAAAGCGCATAATATATTATCTGACAGCCAACTGCTTAGGCTATTTATGAAAACTGAGCGCACACCAATAGCTTTGATGTTTACAGAGAAAATTGGTAATAAGTACAATTTGGCAAAACACTGGAACGTTTTTTTTCGCTGATAGTAGTATATAAGAAGGATCATCTACCTGGCCAGTAGAGAGACTTCAGTTTACTTTACACCTGCCAGTTTGATAATAAAACATACCTTTATCAAGTTGACTTTATTGTTTTTACATTCTTTTTTTTTTTCGTGAATTCAAGTCATAAAGCTTCAAATTTCACATAAGCTTTTAATTAGTATAAACATCGAATTAATTTGGCAAAACAATGAAGATCATCTTTCGTTGTATACATTTATCTAAATTCATTACTTGTACTCTCAACAGAGGTCAGAAAACAGAGAAATAATGAAGATGCTACAAACACCACAAACATCTCGACTGATAAAAAGGGCTTCTCCGGGAATCGAACCCGGGACCTCTCGCACCCTAAGCGAGAATTATACCACTAAACCAAGAAACCTCAGATGTTATTGTCGTTCCTAAATAAAGATTCAAGTCAAATTTAAAAAAAAGCGACTAAAAGGCGCCAGCGTATACTCGAAGGTTCTGGAAACTGATAGCAGGCATTGATCTGATTATCCGTTGCTATATCAAGTACTATATCTACTCGAAAGTTTCATTGATTAAGTGATTATCGATCGTAGAAATAATATAAATATAAGTTGTAAATGCATTCAATAAACAGTGTAATGAAATAGCCACCCAAACGCAACTTAATTGAAAACCAAAGTTCATCAAATAGCACTCATTCAAATTCATGCTCTTTGGATCTATTAATGAAAGCGCTCAAATGTACATCAAAAACCCATTTAAAAATACTAAAGTAAAGATACACGCTTATATCGCACATCGTGTGAATGAATCACTCCTGATCACAGTGTATTCAATCACACCCATGATGGTCGTAATAGGTGATGGTATCTTTATCCAAATAGAATTAAATCAATAACAAGCATATTCAAATATGACAACTATGCCCTGCTGCCATAGTTGCACAATATCCCAGATAAAGGATTCCATGCTTCAATAACAAACATCACACTTTAAACCATCAAGGTTACATTAAATCATGCTATGACGATAGCTCACCCAAGCCCATCAAGGTTACTCAAATCGACCCTTATGGCCAGTGCTCTTGCATTGATTACCACTTTAAATCAAACATCATCAACATTTGCCAGATATCGCAATAGCAGCACCTATTGCTCTCTCATCACTAATCCTACAAGCTAGATGCAAATGTATAAATACTCTTCTTTTTTTTACTCAATTCCAGGATCTTCAGTTCATTTTATACACAAAATAAAATACAGTTGATTTCTATTGTATTTGACCTTTGCTTTATTTTTTTTTGTGAAATCTATTTAAACCTGATTTCACTGCACTGAGTGTTATGTCAAAATACAATGTAAAATTGAATCTGCCAAAGAATTACACTTTTATTGAGAATTGTTGTATTCACACATATAACTGTTCCTGAATCATAATGTCGTAGATTGAATTGAGCAATAAACTATGCACACATGGAGCATATGTAAATAAGCTGTTCAACATGTAAACGATAATCATGATATTCACATAAGCTAAGTTTCGATAAACTATTCTCTATATGTCAAAAGATAGCAGATAAGGAATGTAAGTAATTAACGTTGCCAAGAGCTACTAAAGATATTTAGACTGATCATCTATATCTGAAATAATTACCATTTAGCATAAGTGAGGATTGACACTAAAACTTAGCATGAGAACACCATTCTAGACGGGTGTGTAAGCAATCCATAAATCATACATATAAATAGCAGTAGACATTCACCCTTCCCTTTTCTCTCCATCTGATTTTACTGAAAAATAAAAAGACATATCCATTCTCACGTATTTCAGACAGTTACAACAAGAATGCATCCCAAGGATGCATTTATATACTTTTCATTATGCTAGGGTTTACAGCATGATGATGAACTATAATACAAATAGGTTTACTATCTACCCAACAATTGATTTGTAAATCATGATTAGCATGATTTACCCAAAGGACCTAAGAATAGCCTAGAACCTTTAGTGTGAGACCTTGCTATGACATTTGATATAACACTGAGGTTCACCAGATGTGATAAGCGTTGTACAAGATAAATTACTACTTTGGCATTCAGAACTTAGTATAAATAGAATAACTCTTGTCTTCATCAATAAATCTTTAGTTTTTGTGTCTGATCTTATTCAAATAAGTCTTTTCTTGTTTTTATAATATCAAACATTTTTTATAAGCTACAAATAATAATCCTTTTATTCTTTGTGCTTAACAGTCTATCTATATCTTGATCCACCCTTTCTATCTTACACCGTTTAAAGGACAATATCGGGGTCCCGACTTATTAAAACTCCGATATCGGAGCTTAGAATTATATTGACTGCTTTATATCTAGGGGTTGATGGTCTATTATGGGAAGCAGTTTTATGTGAAGTTATTACACTCGATACGAATTAGTCACCGAAATGGTCACTGTTTGTTTTTATTTTTAAGAAATTCGAAACCCCCAATAAATGTTTGAATGCTTTAAAATCATAGATCTCACTACTTAACCTAACTTAAGATTTTAAATGAGTATACATCAACATCAGGTCAATTGACAAGCCAAATCTCGTCTTTCAGAATGGCAAATTGGTGGTAAAGTAAACTGCCACAGAGCAGGTGTCAAAGAAAGTGTGATCAGCAAGACCATGAACCTGTCCCCGTCTACGGTAAGCATCGTGATCAAGAGGGCAGGCTCTAAAGGCACCGGATTATTGCTTCCAAAACGTTCTGGAGCATCATTGAAGATGGATAATAGAGATCAGAGACGGCTCGCACGTCAGCTTCGCTCTGCACCGCCAACCCATCAATTTCAATGGATACGCTCATAAAGTATATGAAGCTAATTGGCTTTCAATCATATAAGAATGCACACAAACCAGCATTGACACCTGAGCACAAGCTGAAAAGACTCTCCTGGTGCTTGGACAAAGTCGGATGGGGGCCAGAACAGTGGAGAAAGGTTGTTTGGTCCGATGAGTCCAAATTCATGGTTCTCGGTAATGATGGTGGCTCTAGGGTGATCCGAAAAGAAGGTAAAAGGTACAATGATTATTACATTATCAAAACCAAGAAGTTTGGAAGCGGCTCTGTGATGCTTTGGGGATGCTTTTGGGCTGGAGGCTACGGACCGTTAGTAGCACTTGATGGCCGAGTAAATCAGGACAGATACATCGAGTGTTTGGACAAGAGCTACTTGCCATGGATAGCTGATGTGATGAAGAATGAGGAAGGCAACTTTGTTCTTCAAGAAGATGGTGCTTCCTGTCATACAGGTAGAATTTCTACAAGTTGGAAGGAGGATCAACCACTGGTCAACAGTTTTAGCTTCTGGCCGGCTCAAAGCCCCAATTTGAATCCAATCGAACATCTGTGGGCCACCATGGAGAAGCGAATTGAGAGCAAGAGGCATCGCATTGATAATGCAGAACAATTGCTTGCGTGTATCCATGAGGAGTGGAATAACTTGGATCTTGATCTGGCGGAGAGATTGGTTGCAAGTATGACATCTGGATGTCAAGCTGTAATAAATACAAGAGGCGAAATAACACGCTACTAAAAGCATTGAATATCAATAAAATACTATTGTAAATATCATACATCCAAATTTCATGTACTCCTTACCATGTTTTATTAATGATGATTTGATGTCCAAGATCAATGAATTATTTGATGCCAAAAAAAATTGAACTCAGTTACGGCGACTAATTCGTATCGAGCGTATATGCTAATACATTTATGAAGATTTGCGTGATGTAAGAATTTATTTGAATGGCTGCATAACCTACACAAGCAATCCTATTTAAGATCCCGGATACTTTAAGATCTACGCGTTATTTATAACGTTCACGTTTGGATTTTTGACATCAGATGTAAGGTGATTTAGTCAACAGCATAGGTTGTCATTGCAAGGAAGTTAAGATTGATGTATTCATAGTAATTTGGACACTGTGAATCGCTTAATTGAATTAGTGAGAATTGAATATACTAGTCGTTTGATATTGTTTGATACATCAATAATATGCGGGCAACCCAGTATAGTATTTTCTAGAAGCTGATGAAATCAAGTTTGATGTCCTTTGGATAGGTCAGATGGTATAGAATTGGTATTATACGACTCAAAACAACAGAGCTATCGCAATACTTGTAGTTCTAAGATTCAGCATATGTGATAGTTGATAGTCGCTAGTCGCTCATTGAACGAACCCTAACGCAAAATATCAAATTAATTGTCGTCTAGAATCAAAAAAGTGCAACTGACAATTACATTGTGAGCCCTACTTGGTATACGTGGCCCTGAAAGCTTGATCTTTTTAATGCGAATATAATGACCTTTACGGCCATGACGATCTTATTTATAATGTAGAGCATATAACATTGAAATCGAGTAACGTGCAAAATATCAGTGTATCAAGAAGGTAAAATAGTTAACGCTGCCTTAAAATTATCAGACAGCTTTTTTTTAAGAAACAGTAGCAAACTCAAATCACACACTAACAGGATAAACTGAGATCAGGCAACCAGCCATCAGAACAGGAATTCAAATGGTAAAAGAGAGCTATAATACTAAAGCTCTTAGAGAAGATTCAGTCGAGCATTTTTGTCGTAAACACTGAAATTACAATTACACGAATAATTCGTCCCCCCTCCCTAACATAGGATTATTGAAAATTAGTAACAGTTTCCTGCACTTGGTAATAGACCTTGTATGCTAATCATGAAGTCTTTCTTCATTTTTTGGCATTGCTCGTAGCCAACTCTGCAAGTTGATTTAGAATACGAAGCAAGGAGCTGATCAACAACACCTATATTATATTCTATCGCAAACTCTTGCATGACGGATAGTATCAATGAAATTCTTGACAAAGGAATACAAGAGTGAGCATCTGATCATGCGATATTATTTTGTATAGAATGACAGATGCTTACGTCTATTTTTAGGACCTGATCTCAACCTTCTGGATGCACTGGTTTTTCACATGCTGAAGCTGACTTCCTCCTCTTCAACCCATTTTTGCCAGTGCTCTCCTCTATTTCTCTACGGGATTATATGATTTATAACAATAACAGAGGACACTTTTATGCACAGCCAACGTCTTGTGCTATCACTGAAAGCGAGAGGCATGATTAGGGCCAACAATGCAACAGGATGTGGTATCGATTTTGTGAAACAGCCATTTGAGTTACACGGCGTTGCTCTCCTTCATCCTTATCAAAAGTGAAAAGGTATACAGAAATGAGAAGGCGTGGTAAAGAATGACCTGCAATAGCGCGTGAGGCTGAAATGAGATCACTGTATTTATAAATGATGCCAATGCACATTGATAATGAGTGATTTCAAGGGATACATTTGACGCATTTACTATTTACCCGCCAATATGGGTTGGCCCAGCAACCACAACCTTTCCAATTCTTTATTGCGTTGAAACGCCGAATCGTTCTCTCTCTTTCTCTTTCGTTTAAACCTTCTCTTTTCTTTATAAACTCTAACCTGCTCTTAAACTAACTCGCTTCTTTTATTCACACACATTCACTATACACAATGGAGGTGAGAGAAAGCATCACTGAATGTATACAGCACATGACTAATTCTTTCACTCGTCGTACTACAGGAATTGGAGGCGCGTATCAAAGAGGTTCAGGCAAAGATAGACCAAAACATCCATTTGAGGAAGAAGGCCATTGAGCTTCGCCAGATCCTTAAAGACAGGAATGCTCAGTTGCAATGTGATACGCAGATCAGAGAGTCTCAAAGATACATTGATTACTTTACAGAGGAATTACGCAGACTCCAAACCAAGGGGAGCCGTGCCTCTTTCATTTCGCTGCAGTCATTCCACCAACAGAGTAATGAATCCTCAAGCAGCACAGATGCTGTGGCTAAATCCACAACAACCAGCACAACTACAAGCGCAACGACACCTGGTAGTAACGGAGCAGAGGATGCAGCCGTGCTTGAGCGGCCTATAGTCGACTCACCCACGCAAGCATCACTGCAATCCTATTTTCCCAACACAACAAATACAAGTGCATCAACCCCCACTTCTGAGATGGCAGAGGAGGATCCCAGGAAAAGATATACCAATTTGGGTAAATTATCAATATATAGCGTGAGATCAGGCAGCTCAAATGGCACATAGATCTTTTGGAGGCGGATACGCCCATCAACAGAGCCAAGGTCTCTCTTAAATTACATGAATTGGAATACAAAGTGGACGTAGAGAAGAAAGTGCAAGAGGGTATCCGCAATTTGTATACCATTTTGGACCGCACATCTTCATCATCAGCAGCTGATCGTCGCCGAAAAGCCGAACTCCATGAGAAGCAATTGGAGTGCTCAGAGAAAATGACGCTGCTCAACAACTCTGTCAAAAAGTACAAGGATTTGTATCTGGGCGAGGAAGATGAAGATGATGAGGAGGAATCAAACGAGGCACTATCAGCAGAAGCAGCAGCCAGAGAAGAGGAGAAGTTGGAGCAAATGGATGCCAGGCCCGTGCTACGAGGCATGCCAGGAGCTCGACGTCCTGTAACTGGTAAACTGCAATTGAAGATTGTTGAAGCGCACGAATTGGCCCATGCACCCACTCGTATGTTCCGTGACCCTCTCACAG
Organism: Mucor velutinosus; assembly: GCF_035048745.1. Taxonomy (NCBI): domain Eukaryota; kingdom Fungi; phylum Mucoromycota; class Mucoromycetes; order Mucorales; family Mucoraceae; genus Mucor; species Mucor velutinosus. Next base: position 145,071 of record NW_027041905.1, on the reverse strand, counting down.
CAGTAATGGTCAAGATTGATGGCAACATCCAATTTCGCACACGCCCCTCCAAGAACGACAAATGGACAGATAGCTTCGAAATGCATGTCGACAAAGCAACTGAAGTAGAGCTGTTAATCTATGATCAGTCAGGCGATCGTACGCTGCCTATAGGTTTACTTTGGCTGAAAATCTCGGACATTGCAGAGAATTTGCGTAAACAAAAGTTGGAATTGGAGCAACATGAGTCAAACTGGGTATCCGCTCAAGTTGCACAACAACATCATGACGCGCCGTTGGATGCGGTAGAACACAGAAACGCCGCTGGAAACAAGCGAAAACATGCTGCTTCGTCAGAGCACGGTGGTATCAATGCTTGGTTCGATGTGGAGCCTCTGGGCAGAATCTATCTGGAGATCAATTTTGTCAGAGAGAACGTAAAGAGAAGGCCCATGGACAAACTGGGAAGAGCTGGCGCTGTGCGTGAAAGAAAGGGCGAAGTGCATGAAATGAACGGACATCAGTTTGTTGCAAGACGATTCTATCACATTATGAAGTGCGCTCTGTGTGGTGATTTCATGGCTAAATTGACATTCCAGTGCGAAGGCAAGTGCATCAGTGTTTGGTTGCGTGTGGACATGGAACTGATCTAGGCAATAGACTGTGGTTTGGCATGCCATAAGAAATGCTATACTCGTGTGGTCACTCGATGCATTTCTAGAGCGGATTCCAAACTAGATCATGACGAGGATGAGCTCAAGCATCGCATTCCACATCGATTTGAGCCATTGACCATTATTGGGGCCAACTGGTGCTGCCATTGTGGTTTCATGCTGCCATTAGGGTTTCGAGGAGCACAGAAATGCGCAGGTAATAAACCCACTAGCAATTAAGATAGAGCTTGACTAAATTCATATCCCAGAATGCGGAGTGGTTTGTCACACCAAGTGTGCTGGGCTCGTTCCTGATTTTTGTGGCATGTCCATGGAGAAGGCCAACCTGATGCTGAGCGAAATGAAGGCAGCCAACAACCGTCGCCGCACTTTCCACTCTGATAGCTTACCTCACTTCTTATCCGACAATCACCAAAGACCTCTATTTGCATCCTCATCCAGTAATACCCAGCAACAGCAGCAGCAAACACAAACGATGAGGCCATACAAACAAGAATCTAACAATGCCTCTATCATCTCACCTCAATCCTCGTTCTCTACACCTGTTTCTCCTAAAATAAACCCCACTGCATCTCGACCTCTATCCATGAACCACGATACCTCGTCCTTCCAGTCATTAACACACCTATTTAGTCAACAAAACTCCATCAGCGACACCTTATCGAGAGCAGGGACGCATCAAATCACCACGCCAGTGCAGGTCAATCGCAAGGTTGGCTTGGATGACTTTAATTTACTGGCTGTACTAGGTAAAGGCAATTTCGGCAAAGTTATGCTTGCTGAAGAAAAATATACGAACGAGTTGTATGCTATCAAGATCCTCAAAAAAAGATTTGTCTTGGACAATGATGAAGTGGAGAGGTAAGATTAGGTTTTTGATTATAATGTGTCTATGCTAAACCTTCCATTTAGCACTCGATCCGAGAAACGTGTGTTTCTAACAGCAAATGAAGAACGCCACCCCTTCTTGGTCAATTTGCACAGTACGTTCCAGACTGAAACTCGTATATACTATGTCATGGAGTACGTCAGTGGTGGTGATCTCATGCTGCAGATTCAAAGAGAACAGTTTTCAGAGGCTCGTGCTCGTTTTTACGCGTGCGAAGTTTTGCTGGCACTGGATTATTTCCACAAGCATGGCATCATTTATCGTGATCTCAAGTTGGATAACATTATGCTGTGCCTGGATGGCCATATCAAGTTGGCTGATTATGGTTTATGTAAAGAGAACATGTGGGCCAACAATACAACAAATACCTTTTGTGGTACACCTGAATTCATGGCGCCTGAAATCTTGCTAGAGCACAGATATGGACGTGCCGTAGATTGGTGGGCATTTGGTGTCTTATTGTATGAAATGTTGCTTGGACAGGTATATCAAAGCACCTGGCTGACGCTTACATGCACTAACACGATTGATTTAGTCGCCATTCAAGGGTGAAGATGAAGACGAAATTTTTGATGCTGTGCTGGAGGACAATATTCTATATCCCATCAACATGTCAAAGCATTCTGTGTCCATTTGCGAGGCCGTAAGTAGTAGTGCAATAGAGGCAGTACACAAACCTAATGAATTGATCCGTCCGTAGCTCCTCGAACGTAACCCTGAAAAGCGCCTTGGTGGAGGGAAAGGCGATGCACAAGAAGTAAAGAACCATCCTTTCTTTGCTGGTGTGAACTGGGACGATATGCTAGCCAAGCGAGTGCAGCCACCATTTCTGCCTACTGTGAATGGTAGAGCAGACACATCCAATTTTGATGAGGAATTCACAAGAGAAATTCCAATTTTGACACCTGTCAATGCCATGTTGACAGCCAATGAGCAGCAAGAATTCTCCAATTTCTCCTATGTAGCAAATTGGGCTATCAATGGCACAATATAAGTTTTTGAATGCTTTTGCTGGCAGCTTACACCATCCAGCAAACCACTATTGATGCAGTGAATAAAGCTACTAGTATAGTTAATAGTATCAAGCGTGGTGTTTGTTCTCTTATTTGCAGTAAGTGTGTATATACTGTATATGCATATATGATTCAGTCTAACGCTAAGGATACTTGGTAATGAGATGTATATATTTGTGCATATAATAGCTGTGGGACTAATGAGCGGTCATAACGAAACTGGCTACAGAATTCTTCCAAGCGAACATTTGAGGCACCTTTTCAATCAGTGTCCTAAGCTTTCTTGGTGTACTTGAAGCGTCCGCTACACAATCGATCTGTCTGTACAGAGAAGCACCGTGTTTGATTAATCTCTCAAATGAGATGTGGTTGTCTATGTGGAAGGGGGAGATCAGTACATGATAACTAAGAAGAGACTTGAGATTACCATATGCCAAATTCGACAGGCCTGACGTTTAGTTGTGGATATGCTAGTCGATTCAATTAGGATGATTAACCTAGATTATGGTTGGTATACAAAAGACTTTACATTAACGCATTATTTAGATAGAGAACAATAAGGCTGAACGACCATGGAAACACTAGTCGATGTGCCTGCTATTAGACCATAGACTTGACAGATAATGGCTTGACGCAGGATCGTGCTCTCTGCCAGGTCCTACTCTGCCTTATTTGAATCATAGGCAATGAGCATTTGGCCCCTTCAAGTCTTTCAATGAGGTCATTCAGCACGAGACAAAGAACGGGCAACTGATTTTCAAGAATGAGGTGGTCTGAACATCAGAGATTTAAAGGCAAAATGTCACGTTTCATGCCCTTCTTCTGGATTATTTATTGACAGCTTCATCAAAGAATAAAATTACTCCCTGAGTGGATCCTTTGCTTTACTTATTCCAGCCTCGCACACTTTGCATGGCTCCTAACGATAAAGACTGTATGCAATGGTGGTTGCGCGACCCAAACGCATTTGATTTTGATTTGGATTCTTCAAGAGGGTTTTGCCTCAATTAATTACACTTTCTGAAACCAAATCCGAGATTGCGCGCGCGCGAGGCTCTTGAGTGGTCTTTTTTTCTGATCTGTGATCCATTTGAGATCAACTGATCTGATCAGATCAACAAAAAAAAAAAAAATAGGGCTGCGTAGTAACAGTATATTACCTCCATGGCAGCGGGATTCAATTCATCCGTTACTCTTTAATACTGAAAACAATGCAAATATCTTGTACAGCTCTCTCTCTCTCTCTCCCTATTGCTCTCTGATCCTCTTGATCAGATCAAAACGGGTCTCTCTTGATGCCGTGTTTTCAATAACGGGCCTAAATTTCTCCGCGTATCACAAGCGCTCCAGTTTCTTTCTTATTAAACCATGATAGCGCCACTGTCATTGGATGATTCCGATATAGCAAAAAAGAAATATAAATAGGGTGGGTAGATCAAGAATTATTAGGTTCTTCTGATCTGAAAAATATTTTTTTTTTCTCTTTCTTCTCATCCAGATATCGCAATTATGGAGGAAAAGCATCAGCCATCAGCCATATTGCCAACAGAGAACTCGGGCATTGTCGAAGCGCCAGTCGCAACAAGCGGATCTTCCATCTCAACCACTGCAGCTGCCACAACTTCAAAGGGCAACGATGATCTGCAGCATTCATCGTCTTCAGTAACGACCGAGAAGCCGGACTTGGAGCAGAATGAGCCCAAGGGCCTGGACGGAGATGCAGAAAAAAAACAATCAAAAAAGGAGAAGGTGGGCCGCGTGTTGACATTCATTGGGCTCCAAGTGGCCCTGTTTTTGGCTGCCTTGGACAAGTAAGTCTTTGAACAGTGTATGTGTGTGTGCGCAGTATCTTATACATGATGATAGTACCATTGTAGCTACTGCATTGCCCAAGATTGGGTCTGATTTCAACCAAATGTCCATTGTGGCATGGGTTGCTACAGCCTACATTTTGACATTTGACGCATTTCGTAAGTATACAGCCAAGCATGCATGCATGCGTGCATGAATAGAGCTGGTAGATCTTGATACTTTTCTCTATATAGAACCTCTATTTTCAAAGTTTTCCGACATTTTCGGTCGCAAATGGATCTTGATGTTTGGTATCGGCGTGTTTCTTTTCGGCTCCGTGCTCTGTGGTGCTTCCACGGTAATTTGTGTTGACTGGTAAAATTGGATCTGAGAGCTGACCATCTCGATTAGAGCATGATCATGTTGATTGTCGGAAGAGCTATTGCTGGCATTGGTGCTGCTGGCATCTTTAGTATGGTAAACATGAGTAATCGTTTCATAATGTCCTGCTTTGTTCTGAATCGAACATCTCGTAGGTATTCGTCATCTTCTCCGATCTGGTGCCATTAGAGAAGAGAGGCACATATCAAGGGTAAAAGTTTTCATTCGGTGTCACTGTTGCACACATCACTCACAATTTTGGGACACCATGTAGTATCATCAATGCTGTTTTCGCCTTGTCCAGTGTTTGTGGTCCACTCATTGGCGTATGTACATTGAATAGATGAGTTGAGAATACTAGGTAACTGATTTGATGCGAATAGGGCTCCTTGACTGATTATGTGTCATGGCGATGGAATTTCTACATCAAGTAAGAGGGATCGCAAGTGTGTAGTATAACATTTGTATAGTAACATTTGTACAGCCTTCCAATTGGTGCAGTAGCCATGCTTGTCTTGTTCTTCTTTTTGAGATTGCCTACACCTCATGGCAAATTGATGGACAAGTTGAAGCGCGTGGATTACGCAGGTATATATATATATATAAGATTACTGTGGGTAATATAGACGTATATTGACCATGCTGTGCTACTCTTTATTAGGAACTGTTATTGTCTTGGCTTTTGCCACACTTTTCTTGTTGGCACTCAACTTTGGCGGTCAAGAATTCCCTTGGAATTCAGCTGCAGTCATCGTGCCTCTGGTGCTCTCTATTCTCTTAGTCGGCTTGTTGGTGCTTGTGGAAAAGAAGTTTGCCAAGGAGCCCATCATGCCTCCTCGACTCTTTACCAATAGATCGGTTGTCAGCGTCATTTTGACCAATTGGTTCTTTGGTATGACATTCTTCTCTGCTGTTTATTACCTCCCCATCTACTTTCAGGTCGTGAGAAATGACTCTGCCATGTGGTCCGGAATCAGACTGATCCCAATGCAAATGGTGCTGACGGTTCTCTCTACTATTGTTGGTGTGACAATCTCAAAGACGGGTGTATACAGGCCTTTGATCTGTGTTGGTATGGCTCTGTTGACCATGTGGATTGGTCTCTTCAGCTTGTTCAACGAATATACTCCCTTCTCTGGTAAGTGGCAACATCAAGTCGATTTTGTGTGTATGCATCTGTATTCATGCTTACTCGCTAGAAATCTATGGTATCACTGTCATTGGTGGTGCTGGTTTGGGCTGTCTCTTTTCATCCACCATCATTGCACTCCAAGCATCAGTGGAGCCCAAAGACATTGGTAATGCTGAGTCACGTTTATTTGAGACGATAGCGCATAATACTGACATCTCCTTGTGTAGCCGTTGTTACTGGTTTAGGTAATTTCGCAAGAATCTTGGGCGGTGCCTTGGGTGTTGGTAAGTTGTACATCTCGATTCAGGCACAGATCACCATACTTACCCTTTGTTTGCTTCGTAGCCATTTCATCAGCAGTCTTGAATTCTCAATTGACGCAAGAATTGCCCAAATACTTGCCCATGGAGGAAGCTTCCAGGGTGATACAGTCATCCGAGTATGTCAATCATGGTTTACCAGCCGAGTATTTGGCAATTACCCTGCAAGTCTATGTTGAATCACTCCGATTGATCTGGTATGTCCTTATTCCCATGGCTGGCTTAGGGTTCATATCCTCTCTGTTTGTAAAACACCACTCGATTCGTAGTCATAAAAAAGCAGCCGAAAAGAAGGCAAAGGAGGAGGAGGAGACTGCCAAGGCTGTAGTGGTGGATATACCCACAAATACAGTTACCACAGAGCATGAGGAAACAAAGGAAAAATATCAAGTTGACCAGGTAGAAGATCAACAAGTTGAGCAACAACTACATCAAAATACCAAAAAACACGAAGAGTCTGTAGTCTAATTATCTATCACTTATATTCTAATTGCATATTACCACTCATCTGTCCTATATAAATTGTAACATAAAGCACGCTGTGATTTGCATAATAAATACGAATCGATTCACAATGTATATCTTGCTTTCAAGCTTACTATAATATGATACACAATGGCCTTTTACCTTAAAGAAAGTAGCAATTATGTCTGGAGATGTTGCCTGCTTGACAACTGAAATTGTGCAACCCATCCAAGCTAACACGAAGATAGACCTTCAGCAGAGCAATTAGAAATTCTGGCTTCGTTCTGTATCAAGATAGGAAGAATAACGCCGGAGCTGGGGGAGTTTAGTGGTGGAATCAAATACATTGAAACAGACAATAAGGAATAAAAATGATGGAATTCATGATGACAATGATCATAACAGAACAATTTTATGGTTCCAAGACTCTTTCAAAGCCTCAAAAGGAAAGAAGTTGATGTTACAAGTATTTTGGTGGACTGGCATTATCAAATATAAGACTTCAGAAAATAGCACGGCTAACGATAGTACCGTGTAGTTTGTCACTAGCTTTCCTTTGGTTTCAAGAGCATCTATTATTATTGCTTTCATGAGTCAAAGAGCATTCAGTCTGCCAGCCAGCCCCATCAGCCAGCGTTAAATCAAATCCAGATTGGCCAAATCTTGATGATTTTTGACTTGATCGAACTATTTTGCCAGATTCGACTATTTAAAGTGTGATGATCACCCAATGCTTTTTGGTCGATTTTTGTTCATGCTTTTTTGATCCCCAAAAAGTTGACCAAACGTATCAAAAAGTAACTGCCAGATGAGAGCAACTGTTTGGTGCTATTCTAACTATCTAAAACGGCCTTGAACGCAAGAAAACGCGGCTCAAATGCATTCAGATTTTGCTGTATTAGGTACACTCTTGACTAAAAAAGGAATAATATCTGTATGATACTTGCCCGTATATAAAGTAGCTACGTGTATATGGATGTAGAGCATCACATAAGAATCAGATCCATAGATAACAAAGGGATTTCATGTGTAAGTGGAGGGTCAAAATGAAAGTAGCAGTATTTTAATATGAAAATATGCAAGAGCAATCAGTAGCACGAGCTGCCGCTGCACAGGTTGGTTCCCACTTAAGCGAGGTGAAGCGAAGGTAGAGAACCATCCGAAGCACAAATACTCATATGATTAATGATTGTATATCAACCAATAATCAAGGTTCTTCTAACATTTTAGCTGTATAAAATTTTGCAATATTAGCCAAAGGCCCGCGGTAGTGCGAGCTGTTTGAACGTAGGTTGGTTTCCACCGAAGCGAAGTGTAGGTCAGGAAACCACTCAAAGTGTCTAAAGACTCGTATGCTTTAGTAAAAGTATTTATTATTAAGGCCAAAAACGCGATCGTTTGATTTTCAATGAAAACCATGAGGGGTATCTCATGCTTTTTGGTCGATTTTTGGCCATGTTTTTTTTTTGGCCGAAAAAGTTAAGCAAAGATGTCAGGAAGTTACTACTACTCAAGTACAATTGTTTGGCGTCATTCCGGTGGCTCATAAAGATCTACATGCCAAGATATGAAGGCTTGAAAGCTGTCAAATTTGGTTATGTATTGCTTTATAGAGTTTATTTACACGGCATAAATCACATCTTTGGTAGTTAGAACTTATTAGAAAGGCAGTTCTGTAGCTTGCGCAATTTTTAATTCGAATAAGAGGCATATTGATTTTGGTAAAGCTAATTCATGCAAATTTTGTTGCGTTATGTTGCCGGTAAGCTTATTAGCAATGGAAATAAAAACTCGAATTTGCTGCTTATTAGATACTATGGTTTTGAACCTTCGCTTCGCTGCAATCAAGCCCTCATATAAATCAATGTTACCAAGTGTTGGATTAGACGCCTGATTACCATGGCTTTGCACTTTTGATTTGCTACGGTATAACCCCCTATAACTCAATGCTACCCAATGTTGGATTAGATGCTTAGTTGTCATAGGCTTTACACCTTTGCTTCGCTATGGTAAACCTCCCCTAAATCAATGTTATCCAGTGTTGAATTAGATGCATTATTATGTTCTTGGTGGAGAGGCTGAGCCCCTCCTCCGAACCCCCTCCCCACTGCAGGCTTTGCCGGTAGCTTTATTCACCTTTGCCCGGCTCTCAATAATGTATATGATTGGCTTGTCTATTTTTCTTTTCATAGTTTTCCAGTATATATATTAGTGATTAGTGATAGTGATTAGTGATAGTGATTAGTGATGTGTGGTTGGTTACGACATATTTCGAAATATACAACATTTGAAATAATGGACGCATCTGCTAAACTAGCGGGAAAAGGGATGAATTATAAAGCAGAAGAGCCCGTTTCGGTAAGCGGTAGACAATGTCGTATTAGGAATTTTTTTTTGCTATAACATTATGTTATAGCAAATAAGAGTACTATAACATAATGTTATAGCAAATAAGAGTACTATAACATAATGTTATAGCAAATAAGAGTACTATAACATTTGGTTATAGCAAATAAGAGTACTATAACATAATGTTATAGCAAATAAGAGTACTATAACATAATGTTATAGCAAATAGAAGTACTATAACATAATGTTATAGCAAATAAGAGTACTATAACATAATGTTATAGCAAATAGAAGTACTATAACATAATGTTATAGCAAATAGAAGTACTATAACATTTGGTTATAGCAAATAAGAGTACTATAACATTTGGTTATAGCAAATAAGAGTACTATAACATAATGTTATAGCAAATAGAAGTACTATAACATAATGTTATAGCAAATAGAAGTACTATAACATAATGTTATAGCAAATAGAAGTACTATAACATTTGGTTATAGCAAATAGAAGTACTATAACATTTGGTTATAGCAAATAAGAGTACTATAACATTTGGTTATAGCAAATAGAAGTACTATAACATAATGTTATAGCAAATAAGAGTACTATAACATTTGGTTATAGCAAATAAGAGTACTATAACATAATGTTATAGCAAATAGAAGTACTATAACATAATGTTATAGCAAATAAGAGTACTATAACATTTGGTTATAGCAAATAAGAGTACTATAACATTTGGTTATAGCAAATAAGAGTACTATAACATAATGTTATAGCAAATAGAAGTACTATAACATAATGTTATAGCAAATAGAAGTACTATAACATTTGGTTATAGCAAATAGAAGTACTATAACATTTGGTTATAGCAAATAAGAGTACTATAACATTTGGTTATAGCAAATAAGAGTACTATAACATAATGTTATAGCAAATAGAAGTACTATAACATAATGTTATAGCAAATAGAAGTACTATAACATTTGGTTATAGCAAATAAGAGTACTATAACATTTGGTTATAGCAAATAGAAGTACTATAACATAATGTTATAGCAAATAAGAGTACTATAACATTTGGTTATAGCAAATAAGAGTACTATAACATAATGTTATAGCAAATAAGAGTACTATAACATTTGGTTATAGCAAATAAGAGTACTATAACATTTGGTTATAGCAAATAAGAGTACTATAACATAATGTTATAGCAAATAGAAGTACTATAACATAATGTTATAGCAAATAGAAGTACTATAACATAATGTTATAGCAAATAGAAGTACTATAACATTTGGTTATAGCAAATAAGAGTACTATAACATTTGGTTATAGCAAATAGAAGTACTATAACATAATGTTATAGCAAATAGAAGTACTATAACATAATGTTATAGCAAATAGAAGTACTATAACATTTGGTTATAGCAAATAGAAGTACTATAACATTTGGTTATAGCAAATAAGAGTACTATAACATTTGGTTATAGCAAATAGAAGTACTATAACATAATGTTATAGCAAATAAGAGTACTATAACATTTGGTTATAGCAAATAAGAGTACTATAACATAATGTTATAGCAAATAGAAGTACTATAACATAATGTTATAGCAAATAAGAGTACTATAACATTTGGTTATAGCAAATAGAAGTACTATAACATAATGTTATAGCAAATAGAAGTACTATAACATTTGGTTATAGCAAATAAGAGTACTATAACATTTGGTTATAGCAAATAGAAGTACTATAACATAATGTTATAGCAAATAGAAGTACTATAACATAATGTTATAGCAAATAGAAGTACTATAACATAATGTTATAGCAAATAGAAGTACTATAACATTTGGTTATAGCAAATAAGAGTACTATAACATAATGTTATAGCAAATAGAAGTACTATAACATTTGGTTATAGCAAATAGAAGTACTATAACATTTGGTTATAGCAAATAGAAGTACTATAACATTTGGTTATAGCAAATAAGAGTACTATAACATTTGGTTATAGCAAATAGAAGTACTATAACATTTGGTTATAGCAAATAAGAGTACTATAACATAATGTTATAGCAAATAGAAGTACTATAACATAATGTTATAGCAAATAGAAGTACTATAACATAATGTTATAGCAAATAGAAGTACTATAACATTTGGTTATAGCAAATAGAAGTACTATAACATTTGGTTATAGCAAATAAGAGTACTATAACATTTGGTTATAGCAAATAGAAGTACTATAACATAATGTTATAGCAAATAAGAGTACTATAACATAATGTTATAGCAAATAGAAGTACTATAACATAATGTTATAGCAAATAAGAGTACTATAACATTTGGTTATAGCAAATAAGAGTACTATAACATTTGGTTATAGCAAATAAGAGTACTATAACATAATGTTATAGCAAATAGAAGTACTATAACATAATGTTATAGCAAATAGAAGTACTATAACATAATGTTATAGCAAATAGAAGTACTATAACATTTGGTTATAGCAAATAAGAGTACTATAACATAATGTTATAGCAAATAGAAGTACTATAACATAATGTTATAGCAAATAGAAGTACTATAACATTTGGTTATAGCAAATAGAAGTACTATAACATTTGGTTATAGCAAATAAGAGTACTATAACATTTGGTTATAGCAAATAAGAGTACTATAACATAATGTTATAGCAAGTAAGAGTACGAAATTGTTATAACATTTGGTTATAGCAAAGGACACTGTTGATTGGCTAGTTATTAGCTGTTCAACTTGATATTTCAAAAATTATAATGCGTTGTTATAGCTGTTGTTATAGCTAAAAAAAATTGATGACAGACGGCGTCAAATCGTTTAAGTGATTTCCTTTTAATGCTACAACAACGCCTCTCTGCTTCTTTACGTCTTCTCTGCGCAATTTATACGCTCAACTATCAAGCGATCCTTCGTTGGTTCTTAATGCCTAGAATACTTTTTTTTCCTAATTTTTTAACTATGACAAGGGGAACATATCAATAACTAATATCAGAAATTCAATTTAAAATGATGACTGTCTTGCTCCGGAAGGTGATGGTGATGAGGACGCTACTACAGGTGTTCTCTGTTGTTGTTCAGTTTGCTTTTGCTTTTGCTTTTGCTTTTTCATAGCGCGGTGATAAGCACTTTGAGCACTTTTGTACGACTTATACTGCTCAAAGCGGCCCAGTATTTTCCACTGTTGGAATTGAGCTTTCCATGGTATGTGTCCGTTTTTGTCCACTTGTTGCTCAGCAAATTCGAAATCGGATAATGGATCCTCTAAGCGTCGCTTTTGTGCTATTCCATCGACATACGCAATGACATTACTCAAAATGTTTACGGCTGTTTCAATACGCACGCCAACAGGTTGATCTTGATTTTCAAGGGCTGCCTTTGCCTTATAGCATTCTGATTTTGATTGGGCACATACACTTTTTAATGCATGGATAGAGTTTTTGTTGTCATGGATATGGCTACCAAGTATATTTTTCATTTTGGTATACAGACAAATTAATGTTGGATCATTGCATTGTGTAAAGTTGATAAGTGATGTCTCTTGTTCAATAAGACAGTGAACAAGTGCAAGTAATGGGTTTAACGGGGTTTCGTTGAGATAGGGCGCAATAGTCTCTGCATTGAAAAATAGACATGAGCTGGCCCAGCCAATACTCGACAGCTGCTTTGCGAAAGGGATACGAGAACCAGGTATTTCAGTTTCAAGTAGATATCTGGTTGTCGAATTAATCACAATTGCCACAACAATAGGGAGCTTAGACGCTTTATGTTGTCTTAGAAACCGAACGCGAGTAGTCGATTAGTTGTTGATAAAAATTCATATCTGCCTTGTTTTGAATCTCGATTAGAATACGAGGTAGGTCATTAGAGCAGTTGATTGACTCGTACGCGACATCAGAGCGAGTGAAATCAATCCACTCAGTTGATCTTTTGCCTTTGGTCCTACACAAACGAAAAGAATTAGTAGCATACTAACAGGCATATTTAAGATCATACCAATAACTGCTGAGACAACAATATTAATAACATCTTGATCAGCTAACAAGAGCTTGCTCATTAAATCGGTTCCAGGCAAATACTTCCTTGGAAGAGAAAAGGTCTTGAGGTTGACGCCGTCTGCCATATTTTTTTTAGCTATAACAACAGTATAACACGGAAATATATGAAAAGACACAGAGCTATAACAACGCATTATAGTTTTTTCGACTATATGAAATGTGATAATCAGCCCGTACTTCCTAATACATTCTTGGAGTACGTTTCAAGGCGTTTCCAATGATGCCGAGTAAAATAAATGTTTTGACTGAATTTATCGAGCAATTCAAGAAAATATGAAAAGCGGTTTTTGGCCAAAATGTCAAGATTTTGCATATAAAGGCTTCGCAAAAGTGGTTTCAGAGGTTGCTTTGGATCGAGAGAAACATTTTGATTCATAATATACCATAGTAAAAGTCTTCATTATCAAGGTCAAAAAACGCGATCGTTTGATTTTCAATGAAAACCATGAGGGGTATCTCATGCTTTTTGGTCGATTTTTGGCCATGTTTTTTTGGGTCCTAAAAAAAAGTTGAGCAAAGATATCAGCAAGTAAATGCTAGATGAGAGCAATTATTTGGGGCTATTTTGGCAGCTTGAAACGGCTTCTACCACCAGAAACCACTGCTCAAATGCATCCAAATTTTGCCGTGTTTTGCATATTTTTGAGCATCAACAGGCAATGCACAGAGATTAGCGCAACATCTACTAGTAGCAACCCTTTATTGACGTAAATATACACTGCAGGTACGATACCAAGAGCGCATTTGGTGTCAAAAAATAAGCTGTTCTAGTTTTAAAATAAAGGTTGCATTTTCTTGATTATAGAATGCATTTAGGTATCCTCTACATCTTTATTGCATTCATATATTGCATTCATATATTGCATAATGTCTCATGTAATAAGAATGTGAGCTGCAAATCAGGAACGAATGAATGCAGTTGCGGTTTAACTATTTGTGCTAGTGTCAACCCAAGAAATGCAATGTATGAGTCCTAGCATCAAGGTTAATCAAGGTTAATCAAGGTCAATCAACAGATCAAATTCATGTTCAAGACGTTCTTGCTTTGTATGTATTCCCCCCCCTCCCCCTCCCCCCCAAAAGGCAATATATTGGAGAGGTCGGACGCGGTGGCTTGCCGATAATCTAATTTAAAGGAGTGGCGTTTCAAGTATCAAGTATATAGAGTCAATACATGTGTGTGTGCTTGGCGTAATGGCTGATCTGAGCACTGAGCTATTGCACAGTATGGGATGCAGACGTCACTACAAAACGCGAAAAATACATGCATTGATATACAATTGTCTATTTTGCTTTAAGCTTTTTCACTGTCTTCTTTACTGTTTCATATCCAAGCTACACACTTGTTTTCTCATTTATCACTCATTAAATTCATAAATACAGAACAAAAAAGAATATAAGCTTACAATGAAACACTTTCTTACTATGGGAAATACTGGCGTGCTTTTGCAATCGATTGACCGTAACCAAAGAACCATCAAATTCTCAGAATACAAAGGTAAAACTGTTGCCATCGATGGTGATGACTTTCTTCTTGAGGGAGCTTCCCATGCTACGTTGGCGCTTGCGTGGAATCATCCCGTCAATGCGTAAGTATTAATATCTATTCCGTTGATCTTATATTAACAAGATTTTCCTGCAGATATAACGACTATTTGCTGAAATTTATTCAGTTGCTTGAAGAAAATGGTGCAACACCTATTGTGGTCTTTGGCGGTCTCACTCTCCCTTTCAAGCAAAGCATGAATTATGAATATCGCAAGTAAGTTTTGGTAGTGCAATCAAATAACCATATCATTGTCATTGATCATGCATTTTGATGTAGAGCCCGTCATGCTGCAATGAACAGACACTCGAATCTGCAGGAACAAGAAGAGCTTTTTGAAATTGAGTCTAGCATTGTGGAATCATTAGACATCTCAGATGACATGGCCATTGCCACCATTGCAGTAAGTATTCCTTTTTTTTTTTTTTTTTTTGATGGTTTATACCTTTTACTGACTTTACTCTGCAGGAATTGATAGAAAAGAAGATTAAATGCATTGTAGCGCCATGCGAAATTGCTGCTCAACTGACATACTTGGTAAAGACAGGCAAGGTGGATGCTGTCGTCTCTGAGGATCCTGAACTCTTGGCTTTTGGTTGTCCAAAGTTTATTCACAAGAGTTCTATCTCTGAAGAATATATCGAATTCTGCATGGATAGAGTATCCAATGACAAGAGAAACAAGTTTCGAACATACGGTGCTGACACTTTTCGACACATCTGTATGTTATCTTTAGCCGGCTGTAATTACCTAGTTGACGTTGAAAGTACTGTCTTCAGAGCATTACTGAGAGTGTATGAAGGCAACAACAACAGCACTGATCAAGTATTACGCGTCTTGCAGAAGCGATTCGAGGAAAAGTTCCTTCTGGACTATCTTAAAAAATTTCACATTGCAGATCTTGGTTTCATGTGTCAATGGGTCTACGATATGGATAAAAAGAACTACGTGCGCTTGAATCCACTTCCATCCGATTGTTCGGAGGAAGATGTCAAGTTGCTGGGCAGAACCCCAACCGTACAAGACTCCATTAAGTTCATTGTCAACGAGATCGCCCCCAAGAGCAAGCCCTTAAATTTAAAAGAGCGCATTACAGAAAAGCTTCAGGCTTATGTTAAATCAGCAAAAGAGAATATCATGGTAGGTGTTGCGCCAACAAGCTGCTTAAAAATGCCCAGCAAACTAACGGCGTACATCTTTTGTAGCGTTCACTTTTAGGAAGGCCATTCTTAGCGGCAGCACCCAAATCACAAAAGTCACCCAAATCACAAAAGTCACCCAAATCATCTACATTAGCATCTAGAACGGAACCAAAACGAATGTTTTCTAAAATGAGTAATGTTACCACAGTATCAGTGTCAGGGGCCACAGCAACTGGAGATTTCTCTGCATCAACCTCTGCACAAGTCTCACCCCACTTGCCTAGACCTACAGTGGCAACACCTAGAGAGTCAACACAAGGCGAAAGACTTGAAGCCCCAAATAAGAGATTCGGCACGTTACCAGCACCATCTCGACAAGTTTCTAGTGAGCCAATTGCTGCATGTCCTTCAGTTTCATCACCTCCTTCAGCTGAACAGCCTTTGATGCCTTTGACTGAAGCAAGCACAACTTCAACAACAACAACCGAACCAGACGCTGTTGTACTAACTCAATCAAACACGGTTGTTGCAACTCATGACGATTCCATCTCTCCTCTTCGTATCCCAAAAAATATGGCGTCAAAGTTTAATAACGAGAAATCCAAGAAAAGATCGTTTGATCAGACAGAGCACAGTGCTTCCACGATGCAAGGCAATAGTCCTAAAAGATACATTTTATCACTCAAAGCTCACAACAGCTATCAAAAGAGCAATACAGCTATATACAAAACACTGACTACAATGCCATATCGTCAGAGAACTCAAGCTAGTGATCCGGCACAGCCTATGAATATGATGCCATTGTCTGCGCCTTCTAATACTCTCAACAAGCTCTCAAAAACCAATATATCTAAAGCAACAGCAGCAGCAGTAGCAGCTACTATTACGACGGCTGCTAGCACACCTCAACAAGTATCAAATGACCATGTGCTGCCAAGCCTCAAAGGCGAGCAATCGAGGAAAAGAACCTTTGATCAGACCGATCAGACCGATCAGACCGAGCATAGTTCATCCAACATTCAAGGCAATAGTCGCAAAAAGCATCATCCTCGTTGAATCTAGCTACAATAGCTTAGTATAGCCAAAGATTACTTATGCTTCTTGAAATTAAATAAATGAGTATCCATAGTTTTTTTTTATGTTTTTATTATTATTATTATTATTATTATTATTATTATTATTATTTGCTTAGATTGTCCATTTTCAGCAAAATCTTACTGCAGACATGTTTCGCAGCCCATGAATCATCAATGTCCAGACTAACGTTATTAAATATAGAATGCAAGGAAAATAGTATGGTTAACGATAATGTTATGTAATTTACCACCTACTTTCCATACGCTTCAAAATATCAAGTTGAACAGCTAATAACTAGCCAATCAACAGTGTCCTTTGCTATAACAACGCATTATAGTTTTTTCGACTATATGAAATGTGATAATCAGCCCGTACTTCCTAATACATTCTTGGAGTACGTTTCAAGGCGTTTCCAATGGTGCCGAGTAAAATAAATGTTTTGACTGAATTTATCGAGCAATTCAAGAAAATATGAAAAGCGGTTTTTGGCCAAAATGTCAAGATTTTGCATATAAAGGCCTCGCAAAAGTGGTTTCAGAGGTTGCTTTGGATCGAGAGAAACATTTTGATTCATGATATACCATAGTAAAAGTCTTCATTATCAAGGTCAAAAAACGCGATCGTTTGATTTTCAATGAAAACCATGAGGGGTATCTCATGCTTTTTGGTCGATTTTTGGCCATGTTTTTTTGGGTCCTAAAAAAAAAGTTGAGCAAAGATATCAGCAAGTAAATGCTAGATGAGAGCAATTATTTGGGGCTATTTTGGCAGCTTGAAACGGCTTCTAACGCGAGAAATCTGGGCTCAATCTGCAACGCTTCGCTTCATGGATTGCAGCTAATTCCCAGGCCTTTGGTCGACTGTTCAAGCATATCTGGTATGTAGACCATCTTGAATCTGTAAAGAACCAAGCAATCGGCAACTTGGTAAACGAGGAAAATTGATATGCATCGCACAACTGTCAAAAAGACGGCCCTCAAGATCTCCTCATCTACATATACAGCCATGATGCATATGAGCACTTTTTGTTTCTCTGTGGCTGATTGTGTAAAGGGAATAACAAGTCGTCTTGCCAATCAGCACGCAGGACTGGTAAGGATGAAATACACTTGTTAGTAGAAGCCCATGATTTTGACCAGACGTTTATGACACAACAATGCAAAATGCCATCATTACAAATTTGAAAGCAGCTCTTACTGTTTTCAGCACAAATGCCATGACGTTAAACAACAGCCAAGGCTTTCTTGTTTTTTTTTTTTTTTTTTTTTTTTTTCGTCATTTTCGTCTCATACATTGGCACTGTGTACTATGATTTTTCATTTTCTTTTTTTGCAACTATGCTGTCTATTCGCTCACTTAGTTTTATATTCTCGATAAAAGGTCTGATCTGTGTATCCATCATTGCGTTACTGGCATGGCTACTTGGAGGTTATCCGTCATGGCGACAAGAAAAATTAAAATCAATGAAAACAGACGACTCAGCAACAACGACAACAGCAGAGGCAGAACCTACGCCAAAAGATACCATCACACAAAACAGCACATCACCACCAGCAGAGAAACTGTCATTAGCTCATTATATCCTCGTAACACCATTTGCAGCATTCTACATTGTTGGTAGAGCCCTGTTTGATACCATCCGCTACAGCATCTATTGGTTCTTATGGAGCTGTGAAAGAACAATCCCTCATTTGGATGATTGGCTATTTGATTTCGTTACTGTATCAGTCCCTCGCGCTTACAATGCCACAGAACATTGGTGGACAGACCACGGCAAACCTGCCTGTCAACGCTATGCCACCTACACGCAACAGCATATCATCCCCAACACGGTGCATGGATTAGAGGTGTTTTTCGTGGGCACGTATCGAGTAGGGTGCGCTATTCAGACGGTCACCATGGAATTTGTTAATGCTTGGAGACGCTTTGTGGATCGTCATGATTGGCACCAATTAGCAATGGATTTAAGCCATGTCGCCTACAAGACATGTTGGGTACCTACTGCTTGGTTGGTCACTCGTACCACACGCTTATGTAAAATTACGTACAGTGGACTTCGCGCTATGGTGATTTCAATTGGCAATGATGTGCATTGGACCTGTACAGTGGCAATTCCATACGTTTACAACTACATTACATCGACACGAGTGGCTCAATGGGTAGGACATGGATCAGTCATAGTGTGGAAGGGTGTTGAGAAGAGTGGTGTCTGGATCAGCGACCATGTATTAGCACCTACTATTGGACGCTTATTGACATTCCTCGTACGGTCGATTGATAGCCTCATTCTTTTATTGCAACAACGCACCATCCAAGAGAAAGTTGAGCGCCTCTACCGTCTTGTGGCGCCCCATGTGGTGTGGGCGTGTATGGACAGTGTTGCTATAGCAAACGACATGCTCAGTGGCAGCTACCATGCCTATAAGGAACTGATCATGCCCACTTACGCTTTGTTTATGAAACACATCGTGCCCCGTTTAACGATCGCTTACAAAGCAGCAGCGACTAATTTAGTAGAATGGCACAACACACATCTTTATCCTGCATGGCTGGTGATTTATCCTTATTTGAACGTCCCATTACTCTGGATATACACTAATCTCACGTTGCCGGTCTATCGAGAAATGTATGCGCTAATCGCCACCATGACCCACTACATGACACAGTATTTGAGTGCTCAGCTCTGGACTTTGGGCACTAAATTAGTCGATACGAGTGCAGCCTATGCTACAAGCGTCTATAGTTTCATTCAGTACTGGTTACTCAAGCAGGCACCTGTTCTTGCTGCGTTTATTCAATCGTCGTATGAGAGGGCCACTCAATTATGCGATTGGCAGGCCTTATACCAAGATAGCCTGGCTGTGGTAGCAACAACGTATGATTGGGTTTCCAGACAATCCAATGCCATGTATGCCTCCCTGGAACGATCGCTAGGCGCTTGGGCAGATGAGCAACAACAACAACAACAACAGCAAGGACAAGATCAGGCATTGTCTAAAAAGCAGAAAATACAATAAATTTTTTTAGTGCTACTTTGATGTGTATCCACTTAGACCATGTACCACCAAATTTCCAATATATAAAATGGTATTTCTATTTAGTTTATATCGATAATGTCACAAAGGAATGCGCACCATTTATAAGCGATACATTAAATTTTTGGTGTGTATCATGCTAATCATATCAGATCAAACATAGAGAGTGGTGTCAAGGCTAAACGATATTCCCAGCTGATGACAGAAACCATGGTAATGTTTTGGCACAAGTAGCTCTACTCTTTTTTTTTTTTCTTGAGCATCTCAAGAGGACACGAATAGACAGCACGGGATGGCGTCTGTTGTTTAGAGGGTGCTCCTTGCGTCTGTTTGCTTTATAGTGTATACATATATATATATACACACAGAAAAAAAAAGCAAAATTGGCACTATTATAGTTTCAATTTCTGTTTTTTTTTTTTTTCAGTCATTGTTTAGTGCCACTCGAGTGAGAAATGGTCCACTATTCTACAATAGAATGGAAATCAAGTATTTTCTACAGCTAGGGAGTTTATTTTTATGTGCTAATGCACCAAACGAATCTAATCATTTAGTCTTGACTTGCTGAATGAATTCCAAATTGACATGAAACCGACACCTTGCTTCTAACGTAATAAACGGTGAATGTCTAACAACATATTTTGGCTTCAAAACCCCTCCTCACTTTCTCATAGGTGCTTCAGTATAGAGATAGACACACCAAAACAGTGCCTGAATGTATATTTATACACACTCAAGCAGTACAAGACTATGGAATTTGAGGCTGTTGATGTATATGATTGATAAATTTTGAATGACCCCACTTGCCGTAATTGAACTCTTCCGAAGCACCATAGGTTACAATTCGCTATGATTGGGACGAACAGCCAGCGTTTTAGCATTGATGATTTACTTTTTGGTCTTAGATGGGTCTTATTCCAATCACACCAGTCAATCAGGAGTTGTACAAAATTTAACATTTTGGGTAGGGGCTAATTCAACTGTATTTGGGAAAAAAAATGTGAGGGAACACCTCTCTCTGTCTTGCTTGATATTGGCTACACTTGCAGCAAGAGAGCGGGCAGCAAGGCTCTAAAAAAGAGCCCTTCAAAGCAAGGGAGAGCAGAAGAGGAGGAGCTTCAAGTTGATTATAGTATTAAATGTGAATCTCAAGCTTACCTTTTATATAAAATCTAGACCCTCACTCTATTTTTTTTTTTTTCTTGTAATTTTTTTTTTTTTTTTTTTTTTTTTCGCTCCAATTTCCATAAAACCCCTTTTTCGCTTTTTCCCTTTTGTCTGCAATAAAGTCAATCACATAATAACATACATACACACACAATTCAGAGGGTTTATGAACCTTTACTTTACCTTGTCTTGATCCCACAGCCATCACAACCAACAACATAATACATGCACAACCAAATGACAAGTCATCTTCATTGGCAGTCAAGACCAACTACTTCAACTCAATCGAGATTGCTCTCTTTACCCAAAGAGATCTTGCTCGAGATTGTATCCTCAGTTGCCATCGATTCCAACTCACTCTTCCCCATTGCACTACTCGAATTATCCCAATGCTGTAAATACTTATATCACCTTGTACATAAAGATCCTTGGAGACAACAAACACTATGGCCCCGTGCATTCCATCATCGATTCGACACTGGTGCCATCTATCGAAGACGACTGAATCAGCAAATGAACTGGCAACATGTCTTGGAAAGACGCTGCAGAGCACTCAATCAATGCAAGAAATTTGCCATCAATTCCAATAGAATTGAACTGCTCGACGCAATTGATTGGGAAGTCATTTGGGATGTCATTACCGAACATGATCAGTATAACATTCCTCACTTGATGAACTTCCATGTTCACTATGCTGCTGGTATTGCCTTTCAACTAGGCTCTTATCGTGATCGAGAAATCTATCCTGTGGTATTGCCCATCTTGTCGATACTCGTGAATTATGGTAAGTCGTCGCTAGCCACATCATGTATGTATCGCACAGC
Source organism: Mucor velutinosus (assembly GCF_035048745.1). Lineage (NCBI taxonomy): Eukaryota > Fungi > Mucoromycota > Mucoromycetes > Mucorales > Mucoraceae > Mucor > Mucor velutinosus. The sequence continues at coordinate 123,187 of NW_027041905.1, read as the reverse complement.
TAACCTGCTCTTAGATTTCTCAATAACTCGATTCTTCACTTCGGAAAATTCGGCCATCGTCTCAAACGAACTCTCCCAATTCGCATACAATTTCGAAGCAGATGCTCTTATAACACAACATACGCCATTACGATATTTCCATTCTTGGTCCTCCCCGATGGATCACCAACAACATCAACAAACCATATCCAATACATCATTTTATCCTGCCCAAGATCCACTCGCTTCTGCCTTCCATTTATTCTTCACCACCATCTTTGCCAATCATCCCAACATCTATCAAGCCATTCCTGGCTGCATCCCTATTCCACTCTATACGCTGACATCTGAACTATTCGACATCGAGTTCCTGAGACGCTATGAACGAAACTTGTTTTTCGCTAGTCTGCAAGAATCAAGACAAGGCTGGGAAGAAAAGCAACACCATGTGCCCTTCAGCCCATCGACCACCTCCCGTTTAAACAACATTTATGCTGAATCTGGTTTTGCCTCTGCTAGTCAATTCGTCAGTGAGGCACATCTCATTGAAGGCGAATGGATCGGTTACTATACATTCCAAGATCCTGACGATGCTGTTGCTGCTGAAGAAAACAATAGACCCATGACAACTGCCACCGCAACTACCACTACTACCACTACTACTGTTACCACTAATAATACAACAACACCCACTAATACAGCACTAGAAAATGCTTCAGCCATGGAAGACTGGTTCGACGGGCCTATGCGAATTACAATCAAAATTGTACCACTTGAAGATGCCTCTGGAGAGCCTATCAGTCAATCATCGTGGTTATCTCGTTGGCTGGATGACGAGACCCCTCAAGATGCCAATATGACAGAGCCAAGAAAGAGAAGAAAAACCAACAACAACAATCTCGTAGAAACCATTCAAAATGCTTCTTCCGCCTCCTCCTCTTCTGCTTCAAACCAATTCCCCTATAAGCATCTGAAAGCATGTCCGTTGACTCGATTCGAAGGCACTGGCGTTGACAATCTAGGTACATTCTCCATCACTGGTCTCGTTGACGATACCGAAGAGGGTCAGGTCACTTGGGAAAAGAACTACATTGATTCGGGTGAAACATGGGAGTATTCTGGTCGTTTCGCTTGGCCCATGGGTCTTTGTGGCAGATGGGGAGATGAAGAATATGGAGGCCCTTGGTGGATGTGGAAAGTGGCCGATAAAGATGCAGCATCCACCACCTCAACTGTAACAAAATAATACTTTAAGAAAACTATATAGCAACGCATACCCCCCCCCCTTTTGTAATTGTACACACACACTCTCTCTTCTTCTTCTGGTCAAGAAAATTAAACATGATTCAATAAGCTTCTTTTTACATATATATAACCATCTCTTCCCTGAATTTGGGTCGTAATTCGTACCACATTCCTTATTTGCGTGTCCTGTAGAATAAAATGGAACAACTCGAGTTGCCATGACAACATCACTGTCCAAATGTGTTAATTACCATCGCAATAAATTAAGGTTTTATTCGCGGATTTGTCAAATAATAGTGTAGTAGCCATTTCCATGACCTCCCTATCGAGATATTTTGTATTTGCTATGGAAATTACTTTTTTTAAGCCCTTGTACTCTATGGCAAAAATATGATCTGATTTTTTTTTTTGAAATGAATTCCTGGTGCTACCTCATCCAAATGATATATATATATATATACTACGCCTTTCAAGTTTCAATGGATCATTCAGGTCGAGCCTCTTGGTACAACGAGTCATCCATAGCAGCCATATACATGCTCAAATACCATTGACGCGATGGAATTGAGCAGTGCAATCCACAATGATGAATCGAACAACTAACATGTGCTATTGCTGAAGACAATCATGCTATGGGCTGGGACAAATGAAACAGGTGTTATTTTCAAATCTCGCTACGCAATTTTCCCTCTTTCTTTCTTTATATTAAAATGAATGTGATCAGATCGTTAGTGTCAGAGAATCGAAACCGATATATCGAAAAGGATGTGAATCTTGACTTGACCTGTAACGCGTGCTAAGCTTTTGTATACATGATAACCGTGATTGACTGCATATAATACATAGACATCACAAGTCGAATCATTGCCATGTCCTATCCTTCAGAAGGATTTGAGGGCCTTTACAGGAACCCGCTCAACCAAGTGAAAAAGTAATCAGACAACGATGAAACGGTGCTCTCCTATCTGATACCATCTGTATAATAGATTCCTCGATAGTAAACATGCAGGCCATTACAAAGTATACAACCTGTAAGTGGTATTGTTTGTAGCATGTCATCATCATGTATATGTAACCGTACCTCTCTAAGCCGTAAAGAAAAGCAATATGATTTGTCCCGTTTCGAGAATGGTAATATCTGAACATGGGTGCGATTACTCAAGTACTGATGTTGTGATTATAGCTGCCAACTTTCCGTTTCTGGATCATCAGGCACCTTCATTTGATACACTTGCTGGTTTTTGCATGGATGCATCGGCATGGCTAGACAGAGATAAAGAGAATGTAGTGGTTATACATTGTAAAGCAGGTAAAGGTAGGACAGGCACTGTCATTGCAGCTTTGCTGCTAGATATGGGTCAAGCCGACACTGCGCAAGAAGCCATTGACCTGTATGGCAAGTACAGGACCAAGAACCAGAGGGTATATACACTTTGCAATATGCAAACAGACAATGACTCACCTCCATGCTAGGGCATCACCATTCCTAGCCAAATCCGCTATGTGTATTACTATGATTTCATGAGGAGGAATAAGCAATTGTACTATGAGAACAAGAGCATCTCTATCAAAATAACTCAAATGGTGATACACGATCTTCCAGAGAGTCTAAAGCACAATAAGGCATTCGATTTACGAGTATCCAATACAGATGATGCAACAATCTATCAGACATCTTCTGGTCAGGCAAGTAATAATGTATAATCTACTCAGAAAAGGGCTAATATAGTAATCAGTGCTCCATTGACCGTACTTTGGATACGATTCTGATCCATCTTGCAAATCTGAATTCATTGACATCTGACTTTAAGATTTTGTTTTCAAATGTGAGTTCAATGCATTGATGATGATGCAGATATTTTGATCTGACTTGTTGTTGTATGTGAATTATAGGCTCAGGGCAATCCTCTGTTCAGCTTTTGGCTTAATCCTGCATTTATGTACATTTCTAATAACAGTGTCTTGTGCTTAAAAAAGCACGAAATCGACTTGGCTTGTCGAGATAAAGCCTGCAAAGATTTCAGTCGAGACTTCTCTGTAGGGATCACCTTTCATAAAGAATAGCACATCCCTCATTACTCTTGGCCTATTCCATCTAGATCCAAATCCATAGTATAGTTGTATAAAATCTTTAATGATAGAGAAAGCGAGTGTGAAAAGATTGAAGTAGGTTTATAGCGACAGAAAAAAAAAAGAGAGTGTGAGTGAATGCATTTATTCTTGAGATCTGAGACGAGCACCAGCGTTGATAACCTTGACATTCAATTGAGCAGCACGCTCCAAGAGAGCAACACGCTTCTTGGAAGAAACGTTGTGAGCAATTTCAGCAGCATAAGAACGGTTGTGCATCAACAAGAGGTTGAGTTCACGGACATTGGAGACAGTGAACTTGCGGAAACCGTTGGGCAAAAGATCACGGGTCTTTTTGGCAGAACCGTAACCGATCTTGGGCATAGGAGCTTGACCCTTGAAACGTCTACGCATGTTACAATCAATACCCTTGGGCTTTCTCCATGATTCCTATCAAAAAAAAAAAAAAAAAAAGCTTAACACATGCATGTCCAAGGTATATCTCGTTATGCTTATGGTGCATACTTACACCGACACGCATGAAACGGTTAGATTGGTGACGCTTGAAGGTAGCGGTACGCTTCTTGACAATGGTGTGCTTGACGGCGGGAGTAACCATACTGACTATCAGACATGAATCATGTTAATATATGTGTGCTGATCATTCTACAATAAGGTCGTCGATGCAAATTGTTTAGATGAAGGGGAAAAAAAAAATAGAGACACTCGCTACTGCTGGTATGCTTTCCAATCGCTATTCCAAGTAGCTGCATGCTGTTCTGCCTTTTCGTCCATATGGTATATTTCTGCCTCATCAAGGCGGTTGAATGCGAATGATTGAAAATAAAAAAGTGTAAAATTCGTCATCTAAAGCAAAATGCCTCTATTTCCCTCTCATCTATCGATTTGCAAACGGATGACTTGATATGTATGGATGTGTCTCTACCTTTTGCTAATGGATGCTAAGAGGAGGTCCTTTTGATCTGCTTCCTTGTACCATCATTTTGTTGCACTGTTCCATGAACCCAAATTTCAAGTTTGGGAATGATGTGTTTCTCCGGGTCGAACTTGAGCATGTTCCGGTTGGTTGAGTTGTCATATTAAAGTTTGCATGATTTATTCATCAAGGTGGTTGCATTGGTATAAGCACGTAAAAGAGTAACATAAGTATTAAAAAAATATAGATTATTGGTGTTTTGATAGATATTCTTGGCGTAGTTTTTGAATCGTCCCACTGTTCTCGTTCTTTTCATATAGTTTTTCAATGCTCTTAAGGAATCTATCGTCATTAGGAACCGACATGGTGGACCCTAATATTTCCATGCACACATCGAGATCAGACGCTAATAAGCGTGCTGTGCCATATGATTAGATCAAGCAATAACCCGTCTTGAGAGGCTCTTACCTTCATGCGTTTTCAGTAACGCCACTGCTACAAAGAAAAATACATCGTATCCGCACAAGAAATAGACATCCCAGATTCGCATGAGCGTGTGGTAGTTCACCACACCACCGGCAAATAGTGTAATGTACCATCTTGTAGAATAGATATCACTGGATAGACCTAGGTCTGTCTAAATCATTTACAAAGGTCAGTCGGTACACCATCAAGCCAATAGTAAAAAAAACGCTTACCAAATGTTGGTATAGTTTGGGGAGATATCGTTTCAACAATTGCTCTTGAATGTAGAAGCTCTCCATCAGCATGGGGAAGCCAGGTATATATAAATTATGCAATTTGTCCCGCAAAAACATGTGCACCAGCACTAAGAATGCTTTCTAATCCAATGCTATTAGTAATTTCTTCAACATGAGTTGTGCAAACATGATTTACCTCCTCTTCACAATACATGAGAATGGTTGCTACAATGTTGGTCATGCCCTGACAATAGCCAACCTCCTCGTCATAGCTAGCAAATGCTCGAAGTACATTGAACAACGCACGTTGTCTATACGAAATGAAGCATCAGCAAAAGAGAGGCCATGTTTGGTGGTTCTAAGTGTGTTTTACCCTGAGCCATACCGCTGTCTAAACATGATGTGATCTCTCAGGGTTCTAGGAATATCCAAATCTATTTGACGTTCATGCGAATTCTCTTTCAACAATAGTTCCTATGGTGGTTCTCTCATAAGTCCCTTGGAGGTTGCTGCATTGTTTGATTTATAAACTACCTGATATGTAGCCCTTAATTGATGATCATTTGTTGCATTTTTTAGGCAATCGGTAGATAAATAATACCATGCTTCTCTTCGCCAACAATCAGGGATGCCTTTGTAAACTCTTTTCTTGAACTTGTAGTTGAATACAAACTTGTGAGCGCTCTCCTGGTCTATTGTCACTGCAGTAGACATATTGGCCCATTTCTCTGCCCTTTCCACTTCTTTCGCCTTGGCTCTATATAATGTTGATCAGCATGTTACTAGGCCCAGCCCATGCAACTGGCAAATGCTCACTTTAGCTCGGATCTTGAGGGCTGTTCTTCCAAAAACCCATATCTATTCATTCGTTTGTTCAGCTTTCTTTGTGCCATGTGCTCTGGTGACCCATGTTACCTATCCGTCATGGCATACCATTTCTCCATTTCGGCAGCTATATCCGGGACTTTTTCAGGCCGTTGTTCGTATTGCTGCCTCAGATCTGAGTCCCTCTTGTTGTGTAAAGAGAGCTCTGACATGGATTTTCGAATAGGCGTGGTTTTTATGGATGAGTTGGTTGTTGTTGTATGCGTGAAATCAGTCTCACTTGAGCGAGTTGTGAGTTGCGAGGAATCTTGGCGAGGAATTGAGTTTTCTTGCTCTACTTGCTGTATAGCGTTCGACATGTCTATCCAAACAGTAGGTGGCGTCACATTTGCATCCATGTGTATCATGGCTTTGTTTTTTTTTTTTTTTTTAGTTGTGAAGGATATGTAAAGGAAAAAGAGCAAGTGATCTTGAAATTAAAAAAAAAAAAAAAAGAAAAGAAAAAGGGCTCTCTATTCAATTTGGCACTCCATTGTTGTTTTTTTTTTTTGCATGTCGTGGATAAAAGGGGGAACACTTGTTCAAATGTACAAGAATACTATATGGGATTTTATTTCAAAGGATTTCGTCTAATTACAATTTATCTCTTTTTTTTTTATTATTATTATTATTATTATTATTCCTCATCCTCCTCCTCTTCTTCCTCATCCTCATCGTCTTGCTTTAATGCCTCTTCATCCTCGTCTCCAGAATCTTCTGCCATAGCAGCCATCTCCATCTCGTGTGCTTTGAGTGCTTCCTTGGCCTTGTTCCTTAATGTCTTGTGGCTTCCCTCTTTGGCTAAAACTGTCAGTGGTCTACTGATTTCCTCCATGGGCACATCCAGATCATCGGCTTCCTCTAGTTTGGCACGAACATCATCCAGCACTTTCTCCAATTCTTCAAAATATAAATCAATCACATGGTATCTAATAGCATCAGGATTTTTTCTGTCGGTAGGGCTGTCGTCAAATAGATCAGTATGCAATCACCTTGTTCTCATTCTGCTTCACTCACCTCAAAGGACCCTCAATCAACATGTCAGTGTATGCTTCGAGATAGACTTGATCCCAAGATTCTCTAGCCAAGAATTGGAAAGAGAAATAGATCACACGACGCAAGAGCAAGTAATACTTGTCCAATCTAATTACAATGCATGAGACATTCCCTCCCTCTCTTTGCAGTAATTTCATCATTTTCATACCTGATTCTGTCTAACCCGTGCCATTCTTGACAGTGAATTTGCCAAAAAGCTTTTAAAAATGGAATGGCATTGGCAGCAGGCATCTCCATAACAAGTGCTCCGAGATCGTTCGCCAAAGCTTGTTGAATCAAAGGTTTGTCAGACATCCAATAGCCTGGAAACAATGTTAATTTCGCTTGTTGAGTCCACATGCTCTACAGTTTCAACATACAGTAAAAGAGGCCCTTCCAGAGTTTGATGAGCTCAATTTCATCTAAATTGCTACCGGTGGATAAGAATTTACGGAGAGAACGGATAGCTTTATCACGGGTCTTTTTTTCTAGATACATGGCAGTGTGAGCTGATGTACATTGTACTTTAGTAGGACATGGTCTGTACCGTTGGCAGCCAATTGCTTTCCAAGAGGAAGGTAAGATTGTTCGATTTCAACCATGTTGCTGTGTGTAGAAAAGATGTATGATTAATATTTTTTTGAATGAAAAATGCTTAAACAAATGTAAAGGATCGCATTAAGCCACCTCAAAAGATTTACAGTCAGTTTTGACATCTGGCAGAGTGCCTCTGTGGAAAATGTCCAATCAATTCACCCCCGGTTACTACTTGTTCAAGGTGTGGAGGAGGGAGGGGGCCACAAGTGTCTCAACCTCTTTTCTCTCCTCCACTTAATCACAAATGTTTGGTGCCTTTAGACCCTCATTAGTAGCCCAAGGTGGTTTACTTTGGTACGTTGCTTTATGCCTTTCAATGATATCAAATACTCATACCCATTATAGGAAGAATCCTTTTCGCATGTCAGCAACTAGAAAAGCAAATGTTCGCAAGAGACTCAAGGCAGTCGATGATGTTATTGCTACTGTAGCCGAATCTGGTGTCAAATGCAAGGCCTTGGATGAAGCACTTGCACTTCCCAAAGAATCAGAAATGCTTGCCAGAGATAAATACACCGTATTCAGCCGCAGTGCTAATGGATATCGTAAATCTGTTCACAAAGTACCCAAATTCACTAAATTGACAAACAGAACCAGCCCTCCTGGTTTCTAGAGTCTCCCTCTCTCTCTCTGTATCAGTAGTATAGAAGGATAATAAAACTGTAAATAGATAATGATATCGTTGCTGTTTTTCGGTTTGATTTGAATGTCAATGTAAAAGTTCATTGGAATGGATGTGTAGAGGGTACTGAGCATGTTGAATGCCGTCAGTCAATCAATTCTGTGCATCTTTTAAGCAAATCAAATGGCATGTACTTGACCATAGAATGGGCATGAAATACCACAGTATGCTGACAATTCTTGGATGTACGCATGGCGTAACTGTTGATTTTTGATGTCTTGTTTAGTCCGGTTTGCATTGAATAGCTTGACATGTAAAGACTATATCAAAAGATATCAACATGATTGATGACCTGCCATTCCCTATTCTTGGGCTGAATATGAGACCACTGTTAATCATCCTTTTTTCGTTCAAAATATCGATTTGAGAGGCACTCTATAGTGCTTAATAATGGAGAGAGGGCAAGCAGATGGTAAATACAATTCTCTTTGATTGACTGAATTAAAGAAATAGATTTCTAAAAGCTACATTCACCGTACAAATAAAGATATCAACAGGGTTTAACATCCCTTGATACTCATGAAATATATTCTGTATTCATTGCAGATGCAGGAATGAGCCAGAGTGTGTTTATTCTTCAACTCTCGCCCAGGATAGATGAGTGACATGTTCTCCACACAAGTACCAGCCCTGTCTTGGATTCTCTGCTTCAGGTTTGCGATTGTTCCTGTTTGTGGTAAGAAAAAAAGCATCATGGTTCTTGTGATAGTAGCTACTACCACTTCCATACCTACCCTCAGATAAAGGAATAAATCCGGTCGAATAGGGCGATGCAACAAGATATGGTCATTTTCCAAAGCTTTGTTATGCAAATACAGGTGTTGTTGGCCCTTTGGGATACCCTCTCTCTATACTAGATTTTCTGCTTGAGGCTTTCAATGTATTCTGTAAGCACGGCGTCAACTACAATAGTCTTGGCAATGGCTGTTTGAATGAAAAGTTGCATTTAAAGATGATTGTTTATGAGAAAGAATGTAAAACAAAAAAAGCGAAAGAATTATGCTTCTATATTCATAGAGTGTTGTCTCATCATTGCATGAGAGGATACTGATGTGATAAAGCGTACAATTTAATTAATATACGGCCTGTTTCTGGCTTGAGGTTTCAAGTCAACATAGGTCTAAGAGTGTGATGTGTCTATCATGATCAGGTAAATGGACTTGTATTTAGGTTTACAGATGAATATAGGTGGGAGTAAAATGAATTGGAGCATCACTGATACATACGAAGAAGTTGGTCAGTTAAAGCCATTGATACACTCATTATCCTATAGTAAGCTGCTGCAGTAATATATAGCTGTTCATCCTCGTATAAGCATCCATTCATTCAATCATCATACACAGCATTGTATGTTTCCACGACATACTGTTCTCAGCTATCATGTTGATCGTTGCATTTACTTGATCCACCACAACCCACTTACTCAAAACACAAGAAAATATCGCTCACACCACAGTTAATGGTTGCATCCCAAACCAGATCAAAAAATTGAATCGATACAGCTAATGAATTAATATAAAGACCTTGATTCAAGTAATGATAAAATTGAGTCATACAGGAATGCTTTGAATAGCTTCATTATTGAACAGCACGCAAAATCTTGAAAGTTTATATCATTCAAACATTGTTGCAAACTCGATGTACCCAATTCTACTTCATTAAATTTCGATTGCAACTAAATGTTGAGAAGTGCCCTGCAATGCACAACTAGTAGATGCATTCTCTTCCCAGAGTCGCAAACATTAGCCAGAAAGCACTTGGTGAGGTAGAAAAATATGCTTAAACGATTGAATATATTTACCTTAGAACAGTCTCAAATATAACGTAATCTGTAGAAGAAATTTTTATGTAGGACTGATAAAATTATAAATTTCTGTTTCACAGGCGGTCGCTTTGTCCGAGTGGTTAAGGAGTGAGACTTGAAATCTCATACGCTTTGCGTGCGCAGGTTCAAACCCTGCAGGCGACGATATATTTTTGCAGATTTTACAATAGCAGTGCATGTAGACATACAGTCTTTGCTGAGTGTAGTTATCTCTATACGTTGTTACAAATCGACTTTGGTTTTTGTAACTGAATCTCTCTTTTTGCTCTAATTACCTACACTATTGTTACAGGCGAGTCGGTAGTAGTGGATATAGTTTTGATAAAAAAAATATGAAAGAGATAGTAAATTAGCCAAAGCAGATCTAACTACCAAATGAGCACCAGGTTTATAGTTGTCCAACTAGAATAAACAAATAAACAGAAGTAAAAGTAGAAAATAGAAAGTAATACAGAGATGTATATAAAAGAGTTCACAATGAATCGATTACACTATATGGTATATATAAAGAATTCAAGGGATCTTACAAATAACAGATGTTTGATATAAGAAAAGAAGTAAATATTGTAATGAAATAGCCACCCAAACGCAGCTTGATTGAAAACCAAAATTCATCAAATAGCACTCATTCAAATCCATGATATTCGAATCTATTAATAAAGCGCTCAAATGTGCAACATCAACAACCATTTAAACATACTAGAGTAAAGATACACCACGCTTCAATCGCACATCGTGTGAATGAATCACTCCTGATCACAATGTATTCAATTACACCCATGATGGTCGTAATAAGAGATGTTATCTTTATCCAAATAAAATCAAATCAATAACAAGCATATTCAAATATGACAACTATGCCCTGCTTCCATAGTTGCACGATATCCCAGATAAAGGGTTCCATACTTCAATAACAAACGTCACATTTTAAACCATCAAGGTTACATTAAATCATGCTATGACGATAGCTCACCCAAGCCCATCAAGGTTACTCAAATCGACCTTTATGGCCAGTGCTCTTGCATTGATTACCACTTAAAATCAAACATCAACAACATTTGCCAGATATCGCAATAGCAGCACCTATTGCTCTCTAACATCATTAATCCTACAAGCTAGTTGCAAATGTATAAATACTCTTCTTTTTTTTTACTCAATTCCAGGATCTTCAGTTCATTTTATACACAAATAAAATACAGTTGATTTCTATTGTATTTTACTATTGCTTTATTTTTTTTTGTGAAATCTATTCAAACCTGATTTCACTGCAAATATAACTGTAGAATACATCCACTATGATCTGCATTTCGACAGTTCATCCAGTTACCAGATTTAGATATAAACTGTATGTACACTGGATTAGATGTACGATATCGATTTATACTATAAGAAGATATGGACTTCAGATACGCTAGTACTATAAGATTCATACTATATAAGATATAGGCTTTAGATGGCACCACGGACATGGTTGGCGCTATAGACTTATACTTGTATTCCGACATTGACTACGGATGTTTACCATATCTGGATAGGCACCAAGATTAATGCAATATGAGCTTGTTGCTTCAGATGTGCACTTTATGATCCACGCTATAAGACACATGCTTATATCCGTGATACTAGCTACAGATACTTTATGTACTACAGACTTGTACTATATATGAGACATGCATACGATATGCTATAGACATGCCATATATCCAGATACATGCTAAAGATGTATGCTTAGCGATATACACTCAGATATGTACTATTAATATAGACTAAGAAGACTGTACCTATCGGATACATGCTGCTAGATCGATATTAATTATCCTTATAGAAAGGATAGATCAGGGTACTTTGGATGAGAGTCTAATTATTCATCCAGGCAAAGCTAAATCATGATTAGCTTGCTGGAGTTGACTTTTAGCATGATTAGACATTAGTTGATCTGAGTTGACTTATTTGTCAATCTAATTAATAGAACTTTTATCTATTGTTATAGTATATAAGAAGGATCATCTACCTGGCCAGTAGAGAGACTTCAGTTCACTTTACACCTGTCAGTTTGATAATAAAACATACCTTTATCAAGTTGACTTTACTGTTTTTTTATTCTTTTTTTTTCCGTGAATTTTAGTCTATCAAGCCTCAAATTCCACATCTTCAACGGAATCAATGATTTTTTTTACGGATATTGAACCGTTTTCTGTCGTCTTTTCTTCATTTAGCGCCCCATTTTCTTCTAATTCTTGAACAGACCAGAATTCATCTCGACCTATTGTCCACTCGTCCCAAAGATCACACACAGTTGTCACTTGTCGACTCATTTTGTATAACGGTACACCTTCTTGATTGTATGGAAGTGAAATAGTTGCAACTGCGGTGTTGTTATAATCTGGTGGTGGTGGGCTTTGTTGGGCTTCTTCCGAAAATTGTTTTGATTGCGATACATCTTCTGACCTTGGCAAGGCAGAGGTATTTGCGACAGCGCCTGTTGTCGCTACTGCTTGGTTCCCTTGGTCCATCCTAAAAGACAGTTGCAGTTGCTGCTTTCCGGTGACTATATTGTCAAACACTTTTTGCATTTGCTGCTGGATTTCATCCGACTTCTTTTGACGTTCTTTCAATTCTCGCATTGTATTTGCTATACTTCGGTTGATGCTGGAAAGCTGCTCTTGTACCTCAGGAGTAAATTTTTCAATAATTAATGAATGAGGCACTTCATTTTCTTCAACGTGAGATTTCGCTTTTCTATAAACAAAACAAAAAGATCAGACACACAGTTTTCATTTTGAAAAAAAAAGCTTTATAACTTTGAAATTTTAGAAAGAGTGGGTTTCTGAAAATTTCGTGTCTCCGAATAGTGTGTTCAGGTATTATGTCCATCATCACAGCTGCGTCTTGTAAGAAAGTCGTCTTGAAGCATTTAATCAAAAGCAGAAACTTTTCGGCTGAACCAGAAGTTTCTTGAACTGTCCCGCTTGAATGTCGATCATACCAATAGTCAACCCAGGGAAACACCAACTGCTTCAATCTGTCACATGGCTCCTCTATAGCCCTAGGCAAGTAATAGCTAGCATCGCTTTCAAAGCCGGCCATAACGCGCATGAATTGGCGAGGAAGAGAATCAAGGTAGGAGTTTGACATAGTATTAGTGTTCCAACGGCCCATTCGTTGAATCTGCTGCGAAGGAATCCCAAGTAAATTGGCCATTTTTGGAGCAGAACCCCGTGGAACATGAGTGACTTTTTTTGCTACAAAGATGTCTGCTGCAGCTAAGGCCACTTTCATGAACTTGGTATGAGTTGTCTTTGAGATCGAACATTCATATGGATTGCTGCTTATGGTTCCCTGCTCATCTTCGCTTGAGGCATCATCTTCGTCATCTACTCGAAATAAAATAATCGCAATTAAAAAGTAAACACTCGATTTGCTATTACAAAAAAATCAGCTGAAGTTTACCTCTGGCTGGCTCTTTTCCTTTCTTCTTCTTTTCTACTTTTGCTGACTGGGGCCTAGCGCCATGAACTACACGAAGCTTAAACCAGTTTCCGTTTGCGCTCATATCAGGGAAAGACTCCTTCTCGCAATGCCACCTCCAAAAGAAATGGAAGCTCATCGCCATAAATGGGCATATCTCGACTGATTTGTTACGCATACATGCGCCTGTCTGGGTCTTGTTGAATTTGTTTGTCTTCCCTTGTTGATTAAAAATCATTAACATAGCTGGGTAGCTGCCATCGGATTGCACCTTTGCCAATTCTTGAAAACGTAGATCTGCAAACTCGATATTTCTCACAGATTCTCCTCGAAGCAACAGATAGTGAGACATCAAAAATGCAACCACGTTTCGAAAACTATACTTCTAAAAGTCCTCTTCATTGCTTTAAATGCACTTCGAAATGGTCATTACTTCTTCCTTGGTTGTATAGCCATTTGCCATAGAGGACGTAGCACGATCGACATTGTTTTTTGCTTCTCTCATTCGAACTACTTTCAGAAGCTGCGTGATAACTTTGGTCCTGGGAGATTCGTTACTGTTGCTACCCATTAATCGCTGGTAGTTCCAAAGAGCCACTATTGCTGAAACGTATACATTGCAAGTACTCTAGAACTATTTTTTGTGTATTGCGTCAGTTTTGTTGATTTCACTAACTTCTTCTTCAGCACTATTGCCTAGTGCTTTGATATGTTTTGTACCAGACTTTCGAACTTTACGGTTGATTACCTTTACATATTTGTTTAGTTTTAAGTGCTTTTTCTTCTTTAAAAAGCTTTTTTTGTTTATCTTTTCATACAAAAACGCAAGTAGCTTGTCGCCAGTTGCCTGGTGGCGTGTGGCGAGAGGTCGATTCGCATAGCGCATCTCGCAAAACCGAAGAAATTCTACTTGCTTTACGCAATAGGATTTGGAAGTGTTGTATCCGCGGGCGTCTTGGATATCTTGATAGGCTTTGTCTTTAGTAGACATTTCCTTTTGGTCCAAAACTCTTTCTGATATGCGGCCGCTGTTCTCCACAAATTTTGCAAAAGGGTCTTCGCCAGTACCTGCTTGATTCTTCTGATGTTTCTTGTCAATCAAGCTTGCGAAATGAGGAATATGGTCCCTTATCAACTGCGCATCGGGTGATACATTCACAGATAATTGGCGGTTTGTGCCTCTTGACTGAGAGCTTGTTCCTGGTTCTTGTTGGCGGGGAGACATTTTTAATTGTTCTTGTTAATATATAGTCTTGTTACTTAAAATATTACTGAGAGATGAAATACTGCAAAGCAAGCTGTATTTATACACTTTCAATTTGGTTTCAAAACGAGTATCTAGAAACTACTACGCATCAAAACGGAAATGGTATGATAATTTGCATCAATGACAGCCTAATGCTTGGTTTAAACCGAATTCCAAATTACTGCTCATCAGAAAATTGATTAAATTTCAGGAACATAAGTACAAACTAAAAGCGAAAAAAAAGTTCTTTCAGGTGTTAATAACAAAAGAATACATATATTTTTTATGATAAGGCCTTGGATAACGCACATATCATTAGAATGTACTAAATCCTAATATTTTTTTATGTAAATGTCAAATATACACACTTGGAACGAAACTGGAACCCCAAGATCAATAACAATTGTTATTTGACAAAGTATTGGCTGATAACAAAAATTATCACCCATATCGGGTTCCAATTTTGCTGGGAACCCAATTTTTTTTTGGAACCTTCAAAAAAAAATAATACTATATATTATCACTTCTAGATACGAAGAAATGTCGATAACGTCTGCTCTCAATTTAGACATTAATTCTGTTATTCTGACAACAGCACCAGATTGTCTTTGAGCCTGCTGAACATCCCAAACATGTAGTTTATAAGAAACCCATCTGGCTTTGGTTTCTAAAATGGCTGTTGGCAAGATATAGTTTTCAAGCCCTGATACCATCATATTTCACTTTCCCTGACAATCAGATGTATTACAGTAGAGCAGACGTAGAGTACGCGATCATGAACAAAGATCAAGTAACATCTGAACCACTACTTGGTATTTCATTAACAAACGAAATTTACAAAGCCAACGTGTACTAATCTTCGAAGAAGCTTTTATTCCTCAAGATTATAACGCGAGCGCGCTTCAGCAACTTGCTCCTGGCTGGCCGTACCTTCCAATGTCGAAAACAGAACTTGATCCTTCTCTTGATTTCAAATTCATTAAAAAAAAAGAAAATATGAAAGCAGTGAAGTAAAGAAAACAAGGTCTCCAAGAACGATCATTTTGTCCTCTTATTGCTATATACAATAACATGGTCTCCTCAGGAGGGTTTTGCTCAATCAGAGCAGCATCAACCTTTTTAAAGATGAGCAACCAGTCTCCAACCTTGTCGCAGAAGTTCATTCCAAGATAGCGCTTGTTGTAGTTGCTCATGTTTAGCTCCGTTTGGTGGCGAAAGCGAAGCGTGTAAAATGCAAAGCACATTCGAAAGATCTGCATCTCGGAAATGGGAGGCTTCTTACTCTTGGTGCGCTTCAATTTAAAATCATTGATTGCTGCCAACAAAGCTTGCCAGATGTTCTCCTGATCATCTTTAAAATCGTTGACTATCTGGTAGGCCTCATCACGCAACTTGTTTCTTCTTTTGTTGTCGTTTTTCTTGTCTTGCTGCTTTCTTTTCTTTTCTTCTTGAACTTCTTCTTCCTCCATTATTTGCTGCTTCTTCTGCTCAATTTCCTCGGCAGTAGGGCGAACATCAATTGCTTCAGAAGCTACTGTTAGGGCTGCAGCATTAGCGGCTTTGGGCTTAGTGCCTGCCCGGTAGCCGGTTGTCTTGCGTTTTGGGGATGCTGCAGTAGTGGTAGTATCTGATGTAATACCTAGTTGGAGAGCAGCTGATCTGTTGCGTGTTGTGGGTGACATGGTATTTATGAGGTGAAAAGTGAGCTGTATTAACTGAAGTTGTTTCGTTAAAAGAGATTCAAACGTTTAACAGTTGTCAACAGTTGGGGTCCCTCTAGATGTGGGAGATGCTATGACCTACAATCACTACATGAAATGGATATAACTAAGTATTAAGGTCTTTGATAAGTGGTTTGAACAATTGCAATCGAAGTAAAATATGATGTTCCATGGCAATCATTATAGATTGCAGTATATAACAAGGGTATGGTATTCAAATCCATAGGCCCATGGCACAAGATACTCCATGCCTATGGTAGCTTGCTCCATACTTACGACACTTTATACTCCATACCTGTGGTGGTACCCTTTTCCATACTTATAGCACTTTATACTCTATACCCTTGGAGCCGAGTGTCATACTTACGGCATGTTGTCTCGTAGGGAACAGAATGCGGTAAATTTGCTCGTGTCTCTATCGTGCCAATATGAATGCTTTAGTCCTATTTTGTCATTGCTCTACGTTGCCCGCGATATTTGTTTTTGTAGCTATCATTTGTGCAATTCTTGACTGAAAAAAGAAAGGTAAAGGTCAAAGATCCAACACAATGCTACTTGGTGTATGTGATATTAAAATAAAAACAAATATTTACTGAATTTTTGGAAGAATATTATTTCAGTTATCATCTTCATCCCCTTTATCGTTGCCCTTATCTTCATCACTGTCATCATCATCAGCTCTCAGCATTTCAAAGTAGATGGTTTTGTCCTCAAAGCCCTGAAGCAGTGTATCCATTGAATTATCGCCGTCATAGACATCGAAGGACGTCTTCCCGTCACGAACAATACCAGTGGGCCATCCAACCATCTTCACGCCCAAACTACGCGTCTTCGCGTCATTGAACAAAGACAGCCAAGGAACACATTTGTATTGTCTTCTGCTAACTTCATCTATCCTCAATAAGAATAGCAATTCTATTTATTTAAAGATTACATGCTATCACACTTACTGAAGGCTGCAGAGACTGCAATCTGCAAACTTTTCTTCATATCCGTCTTGGTTCGCTTTCTTACTGGCTCATGATCAATGGCAGGAGAGGTGATAACAGCGGCATGGGAGATGATAGCAGCAGAGTGAGCAGATGGGCCGCGTAGCTTTGCTGGGACCGGCAATTGCTTAGAGTTGGGAGCGTAATCTGGCACTCTGGAGGCGCTGTTGATGTCCTCTTCATCTTCATCATTGTCACCACTACAATAACTACGATCATTGTCGTCTCCATTGTCACTTTCATCATAACTGCTGAAAACGCCTTCGGAATCAGCCTCAGCATTTTGATCATCCTCGTTCTCATCGCTCGTGTCAGTATCAGTACCAATGTCATTACCAACAACGTCAACAAAAGCGACATTGACAGCATCAACATCCACATCAGATTCAACAAGAGGAGTCACCTCAGCCTCATCGGCCTCAGCATAACTGTCATCCTGGTCACCAAAAGCCGGCAAATTGATAGCTGCAGGCAAGACAGGATAATGCAATTGCTTGCGTTTTCTTGTCTGTCTATGAGGAGCGGGGGCAATCCTTTGTGCTTTAAAAATCGATTATCAGAAATGATGAGTTTTGCTGTGCCAAATGTATTTTCCAAATCATTTACCTTCAATAGAACGCACTACAGAGTTGCCCAACACCATTCTTCTCAAACAGCTTACGATTAAAAATGTTGAAAGTTTAGCATTGACAGTATTGACGCATTTCGCTGTCATAGCTATGAATCAATGTGCAATCAATTTTTTTAGACTCTACATTGTACCAGCGAGACGTACAAGAGTATTTAACTGAATTACTATACAAGCCTGAAGGATACAATTCCTCATGCAAAGTATCAGTGTACGTTATCAAAAAAGCATGGGTGTTGTAGTTGGTCTTCAAATACTTCAGATTGTTGTTCATTTTCTTCATATCATCTTCAAATTGCTCGCTTCTAGCAAGTAAAGAAGGAATTTCAGCATTGTTTGTGGCGGCGGCAACTGACTCCAACCGCCTTCTTTCATTCTCTCCAAGCACGCGGTACTCGGCTGAAGTCAGTGCGGACAGCTCGCCAAAGGACAATTTCTTCTCCTTAGGCCTAAGCTTGTTTTTGGCAGCCATCTCTGCCATAAACCCCGACCATTCAGTGGCTGGAGAGCCTTTCAACATCTCTATCTTGCCATGGAATTCGTCCAGCCTGTCAATGAACAAGTTGCCACAGACGAATCGGCGAGCCTTGTCTTCTGAAAGCCTGCGGCTGTTGTCATCGCTGTTCACGAAGTCGTCAACCAATTTGTTGACATTGCGGAAGAGCTCTTTTAATGAGCTAGTGATCTCTTGAGCAGTGGGCGAGTATTCAGGCAATGACATTTTAGTTAATAAAATTAGGAAGAAGGAAGTTTGAATTGCGTTACATTGACTCTATTAAATGATCTTTCCTGCATTCTGATACGAATGGTTACAATTGCTCGTCACATTAAATCTAAGGTTTACGGTTCCCCTGATTGCAGAATAAAGACTGACGATTGATAACATTGGATTAATTCCACAGGTTGGATCCAATTAAGCGATATCAAAACATATATTCTGCTTATTCATATCATATATGGAAAAAAATTGGTACAGGCCATCACTAATGAAACCACATCCACTGGAAGATCTCATCAATGCTTGCATTTCAAATATCCTGGACACTGATTTATATCAGTGGGACGATATCGCCCCTCACTTGACAACTCATAATGGTCAAATGATGAAGAGCTGCGATAATGACATGACTTAATCATAGCTAACTATATATTGCACTGTCCTGAGTATTCTGCCTGAATAATGCGAAAACTCTCGAATCTAATCTTTCATTTGATACAGTCGATTATATTATAAAACTTACATCCCCAAACTAAATCTTTGAAAATCATACTACCTCGCTATGATTATCAAACATGGCCAACATATTATCCAGATGGCAGAGCATTAGTCTTACAGCATACAACGCTAAAAGAATTACACAATACTTATCAAAATGTTCGAAAACTGAGTAAATCGTTGGTTCTCCATACGCGCCTTTTTTGTGTCATATTTATGGATTATAAAGGATGAGAACAAAAGGCATACTAAGCCCCAGGAGCTGAGACGTTATTCTAGACCTAATTATAGCATTGTAGAGAGTGTGGAATTTGAGGCTTTACAGACTAAAATTCACGGAAAAAAAAAGAATAAAAAAAAACAGTAAAGTCAACTTGATAAAGGTATGTTTTATTATCAAACTGACAGGTGTAAAGTAAACTCGAAGTCTCTCTACTGGCCAGGTAGATGATCCTTCTTATATACTATAACAATAGATAAAAGTTCTATTAATTAGATTGACAAATAAGTCAACTCAGATCAACTAATGTCTAATCATGCTAAAAGACAACTCTAGCAAGCTAATCATGATTTAGCTCTGTCTGGATGAATAATTAGACTCTCATCCAAAGTACCCTGATCTATCCTTTCCATAAGGATAATTAATATCGATCTAGTAGCATGTATCCGATAGGTACAGTCTTCTTAGTCTATATTAATAGTACATATCTGAGTGTATATCGCTAAGCATACATCTTTAGCATGTATCTGGATATATGGCATGTCTGTAGCATATCGTATGCATGTCTATAGCATGTCTCATATATAGTACAAGTCTGTAGTACTACATAACGTATCTGTAGCTAGTATCACGGATATAAGCATGTGTCTTATAGCGTGGATCATAAAGTGCACATCTGAAGCAACAAGCTCATATTGCATTAATCTTGGTGCCTATCCAGATATGGTAAACATCCGTAGTCAATGTCGGAATACAAGTATAAGTCTATAGCGCCATCCATGTCCGTGGTGCCATCTATAGCCTATATCTTATATAGTATGAATCTTATAGTACTAGCGTATCTGAAGTCCATATCTTCTTATAGTATAAATCGGTATCGTATATCTAATCCAGTGTACATAGAGTTTATATCTAAATCTAGTAACTGGAGGAACTGTCGGAATGCAGATCAGAGAGAATGTATTCCACACTGTCAACATTTCATGACAGAATTATGCCAGAGCTTCGAGCAAAGGCTCATTCGATAGGAACTTTTTGGTCAATAATATTTAGTAATGCGTAACATAATGTTTTGATGACAGATACTGATTAATCTTTTGAAAACAGTCAAAAAATCGCCAAATTTATCTCATCAAATATCAGTTGAACAATGTACATCAAACACTCGATATGGATACCATTGAATTCTGCTTTGAATTCTGTACAAGTTTCATATAAGTTTGAAGGGGTGTTTACTATCAAGAAACGCGTCATTTTGAGGTCGATAGATTTCGGAATCCCATGGATTCTCATTCAGAACAACAGAAATTGAATCTCCGTTGAGCTTCCGCATGTGTACACCACACGAGTATGCATTTGACCAAGCATTTTAAAAATCGGAGCGTACGAAAAGGGCTGTATTAACTTGTCATCATCTTCCAGTTAACAATAGATATTAATAATGCGTTGAGATGGTACTGTTGTGAGTGGTCATGTTCATATGGAAACTGAATCCAGGGTTCCACAAGCAAACAAGTAAACACATCAAACCGCATATAAATATCCTCCATATAAAATATCAATAAAAAGTAGTTCTTTATACCCTGGCGAAGATTTATTTTTCTGTTTGGTCTCTGTCCTGCCACCATAGAAATAGTATTGATTTGTAATAGCTACTAGACGTGAAGGAACCTATCTAGTTGAATAAGCGTATTTTATCTAAAGCACAGGTAAATTTACGCCCCGTAACCGAGCCCTCGAAGCAGTATAGCCAGTTGAGAGATCACCTCAGTCGATATGTTTCATATAGTGTAGGTGGATTTTGACATCTTGACATTGCGAAGATTGAATCTATTGTAGTTCCTGAGGCGTCTATGCACACACAATTGACTGAGCTTGTAAGCATAGATGAGCCATGGCACAAAGCTTGAGAGTTGGGTGTATTTGTTGTAATTTTCCTTGCTTTGCAGCATTTGTCTTGATTTCAATGAAAATGAAAAATTAGATTTTATTAAATTTGTTCAAGATATATATATATAAGTAATAGATAAAGTAAATTGAAAAAAGATGTTATGGCAACAGATTGTCCATTGGATACTTTTGATCAATGATCTGAATCCAGTGGATCATGTCTTGACGAGTTCCCGATTGTAGGGTATAGGCATTGTTATTGGTATAAAGAGCAAACACATTTGTGCGCTATTCACAAGATGTTAGCATCCATCGTGTTGATTTTATCCGCTTTATGAGAGGAGCCCTACCTGAATCATCTTTTCCAGCGCCTCATTGTAATCAATGCGAACAGAGGCTACATTGATAACACCCTGCTCATCTGATTCCGTGTCGTTGGAATAAATGTATATATAAGGACGTCGAATTACAAACCACCGTTTCACCCATAAATCCTGCGCCGCATCTTCTTGATATAGTAAATACCCCTTCTTTGAGATGTTGGCTCTGTTTGTGTGTACGAGGAATGTTATGAGCATGTTAGATGCATTGTTCTATGTGCGACCAGAGTACTTACGATTGAGTGATCAATTCCACTTCGGCAATTAGCTTGGATATAGACAATGGTTCTTGCACCAACGGCATGATAACATTGTTGGCTTCAATGACAAGGGGTGGTGGATCTTGACTGATGACAATGTCCTTGTCTGTGCCTAGTTTCAGCTGCCACAAATCAATGACTTTTCTTAGCAGCAAAGCTTGTTTTTCATCATTATCAGCAGCCACAGCCACAGCTGTCTCGGAGGACGAGGAGAGCGACGATGGAGACGATAAAACAGCATTCTTTTCCGCTTCTCTCAATACCAACACTTGTCTCGTGAACGCCACTTGGTTCTTGCGCTTGATGAATTCTTGAATATGCGTGAAATCATTGATCAACGACACACCACGGGGTCTCCAAGAGCCTAAAAACTCTTCACCGTGCACATACTTGGATGCTGTATTTAGTCTCCATAGCTGGCTCAAGCGTCTTGTCATGGGTGGCTTCAAATGGACCAAAAACACACCGCTGTATTTGCTGAGCTGTTTACCGCTTGGATATAACAACTTTCTAAAGCTGCTAAACTTGCCTCCGCCGGTGGACCGGTCTCTGCCTTGAATCTGTAGTGCAATATCCATGTTAAACTGTACAGGCTTCTCGCATCGTTCAGCTTCCACTTCCCATCTCAAGTTGAGTATGACACGGCTGTTGAGATCTGTGAGTCGATTCAAAAAGATACATTCATGCTGCGAACTGTCCCAAGCGCCTTGAGCAATGATGCGACTGGTGCCATCTGAATTGTAGAACACTTGCTGCTTGCTGAGCAGTTTGATGGGTATATTCTCCTGTGCTGGAGACTCCAGAATACGACCTTTGCTATCGAGTAGTCGCACATGGCCTATCGATGCCTTTTTGATCCTAGTCCATTCAAACTGATGGCCAGATGTATGCGATAATGTAAAGCATATTCGTCTCTGTAATCCTTGTCGTAGCGTGAAATAGCCTTTATCCATGGGGCTTTTGGACAATAGTTGCACTGGTGTGTACTCCCCTGAGGGAGACAGCTCTCTCACCTCTATCCAGGCTACAATGTCATGGCGCTCTGCAGTCAGTAGCTCTTCTTCTGATCTGCGTTCTAGAGAGGCAATAGTGGAATCACTACTGCTGCTGCCCGAAGATGACTTGACAGAGGTGTGGTCGTTTGAATTTATTTGTGATTTTTGCTGTTGTTGTTGTGCTGCGAATAGATCCACTAGGCGAGGTCTCTCTCGCTGATCGTCCCATCTCTCTTGCTGTAACAAAACTCTTGGTTGCGCTTTTCCAAATACTTCGAACGGAATATAGCCATTTTGCAGTATCTCCAACACATTGGGAGTGACAGTGAGCGAAAGTGTCTGTTTGAAGCCGAGTTGGACAGGATTGCTTTCAAAATAGTTGGCTGGTTCAGTGGCAAAGATTTTTTCAGCAGGTGAATGAGAAGCAATGCCGCCAAATGACGACAGCTTGAACTGGACATGGACATCTGTAAACTCGGATTCCTTGATGCCGCTGAACTCCATCAATTGTATCTCAAACAAAAGGTTTTGGCCACACTGCAAGGTTGTTTGATCGTCTTCTTTATCCTCCTCCTTGTCCTCGTCTTCGTCGACTTGCTCGTCGTCGTCATTTTCGGGAAATGTAAGCGGGTGATGATGGTGATGGCTGGTGAGTGGCAATGCCATGCTATCATTGACAATAGCAGCAGATCGAGCAATGGGTGACACCAAGATTGCCAGCTTACCGCGTACTTGTCCTGTGCTGTGGCAAATAATTTCTACTGAGCTTTGATAAGGTTGCTGTGATATTAGATTGCGCAGAGAGAGGGAGGCTGCACCGATGAACGTGTATTTGGGACACGGGTTTTCAAAGAAGGGATCTTCCCAGTTAAAATGCTTTCTGTACAGTGGTTTGTCCATAAAGTTGTAGAGATTGCGCATCTTATGCAGCCGCTGCTTGAGCTTCTCGAGCGACCATACGTAAATGACCTGATTCTTTTTATCAATCACACGCACGCCAACACAAGGCTTGGGTGTGGACATGAGCATGGTGTCTTCGTCCGTCTCAAATTGATGCAATGCGGATGTGGGCTCCCAGAAGGAAAGAGGGTTGGACAAGGGCTCGTCTTCAATCACGGCAAACTGATACAGCACTTGCTTGTTAAGCTCTCTGGAGATGATGTTGGCTTCTTTGAGCATGACGGCATGGGTGAGCACGACTTCAGCCATATCCACTGTTCTTAGCTGTCTCCATTTAGCCAGCACTTTGTGAATCATGGCCATTTGTTCTGGTGTGTACGCGGGCTCCATGAGTTGCTGTGAGTACTGTCTTGACATGCGATGAATCTTGGCTTCAAACAGGCGCTTCTGGTTGTCCAGTTCCTTTTGCATACGGTCCTTTTCTTGCTTGAGCTTTTCCTCCAAGAAATCGGAATGTGCGATAGATAAGTCAGTGCAAACGCTCTCTGCTCCATCTGTTGCTGCTCCTGTTCCTCCTATCAGTGTGGATGAATTGCGAAACGAGTCTCTGGTGGTAGAAGACACGTTGTCGTCCTCGTTCTCTGCCCTGCTTTCTGATCGTGTTCTTCTGGAATTGCGCACTTTAGAAAGATTGTCGTATAGACTGTCCAGTTCTTCGTCTTTAAAGCCTTCAAATTCCTCGGTTCCATAGTGATTCAGAGCAGCTTCACGTCGAGCATAGTTCCAGTCAATTACCTCAGACACATCAGAGGAAGGTGAGTCAGGTCGAGAGCTGCTATCATCCATCAATGCAGGCGTGGTAGCCCCACTCATGCTGTTGCCAATAGCCACTTTTTGTAGGTCACGCTCTTTGCGCACCTCTTCCGGGTTATTAAAGCGAAAGATGTGATAGTATCCCAGGATGATGCGATAGCCGCTTTTGAGCTGACGTGGTGCTGTGATGCGCATGCCGTTGACCATAGTAAGTGAGTCTGTGCCTGGATGCAGTGTCACTATGCCATTCTTGTTTTCAAACGTGCAATGGTCGTCTTGGATATTGGAGCCACTGAGCCGAATATCAGCCTGTACGTCGCTCTCTTGTCTTCCCAGTCGTGTCAACCCAGGTTTGATTTGGTACATGAGGCATTCTGACATGAGTGGATCCTCGTTCAAGTTAACGATAAAAGGTATTGTTTTGGGGGTATACACGCCCATGTCGTTCTTTTCAATGGTGATGCCGAGCTCTTTAAGTGATTTCTCTCGTTCCAAGTGAATCTCTTCTGTCTTTTTCAGCTTTTCCTCCCAGCTTTCGTTCAAATTAGCCAGTAGTTTCTCAGAGCTCTGCAATTGCTCAATGATCTCTTCTTTGGACATTTTTTTTTTCTTGCCTGTGCTATCCATAATCTCGAATTCAGGCAATGTCTTTTTACCAGAGGCGGTTGCTGCTGCTGCTTGTGCTGCTGATGCTGGTAAGCGAGAAGCACTGGTACTTGTAGTAGTAGTTTTATAAGCACTGGTGGCTGTGAGTTGCTCTACTTCTTCTGGTGCATACGTGCGCAGTCTGTCTCGAAGCTGATCCAATTCGTCTTTGAGGTCCCGGATGAGTTTGGCGTTGGGATCTTCATTGACAATAGCCTTATTTTTTATTCGTTTTGCTTGATCTGCATATCGTAATGTACTGAGCGTCTCGTCGTAATCTGCTTGAGAAATGGCGGCGATCATGGCTGTTTTGGAGTTACCACCCAGCGAGTCTTTCAGTAGCCATGTCAGTACCTAGCATATAATGTCAGCCTATGCAAACATCTTTAACCTCTTTCAAATTCTACTTACAGAATCTCTGTAGGGTATAAACACTTCCTTCTTTTTGCCTCGTTTTCCTTCTTGTGATGATTGCTCTGCCAGTCCAGCAATGACTTTACCCAGTGTTGTCAGTGATCGATTGATGTTGGCACCTTCTTTGAGTCGAGCACCTGTTGCACCCGTACTATTGGCACGTTCACTACCAGCTAAATCTACCAAACTACCGTCTTTCATGTCAGTGAAACCACTCCAATCTCATCATGTGTATATAATTGTGTACCTGATTCTAGCTACTTTCTCCGTCTCCAGCTTGGTTAAATCGTCCAATCTCTTTTGCGTTAAAAAAAGTGTAAATACGGCATGGGATCTTGATGATGTTTCGTTCATGTTGGTAGCAGCCACTGTTCTCGCCTTGTTGCCTTCATCCATGAGATGTTCAATATCGGCAAAGGATGTTACCACCAGTCGAGACAAATCTTCCACGTAAGGGCCCAGTGAAGGATGCTCTCTCACTTTGAGGTTACCTTTGTTTTTGGGGTTGAGCAGATCACGTACTTTTTCATTGTAGATTTCAATGTAGGACACTTCGACACGGTAGGTCAAGTTAGGTTGTGAATTGAGGGTGATACGGTTGAACAGCTCTGAACAGGTACGAGGAATGATACCTATATCTTCACCATAGCCCATCTATCATACAAGTAACTTAGATATACGCTGCACACAATATGCTGGAGACTTACCATCGAGTAGGATTTACCAGAACCCGTTTGACCATCTAATCACAACTGGTTAATATCATAGCACCATGCCATTACACAGTCATGTAGTTACATGCAAAAATACAACAATTGTAACCATCAAAAGCATGGTCCAGCAGCTCTTCACCCATATCGTTGTACACTGTTTGTTGATCGGCATAGCGAGGATCGTTCTTGTCTGCCGACCAGTATGACTTGTCAAACGTAAATGCCTTGACATCTTCCGATTCCTTTCCAGTCCTTTGATCCGGCGGTCTACTAATGATGGTTTGATCACCATCCATGCGAATCAAACCCACTGCTCCACGAGCAATTTCTATCGAGTGGTACAGAAAATCCTTTAGTATTTTGTGTTATGCGTACACACAGTAACTGCAATCAAATCAAGGTACCTCTAGCATTCATAGGACGACATCGCACGACGACTTTGATATTGCCTCCTCCACTCATGCTGTTGTTTTAGTTGTGTCGTATTGTCTATTGGAGACTGTTGTTTATATATGCTTATGTGTGTTGTTATGACAACGTAGTTTTTTCTTTCAATGTGAATAGTTCTTTTTTTTTTTTTTTGCTGTAACGGGTATCGAATATCCTCGCTTCGAATTAGTTGCAAGAGTCGACGTTTCAGATGCTAAGTAGAAACACTACTTGTATCGCAATAAAATCTAATGTGTTGGGCCAAACACTTCTTCTCTCTGTTGAATGTTGTTTCAAATTGTCGTAAATCAAGATGATGCCGTTGCCCTTGTCGAGAAAGCCAAAATGAGCAAAGATTAAAAAAAAAAGGAAGGCAGAAAAAGTATAATAATACGGGGAAGAGAGAAAAAAGAAAAAAAAAGGGGCAACTCACTTGCTATAAATTATCTGCAGTTTTATAAGGACACACATCCGCTGCAATTGAAAGATCAGTGGATGGTTGTTGAATGTCATTGGGCAAAAACGCGAAATTGAAATGCTGCTCACAAGTTTCCTATTGAATGAAAGTCGTAGTAGAAGATTAGATGACCTAATGAGGTGACAAGGAGCATGATGTATCATCAATATACGCCTCTGGATCAACTATTGAAATAGTCTGACACTTGAGTATGTATCTTGCATTCATTGCTCTAGATATTATGCTCCTCAAGAAGCTGAAAGTTGCTTCATAATTTAGTTTTATAACAGACAAACTAGCAATACATTATAACCCTATGATTTGCTAGGTATATGTCTTTCTAAAGCCAAAGGCATTGCAATTTGTATATAATTCACCAGAAACAAATTTCGGTATTTCCATTTTCAGATATTAGATAGTCTCTTGTTTCCTTGAGGAGTTTGTTGATACGTTGCCAGCTACCAAGAGAAGCCCTCTCTCTTTCTCTCTAACCCCCCCCCCCTCCCCCCTCCCCAAGATACAGCCCCCTTAGCAGAGTATTCACTTTGGTAGATGGAGCACCATCATTGCAGCAAGGGGCATATACAAAGGAACCACCCTTTGTAGAGCCAGCCTGGCATGGAACCACGTTACTCTCTGTTGTGTTTCTTTTGAATAAAGCAAACAGATATCTTGTAGCGTCAAGAGATGAGTGACTAGAGCGCTTTGACCTTGCCAAAAAACCTAAACTTCAGAATAGGAGCAATCGCTCTTTGATCATCCTAACGACATAAATTCAATGTCATTGAGAGATAAGCATTATCCATTTGCACAAGCAATTATGTATTTATCTATAGTGGAATGATAGTTATAGCTCAAGGTCGAGTGAAATACCTGTAAAGTATCTTTTCGTCTTTTTGTTTACACGCGTTGTATATCCTTGTCTTTTATCGCAAATCTGATAAAAAGGTTTGTGCCATTGCTTTTGCCACTCGCACTAACCAAGTACAACTCAAGTCATTCAAATAATACATTATTGAAAATAGTGGCCATATCGATTTCCAGAGCTTGCTGGATTATTACAGACCGACGAATCTACAGCAATTTGAAGCAGAATTTGCGAACTTTATCAATAGCAGTTTAAAGAAGCCAAACACATCCAAAGGTAGATTGGATCACTTCAGTTACAACAAAGTTAAGGTAAGTGCGCGAAAGCCAGTTCTCCCACTACAAGCAGATACTCATACATCTCTGCAATCATTGTAGCGCTTCAAATCGTCAGAGCCTGATGTATACTGGAAAAAAAATTGATCTTCAAGTAACTACTGACAATATCAACATCACCCAGCAATCGGCTCACTCTCAAAACTTGAAATCCGTTTCAAGCCCATTGTCAAAGAGAAAGGAAGATACAGCTACCGCCGCTACCGCCCAGACAAACTAATAAAGAAACCAAAGTTCAAGTTGTTAGAGATAACTATGTCACTTCGCAATGCATTTCAGATAATTCTAGCAATAATAGCAGCAACTTTGCCATCATCACCATCATCCCATCGAATACATCTGCTGCTTGGAGACAACATAAATCGATGACCTGCCTATTTATCCCGCCCGCATTGCAGATCCCAGACTCTCTGCTCTCTTTCAAAATGCTGAAGTTAAGATTATCAATAACCAGTTAAATCCTACATATGAGAAATTGCGTGTAGCTGCTTTCGCCATTTTCGTGGATGATGAAGGATGATAACGACGAAGAAGATGAACAGTTGCCTGAAAGCATTCAGACCAACATTCGCGCTTTCAAACGTGCCGTTCAACAACAATCATCATCATCATCATATATATATATATATATACCTGGAAAACATGAAAACAAAAGCGTCATCGTAGCTAATCACAGATTAACAGCCCCTCTCCCAAGAACATAACGCATCAAAATTTGCATGAATTAGCCTTACCAATATCAATATTCCTTCTATTCAAATTAGAAATTGCACAGATTGCAGAACTGTCCTTCCAAGAAAGCACAGCTACCAGAGGTGTGGTTCATGCCGTGTAAATAAAAACTGTAAAGCAAAAACATTACCAATTTTGACAGCTTTCAAGCCTTCATATATTGACATGTAGACCTTTCTGAGCCACCGGAATGACACCAAATTGTTGTATCCAAGTACTAGTAACTTCCTGACACCGTTGCTCACTAGTTTCATTCAAAGCACATAGTATAATTAGTGCCATTGGAAGCGTCTTGAAAAGTACTCTAAGAATGTATTAGGAAGCGTAGGGTGATCATTACAAATGGTATAGTCGAATTCAATAAAATAGATTTTTTTTTAAATTGTGTTTATTGATTGAGCCGCGTACATTAAGAGTAATAGGTCAGAGTGAAGAGGCAAGGTGCAATTGAGAAATGAAATAATAAAATATAAATGGAAACTAAACTAAACTAAAAAAAAAAAAAAAAAGAACTATCTGACTATCTAAACTACAAGAGGGAATGGAATAAAATAGATTAAAGAAGTCGACAAAAGACGAGATTCGGCCAATTCTGAGTAGAAAGCATATACTGAGTTTGAACTTTTTTTTTTTTTTTTTTTTTTTTTGCGGGCGGCGCTGCTGCTGGCTGACCTAAATGCCTTTCTGTTGATTGCAGTTGATAATTGCGATGCTAATGAATAGAGCATCATGGATTTGAAAGAATTATCGCTTAGCGCAAATACTTTTTTTGGGGGGGAGCTTTGCCTCATGAAGGTATATTTTGCAATGGCAATATCTCAAAAAAAAATCGCAGTAGATCTTACACAAGTCTTGTATTTACTTACGACCAGCATTGTGTCGCCATCCTATTATGAGCATCAGCAGCAGCGGATGGTAATGACATTTCTATTATCAGAAAATGGAGATTGTGGTGTACAAATGCTGCATAAAACTTGTGTTTTCTGTCACATCATCTCAATAATAAGCTTTGTTTAATATCAGTGTGAGCAAAAAAAAAGGCGCTGAGAGAGATACTTCCTATCCTCTTCCTCCTGGCTCTGATATAGCCTTTCTTTTACTAGCTACTAATTGACTGTTTAGGATCTACTTGATATACCAAGGTTTTATTATTGCTGACTTAAAATGTCTTTGGCGAGAGCACGCAGGGCAACGCCAACATTCAGCGTAGCGAGATAGAGCGGCTAGTGTTTATATATGGCACCTCACAGTAGCACCAATCTACAGCAGACAGTCCTCAATACAATCATCTCGTCAGCCTTTATGCTCCATGGGAAAAGCAGAACGGTCGGAACTGGACTTGGCCGCCTCCTCTGCCTCTACTCTCCTTGCCCCTTTATTCTCTGCACATGATCTTGTTCAAGCTGATTATGACACAGTATATATCAGAGGAACAAGAAATAACGGCTACTGGTAATGATACTCTACTGGTGCCATTGTTGCTATTTGAAGTATATTTGAGCATCTATATTTATACAGACATTGAATAAGTTTGGTTGTAATCCGTATCGAGTATGCGACACATAGCTTGCTATCCAATGCAGCAATGTGATAGCATTCAATTCATGCCATAGCCTGGTGGTAATCTATCGCAGTATTTCAAATCCACATCTTTCCTTTCTACAGATTGAAGCGATTGTTCCCAAGTTGGCCCACATTTATAAGGACCATATTTTTCGCTATAAAGCTACCGCTACAGAAGTACATTGTGTGCGCTTGGCATAACTCGGCTTCAAATGCAAGCTACTTGAATGATGTGAGAGATCTATAGATATGGACGAAAAGCTCAGGGAAAAAAACAAGCGCAAACCAAATTCACACTGACTAATGTATTTACCCTTATAGCCTTGTGTCCACAAGTTGACTCACATAAAGCAGCGATTGGTAACTGCCATTTAAACAATGGTAGCATGTTACACATTTTTAGTAGCATAAAGTGTATAAAAACTGAATTCCCCACACTCTTTTAGTCCTGTAGTTCTTAAACATAAATTATCATGGTCTATACATCCAAGTTACCCGCTATTGAAGAGCCCACAACTGGCATTATTCAGTTCATTTTCGCCAATGTCAACAAGACACCCGAAGACAAGCCCCTTTTGATTGATGCCCTGAACGATCGGTTCATCACGTATGCACAACTAAAGAGCTCTGTTCTTAAATTTGCTGCTGGTTTGCAGGACGTGTGTGGTTTCAATAGTACTGATGTCCTTGCTTTGTATGCTCCCAATCAGGTAAGATGATGCTGTTCATATCCTTTGATCACGGTATACTCAATCCATGGTATCGCACAGTACAATTACTCGATTCCTCTTCTTGGTGCTGTTGCTGCCAGTAAGTGTTTTAAACAAAATTCTAATCATGCAACATGAACCAACCAACAAACAAACTGGCTAGATGGCGCTACGACAACTGCAAATCCCAACTACAACATTGAGGAATTGTCCTATCAATTGGAAATGACCAAGGCCAAAGTGCTCATCTGTCATGAAGAAAATTTGGAAACCGCATTGCAAGCTGCTGAACGTGTAGGTATCCTCAAAAAGAACATCTTTGTCTTTGGTGACAAGGCTGTCAAGGGTATCCAGCCATTCCAAACTGCACTTATCCGAGAGCGTAAGGCTGTTCCTGCAGAACTTACACACCAGGAAGCCAAGGACAAGGTGGCCTACCTCTGTTTCTCTTCGGGCACTACTGGCAAGAGTAAGGGCGTCATGACAACGTAAGTGGAATGCCTGTTTGTGTCTATCCATGCCACTTACACATATTATCATAGCCATGCCAACATCACTGCCAATACCTGCCAATACACTGCCTTGGACAACGCCTTTATCGATCCCAACGTAGACCGCATGATTGGCGTGCTTCCTCTTTTCCACATCTTTGGCCTCACTGCCATCTTACACACTGCCTTGTACTGGGGTATTCCAGTCTACATTTTGCCTCGTTTTGATCTGGTCAAATTCTGTGAAACCGTGCAAGAGCGCAAAATCACCTTTGCCTGCCTTGTACCACCCATCTACTTGTTGTTGGCCAAGCATGAAATCATCCCCAAATACGACCTGTCTTCCTTGAGAATTGGTATCTCGGGTGCTGCTCCTCTCAGTGCTGATCTCGGTAGAGAAGTCAAGGCACGCTTACCTAATTTGACCATCAAGCAAGGCTATGGTTTGACAGAAACCTCTCCCTCTGCTATTGTGGAGCCTACTGATCGTACTATTGATGGATCCACTGGTATTCTTTTGCCCAATATGCTTGCCAAGGTGGTGGATGAGAATGGAAATGGTAAGAAGTGCAGTGGCTTTGAATGTGAGGGTACCAATGGCATACTGATGATATACCTATGTAGAGGTGCCTCAAGGTGAGCGTGGCGAACTCTGGCTCAAGGGCCCCAACATCATGAAGGGCTACATCAACAATCCCGAAGCCACCGCAGATTGTATTGACAAGGAAGGCTATTTCCATACCGGTGATGTTGTCGTTGTTGATAAAGACCAGCACTTTTATGTTGTGGACCGCATCAAGGAGCTGATCAAATACAAGGGTTTCCAAGTGCCTCCAGCTGAATTGGAAGGCATCTTGCTCACATCGCCCATCATTGCTGATTGTGCTGTCATTGGTGTCTATGATGCTGCTCAAGCCTCTGAAATCCCTCGTGCTTACGTGACATTGAAGCCTCATGTCGTTGCCTCTGATCGAGTCGCCGAGGATATCATGAAGTTTGTTGCTGATCAAGTGGTTCCCTACAAGCAGATTCGCGCTGTCAGGTTCATCGATGTGATCCCCAAGAGTCCTGCTGGCAAGATTCTGCGTCGTCTGTTGCGTGATGCTGCAATGGAGGAAGAAAAGAATGCCACCCATAAACCTAGATTGTAATATAAACGATATAAAGCCTGCATGGCTCTTTTTTTTTTTTTTTTTTTTTTTTTTTTTTTCGAGTCGATGACTACAGACACTGTTTTCAAATCCTGCATACATGATGAAACACACTTGATACCAACTACTTTATTTAAGCGTTCAGTACGAGCGGATACTGTCTATTACTTTCTTCTTTTTTTCTTTCTCTATATTTCCATTCCAAAATGGATTATTTCACTGACAATTCATCCATGTCAACACTCTCTACATCAACGACGTCTTTTGCAAACCAAACGAAACCCTCTTGGTGGCACAGAGCTCGTACCTCAAACGTGAGTGTGGCATGTCTAGTGGCATTGGTCCTATTTACGCAAGTAATACGGTAGCATGTATGTCGTGTGTGGTATTGACAGCTAGAGTAGAGACATGTTGGTGTATGGTGCAGTCATTCCATGCCTGCCTGCTCTTGTGTTGGATAAATTTCATGGCACACCAAAAGACATTGGATTCTTGTTTGGATGTTTTGGTAAGAAGCATTGGGTGATGGACCACACATGTACGCTATGATGTTCAACTCGCTACTATAGCCTTTGGGTATCTAGTGGCTACTCCTCTATTCGGTATCCTATCCGACAAGTGTCAGAACAGACGTTATGGATTGATGCTAGGTACGTCCTGCATCATCAGTTCAACGCTACTCTTTGCCTGGGCCTCCAGCTACAGGATGCTAGCAATAGCAAGAGTGTGTCAAGGCGCATCAGCTGGTGCTTCGTGGTATGATTCTGATTTCACCTTGATTTAGGCTTTTTCTTTATTTATTTGTTTGTCATTTACACAGGACCATTGGGTTAGGTATGCTGGCTGATGCGTTTCCCGTGGATCGATTGGGTAGAGCCATGGGCACAGTGATTCTGTCACATACAGTAGGGTTTTTATTGGGTCCTGTGATGGGTGGATTTCTATACGATTATGGAGGAACACTGGCACCCTTCTACTTTTGTGGTATATTTGGCTTAATGACATTGGTAGGCACTGTGTGTATAGCAGAACCGATCAAGATCCATGATCAACCCATGGACGCTGCCAAGCAACCAGTTCAAAAAGCAGCAGCAGTGGATGAATCAGCACCGCTCTTATCGTCAGCAACATCCTCGTCCTCGTCTACCTCCACAGTGGGTTCTTTACAACAGAAGCAATCCGCCGGAAGACAATTATTCAACCTGATCTCTAACCCTCACATTTCAGCTTGTTTATTATGCTGCTTTGTCACTTCGGCTGCATTAGCAGGCATTGAGCCAGCGTTGCCCATTTATCTCGAACATCAGTATCATGTTTCAACATCTACCATAGGAGGTAAACAACTCATTTTAACACCAAAAAAAAAAAAAATCAATACGACTAAAATATGTTCAACAACAAACAAACAATTAGTTATATTCATTGCACTTGTTGTACCATCATTCCTTGGTCCAGTGACAGGATACATGTCGGATAAGGTAAATACAGTTGTTACAAACAACATGTGGCAATTCTGATTCACTGTTGGGTGGCTATAGTTTGGAAGGCCTTTGTTTATAAGCATTGGCATGGTCCTCATGTCAATTGCCTCAGTCCTGGTTGGTGTGCCTGTTTCTTCATACAACTACATACTACCCTCATTATGCCTGTTTGGTATGTCGAATCCGTTGATCCACACACCCTTGATGCCTGAAATGGGAGCAACTGTAACTGAAATGGTACTCTAGATAAGTGTCTATGCATCTAGACTTCATACTGATGATATCATCTCATTGTAGGGGAGTAACGCTTTTGCCCAAGGTAATGATTATGCAGCCTATAGCACTCAATCATGTATTAACTCTCCATACACAGTGTATGCACTTTACAACATGGCATACTCTCTTGGTATATTTGCAGGTCCCTTATTAGCCGGAGTAATCATGTCTTGCGATGCAATTGAGATGAGCCGGAGGTTTCAAATACTGATGCTCATCTTTTCAGGAGTCATCCTCCTATCGAGCCCAGTGATTATGTTAAATCAGCGTAAAAGAGCCTGTTACAAAAAAAAGTAGTGTAAAGTAGCGGTCGATGTTTTGGCAATAATTGCAAATTCAACAATGCATCAACAAGGTGTATAGTTTTGCTCAATAAATTTCAGTAATATAATTTAGGACTCCATATATATATATATATATATGAAGGTGCATTGCTTGGCAGTATCTCCATGCCCTATGTTTGGAAAAAGCTCTTCATCGATTAGGTTGAAATGTACCAAAAGCCCAAGGCATTTTATGTGATTCAAATAGTTATCCTGTCATTAAGACAGACCGTAGCTCTTCTTTAGCAGCTTGAAGGGGTGAATGTTAAGTGTCAAGTCGTGCGCAAAATAAATCCGTCTCTGTCTGCAAGAGCCTTGTATTATTGCTGCAATGGAGCATTGCCATCACCACAAAGAAATCTCTAGACAACATCATTAAACCCTGTAGGCAGAGCGCAAAGGAAATATCATTGGCGCTACTCTTTTACAGCGAGGAGCAACTACAAGCAAAGCTATTACTATTGTCGTCAACGATTAAAAGGCTACAGCTATTTGATGTGTGCCATTGAGGAGACATGATAACACGTCTTCAATTTTACTTGATCCTAAAGGATATAACCATTGTAGATTTCGCCTCCTCTGACTGTGCTAATGGTGTGTCTCGAGATTAAACCGCTGGTAGATGATGAGGATTTACATAATCTGACAACAAGCATTATATTCAGTATAGTCATTTGATTCATGTAACTCAATGTTTATCCCCTATATTCGTTTATGGTGCACTTTTGCTACTCAACACCAGCATTAGCGCCGCTCAAGCAATTTGACAGATGTACTTCAAGCAGGACCAATGCCTCACCCTATTACAGTCACTCTTTTTTTTTTCTTCATTACCAAAATTTTCTCCATCCATATTCTTTCCAAATCAAATCATACAGAATGGACAAAGGTAGACAGACAATTTCACCTTCAAGATGGCTCAATTAAACAATCATCTACTAGGAGAAAGCGTATATCAGCCCTTACCAGGAAGCACCAGCAACAAGCTGGGCCAAGTAAGTTGCAACAAGGGAGATGGATCCTACACAGCATCTAATGTATCAACGCACAGAAAGCAGTAAAGGAATTCGTCAATGACTTTATTCGACCTACATCAGATGCAGACAAAGTTTTGAATGAAATGAGACCAGTTTACATTGATAGATCAAATACATTTGTAAAGGAACAGGACAAAAAAGAGCTTGCAAAGAAACTCAAGAACAAGAAGGATGGCAAATTAACAGCAAAAGAAAAGAGACGATTAAAAGTGTATGATATACCCAAGGAAGCACACCAATACAAGCTTTTCGAGCCACTATCACAACTGTGGCAAGGCTACATGAGTAAATTACTGTCTCAAGGATCAGTGAATTTCGAGCAAAAGTTGATCAAAGCAGATTTTCATGGTGCGACTATGACAGGTAAGCCTCAAGTCACCATGACAACCACAGTAGGATTGATCAGATCACAGTTGTTCAAACGACCAATCCGAGCTACATTGGCGTCACTGGTATTGTGATCCAGGAAACCATGTCCATGTTCAAGATCATCACCAAAGAAAACAAACTCAAACGTATGAATGCACAATGACTCAACACATCCACACCCATTAACCATATATGCTATAGAAATACCCAAAAATAGCAGTAATTTCAACATTTACATTCAAGAAAATCAAAAAAATTACACATTGTATGGACCACAGTTCGTTGCGCGTCCAGCAGAAAGAGCATCGAAAAAGTTTAAACCAAAGCCAACCATTGATTTATAAATATAGCAGAGTTTATATGGTAATCTTACAAGATGCAACACTTCTTTTTTGAGGTTCTACCTGAGGGCTTGTTCATCATTAAAGCGGCACGAGTGGCATTTTCGAAAACTTCACGGACACCTTCTCCTGTCTTTGCAGAGCATTCAAGATACTTGTAGGCACCAATCTTTTGTGCAACACCCAAGCCCTAAATACAAATAAATTATTAAATCTATTTATAGTTGTTTGTATTTGAATCAAAAATCATACCTCTTCAGCAGTAACAGGTCTTTGAGATGTCTTTCTTAGCTCTTCAATCTTTCCAGGATCGTTTCTTAAATCTTTCTTACAGGCAACGAGTAGGATGGGGAGGCCTTGACAGAAATGAAGAACTTCAGAGATCCACTACTCAGGGGCGTTAGCTTGATTTGATTTGCTGCTGCCGCCACACACACGCTTACCTTTTCTTGAACGTTGTCCAATGAATCAGGAGAATCAATAGAGAAACAGATGAGAATGACATGAGAATCAGGATAAGAGAGAGGACGAAGACGATCGTAATCCTCTTGACCTGCTGTATCCCAAAGAGCCAATTCGACATTTTTACCATCAACCTCGACATCTGCTACATAGTTCTCAAAGACAGTAGGGACGTATAACTGGCGATTCATCAGTTTGCATGGTTTCTTGGATCTATGCGTGTATATACGAGACTTACCTCTGGGAAAGTTCCCCTTGAAAACACAATTAAAAGACATGTTTTACCACATGCACCATCGCCCACGATCACGAGTTTTCTTCTAATTTCAGCCATCCTATTAGGAGAAAAATAAATATAATAAAAGAAAAAAAAGAAAGAGAGAGAGATGAGTATCATTATCGCATTTTTGTACAAAATGGAAGAGTGTCAAATGTTAAAAATAGCAATGAGAAATATAACCCCGGTTCGCCATCGAAACAAGCACATACACACACAGACACACAGACACACAGACACACAGACACAGACACACACACAGACACATTTGGACAACCTGAAGTGAATGTGTATCTTGAGAGCAAAAAGACATGTCTTGCAAATAGGTGTATCCGTGTATATACTGGCGTCTACAAGTGTGCCTGTGTACCTGTCTGTGTGTGGGTGGGTGGGTGAGTGACTAGAGGTGTGCAGGTTTTTCTCATGGCCATGGATATCAAGAGACATGTATTTACCTTTTGGTATAATAATATAAATTAGAAAAAGAAAGAGAAAAAGCAGTTGAAAAAGAAAAATGAAAAAGAAAAAAAAAAAAAAAAAAAAGGAAAAAGCACGAGGTTTGATTGAGAAAAAAGCCCTATCGTACTAGAACACACACACACACATTTAAACAATCATTGCTGTTCTCGGGTCGGGTCAATGGAAGGCTTCTCATGCTGTTCCATTTCAGTCACAAGGGTTCAAAGCTGATGTTCAATCAGCATCGTTTAATGGATCCTTTTTACTTGATTTGGTTGATTAAAAATGAATGGAAAGCAGCTTTTAGCAATCAAATCAGCCTGGATTATCTATAAAGTACATGAATAATATTCATACGTATCACAAGTAATGTACTATCAGCTTTCAGGCACACGTGTAGGTTCCAAATAAAGCCTCATAGCATTTGTCTATTGTTGCCCTTGATGATAGATGTGTGATCTAAGCTTTTCTTGTTTTGTAACATTTCAAGCGGGGCCAGAGATATGAAACTAAACGAAACGGCATGTAAATGCCGTATAACGTTTGCAACGGTGTTTAAAGATATCGAATTGCTTGGCCTGCAGCCAAATACATTCGAATGCTGCAAAAAGTAGAAGCAACTTTCCTAATGTGAACTGCCGCGATAAGGATCAGTTTCGCCTCTTGATGAATGATGCTTCAATACCCAACATTTCTTCTCGCTAGATGAGTCTTGACCCTATTTCTACATACTCAATAAGCTTCAATTGCATGAGGAGCAGCTAATGGCGACCCTTGATACTGCAGCCAAAAGTACAATCTCTTATGCTCTACACAGATCGACCTGAGTAATTAAAGATCGACCTAATTAGGAAGAGGCGCTTCAAAAGAATTGTATACAAAATTGCATTTAAACAGCTTATGTGCCGAATACCTTTCTTCATGCTATGGTATGCTTATGATAGCGAGTGGCACCTATTCTGGTTAAAAAGGGCTGCTAAAAGGCTGTAAATGTGTTGTTTGAGACGGATTTAGCAAAACATGGGGGGTGGCAAGGTATAAACGAGCATCATCCAGGAGAGGATTCTTTTGAAGATGCCCTACAGCATTTCAAATGCTCTGCCAATCACATTCTGGCTTGGCTATGCCTACAGAATGAAGGCCTATACTACTTGACTTGAACTACTATGCTTGGAGAAAATATATAAGTTTTCAACATTAAAGCATCGTAAGTAATTGAGAAGGTTTGTCAATCGACAAAAATAACAGCTCCAAGTACTTTTCGTATCTGTGCAAATGTATTGAGCTATAAAGACACGGTAGAGGATGATGTATTTATATTGTAGTCGAGAGGAAATTCATGTACTGTTATTGAAAAACGAAAAAGGAACTATATAAGAAGAGGAGACGGTAATGCTTATTACAGCAAATGAGACTAGGGACTGACGATAGAGGCTTTTTGAGCGAATTCGATGACAGCTTACTTCCACGACAGCATCGTAGGGACAGTATCCACAAACTCAAACAGCTTGTTGGGGGTAGTTGGGAACGAGGTATCAACATAGCATCTCTTGCGCAATGTTTTATCCTCAAACTTGTACAGTGCTTCAACTACAGTCTGTTAGCTAAATCGCGCTGTAAGACATTGCTAGAAATGACTGAAAAATCTTCGATTTACACTTACCAAAAGAACGCACATAGAATTGTGGAAAAAGTGGCTCAATCTTCAGTGTTTGTTGCTTCTTATATGATGCTCTACATTCATATACACGTAGCTACTTCATATACGGGCAAGCAGCATACTGGTATTTCCCCTTTTTATTCCTTAGTGTCCCTGATACAGCAAAATCTGAGTGCATCTGAGCCGCGTTTTCTCGCGCTCAAGGCTGTTTTAGATGGTCAGAATAGCATCAAACAGTTGCTCTCATCTGGCAGTTACTTGCTGATATCTTTGCTCAACTTTTTTTTTAAGACCCAAAAAACATGGCCAAAAATCGACCAAAAAGCATGAGATACCCCTCATGGTTTTCATTGAAAATCAAACGATCGCGTTTTTTGACCTTGATCATGAAGACTTTTACTATGGTATATCATGAATCAAAATGTTTCTCTCGATCCAAAGCAACCTCTGAAACCACTTTTGCGAGGCCTTTATATGCAAAATCTTGACATTTTGGCCAAAAAACCGCTTTTCATAGTTTCTTGAATTGCTCGATAAATTCAGTCAAAACACTTATTATAAATAGCACTATCGGATGCGCCTTGAGAGGTACTTGTATAATGCTCTAAGGAGTATGGCCGAGTCATCACAACTTGCTAGTCCAATCTTGCAAAATAGGTCGAATCGTGTCCAAAAAGCTTAAAAACGAACAAATCAGAGTAGACTGTAAAGCGGCGATTTGACTTGTTTGGCGGTGGCACCTGCTGCATGAAAACGACCATGTCCCTCTCTCAACAACGACCAAAACCACATGGACTGAGACATGAGATGAATGTACCACACATGTTTTCTCACTGGTATCTTTTAACAACCGTAGAACGGGAAAGTTTCACTTGGTTCGCTTCTAATATGGACTTGTATATATCCAACAGTTAGGCGCAAATGTAGCGAAAACTGCTGGCATTGCGTTGTTTGATGAGAGTGCATTTGATTTAGGCTCGCTAAAAAAAAAAGAAAAAAAAAAATACCGATAATTCAATGCCATAACGTGTTGCTGCTATTGTGATGCATGGGAGTATAAGCTTGATATCGCGTCTGTAGTACTACTCACCTAGAAATAGATTAAATCTTTTATACACAAACAAAAGATGACGAAACCGAACGATTTAAAGGGGGAGGGGGGGGGGCAGATAAGCGACAATGTCACTGAGATGCACATATTGCTTTCTTTTCCAACTACAAGTATGTTAAGACAAATCACCACTGCAAGAAACCAACTTTGCTCGAGCTTTCAAAAGGTAAAATTATGCAAAAAAAATAAAATAAAATAAACATGCCATGTATTCAGCTCTGATATACATGCAAAATCCCACAGACCGCTCTTCGTTCTTTTGCATCTGTTGCCAATGTAAGTCATCGCATGCTCTCTGACGACGCGTACACACCTTGTTAACGTGTTATTATGACTAGACCCACACTGTCACTTTAGTACCTGGAGATGGCGTTGGCCAAGAGTTGTCTGAATCAGTAAAAGCAGTTTTCAAAGCCGCAGAGGTTCCTGTTGAATGGGAGCAATTTGACTTGTCAGGACATGTATCTCGTAACGATGATTTGATGAAAGACACGTTGGCATCACTGCGTCGAAACAAGGTTGGACTGAAAGGTATCTTGTACACCCCCGTCTCGAGACTGGGACATGCCTCGTTCAATGTGTCTATGAGAAAGGTATAGCATACAACACACGCAGTACAGTATGTCTGCTGGATAGACTAAATGTTGATCACAGGATTTGGATATCTATGCTTCTATTTCACTAGTGAAAACGATTCCTGGCGTCAAGGCTCGTTTCAGTGAGATTGATTTAGCCATTATTCGTGAAAATACAGAGGGCGAGTACTCTGGATTAGAGCATCAATCTTATCCAGGCGTCGTCGAGTCATTGAAACTGGTTACACGCTACAAGACGGAACGTATTGCTCGGTTTGCCTTTGATTTTGCTTTAAAGAACAATCGCAAGAAGGTTACTTGTGTCCATAAGGCCAACATCATGTAGGTGTGGTGTGAGGCGTGTTATATATATATATATATATATATAGTACTGACTGTATAGCGCAGGAAACTAGGTGATGGTTTGTTCTTGAATACGGTTCGTGATATCTTTGAAAAAGAGTACACGAAATCAGGCATTGTATTGAATGATATGATTGTGGACAATGCTTCCATGCAACTGGTATCTCGTCCTCAGCAGTTTGACGTGCTTGTTTTGCCTAATCTCTACGGCAATATCCTCTCCAATGTCGGCGCAGGCTTAGTGGGTGGGCCTGGTATCATCCCTGGATCAAGCTATGGGCGTGAATATGCTGTATTCGAGCCTGTAAGTCATAGTTGGATTGTATAACGGACACCCTGCTTATTGCTTTGTATAGGGTTGTCGTCATGTAGGCGAGGATATCGGTGGAAGCAATGTTGCCAACCCCACAGCCATGATCCTTAGCTCCGTCATGATGCTGAGACATCTCGGTCTTTTGGATCATGCCAACCGTATCTCCAATGCCGTTTACCTCACCATTCAAAACAAGGAATGCCGAACTCGCGATATGGGAGGACAGCAAAGCACAACTGAATTTACAAAGTCTGTCATTTCATCCTTGTAAGCAATGATTTATTTCTTGGGTTCATCTACTTTGGGTTCAATACGCTTCTCGAGTACTTTATCCACAAGGCCAAAGTTCATGGCTTCGTCAGCTGTCATAAAATAATCTCTTTCTACCATTTTCTCTATTTTGTCACGTATATTCAGCCAGTGTTGTCTTTCTAAATTGTTTGATCCAAGACTTACCAATGGTTTCGAGATCGCGGATGCCAGTGTGCTTTTGGTAAATTCGATTTAATCTCTCTCTCACACGCAAAATCTCTCTGGCGTGAATAGCAATATCAGATGCTTGGCCAGCAGCACCGCCAGAAGGTTGGTGTATCATGATGGAGGCATTAGGCAAAGCGTATCGTTTACCGGGTTCGCCTAAGTAAGTATGAGCGTGTGCCATCATGGTGTCCAAGTGCCCGTGTTACCTGCAGCAAGTAAAAGTGATCCCATCGAGCAAGCTTGTCCATTACACAGTGTAGATACTGGCGACTGGATGTATTGCATCTAATGATAGCTTGAGTCATGACGTTTCGATCCCATCCACCTCGCAACTTACTGTATCGTAAATAGCCATGCCTGCAGTGACACTGCCGCCTGGTGAATTGATGTACAAACTGATCTGCTTTTCCGTGCTTTCAGCCTCCAGAAACAACAATTGAGCCACAATCACTGAGGCGAGGTTGTCGGTTACCTGGATGCATCATTACTTGGTCTATCATACATCATGTCCTTAAATACAACTTACAGGTCCATTCAAGCAGATGATGCGCTCCTTTAACAGACGAGAAAAGATGTCGTATGCTCTTTCGCCACGGCCCTATATTGACATGGCACAGTTAGCAGAGCCGACGAGTGCCATCTCACGGCGATATACGTACAGTTTGTTCAATGACCATTGGCACCATTTGTGCATGAGGAGACTCGGACCAGGAGCTGATGATGTTGTTGCCTGGTGGTGTGAAGAAGGTCTAATCCAACGAGTCAGTAATGCAGCTCAGTTAGTTGTATGTGTCTAGCTTACTCTGGCATGTGTGGCGCGAAAAAGCACAGGGGAGGATTTGCGGATGATGTTTGTCAACATTGTCTAGAGAAAGGTTGATGTGAAAAAAGGAGAGCGTCTATTTATTGCGGAGGGGTTATAAAATCAATGCGGCGGGTGCAACAGTCCTTTAAGAGCACTGGATGAGTATGCTGCTTGACACTATCAGTATGTCTTTTTCACTTTTATACACATGGATTGACATAAGATTACTTTTTTTTTATTATTATTATTATTATTATTATTATTATTAAAAGACGGCACATTAGATTACAAAAGATGATTGTAGTTGGCAGCCATGTTGTTCTGCTGTTGCTGCTGCTGCTGTTGCTGTTGTAATTGCAGTTGCTGCTCCTTCTTCTTTTTGCTGGAGCCACAAGGTCTTCCTCTCTTTTTTCTCTCGGCATCCACACATGTATCTGCTTTGTTCAGTCTCACACAACGAGCGCAGGGCCTTTGGACATCACAAGCAACATGCGACTGTTTGCATGAGACACAGGCTTTTCGAACATACACTTGAGCACCTCGATTGTCGCTTGCATTCAAACCGTAAGCAGTGTTGTTGGAGGATAGAGAAGACGAGGAAGACGATGAAGTGGAAAGTGTGGGCACGGGTGGACCCATATAGGTGTGATGGTCGTAAGGAATGGGGTAGTTCATGGCAGCTTGTTCTAATGAAATGCCCATCGCATTGCCGTCTTGATGAAATGCCATCATGGGATAGGCAGCAGCTTGTGGTGGCATGGAGTGTGCTGGCACAGCTGGTGGCACTGAGAAGCTCTAATCAAACCCTGGTTAGCAAATGCCCATCAAGACACGCATCTGT
Organism: Mucor velutinosus; assembly: GCF_035048745.1. Lineage (NCBI taxonomy): Eukaryota > Fungi > Mucoromycota > Mucoromycetes > Mucorales > Mucoraceae > Mucor > Mucor velutinosus. The sequence continues at coordinate 78,845 of NW_027041905.1, read as the reverse complement.
GCCGTAATTACCTGTGGATGTATAGGATGGCTGTAAGATGTAGGAGGAGTATTATTGGATGAGCAAGATGAAGCATAGTCGTGGGATTGTTGCATAGCAGCCTGATACCGCATCATTTCATATGGATCACCGCCGTTTTGGAAGAAATCAAGATACGCAGGATGAAGATCAATAGGGTTCGACACTGGTGCAAATGAGTTTGCGTCAAACATTAATTGTGAAGCATAATCGTATGTGTTTGGTTCTGGAAATGCATGTTTGTCATTTTTGGCAGTGTCTTGATGGGGTTCATACATTGGAGGAAGGAACGAGAGGAAATATATATATATATATATATAGAAAGAAAAAGAAAAAGAAAAAGAGAGAGAGAGAGAGAGAGAGAGAAGGGAAGAAAGTGCGTGGATGACTACTGTATTAAATCGAATGCGTATGTTTGTCTCAAAGTAGGTTTGCTTTTTTGATAATCTAACTTTTGCAAGCTATTTGTTTGTCTGTGCAGTTTATGCAATTTTTAGAGCAAAGGCTAATCGAAATGAGGGAGCTTTTTGTATGGTGTGCTTGTTTCATGCATGTGTTGTCAACATGGCGTTGCTGGATGATGGCGCTTGATTCAGGCATCCCTATGTTGATTGAGAGAGACAGAGAGGAGAGGCTTGACATTTGACAAGTGGAGTTTCTCCGAGGCTCAGTTGTAATCTTATCAAAATTGAAATGATAACCGTTTCTTGACATTTGAGAGACTTTGTCTTTCGAGTGTTGTCACTGCAGACTACTAGTAACAAACAAAAAAGAAGGGATGCCCACATCTAGATTTGTTTTTTCCCAACTTTGAAAAGCATCAGTAGAGTCAAACTGTCATATTTGTATGTGTGTGCCGAAATGGGATGACTCGAACGAGAACGCTAGCATTGGCATCTTGACGGTTCCTGATCCACGGAATATTTAATTGTGTATAATAGGAACTTTTTAGCGTCTCTGTGTATATAATCTGTTATAATGATGTGGCATCATTATCATGTAGTCTATTTGTGTTTGGGTTTCAAGGGGAGGAGGAGGGGGAAGGTTGCTAGAAGGCTTACATGTACCAGTGCTGGGCAGTAGTCATGGCATCATGTCAAACATGAGTATCACCTTCAAAGATGGCTGCTTCAAGCATGCTGCTCTGATATGCAGCACTTGCATGCCTCGCTCCACCTACTTGGTTGTTTCCTCCACATGGGTAGTATCTTTGGTCTCAGCAGCATGAATCTGCTTTCATCATCTGTAGATTGATTCGCACGAGAAACACACACGTGATGTGCTAGTATTCATCATTCGTGCTACATTCAAAGCGGCAGTTATAAATGCAAGGAACCGCATTGCACAAAACTCTTATCAATCTCTCTCTCTCTCTCTCTCTCTCTCTCTCTCTTTCTCTCTGCATATATATACATACTTCTCGCCAGATGATGATACACTTGACATTGGGAAAGATGCACTTCACTATACAATTCTACTTGCTACTCATGTCACTAGTAGCCACTGCGCAGGCACTCAATCTGCAGATACCATTTCTTCCCTCCCATAAACCAATAAATACCCTAAAGCTAAAGACAATATACCACCATGCCTCTGCCCATGGACCCATCCCCAATCTCTTTCGCAAAATAGACATCCATAGCAGCAACGACATCACCGCCAACCAAGCACAAGATGCTACCTACACTTTGCAAGGCACATTTTCAGTCATGGATAAGCCCATCACTGCGGATATACAGGATCTCGTATCGCAGCGAGAATACGGCACATTGGCGAGATGGAACAACCGTATCAGACCCATGCACCTAGAATCCACCATTGGTCTCGTACCTGATGTAACGCACAGACCCTCCGTCTTGGCACTAGCCATGATGACGAATAATGCATACCTGGACATCAATCTGAACAACACGGAATGGTATGATCTTGGCGCACCCTGGCAACTGGTAAGCTGACAACCGAGCCATATAAGGCAGTTTTGGATTACTAACATGCATCTGTGATATCAAAAGAACAACTCGTTTGGATGGGAATCAGATGGTATTCGGGGTCACATTTTTGCGGATGAAGACGATAAATTGATCGTCCTCAGTATCAAGGGAACAAGCGCAGGCTTATGGAGTGGAGGACCCACAGGCGAAAAAGACAAGATCAACGACAATATGCTGTTTTCTTGCTGTTGTGCTCGAATCAGTCGTGCCTGGTCTCCTGTGTGCGACTGCTACAAGGGAAATGAATACAAGTGCGAGAACAGCTGCTTGCAAAACAACATTCAAAAGTCAGAGCTATACTACGACAATGCGCTGAACATCATTGAGGATGTGCAGGAACAGTACAAGAATAGCACGATATGGATTACAGGCCATTCTTTGGGCGGTGCCGTGGCTAGTTTGGTGGGTTTGACCTATGGCATTCCTACAGTGACCTTTGAGATACCTGGCGATCGACTGGCATCATCGAGATTGCATCTGCCTAGTGGCAGTGTTGCCAAGAATATGCCTCTGTGGCACTTTGGCCACACAGCTGATCCTATTTTTGTCGGTGTGTGCACAGTAAGTTTGGGGATATCTGCATATATCAGAAGGAGTGGGGCTCTCAATGCTGAAACAATAGGGGCCTTCCAGTAGCTGCTGGTATGGAGGATTCGCCATGGAATCTCGTTGTCATACGGGCAAGGTGTGTGTATGGGATACAGTGAACGATAATGGCTGGAGAGTCGATATCAGATCGCATCGAGTGCGAGATGTAATTGAGAATATACTGAAAAAGCCAGAGGAATTTCCTTTGCCCAACTGCGTGCCGGAAGAGAATTGCCAAGATTGTGGATTATGGGAGTATTATGATGACAGAGACAATCTCAGTAGCAGCAGTGATGGTGGTTCTGCTACCAGCACTACAAGCACAAAGACCAGCACAAGTCATGCGCCAGATCCACCTACTGATCCTTGGACAAGCACAGATGAAATTTCCTGAATAAACAATGCCATGAAACACTGACCATCAGTACGAGATGCCCTTGTTTCAATGCAATTCTGTAGCACTAGCAAAAGATCAACGTCGTCTCGGATGTGTTTGCAATTTCCGCATATGCATTTAATATGGCCTTACGTCGTAAAGTCACACAAGAGCAGGTAGAAAAAAGCAACTGGATGATTGCATGTTGCGCATTGTTGAAATTAGCTCCTTTTTTTTTCTTTCTTTCTTTCTCTCTTTTTTTTTTTTTCTCATACCCTGATGATGGATACATCTTCACCTTCAAGAACAAAACCTATTAAGCCTCTTGTCAATGATTTCGACTTGGATGTGGTTGATGAGGTATTGTTACATCCGGAAAAGCCGGAATATGTGGACCATTTTGGCTTCACTGTGCAAGTGAAGTCTGATCATGAATCGGATACAAGCGATTCTGAAGAGGATGAATTCCAAGATGCAGCCAGTACAAAGAAAAGCAGCAGCAACACTTCGACACTGTCCGTCTCCTCGCCGCCAAACGAGCATCATCACCACCTGGATGCGATACCCAGTGTTACACAGCAACATGTCAATGAGACGACCCGCAACAGTAGTATTACCACAGATAGCACAGATAATGCTGATACCCTGTCAACAGACTTGACTCTACACAGTAACAACAACAACAACAACAACAACAACAACAACAACAACAACAACACAGAGGATTGGCAGATGATTTCTAGCATAGAAAAGTTGGGTTCACACACGACAACAGCATCAACACCTGACAATGACAACAGGCCAACACATAGTCCAACGCCCAGTACAACCAGTTATTACGACTTACTATTGTCAAAATTCTCGAGATCTGGACATCACAATTCCTCAAAGCAGGTGCAACTGCAAGAGGAAACATCGCACAACTTGGAGCAGCTCAAAGAGCAATCATCGAGGGGAGACACCGACTGGGGTAACTATACAAATGCACAGGATGAACATTGGCTTCTGACGGCGCACTTTTCATAGAGTTTTGGTCGTCCGTCATTTCTGATTTTGAGCGTGTCAACCGAACACAGCATAGCAAATTTCGATCGCTGATCAGTATAGGCATTCCATCACAACTACGAGGCAAACTATGGCGTATCTTTTCCAATTCTGAAACGGATAGCGATTTGGTTGAAAACGAATATCGTGAATTACTTGATCAGACAAGTCCGCATGAAAAATTGATCCGCAGAGATCTACCTCGTACCTTTCCTACACTGCCGTATTTCAAAGACAAGGATGGAGAGGGGCAAGAAATGCTCTTCAATGTCATCAAGGCATACAGCTTATTTGATGAGCATGTGGGTTATTGCCAGGGCCTTCATTTTGTGGTGGGCGTGTTGCTATTGCATGTAAGTTCTTGTATCAAGAGAGATATGGGTAGGCTTATATACACCATCTTGTGTAGATGCCTGACGAGGCAGCATTTTGTGTCTTGCTCAAGCTGATGGGACACTATGAATTGAGGGGCCATTTTACACCGCAGATGGAGAAATTGCATGAGCACATGTATCAATTTGACCAACTATTACTACAACATCTGCCACAAGTACATCGCCATTTAGATGCGCAAGGTGTGGTGCCTAACATGTACGCCTCACAATGGTTCATGACGTTATTTGCCTATCGATGCCCCTTAGAGCTTGTTTACCGTGTATTTGATCTATTGTTTGTGGAGGGGTCAAACATCATTTTAAACTTTGCATTGGCTCTGATGAAGAAGAACCAGCAAGTGATTCTTAGCCTCGAGTTTGAATCACTGCTAGAGTTCTTTTCTGGGAGCATATTTGATGCATACAAGGTATTGTTACTAACGACTACTCTTCCTCAGGCTTGCTAATGACTGTATATATATATATATATATATATATATAGGACGACACTTATGACTTTGTGCAGGACGCCTACAGCTTTGATATCCCATCAAGGCAGTTGGCAAAACTATCAAAGCAGTATCAAGCTGAAGCTGCCAAAGAAGCCAAGATGCAGTCCATAGAAGATGGCATACGACGAGAGAACATTGAGCTCCAAGAGCAAATAAAAAAACTAAAGCTGTCCTACAAGACATTAGAAAAAGAGCATCAAGATATTGCACAGCAAGTCATTAGCTCCAAAATGTCAATGGCCAGTCTGGATGCAGAGAATCAGCAATTAAAGCACGAATTAGCAGTGATGAAGGCTGAAATGGTAAAGATCAAAAATTGCATGGACGATGAACGGCAGAGGCAATTCGATGAATTGGCGCAACACAATGCTCACCTGGTGGATACAAACTCGCAGTTGGAGGACAGACTGTCTGAATTGGAGACCGTTTTGATTGACATGAAGCTAAAGTATGCCGAAAGTGAAAATGATTACGAATTGATGAAGCAGAAATTGCATGAAGCTCAGAAATTAAGCAACATGCATCATTGATTTATAGATTATATCCAACCCTAATGCTATAATAAAGGATCAACAGACCTTGCTTGTTTGGTGCACAGTGAATTTGACGACTCGTTTGTGCGATGGTAAATGTGTAATGAAAGAGGTTTTGTTACAGACATCTGATTCGGGCGATTATCGAATGCCAGATCAGTGGAAGAGAGAGAGAGAGAGAGAGAGAGAGAGAGAGGCAATGTAGAAGTTGCGTTCTTGAACCTCAAACCTTACAAATCCACAGTTAAACACAAGGTGCTTGAATGTGTGCTTGATTGTGACATGATTGCCATTCTGCAAATGAGAAAGCCCTCCTAGCCCGAGAAAATCTATCAAATGCAAGAGTCAGTTGTTACTCATGCTGACTAAAATGCATGTTCCTTTGTTTCTAACGAGGTCTTGTCTATTCTTGTACCAGGATTTCCAAGTGTTTCAAAATCGCTTGACGGGAACTGTCATTCGCATCGGGTAATTGACCTAAAATTCAAAATAGGTTCAAGACAATCTATTATGATTCATGCCGCCTGGCTGTCTTTTTTTTTTTGCGTGTAACGCTTCCCATCAAAAAATATACAACTGCTTGTCAGATGTTGAACTTCTAAAAACGCACCACGGAAGCTCAGTTCCTTAACTTTGATTTCAGATCTTTATGCAATTTTTTTTTTTTTTTTACTGGAGTAAAACTTTAAATGAGAATGCTGGATGAATGAATTGAACTGTGCTGAGCATCGTAAACTAGCTAACAGGGCTCCATTCCAGCTAGTACCAAAGCAACCGAGAAAACAAACAGAAACGAAAAAAATCTGTTCTTTTAATTAATTTAAACAAGAACAATAGAGAAGAGGAAAATGTTAGGTATAAAATGTATAATAAGACCAAAACAAGCTCATTTAGATGTTTCACTAGCCAGCGGTGTAATCATCAAGAAACATCATGCTGTTTAACCATAATTCCTCAGTACAGGATTACGCTTATTAAGTATAGACTTCTCCCAGCTGCTTTCCTTTAAGGAGTTTGCTGCCAACTTGCTTTCGTACATGTCGCCTTGCTGGAAAGTTTCTTTTTTTATTGCACCAGCGTTCATTGATTAACCTAAAATGCCACCTGTCAAATAGTTGCTGCTTTACGGAGAACAGGAGAAATGTTACGCCTTTGTCCTAAAGAGGGAAAAATAGATTTGTTTTGGTCAAATAACCGGAAAAACTAATAGGGACGAGTTTCACAGTCTAACAGTTTCTTATTGTGTCTGAAATGCTCGCAACCATTCATTGAGATGTGCAAATGTGTGCCAAGACACCAAAGCCCAGCAACCGTAGATCCGATAAACAGATGTGCATACGCAGTGATTTGGAATTGGCATGCTCTGTGCAATAATAACGTAAAAGCGTTTGAAAAATACTTGGGTGATTGCTTAAATAAGCAAATGTGTTGGAGGTCTTTCTCAGAATGAGGAAGTCAAAGCGGATGCTTAATCAAATATTTCCACAGTTTCCCCCCTCCCCCACCCCCCCCTCTCTTTTTGTTCATTGTGTTCATTTCAAACTGCCCTTGGTGAGATGAAATTATTAGGTCTCAAGGCTCATCAACATAAAGAGATATTGCTATGCTTCTACAGTCTGTTTCCAAGGCACACATGCAATAATTCACATTGAGTATTTCAAAATCTGTTGTGTCCCGACATCGATGTCGATTTGACCTCGGCATGAAAAACTGTAGTAAAGCCTTGGGAATAAAACCTTAAAATACAAACCAAACCAAACAAACCTATGCAAGGGAAGAGGCACAACTGTCCAACGGCACATGGGATGCTAGCAACCAATATGTTTTTCAGTATGAAATGATCAAATGAGAATGACGAGGAATTAGGATAATAATTTAAGGGAATTCTAGGCACAGCGAGTGGTGCAACTGTGCTGTGCAAATTCAAAAAGTATAAGGCACTGCTTTTGCTATGCATTGCTTACCAAGACAAGCTTGTCTATAGGCAGATAAAAGTAAATCTACATTTGCCATATCGCCACCCAGGGGTGAATGAGTAAGGCGGGGAGAGGTACGTACACTGATGAATGTCGTATTGGTGACCCGCGTCAATCTATAGATGAACAATGTGCTCCATCGTCTTCGGAAGAGGGAGAACAGCCAAGTAATATAAACTGGGACTCAATATTCTCAGGTTCTGCTATTTGTTATCAGGAATACGTTATACAATCGTTATCGAGGATCCTTCGCTAAATAATTTTGCAGTTTTCCAGCTTCCTGCAATAGAGTTGCTTTACCGCGTTCAGGCGTTTTGACATTGCAAGCATTCTCGGTAAATACTTGAAGCGTCTACGCACTGCATTTAATGGCGTGATTGGATACAACTAGCAAGCAAAAAAAAAAATAAAAAAAAAAAAAATCCAAGGATTTCCCTCCAAATTCTTTCTGTTCAGGGACTACCAACGGGGATGTTTCATTTAAAAAAGTATCCTCACCCACAAACTGCCCAAAATTGGCAATTTCAAACTGCAGTGTTGTAAAACCTGGGAAAAGGTGGAATGGATCAAGATCTAAGGCTTGTATATCTATATATATATATAGGACCTTTGAGATGACTCCATGTCCAAATTTTTCTGTTTAATATCATCCCTCTTTCTATTTGAGATATATAACAAAAAAAAAAAAAAATCATCATCATGGACTCCAAGGAAGCAAGATTCCCCAAGTACATGGTATACTGCGTTCTCATGGCTTGTATTGAAGCCTTCAGTAACGGTTGGGTCATTGGTTCTGCCAATGTGCCTGGCCTCGTCACTCACGAATGTGAGCATGGTATGGAAAAAGTAGCTGCTAAAGGTCTTCCTGATTGTTTGCCCATGAACACTGCCCTTTGGTAAGTCATTCAATTTCGATTCTACTCTTTCCGGTATTGACATTTTGTCTTTCGATAGGGGTTTCGCCGTTTCCTCCTTCTGTGTTGGTGGCCTCATTGCATCTCTTTTCGGTGGTGCTGTTCAAGAAAAGCTCGGTCGTCGTTTGACCATGATTGTTAACAATTCTGGTTTTATTGTTGGTTCTCTGTTGTGTGCCGTTGCTGTTCATCAAGCCATGTTCATCATTGGCCGTATTCTCTGCGGTCTTTCTTGTGGCCTTGGCTCTTTGGTTGTTCCTACTTACATTGGTGAAGTTTCCACCATCAAGGCTAGAGGTACCATGGGTTCCTGTAACCAATTCTTGATCGTTATCGGTATTCTTTTGGCTTCCGTTATCGGTCTCCCTCTTGCCACAGTGCCCCTCTGGCGTGTCAATTACGCTATTGCTGCTTTCCCTGCCATCTTCCAATCTGTCTTCTTCCCTACTTGTGTCGAAACTCCTCGTTGGCTGGTCGCACAGAACCGTATTGATGAAGCTCGCCACAGTCTTCAGAAGCTTCGCGGTAATTATAACATTGACTCTGAGTTCTTTGAAATGGTTGAAGGTATCAAGGGTACTGCAGTTGCCAACACCTTGGTCCGTGGCGCTGATATCACTGGCGATGAGGGTCTCAAGCTATCTGAATCCAAGGAGGCCGGTTCCTTTGATGCCAACAACGAGGAGAAGGGTGGCAATGATATTGACCACAAGACCTACTCTATGATCGATGTCATGAGAGATCCTGTTACTCGTCGTATTGGTATTACTGTGTTCATTCATCACATTATCCAACAATTGTCTGGTATGAACGCTGTCATGTATTATTCTACCAACATTTTCTTGCTCGCCTTCAATAACTCTCAAAGCATGGCTCAGTTGATGGCTATTATCACCACCATTGTCAATTTCGCTGCTACTATCTTTGCTGTTTGTGTCATTGATCGTTTCGGCCGTCGTCCCCTGTTGCTCATTGCCGAAGCTGGTACTTGTATCTTCTCTGTTCTCTTGGTTGTTGGTTACAAGACAAATACCCCTGGTCTTCTGATTGCCTCTGTCTTCTTGTACGTCGCCTCTTTCGCTGTTGGTATTGGCCCCATTCCTTGGTTGATTACCTCTGAAATGACTCCCACTTATGCTGCTTCATCTGTCGGTGCTGCCTCTACCTGTATCAATTGGTGTATGAATTTCTTGATCGGTCAGATTTTCCCCGTTATTTTCGCTGCCATTCAAGGTTGGTCTTTCCTCATTTTTGCCGTTATTTGTGCTTTGGCTTTCTGCTTTACTTTCCTCGCTCTTCCCGAAACCAAGGGTCGCTCTCTTGAAGACGTTGTCAGAGGTTATGAAAAGCATAAGAAATAAGCTCGTTAGGCGCTGTCATCATTTTCATACTCTTGTACTTTACACATTTATTAATCTCTTTATTCTATCATATTTCAATTGCATTTTATGATCATTTTTGTAATAAAATCCAATAAACAAAGCATTATTCAGTTTTGAATGTCCCGCAAGTGTAGTTGCATCCACTTTTACTACTGTAAAATATGCAAAATGCAGCGTAAGTTGAATGCATTCGAGCAGTGTTTTCTTGCGTTAAAAGCCGTTTCAGACAGCCAAAATAGCACCAGACAATCTCTTCCGTTGAGCACATATTTACTGACACATCTGCTCAACTTTTTAGGAACCAAAAAAAAAAAAAGGACCAAAATCCACCAAAAAGCATGAGGGATACCCTCATGGTTTTTATCGAAAATCAAACGATCGCGTTTTTCACCTCGAAAATGAAAACTTTTAATATGGTATATATTAAGTCAAAATGTTTCTATTATAAATCTAAAGCAACCCCTGAAACCACTTTTGTGATGCCTTTATATGCAAAATTTCGACATTTTGGCCAAAAACTTCATTTATTATTTTCCAAGATTGCTTACTAAATTCAGTCAAAGCATCTGTTTTACTTGGCACCATTGGAAACGCCTTAAAAAGTACTTTAAGATTGTATTAGAAAGTGCATGCTGATCATCACAACTTGTGTAGTCGAATTTTACAGAAGAGATCAAAGAAGTCGAGAAAAGAGGATATTTGACCAATCTTGAGCAGGAATAAATTTCAAGTTTGAATTAATTTTATTGGGCGCTGCTGTTGGCTGACCCAAATGCCTTTTTCTGATGATGGCAGTGTTGATTGGAATGGTGATGAAGGACCATGAGTTTGAAAGCAGTATCGCTTAGCCTGAAAGGCTCTCTTTTGCTTTTGTTGGGATTCTTATATCTGGCAACGCCAGTCAGCCTGGCTCGCTACCCAAATACAGCAGTAGCTGTCGTAAGAGACGTGTACTCTATAAAACCAAGATCTTACATCCATTACTCATTTTTCCTGAAAAACGTTCATGTGGGCATGCATATCGGCGCAGAAAAGTTGCTTATTTTGGCTATCCTAAGAACAGCTGACCATTCAGTGCACTCATTTACCTGCATCAATGTTGATTGCTAGGCAACATTCAAATTCATCGTGATAAAAGGCTAATAAGAACAGCCATGCATTTAATATGTATTTATGATATAGATATAGATATGTATGTAAGTATGTAGGCATGTAACATCAGATAACTGGAGATTGTTGCTCTTAATACCACATTTGACCATGGTGACTATTGGCAAGCGTTTGAGCATCTATGCAGGTACACATTGAGTAAGCATGTTTGTCTTGAACATGAATTATATGCACAACACATACCTTGTTGTCCCGTGTGATGATGTTGAAGCATCATGTCATCCATATTGAAATTGAAAATGTTATCACAAGCAGAACTTAAGGATGTGCACGACGTGGTGGAGGAGAGAGCAGTGGCATTGGAGTTGACTGAATTGGTGGAATTGGATGGCTGTAGAACAAAAGGATATCCACCTAAATGACTAGCCAAGGAAGAAGAGCGAGTAGAGGAGAGGGGCGATTTCTCCATCTTCATATGATCTTGTTGCTGCTGTTGTTGGTGGTGATGAAACACCATGAGCTGATTGTGCTCAGAGATGGCAGTTGCTTTTGGAGCAAACAAGTTTGAAGATGAAGAAGACGCCATCATTGCCATACTTGTAGCTGTTGGTTGATGTAGCTCAGCATTGGGCGTATGGTCTTGCTGATCAAACAGCGTCCAATCCACGCCATGACCTGCTGGTAATCCATCATAGCAATTCAAATCCGTAGTATTATCCAGCATCAGGTCTTGAAAGTAGAATGAGGACGGTACTCCAGTCGGGAGGTCATTTGACTTGCCAAAGGTGTTGCTATGAGAAGCATGGGACCGATAGCTTTGTGTTGGTTTTGCTGATTTACTGCTCTTGGGGGTTGTTCGTTTAGTAGATGCTAGCGATTTTGTATTCAACTGCTTATTGGTCTTTTCTTCTTTTGTTAGAGGCAGAGACAGAGATGAAGTTAATACTGCGGTTGTGGATGTAGTACTAACATTGGCATTTGAGTTGGCAGTAGCAGCAGCAGCAGCAGCAGCAGCATCAGCAGCTCTCTTGCTTCTTGAAATTCGCTGCTCTCCTCTCAAACGCAATTGAGCTAAAATCGATCTTGAATCTTGCACCTCGAGCTCAGTTTTGATCATTTTCGACTCCAACTCACTGTTGTCCGCCATGGGCGAGCTAACGATGGAGTACACTATGGAGCGTTGATTGGCAAGGTCAGATTCAATGCGACGTATACGAGCTTCCAGATGAGACAGATTGTCGATAAAAGGGTCTACATTGGTAGGCTGTGTTGTGCGGGATCTTCTTGAACTTGGGTAAGCACACAAGACGCCTGTGGACAGACATCGTGTGCAGTTGGGATGCGCCCCATCGCAACGCACTTTTTTATGATGGCATCGGAAGCAAGCAATGGGCGCTCTGGGCCTCTTGCTGGATGATTTGGTCTTTGTAGGTTCGTTTGCTGACTTTCTCATAGTTGCAGTAGCAGTAGACATATTATAAAATTAACGATCGTGAGGGGTGAGGGGTGAAAATGTAAATGAAATAAAGGAGAGAAAAGGGCAACAGGCTAAACTTGACAAGCATCTTTAAAATAGCATATATTTATATATACGACAAGATGTTTGTCATCCATCATGCTTTCTTTCGCATGGGTGCTCCTTAAATCATGGATAACCCAAATCAAGTTGAAACAGTTGATTTTGTATTGAATGCTAACCTCATATCCAAATCGATTATTTGCATGATTTTTTTTTTTTTCCTTTGTGGTATAAGCAGATGGTTCATGTTGCAATTGTAGAAACTGTCTGATTAGATACTAGAAACGCGGTGTAGAGCTATCATCATTTTCATTTTTGCATTATTCAATGATGTCAAGCATAGGCTTCGTTCTAGACTTGTTTATTCTGTTTGATGCTTTATCTTGATCCAAATACTTTGCCAATGCCACTTGAAATGGCCTTTCCTACTAATCCACTGGCGCCACTGCCAAGCGACCCCAAAGCAGAGCGAGTTGCCATACCAGTAGCCCATCTCTTTTTTGCATCCTTATCACACTGAGTATATCCATACACGTTGGCCATGTTCAAAGCGAGTGCAACGCCCACAATAATCAGCCATGAAAACTTGAATGTAATGAGACAAGAAAAGGCAAACAATGCCCACAGAGCAGGTGTGCCATAAAGTGTCCACCAGAACAAACGTGTATCTGCTGCGTTATTGATTCTACTGGGCTATTTGTATGATTTGCAGTCAGTACCTTTTTCTTCTCACCCCTTAAAAAAAAACTAAGACTTACACTAGCACTCTCAAACACCCATTTATTGGAACCATCAGGCTGAATCTCATTCCACCAACGAAGACCTACCAACAATCTACCAGAGATATTCTTTACTGTCCAAAAGTCGAATGCTAATAGTAAGATGGTGATGACAAAGACAAAGGTAAAGTTGTCTGTGAAGATGGAGCCCAAGAGATAAGTCAACAAAGCGCCCAGCCTAAAGGATATAAAGAAGAAAGCGGCAATGGGATGGCTAATATTTCATCGATTAGGTGTATACGTTGTATTCGTAAATCAGCCAGCGGTACCTTGATTGTTCGAAATACTCTCTAATTGTGTTGCGTGAGGTGGTGTCTTCATTCACAAACTGTTGTTGCTGAGCATTATTCGTACTGACAGGTTGAGAAGTAGTAAATCCTGACTCCAAGTCTTGGTCAGCAGCTATGCTTGCTGAATGCTGTAATAGATTGAGCTTGTCTTCTTGAGGCTGAAGAGTGAAGTTAGTTAGTAAAGAATCTCGCCATAGAAGCGTCTGCATATATTACCATGTGTAGTGGGGTGGAGGGGGGAAAAAAAAGGCAAAAAAAGAATAAACTCCAAAAATGTTGGTGTGTGTGTATGTGTATGTGTGTGTGTGTATGTGTGTGTGTTGTTATCATCCGCCTACAAAGATGTTACAACACACTTCAACAGATAGACTTCGAAAGCCCGCAGCATTGCCAATGTGATGGTTTTCGAGGATCAGAGTAGCATAGAAAAACATCTGCTTGTATGGGCTAATTGCCATAGATGTTGCAACTTCACTCAAAGAGTATAGACTCAAAACCTTTTGGTTTGTAACAAGAAACCGAGACACATGTGGCATGTATTACATCTTGCCTTGCTGATTCATTATGTCAAGACACTAATCAATCAAGAGCGACATGATACAAATATATCGATGCTTACTTGCACTCTTCCATCAAAAGAGTGACCTTTGGTAGCGGATGAGCATCTTGATTTGATTGAATAACCGCTGGATGTCAGAGCTCAATAAATAGTGCGATGTTTCTACACACTTCTTTTTTCTTTTGTATATTTTTTTATAGAAAAAAAAAAAAAAGAATAATGGCTTTAAAACGTATCAACAAAGTAAAAGATTCAAGCAAAACGTTTGGTATAGAGAGCACATGCTAATAGAGCGACTATAGGAACTCAAAGATCTCCAACGTGACCCTCCTTCAAACTGCTCTGCTGGCCCTGTTGGCGATGACTTGTTCCACTGGGAAGCTACTATTGTGGGTCCTGTAAGTTACTTCCATGCTATACGCAGCAGCAACCGAGCCATCGCAACTCACAATGATATGTAGGATGCCAGCCCTTACCAAGGTGGTGTGTTCTTTTTATCAATTCACTTCCCTACTGATTATCCATTCAAGCCTCCCAAGGTAAATACATGTAGAGAAGGCATCATGTGTATTCAATCACACTCACTCGATTTTACTTTGCAATAGATCAACTTTACTACCAAAATCTATCATCCCAACATCAACAGCAACGGCAGCATCTGTTTGGACATTTTGAAGGACCAATGGTCTCCTGCATTGACCATCACAAAGGGTAATGCATTTTGAAGGAGAGAACAAAGGCCATGTAGGTTAACATTTGGTTTTCTTCTAGTTCTCCTCTCTGTCTCCTCTCTTCTCACAGATCCCAACCCTGATGATCCTCTTGTTCCTGAGTTGGCTCACATCTACAAGACCGATCGTGCTCGTTACGAAGCCACTGCCAAAGAATGGACTAGAAAGTATGCCAGTAAGTAATTTGTGTGGAAAGAAAACTTGGGCAAGGGATATGGTGTATTCATTAGGCTATGTTTTTTTTTTTGTTAGCGGAATAAGTGGTGAACATGACAACAACAAAAGCGATTTCAATAAACCAAATAGATTTTTGCATATACAGAGTGTTATTATAAGAGAAAGGGAGAGAGAGAGAAGGGGGATATGGATTACAGCCATGGGTGAGTTTTACATGTCGCACACCAGTAGGCCATGCTCGTAAAGACCAGATACAACTAATTTGGAGTTTACAACATCAAGAGCACCCGAGCTAGAAGTACTAAATAGGGAGCCAGTGTCTTGGATCAATGTCTTGGTCTCTCCAGTCTTGATGTCCCACACATCCACTTGAGAGGGAGGCTTAGTGGTAGATGAAGGATCAGCAGCAGCAATGTACTTGATTAGCTCCAATGGCTTGGGATGGCCGCCAACGACCAGCAACTCCTTTTCAGCCTGATAGTGGAGATTGTCAACAGCCATGTTGAACTTTGCCTCGGCAACATGATCGAGCTGGACATGAGGGATACCGTTGCTTGACAAGGTTGTCACGATTCTGTATTGCCTGACAGAGCGTTTGTTTGTCTCGGAAATGAAGAGTGCATGATCCGTGCCTGACACGCCGTTAGCAAAGTACAAGCCCTCTACACCCTTTTCTACCTGACCTGTCACTGCGTTATAGAAGCCAACATTGCTCCAATGGAAAAAGTAGTCTTCCACCTTTCTCAAGATGGGATTCACAAAGTAGTGATCATTGGAAAAGAAGAAGGAAGGGATGCCATCCTGTGACCTCAATCTGACATCTTGGACGACATGAATGCCGTTGGGAGAGTAGATTTTGGGGTGCTGCACAGTGTGTTTGTGAATCAAAGTGATCTGATCATCA
This sequence comes from Mucor velutinosus, assembly GCF_035048745.1. Classification (NCBI taxonomy): domain Eukaryota; kingdom Fungi; phylum Mucoromycota; class Mucoromycetes; order Mucorales; family Mucoraceae; genus Mucor; species Mucor velutinosus. The sequence goes on along the minus strand of NW_027041905.1, from coordinate 63,068 downwards.
TCGACGCGAAAGAATTCGACAGAGGGATGGCCATGATGAGGCTTATTAATAGCGGCAAGTGTCTTTTCGTTGGACTCAGGATGCACATCAAGAGCGACGCCCAAGGGATGGAAGTTGGCCCAGATGTTGCTTTGGATTTGCATGTTGAATCTGTCAATGGAAGCAGGTGTTTCAGCATAATTCACTTTCCAAATGGCTCCAGCAGGAACAGCTTCACCGGGAGTCAGCTTGTCGATGCCCATGATATCGTTGTACTGGATTCTGACAGGATCACAACTGACATAGGCTACACCAGGCTCATTGGACAAGACAAAGTCCTCACAGTACTTGAAGTCGCTGGGACCTGTTAAGTGTGATATATGTACGCGTTTAGCTGTCTAAGCCATAAACAAGTATCTGCACACATTACCTTCCATCTTGACACATTCGTCGATATTGTAGTCTTGCACAGTAACAAACACACCAGAGAGAGGAACAAGCACATCTATTAAATTTGACACGTGAGTATAGAAAGAATGTAGATTGTTTGAAAGCATCACATACACAGAATGGAGGCAATGTAGGCAATGGGAAGGATATAGCCCCAATACTTTATATGAAACCAGACGTCCCTGTGAGGAACAGCTGCTGTATTATCAGCACGTGATGAATCCATATTGCAAATTGAATAAAGGAAAAAGAGAAAGAAAGAGAAGAGAGGGTGCCTTAAAATATGGTCCTCATTTTCAATTGGGGCTTTCGCCATGTTAAAAATAATAAGCTTTGTGTAATGGCTCATGTTGATGCGTGTCTGCATCAAGATCCTTTTATTGTTAGACTCTGGGCTTAAAGCTGATTGCATTTTCGTGAAAATAAGCTTGCAATGTTCTTGATTTCGCCTTGGTAATGACTTCTACATGCTCCACATGGACACTGCTGGACGTCTTGTTGATCCAGTCAAAGTAGTCGAGAAAGGTCTGAATCTGGACATCTATGCATACAAATAAACATGTGAATTTTTCATCACCATATGCTAAAGCAAGATGAGAGTGTTACCATGGGGAAGACACAGTGCTTTTGTTCTGTAGCCATATTCCTCCTGATCCGTATACACTGCAGATCTCTCCTTCTTGAGACGCTCATCAAACCAAATGTTGCGCCGGAGATCTCTAAGGTAGTACGCTGTATCCATAAGACGCACCTTAAGATAGCGATGCAGCTTATACATAGTGGCATCAGACATCATAGAGACAATGGACTTGCTAGTTACTGCTTCGGGGCCAGTCAACGTGTACACTTGACCAGCATGGTATTCATTTAAGCAGGCTGCAAAGGAGCCATCTTGCTGCAGGACAAATGCTGCAATAACTGCGCCAACATCACTGATATCAATGGGACACAGCTCCGTATCTGAATTCAAGGGTAATGACATGGCGCCAGAGACCTCCACCTGGTGAGACCACAAATGAAAGTATTGCTGTATAAACTCGAGTCGCAGAATGACCCAATTCATATCTTGTTGTTGTTGCTGCTTGGACACCAAATGATTCTCCACCAGCCCATAATCATACAGGGCTTGATGTTGCTCTGATTGTGCGCCTTGATGTGAGAGAAAGATGATGGATTGGACACCAGATTTAGATGCTGCGTTGCAAATACGTCGACAGTGCGCCACTCGGTCAGTATGGTTGCTCATGATGAGAATAACTTGATCAATGTTGCGCATGGCTTTGGACAGATGATTCGGATGCTCAGGATTTACAGGAAGCACATCAATCCCCTTTTTGGCAAAATTGCACAACCAGGGTAACTTGGTATTTGTCTCTTGACACAAGACACGCATATCAGAACACAGTGCAGCAGATTGAGACAAGTGAGAAGTGATGCAGTAGCCCAAGTAGTCATCAGCGCAGGTAATGAGAAGCATTGTATATGTATATAAGTTAACCAGGTAAGATTAAGAAGAGAAAAATACTCGCAACAATGAAAATAGTGTCCTTTTTTATATACCTGTTGCTCTCTCACAATGGAGAGCCACAAGACAACACAGTTTCATTATGGATAACATCAATGAGCGAATAATTCCGTGGCTAGAAGTCCTTACTTTGTTCTTGAATGTTGCGCTTAAAGATAGCCTTGTTGAATTGTATTTTTAGAGAGCAAACATACTAGCTCAGACCACCCCAGCCAAATAGATGGCGATAGATCCAATGCTATTTTTACACTGTGTATGAAAAACTGGACTGATGTAAGTTTTTCATATGATCGACAGCACCAATTCATTTTAACAACAAGCAATGGAACCTTTGGTCATAATGATAGCAAGAGAGGAGATTTATCCAATGTTTCAGCTCATTGTATATTAGTAGCCAAGTACGAGTTGACATGCGCTCAATTCGAAACAAGCATACTACTATCGTTTAGCAATATTATAATCATAAAGCGCAATTTGGTACTCTTTGCTGAATCCTCTCTCACTGATTGATCATTTTACAAACCCTCTCTGGCTTATGCCCTCTTGGTTTATGTCTGTGTTTTTAAAGTAATGGCTGGTGGTCTGTTTAATGGTTCTTGGCCGTATGCGGTTCTCCACACAATCTTTCCATTTCGTGATTTAACTGTAATGCAGGCACAGGCTTCCAATTGAATAGCGGCGATTAAATAATGTTCATTATACTTGGAAATGCCAAATACTGCCAAAATGTTAGTAGTTTTAATCAATTTTCGTGCAAAATCACATAAGAACATACCTTTGATAGCTAAGCATTATCTTTAGAAGTAACTATTTTACACATAATGAGCCACATATTACTAGATTTTAAATGAAGGATCTGATTTAATTTGCAAAAAAAAAAAAATTGCATTTTGGCACGAGGGTAGGGGTCCAAAAAAAGGGTGTCCACCTATACAAAAGCATTATTCCATCAAAAGTCATTATTTTTACAAGCTATAAAATGGAAACAATAGTAATTGCTGCTATCTACACTATATAATAGTAGCTACACCAGCAAGTACGCGAACTGCAGTGGCTACATTCATTTTAGCGTTTTTTTATATGTCTTTTGAATGCTACTTCTTCATTTAAAAAGCTAAACATACTATTGTCCGATCGAAAACACGTACAATTTGCATATCTGTATTTTTAGTTAGTATTGCAGATTACACTTGTATATGAAAAGAACGGGCTACTGTCAATTTTGTATATTTCACCGATATTTTTAAACGGTTATATCTCGGCATTGAAGTTACTAGTAAAATTGAGACTGGCGCAATTAAAATCTCCTTGTTGATTTCTATCTGTATCTATAGTTACTTTGGCAACCTTTGGGGGAGTCGATTTTTTGAAGAAGAAAAAAAAAAAAAAACTGGAGTGTAACATTCTGGGATTGAAATTGCTTTGACTAGTATATCAATGGCTGACCATTGACAAGCTTGCAGGCCACACATCATGCCTGAATAACATGAATCAAATCGCTGTTTTCTTTCTCATAAACTGGTTTTGGTGTAGCTTCAATATGAACGTACATTAAAGCTCACAGGAATTGTGCAGAATAATATAAGAGAGTTCTGATAAAGGTCGCATTCGTTTCGTTAAATCATTCATGATGATTTATCAAAATCGTTGACGTTTGAGCCCCATTGTGAAAATTGATATAGAGACATGTGCTACTTTGCAGTCGCGAACAGTAGCTCAAAGGCTCACAAAAAGCTGATATGCCTGTGAATTTCATTTAAATGCAATGTATCATTTTGCATGATCTGCTTTCATAAGACTGTGTGACAGACATGGCTTATGTAAAATCTGCTTACACTCGTACACAACCAAGCTATTCATAACAGGTCCCAGATCAAATCTCACATAGCATTCAATGCAATTACAAAGTATGGTAACAGCATTAGTATATACATTACACATATTATTAGATAATATCCTCAAGACGAGAGTATAAAAACCTCAGATCCACGACCCAGAAAGCATCATTCATCTCATATTCCACAATGCTTCGCTCAATCACTTTTCTATCTGCTATGATTGCTATGGTGGCTGCTCTCTCTGTAGAGGTCAGCATCAAGGGACCAGAGAAAGGGGCCTGTAAAGGTGTCATTACATTCGTTGCTCTTGATTCCGATTGTGGAGATTGTTTATATGGTGTCAAGGACTTCCGTTACGCTACAGTCAAATGTAAAACGCAAACTGCTGCCGAGCAGTGTTGCAAGACAGTTACTAAATCTTGGTAACATTCAATAAACTACACACTGCTTTGGAAACCAATAGGTTTCCTTGAATTTCACATAAAGTTTCGAGACTGTTGAAATGTAGACCCAAAACCAATGATTGCTTGTTTTCAGTTTTCCATTTAATTCTTCCCCCTTTCGTTTTGAACGGATTCATTTCTTGTTTCAATCAAAAAAAAACTCTCACATCTTAAGAAAATGTAAGTATATCCACACTCAAGAAGGGCCAGAAGAAGGCGCGGTGATATACATTTGGATACTTTGGTCTTCTCTAATTGACTCAAATGTGGCTGTTTATCCAAAAGGGATTGGAGAGAAATAAACCTCAATCGCGTTTGCTGTGCTTAGTTACTGATGCCATTTCCTCTATTTTTCAGTAAAAAAAAAAAGAATGTCATATAACAGTCGTAAAAACCAAAGCACTACTACGTCTACTCGCACAGTATCATATAACTCGGGTGGTTTAAATGAAAGGTATGTAAAAATGACAGTAATGCTTAAATAGAGCGCTGTTATCCTAATTCAATGGCATAATAGGTTCAGCAAAATTGTAAAGAGTGCAGTAGCACAACGCAGGCCAACCACAGTAAACACTACATCTAGCACGGCCGGTGGCAGCGTGTTTAGCCGTCTTCGAGGAGCAAAGGCTACACCACGTGGAAAGGCTGGATCAACGAATATTCAAAATCGTCTGGGAAAGACAAACAGCGGTGGTATCAAAAAGAGAAAAGCAGGAGGACCTAGTTCAATGGAGGGTATCGAGAGACAAAAGGGTCGAGTTGCAAAGCGAGCTGTAGGAAAAAAGCAGCCAACAAAGCAAGGCAGTAGCAAGCAATCACCACAACAAAAGCAAAAGAAAAAGGTGGCCAAGAAGCCTGCAACTGCCGACGATCTCGACAGAGCACTTGACGCTTACATGATGAAAGATCCCAAGACAGCTCAAGCAAAACTGGATGCTGAACTTACTTCTTATATGGATGAAGCTGGTGATGTTTTGATGGATGAGAACTTGTAGAGTCATGGTGAATTGGATGGTGGAATCGTGTAAAGAAAAAAAAAATGAGGAGCTTGATATATATATATATATATATTTCTAATCGTGTAGCATTGAATAAAAACTACCAAATACGCAACAACAGTTGAAATGGGCTTGTATGTCAGTGATTTCCGCCTATGATCTTACTTACACGCGCTTTATAAGCCTGTGCACAACGAGAGAACTTGCAGGTATGGAGGGGGGATCAGCAAAACATATTTATTAGCGAGCATGTTCATGAGGAAATGCTATCACAAGGCAGTTCCAGGTGTTTTATCATTTAGGCATGGATCTCCAACCGAAAGAAAGCTAATGATTGCTCGAACTATAACCTTGTTATGAATATGTTGCGACTGATTTAAGCCCCCCCCCTCGCGGATAATAATTGGAGTTCTCTTTCGAAGCAGCCCTGTCATTCTAAGCAAGTATGTTGGTATTTTCGAAAGGATCATCCCATTGCAATGCCAACTTTAGCTTAAAAGTTGAATCATACAGCACATCCACCAAACGGGATCCTGTACAGAGCACGCCTTTTTCCTATCATGGCACTAACAAAATAGAATGCTGCTCGAATAATCGATCTACTCAAGTTACAATCGATAGTTTTCGTATCAAATAAATATTGCTAAATCTGAACTGTTTTTTATTGGAATGAATAAGTGATCCTTGTCATAGATTTAACCATTCAACTTCTTCCATTGGGTATTCATAGCCAATAAAGAAGTGGTAATACTGGGTAATTTCATGAGAATTCATGTTAGTAATGTTACATCATATCAAAAAAGAGAAAAAAGCTTACCCAGCAAGGCCAACAATGCCCTCATCAGCCTTTAACCAACCCAAACCAGCAGATGGAATAATAATATCAACAGCATCTGAAATGAAGGCGTATCTAGTAGTGTATTTGTCTCTGTGATAGATGAAGATAAATGTTAAAACGGATACTGAATACATACTTTCTGCATTATATGAGTTTACCTGGCTAATGCCTTTTCTTGGGCCTTCAAATCGGCAATTTGGCTTTCTGATTTCTCCTCAGTGTTGACGATAGCCTTACGAGACTTCTCAAGCATATGCTCACGAACACTCAATTGCTTGAATTTGTACAAACCAGAGATCAAAGAGGCTGCAATGGCGGCAAACCAACATTTCTGACCAAACTCGGTAATCTTTTTGATATTGGCAGGCTTGTAAAAGTTGATCGAGTTGGACTATTCCAACATATGAGATCAATGGCAATGTGCACAAATCCGAAAAGACTTACCAATACAAACATTTCACTTAAATAGTAAAAAAACATACCAGCTTGCTTGGCAACAGCAGTGAATCGCAATACTTCATCTTGAATGCTCAAGCTCTTGACACCAGTTTGAGCGAACTCAACAGGCTTCAGGAGACGAAAGAACTTACGGCCATTACCGAGATGGGTCTTGAGGTTGACCCAGCGCTGAATAGTGTCCTTGGGAGCACCATTACGGAACAAGTAGAAGGCATAGAATCGAGCAAAGTATTGAACAAGACGACAGAGCTTTTCGCGGCCAACTGTTGTGTTTAAATAGCGGTTGAAAGCGTCGACGCCAGAGTGAGTGAGCATCTTTTGAATTTTGTTTAGTAAAAGAGAGATTTAGGAGAAGAAAAGGGAGTGCAATGCTGGAAGATGGGCGTGTGTAAATAATAGGGTCGACAGATACAATCGAATATACCCTTTTGTGACGTTATTCCCTTTTCAGCTGCTTCAATGACTAAAGACATATGTTGAAGAAGCTAAAGAAACTCTCTGTATTTGTACAATTAATGACATGTTGCTAACAGAAATATAACCCAGAGAAGTTGGATGTGCTTTTTCTCACTTTTTCATATATGCTTTTATATATTTAGATGTGTGCAAGTCAGCTTATCTAACGCAAAATATGTAAGGGAGATGCATTTCATGTTGTAGATGGTGGCATTGCATTACTGTACAGCATATCAAAGCAAAAACACTGTCTCGAAAGACCAAATTATACATTACAGATAGTTGGTAAACAATATAACGAGTGTATAGCGAGTGAATAGCTTCTATTTGATGTTGTTTTCTTATTATAAATCATCCTGTGATTCTGTTGTTTATTCACATGAAATTCGAGGTTCCTGGAAATGACGCTTCTTGAATCTTGAAACACCACAACTCAAAGACACAGACTGTGCGGGGTAATGCTCAATGTTGGTCTTTGGCAGTTTGTTTTGATCCACATCAGACTTTTAATATATACTGTACAAACGAACATTATTGTGATAATGCTTTCCATGAATCATATTTATAGGTCCAAGTTTTGATACAATGGAGCTTATCATGTCTCTCACTCATGGGTATTAACATTGCACAGAGCTACTAGCGCTATACATTAAAAGTTTCTCATCGTCAACCATAAATTGAGTGAATAAAGCTGCAGTGCTATGAATTGAATCACTATATATATATATATATATTAATTTCTACTACAATGTTGCTCAAATTGGTGTTTAAATTATCCCATGCAGCTAATAACTATGGGTATATTTTATCCAAGAGGATTGATGATATGCTCTCTTATATGATAAAAACTTTTCGTCTATGTATTCTATCTTTAGCAAACATTCATATCCAAACTTTAACTAAAATTCATTATAATCCAAGAATACTATATAGCCATTTCTTGATCAAAGCCATTGATATAGCATGTATATCCTTAGCCTGATTCGTGTGTTGGTAGAGGAGTTTACGGCAATGATGAAGTCTAGAAGGTAGAAGCGCAAACATGCATAATACTGGCGACAATGTTCTTCTCCTATTCCTTGTTATTGGCATCTTGGTCGATTGGCATTCAGAGCAGCTCCACTTCTAGATTGGTTCCATAGACATTCTTGTTGGCATGATTTGAACAGAGCAAGATTAAGCTCTTTGATTACACTTTTGGATTTGAAAGAATCAGTGTAGTGCTTGTTAATTATGTTATAGTTCTCAGCGTCATGCTCGTGATTCTGCTACTTTGGAAAGCCTGATGAGTTGATAGCCAACATTCTCCTAGACCACGGTACTACTATACCAGCCTTTGTTGTACAGTATGTAATAATGATAACCCAAATGCCCAACTGATCTCTACTAAGCTGTGATCCTTGCCTACTCGAAAACAATTTTGAGTAACATCAAACAATTTGATCTAGTACAATGCAATACTAGTTTATGCTGGTGAAGCAATCACTAGCATATGCTGACACGAGCCAACTAATATGACTCTATGATGCAAATTAAATTTAAATCAGTGACAAGGTCTTATTGAGCCGTAGCACAACTGGCATGCATAAGAAAAGCTTATATAAAACTAAATGAGCAAATCAGGCATTTTTATCGAATGTGATATGCCTCAACCCCCCCCCCCCCTCCCCCACAGTGTGTGATACTCAAATATTGTGTCAATCAACATTGGAAAATGCATTGATGAATACAACATCTTGTGTTGCACAAAGATGATCTGGTTCAACGTGGTTAATTTCTACTCAATTTCTGGGGATGTACAACGACTGAAAAGCACAGATCAACAGCCATGGTACAAAATTCCAAACTAGTTGTTGAGTTGTGGTCATTTGAAATGTAATAAAACAAGCAAAGCATGAGGGGAGTGTAACACATTGTCAATTTTTATTCATTTTACAATTAGTCAACAAGCGTTCTCCAAGACTCTAAATGACGCTTCAATTTGTGGATGTTTTGATCGACCTGGCTAGGTGTTTGCACCTTTAATCCGTCGAGATATCGCTTAATAGCAATGGCTGCCTCGTCAGTTTTGCCCTTGACAGAAGCCTTTTGGTTTTTAAAGGTCTTTTCGAGATAATTCTGGATCCAGTCAATGTGAGCTTCTGTATAACCCAACTTGCGATAAGCATCGTGCTCCTTCTTTCTCCAGAAATGGCCGAATGAGTCCTTGATTTCGCTTGGGTCAAAATTGTGCACCTTGTCGGTAGCATAAGCAGCAGCACCAGACGCTTTGGACAGAGCAGAATGAATCGTACGCGAATGAGCCATGGATTTGGAGGAGGAGCTCCACTCACTCGAAAGAGAGCTAGCAACAGATTTGACAGAAGCAGCAGCCTCCTTGGCAACCACTTTGGGCTTTTTCAACTGCTTCAAATTGAGTACTCTTTCAACATGCGCTTGACATGATCTAAAGAAGGACTTGATTTGATACCACACATCCTCACAGCCATACTTTACACGCTCAAACCAGTTTTTCACATGATCCTTGGCTTGCCCAGTGTATTCCAGACCAAATATCTTGTATCCATGTACATCACGATTGATGGAATCAATAATCTTGTCCAGTTGATCTTTCTTGAGCTGTGTTTGCTTGGAGATGGATTGAGAGAGGTGATCAAGCCAAGCCTTGTCGCCAAGACGATGAATATCAGTGTTTGAGATGCTAGTGCGGATCTGCTCGCCCACATCCTTTGCCTGTTCCTTGGTGAGACCGCCAATATGAGTAATGTGATCCGTGACAGATTGCATCCAGTGATTGAAGGCAGCAGCACCGTCGTCTACAATGCTTGTTTTGCCAGTAATGACGCGTTGGAACCAAGAGGGTTGTTGATAGTGAGACTCTACAGAGTGGTATGCCTTTTGCCATTGATCCTCGGTCAGCAGCCTCTGTTTCACAGCTTGATGATGCGCCTTGTCTAAAACAGCTTTAACACGCTCCTTTGATAGTTGCCCCTTTAATTCCAACTGACGCAATTGGTGCTTCAGGTCAGTGATGAAGGCATCAATATCGTTCTTTGCCAAATGCGTGTTTTTGCTCAGAGTTTGTGTAAAGCCAAACAGGATCTGATCCACATTGGTGCCCAAAAAGTACTTTGCATTGGCAGTAGCAGCGTCCTTGTATGATTGCGCAATCTCGCTCAGCGACTTGTGATCCGAGGTCCTATCATACAGAATTTTGTACTTGTTGAAATACGTGCCCAGGTTATCCTTTGTCCATTCATCCACTTCCTCTGTTCGCACTAGAGACGGACATTGTTACACTATGGGCTCGTTTTTTAAGTGTGTAATACATACCAATTGCAGAAGATTGTCCTGTGAATGATAGTATAAATGCAGTGATAGCTAAAAGTATTACAAATTTCATATTTGAACAAGTAGGAAAAGAAAACAAGAGAGAAAATGAAGCTGGTTTTCTTGCATTTATTTGACCAGTGTTTCGGTGTGTCTCGGTCATATATCATCATTGTGATTTCATGTTGTCTTCTTCTGTACATATTAAGGATGTCTCAGACTGACAATGAAAAACTTCATTGTTTCCTTGGAGATTTTGATTGCGGGGGGTGGGGGGGGGGTCTAGAGATGTGGTGCAGCAATAGTGTCTGGTGTCCATGACTACGGGCATGCTAGACGGAGGAGAGTAGGGATGAGATTGGAATTGCTCATTCCTTATACTACGCTTTTAAACCACTGCGTTTAGTGCAGAGTAGCCTCTTATATAAATCACACTTTGAATCTGATTTGTTTAAAAAGATTTTCAAAATTGAGCGAATGATAGGATAGGGGTGATTTGATATAGAATTATTATCAAAAGGGATAATTCAGATTTTAAGCTTGCACAACTTCTTATTGGATGGTTACACCCCAAAGTTGTCCCCACTACCCAACAATTCATGTCATATTCGAAATCAATATAAAAAGGACCATGTTGTAAGCTCAAGAGGAGATAATCAGATCCTTTTTTCATTTTCTTACATCTAATTGATTGCAGCAAATAAAGAGCATCTCATTCCCTTTATTTTTTAATATAGAAAATCATCCAAATCATTAGACATGTCGAATATAGCAACATTAACATCGACTGCACGCACAAAGACGGAGTCTATGAAGCCTCCTCTTCCAAAGACAAAGATGCCTCCCCTCTTTGATCAACCTGTTACAAGCAAGAATTGGACCAAGTTTGTCAATTGGCCTCAAGCCATCTTGCTTTGCGCTACTCCTCTCATCGCATTGTACGGTCTCCTCACCACTGAATTGACTAAAAAGACATTGATCTGGTCCATTGTCTACTACTTTATTACTGGTCTCGGTATCACTGCTGGTTACCATCGTATGTGGTCTCATCGTGCTTATCGTGGTACTGATGTCTTGCGTTGGTTTATGAGTTTTGCTGGTGCTGGTGCTGTCGAAGGTTCCATCTACTGGTGGTCTAGAGGCCATCGTGCTCATCACAGGTACATTGAATTGCATGTGTTTACCCTCATGTTCCATACTAACACACATTCCAATAGATGGACCGACACTGATAAGGACCCTTATAGTGCCCATCGTGGTTTCTTCTTTTCTCACTTCGGCTGGATGTTGGTTCAACGTCCCAAGAACAGAATTGGTTATGCTGATGTCGCTGATCTCAAGGCTGATCATGTCGTTGCCTTCCAACACAAGTACTACCCTTATTTCGCGCTTGGTATGGGGTTCATCTTCCCCACTTTAGTTGCTGGTCTTGGATGGGGAGATTTCAGAGTAAGTTTATTTCCCGTCTTGGCACGTTGTTGATTGAAAAGCTCACATTTTATACTCTTTAGGGCGGTTACTTCTACGCTGGTGTCCTTCGCTTGTGCTTTGTTCATCATGCTACCTTCTGTGTCAACAGTTTAGCTCATTACTTGGGTGAATCCACATTTGACGATCACAACACTCCCCGTGATAGTTGGGTCACTGCCTTGGTTACCATGGGTGAAGGTTATCACAACTTCCATCATCAGTTCCCTCAAGATTACCGTAATGCTATCAGATTTGGTCAATATGATCCCACCAAGTGGTTGATTGTTGTCTTGTCCTGGTTCGGTCTTGCCTATGATTTGAAGCAATTCCCCACCAACGAAGTGACCAAGGGCCGTCTCTTTATGGAAGAAAAGCGCATTCAAGCACAAAAGGATAAATTGTCATACGGTACTCCTCTCAAGGATTTGCCCATCTACACCTGGGAAGAATATCAATCTCTTGTATTGAACGACAACAAAAAGTGGGTGCTCATTGAAGGTGTCTTGTACGATGTTGAAGAATTCATGAAGGAACACCCCGGTGGCATGAAGTATCTCTCTACTGCTGTCGGTAAGGACATGACCACTGCTTTCAACGGTGGTATCTACAACCATTCCAACGGTGCTCGTAACTTGTTGACATCGCTCCGTGTTGGTGTGCTTCGTAACGGTATGCAAGTCATGACTGAAGCTGATGCCACTGCCTCCACCTACGATGATTCACTTGAATTCGATTCCAAAGCTGCTCTCTTCAACAAGAGCAAGTAAATCCTTGTCATTTATACATATTTATTTTCTCTTTCTTTTTTCCCTCCACCATCTTTTATATATTTTAGCATTTATATCCATTTTCTATATTAAAAAAATCCATTCTCTTATATATATATATAATAAAGCCATCAATCCAAAGAAAATACCACCTTTTGTTACTAGCAGCCTGATCTGACTCTTGCAGTTTGATATTGATGAGTCTGGTGCTGATTTCTGAAACAGTTTGATTTACGTTATACAGGGTAGTAGAGATCATCGCAATTCGAATAGATTGATGGCTATACTCTATTGCTCCATGCATTGAACAGTGTTACTATTGACATGGAAATCATCAAACCAATCCAAGCATCATGCTCAGTTCTCAAAAAAAAAAAAAAAGCATTTCACATTTGGGTGAGCCATTTGTGGTGATTTTAACCTATCAGGTATGTAACATTTCCTAGAGAAAAGCAGAGCTAATAATAGCCAAATTATGCCATTGTGCTTATTTTAATTCGTAGTAATGCCGTCCTCATAGCATTATGAGCTTCCCACAGCATCGATTACCCTCACATTCAGTATGGCAGATGTTTAACGAGCAGCCGTCAAAATAATTCAATTTTCACTTTACGTCCGCTCAAGATTGGACAGATTCTGGTCAATTTCGACTTGGTTGATCCACCTTTACAGATTTGACTGTCAAGTTGTGATGCTCATCCCATACTCCCTTTCTACTTTTTGGAGTGCTTTTTGAGGCGCATCTAATGGCGTAAAATACAAGAGATGTTTTGAGCAAGCTTGCCGAGCAATCTTGGAAAATATGAAATGACGTTTCCTGCAAAAAAAATACCGAGATGTTACATATTGAGGTCGTACAATTAAGATTTCAGAGGTTGCTTTGGATTGAGAGAAATATTTTGGTTCAATACATACCATAGTAAAACTCTTCGTTTTTAAGGCGAAAAACGCGATCGTTTGATTTTCGACGAAAACCATGAGGTGCCCCTCACGCTTTTTGGTCGATTTTTGACGCTGTTTTTTTTTGGTCCCCAAAAAGCTGAGCAAACGTGTCAGGAAGTAAGTGCTAGGTGAAAGGAGTTGCATGTTGCCATTTCGGCGGTTTGAAGCAGCTTTTAACGCGAGAAATCACGGTTCAAATGCATCCAAATTACCATCATTTTGAGTAGTAAGAGGCAATGCAACTATGCCGTACACCCGTCTATGCGTGGCAGCTTTAATACAGACATGAATCCATTAAAAGAAGCCATATTCACAATTATGGAGGGTTCCTACCTAATATTGACAAGTAAAGGAGTATCTACAACAGCGGAATATTCAATAAAGCTTCTAGTGTAATGATGATATGGATTTAGGTGATCGACAGAGCGATCCGCCATTGGGTAAGACGGCTCTCATCAAAGCGTAAAGGCACTTTTAGGCTTTAATAATGAGTGGATCTACTGACACCGACTGGCAATGACCAAGTACTTTATTATGGCGGGATGATGGCTATCTGTACGTGTTCATCATTTGACGTTTGAGATGCGTAAAGGTAATAGCAGCTCTCTGTATTCTTTCATGTCATTGGCAAACTCCACGATGGCAATGCCTTGAAATCTCTAGACATCAGCAACACCTGGTTGCTCCTTTATATATATATATATATATAACAACTTCCCACATTTGAATCAGGATAGAGTGCACATTGGCCAATCATGGCAGTGTTTGTTTGTAATCATAAAACCCTGTCAAAATGGATAATGTTTCGGACTCTATCCCTATTGTTACACCTTGAGCAGGCTGAATGACCCCCCCTGTGCGTTTATTAATTTTGATTTTTTTTTACCTTTGTTTTCCCGTAATTTTCTTTTTACTTCTTTCTTTACCGTATTTATTTATTTATTTAATTTAAACCATGCAGTCGACATCTCGCTTATTAAGAGGTTTGTATCCAAATTCAAGTCGCGTAAAAAGGAGGACATGTGTTAACCGAGCAAATGGATAGCTGTGGGTAGACAATCACCCATTGTGCGACGTACACTTCAACAAAGATTCAATTCTACCACAACAACTGCTACTGAGGCTCCCAAGAAGGGCTACTCAAAATGGAAGACTTTCAAAAATATCACTGCAGTTGGTACAGTTGGTTTCGTCGGCTATACACTCTATGGTAAGTGGATCGTGTTCATTGTGGGGAGGGAGTTTTAGATTAATTTAATGGCCATGTAGAAATGTACTATCACCGTCATCCCACTGAACATCCCAATCCTACTGACTCCAAAAAGAAAACTGTCGTGATTCTCGGTAGTGGTTGGGCCAGTACCTCCTTCCTCAAGTCAATTGATACTGACCTCTACAACGTCGTGGTGGTGTCTCCTCGTAACTACTTCTTGTTCACCCCATTGTTGCCCTCATGTACCGTAGGCACCATCGATGTGCGTTCTTTGGTCGAACCTATCCGTTTCATTACTCGCCACAAGGAGAACGAAGTCAAGGTATACGAAGCAGAGTGTACTGAAATTGATTCTGAAAAGAAGGTCATTACTATCGTTGGTATGTGTATTGCTCTATGATGACATGATGAGCTCGTAATTGAACAGAAACCTTATAGATAACTCCGAGGTAAAGGGCGATAATGCAACCAGCACTATTCCGTACGACTACTTGGTCATTGGTGTGGGTGCTCAAAGTCAGACATTCGGTATTAAGGGTGTTGAGGAGTACGGTTGTTTCCTCAAGGAGGTTTGGGATGCTCAAAAGATTCGTACAAAGTTGATGGATTGTATCGAAACTGCCGCCTTCCCAGGCCAATCTCCTGAGGAAATTGAGCGTTTGTTGCACATGGTGGTTGTGGGCGGCGGTCCCACTGGTATCGAATACGCTGCTGAACTCCACGATTTCTTGGTCGAGGATTTGACCCACTGGTACCCTGAACTCGCTGGCAAGATCAAGATTACTTTGGTCGAAGCTATGCCCAATGTTCTTCCCGCTTTCTCCAAGCAATTGATTGATTATACCGAATCTACCTTCAAGCAGCAAAATATCCATCTCCACACAAAGACTATGGTCAAGGAAGTCAAGGAAAAGGAAATCATTGTGCAAGGCCCTGACGGAAACAAGGAGTCGATGCCTTATGGTTTGTTGGTTTGGGCTACTGGTAACACCTCTCGTCCTTTGGTCAAGAATTTGATGGCTCAATTCCCCGAGACACAAAACATTCGCCGTGGTTTGGCTGTCGACGACTGGCTTAGAATGGCCGGCACCAACGACATTTATGCTCTGGGTGATGCCACTGCTACCAAATATGCTCCTACTGCTCAAGTAGCTGCTCAACAAGGTAAATACCTCGCTCGCGTCTTTGCCCAACTCCATGCCACCGAACACTACGAGGCTCTAGTGGAAGAATCCACTACACCAGAGGAAAAGGCCAAGAACATGCGCAGATTACAAAAGGCACAAGACATCAAGCCATTCCACTACTCCCATCAAGGTTCTCTATGTTACATTGGTTCCGATAAGGCTATCGCTGACTTGCCTTTGGGTCCTGGTAACTTGGCATCCGGTGGTGTTGCCACTTATGCTTTCTGGCGCTCTGCTTACATCTCTAACTTGTTCTCTGCTCGTAACAAGTGGTTGGTCATTACTGATTGGACCAAGAAGACTTTCTGGGGTCGTGATATTTCCAGAGAATAATAGGCTTCATTCACATTTTCTTTTCTGCATTACATTTACAATAATAAAACTCTCCTTACTCGAATTGACTGGTGCATTTATCAACTATCTCGTGCCATTGCGAATAATGCTACATATCAAACATCGCAATAATAAGGATACAATGAATTTTGCCTAATGCAATGAGACAAATTGTATAATCTACAGACCTTTCTTTTGTGAAACGTAGACAGGCAATGATCATACAAGTATAGTCGCGGTACGGCCGTTACGAATAATGAATAGATGATTAGAAGATAAAAGCGATTAGCCTTCAAATATTGATCAGCATTGGTTGCTCTGTCTGATCAAAAACTAACATATGGTGTAACTATCAAAGCTGAGCCTGTGTGCGGTTGTTAAAGATAACTGATTAAGACGATAAGCACCTGGGTGATGGCACGAAGAAGTTACCTAAAACTCTAAGAGATATGTTGTTAGTGCCGACCAAGAGAAACCCAAGCCGCACAAATGAATTGTCAGCCGTTGGTTACCTAATCATGAGTAAGTAAGTCTACAATCTACAAAGCTCTTATATTTCACGAATTACAAGAAGCAATAAATCCGACATCCTTGAAGCAACTGCCGCCATTGCGCTTGATTTCTTCTCATTGCTTGAATTGGCTTGGAAGAGCAAAGAGTTGATAAAAACGTCAATCTATCTTTTAAACCGTAGAAAGAAAAGGGTGGTAATGGAGTTAATCGATGGTGAGGGATAGGCTGAGTGCATTCTATCTCCCTTTTATCGCAGAACATCCAATGCCAGCTCTTCCAAACACCCATAATTTCTAAATATGCTAATAAAAAAAATTTGAATATTCTCTTATTTCTAAGGCGAGTCATTACATATTAACTAGTGTTAATGCTTGTATACTATATCAAGACAATTGTGTTATTCGTATTTATGTATCTGTTGGTGATTGCTAAGCTCTGTACACTGATAATGACCCTGAAAGCAACAGGAGCCGTCAGAAAGGGCTTCAGACTTGAATTGAAACTGCGCTAGCTTGTGTGGAGAAAATCCAAGAGCTTTTTTCTACTGGAAAAAAAGTAAATGCATCTGATGTAAATGGTTTCCATGGCAACCAGGGGAGCAACAGTAATAGGGATCAAGAGTGACATGCTGTACATATCAGGCCGTATTCTAGTGTATTAATTTGATATATATATTCTTACTTTATTTTAACTGAGGATATGGAGAAATCAAGCATTGAAAATGGGAGAACCCATCAGAGGGTTATGGTCGGACATTCAAATATGCTCTCTGCCTGAGATGAAGATGGCATGCCAAGGCATCTGAAAACCTACTTTATAGTAGGTATCTCAAGATGGATCGAGTAAACCATTCAATGAGTATTATCTTTTGATGTGTATCTTTTGTAGCTACAGTTAATAATTAGTTGGTAGCTCTAATTTACTGGGCACTTTCGGAGATAAATGCGTAAACAAGGAATCTCTCCTAAGCGTTGAGGTCAAAAAAGTTGGGTCAAACAGTGAATTTGCACATCTTGTACAAAAATTGCTTTTTCCCAACAAAACAAAACAAAAGCTCCTTGAGCAGCCTGGATTACTCTGATGCTATTTAGATTGTATCTTATTAACGTATTTTGAATTCTGTAGCCAATACGCGCATTTTATGGACTTTCTGAACCTACTTTAGAAGGATGTACTTTGTTGAATGTACAAATTTTAATTCAGTAGATCCCTAAAGAATCTCCAAATTTAAAATGCGTTTGATACGGATTCAGCAATGAGAAGAGTTTGCAGCCTTAATATATTCTCGATGATGATATCATAGGTATGTTCCTAAAGCATGTTTAAGGTTGTAGCCCTAAATGCACCTTGAATCCATCGGAATGAAAGGGCACGTTGGTAAGGCGGCAAGTGTCGACTGTATCGTACAATGCATAAACAACCGCTCAAAATTGATCCGATGAACCTTGTTAAATGTAAACATGTGTACACCTAAATAGTCAATCCATATAACCTCGTGGTACACTATAGCAATAGAGATAGCATCATGAATCTAAAATATAATTTGCATATTTAGTTTCAAGTGGGCTTTGAAGGCTAAGCCCATCCATTGTATTTCATACTTGGTGCTGTGTAGAATATGTGGTACAGCATGACCTCAAATTCACAGTCCATTAATATGTTTCTCTTTTTTTTTTTTTTTCCTTCTTCTGAATTCAATACATTACATACTTCCTAGTCTTCTAAAGAAATGCTATTTTTCAGCATCATCATATTACTATTTTGCTCTAGTCTATGTTTCGGTAATGTTGTTGCTATTGTGGCTGAAATGAAAAAAGTGCAAAAGAATTTTAATATATCCCTTCTTTTGCAACCATTACGCATGCACGCTTCATAAAGCACACAAGCCTGGTAAATGCAACTGAAACTACACAATAATACCGAATTGACATTTTGAAAATACAGTTGTGTTATGGCATGGCATGGGCGATGATTGTTGCAATCCTGATTCGATGGGAAGAGTAAGCAAGTTGATCAGAGATCGCTTGGATGGAACATTTGTCTACAGCGTCCAAGTAGGAAACTCGGTCGATGATGATCATAAAGCTGGGTTTTTTGGTAGAATTGATCAGCAAGTTGACGCTGTATGCGAAAAGCTAGGGCAAATACCTGAATTGCGAGATGGATTTAACGCTATTGGATTCTCTCAGGTATTTTCTTGTTTCCTTGTAACTGACTCCTTGAATATTCACCAGTTTATATTCTATACGCTTTACAGGGCGGATTGTTTTTAAGGTACCAACCTACAGCAATTTGTGTGCAGCCATCCTCTCTTATCAGTGCAGCATTATAGAGCATATGTCGAAAGATGCAATAAGCCAGTGGTTCATCGTTTGATAACATTTGGCTCCCCGCATAGAGGTTTGGATCAAAAAGCTGCATGAATTTCGTTCCCTAAGCCAAGACTTTTTCCTCATTTTAGGTGTGTCAGATATTCCAAATTGTATGAACCCACGGGATTTTACATGTAAATTGATGAGAACAATGGTAAAGAGCGGCGTCTATTCAGATTATGTCCAGAGTCGCATCGTACAAGCACAATATTATCGGGATCCAGCAAACGAGAAGGGTTATTTGGAGAGAAATCGATTTTTACCCGGCCTGAACAACGAGAACGATGAGAATGTTAGATACAAGCAGAACCTCAGTTCATTGGACAAGTTTGTAATGATTCGATTCAGTGAGGATGTGATGATTAAGCCAGGCTACACAGCAGTAGGTGGTGAATGGTTGGGATATGTTTACTGTGGTATTAAACGGTCAACTAGTGGTTCTGGTTACATGATGAGGATCGACAGCTTGTTCCGTTACAGAACCAGACGCTTTACACAGAAGACTGGCTTGGGCTCAGGTATTTGAACGATCATGGCCGTCTAGAATTTTTGGTGTGTCCAGGACAGCATGTAGGGGAAATCGAGACATATTATATTGACGACGTTTTACTCACCCAGAATCCCCCCCCCTTTTTTTTTAGATGCAAATAAGCGATGACTATTTAGACAAACAAGTTATTCAACCCTATCTAAAGGAAGAAACAGAAGATTTGCACTTGATTCAGCAATTCTGAAAAAACTCAGCCTACGCGAGATAAATATAGTGGCAGATCACAAGCAAATAAGCCCTGTTGTTTTGGCTTATTTCTATAAATATATATATATAGTAGGCTGCCTCCTTTCATTTCTTTCTCTCTTTCTTTCTTTCTCTTACCTTCATTCCTGTATCATTAAATAAAATTATAATGAAATTGACGAGCATCATTCTATTACTACTAAACACAGCTCTATTAGTCAAATGTCTACCAATTACATCTTCCATAATCACAGCAGCAAGCTCCACAACGACATTCACAACATCCGCTGTCAGTCATACCAGCATAATAGCCAATCAGGTGGACGAATCACCAAACAATACCACCACAATAGAACAAGATCCAAATACATGCCCAAAAACAGATTTCCTGATACCCGTAGAGAGATTCGCCCAGCTTGTATCAACACACTGGCAATTTGACCATTTGGATTCTATCAAATCTGGAACATACAAGACGATATCTGAGCAATTTCAAAAGCATATATCTGTTTCCATCCAGCAAAAGAAGGGCAAACCAGCCGAACAGCAGCAAGCAATGAATAGCAATAGACAAAAGACATTTAGAATCATCTCTTCTTGGGAAATGATGGACCTGGAGATATTACATGCGCAGATTTTTGGAGCAATTCAGGCACATACTGAAGGCAGTTTGCATCTTGCATGGGATCGTCTAGCAGATAAATTAGGCCAGCCTGCATTCGAGGCTTATATCCGATCTACAGCTTTAAGATATTGCGGTAAGCAAGATATGCTGCTCAGCTCAACATGCTTAAAGCAGTCGGCAGCACAATTATCATTTGCATTGGACGGCTATATCCAGCAGAATCTGATCCAAGTGTTCAATGCGTTGGATAGCGATATCTTGCCTCAACTGCTGGCCAACACATCCAAAGATTTGACAGACGTCTTGGCGTATTTCAATCGGTTGTTTTCGCTTGGTGATAATCAGCAGCTCGAACTTGAGGTTACTCCATGGACACAGCAGACGGATTCGTTAAAATCAAAACTACTTCCATTATTAGACAAATCTATCTTGAATGATGGCCATTTGTTTGATTTCTTTTCAGACTATGCTTGTCTATCAAGAGCATAGATCAGGAGTAGACAATGATGGACAGAGACGAGTGTAAGTTGTACTTATACAAGACATTTACTTCTATTATACCATTATATAAAGCCATCATTTCTTAAAAAAAAATCCTTTTGTGCTTGATTTTGATTTTCTTTGCATTTTCATGCAATGTCCCTCTAATTACTACTGAATGCCTCCTGATAGTTGTATATGTATATATAAAAATAACAAGAAAAAATAGTGCATCTGCATTATGTATGTGTGTGTGTGTGCATACAGCATTCAAACAGTAATAGTCTTTTTTCCTCTCATACCACAAATAAAAACCACATTGTAAATGACAGATTCAGCAGACTAGACCTTTTGCCAAGGAGTCTATATATGATTGAACCACAGCCTACATGTGGGCATCTCCCTTCTAGCAGCAGTAACATCTCCTGAGGATGGCCCTGCAAAGAAACAAGTACATACATCTTACCAATGTGCTCCTAATTTTACAGTAGACAAAATATTCTCACCTGCCTCTGGAATTTACATATATAAAGAAAGCAAGCAATCCATAGGCACGGCCACATTTTTTTTTGGGATTCTAGACCACCATTGTACATTCTAAAAAAAAAAAACAACATTCTCCTAGTATATCCAAATGATACACAAGCAGACTAGGATGAGGCTCATGTGGCCCAACAATTTCTCTCTAGTGGCTTATTTACAGTTTTATTGCGACATGTGTTAAAACGATAATAATGAACTCGCCCTGGTAGGCTTTCGTTGCAATCCATGTGCTTCATTTAGGGAACATACTCGTTTCGCTGATGAAGGCGTGTCATCTTGGCTTTTTCTACTACTGTTGCGAAACAGAAAGTTGTTGCGAATGGAGCGTTTTTTAGGTGTTTGTTGTGGCTGCGGTAATGCTGGAGAAAGTGGTTCATCTGTGGACTCGTCAGAGGATGAATAAGATGAATCAGATATTAAAGCAGGCGGTGAATGCGATAGGGGCGTTTCATCTTGGTGATATCTGAATTCATGGAGTGTGCCTTCCATTGCGTTCACCATATCCTGTCATGAAAGTTTGATTAGCTTGACACCACTACCGTGTCATCAAGACGAGCTTACATTGATGCTTTGTATCAAATAGTCTGAATTGTCCTTGTTGTACATAACTGATTCACTGGCAAGCTTGTTGGCAACCTAAGATAGCATGTTATTACGCATTGCTTATTGTTGAATGTGCGATGTTTACCTGAGCCTCGTTACACAGTTGCAGTGTGCTACTTGTGTAAATGTCATTTGCACTATTTGGATTTGGTAATTGTTGTTGTTGACATTGCTCCTTGTTTTTCAGTGCTTGATTCTCTGCTTCCAGCTGTAAAATCAGCTCGAGATGTTCATTGACTTGATCTGTTTGCGTTTTGGTGATGGCTTCAATTTCCGCTTGATGTTGCTTTATCAGAAATTGCTCGCGATCTAGTCAACGTGTGTCAGTTCATCAAGTGTAGCTATCAAAAGGCAAGCATACCTTCTAATTTCTGTTTCATGGCTTTGTAAGAATTTTCGTATTCGATAGCCTTCTTTTTCCATTCCATCACAATGGCTTTGAGATTACTGATGGTAGACTAAAATGATACGCTGTAAGCATCCAGCATATGCATCGATAAAGTAAATGCAGCATATACCTCTTTTTGCTCCATTGCCTTGTGGCAATTGGTTAAATCAGTATACCAGCGTCTCTCTCTTTCTGTCAAGTGTTCGACATTTGTATCTTGTAATAGCGATTGGATGGCATCATTGACATTGGTGTATTTTGTACTGGTAGTAGATGTGGGCGTAGGTGGGAGTGGTCGCTTGTTGACAGTCATTTTGCGTGCTGGTGTTATAGATTAAAGAGAAAAGAACAAGGTAAAGGGCATGCAATTGCGTCGTATTTATATTCAAAATCATACCGCACCCCTTGATGAAGAAATACCATTCTAATTGATCTCATAGAGCATTATTTTCGGTCATTTGTTTTGACACTCTCAAGAAAAAGATTCCTTTTTTGGAAATCGTCTATTCTTTTAGGAAGTTGTAGAAACAACATCAAATTTTCTGAATCTGTTAAGTGAAGATGGCAAATTCATTTCTCTTGGATAGCATGCTAAAAATTTCCAATTGATTATTGGCCTTTTTGTTCGTGTCCATGGCAGTCAAGGGATACTGAGTCTACGTGTATCAAATCAAGATTATATCATAGCATGTGTGTTGCCATGATGACTACATCAAATGTCAGTCTCCGGCTCAATAATGACTTAACGCATAGATAATGCCAAGTATAAACTAAAAAATTACAAAGGTTGGGTGACACTGATAGGAGAGACCGAAACTTGCAACAGCAATGGTCGTCTTCATGCTCTGAGACGGGCAAGACGAATTCCTGTAACCTTTCATCAGCATAATTCACTTCTTTATACCAATCTCACAACATCAATTTATTTTTATACTATTTCTCTCAGCAAGAAATTTGAAATGTAAATGGTGATTTCCTATCACTATGTATTTATATGACCATCGTTTACCGTTGTAACTTCCTTCCAATTTCTTGAGTGGAGCCTTGTTCAATTTGTATCGTGCTACAGCAAGCGTATATGTACATAATGGTGGCTTGACATTCTTGTAAACGATAGCAGACAGCTAGTATTCAATGGAACCTTGACATCACTCTACTAGTGTCTAGGTAGCTGAAAACCAGCATATTCTCCCTTTTATTTTGCCAGTGTTTCATGATTCAATATTTGCAACTGCTGTATTCGACAAGCAGATAAAATCGCCCAAGCTCTATTCTGATTTTTACGTACAATATAAACTCGGCACTTCGCATCTACATGAGCAATTCGCAATAAATTTGGATACGTATCAATCACAGATAATGCACAATAACAGCAAAGCAAAGTGACCAGGCTATCATATGGAGCTTTTTAACCTCTTATATGTTATGAAAGCATCGATTGTCTCTATAATAACAATAGCGTTAGTGTCACCCGAGCTTATTTAAGCCTCGACAAACTTGTGCTCAAGATTGGCCAAATTCTGTTTTTTTTCGACTTTATCGATCAAATTTGTGATATTCGACTATAAAATTGTGATGATTATCCCATAGTCCCCTAAGCTTTCCAAAAGTACTTTTTAAGGCGTATCCAACGATGCTAATTATAATAGATGTTTTGAATAAACTTGCTGGACAAATTTAGAAAATGTGAAATGAGGTTTATGACAAAAATGCCGAGATTTTACATATGAAAGTCGTATAAACAAAGTTTCAAGGCCTGCTTTGGATCGATACAAATATTTTGATTTATTATATGCTATAGCAAAAGTGCTCATTTTTGGGGTCATAATCGCGATCGTTTAATTTTTCGACGAAAACCATGAGGTATCCCTCATGGTTTGGAGCCGATTTTTGACGATTGCAAAAAAAAAAAAAAAAGTTGAGCAAAGGCGTCCGCAAATAAATGATGGATGGGAGCAATCGTTTGATGCTCTTCTGAGCGTCTAAAATTGCTCGTGTCACGAAAAAGGGGCCCAAATATATCCAAATCTCGCCGTGTTTTGCACATTTCCGACAAGTAAGAGGTAATGCAAATGTGCTGCCTGCCCATATACGAATTGTCTTCATGGACTCAGATGTGGAGAACCCTAGGAAAGTCAGAATCACAGTGACAAGCTGGATACGGTAAAAATGGAAAGTTGAAAAGTGGAATTTCATTATAACGCTAGTGGCAAATGCAAATAGTACTAAACACAGATAGTCCAAATGAACAGTGCTTACGAAAGCTATGCAGTTATGGTTGTTGGAATGCTTCATCAAGGTGTACATACATATATTTGGAAAAAAGGTTATACAGCACTTACAATAAAACGCATCTCTTCAATTGCCAAGGTCGAAATTTGTCCCATTTCCGCATGTATATAACAAGCATCAAATCATGTAATCACACAACCCAATTTTTATTATTTTCTAAATTTGCCCTGAAGCCATACTCTGTACATTTTCAGCTTTCTCTGTCGATTCACAATGAGTCTTCTATCAACAGCGTTTTGCTCGATAGTGAATTTTTCAAACATTTTAGCAATTTCTTCTGGCGTGAAAAAGTAGACTCTGGTGCCATCACCACGAATGTAAAAGTTCTCCTTCAATAGTCTGTTCTTTTTAAACCGTAATTGAGCCAGGTCGTATCTTCCATAGTCTCTAAACATGACCAATCCTCCAGGCTTTAGCATTTTGTAAATGTTCTTAATGGCCTGATCCCACTGCTCTGGTGCCAGTGCAGACAACACAAAGATGAGCACAATCATATCCAACGATTCGGGTTCAATCTCCTTGGGTATCTCTGCACTGGATAGATCCCACACAAAGGCAGATGACCTGGAGGGGTCGTAATGTCGATTGCCTCGCACCACATCCACTGCTGTTGATGAATAGTCTGCTGCATAGACAAACAGGTCTGGATTTTTGCTTTGATCCAGTAAGGGAAACATGGTGTTGCCTGCTCCACATCCAATTTCAAATACTCGCTTCTTGCCAGCATCCTCTTGACTTGTTTCAAATAGCTCAGGGAATTCAATCTTTAACCAGTTGCGATCCTTGAAGAATTTGTTTTCGTTTTTTTCGTAAAATTTGTTCCAGTATTCAGCTGGTTCCTTGTAATATTGCTCTGGAAGTGGTGGTGTTGTCATGTCAGCAAACATGGCTCACATCACATGTCTACGTTCATTACCTTGCTCATCTTCTGGCACTGGATTCTCCATCTGAGCAGATACCTTTTCTTTAGCCATATCCTCTTGCTCTTGGTCCCAATCCACATGATCCCTGTGTGCATTTCATTGTCAAGCAAGGTCACCTTTATAAGATCTACACAATCTTACCAGGCATTGTGAGCAAAGACATCATTATCTTGCTTCAAGAGTCGAGAACCAAATTTGGAGGTGTTTTCTGCATTCTTGTCTTGATCTACATCGAGCACAGACGAGCTTCTCTTTTTTCCAGTTTCCACATTATCAGCCATTCTTGTCAAAAAAAAAAGCGAAAAAGACATGCCAGATTTGCAATGCCATCTACCAGTAAAAGCAGTCTGTTTGAAAGGGTCCCTCTATTGCTTACATTTGATACTCCTCGAACCGGGCATTGAGGACAGCTCGCCGCACCTCTAGTGGATTTGAGTTGCCTTTGCGGGGATTCCGCAAGTAAAATGAGATGGACAGGTGCAACCATAAGCATACCTTCTCTTTCTCTAGACCATCCAGAATATCAACCATGGTGGTATGTAATCAAAGCACATTAATAGCAACATGTAGAAGGAAGAGGGGCATGTCATGACGATCGATGGATGATCCATGGATCATTATCAGCAATAACGACATTGGATGGGCAACATGGATGAAGGATGACAGTTGTATGGCTTTGGATCGGTAGCTAGCAAAGAGAGAAAAAAAAAACAGCTAATCAAGCACATTGTTCACCTTGCAACAATAACAGCAACATGCACACACACACACACAGCACTACATGAAATATACCATACCCTTCATTGATCTGCTTATGTTCTCTTCCTTCGACATGCTATAAGTACAGAATACAATAGAGAGGCTAATGTGACATTTGAATTATATAGCAAGGTACTTTCAAGCGTCAAGTCGAAGTTGGTCGTGTTGTCCTCATTAACTACGGTGCTGATGCCGGTAAGTTGGCTGTCATTATTGACATCGTTGACCACAACCGTGCTCTTATCGATGGTCCCACCACTGGTGTCACTCGTCAAGCCTTCCCCTTCCGTCGCATGGTCTTGACTCCCCTCGTCCTCAAGGATCTTCCTCGTGCTATCGGTCAAACTGCTCTCAAGAAGGCTTTGGAGAAGAACGATACCGTCAACGCTTGGAACAAGACTGCCTGGGCCAAGAAGCTCGAGCAACGCAAGACCCGTGCTGGTTTGTCTGATTTCGATCGTTTCAAGTTGTTGAAGTTGAAGAACCAAGTAAGTTTAGAAAAAGAGTGTGTGCGTTTGTGTTATGCTAGATTACTAATCCTACCTTGTAGCGTCGTTTCGCTGTCGGCTCTGCTGTTGCTGCTGCCAAGAAGCAAACTGCTTAAATATTCTTTATCGTTCCATGTATTCAATAAACCCAAGTTGAAAAATAACATTGTGATGATTTGAGCAAGATATTGTGTGTTTATTAGTTGTGTGTGTATTGGGTCCATGAGTATAACTTTATAAATGAGGGAAAAAGTACAGATTTACAAATCGTGTGATTTGACACTGTCTGAATCTTTCACTAGCTTCTCCTGGTCTTGTTGCTGATGCATTTTAAAGGAAGGTGTTATATCAGTGACATCAGTGACAAGGCTGTCAGACGGCTGTGCTGGCTCATGGTGGTTCATCTCGGCATAATCATCTTGTTCTTCTTCGGACGAGGAGTAACCTGCTACAGTGTTGTGATTTGAAAATTCGACAATGGGCTCATCTGGTTGATGAAGCTGTTCCTTTAACTCGGCAGCCTGCTGCTTTTCTTGCGCCTCCTTGAGGATTTCCTCTACTGTTCTCGTGGGGTCCTCATTCAAAGGCCTTCTACGCTTGTAAAACAAAAGATAGGCTGCTGTTGTCTTGACATCATTCACATCTACTTTGCTGACGTGCGAATCATCGAAATTGTACCAATACCCATCCTCAAAGTTTTGAGCAAAACTTGTGTCTATGGAGAGAGATGAGAAATTGTACACAAACACATACACAACCCAACTTACAATGGCCACCACCCAATCCACCATAATGGTTATCCACACCGTACAAATCATACACAAGCCTATCTTCATCCTTGACACTGGCATGATCCTCAATGCTCAACACACGATCCGTCAAGTCTAATTCTGATGTGGGGAAATCGATCAGAGCGTCAATCTTGTCTCTCCAAGTACGTGAATGACTGAATCGCTTCAAGTGGACCACCATGATTTCAGGCATGCGCCATAAATCAAACTTCTTTGTAGCACGCTGATGCTTCTTACACTTGGGACAGTACCAGAGATCCTCTTCACTCAACTCTTCTTCCTTGGTAAATTCGTCCAAACAATCAGACAAGGTCACTTGCTTCTTTTGCTGGGCAGTCATGTCCTCATCGTTGGGATCTCCTAAATCATGCATGTCGTTCCAAGCATCTGTGCAAACACCACTGTCGTTGCTATGGTGACGAGCAGCACCAAAAAGTTGCTGTGCCTTCTTGGGTGTCCATGCCAACAGGATGCCTTCTCCTTGTCGAATGATGGTGCTGGGGGGACAGGCGACCTTTCGCTTGGGCAAAACTGGTGGAGGGGCAGAATGCGAGGGCGGTGCTGGCGCAATCAGAGGGGATAATGGCCTGTTGCTGTTGGAGGAGAATCGGTCGCTGTTGTCAGAGCGGAAGGATACGTTGTCCATGGAATCACGGTCATCAGCATCAGGTTGGTTGTTGGCAGAAAACAAGGCAGCGGCATCCTCTACTTGGTCATCTTCATCCTCATCTTCTATGCGAGAAGGTAGTATTATGGAGTCTTCCATGTCAGTATCCTTTTCCTGTGCTTCAACTTGTTCGTCATCAGAGGAAGATTCATCTTGTTGCTTTAAATACGCTTCGAGCTGTTCTTGCTCGGCCTTGACTCTTTCAGCAAGATCGACCAAACCATTCCAGCTCTGTACACTCGGCAAGAGTTCCTCAAGACCACGAGAGTACGAGCGAGGAGCAGAGAAGACCTTGACAGCAAACAGGTTGCTCATGGGCTCAATCTTCTTTCCACCAGCAGCAGTGACAGCAGCAGCTGTATGAATCAAGTTGTTGCGGTTGGGTGCAGCAGTATCAATATCCATGTCATCTTGGCCTTCCAATACAGTAGTAGACTCCAATTCCGTGATTTCATCTTGTCGTTCTTGCTCTTGCTGCTCTTGTTGAATCACAGTGTCATAACCAGGAGGCTGTTCATCATCATTGTCAAAACTTTCGCTGTCTTCAAGTGTCTGCGACTCTTTCTCCAATGACTCGTTGTCTGATACGCTTTGCTGCTGATCCTCCTTGACTTCTTCAAACAACTTAAACTGAGTATAGCGTTCCACATGGGCTGATACCAGATGATAGAGTACATCAAACTTGTTGGCATCTTTGCGAGGCACAGCGAGGATAATAGGGTCGCCGAATTGGTCGATACGCTCACCGGAATACGTGTCAGTCTTGGTCACCGTGGCACAGTACACGGGAAACACAATCAACTGATTCTCATCAATGGGCTGGCTCACTTCATGATCGTCCTCCAACTGACTATAGCGGTTGTAAGAATATCTAGCCTTCTTCTTGGGGAGGGGAGGCACTGGGCCAGGAAGTTGGTAGACGTATATGATATCAGAAGAGCCAATGGTAGCTACAGGTTCATATTGAGGGAACACCTTGTAGATTTTGTGGCTAAAGAGTTCAACCACCAACAGCTATAACAGAGAAAAGAGTGAGTTATAAGCAATAGTGCCCATGTTGGTGTACTTGCTTACAGTATTGGGATCGTCCACAGACATCATCTTGGCCACCTCCTTTTGCAAGTGGGCAATGCTGGCTTCTTTGCTCAGGGTCACGACCATCTTTTGTAACTGCTGCGAAGGATCATAGGGAACATAAACAATGCTGGTCTTGCTCTTTTTCTTGATTGGTAATGGCAAGGATAAATACATGAATGGATCAAAAGTGACAGAGACCTATCGTCATTAAAATGAGTCAGTAACGCGCGCTTGTCTCCCCGAGTTGACTTGAATACACTACGTTTTTGCACTCTTCACAAATCAATCGACTTTTGAATTGGCCCTGGAACAAATCGACAATCACAGAGTCATTTCTAGCACGGTGATAATCCCAACTCTTTTGGGCAATTTCAGCATCCTTCATGCCATCGAAATCAGGTAGCTCAATGTAAGGCTTCTTGATGATGCGATTCAAATCTTCGTGAAGGCCATCCAGCAAAAATGCCAGTAATTCCTGTGTATCGTGTTGTTGATATCCACTGAAGGATGAGTTGAAGCGTCCAATGGTATACTTGAAATCTCGAGGTGCAAATGAGCCAGCTGTACCACTCCACAGGTGCTGTACCAACTCGCCATAGGCCTCTGCCACTTGTCCCTTCATGCCCAGTGGGTTGTCTCTGTTTAGGTCTGTCTTGTAATTGCCAGCCAAGAACCACTTTGTCAATTGAGGTGTGTTGCTGAGGCATTGTAGTGCTGAATTCATAAAACAGGTATTGCCCAAGTTTTGCAGGCCACATACACCACGTGTGTGTCGAGGAGGAGGAGGAGGAGGAGGCGACGTGGTGGATGAGGATGTTGTCAAATTGTTGAATCCATTGGCAAATAAGCTCGAAGCAGATGAGACAGAAGACGAGTCGCTGTTTTTGGTGGTGGGCTGTTGCTGATCAGATGGGAATTTACCTGTGGATTTATCTTTGACCTCTACAGCGACAAGCGACGCACCAGAGAAAGTCAATGTTGCGTCTTGCTGATCCAAATCCCAGCTGGTTGCTTGATTCACCACTTGAGCAGATACATTGGGTACAGATAGAGTGTCTGGCTCGTTCTTGAGGATCCATGCTTGCATGTCTGTGTCGGGTGCGAGATCAAATGCATTTTTGACAGCATTGACGAAATCAGCGACAGTACTGATCTGGGAGAGAGTGATGATAGGACAACGCGTCAGCTGGCTTGGATGGCTGCTGCTGCTCTCGATCAAATACAGCTTGAACTGGGGAGGATACATGTCGACTGTCTTTCCGTCGTCGTTGGTGATGACCAGTCTCTGAATAGGTTCTGCGTCGTCTCTGGAGCCATACCTAAAGAGAGTGTGTGCATCAGTCAAAGCGCCTTTTACTCATGATTTTACTGTGTTTACCAAGCAACTAACTCTATCCATGCCTCCTCTGGCACAGCAAAGACGTCTTCATCCAGCTCTAAATCTTCCGCAAGTCTGCCATTTTGAAGGATGGTGCGATTGTCGATGGGACCTGGAGGGGATCCTTGGCCAATGAGCCTGACTTCAGGTTGTGTGCTGCTCATACGAGCGCAGTATTGATGCCATCGATTATACCATGCCTTTGAGATTAAGCACCACGTTGTGCCGTCTTGCAAATGCTGTTCCTGCAACTGCTTGATCAAGCTGACTTGCTCTTTTGGGTCGACTTGTTGTGGTAACAGCTGTTCCTCATTGACGCTGGATTCTCTAGCCCGTTTCGTTAACACTGGACTTCTGTCCATCTCGGAATCTGACATGTTGTTGCTGTAACTATTAAACAGCGTAGAAAGAAAGTGAGAAAGACAAATGAAAAGAGAAAGATTTTTCTTTATTTTAAAAGAGTTGATGATATATGGATGATGTTGTTGATTTGAACCTCAGCGTAATTCACTTGATAAATTGACGTTTCCATTGCACAGCAGTATGGATTGGATCGAGTAGATAGATCCAGTCAAATCACAGCTATATAGTATTTTGATGGCATTGTTAAAAATCAATAAAATATGAGCATGGCCTCTTGGATCAAGACAGAAATCCATCTTGCAATGCTAGATCCAAGCAGAGCATGTAAGCTGGACCATGGCATTCAAACCACACCATGGCCATTTAGGGACTAAAATTAACTGGATTTGTGGCCAAATGAGCTACATTTTCATACAGGCACATTATGCAAATCTAGGATGGCGTTGGATATCAACAGATTTCATGGCAAATTACAACATGTGGATCCAAATCTAAAGCGATTCAACATCTACTGGCTGGAGCCATATCAACAAATATGGCGAATCAGTCGAGATCCATGCTTTGTTTCATTGTTCAATACATAGGTCAATGTGACGTGGCTAGCGAGTCGTTCTGCATACATTGGGTTCCAGCAAGCCAAAATGTATCCATTTTGCTTGATTACCTTTTTTCTTTTTCTTTCCAACTCTACATATAAAACTGCGCATTTGTTACAAGGATAAATAGCCTGACTCTATCTTTCTTTATACAATCTTCCTTCTTTATCTCTCACTCATACATACCTATCACTCATTGCAAGACAAATTCAGTAGCAACAACCACGGACATCACATCACATCAATCGACCACCTAGAGAGTATATTCTAATCCATCACTTGAACTTTTTGGTATATACTCTTCTCTTTTTTTTTTTTTTTGAAAAAAAAAATATATATATATATAAATAAGCAAATCTACCTCAATCAAAGCAACCTTATGGAGCAAAAGTCCAAAGCTTCAAAACGTACGACAAGAAAAGGCTCCTCTTCCAATACAACTCCTCAACATCCCAATACAGCGACTACTGCGACAACTTCACGTTATAGTTTAAGAAACAGAAAAGAGTCTTCAGCAGCGACAACAGCAGCAGCAGAGAATATCAGTACTACTTTTACAAGGTAAACACATGAATCATCCGCTGATAGGAGGACACTCACAATCCATACTAGATCGCAGAAAAGAAAACTTGAACCAAGACAACAAGCACAGAATCTCATTGACAAGAAGAAACCCAAGATGGATCATTCTACCACTAGCAGCAGCAGCAGCAGCAGCAGCAGCAGCAGCAGCAAAGGAAAGCAAAAGGTTGAAACCAAGGCCACAGTAACAAAGTAAGGAGTCGATGAGTAGCCAATGTAACACACACACACACACGCACACAGCAACTTATCACACTGTCTAGTAGAAAAATGAAACAGGATGATGTCTTGGATAACTACAATAACGATAATCATGATGATGAAATCCAAGAAGATGAGGAAGATAATGACGACCAGATGGATCCAATGCATTTTGACCACCAACAACA
The DNA here is from genome assembly GCF_035048745.1 of Mucor velutinosus. Classification (NCBI taxonomy): domain Eukaryota; kingdom Fungi; phylum Mucoromycota; class Mucoromycetes; order Mucorales; family Mucoraceae; genus Mucor; species Mucor velutinosus. The sequence continues at coordinate 30,275 of NW_027041905.1, read as the reverse complement.
AGAGGATGAGGACGCTTCTTCTGCTTCTCAAGAAGAGGATGATGACAACCATCCAGATGAACAGGAAAATCAAGACGACGATGAGGATGACGATGAGGATGACGAGGAGAATGAAATGTCTCGTGTCAGAAGAACACTTGGTCTTCACATGCAAGGCTTGTTTGGCGGCATGATGTCCTCTGATTTTGGCAGATTCAAATCCATCTTGGCAAGTCTCAGAAACAGCGATGATCCCACTGTACAGTTGATTGCGCTTCAAGAATTGGCAGAGATACTCTCGGTCAGCAGCGAGGACAATTTGGCTGGTTATTTTTCGAGTGATAGTTTTGCCAGAGAACTGGTCCGTATCATGAAGGGTCCAGGTGATGTGTTGTCTCAAGTAGGTGGTGTCAGCGACGACATGGATCAAGACATGATGCTTGCTTTGGCCATGAGCGAAGGTCTTTCAGGTGGCAATCCAGAAGTCATGCTGCTTGCATGCCGCTGTATATCCAACTTGCTGGAAGCCATGCCCACTGCTGTCACTAGTATTGTCTCTCATGGTGCTATTCGTGTCCTCTGTCAAAAGCTGAAATCCATTCAGTATATTGATCTGGCAGAACAAGCTTTGTACGCACTAGAAAAAATTGCAGCTCAGCTTCCGCGTGCCGTAGTGCATGAAGGCGGTCTTGCAGCAGCACTGATGTATTTCGACTTTTTCAGCATTCATGCACAACGCACAGCATTACGCACGGCATCCAACTGCATGCGTGGTATCGATTTAGATTCGTTTCCTCAAGTCATGGAAGTGGTGCCTACCTTGATGAGTACCATGAGCTACTCGGATCGATCTGTCATTGAATTGAGCTGTCTGTGTTGGGTCAGAATAGCAGAGAGCTACCGTAGCAACAAGGAGTGTTTGGAGCGTGCCATCTCGGTGGATTTATTGCAAGTGTTGTATGGATTATTGCCTATTCCTGGCAACGTGAATGCAGTGCACCCAGCCACATGTCAAGACTTGCTGCGTATCTTTCGGGCGATCGCCAAAGCATCACCTCAGCTTGGCTTGGAACTGCTCAGACTTAACATGATTGAAGGTCTTTGTCACATTTTGATGGGTACAACAGCAGTACCCACAATCCAGCAACACATTACCTTGGACTCCAAATGGCGCGATTCCCTCCCTACCATCATGAAGATCATTGTCGACTTGTTGCCCTCTTTGCCCAAGGACGATATGTTTAGCTCTCGACGATTTCGATCTGTGGCTAGTCGCACTCGCTCTTCATCCTCTTCTACTGCAGCTGTAGCAGTGGAAGCTACTACTATATCTGAGGATCCTCGCATTACCTGGTTCAATGAGGATCCTCAAGTCATGCTTAAGCTGGACTCGATCTTGTTTCCCCTTGTGCTGGACATCTACGCGTCCACTGTCAATTTGCGAGTACGCCAATTGGTCACTCACGCCTGTGTCAAGCTGCTGCAGTTCTCCAACGCTGATACTCTAAACAAGGTTTTAAAGGATGTCTCCTTATCCAGTTTCTTGTCTGGCATTTTGACGCGTCAAGAACACCCCGTATTGCTGATTGATGCACTCTATCAAACAGAGTTGCTAATCAAAAAGCTGCCCAACGTGTATCCATTCCTGTTTGAAAGAGAGGGTGTATTGCACGAGATTGAGTCCATCTCAAAGCTGCCCTTGACAGAAGAGTCTACGCCGGCAACACCACAACAGCAGAAGCCAGCATCAGCAGCAGCAGCCGCAGCAACAACCACGCAGCTCAGTCAAGATAATACCACTGTGGATGAGAGTGATGACACAACAACAGACGCAGATAAGCAATTCAACAAAACAACCAAAGGCGATGAGGATGATGACGGTGACGATAACGACGACGATGAGGACGATGAGAGTGATGTCCAAGGAAGAGCAGCAACTAGCTCTTCTTCTACCAAACCAGCATCACCATCACAGCGACAATCGCGCATGCTAAATAGTCATGGTTTGCAAGCCATGATGCGCAATCATCAGTTGCTACAGCAACAACAGCGTCATCGACACCATTCGCTGGAGAATGAAAAGGGCGTTGGTCGTGGATCCACCCGCAAGTACATTATACAGCTTGCTCAGCACTTTGTGGAAAACTACTTTTACCAACAACAAGATAGCAGAGGCAGCAGCTTGAAGGAGATTCTCCAGTTTACACATGACGTTTTGCACCCTACAGACGATGATCCAGCCTCAGAGCAAGCATTGATGCGACTCTCTGGCTACTTGCGTGATTCCATCATGGGCATTAGCAGCTTTGAATTGATCAACTCGGGTTTAATGAAGGCGTTATTGACCTATTTGACCAGCAACGATGACACACTCAAGGCTCCTTTGCAAGACCGTGTGGAAGCATTTGAGCGCATCTTTGTTCAGCAACCAGATATTGACACAGAAGGCAACAATGCGCTCAAGAAGTTAGTGATTCGCTTGCAAGAGATCCTGAGTCGATTTGAAACTTTTGAAGTTGTGACACCGTTGGAATCCACTGCCAACGACAGTCTGCGCAATCCCACCAGCATGTTGGCCAAGCAGCTGCGATTGAGACTGACTGGCACCAGTGACGATATCCCCAGTAGTTTCAAGCAGTTGATGGTGTCGACACATGCAGTGGCTACCTTCCGAGTGCTAGAAGACTACTTGCTTGCTCGCATCAGTGCTACGTCCATCCTGTGTGATATGGAAGATGACCATGAGGACGACGACGACGACGAGGAGGACGATGAGGAACGTTTGATCATTGACAGAGACGGCATGGACATTGATCAAGAGGATTCCATGGAGCATGCTGATACAGTCATGAGTGAAACTGTGGTTGTCAACAAGGAGGATACCGAGGAGGACGAGCAAGACGAGCCAGCTGCATCCAAGGCAACTGCTACTACGAGCAGCAGCAGCAGCAGCAGCAGCAGCAGCGGTAGCTCATCTGTTCCAGTCAACAGAAAGGAAAAGAAGGATGGCGAGTGGAAGATTCGTTTCTCCATGAATGGTACCACCATCTCCAATGACTCTACCGTGTATGCTGCAGTCCATCAACATGAAATTAGTACTGGCAACGCATCTCCTATTGGACGCAACATTTGGGCATCCTCCCATCCCATCTCCTTTGAGCGTGTTTGGGTGCGCCACAATGAACAAGATCAAAAGCCGGCTGTGGTGAGTCAATTGGCAGACATTAGTCGACCCAAGGAACTAAAGGAGGACTCTACCTGCTACCAAGTGCTCTTGTTGCTTAAGGCTTTGTCGCTTGCCATTTCTAAGCGCACCAACGGCATCACCCCACAAGATTTTGTCAACCGAAAACTGACTGCCAAGGTCAACCGTCAATTGGAAGAGCCCTTGATCGTCGCAAGTTCTTGCTTGCCCACCTGGATCTACTGGCTGATGAGTGAGACGCCCTTCTTGTTCCCTTTTGAAACGCGCTATCTGTTCATCCAAAGCACCTCATTTGGCTATGCACGTCTGATTGCTCGCTGGCAAAGTCTGCAAATGCGCAACAACACGCAAAATGGACCTCGCAATGACACTGCAGATCAGCAGCCCGTGTTGGGCCGTATGGAGAGACAAAAGGTAAGAATTATACGCACACAGATGCTAGAGTCCGCTGTCAAGATCTTGGACTTGTTTGGAAGCTCGCCTACCGTACTGGAAATTGAATACATGGGAGAAGAAGGCACGGGTATGGGTCCTACTCTAGAGTTCTACGCAGCCACGTCCAAGGAATTTAGCAAGCACTCGCTTAACATGTGGCGTGGATCCAACAAGGCTGAAAAGGGCCATGTTGAAGCGCCCTTTGGTCTGTTCCCCAAGACATGCACCAAGCCAGGCTCGCGATCTGCCAAAAAGGTCAATCATCTGTTCAAGACGTTGGGTCAATTCATTGCCAAGGGCTTGTTGGATTTTAGAATTCTAGACATCCCATTCAACCCTGCTTTCTTTAAAGTAGCTTTGGATCATGTGGAACCCAGTCCAGCGCTTTTGATGGTAAGTTGGGTAAAGCGAGATGACGTATGGCAAGTGTATACTGATGAATGTTGTAGGAAATTGACCCCCAATTAGCCAAGTCTATCCGCATGTTGACATCCTATTTAGAGCAAAAGCGTGTCATCTATCAAGACAGCAGCAAGGTAGTGTATTCACGATTGCAACTGGACGACTCGAGACTCACATCTGTATAGACATTGGCACAGCAATCAGCTGCAGCAAAGAAAATTCAAGTGGATGGAGCCAAACTAGAAGATCTCTGTCTTGATTTTACACTGCCCGGAGACAGCAACTATGAATTAAAGGTGAGTTAGTTGGAGTATACCACTGGGCCAAGATGATCATCTAACACTTACCATGTGTCTTTAGGCGGGCGGAGCAGATATTGCAGTTACCATCAACAATGTGGAAGAATATATTGACCTGGTTCAGGACGCCATTGCCGGCTCTGGTATCTCTCAACAGATCAACGCATTCAGAGAAGGCTTCAACGGACTGTTTGCTATTGATGATTTAAAGCTATTGACACACGCTGAATTGGTCTCGCTGTTTGGCAAAGCATCTGAAGATTGGAGCTACACGACATTGGTCAACGCCATTAGAGCAGATCATGGCTTCACCATGGAGAGTGAGCCTGTGCGATTCTTGCTGGAAATCCTCACCAATTTGTCAGATGAAGAAAAGCGCCAATTCCTCCAGTTTACAACAGGATCACCCAGATTGCCTATTGGTGGTTGGAAAGCACTTCGCCCTGTATTCACTGTGGTCTGCAAGATCCCTGAAGCGCCCTTGACACCTGATGACTATTTGCCCTCTGTCATGACCTGTGCCAACTACTTTAAGATGCCAGCCTACTCGACCAAAGAGATTATGCTTGAACGATTATTGACATCCATGAAGGAAGGCCAAAGTAGCTTTTTGCTTTCTTGATTATGTATATTCCCCCCCTCTATTCACTCTCATTCCTTCTTATTGCACGCTCACGCTCACAACAATGCCATGTTTGTACACACACACACACACACATTTATATATTCTCATTTCGCAGCTCTTATATGATCCATATCCATACCATTACAATAAAATTTGACATGATTTCCTGAGTATACCAGTAGCAAGGCTTCTTTATATGCTCAATTAACCCATAATAACCTCAACAAAAGTAAGAACACGCACTTGATTATGATAACATCAGGACAGTTGATCTGGCTATATGCTATATGCAAGAGTAAAAAAAGAATCATTACCCATCTCATGGTAGATGAATCGATGCTTGCTCAAATTATTATTGATATAAAACTTTTTGCCATAAATAATGCATTGATAGCTGACTCTGACCAAGTTAGATAATTTTATTGATTTACAGGTTTTCATCTCATAGTACATCCATCGACGCTATCCCAACACACTTATCATAGGGAAGCTCAGATAATAGTTAGTTTAAAAAGTAATAGAGATTTGCACGAGTGAGAGTGGAGGTAAAACCAAAGGAAATAGATCCAAGCTATCCGCTGCCAGGACCCTCCAAGAAGATTGATTTAAGACTGACAATCATGCCCAAATGCCCAAATGTCCAATTCTGTTGAAAGCTTCCAGCATTCCCTGCCAAGTCCTACCATTGAATCAGAGCTTTACTGTTAATCAACATAAAGTACACGAAACCAAGCATTACCTTTGTTCAAAAGAGTTATTTTGAGGGGCAAATGCCAATTTTCATGCTTTGATGCGGTACTTGCACGGATTACCATCTCCATAACATGGCTGTCGAAAGGCAGACATGACTAGTGCAAGTACACCAACTGCTTGCTTCCATCCAAAAGATCAATCAAGCTGGCAATAGCAAGATTGCTAGAGGTATCTCCACAAGGCTGACACTGAAGGCTGCATCAGTAAGGAATCGTCGAGCACTCATGCAAGAATGTACATGTATATTATATATATAAAAAGATGTGTGAGTAGCTTGCAATAAACAGATTTGCAAAAAAAAAAAAAAAAAAAAAAAAACGCGTCAGCTTTACCTGAAAGTACAATGAATAATAGCAATGAATAGTACTGCGCAGAAATCACCTCGTTGCCCACGCTCTGGAATGAAGCAAAGCTACTAATCCAGCGTCAAGGAGAAATATATCCGGCATAATTGCTTCCATCCAATCTCATTACATGGTAAGTGACAATGAAACTGATATCTCCACACGCCTGCTGCACAGTGCCTAAACAATTTTGATGCGGTACTTGCACGGATTACCATCTCCATAACATGGCTGTCGAAAGACAGACATGACTAGCACAAGTACACCAACTGCTTGCTTCCATCCAAAAGATCAATCAAGCTGGCAATAGCAAGATTGCTAGAGGTATCTCCACAAGGCTGACACTGAAGGCTGCATCAGTAAGGAATCGTCGAGCATTCATGCAAGAATGTACATGTATATTATATATATATATATATATAAAGATGTGTGAGTAGCTTGATTTCAGTGAATGTGTAAACTTACCTGGGTACAAACTATTAGAAGGCTAAAAAGTATTGCACAAAAATCAACTTGTTGCCAACGCGTTAAAATAGAGCTTTGCTCCATATTTAAACGTCAAAGGAGATGTAGCAGATATATGTACTTCCATTCAGCTTCGCCACTCCAGGTAAAGGGTATTAAAAGCTAGTATTTCCATACATCTGTTGCGCAATAACTCTATTATCAAACAAAGAAAAAAAAAAAAAATATATATATATATATATAATGGTGCCCACAGACCAACAACGTGACGTTCAAGTCAATGCCCACTTATACATTTGACACCACATTCGCTTTAAAATCGCTTGGAACATGTCAAACAGGCCCAAAGAAAAAAGAGCTGTGAGAAAGCCTACGTTGAATGGTGTGCCAGGAGATTACATCCTTCCGGTTGCGATACGCGATAGTTGTGGTCTAAATCTCTTGACACTCAATGCTAGAGAATGGCCCTCCGTGGAGAAACTTGTGGATGCCTACTTTCAAGATGCAAATGTTTGGTCAAGCTCTCATTCGGAATTGCACAAGCAGCTGTTGGATGGATTTGCTTGCCTTGATCATACCTCGGTAAGACCATGTGTCAAATCCTTTGCAAGACAAGTTCGTCTATATTTGCAAGCACCTTGTATTGTCGATGCCTTGAAGAAATACTATCATTTCAAGGAAAGAATTGCCACTCAACGCCAACATGCCCTGCTAGCAGAAATTGAAGGAGATATCACGGGCGCTGCTCTCTCGCAGCGAGGCGCAAAGAGATTATTAGAAGAAGACAACAACCAGGTAAATGCTTGCGATGTGCTTAGTATGGGAAGTGTACTAAAAAAAATATATATATATACTTTAGGCTACCTCTTCCTCAACAAGACAACGAGTGCTGGTAAAGAAAAGACATTTTTGAGACAATATTAACAACAATTCTAAATTAATGCTTCGTAGCTCTCAATTCGTACAGATACTCCTGATGTATCCGAGCTCTCTGGAGATTCTGGTCAAAATGATGCCTTAGATGGAAGCAACCAGTACGAAGAGCCTCTGCTTGATCTCGATGAGCCAGCCAATATCAGTCCCAGTGTGAAGAAAGTAAGTTTAGTATCGCATACGTTGGATCAAACATGTCTCACAAAACATACGCACACTATAGAGCCAATACTCATTCGTATCAAATGGAAAACGCTTCGACTATCATACACCCTCAAGAAACCTCGTATCGCCCAAAAAACCTGTCTTATCTCAAACTGATCATAGATCCCTGAGCGATTTGTTCGAAATACGTCTCTCCTCGGGTACACAAGGCAGTTGCTCTCACGACACTGAATCTCTGTATGAGCAATACCAAGACCAGCAGCACGCAAACAGTTGTTTAAAGACTCACACAGGGGCCATTTCTTTCTTGACCACCGCTTTGGACCCTGACAATTTCCTTGACACCAGCAAGCTTTGGGCATTACCTGGTCAAGGCAAATTCATTGACATGATGCGCCACATCCTCACCGATTATTACCAAACGTGCCGAAGAGCGTCACCTCTTGATCTTAATCAAGAGCGAACATTCTTCTGTGAATGCGTTGTACCGATTTTTAGAAACTTTGGCGTTTTGATTGGAGACATTAGTGGTTCTTGGTAAGTATTTTTTGGTAATATCTAGGGAAGACGACGAGGGCATCAATTGATTATGGTCAAAGGTGTGAGAAACAGCTCCTGGAAACAAAACGGGTGTGGCTCCCTTTGAAAGACTTTAGAGTAACAGGCATAACAAGAAAGCTCCATGATGGCATCCTGTCCAATAAAGCAGAGACCATTGCAATCATTCTAGAGTCGTCTGGGTAAGCTAAACATTTTCTTTTGATTTCTTGTATGAGTCAATAAGGCTAACGTGCTCCTTTAAAAGATCAGAACACAGCACTGCGCATATCATCGATGATACCTACAAGCAGTTGAAAAGCACCAGCGACTTTTATAAATACCTGATTAGCAAGTATACAATGGGCTCACTACAAACTCTTATGGCCATCAAAATCCCCTGTGTGACAATAATTAGCAACTGCCTCACCCTCTGCCTCACAACCATACACAATGAACATAAATGGAAATACGTTGAGGTTCGTTCATGTGTTATCCCTACCAACACTAAAGAAAGGAAAGCATGGATCAAAGCTTTCGAGTTTCTAGCCTGTCTTGAGGATGTCGTGAATTTGTCGCTGAAATCAATCGAACAACTGGAGAATGAGTCCTTGGGTTACACTACCTTGGACTCTAATGAAATATTGGTTAAAGATTACTTGATGTAAATCTCTCCAACCCCCCCCCCAACACACACACACTCTTCTTTTATACCAACTATAAATTGCTCATTGTATATCTCATCCCATAGCACTGCACACTGTATATCCCATTTGAAAGCACATCACATAGTTTATATCACTTCAAAGTACCACACATTGTATGTCTCATCTCACTGTAAGTCAAGCAATATTTAATAAACATTCGCCCAGGCCCTACATCCACATTAACATTGTATACAATATCAAATAATAAAAGACTTGATTTATTCCCAAGATGTTAATAAATGTATATTTTCTATCTGTAATGTGCAATTGTCCGCTGCCAGTAGTTGACCCCCCCATACAAATATTGATGTCTTCAGTATCCTGAACAGCCACCCATTCCACTTTAGATTTAAAATCTGATACATCAATGTTGATGTCTATAATTCCATTTATTATACAGTAATTATGAGCTCTATTGACCCAAATACGTCCAAAAACCACGAGCTGATCCATGCAGAGTATCGTGTAGAGTAACAACATTGCGAATCATTTCACGGAAGCTCCAAAAACCGATCTGCTTAAGTCGCTTGTTCCGCTCCTGCTGATCTGATACAAGATTGACAAACCCTGTAGTGATGCATTCGTTGAGTCGATTGCCAAGCGTCGAGTCATGAATAGTCCAAGCTCCATTGAATGTCTCGAGATCCATAATAATACGCCCTTTGATGGGAAGAATGGTTCTGTTATGGTTGATATAAGCAATAAGTGGACGCACCATGGCACTGTTGAGATAGCTAAACTCGGGTATCTTGAGAGGGACTACGCCCTTGATATTTTTGAAGCGAACATCAATATCCATGACAAACTTTTTCTTTTGATCTTGCTCTGCAACAGGTGGTGTGGTGTCTCCCAGTGAGATTACTTGACCAGTGCCTGTGCCAAGGATGATGGATTGGGGCAAACTTTGCTTGAAAACTTGAAAGATAGCCTGAGCTACGCTCGGTGGTTTCCCCTTTCTCTTTTCATCTGGTATATAAATGTCTGCACAAAAATCCATAGTGCCTGAGGTGATCCATTGTGGTGGTCCAGGACCAAGTCGATGTACATGATCCATGCTCACGCCTTCAATCCTCAGCCTTGATTTTCTTTCATAGCCCTGCTCTTTCATACTGTCATCTATTAGCACACCAAACTGCTGATTCTCCCCTCCCACAAACACGCCTTGAGGGTTGGATTTTTTGAATGGATAATAGCTGGCCAAATTGGGATTACTGCCTTTTGCTTCTAGATCAGAGTATTCCAAAACACTCTTTTCAAGCTGAGGCGTATGTACACTGAATAAACTGGTATCAAATGAGCCAATGATTTTGTCTGCGCACAGTGTATCGTAAAATAGCCTACATAGAGTGTCACTATACACATACAAGGCACACTCCCATGTCTATTTACCATTGTCTTCTCAGTCTACTAAACTGTGCTTGAATAATAGAGAATGGAAAGGGTCTAAATCCCTTCGGCATGTACACCACCACGGACATGTCTTCCAGCACAAGTCGATCCATTTCAAAATCCCCAGGAATATGGCTCTTCCTCACTGTTTCGGCATCCCAGGCAGCACTTTTGTTCCAACCAGCCCGTCGATTGTCAATAATACCACGGACCCCTACCACATTTGCGCTCTTGACAATGCCCTTTCCTTCCATCAGTCGCATCAAGCTCAGTTCTACCTCGACAGAGTCTATAGCCAGATCAAACCATGGCATGCGCTTTAATCTCTTTTGAGCCTTGGGTGTCAATTCATCCTGATCCAACTCGATACCATGCAACAAATCGCCTTGCACAATAGCGGGTTCCTTCTCTTGTAATCCCTGCTGGAATTTGCGCTGCTCAGATCGAGGCATGCAAACCACATGAACGTTGCTTAATCTGATCTTGCCATCTTTCCAATTGGGCGTTGCCGATTCAAATACCACGACTGCCTCGGATGATAGTGTTAGGTAATGGCCCATTTTATGTGTCACCCATTCTATCTCGAAAGTTGGTTATGCAATCTCCAGGAGTGACATATGAAATACGCTACCTTGAAATTGTAGTGAATTAGCAGCCCACAATCCAAAGCTAAGAAAGCTGGTTGTGCCGACAACAAGCCATACTGTGTGTCCTAGAAACACCCAAGAGAATAATGCAGTAATGTCGTTCAATGTAAAGGGCCGCATTTGCTTCATCAACGGGTACTTGACTCTGATCTTGAGTCGTTGAATAAATCCACGGGCTTGAATGAGCAGTTCATACTTGTTTGGTGGTTTTGGTAATTGTGGCAAATGAATTGGGCGAATGGAATGTCGTAAGAGTGCTCTGTTGTAATGCGATGGACTCTTTTTCATGCTTTGCTTGATGGAACGAGCAAGCATGATATGTGGTATATAGTATGTACAAGTGGAAGATGGGAAGAAGAAGAAAAAAAAATATATATACTTCGACTCGAGGATGCCTTTATTTGTAAAACTCGTCTTGAAAAGAGTCATGCCACCCACTGCTTAAATATCGCTGACAATGACATTTGCTATATGGTTCAACTGACCGTCTTCTTCCTCAACAGCATGGCGTATTTTCTCGTTGGTTTCCTTTTGATATAGCTGATCCACCTCTTCTCCAGAAGGAGGCAATCTTTCATTCTCGAGATCGGCTCGCTTGGCTTCCTCAAATGACGTAATAGCTACAACATCATTATGATCAGCGTTCTGTGCTCTGTCTGATACCCGCACTCTCTTTTCACATACCTGATTTGATTCCCTCTGCACCTAATGCCAATGTGCCTAGAGGCAATTTCCCGCTGGGTGAGAGTGATTTCAGTTCAGTAATGCGCTCAGAGTTCTCGCGTAACACAGAATAGACTCTTGAAATCTTGCCAATGGCCAAGATCTTGTTGCGGATCACAATCCTGCGCTGTTCTACTTCATCCTTAATCTAATTCAACATTTGGTAGTGTTGGCCATATTGAGGGTTTTAGCGTAGCGAAGCAAAGGCGCAAAACCATGACAGCTAAGCATCTAATCCAATATTCAATAGCACTGGTCTTAATGATGGTTTCACCATAACGAAGCGAATATGCAAACCATAGTATTCAAGCAGCAAATTCGGCTTTTAATTTTTGTTATTAATGAGCTTACCAACAACATTACGCATCAAACTTTACATCAAATTACATTTACCAAAATCAATGTGCCATTCATTCGAATGATATGAGTTTGAATAGATCTTGGCGGCAGTGCTATTACTGACTGACCTAAATGCCTTTCTGTTATGACAATGATGATTGCGATGCTGATTAAATGGGAGCAATGGAGCTCAAAGGACAATTGATTAGCCCGAATACTTCTTTTTTTTTTGGGGAGCTCTGCCTCATAAAGATGTCTTTTGCAATGACAATATCTCAAAAAAGTTGCTGTAGATCTTACACAAGTCCTGTATTTACACATAGCCAGCTTTATGTCGCTATCTTCAGGGCATCATCAGCAGCGAATGGTATGACAATCCTACTATCAGAAAATGGAATTTTCTTTCATATCGTCTCATTAATTGACATCAGTGTAAGCAAAAATGATGCCGAGGGAGATACCTCCTCTCCTTCTCCTCCTGGCTCTGATATAACTTTCCTTTTACTAATAATGGATTGTTTAAAATCTACTTGATATAGCAAAACTTTATACACTGTATATGTATTAGGAAATGTATGAGAAACATGATTTCAGTGGATGTGTATACTTACTTGAACATAAATTAAAGTATTTCGCAAATATAAACTCGTTGCCAACGCGAAAGAATGAAAACTTCAAAACCCAAACATCGAGGAGATATAAATCCAGCATAATTGCTCCCACCCAGCCTCATTACATGGTAAGCGATGAGAAAAGCGGCCTTCTATGCACCTATTGTAGAATGGAAGCGATGTAGCAAAATGTAGTTCAATCCATATGCTATGTCAACAGATACTTAGCTTCAACGAACCCCTAGAACGACATCTCGAACATAAACATGTCGCTTTTGGGCAGCTACAGTACCTCTCCTGCTCTAATCACCCATTGTTCCATTCCTTCCTGTTTACAGAATGTAAACTTCAGGTAGCCCATTAGCGATGGATGGCGTAAAGCCATTATTCTACATCAGTAAGAAGCTGCCTCTCCGGACAGACCCAGAAGCCCTCAGTTCTATCAAAAGAACCGGAACTAAAGGAACCTTCAGGCTAGGATAATGGCCAGTACTTTCGTGCGTTCTTCCTATCTCTACAGATTTCAGATGACACTCATTCAACAACGGATAAACACCAAGTGCTCATTGTCAACATTGTTGGAAGCTGCCTCTCCGGACAGACCCAGAAGCCCTCAGTTCTATCAAAAGAACCGGAACTAAAGGAACCTTCGTATCCACAACAAAAGCCTTTTGCAAAGATGAAATAAAGCTGGAAAGAAGCTCTAATCGCCTACGACGCGATGTGTCACGTTCGCAATGTCATCCCAAGAGTTGATTCATGTAACGATGTCCAGAATGATTGAATCCAGATTGGTTGCGATCTTGTATCAGACTACCTAAGCAAATTACCTTGGTGAAAAACTCAATCCATATGATATGTCAACAGATACTTAGCTTCAACGAACCCCTAGAACGACATCTCGAACATAAACATGTCGCTTTTGGGCAGCTACAGTACCTCTCCTGCTCTAATCACCCATTGTTCCATTCCTTCCTGTTTACAGAATGTAAACTTCAGGTAGCCCATTAGCGATGGATGGCGTAAAGCCATTATTCTACATCAGTAAGAAGCTGCCTCTCCGGACAGACCCAGAAGCCCTCAGTTCTATCAAAAGAACCGGAACTAAAGGAACCTTCAGGCTAGGATAATGGCCAGTACTTTCGTGCGTTCTTCCTATCTTTACAGATTTCAGATGACACTCATTCAACAACGGATAAACACCAAGTGCTCATTGTCAACATTGTTGGAAGCTGCCTCTCCGGACAGACCCAGAAGCCCTCAGTTCTATCAAAAGAACCGGAACTAAAGGAACCTTCGTATCCACAACAAAAGCCTTTTGCAAAGATGAAATGAAGCTGGAAAGAAGCTCTAATTGTCTACGACGCGATGTTTATTGTTCGAGTATGTCCCTTCAGGGTTTGCTTGTAGCTTTCATGCGGATGAACCTTATCAAGACAATTGTATTTTTATCAGATCACAACGTTTTCTGATGGCAGATAGAACTCACCTGGGATGAATACTTGATGTCAATAATTGAAAGTGGGAATGCTGGTTGCTTGGAAATTTTCCAGATGCACCTTGAAATGTGACGCGTTTATAGCTCCACTTTTTAGACATCAAATGCTGTTTCTCTATCACGAACTCATGGACTGTAAATCTGCTATACAATACCTCAATAACACTCCTTCCTCGCTCTGGGACTTCAAAGTAGTGGTTGGTATCATCAAAGCAAAAAACGGATGCTCCAATGATAAGGCGTTTTCTGCACTGAACAACATCTTGAAAAAGAATTTCGATGCTGCGCAAACTTCATTTTTCATTACCAATTGGAAATCGCTGATCAGCAACTTTGAGAAGCAAAGAGAGGATCCCATAAGGCAAACAATACAAACGCAAACCAACATCGACATAGGATCTGTCAACACAATAAACAACAAGAATACAAATATCATCAAAAGAAAACGAAAATTGATCAATCGAGAGTAAGTGTTTTATCAGAAAATTTGGAACCACACATTTGGTTGATTAGTATTTGTCTAGAAGCTTCACATCTGAAAGAAGAAGAAAGACATTCGACGAGATCTTTGACGAAAGCAACGAAGACAGCGATACAGGATCAGGCTTCCACATGGCAGTAAATATAAAATCAAAAAACCAAATGCCCTTTGTTTGCTAACAATTTTATTATTTAGAATGACAATGATGCTAGCTCTCCGATAGTTGCTGACTTGCCCCAAGTAATGGACATTGACATTACTCACGATCTCTTATCATCCTTAAAGGCTAGATCCACATATCATTTTGAAGGCGAAGATATTGACTTTGCTGAATACAAGTTGGCCTGCCTCCACCATCTGGACAAACAAGGTCAAGTCTTCTTGGAACCAAATTTCGCAGAAGTCATCGCTTTATCACATTGTGTTTTACTGAAACATGGATGTTACTCAGAGACTATGATCAACTTTTTCACCTTGGAAAAACTTGAAAACATCCACGATTCTCTGAAGGCAAGCTACTTTGGTGCACAACAAGACCCTCTCTACAACTTCAGCACTGCATTCATACAAAAGGTGGAAAACACATTGAAAGGTTTGTCAGCTAGAAATGAAGATATGATCTATACGGAGATAGAGGGATGTAAATCATTGGCCAACACATATCTTGACAAACAACTCTTGAAAATGGTGCTTGAGCTCCTAGAATTCTTACCCAAATATCCCCAGCCAAATGTCAACGAAGAAAATTTGCGCGTGAAATGCTTTAATCCATCAATAAAATACTTTATGAACTGCAAAAAGTTTGGCATTACCTTGACCTATCCCGAGACATCGCCAGATGAAAGAAAGCCGCGTACGGATGCGATCAAAAGACCAGATGCAATCGCATCGTTTTACGAACAAGTCAAAACCACACACAATGGCGCTTTTTTCGAAATCAAAAATGATTCATACAAGAGCAGAAAGAGAATCTTGATGGTGGACCTGCTCAAACTTGTGCATTATGGAAAAGACGCTTTGGATGCTGGTGTGAAGACGCCAATTCTCGCTCAAGTCATTGGATTCGACGTCACTTTCTATTTGATGAAGTTGGAATCAAAAGGGGTATACATCATGCTTGAAGTATGTCATGTCAAATTACCATCAACCATATTCGAGATCAATGCATATTTGCGAGAAATGGACAAGGTTCAAAAGCTAATAAACATTCTGGTCGCCAACAAGGAAAAGGAACTGATGAGGGAGGTGAACGAGAAAAAGATGGCATCTTATGGTACACCACGAGTCGAAAGAATGGTAGAACAGCTTACCTATAAACATTCAACTGATTTCTTTTTTTAAAATGCAAATCATCAAGTAAAGCTTTGAAAGCAATATGGCAAATACACAACCCATTATATCCTGTATATATTTAATGTTAATAAAGATGGCATTCTCAGATAGTCTTCTTGTATTCTATCATAAGCCAACATTCGACACTCATATCGCCCTATCTCTGTTTTGATCGGCATATTAACCCCATCTATTGTCTTTTATTGTGCATTTTATTCTTTCTACTCATTTTGTATCTGTTTGCTGTGGAACCCGAATCCCACACAACGTTTCTTGCGCGTTATTCATTGGCAGCTGCTTCACACTTTCTCTCACCACCATCCACAACAAAACAAGTGCAGCTGTGCATATGAAAGCTGTGAAATTACTTATCGATGGCAATGATTAAATCTGATAGCCTGATCAAATTGCTCAAATTAAAATAGTTTTATCATTAGCTCTAATCTGTGGGTCTATTTTGATAAAAGTCATTATCATATGATACACTTTTATCATACCAAAAGGAAAAACAAAGATACAACATCTAGTCTTCCGTCTACACAGTGTTGACCCAAATACTAGCCTTTATTTGTAAAACTCGTCTTGAAAAGAGTCATGCCACCCACTGCTTAAATATCGCTGACAATGACATTTGCTATATGGTTCAACTGACCGTCTTCTTCCTCAACAGCATGGCGTATTTTCTCGTTGGTTTCCTTTTGATATAGCTGATCCACCTCTTCTCCAGAAGGAGGCAATCTTTCATTCTCGAGATCGGCTCGCTTGGCTTCCTCAAATGACGTAATAGCTACAACATCATTATGATCAGCGTTCTGTGCTCTGTCTGATACCCGCACTCTCTTTTCACATACCTGATTTGATTCCCTCTGCACCTAATGCCAATGTGCCTAGAGGCAATTTCCCGCTGGGTGAGAGTGATTTCAGTTCAGTAATGCGCTCAGAGTTCTCGCGTAACACAGAATAGACTCTTGAAATCTTGCCAATGGCCAAGATCTTGTTGCGGATCACAATCTTGCGCTGTTCTACTTCATCCAGTTCTTGCTGATCATGTTCTTTTCCATTATGTGCTGCATTGTCCTCTGCGAGCAGTTCCTCCTTTGTACAAATACTGAGAATAGCAAGCAGCATGTTGGTTACTAGGATACATTAGTTGGCACAGCTTTTTGGGTGCAATGTTTCTATCATGTACCTTTCTCGCCAACAAACGGTAAACTCCAGTCAACCACATTCATAAAGTTAGGAAGCCAGTAGGGATGAGGTGTTGCATTGAACTGTCTGATATTCATCACATTGTCTTCGTATTTGAGGATGGCAGCCTTGTTGTTGTACATATCCAAGTAGTTGGGTGCTGAGAATATAGTCATCACAGCAGGGAATGCGGTTGTGTTGTTTCGTCTGTACATGCGATACCCAGCATCTTGAGCTTCGTGTGCTCGGATGATGGACAGTAGGTTGTTTCTTGCTAGGAATGCACAGACAGCGGGATATCTAGCACACAGCATCAGTACCACAGATCCAGCACATGCCAAGGTGGACTTACGTATAAAAGTAAGAGCAGCCTCTAACTCGGTTATCTACGAATAGCTCGGTTGTCGTTTCCTCGCCAAATTCTTCAATTGGATCAGCCCATAGCAAATCGCACATGATGCCATGTGTGGGGGGTTCTCTAAACCGATCAATCTAGTGCGCTCGTCAATGACAGCACAAACAACATTCTAATACACCACCTACCTTTTCAAAATCTGCCAATGTCACTAGCTGTGGGGACAAGCCGCCATGAATACACAGAAATTGATTGTTCATCAGAGCACCCAAAGGCAGTGCATTAAATGTGTCCATGCATGCTTCATAGACCTTTTCAGAATACTTATGTCTGCCTAGATCCGTTGTCAGTTCAGCATACGCTACCATGACGAGATTCTGTACTCACACTCAATCTTGAAAGTAAAATGGCTGGTCAAATGTCTGCACTCATGGTTTCCTCGCAGCAAAAAGAAGGTGTTTGGATACCACATTTTCAAACTCCAGAGATACAAAACACACTATCCAACCGAGATCATCAGAGTTATTATCACCATCACAACAAACAATACCAGCCTACCTCAATAGAAAAGTAGCCTCTATCCACATAATCTCCCAAAAACAAATATGTCGTATTTGAAGGGTCTCCTCCCACTTCAAACAGCTTCATCAAATCATAGTACTGCCCATGAATATCACCACATACTACCCACGTAATAAGGTCAGTCATATCCCAACGAACCCAGTGAACTCTTGTATTACCTGTAATGGGCGCAGGAATCTCTAGTAAATTTCTTTCAGACTTTAGCAGCTCTTTTCCCTTTTCCAAGATGAACAATGCTTGACTCTCGGTTACTCTGCCTTCGCGATAAAAATGATCTTTTAAAAAGTGTATATTTGGAAGGCCTGCTCTCTCTTCGCTCCAAAACTGTTCCTCTGTGGGCAGATAGACTGCTGGAGCCGGCACCTCTGCGTACAGTGTGTTAATGACGCTCATAAAAGATAAACGCTTTCAAGTACCTTTGATCACTCTCTCCTTTGTGCTGACAACAGTGCCATCGTCCGTGGTGTAGAGACTAAAGTCAATCTTGGGTATGGATTTATTACTCGAGTGTGTATCCGATGATTTAGACAAAAGCATGACGAACGAAAAAAAGAGGAAAAAAAGGGGCTAATACGCTAATGAACGCTACAGCCACATTTATACCTGTTTTGGACTGTGTGAGGAAAGATGGAGTAGCACACATCTCATTGTGCAACTCACTAGAAACAGGCGCTTGTCCAATCAACTTGATGTTGAATACTGTAAAGAGCAATACCAAACATACAAAGTATGTTTACGTTTATTGTTAATGATGCTATGCGTTTGTTTAAATCTTTATTATGGGTTAAGTTACTTGAAGTATCAGATTCATGCTCACTTCAGAATATGCCTACACAAAAAACTTGATTGAGAGGATCTTCCTCTGTAATTATCCAATCAACCTCAGTGCTATTCCCGCATTAAGATATGTAAATTTCCAAAAATTTCTTCATAACATGTAGGTCTCATACACCAACATGTTGTTGTACATGTCAACTCCATTTGTCATAGTAAATGATATCCCTTCTTTTTTTTCGATCTACATTCATGCTTTCATGCGCCTGCACAAAACACAATTATATTATATTTCGTAATGCTTTTTTATATTTTACGATATCTATTGCCCAAACACTTGATATTGGATCATAGAAATCCACTTAAGCATCACCAGCAAGCTGTAAACCTTTTTATCATGATCAATGCTCACTTCACTCATGTCGTGGTGAGTGAAACAATCAGATCCTTCTAGTAACATAATTTTTCGTTGGATGGTTCCAAAGAGTTGTATCCGTCCATCTAATTTGTGTACATAAGCATTGCCTACGTACAAGCCAGCACAGTTTATCTGTCTGGTCATGCTGTGCAGCAACAGCTGTCAATTTAAGAATTCGCCTCAAATTGATGTGCTGTTTGATGCATTGAATGGTCTTGTCGTGCTAATGACGTATAGCCAAACAAACACTGATTAAATACGTCCTCACTTGAATCGATGTCGATGCTGGAATTGCAAGTTCTTTGGCTTAAAGAAATAGAAGCCGCCAGCTAACGAAGACACTATCGGTAAGAATGTACAACTTACATTTCCACAAATAAGTTGCGAACAAACCCAATTTGCATTCTCTCATTCAATCAAATTTAATGACATGCTTTTGGTCGCTCTTATGGCTCTATCCTTATCTTTCTAAAGAGTATAAATTGTGTGTTACAATGTACATTGATGTGCTCATGTTTATTGCGATTGTGAAAGCCTGGATGTATGCTTTGAACCTTTCAGGTATCGAGTATTTTGATTGCGTTTTCGTCGTCAAGTGGTTGTCATATAAAATCTTGATCATATGTCGCCCTCATGAAGCACTCTCACTCACAAGGAATAGTATCATATGCTACTTGGTTATCAAGAAACAAAGTAGGAGAGAACATGAGTATCTGTGGCAATTATTGCAAATAGTCATGATCTACTTAAATGACTGAAGTGAGTCTAAGTTGCTGTCCAAGTATGTTCTCCAGTCTTTTTAAGGAGCCGTATTCCTTTAGAAGAGTAACAGTTTAATGAGTAGACACTTGGGCTCTACCAGCGCTATAACTTTTCGTTACTTTTTACATAGATAGTGTCGGCTCTGTAGCAGACCCTATTCTGGTCAAATAATCTATACATGTAGCCATTTCAGGATATGTTTGACAGTTTCAACTAGGAAAACAACAAAAGGAATTAACATAATTTGTATATATAGACTTCTTTACATCAAAGTTTTTTTTTTGAGAGCTAATACTAGGGGTGGCAAATTATTTTGTGAAGAGATACCGGAGGATTCCACCTACCCAAGTATCCAAAAATAAGATGTCTGATATACAAGAGAACCAAAAATAACACTTGCAGTTATATCAGATATCCTCGCAAAGTCTCACGCTATAGCTCTTGAGTTATCCTTAGGTTTTCTGAATAAACCATACTAAATCATGGTTTATTACTTGGGTATAGTTTATCATCATGCAGTGGATCCTAGTACAATAAAAAGTATAAAAATGTATCCTTTGGATGAATTCTCAATAAGAAGTTTAGTTCATTGGTAGATTTATTCTACATTCTATTTGACATAACACTTGCTGTGATATAAAGAAGGCAGATTTTGCTGAAGTGGATGCTAAATGTCTCCAAAGCCGCTGACTTGCTATTCCTTTTTGTTTTTCAATTGGCGAGTAATACTATTGCTGGCCACGTTTGATATGTTGCCGACAAACAGTCGTTTCAAAAAATGTTGATGGCAGTTCGAACTGGCAATCTTCGAACATGATATATGCCCCTTTTGATTCGAACTTTATCATGTAAAAGGTAATTTCACACCCAATCGCCTCAGCAGGGATACATAGCTTGACGTCAATAATCAAGGCATTTTTTCCACAGTGTACTAGTTCTAAAAGGTCCATCATCATGATTCTCTTTATATGTATATGTGATTCATTTTTGGTCTCAAAAAAAGACGCTAGTGTGTGTGGTTTTGACTTGTTGTTGGAACGAGACAATTGCAACTGGTCTGTTGATAGTGATCGTATTTAGTTTTTGTTTCTGATCTTATTCAAATAAGTCTTTACATGTTATTATAATATTGAACATTTTTTATAAGCTACAAATAACAATCCTTTGATTCTTTGCGCTTAACAATTGAGTAATAATATTACATTTTGTCAAATATTGGATCCATGCACTGTTGCTAGGATGGATAAAAAAATTAATTTCAATACGCATCAACGGCAGGATGAAGCTACGGTATTATTAACTTGAGTCATGTAACATTTCAGGCTTTACGAGCCAAAAATGCACGAAAAATTGTTCAAATTCGACGGTCTGTAACTCCCACAAAAAATACAATTTTTAACTTGGAACTTTCACGGTAAGATAATTTGACATCTTAAATACAATATGAAATCATAAAGAGCCATGTTTACTATCAAATCAGGCCATACATCCGTTTTAAAAGCATGGTATCTAGCAGACCGATTTAGTCGGGATTTGAAATAAACGGAATTTTAATATTAGAGACTGCAATTTTGCATGATAATTAGAGTGGTTTTAACTAGAAACAATGGGATTGGGAAGGTAATCAATGTATTTCATTGCTGTTTATTATAGCGCATGATGCCATGCATCGATACATCTACCAAAAGTGAAATATTTTTGCTTTTTACCATAGAAAAAAATCGAAATAATGTGATTTTTTGACTGTCGAAGGTAAAGAAAAAAAACGGAACTTTTCAGGTTGAAGTGAACTAGACTAGTTTCCCAACTTAAACAAAGCCCTAAATGTTGTGCTTGAAAGGCTACAAGTTTCTATAGAGATTAAGGTATTCTTGATGGGTAGATATATATGTGTTGTGCAACAACATGGACAAGCAATGATAATTGAAGTGCATCTCAGTTATCTAGATGCTGGGGCTCACCCGAAGTGATAAGCGCTGTACAAGACAAATTGCTACTTTGGCATTCAGAACTTAGTATAAATAAGATAACTCTTTTCTTCAATAAATTTTTAATTCTTTTTTTTATCTTTTTTAATGATGTCTTTTCTTGTCTTTATGATGTCCAACATTTTTTTATAAGCTATAAATTACAGTCTATTTATACTTTGTGATTAACATCTCACCTTAAATTGACGTGTCCCCGCCTCCCTTTTTTTTCCTAATAACATTGTGGAATTTGAGGCTTGATAGACTAAAATTCACGGAAAAAAAAAGAATAAAAAAAACAGTAATGTCAACTTGATAAAGTTATGTTTTATTATCAAACTGACAGGTGTAAAGTAAACTGAAGTCTCTCTACTGGCCAGGTAGATGATCCTTCTTATATACTATAACAATGGATAAAAGTTCTATTAATTAGATTAACAAATAAGCCAACTCAGATCAACCAATGTCTAATCATGCTAAAAGACAACTCCAGCAAGCTAATCATGATTTAGCTCTGTCTGGATGAATAATTAGACTCTCATCCGAAGTACCCTGATCTATCCTTTCTATAAGGATAATTAATATCGATCTAGTAGCATGTATCCGATAGGTACAGTCTTCTTAGTCTATATTAATAGTACATATCTGAGTGTATATCGCTAAGCATACATCTTTAGCATGTATCTGGATATATGGCATGTCTATAGCATATCGTATGCATGTCTATAGCATATCGTATGCATGTCTATAGCACGTCTCATATATAGTACAAGTCTGTAGTACATAAAGTATCGGTAGCTAGTATCACGGATATAAGCATGTGTCTTATAGCGTGGATCATAAAGTGCACATCTGAAACAACAAGCACATAGTGCATTAATCTTGGTGCTTATTCAGATATGGTAAACATCCGTAGTCAATGTCGGAATACAAGTATAAGTCTATAGCGCCATCCATGTCCGTGGTGCCATCTAAAGCCTATATCTTATATAGTATGAATCTTATAGTACTCGCGTATCTGAAGTCCATATCTTCTTATAGTATAAATCGATATCGTACATCTAATCCAGTGTACATACAGTTTATATCTAAATCTGGTAACTGGATGAACTGTCGGAATGCAGATCATAGTGGATGTATTCCACAGTGTCTTTTCGAAAAACTTTATCACCCGTGTAAGGAATGTAAAGTGTGATTGACGTACGAAAATACTGATACTAACTCATCTGTTTGCAATGGGGGCATGTTTAGCTGATCAATGATGAAGGAATTAACAAGGACAATGTAGAAAATATTGTGAAGGTATTCAGTAGTATGCTGTCCAAAAGACTTACAGAAGCAACAATTGAGAATGGGGAATTTACACTTGCTCCAGAAAGCTCCAGTACAGTCTGAATCAGATGGAAATAAACGGAGCGCATGGAAGCAGCTACACGACAGAGAGCAATTGCGAAAGGAATACTAATAGCAAGGTGGTGTTTTGATATGAATGCGTCGAGAGTAAAAGATCCAGAGAAACTCACTGGCAATTTATTGATCACGCATTATTGTTGAACTCCTCCAACTCTTCTTCAGTGAGATCGGTATTAAGACCATCATCATTGATGGCGGTACCAACTTGGACATTGTTATCCACGTCATCAAATACCAGCCCATCGTTTTTCAACAAGAGTTCGTAAAGGATGATGCTTCTAAACAGATACTTTAATCTCGCAGGCACACTCTTTACGTATGCTACGTTCTTCCAGCATCCTGATGCCTCAATCTGTGAGAATGCAGTGAAAACCAGGATTGAGCACTTGACTCTCTGGTTAAATGGAGGTGTCTGCTCACTGACAAGCGACATAAAGTAGCTGTGCAAGACAGGAAAGGCTCTCTCACTAGCACGAAAGCTGTCTCCAGCAGAACGCATTTCAGCAATGATATTTTCGATATCGATGACAAATTGTCTGGATGTGTCACCGTTAATATCATTGAAAATGGCTCGACCGAATTCACGGTACTTGATGTGAAGGTCAGTGCCCTCGTCAGAGCCAAAGGAGGGAGCAGCAGCCATCATCATCATCTTGACATACTTAAACCAAAGATCGAAATATTTGTTCACAGATTTGACGTTAAGTGCACGGAGACCCACAGTTGGAGCAGGCTCTTTAGGTCCAGATCAAACCGGGCCACCTCATCATTAAGTCTGGGGGTTCTTGCGTTGACCCAGTCGTGCAGCAGGAGCCTATTTTCGTTGGTGTCAGCACCAGCGACATCCACTACCAAGTCAAACCAGTTGACATACTCATAGAAGCGAGAAAAGACCCGGGAATCGCCAATGGTGACATCAGGATTCTCGCATAAAAAGGTTTCGAATAGTGCATCACCTTCACTCGTGATGGTTGATGGAATTGTTGGGCCCGAATACTGCTGCTCCACACGAATGTACACCTTGTGGCCTTGGTCTTTGTATAAATGCTGTACATGACAAGTGGTGTACTGATTATGATTCAGCCCACGGTGGTTTTGTTGCATGTGCTTGGCCACAGTGGATACACCACCGGTGAATGCAGCGACTGCAGTTACATCTTCTACAGGGCAGAAACCGCACATGAAGCCAGGCAATACATCCAAGAGAGAGATGGCAGGCAATGGATTTTTGAGAGGAGCAACGTACAGGCCGTGCTCGTTATACAAGACAGCTCCTTGATCACGCAGTTTTTCTTCCAAGTTATGGACAGTTAGCGGTTCGGGATGTATCTGGGATAACTCGACATCCAATTGCTCTCCATACCGCTGCTGTTGATGTACGTTGTATTGAGCAATCCACCTGTTCAATGAATGATTGCGACCAAAATGGCCAACGACGTTTCCTAGTTGAACTGCACAGCGACAACGAACGCATATCACACTACCAGATTGCAAGTGAATAACCATGCCAAGGGACTGGTACTCTGAATTGTAAACTGGAATAATAGGTGAGAAAAAGACCATCTAGTAAATATATAATGACCTCACCTGAGGTATCCAGCTCAGTAAACTCTACTTCATCAGTGGATGCAAATGGAGCACTGTTGGCATCGTCATTTGTATCTTCAGTTGGAACATTGGCATCAGTAAGATTGCTTTTATGAGCAACAGACGCTTCTA
This sequence comes from Mucor velutinosus, assembly GCF_035048745.1. NCBI lineage: Eukaryota > Fungi > Mucoromycota > Mucoromycetes > Mucorales > Mucoraceae > Mucor > Mucor velutinosus. The sequence continues at coordinate 5,228 of NW_027041905.1, read as the reverse complement.
AAGGCACAGCAGATGTCGTTACAGAGGGTGCATTAGGCCAAAGTGATTCAGCGGACACAGATGGTGCAACAGGCATAAATGACGAAGGGAGTGCAGAAGGCACAATGGGAGTAGCGATGGCGGATGAGGCAGACGCATGAGTTCCTAAGAATATAGATGTAAATGAAACAGCAGGCATAGTAGTCTGTATTACACCCACTGAATGACAGGCAGTCTTTGGCATGGTTTTTTTTTTTAAAAGGGAAGGGTTAGATATGAATAGTAATAAGAATATATCCAAAAACCGGTAAAGAAGCAACAAAGTTGAGAGTCTAGAGACACTTAGATTTGAATCTATTCGCTACAATGATATCTAGCTTCTTCAGGTGTATTATAATAGCTCTTTGTATATATATAAGATAACAATATAGGTTAGAATAAAGGTAAGAAAAAGGGATATAAAAAAAAATAAAAAATAAAAAAAAGGGAATAAATCAGGATTAGGGATACGATAATACACCATCTAGGGTTAGGGGCGACAAAAAAAAAGTCAGAAATTTCGAAAACAAATTACACCGACAGAAAGCTGGCGTAATTTAAAGACAGAATAGTACTTAAAACCTAGCGATTGGCCTATTGGATGACGAGATATACGAGTTTAAAATCCCGGGAGCTGGGAACGTCTCACATTAAAGCTCGTTAAAACAAGGCCAATTGCGCTGAAGTTAACCAGATAAGCACCTAAAGCTTGTATAATTGTATTAAAAATTTTAAAGAAAGCAGGTTAGACTTATTCCAGAGATTTAATATGAGATTTGTATTTACGCATTTTTTCACTCTTGTCAAAGCCAAAAACGCGTTTAATGTGGCCGTATAAAGCTTGAACTAGTAGCTGACGCTTCCAAATAGCTATGCATGCTTTGAAACAAGAGAATTTATTTAGTACATGCTGAGATATAAGCCTTCAAAGTATGGTGCTTTAGGTTCTAGAAATTGGAGCTTAGAAGTCTACGAATTTTGCTTTCACTGCTTTTAAAATTAGTCAGTTGGTAGCTCGGAACTAACAAACTATACTAGCGTTTTAAAATTTCAAAACGCATTACTAGAGCGGGAGATATCGGCGTTTAAGTATTTTCAAAATGGCACCTTAGGTACCATGGGTACCATGGGCATCATGCTAAAAGCCAATCAGAACAAAGAGCAAGTGATACATAAGAATAGGATATCCTATTATTACAGGTATCATTTGAATGGCCAATCAGAAACAAGACTCACGGTGCTTGGGTACCATGATACATGAGGTATCATTCCTAATAACATTTTTCAAACACCGAGTACCTCGGTGTTTAAGAGATAGGGGAAGGTAGCCTAAGATAGGGGAAGGTAGCCTAAGATAGGGGAAGATAGCCCAGTTCGCGTATGCAAACTTATAGAAAATGATGTCAAGTTATTATCACACCAGAGATTGCTTCACTGAGCGGTCTCTTATATATCGCTACATAGAGCGTGCTCTGGAATAATTAGGAAAAAAAATAGTTTGAAATCATTATATCATTAAACTTTTATAATCAATTTCAGTTTTACTATTAAAAAAAAATAGAAAGCTCGTAACAGTAACAAGAGAGCACCAGCCAACTTATAAATATGCTATTAAGCGTCAATGGTACACTTTCTTAATATGTTGTCATAAATCTTAAATAAGCCATCAACATCACTCATCAATAATGAAAAATAACAATGGAGGAAAATGATGAACGAGATACAACTTATCATCGGCTTTCAATATGATACCCGGCAAAACAATCGTTGATATAATAGGACAAAAGAATGAACAAAGGGAAAAAAAAGGAGGGATTAGACAAAAAGTAAGAACACCACAAGAAGAGATTGAGATATTAGACAAAGAATATATATAAAAGAGGGAATGTGATAAAGAAATGAATAGTGACAATTAAAAGAAAAAATAAAAACAGAATAGAACAAAGCAACAACGAAAAAAATAAGAAAAGGTTGCGATACTAAGAAAAGAACAAAGAAGGGAAAGGATGAGACTGAGATAATAAGAAAAGAAGCAACAACAAGTATGGGAACGAATACTGGATAAACAAGGACCCGACAAAATAGGAATTAAAATGATAAAAAATAAATACATAGAAAGAGAGAGAAATTGAGCAAAAATAATAAACAGAAAAGAATGCAAAAGAGTAAATAAAACAAAACAGATAGAAAAATTGAGACAGTGAGGAAAAAAAGTACAAATAATAGGCAAAATCAATAAAGGGAAGCAAAGAAACCCATGAAAAGACAGAATGTAATATATAAGACAAAGAAAAAAAAGATATATAAAAGGAGATGGTAGGAAAGCAAAAAGACGAAAGAAATGGAAGTAATGTAAAGAATAAGAAGCAAAGAAAAGAGTAAGAATAAATTGACGAAAAAAAAGAGGAATGAAGTAAAGAAAGCGAAAGGAGAAGTAAATCAAAAAAAAATAAACATAAAAGAAGAAAATAAGCAAAGATAAAAGAAAGGCGAAAGAAACAATGTCAAGGAAAGAAAATGCGATAAAGAAACAGAAAGGAATAAATAGAGAAAAAAAGTCGAAAAGAAAAAGGTTCGAGAAGGAGGATAAAGAATATAAGCAGAACAGAAAAGGGAAATATGAAGATAAATCACAGGAAGAGACCGGGAGAACAAGCAAACAAAGAAAAAAACGGAGAAGCAAAAACGCAAATATAAACAGAGAAAAGATATATGAAAAAGAGAAAGGTGGACAAAAACACAGACAGAGAAGGGGGGGTAGAGAGAATGGAAATACAGAATAACAAAAACAGAGAAAGTATACGCAGAGAGAAGGGAGAAACAAGCAAGAAAAAAAGGGAAGGATAGGGAATAAAATGCACAGAGAGGAGGAAATGGAATAGGAAGAATTATAGAAAGAGAAAGGACGAAGAAACTACGAAAAAAAATACACAGAAAACGAGAGAAGAATAGACAAGAAAAGACAGAAAAGGGGAAAGGGGTAGAGAAAAGAAATAGACAAAGTAGAAAGAAATAATAACAATAATAACAGAGATAAAGAAAAAAAACAAGCAAGAGAGAATAAGAACAGTAAAAAAAAATAAAAATAAAAGAAAATAAAAAGCTATACAAATAAACGGGAGAATACATTACCATAGCGTAGCGAATACATTACCGTAGTGGAACGAATACATTACCGTAGTGGGACGAATACATTACCATAGCGGAGCGAATACATTACCACAGCGGAGCGAATACATTACCATAGCGAAGCGAATACATTACTATAGCGGAGCGAATACATTATTATAGCGGAGCGAATATATCACAGTAGTGGAGAGAGAGAAAAAAAACAATTACCGCTATACAACGAACACGATGATATTTATATAGCAAATAATAAACATAAATGCATAACAACATTTCGCAAGTACGAAGATACAACAAAGGAAATACTCATAATACATATATAAATAAGGGATAATAGATAATAATAGGTATAGCATAAAGAAAATAATACTAAAGCAACGAATAAATCAACACATATTACATAAGACAATATACAACAATTGAATGAGACAAAGATGAAGAAAAAAAATATATAAAAAACAGACAAGATTAGTGTAAAGTACATATATAATAATTAGGATAGGAATAGAATTATAGTAAGATTAGGAATATGTTAATACATAAAAATTAGGAATATGGTTTAGGAATAGGAATATATATTAACGACTAGGAATAATATTAGAATTAGAATTTCGGTTAGAATAGGGATTTGGATTAAGGTTAAAGATATGATTAATATTAGGATCAGGAATAAGGGATAGGATTATCGACAGTGCGAGAACAATAATTAGGGATTAAGATCATGATTATGATTAGAGATAGGATTAAAAATAAAAAAAATGTGTTAAATAGGATTAGGAACAAAATTAGGGTTAGGAATAGGGATAGAGTCAATATTAGGATTAAGATTAGGGCTAGAATTAGAATTAATATTACGATTATAATTAAAGATATAATGAGGATCAAATTACGAATTTATTTAAGGCTAAAATTAAATCATGTTAGGAATAGAATTTGTATTATATATGATAGAATAAGCTTATGATTATAGTTAGGAATATACCAGGACTAAGATAGGATAAGGTTTAAGATTAGGATTATAATTAGGGTTAAGGTAATGATTAAGATTAGGATCAGATTTAGGCTTAGAACTAGGGATAAGATTAGGATTAGAATTAGGCTTATGGTTAGGATTAGGGTTAGGGTTAGGGTTAGGGTTAGAGAGATAATAATAAAAAATATATCCAAAAACCAAAGAAGCAACAAAGGAGAGAGTCTAGAAACACTTAGATTGAATCTATTCGCTACAAGAGATGTAGCTTCTTCAGGTGCATTATACTAGCTCTTTATATATCTTTTTGAAAAAATTATTTTTTCACACGAAAGTCGGAATAAGTCGGGTGAAAGACGTGATCCGGAAATTTAAGGGAAGATTAGACTCGGCGTTAAGTGCCGAGATCCCTTTAGACTCGGCGTTATGTGCCGAGATTCGGCGTTTATGTGCCGAGATTCGGCGTTTATGTGCCGAGATTCGGCGTTAAGTGCCGAGATCCTTTTTTAGACTCGGTGTTAAGTGCCGAGACTAATGGTGAAAAAATATAAATACCCTGGAAAAAATTGGGGATTTTTATCGCCCACATTTTTTTATTTTGAAAACACTCTATATATTTTACTACTTATAACCCTTCCCATAAGAGAAGCCGCTGACCCACAGAACAAGTCCGAGGCAATTACAAGGTAAAATATGAGCAGATTTCAGGAGTTATTCTGACAGTTTTCTTTTTTTAATAGAAAGCATGATCAGGATCTTACAACCAGGAATGTCCACAGTGTAAGTAAGGGTAAGGTAAGTGAAAAATTTGTTCTTCATGAGACCAAGAGGGGTCTTTCATGGTCAAATTTTCAAAGTACTATTGTTGGGGTGAGGTACCAAACATTAGTGATAGTGTTAGGATTAGGGTTAGGGATAGGGATAGGGTTAGGATTAGGATTATGTTAGGATTAGGGTTAGGATTAGGGTTAGGGTTAGGGTTAGGGTTAGGGTTAGGGTTAGGGTTAGGGTTAGGGTTAGGGTTAGGGTTAGGGTTAGGGTTAGGGTTAGGGTTAGGGTTAGGGTTAGGGTTAGGGTTAGGGTTAGGGTTAGGGTTAGGGTTAGGGTTAGG